>NC_062548.1:51074830-52324830 GCF_016906955.1 Phacochoerus africanus | reverse complement strand
GAGCTGATACACTGCAGCCACAGGGCTGTTGCTAGAGTTGATACACTGCAGTGCAGGGCTGCTGGGCAGCTGCTGTAACAGTCCCACCCCCTGAGCCATACCCGGCAAGGGCCACTCTTCTCTGAGGATCGGGCCTTCTGGAGCAGGACCTCATGTCCCTCTTCCTGCCCCTCACCCTGTTTCAGAAATAAGCAGATTTTTCCACTGTTATGTTTATTTTTGTTTCCCATGTTACCCCCTCACCCTGGTAACCTCCCTCCGTCTGATGCCAGAAAAACGCAGTCGAAGAATGAACTTTGGGAACACACAGGCAGTAAGCAAGAAAAGTCTTTATTAAAGGAAAGCAAACAGCTTCCAGGACAGCTTGGAGGGGGGGAGTAGAGCCCCCCTCTCTATTGTCTTATAGGGGTTTTTATCCCTTGAAGATGGGGGGGGTACCAACGTGGGGTCCAGAAAGATGTGGTTTTCTCCCACTGGCCTTGCCCAGTTGCCTATATCAGTCCTTGTCCAACAGGGTTCTTAGGGGTGGAAATGTCCCCTAAGTCTCATGGTTTCTTTGCCCTTCTCTTCCAGTGGACTGAGTCACAGGGGGTTAGGGATTAATGTCCATCTGGGCACAGGTACACTCCCAATAGCAAACAAGCCCTGTGGGGATGTTACTCCCTGGAGCCCTTAAGCCATAGACATAAATCAATAGCCATATCAAGACTGCATCGAAGCCCAGGCTCCTACACTGACTACCTGAGTTAGTATTCTGCCTCACTTCCATGGATCATAATTTCTATATTTCGCAAGATGGTCTTGATACCACATAGTATGTCTCTTTAGTCTCACAGAATGAAACAAGTGTATTAGAATCCCAGGGTTTGAGCATTAAAACTGTTTCTGGAACTCAGCCTCTGTTCACTGGTGCTGAATACAAACTCTGAGGCAGAGTTTTGGGTGGAGGAGACAAAAATAGTTTTATTGCTCTGCCAGGCAAAGGAGGGTCACAGCAGGCTAATGCCTTAAAGACTGTGCCCCCTTAGGAGAGATTGGGACGTGGTTTTATAGTTGGGGGAGTGAAAAATAGGGGCTCAGATAAGGGTCAGGGTAGAAGCAAGCTTGCAAAGTTTTCAAAGCTGGTGTTCAGTGATCTGGTGGTCTTCTTTTTAGAATAAAGAAGGCTTCATTAACATCTTCCATCTGTTGGGGTTTTAGTTCTGGAGACGAACTCAAAGATGCTGTGATGTATTTTCCTTGAGGAGGGACCCGCCCCAAGGCTGCACTGTGGTCTCTTGACCCTGGTCTCTGCATCCCCTCCCTTCCCTATTAGCAGCTGGCTGAACCTGCCCTTTGGAATGCAGGGAAAGTCCTGGAGGCTGAGGTTTATTCCCCAAAAATAAGAAATGGGGGACACAGAAAGGCTTGTGAGCCCAGGAACCCACCATGCCCTGCTTGGTTTCAAAACTATATCCGAAAAAATCACTCTTTGCACCGAAAGTTAAGAAAAACGGGGGGGGGGCACAAAATCCCCCAACCCTTGGAGAGTGTGCTATCTCTCTTTCCTCTTTCATCATTACCTATTGAAATCCTACCCACTTTCCAGGGTCCAGTTCAGAGGCGACTTTCTTCATGAGTCCTTCCTGGACCAAAGGAGCAGGAACACAGCTGTTTCCCTCTTCTGAACTCCTACAGCCTAGATGCTGTCTGTCTACATCCAGGGGCTCATTGCAAATTACCTCTTATCATAAACATTTTTATAGAAGCAGGATATTCTTCGTTCTCCCTATCAAATCACAGGCTAATGGAAGCTTTTATTATTATTATTATTATTATTATTATTATTATTATTATTATTACCTTAGCTAAGATTTATCATTGTCTTTTGGAAATAAACTTTTCTGAAGTAAATGGATCAATGGATAAATCAAAGAATGAAGATGTTGATCTGAATATTAGTCTACCTATGATGGCTTGCTTAAGCCAAATCAATCGCATATTTCAGCAATGTACAAAAATCTCATCATAATTGCTTGTGGCCTTGTATTTACCAAGCTCTTCATATGATTATAATATCACACCAATACAACCAATGCCAATCAGTTACTATATTCTAAGCACTGCGCTATGACTGGGATAGTATGATGAGAGAAGACAAAAAGTAGTAATTATCCTTTCTCTGAAGGTGTGTATAGAGGAGACACTTTAGTTTATCACACAAATAAATGAATAATGACAACTGTGTAAACCAGTTGTCATTGGGAATTTTTTTCCCTTCTTGAGAGCCTACTAAATGGAAGAATGCATTGGCCTGGGAGGTCAAGGTGGCCTATAATTGGGAAGGGGGGGGCATCTCCAAGGGAACAGCAGGTGTGAAATCCCTGGAGAAAGAGAGAATACGGAGGTGAAGAAATTGAGAGGGTGCCCAGACACTGGAGGGCAGGTTTGGTCTGGTAGGGGAGCAGGCTGGGCTGGGCGGTCTGTAAGGAGGCAGAGATGACCTTGTAGCAGGAAGCGGTGCTCCGGAAAGCAGGGTGGGGTGGGAGACAAGATGCAGCCCAGACAAGGGCTGTGATGGGGAGAAGAGGGAGACTGAGCAGTGCTGGGAGGGGGAAACCGTGATCTGAGGCACGGCGTCTGGACGTGAGGGGGTTGGAGTGGTGGCAGGTCCAGGAGGCTTCCCAGGTCTCCATCCCTCCCCGCTGCTTGAGGGGCTGGCCATTCACTGATGTGAAACTGGACTGGGGGGAGGGGGCAGGGTAGAGGGCGGGGGTTGAATATGTGGAGTCGGCTTTTGTTTAGAATAGTGTTGGCCCTTGATGCATTTATTCTATTTGCCTTCTAAGTGTGCTAGGCTCTGGCAGAACTGAAGCAGTCATAGAAAATCTGAAGACAGCAGGTGCCCGTCCCAGTAGAATTTAGCATTTCTGTCTGAGCCAGTGTCCCCACCTCCAGGGCTTATAGGCCTTCGGTTCTCAGGAGGGCTAAGGACCTGGATGGCGGAGGCGCTATCAGGGGCTTAGCAGGTTAACTCTACAGCTAGAGAAAAAGTGCGCTGGGATCTCTTCCTTGTTAAAGAGGCATTTGAGAGCATCATGCAATGACTCATAAATGATCCTATTGCTCAGTTTCCAAGTTGTGATTATTGGTGTGACCAAGGCACCCCACCCCCCACCCCCGGCTCCAGCTCCGGTGTTAGTGTGTGAGTGGAAAATCTCTGACTGGTTAACACTTCTTGAGGTCTGACCAGTACCATGAGCACTCACAAACCTGTGATACTATTTCTTCCATGAGTTACTGCATCTGCTATTATTCTCCACAAAACCATCTTCTTTGCTTTAAGTATCTATTCATGTTTAGTTAAACAATTCTGAACTTTAAACACTCCCCAAATAAAATATTTTTCTTTTTCTTTTTCTTATTATTATTATTATTTTTTGTCTTTTTGGCATCTCTTGGGCCGCTCCTGCGGCATATGGAGGTTCCCAGGCCAGGGGTCGAATCGGAGCTGTAGCTGCCAAGCCTACACCAGAGCCACAGCAACATGGGATCTGAGCTGCGTCTGCAACCTACACTATAGCTCATGGCAATGCCGGATTCGTTAACCCACTGAGCAAGGGCAGGGATCGAACCCGCAACCTCCTGGTTCCTAGTCAGATTCGTTAACCACTGCGCCACAACGGGAACTCCAATAAAATATTTTTAAAAGGTTGAATATTCTTGTACATACCTATTGTAAGATTACACAACAAAGTTATGGAAACATTTATATGCAAAATTAAACAAACTTCACGTGGAAGTATATTTTCGTCACTTTGAGGTGTGGGTCAAGGAATGGCATTGCTTGGTCATATGGGAAACTCTACGTTTAACGTTTTGAAGACCAGCCAAAGGGCCTTGTTCAAAGCAGGTGCTCCATTTATAAAATCCCATCAACACTGCATGAGAGCTACATTTTCCTAATGTCCTCTAGCCTTTGTTATTGTTTGTCTTTTTTATTCAGCCTCGTGGCTATGGAGTGGTATCTCATCATGGTTTTGATTAGCTTTTCCCTAATGACTGATGAGTTTGAGCAACATTTCATGTGCTTATTGGCCAGTTATATATTTTCTTTGACCACAGGTCTTTTCAAATCCTTTGTTAATTTTTTCCCACCGTTATTGAAATGTATTTGATGTATAACACTGTGTAAATTTAAGGTATACGCCATGATGATTTGATGTATTTTTATATTATGAAATGATTACCACAATAAAGTTAGTTAACATAGCCATCACATAGTTACTATTTCTGTGTGTGTGTGTGTGTGTGTGTGTGTGTGCATGCACGCACATGGAGACATTTAAGATTTCTCTTAGCAACTTTCTTTTCTTCTTTTTATTTTTAGGGCCACACCTGTGGCATATGGAGGTTCCCAGGCTAAGGGTCAAGTCAGTGTGGCCGGCCTCCACCACAGCCACAGCAACACGGGATCTGAGCTGTGTCTGAAAACTATACAACAACTCATGGCAATGCTGGATCCTTAACCCACTGAGAGAGGCCAGGGATCGAATCTGCAACCTCATGTTCCTAGTCAGAGTCATTTCTTTAGCTGCAGGGCTGGGATGGCCCTAACCACAAGACCTAACTTGGGAAATTGAATCAATATAGCCATTTATTTCCAATGACCAGGGGCAGTAACACATTTCCCACCACTTTTATTTTGAAAGTTTTCAAGCCTGCAGAAAAATTGAAAGAATAGTACAACAAACACTCAAATACATTTTGCCCACATTCAACCATTATTAACGTGTTACCCCTGTGCGTGTGTGTCTGTGGCATTTTACTGTGAGTCACAGATGTCATGCTACTTTCTCATGGAACACCCCAGATCCAGGTTGTGTCTCAAGGTCAAGAGCGGTCTCCTATGTAACTTCGGAATTGTCCTGACAAGAGACCCGAAGGTGACAATGTGTGTTGCATCTTAGTGGATCACATGAGTCACTAGTTTTGTTCCCCAGTGTTTCTGGCTGGCACAACGCTTTACAAGTTTTTATTACCCACATCCATGATTTAATCACTGCATCACATCCAACATCTTTCAGTCCAAGAGGGCCTCCCTGTTTCTTTTATTTTCCAAATTATTGACATTTTTAAGGAGTCGAGGCCAGTTTTTTTTTTTTTTTTTAATGTCCCCTAATTTTGTGTGTGTGTGTGTGTGTATGGGCATATGTCTTTTTAGGGCATATGGAAGTTCCCAGGCTAGGGGTCAAATCAGAGCTATAGCTGCCAGCCTAAACCACAGCCACAGAAACTCGAGATCCCAGCCATATCTGTGACCTACACCACAGCTCACAGCAATGCCGGATCCTTAACCCACTGAGTGAGGCCAGGGATCGAACGTGCGTCCTCATGGATATCAGTTGGGTTTGTTACCACTGAGCCATGAAGGGAATGCCTGTCCCCTAATTTTTTAAAGCTTAGAGCCATGCTAAATATTTGCGCAAAAATATCACATTGGTGATAAGGTATCATATCTGGAAATGTGCTCCTGGCTGTCCTATTCTTAGCGAAACTCAGTACAATGACTTGGCTGGGATGGGGGTGTCCATCAGACCTTGCCAGTACAAGAGTACCTTTTTATTTGTACTTAGTGAAAAATCTATCTAACTAATAAGCAATAAGAGTGAATATTCTGCTCCCCCAGACAATGAAACAGTTTTTTTTGGGTTTTGGTTTTTGTTTTTTGTCTTTTTTGCCATTTCTTGGGCCACTCCTGCGGCATATGGAGGTTCCCAGGCCAGGGGTCGAGTTGGAACTGTAGCCGCTGGCCTACGCCAGAGCCACAGCAACGCAGGATCCGAGCTGTGTCTGCGACCTACAATACAGCTCATGGCAACGCTGGATCCTTAACCCCCTGAGCAAGGCCAGGGATCGAACCCACAACCTCATGGTTCCTAGTTGGATTTGTCAACCACTGCACCACCACGGGAACTCCTGAAACAGATATTAAGTGCTAAGAATTTCAGGAGAACACTTTTGATTTCCAGGGATCATTGTTGACTGTGCCCACCCTGAGCTGTCAGGTGGGGAAAGGCAAGGGGAGTGTCAGTTCTCAAGTTAATTATGTGACCACAGCAAGGATGTGGGATGGAGGGGGGTATTTCTCAGTCTATATCAGTTAGCGTAATCACATAGAAATTTGAAAACTTCACAGGAGTCTAATAAAGTAATATTGACAACTCCCTCTACATGTTCAGTTTGTATTTAAAACAGATTTTTTTTTTTTTTTTGTATTTTAGGGCCGCATTCGCAGCATGTGGAGGTTCCCAAACTAGGAGTCTTATGGGAGCTATAGCCACCGGCCTACACCACAGCCACAGCCATGCCAGATCCGAGCCGCATCTGCAACCTGCACCACAGCTCACAGCAATGCCGGATCCTTAACCCACTGAGCAAGGCCAGGGATTGAACCCGCAACCGGATTCGTTTCCACTGTGCTACGACGGGAACTCCTAAAACAGATTTAACAGCACCTAATTCTGTGGTTTGGTGCCAGAGGAGAGGAGCCAATGATGAGATGGCCCACGGAAAATGTATGTGCCCTTGGACTTGGTTAAACTACAGCTTCATTCCCAAGAAAAGCATATCTGAATAAACTGGAAGATGAGAAGGAGCTTGGAAATAAATCTGCCTTTCTCAAAAAGGATGCAAAAGAACTTCTTTGAAAAAAACAGAAACAAACTCCCAGATTTGCAAAATCAATCTTAAGGTTCCATAGGTAAAATTGTTGGGTGGGAGGGAAGAATTGAGAGGGTGGGAATAGCACATACACCCTAGTGTATAAAACTGATGATTAATGAGAACCTACTGTCAAGCACAGGAAAATCTACTCCATGGTCTGTAATAACCTCTATGGGAAAAAAGACTGGATATATTTATATGTTTGACTGATTCACTTTGCTGGCCACCTGAAACTGATACAACATTGCAGGTCAACTCTTCTCCAGTAAAATCACATTTAAATAAAGAAATAAAGTTGCACTGCAAGAGCATGTTTGTGCCTGAGCACTGGATGCATTTTCAAATCCTCACTCAAGCTACCCCTAGGAGATGAACAGGTAATAAGGTATGACTCACCTCATTACCTTTGAGGGCTGGAGAGAGCCAGAACACAGACCGGTGACCCTCTCTGTGAAGCCATATGTGTCACTGCAGGGGTGAGGGCACCTTCCTGTTTTCCTGTTCATTCTTTTAATGTTGACGAAAAGCAGATTGATTTTTTTCATTGAAGGACACCATGAGATACACGAAAGGTGAGGTCTGCTGAGCTTCGTCCTGTCTGAAAATGGCACAGTCATATCTTCTGAGACACCTTCCTCATTTGAGAAGCATCCTGGAGAAATTTGGACAAAGGGGAGGAATTAATGCTGAGGAGCAGAGAACAAAGAAGTAAAAAAAAAAACACTCAAAAATATTTCAAGGATTTAGTTGAGAGGCAAAGCTAGGGATTTAGCATCGTATTATCCTGGTTTTGAATGGGATTTCAAAACACTAATTAAAGCCCTCACGCTCCTCTGAGATTGTTTTACTCAAAGGCCAGTTAAGAAGGATAATTTTTTGTGTTTTTTTGGGGGGGTCACACCCATGGCATGCAGATGTTCCTGAGCCAGAGATCGAACCCACAACAGTGTTGATGCTGGATCATTAACCCACTGAGCCACCAGGGGACTCCTAAAAATAGGAGCTGGACATGAAGGACCTGGTGATGGACATGAGGAAGGCTGAGGACACTTGACACACTGATGTTTTCACCACAGAACAACTGAAGGACAGAGAACACACAGAGTGAGTGGGAAAGAACAGTGAGAAACTGTTGATGAGTGTCCTAGATGGAAATGAGAGGAAAAAGAAATCATTTTTTTCCTAAGAAATAATAGAAGAAACATTTGCAGTTTCTACATCACAAGGTTCCTTTGAGTGACCTAAATAAAAAATGAGAGGGGAAAAATAAAAAGGAATATTAGCTGACTGCTTCCCTGACACCCAGGTTACTTTCTTCTTCTTCTTTTTGTTTTGTTTTTTTGGGCCGCACTCGCTGCATATGGAGGTTCCCAGGCTAGGAGTCTATAGCCGCCACTGGCCTATACCACAGCCACAGCCATGCCAGATCCAAGCCACATCTTTGACCTACACCATAGCTCATGGCAACGTCTGATCCTTAACCCACTGAGCAGGGCCAGGGATCGAACCTGGATCCTCATAGATGCCAGTCAGATTGGTTTCTGCTGAGCCATGACAGGAACTCCCATTGTCTTCTTGACAGCTCTTTATCTGATGGGACATGCGGTTCCCTGGAAGCAGTCCCATCCTCAGCCCTAGGGCTGGACCCTACAGTCTATTTCATTCCCTGCCTACAGAGATTGGGTCAGGAGTGGATGGGCTGCTTCTGCACCTCAATTCGTGACTCCCAGGAGGTTTTCTGGGAATGCTGAGATGAACAACCATAATGAGGAATGATGGACCCAAACAAGGAAGCTGGGAGCTGGGGGCAGCCAGGGTGGCCCCCTGACCTGGGGCTGGAAGGTTGAGGGAGACACAAGAGAAAGGGCTTTGGTTAGTGCCACATCTCTGCTATTGGAACATGTTAATTCCTTTCTTGTTCAAATTCATTTGGACTTGAGTTTGTCTTCTCTCTGTGATTTGGAATTATTTCTAGTTGCATCCGAGTAAAAGAAATCTCACCAAGAAATTTCAGAACAGCAAAACCTTCTTGCAAGAAGAAAAACAGAGTGTGTCATCTACAAGGAAGTGGTGATCAGACCTGCAGTCAATTTTCCATCAAAATTACTAGATGTTGGAGCTCCCTGGTGGCTCAACAGTTAAGGACCTAGTGTCACTGCTGTGGCTCAAGCTTGATCCCTGGCCTGGGAACTTCTGCCTACCATGGACACAGCCAAAAAATATATATTACTAGGTGTTAAAAATCATGGAATGAGTTCCCACTGAGGCAGAGCAGAAAGGAGCCCGACTAGGATCCAGGTTTGATCTCTGGTCTCCATCAGTGGTTAAGGGTCCAGCATTACTGTGGTACAGGTCACAGATGAGGTTTGGATATGGCATTGCTGTGGCTGTGGTGTAGGCCAGTGGCTAAAGCTCCAATTCGACCCCTGACCTGGGAACCTCCATATGCCATGGGTGTGGCCTTAAAAAGACAAAAAAGGGAAAAAAATTCAATTTAATATCCACTGAGCAGTTATGAACATTGCTTCTGTAATTTTCTTATATCTTGGAACATATCTTTTTTTTTTTTTTTTCCAGATTTCTAACAAAAGCACTAGAAAACCCCATAGGTCCTAAGCAGTTGTCTATAGTACCTGATAGATGGCCTGTCATGAGTATGGTGTTAGGACAGCATGGCCTCCTCCGCTATCAAATGAATCAACTGGAGAAATTATAAAATTGTTATTAATGACAGTATCAACAGCTTACACCGGCTGAGTGCTTACCACATGCCAGGCTCTATGGGTTACTTTCTGTGATAATCTCACCAAGTATATAGAATCACCATTACCACTTTTAGAGACAATGAATGGATGTGTGGGAAAGTTTAATCTCTAGTCTAGAGTCACTCATGTAATATTTCTGCAGAACCTGATGATATCTGAAACAGAAACCAAGAAACAGTAGAGATGGAGTTCCCATGTGGCTCAGAGGTAATGAACCCAAGCAGTATCCATGAGGACATGAGTTCAATCCCTGGCCTTGCTCAATAGGTTAAGGATCCAGGGTTGCTGTGAGCTATGGTGTAGGTTGCAGATGAGGTTCAGATCCCATGTTGCTGTTGCTATGGCTGTGGTGTAGGCCGGCCGCTGTAGCTCCCTTTCACAACCCCTAGCCTGGGAACCTCCATATGCCACAGGAATGGCCCCAAAAGACAAAAAAAAAAAAAAAAAACCAGAAAGAAAGACAGAAAGACAGAAGGAAAGAAACAGCAGAGATGCATGATATTTAGAAACAAGAAAGTCATGGAGTTCCCTTGTACAGTGGTACAGCAGGTTAAAGATCTGACATTGTCACTGCATTGTCTCTGGTCTACTGTGGTACAGGTTCAATCCCTAGTCTGGGAACTTCTACTTACCGTGGGAGCAGCCAAAATACAAATATTCTAACGTAGTTGATCTTTGTACCCAGACATGCTTGCTCTCGATGGTGCTAAGGAACTGAATTCTTTCATACCTTAGCAACCTGCTTTTTGTCTCCTATCATAGTGCAGAGTTGGAACAAGATATTTAGAACCACTCCGTGGTGGTTCATTTCTTTCCTAGTGCACTACAGCCATGTCGCCATGTTGAGCATTTCTCTTATCGGGGTGTCATCGCTCACTGTCATTGGTGAACACATGGCTGCAGATTTACAAAGATAAATGCTGGTAGGGTGACAAAAATCACGATAAACCTCATTGACAATATCCTTCTTTCCGACACAAGCTTACCGAGGCTCAGAATCTGAAGAGATGCCATAAGTTTGGGGGGGAAATTAAGATTGCTTGAAGTTTGATCCTCTTCCAGCTTAGGAAGATGATAGAGCTAAACTCTTTTAACTCAGAGGGTTCTTATTCTGAGACCACATTCTTTATTTTTTAGGTTGTTGAGAACTCGTGGAAGGGTTTCTTGTGGTTTGGTGTCCTAATTTTTTTTTCTTAAAATCAAAAGTTGATAATTTGGTTCAATTCCCTTGAAAGATTTTTCAAGGTGTTTCTGGTCTGTGACCCCTCCAAGCTGAAAACCACCGTGGCCACTCCTGTCTGAGAATGCACTTTCCTGACTTTCCCATTTGAGTCTGTCGCCTTACGAACATTTTAATACTTAAAAAATAAAAGTCATGGTATTAAATTTCAGTCCAACTGACTGAATTTTTTTTTGTCTTTTTGCCATTTCTTGGGCCACTCCCACATCATATGGACATTCCCAGGCTAGGGATCTAATCGGAGCTGCAGCCGCCAGCCTACGCCAGAGCCACAGCAACGCGGGATCCGAGCCGCATCTGTAACATACACCACAGCTCACGGCAATGCTGGATCCTTAACCCACTGAGCAAGGCCAGGGATCAAACCCGCAACCTCATGGTTCCTAGTCGGATTCGTTAACCACTGTGCCACAACGGGAACTCCAACTGACTGAATTTTTAAAGCAAATTTCTTAAAGCATATTCAATTGACATGACTGAAGAGACATATAAGCTAGAATGTTCTGGACTTAAACTCTGAGTCATTTCCCTTCCTTCCATCCTTCCATCCTTCCTTTTTTCTTCCTTCCTTTCTTTCTTTTTAGCTTTATGAGAAGTGCAGTGTAGGTTCTGATTTCCTTTATAAGATTTTTCTTGAGAGATGAAAATCTTGTCCAAAAATAGCCGGGTAGTTTTATGACTGTGTGGATGTGTGGAACTCACAGCTTAAAGGGCTGGCCCCTCACTCAGCACCATTAAAGCAGAAGTTCAGATAATGAAAAAACATCTTCATGAGAATTTTTGCTCCTTTCAGCTGAATGAATTGGGTCCCAGGGGGACTAGCAGATGCGTTCGCTGCCAACATCCCCAACAAAGACAGGTATCTGGAAATGAAGATGAAGTTGAAAAGTAGATAAACACTTCCAAATATATGTTGCATAAAGCATGACTTTAAGAGGATGCTCCATGAAAAGGGGCCAAAATTGGGTCTATGATGTTTGGAGTTCCGTGAGGTGTGGTGGTGCCAAGAAACTGCCACGCTGCAGCATGAAACTTGATTTTTTTAATCTTTTTCTTTTTCTTTCTTTTTTTTTTGTTTTTGGTCTTTTTAGGGCCGCAACCCTGGCATATGGAAGTTCCCCTGCTAGGGGTCTAATCAGTGCTATAGCTGCCAGCCTACACCACAGCCATAGCAACTCAGGATCCGAGCCACCTCTGCGATCCACACGGCACCGCCAGATCCTTAACCCACTGAGGGAGGCCAGGGATCAAACCCACGTCCTCATGGATGCTAGTCAAGTTCCTTAACTGCTGAGCCATGAAGGGAATTCTCATTAAACTTGATTGACCTTGTCCAGTTACTGTCCATGCACATTTAATCTCAGAACTTCCCTTGTGATAACTGTAAGCCGTCATATTCTCCAGTGTTTCACTAATCCGTATGACACTTAGGAGATCTTTCAGGAAATCAAGGTATTAGTCTAGGCACTGAAATTATGCTTTCTTGAATTATATCCAGTGATTTGAATCGTATCCAGTGACTTGAATCATATCCATTTGGTCATGAATTTGCATTCACGGAGTAGTAACTGTAGGGAAAAATAATATTCTAAACCATATGAAGAATTAAATAATAAATGAGTAAAGTTTAAGGTGTGTAATTTCAAGATTATAATCTACAAAAAAGATGAAATTTACTCAAAGAGCAAAATAAAGTATATTAAAGTTGAAGATAAATTATTCAGAATCACTGAAGGTTGAAAATAAAGAGGAAATAAATGTGGGTTTCAGGAGTTCCCTGTCCTGGTTCAGCGGAAACAAATCTGACTAGCATCCATGATGCAGGTTTGATCCCTGGCCTCGCTCAGTGGGTTAAGGATCCCGTGTTGCTATGAGCTGTGGTGTAAGTTGCAGATGCGGCTCAGATCCCGCATTGCTTGGCTGTGGCTATGGCCAACATCTGTAGCTCCAATTTGACCCCTATCCTGGGAACCTCCATATGCTGAGGGTGCAGCCCTAAAAATAAATAAAGAAAAGAAAAGAAAAGAAAAGAAAAGAAAAGAAAAGAAAAGAAAAGAAAAGAAAAGAAAAGAAAAGTAAAGAAAAGAAAAGAAAAGAAAAGAAAAGAAAAGAAAAGAAAAGAAAAGAGGGTTTTAGATACATAGGTTTCTTTCCTTCTTCCTTTTCTTTCTTTCTTTCTTTCTTTCTTTCTTTCTTTCTTTTTTTTTTTTTTTTTTGCTTTTTAGGGTCACATCTGCAGCATATGGAAATTCCTAGGCTAGGGGTCAAATGCGAGCTACGGTTGCCAGCCTATGCCACAGCCACAGCAACTCGGGATCCAAGCCTTGTCTGTGTCCTACACCACAGCTCATGGCAATACCCAGATCCTTAACTCACTGAGCGAGGCCAGGGATTGAACTCACATCCTCTTGGATTCTAGGCGTGTTCGTTACCTCTGAGCTACAACAGGAACTCCCTAGATACATAGGTTTCCAATAGGTTTTATTATTTTTTTTTAATTTTACCTAACCCAAATATTAAAGAATTTATTTTATTTTCATTATTCTTATTTAGGGCTACACCCTAGCATGCTGAAGTTCCCGGGCCAGGGATGTGACCCAAACCACAGCAGACTTGAGCCAAAGCAGACAACACCAGATCCCTAACCCACTGTGCCACAAGAGAACTCTGGATTTATTTTGTGACTCTGAAAATATCCTGTAAGGCCCCTGACCTTACTTTCCTTATCTGAAAATGAGAAAATTAAATCTTTCCTTCCTGCTCTAAAAACTTGATGTAATGATTCTGACAGAATTTCCCATCAGGCAAAAATAACATTTGAAGAAATACAAGGATTTTCTTTTATCATAACAAGTAGACTGTTCTTCTGTCACCCATATTCAGATTGCTAGAGATAGTTTGAGATGAAAAATCTCTCATGGCAGTTGTGGAAAGTCATGTACTTTACAAATAGCTCCTAGAGCAATTTAAGGTCAGAAGGGGTTTGAATTCATGCCCCACTTCAGTGCCAGATTAATCTTCCTATAAGATGGTTTGGGCACACTGGACTTTGCTCAAAACACTTTAATTTAATAGCTTCCTCCTGCATACGGAAGTCCTATTGCATGAGCTACTCATTTCAGACTGCCTTAAACTTATGCCTTAGAATTCCATTCTTCATTAGAAATTGTTGGATTGCAAAGAAGGTAATGTTCACAAGCCATTTTTGCAAAAGAGAAATATATTTTTAAAAAATGGGGGAGGTCCCATTGTGGCTTAGTGGTAATGAATGCAGCTAGTATCTATGAGGATGCAGGTTCGATCCCTTGCCTTGCTCAGTGGATTAAGGATCCAGCATTGCCATGAGTTGTGGTGTAGGTGGCAGAGGAGGCTTGGATCCTGTGTTTCTGTGACTGTGGTATAGGCCGGCAGCTGCAGCTCCCATTTGACCCTTAGCCTGGGAACTTCGATATCTGCGAGTGCAGCCCTAAAAAGCAAAAAAAAAAAAAAAAAAGGTTTAAATAAATAAATAAATATGGGGATATGCTTAGGAATTCCCACCATGGCACAGTGGGTTAAGAATATGACTGCAGTAGCTCAGGTTGCTGCTGGGGTGTGGGTCTGTGCCCCGGCCCGGCACAGTGGGTTAAAAGGATGTGGTGTTGCTGAAACTGCTGCTTAAGTTCCAGATGTGGCTCAGATTTGATCCCTGGCCAGGGAACTCTACATGCCATGGGTGTGGCTGTAAAAAAGAAAAAACAAAAGAAAAATGGGAATATGCTTGAAATCCAAAGCAGTAAGTACAGCTGGTTTTGCTGAGGGCTTCACTAAGGAATGGAAATCATACAAACTTTTGGTTTTATTGATCTCCTTTATTATTTTTAAATTTCCTGTTTCATTTACTTCCACTCTAGTCTCCATTATTTCCTTCCTTCTTCTTGCTTTGGATTTGATTTTCTTTCCTTTTCTAATTTCTTAGAAAATGTAGGTAATTTATTTGAGATCTTTCTTCTTGTTTAATTTAGTCATTTAGCACTACAAATTTCCCTCAGCATTGCTTTTGCTGCATCTTGTACGTTTTGGAGTAATTTATTTTTATTTTAATGAATCTTAAATTATTTTCTAAATTTTCTTGTGATTTCTTCCTTGACATTATTTATTTTGAAGTGTGTTGCTTAATTTTCACAAATTTGTAAGTTTCTCAAATTTCCTACTGCTGTTGATTTCTAATTTTATTCACTTGTGGTCAGAGAACATAATTTTTATGATTTAAATCCTTTTAAATTTATTGAGACTTGTTTTGTGACATAACGTATAATCTATTCTGAAGAATATTCTGTGTGCACTTGGTGAGAATGTGGATTCTGTTTTCATTGGGTGGACATATCTCAGGTCTCTGTTTATAGAGCTATTTGAGTTTTCTCTTTTCTTGCCAATCATTTGCCTAGCTGTTCTATTATTAGAAGTGGTGTATAGGAGTCTCTAATTATAATTGCTGCATAGTGTATTTCTCCCTACAGTTCTGTCTGGTTTTGCTCCATGTATTTTGGGGCTCTGTTTTCTGGTGCATATATGTTGATAATGGCTAAATTTTTGAGAAGATTGGTTATTTTATCAATACAGTATGTCCGTGTCTTTAGCGACTAGCTTTGTCTTAAATTTGCTTTGCCTGATTTAGAATGGCTCCTCCAGCTTCCTTTTGGTTACTGTTTTACAGCATATCTTTTTCCACACTTTTATTTTTATTTATTTATTTGTTTATTTATTTATCTATTTTTTAGTGCCACACCTGTGGCATGTGGATGTTTCCAGGCTAGGAGTCAAATCAGAACTGCAGCTTCCAGCCTACGCCACAGCTACAGCAACAGTCATAACACAGGATCCGAGCACAGTCTGTGACTTACACCACAGCTCACAGAAACACCAGATCCTCAAGTTCAGCCAGGGATCAAACCCGCGTCCTCATGGATACTAGTCGGGTTCATTACTGCTGAGCCATGAGGGGAATTCCCTCACCCTTTTATTTTCAAATATTTTGTGTCTTTGAATCTAAACTGTGTCTTCGCTATACAACTTGTAGTTGGCTTCGTCTTTTTTTCCCATTCTGTCAATCTGCCTTTTCATTGGAGAGTTTAACCTGTTTACATTTGGTGTAGTTACTAAAGCAGGATTTCTGTATTTCTTTGTGTTTCTCATATATCCCATGTCTTTTTTTATTTCTCAGTGTCTCCAGTATTGCTTCCCTTTTTGTTAACTAGATATGTTTCTAGTAAAGAATTTAATTCTGTTAGTATGTATTTTATTATATATTTTGAGTTAAGTTTGTAATACTTCCTTTGAGGATTACTGTTAACATCTTAATATATACCAATCTTTTTTGGATTACCATCAAATTAATTCAATGTTCTACAAAGTTCTCCCTACTTATGTATAATTTCCTGTAACACGTTTTTATACATGTGATTTATTTGGTAGTCACTTATATCATTCCTCTCGCTACACTTTGAGTTTCTTAAGAGCAAGTTAAAATTATTCAGCATGTAGAAGATGGTGAGTAAATTTTTTTAATGATGGCAACCTAGATTATATTTAATTCACACAATAAGCACACACCATAATTTATTGGTGGGGCAGAATGGTGCAAAAAGTCTTTGCATGTAGGGTGAGCAGTATTTACAAAGGAAGTAAATAAGAAAATGATAGGATGCTTGTTAAGGACCTAATCAGCTTGAATATCATGTTCTATTCCACTGGACATTGTGTAAGCAAATATCTCATTTTGACCCACCCTGGTCCCTAAGGACCATCTACATTCACCTGGAAGAACCAAGTGTGACCTTGCTTTTCAAATGCCGATGAAGAGGATGTTCTATTACCTTAGCTTTTAATCACTCTATAGTACTTACAGGAATGCCAGCACCATAGAACCCATCTGGACTGAACATCCTCTACTTTTATTCAGGCTTGATGAGTTTTTCATACACAGAAAAATATGGTAAAACCTTCAAGGGGGAAAAAAAAGATTGGTGGTGCCACTGATTTGTATTCAAAAGCGAATCATCTGAAATCCATTATACTGACTTTTAATCAAAAAGCAGATAGGATGAGAACTCTTTTTGCTACAGGGGACACTTCTTTTTAAATGGACTGTCCTCCCATAGTAATAAGGTCTCATATAAGGATAGCACTTCACAATCCAAGCTTTGTTACATAAAAAATTAACTCATTTTATTCACCCATGTAGGCAGGGCATGATTTATAATCTTTTTTTTTTTTTAAATGAAGACACAGAAATAGAGAGCAATTTGATTTTCCTTGGTCACAGCAATGACCAGAAATGAATTTCTCTGATAGAGGTATTTGAGGTGATTTTTACAGTATCAACAGTGGCTAAGGCAGGGGTGGGGGCCCAGGGGTGTGTGGGAAAGGCAAGTTTACATAGCTCTGAACAAATATCTATTTTAAAACCATGAATAATAGCCTCTGAATAAAGGAATCCATGCCACTGTTACAGCTCTTAATGATAATAAGATAATGCTGCTGATGTTGATGATAATGATGCTGGTGTTGATATTTATCATTAACTATCTAAAGGCCTAGGTTGATTGAATGAATTAAATCCTTATAGAATCATAAAGAGGTAACTGCAATGGTCTGGGTCCAAGCAGGGGGCAGAAACCAGTCATTAAAAAATTTATTATGTTTCTTTTTAGGGCCATACCCAATAGCATATAGAATTTCCCTGGCTAAGTGTTGAATCAGCTACAGCTGCCAGTTTACACCACAGCCACAGCAACATCAGATCCGAGCTGCATCTGCGACCTACACCACAGCTCGTGGCAACACTGGATCCTTAACCAAATGAGCAAGGCCAGGGATCAAACCTGCAACCTCATGGATCCTAGCCAGGTTCATTAACTTCTGAGCCATGAAGGGAACTCTGAAACCGTAGTCATTTTAACAGAAGTTTAATGTAAAGAATTGTTAAACAATTATAAAAGGATAAAGCTCTAAAAGGAACTTTAAAGGGTAATGTACAGCTGGGGGTGTCTATGAAAGGAAAAACTTGGAAGGGCTCCCTATGACAAGATTAGGGTGCAGACCTCACTTGATTATGTGGGTGGTAGCCCACTGCATAGTGGAGGCATTTGCTGGATTTCCAAGCCAGAGCTGGACCAGAGTCACAGGGCAGATGGAAGCCATGATCTGGGGCACAGCGGTGGTCAGATGGTGGGTAGGTATGCAGATGGAGTCCTGCTCCTTGTCCCAGCAGCATTGCCTTTGACCTGTGGTGCATAGTGGCTGTCTTGTGAGGGCCACAGGTAGTACCTTTAGGGACCAGGTGAACTGAGGCAAGTGGGAGATGGGCAGATGGAACTGGGACAAAGACTGGATGGCACAGGTGTGTGCATGACCTGTGAGCTGGAATAAGTGATAGCCAAGCCCAGGTCAGGGCTGTATGGGCCCCTAGAGACTACATGCTTGAGGAAGAAATTGGGGCAGAATATAATAGGGAATCTGCACAGACATACAGAGCTGACCACTGGTACAGCAGGCACAGGGAAGAGAAAAAACTGCACCAGAACCAGAAAAAGGACCCCCTTCCTCTGCTGTGTCCCTTCAGCTCTCTCCACACAGAGCTTCACATTGTGCGAACTGCAAAGGAAAAATCCAGTGTCTCAGAGCAGGTGCTGCAGGATGGATTACCAGCTGAAGGCAATACTTTAAACTGGCACAGCAGGAACGTCATTAATTCCATTTTATTCTTATTTTCTATTTATCATTTTGTGTGGTTTTAATTCCACTTTTATTGAGGTATTGACAAATAAAAATTATATATATTTAGGTTGTGCAATGTGACTTTTAAGATGTCTAATGTGAAGATATAGTGTACATTAAATAATACATTTTAAATATTAGATATTTCTCTATATAATTGTATTTTAAATATTAAATTGAATAAATAAATATTAAAGAATATATATAGAGAGATGTACACAGATAGAAAGAGATGGGTGGATAGATTGGTAGATAGGTAGATAGGCTATCTAGCTAGCTAGCTAGCAAAAAAGGATAATTTGCTCCAAGAATGTACCTAGAAGGTAGAGAAGTTAGCATACTTACCTCAACACCACAGCCACAACAACACCAGTTCTGAGCCATGTCTGTGACCTACTGCAGCTCATGGCAACGCTATATCCTTAACCCACTGAGTGAGGCCAGGGATTGAACCTGCATCCTCATGGATCCTAGTCAGATTCTCTTCCACTAAGCCATGATGGGAACTCCTCACCTCAACATTTTAACCCAAGGCATGTTCTTGATGCCTAATGTGATAGAGGTATTGCAGTAGGGACCCAAATCCATTCTCATTCTCAGCTTTTTCCAGCCAGGAATTGTTTCCCCAGTACTCCTGTACCCCCTGCCCTTGCTGATCAATACGGCCAAATGTCCAAGGTTTCTCTTAGATGGTGAGAGGAAAGGATGTGGGCTATGAGCCTTTCTTTCTTTAAGCAGCTAAAAGGCTAGGGAAAAAATGACCTTCCTTGCTTGCTTAGGAGCAAAAGTGTAAGCATGTCAAGACAACAGAATCTGCCTCAGTCTGATTCCCATCATCACTACGAATGTGGACCAGACCCTCCCAAGAGAAGGAATTGTACCTAATGGTCAGGGCAGCTTCTTAAAACATGCCCTCATCTATTCATAGACAGATGATTACAAATTTAAAATATAAAAATATGTTCAAAGCTACTACTTGTTTTATCTTCTGACGCATATTTAATGCTCACCAAGTTCTTGTTGGATGGGAAGCGAGGGAATGCTTCCTTGAATTTTAATTAAAATTAACAAATCCTATTTAGGATCTTTCTACTGTGTGTAAAACAATATTTGTGACAAGCCTAAGACTCATTTTTCTTGGATTACACTTTGAATTGTTTTTTCTTTTTTTTTAATGTGTCATGAATTAAAAGCAATCCCACTAGTTATGCGTCTCCTACTGTTCAACACACAATTATTCACTGAGTAGGCCTACTGAACACTGTCTTGCATTGCTCTTAGTGTGTCTTCTCTTTAACGACAGAGACTATACGGTGCTCAGCCATGTTTTCCTATCCATACCAAGAGTGTAGACTCAAGGATATTTATTTTTATACTTTGGATTCAATCTAGTGCTACTTTACTTTGATGTTCAAATTGTTCCAGCTTTGATAATTGCAAACTCTTTCATTTTAGCTTGTCTTCCCTTCCCATGCTCTCATCCTTTTGTTTTTTGAATACTTTCTTACTTCCTGAAACTACAAGCATCCCAATGCTCATCATGTACTTTTCCTTCCCCAGCCATAGAAGCAGGTTTCTCTGGGGAGTTCTGGGCTCCTTTATTGGAGAAGGACATTAGAAGCCAAGAACTTGGCACTGTGTGTGCTCATTTCTAACAGAGTGTCACTGTGTTGAGTTCTCTCAGTGGACAGAAATTGTACATAGGAACTTCTTTTGTGGCACATTAGGTTAAGGATTTGGTGTTGTCATGGGTGGTTTGGGTCACGGCTGTGGCATGAGTTCATTTTCTGGCCTAGGAACTTCCACATGCCATAGGCACAGCCAAAAAATAAAAACAACAAAATAAAATTAACTAAAATAGACTATGCTTACTAACCCATGTGTACACACCTATCTATAATTAATGTTAATCAATCCATCTGTATTTGTATCAGGTTAAACATGGGTTCAGAATGATGCCTCTGAATCTAGTCTAGTAAGATGATTCATTCCAGCCTTTTTCCCTGTTCAAGGGTAGTCTCACTACCCTTCCAACAATGAGAATTCTGATTCCCACCATCTGGCATTTACTTGCTTGATAGTTTAAGTCAGTTATACATGTGTAGCAGTATCAGAACTGCTAATCTCTAATTCCATGTTAGTTATCTTCATACTAACCCTGAGTTAGTTGTCTTCTTACTTAATTTACGGGGTTTTCTTTTAAAAAATTATTGGTGTGTAACCAAGGAAGATACTTCAGCTTGGTATAAAAATTATTTGTGTATAACCAAGGAAGATACTTCAGCATGGTTTAAAAATTATTTGTGCGTAACCAAGGATTATACTTCAGATGCATGTTGTGAGATGGGTGACAAGATCTTATGAGAATAACAAGGAAATCCAGTCTGAAAAACACTAGCATATAGTTGATTTTATCTGGATTGTTTCAAGACCCCACAAAAAAGAGGTGCTCTGATTAAATTTTATTGTTGATTCTTGGTTGCATGGAATATGAAAGAATTATTATGAAGCTTCATAAGGAAAAGATGAAAAGGAAAAAAACAGCAAAAATTTACCTCTGAAATTAGCATACATGTTCCCGTAAAGACACATCAGGTTTTAACATCCTAATTCTCTTAAATTTTCAGTCACTCTCTGGGTATCTGGATACCTACCCTCTGTCACAAGCAATGTGTGTAGATCAGGGTTTCTCAATGGCATCACTGTTGACATTTGGCCATTGACATATTGACAGATAATTCCTGCGAATTACAGACTGTTTAAGCTTTACCCATTAGATTTTTTGTGGCTCAGTTCACACTACAACCTCAATTGTAACAACTGAAATGTCTTTAGATGGTGCCAAATGTCCACTGAGGGGCAATGTTGCCCTCACTTGTAAACCTCAGGTATAGATTCGAGGCTGGGTTAGATTTACTAAAAGTTTTTCTTTGCTTGCTTACTTTTAAGTGAAAAATACCTCTTCCATAGGTGAGGAAGAAGCTTGATTTGCACTCTCAGATCTGATGTTCTCAGTTGGACTCCACAATAATCCTATTTTCTTATCCAGGTATGTGTATACATGAGACATATGCACCCTTAGCCTTCCTGCTACATGACTCTTCAGAAATAACTTTTAAAAATGGGACTTAGGTGTTCCCATTGTGGCTCAGAGGTAACAAACCCAACTAGTATCCATGAGGATACGGGTTCAATCCCTGGCCTTGCTCAGTGGGTTAAGGATCCAGTGTTGCCTTGAGCTGTGGTACAGGTCACAGATGCGTCTTGGATCCCGTGTTGCTGTGGCTGTGATTTAGGCCGGAAGCTGTAGCTCCAATTCAACCCCAAGCCTGGAAATCTCCATATTCTGGGGGTGCAGCCCTAAAAATACAAAAAAACAAAAATAAAAATGGGACTTGGCCAGTTTGTGGTTTTCAGATACTTTGTAGCTGAAGAACCTAGATTCAATCCAGACATCTTTGGAGGTGAGAAGTAGAGGGGAGGGGTGAGAGGTTGGGGAGGGGGGTGGATTTTCAATCCCAAATTGAAGAATATTTTTAAAAATAAAAGTTTCCAATATATGCTTAACATTAAGAAATAACAAAAAAATTCCTTGAATAAAAGAACTTTTCCCAACTCACAATTTGCTTTTACCATTAACAACTTGTGCCAATGTAACCTCTTTATTTAAAGATTCTATTATTAAACAATACTGCCTTTCTGTAGTTTCAAATGCAGAATCCAGTTCTTCATCAAAAGAGAGATTTTCATTTATTTTGCATTGAAAAGCATGCACTGTCCTGGATGTGTTAAAGAGTTCCCTTGGTAACTTAATCATAATTGATTGATTTTTTTTTCTTTTTTGTCTTTTTAGGGCTGCACACACACCATATGGAGATTCCCAGGCTAGGGGTCAAATTGGAGCTGTGGCCGCCAGCCTATACTACAGCTACAGCAACATGGGATCCGAGCCACTTTGGCGACCTACACCACAGCTCAAGGCAATGCTGGATCCTTAACCCGCTGAGCAAGGCCAGGGATCGAACCTGCGTATTCATGGATACTAGTCAGATTCTTTTCTGCTGAGCCAAGGGGGGAACTATGTGGCTGAAATATTTTTACAGAATTTGATCGAGGCTGAGTTTGACAACACTGTGAATCTCAGAACAGTTCTTCTTGGTCTAAAGGGTTGTCAGTGGATGGAAATCAGTACAACTTGAGGCTAGGTTATATCAGAAGATTAATTTTGTGGACTCTTATGACTCAGACACTCCCAGTGTGACAAGCAGAGACAGAGGCCAGTGATCTCAGCAGGACCTTTCGTGAACACTTCTCTGGAAGACATTACTTTCCAGACCTTTAGCCCTTACGAGGGAAGAGTCTAAGAGGCCCTAAGAATTCACCTTTCATTTTAAAGCAAAGCTGGCTTAAACTCAGGTAGGATAAATGACTACTCAGAGTCCCCCATTGGCTGGTGGCAGTAACTGGTCAGACCCTACACTGTTTGTATTTCTGACTTCCAGCCCACATCTGTCTACTAGGGAGGGTGTGGGAGACAGTCTGGGGGTGTGTTGTCCACTCACAGTCAACAGTCTCTGAACAGAAGTCCGGAGGCAGAACGGGCCAAGCACAGATGCGCTGTGGGTATTACTACTGCTTTCAAATATAGGCTTGCCCTGAAGTCCATCACAATGTATTATGTTATGTTACGTTTTGTTACGTTATGCTATGTTATGTTACCTTACATTATATTATAATACCATATCATATGCTAATATTACATGAAAAATGTTAACAAGCTTATGGATGAAGTCAGGTGGCCGGTGGGCCCCTGATCCCAAGCCCTTTTTCACCTTCCTTCAGGCCAACCAGCACAGGAAAAAAAAAAAAGGAGGGGGGATTGAACCTGTTTTGGCTCAGCAGGTTAAGAACACGACTAGTATCTATGAAGATGCAGGTTCGATCTCCGGCTTTGCTCATTGGGTTAAAGGATCCAGCATTGCCGTGAACTATGGTGTTGGTTGCAGACATGCTCAGGTTTGGTGTTGCTGTGGCAGTGGTATAGGCTGGCAGCTGCAGCTGCAATTTGACCCCTAACCTGGGAACTTCCATATTCCACGGGTGCAGCCCTAAAAAGAAAAAAAAAAAATAAATAAAATAAAATAAAATGGAAAACATAAGTATCAAGAAATAACTTTCTCTAGTAAAGATCCAAGGAGGAAGGAAGATGACCATGACAAATAGGGGATAGGAGTGTGTCCCTGGGAGACCAGGCCATCAGGAGGAACAGGAAGACGATTCCACACCACTGCAGTCATCTTAGGTCAACTGGCAGCCTTAGGGAACAGGAAAAAAGGACAAGCTGGCCAGAAATTTATTCACTGGGAAATTGTAGGCAAATACAAACTCTGCCCGAATCATGACATTTATGTCAAGGTATTGATAGATCTATAAGAAAACGGAGAAATAAAAAAGCAATTTCAAAATGAAAAAAAAATTCTTCTTGATTCTGTGGGTGAAATGAAAGTGTAGCAAGAGTCAGAACAAACCTACTCTATAAAGCATAATGAAACTGTTATCCTTAGATGACTCTCAAAAAAAGAAAAAGTTTTTAAAAAAGAAATGAAATGATAAAGATACTAGGAATTTTGCAGCAAGGTGGAAAGGAAAGTGATAGGGCTGGAGTAGGATAGTTACACAGGTAGTTGTGGAAGTCCCTATAAGGGACCACAGATAGAGAGGGAAACCCATGGAATTTGGGGAGATCACTGTAAATTAATAATTACTCAAGAGGGCCATCAGGGGAGTTCCCATTGTGGTGCAGCAGAAATGAATTTGATTAGTACCCATGGCCTCGTTCAGTGGGTTAAGGATCCTGTGTTGCCATGAGCTGTGGTGTGGGTCAATGATGTGGCTCGGATCCCACGTTGCTGTGGCTGTGGGGTAGGCCGGCAGCTGCAGCTCCAATTAGAACCCTAGCCTGGGACCTTCCATATGCTTCAGGTGCTGCCCTAAAAAGCAAAAAAAAAAAAAAAAAAGAAAAAAAAGTCAAGCTTGCTTGACTAGTGGAGGCAGAGATATGCCTCGGGTCATTGGGTGGGGGATGAGGTGAGGCCTGTGTTCAGATTCAGACCAAGGGCGGGGGTTTAAGGATGGAATTTCTGCTGATTGAATGAGCACCTCGAGAATCCTAGTCTGACCTTATAGGGTCAAATGCTCTAAAGAGGAAGAGGTGGTCTTTTCCTACCCCCACTCACCTTAGATGATTAAAAACTGTAGCCCACCGTTTCCTGGGGGCAGAGCCTCCTTGCCTGCCCACTTTCATCTCTCACGAGCGTCCTATCTTAATAAATCTATTTCTTGCCTATCACTTTGTCTCTCACTGAATTCCTGCTGTGCGGAGGCACAAAGAACTAGAACCTCAGTGAGTCCAGAGACCAGGTGAGTACTTCTAATTTAAAACCGTGGGTTTAAGTCCCAATCTGGGCTTAGGCTGGGTTCAAGTTCTAAGTGCTATCAGTTTTAAAAGGACATTATACCAGGTTTTCAAAATGCTGTGTGTCCCATGTGGGAGCTTAAAGAGGCTGTTCACCCAAATAAATGAGCAAAAATTATAGCATTATATATACTTGGGATATTTTTCTAAATGTTTCCAAATAGCTGAATATTTGATAAGATGTCTGGACATCAGACTACGAGTGAATGAATACATCACAGTGAAATGTAACATCCAAGTGCAGAAAGGTACACAGTTTTCATATTTTATAACCGAATGGTTTAATCCACCTGCCAGAATTGCGTTGCCAATCTCTGGTATCAAAGTCATGAAGTTGGTTGTGAAACTGATAACATTCATGGGCTGAACCCAGCCTAAACCCATATTGGAACTGATCCCACAGTTTTATTTTATTTTATTTATTTATTTATTTATTGTCTTTTTGCCTTTTCGAGGGCCGCTCCTGAGGCATATGGAGATTTTCAGACTAGGAGTTGAACTGGAGCTCTAGCTACCAGCCTACACCACAGCCACAGCAACACCAGATCCGAGCCGCGTCTGCAACCTACACCACAGCTCACGGCAACGCCGGATCGTTAACCCACTGAGCAAGGCCAGAGATGGAACCTGCAACCTCATGGTTCCTAGTCAGATTCGTTAACCACTGCGCCAAGATGGGAACTCCCACAATTTTAAATTAGAATCACTCACCTGGTGTCTGGACTCACTGAGGTTTAGATTCTTCATGCCTCCGTGCAGAAGGCATTCAGCGAGAGACAAAGTGATAGGCAAGAAATAGATTTATTAAGATAGGACACTTGTGAGAGATGTAAGCGGGCAGGCAAGAAGGCTCTGCCCCCGGGAAATGGTGGGCTACAGTTTTATCTTCCAAGGGGAGCAGGGGGTGGGAAAAGCCCGCCTCTTCCTTTCTGGGAGTAGTAGCTCCTCCTTGGTATCTGATAAGGTGTGTATTCAAATCAGCAGAAGGGCTGTCCTCAAACTCCTGCCCTTGGTCTGGTTCTGAACGCAGGCCTCACCCCATTCCCCACCCTTGTAAGGTCTCGCACCTCCACTAGTCAAGCAAGCCTGCCTTGTTCTGATGGCTTTTTTGGGGAGCAATTTATTGACTTACAGTGCTCTCCCAAGGCCCCCTAGATTTCCCTCTCCATCTATGGCCCCTTATTGGGACTTCTACAACTACC
The DNA here is from genome assembly GCF_016906955.1 of Phacochoerus africanus. Classification (NCBI taxonomy): domain Eukaryota; kingdom Metazoa; phylum Chordata; class Mammalia; order Artiodactyla; family Suidae; genus Phacochoerus; species Phacochoerus africanus. The sequence goes on along the minus strand of NC_062548.1, from coordinate 52,298,685 downwards.
TGTGCCCACTCCATCCCTATGGGTTGGTCCTTGGCCTGCCAATGATTATCATCTGTCTGGCAGTAATGTATTAGCTCGGCTGTTATAACTACCTCAAACATCAATACGTTCAAGTTCAAGGGTAATATTTGAGACTTGTTTTCTCCCCAATGATGAAGGGAAAATAGGGGAAGTAAATGTCAGGTCTGAATAATTAGAATGAATAAGACCATTGGAATTGGAAAACTCGATAATGAAGCAGAGCTGCTGTATGTGGGCAGCATATGCACTTTCATTATTGAAAAGGGTCTAAATAATTGCATCATCTGCCGTTTTAGGATTTATAAAACACTGCAATAGACACCTGTTTAATATTCTCCACTGTCCTGCGTGCGAGGAAATGTATAAAACGAAACTCTACAGGGTCCTTGTCCCTGGTTCCCGCACAGAATTCCTAAAAGCCTTGGTATTTCCTGAGTGGTAGGAGCGTCTATCTCATTCATGAGGAGTCCCGGTCCATCACCTTGAGTTTATGCTCAGGAGGTGACTTAGGGTGGAGCCGCTTGGTGGCCTCATGGTGGGATGGTTCCTGGAAAGCCCAGGTGATGGGACGGTTGGGGCTTTGCTGTCCCATCCATAGTCCTCCAGGGAAGATGAGGGGGCTGGAGGTGGAGCTGTGTAAACCTTCTTAAACAGAGGATTTGGAAAGCTTCCAGGTGAGTGAAATGGAGGAGCTGCAAGGGCGGCACACCTGGAATGGGGGTGCAAGTTCCACGTTTCCCTCTGACCTTGCCCTAGAATCTCTTCCTTCTGTCTGTTCCTGCGCTGTGTCCTTTGTAACACACTGGTGATGGTAAGAAAACCATTGCCTCGAGTCTTAAGAGTCATCCTAGCAAATTTTCAAAACTGAGGAGGCGGGGCATGGAAACACTCGCTCCACAGCAATTGGTCAGAAGTGCATGTGACACCTGGGACTGGGCACTGGTGCTGCAGTGGGCATCTCGGGGGGAGGAGCCCTTGATCTGGCGGGGGGTGGGGGGATCTGCGGCAGCTCCACAGTGGTAGTGTCAGAACAGCCTCGGGTTACGGGACCTCCAGGGTTGTTGTCTAGAGCGTTGGAAAATTGGCTGGTGTGTGGAAAAAAGACCTCCCCACATCTGGTATCAGAAGTGTGGCCATAAAAGAGTGTCAGACGGACAGGGCAACATGGCTCCTTTCATAGGCAGTAGAAGGTAGGGCCACCCAGTGGAACCCCGACCCAAAGGATAAGTTGTGTAGGTGTCCACAGAGTAGTTTGTACCTTGTTCATGAACTCAATCCCATCTCCTCTCTGGCTCCTCTGGGACTGAGCCGGGTCTGGTCTCTAACTAGTCACAGGAAGACATATTTGGACATGAGAACTGCAGAAACCCGACCACAGCCAGAGACGAGGGTAGACCCAGAATAACTGGACTAAGTCGATTTAAGCTATTTGTCTTAGAAACTGGGCTAGACAAGTCCTCCTCTCAGAAACTGCATGCAAGCTGCTATTGCTGTTTATTTACGTAATTCTCCAGATGCTCTCAGAAGTGACTCCCCATTTTCCCCAGCTCCCAGGAGGGTGGGGCAGGGAGGAATCACAGTTGGTTTCCACCAAAGGAGGTTCATCTGCACCATAAACGTACTGTAAGAGGAGATGTTGCACGTGAGGGACTCTTTAGAGAGAGAGGAGTACATCTTATTACACAGAAAGCTGGCAAAGGCTTGATAATCTTCTGCTATGGCTGTTCATGGCACCTCCCCTCAGACAGCAGATCCACAGGTTAGCTTGAATTGAAAGATGGCAGCAGCGTGTGTGTGTGTGTGTGTGTGTGTGTGTGTGTAGCCTGAATTGGAAGATGACAATAGTGTGTGTGTGTGTGCATGTATGTATGCGTGTGTGTGTGTGGCCTGAATTGAAATATGGCAGCAATGTGTGTGTATACGTGTGTGTGTGTGTATACGTGTGTGTGTGTGTGTGTAGCCTAATTGAAAGACGACAGCAGTGTGTGTGTGCATGCTCATGTGTTATGTGTAGCCTGAATTAAAAAATGGCAGCAGTGTGTGTGTGTGCATGTATGTGTGTGTAGCTTGAATTGAAAGATGACAACAGTGTGTGTGTGTGTGTGTGTGCATGTATGTATGCATGTGTGTGTGTGCATGTGTGTTTGTGTGTGTGTAGCCTAAATTGAAAGATGGCAGCAGTGTGTGTGTGTGAGTATGCACACAGGTGTGGGTTTGGGAGGGGGTTGTGGACTGTGATAGGAAACAAGTCAAGCTAAATAGAAAAAGCTACCCTTAATCACAGCAGCAACCAGCACCACAGCCCAGAGGCTTTTTGCGCATGCCATCATGAGTCCTCCTGGGTGACGTCAGTGAGGCAGAGGCAGTGGTTGTGCAGAAATGGAGCTCCAAGCTCCCCAGGATGCTGTAGATCACACTCAGAAAAACTGAAGTGAAAAAACCCTGTGGTTTTCCTCAGAGGCTTTATTGTAGCTGTGTGTTAAAATATGCAAATATTTCCCAAGGATGTTCACTTCATCTTACTTAGCTCATCCGCGTATGACACGTTAAGTGCCATTCTAAACCGATCAATCTGGCGGTGATTTTAGCACAGCCGTCCCTGGAGCCTTCCTTTTCTTCTGAGCTGATCTCAGAGAGTTTTGCGTGGAATACAACTTCAACTAAGCAGGTTGCATAGGTTCTGTGTTCATTTTCAAAATCAGAGTAACTAGATGAAAATTTAGTCTTGACCGATGGCCTTCCTTGAAGACCATAACTGTACCCCAAAGTGCAAATCTGCCCTCTCTTGGTCCTCCTTATGTCCTTCATACCTGGAAAACAGCCTGCTTTAGCACCCTTGAGCAGCTCTCAGGAGTCGCGGTGATGACCAGCCTCCTGGGTGAGCACCAAGCCTGGTCCCAGCTGCACTGCTTGTCACTGCGTCACTGCGCACTCAGGGTGCATGGAGCTGACCGAGTGCCCACCTCTGGCAGGCGCCCAGACCTTCCCAGGTGTGTCAGGAGCCACTTGCTTGTGTGTGTGGAGTATCCACCTCTCCCCACCTGGCTGAATCCCTTCCACTCATTACTCGAACCATGGCAGGTGCCTGCTTCTCCCACCCTGCCCCCTGACCCGGTCTGCCACCCCTCTGTCAGTGCCCTCACTCCACCTCCCACTCCTGTCTGCACTTACCTTTATGATTAGGCCATTCGCACACAGTATTACCACTGCTTCTTTGTAGCCTTGTCACTGGGGGCCTTTGCGAAGCAGGCACTGTCTAATGTCATGACCTTGGAGCCTTGTGGCGTGATGCCATGTGCAGGCAAGGAAAAGGTGCTTATTGAATAAACTCAACACGACAGCATTTCACAGCCCTTCTTCCTGAGGAAGATGTACTAGAGGTGGTTCTACAGACCCTTGGGGCCGTCTGAAGTTATTTAAAGCTGGGGTTGGCCAAGGGCTAATGAATTTTACAGACGTGTTTAGATAACACCTGCTGTGGACAGAACGCTTAGCAGAATTGAGGGCCAAGGCCTGGGTTATTCAGGATGAATCACCAGCTCACACATCCAGCCTAACTACTTGAGAGCATCTGAGTGGCTAACAAACTCAACACACCAAAGAGAGTCCCTTCATTTCACACCCGAACCCTGAAGAGTCTCATCTGTCCCAGTAAACATCTCTGCCATTCATCCAGGTGTTCAGTCCAAAACCCAGAGGCCACACTGCTCCTTCTCCTTCCATCCTCCTCCCCATCCAGCTCCCCCGGGTTCCTCTACCCAGAAAATATGTCTTACATGTGACAACATCTGTCCGTGTCCACACCTCTCCCCAGTCTAAGACAACACAGCTTTTTGTGACAAGTCCTCCAACTGAACTTTCTTCTCTTCTTGCTCCACAGAGCTGCTGGTGAGATTTTTTTATTGCACATCAGAGTGCATCCCAAACCTGCTTAAATATTCCACTCATTGACTCCATACTTGGATTAAAAAAAAAAAAATCAAGAGTTCCCGGCATGGCTCAGTGGAAACAAATCCCACTAGTATCCATGAAGATACAGGTTTGATCCCTGGCTTCACTCAGTGGCTTAGGGATCTGGCTTTGCTGTGGCTATGGTGTAGGTCAGCAGGTGCAGCTCTGATTTGATCCCTAGCCTGGGAACTTCCAAATGCATTGGGTGCAGCCCTGAAAAGAAAAATAAATAAAAATAAAATAAATAAAATAAAATAAAATAAAAAAATCCTTCATTCAGCCACACACAGTCCTACGTGATGTGGCTTCTACCTGTGTCATCAACCGCTGTCTGAAAGTCCATCACAGTGGTGTCTGGTCTCACCGGCCTCACTGGCCTCACTGTTTCCTGGATGCACCAGTCTTGTTACTGCCTCAGGCAGGGCTCGTGACTCAAGTGGGTTCCTCCTTGTGGACCCTTTTCACACCAGATGTTTACCTGCCTCCTTCAGTCATCAGTGTCTTTAGAGCAAGTGAACTACTACAGCGAGATCTTCCTTCACTACCTATAATATAATTTGAAATTTCCCAGCTCTGCCTGTCCTCACCTAACCCCTAAGATATCTCCGGGTTTTGTGTTTGCTTCACAGGATTGTCCATATGTGTTTACGAAGATAAACAGAAACGCTGTCTTAGTGATACATACAGATATGTCACAGGCATGCCTGCCTGCCTGTGCATGTGCACGCACACACATACGTGCAAATTTCAGTTCTAAGTGGAAGAAACCCACATCCCTTCCTTTGTCCCCTTGGCCTCAGAACTTAAAAGTTTCCCATCTACATGCAGTGGCTGAATTGGTTAGAGGAGACAGTGGTTAGGACTTACCGCCCACACCAACACAAGGGGAAGTGTCAAGAGACAGGGAGAGGAGTTCCTGTGATGGCTCAGTGGTTAACGAATCCGACTAGGAACCATAAGGTTGCAGGTTCTATCCCTGGCCTTGCTCAGTGGGTTAAGGATCCGGCATTGCCATGACCTGGGGTGTAGGTTGCAGCTGCGGCTCGGATCTGGTGTTGCTGTGGCTCTGGTGTAGGCCGGCTGTTACAGCTCCAATTAGATCCCTAGCCTGGGAACCTCCATATGCCGCGGGAGCAGCCCTAGAAATGGCAAAAAGACAATGATAGTAGCTAACTGCTCTGGGCAGGACATCACCCCCAGAAAGGGGACAGGGACTGGGACTTCCTGAAGAAACAAGCCGTCAGAGCTCTTGGGAGCGTGAACACAAGAGAGGAAGAAGACCCAGGTGGACATTTCCAGCAGGACTGGGACACCCGATGTGGTCACGTCTGAAATGGCTGTAGGCTGACCATCCCAGCTCTTGTTCTCCTGCTCTTCCAGCCTCTTGAGACCAGCGCCAGGCAGATGGACCCATGCACACAAAACCCTTGACCCCTTAGCTCTGCTTCTGCATGTGAGATGAAGCAACCAAACCAGCCCCCAAACCAGGACATGGGCCCATGACTTCTCTTGCTTGTGAATAAGCGACTCTACCCCAGTTAAGTCACTTGTGACTCCCTTCTCAGCATGATTTTAGTTTCCAGCCTTTTCTAGCTGCTGATATCCTCTGACCTAAAACAAAGGGACCACTGATGGGCTGCTGAGACGCTGCTCTCAGAGGCAATGTCCAGGTTCTAGAAGGGTGTCTGCGCCCTGTGCGAGTGAGCAGAGAGAACCCTCATCAAGCACAGCATAGCATTCATCCCGCCAGTGAGCACAGGATGGCCCCCTGGTCAGTGAATGGCAGGAGTTCACACATATGCCCCAGATGGTGAAAATCAGGGAAATGGAAGGGAAATAAGAAGACATTAGACGTATCACAGGATGAGACTGAATTTCATTCTTGGCCCTGGAGCCAACTGTGCAGTTTCAGCAACCTTGCCTAAGACATACTCCCAAGGTCACCATGGGACAGGGCGCTGGGGGCACCCAATGGCATACCTTTCGGCTCCAAAATTATTTGACCTGCACCTCTTGGAAAGCAGCTGCCTGAGATGAGGAATGTTTCTGTGGGTTGGAAAATAGCGCACAGAAGCTACCAGAACTCAGGATCAGGAAAAGTCAGGACTGGAGAGCAACCAGTGTTAAATTAACACACTGCTGGGCTGTCAGCGTGAGTACACTGCAGGCCAATCTGCCCTGGTAATTCCACACTGATTACCAAGGTCTGTGTTTCTCTGACTGTCTCTAGGATTCCTCTTTGTGCACTTTCAGGTAGCCTGCATTTCTGGCTTATACTGGGTCACCTGGCAGGTGGAGCATGTGGCTGTGTCCACAGTATGAAGTGTCAGGATTTCAATATAGACAGCTTCTTGCTGCTCTTGCAATTCCCACTAGTGGAGCGGGAAGCCTTTACAGTTCATATGTATATAAATAAATAAATATATATATATATATATATATATATATATATATATATATATTCGTGTGTTTATTTCCATAACAGCAGCTGCATTATAGAATCTGCTAGCATGATCATTTCAACTCTGCACTGCTTGGAAAGCTAATAGAGCAAAACCCAAAGAAGACACACCAAAGCCCCAGTTTATTTTGAATGATCTTCATCTGCCAGTGCAGAGTCGAGTTGCCTATGACCTTCAGGGGAATTCCTGCCAGGAAAATAGCCTTCGAAGGTAGAAACAGACCAAGAAATATCATTAATTTGCCTCTGAGGCTCCTGCAGATAGCTGCTATTTTCAGGACTAAGAATGACGGGTCCATGTAACACAGTGGCAATAGCTCCCATTCGATTATGCCAAAGGCTTCGGCTGAATCTCAAGCACAGGTTCAAGGATGTCCTACGCCCTTTGCTTATGTCCTCCTCCTGCAGACAGTCTGCTTGCTTTTAGCTCCTGAAGTATGGCTTCCCAGCTCCTCCTTCATCATCTCACACTTTACACCTTCATCACTGCAGAAAATAACATGAACTGACATCTACTGTTACTGTGGTCATCATCAATGCGGTGGATGCTTGGACAAGATGCACATTGATGCTGAAGAATACAGCATCTGATCCTTCCACTGTGTGAGGGTTTTTCAAAATGTCTCTTGGCTGTGTGTTACTTATCAGTCTTATCAGCTACTGCTGCCCTATGAGTCTGTGGGGACAAAGACAGCATCTTGGCCGTATTTTATTTCTATCATCTAGCAAGGGTCTGGCACATGAGACATATAAAATAGCTGTTGGCTTTTTTGCGGGGGGTGGTGAGGGCACACCTGTGTCATGTGGAAATTCTTGGACCGGGGATCAAACTTGAGCCACAGCAGCAACAATGCCAAACCCTCAACCACCAGGCCACCAGGAAACTCCTTTTTAATTTTCTATTTTGTACTTTTGCTGTTGGATTATTTTATTTTATTTTATTTTATTTTTATTTATTTGTCTTTTTAGGGCCACACCCACAGCATATGGAAGTTGACAGGCTAGAGTCAAATTGGAGCTACAGCTGCCAGCCTACACCACAGCCACAGCAATTCCAGTTCCAAGCTGCATCTGTGAGCTACACCACAGCTCACAGCAATGCTGGATCCTTAACCCACTGATGGAGGCCAGGGATTGAACACATGTCCTCGTGGATACTAGTCAGTTCACTACCACTGAGCCACAATGGGAACTCCACTGTTGGATTATTTTAATAGGTCATCATGGAAGGGTTTGTGAAGAGAGTGGATCTTTGTCTGCTTATTAACCTGGTAATAGGACAATTGGAGGTGGTGAGAAGCTGAAGGTCAAGTTTACTCCAATCACCCAGATTCATGGTATTAAAAGGTAAAAATAAATGTGGATATGTTATTCATTTATTCAACGTGTTTGATGTCTACGATGTGCTAGGACTCACAGGAATTAAGGAAAGACATGAAAATGCCTCCAGGTGTAGTTATAGTGTGAGATTAGGACAGCAGGCAAGAGAAACACACACACACGTTACTTAATTCTAAGGAAAACAGATGATGCTGGAAGAAGGCTAGGGAGTGTGTGTGGGTTTGAGGGGGGAGGCTGTGAGGCATCAACGTTTTAGTGGCAGTGACCAGGGGAAGCCTCACAAGGGTACCTCTGAGCAAGCACCCAAGGGAGGCTTAGGGAAGGATGCTCTGGTGTATGGGCCCTGTGGGGGGAGCATGCACAGATGTTCTAGAAATAGCGAGGAGGGCTATCTGCCAGAGAAGAATGAAAGAGGAGATGAGAGGATGAGGTCATAGATCCAGAGGTCTTCTCAGGCTGTACTGAGGATTTTGACTTTTGACGTAATTGTATTTCAACAGGGTCACTCCAGCTGTTATGTTGAGAATGAGTTGTCCAGGTCAGAAGACAGGGTACTGGATTTTAAAAAAGTATTGAGAGAGTCTAGGCTTTCGATTCTGTTCTGATGTTTTTGTTTCTGTTTTTGTGTCAGTACCATACTGTTTTGATGAGTGTAGCTTTGTAGTATAGTCTGGAACCAAGGAGCCTGATTCCTCGAGCTCCACTTTCCTTTCTCAGAATTGCTTTGGCTACTCAAGATCTTTTGTGTTTTCCCACAAATTAAAAAAAAATTTTGTTTTAGTTCTTTGAAAAATACCACTGGTAATTTGATAGGGGTTGCATTGAATCTGTAGACTGCCTTGGGTAGTATAGTCATTTTAACAATACCAAGTCTTCCAAATCAAGAGTGTGGCATATCTTTCCATTTGTTTTTGTCGTCTTTGATTTCCTTCAACAGCATCTTACAGTTTTCAGAGTACAGTTCTTTTGCCTCCATAGGTAGGTTTATTCCTAGATATTTTATTCTTTTTGATGCCATGGTGAATGGGACTGTTTCCTTAATTTCTCTTTTTGATCTTTCATTGCTAGTGTATAGAAACAAGAGAGTTTCTCTTTATTAATTTTGTATGCTGCAACTTTACAGAATTCATTGATAAACTCTAGTAGTTTTCTGATCGTATCTTTGGAATTTTCTATGTATAGAATCATGTCATCTGCAGAATGACAGTTTTAACTCCTTTTTTTCTAATTTGGATTCCTTTTATTTCTTTTTCTTCTCTGATTGCCGTGGCTAGGACTTCCAAAACTATGTTGAATAAGAGTGGTGAGAATGGACATCCTTGTCTTGATCATGATCTTAGTGGAAATTCTTCCAGCTTTTCACCATTGAGAATGATGTTTGCTGTGGGTTGGTCATATATGGCTTGATTGTGTAGAGGTAGTAGGCAAGCAGGGTGGTAGCTTGAATGGTGGTGTATTATAGAGGAAGGGACGGAAGGTAATAAGGTTCTGGGTGCATTAAAGTCACAACCAAGGGCATTTTGTGATGTGATATGAAAGAAAAAAGTGAAGTCAAGGCTGACATTAAGGTTCTAAACACTGGGAGGGGATAGAGTAGAACGATGCAGAGTTCAGGTGTGCGGGAAAGGTGAACATGAGAAACACAACTTGGGGTGGTAGTTTGAGGAGCCCCTGGAGCAGTTGGTTGGGTGGGGAGGGTGTTTGGAGAGAGGCCCACAGACATGAATTTGGGGGTGGTCAGCACAGAGACACAAGCAGCTGGATGAGATCATGAAGGAAGTGAGTGATGATAGGGGACAGCAGAGGGGCAGGGGGCACCCAATTTTAGAGGTGGGAGTGATGAGGAAAAGGGACAAAACAGATAAAGAAGGAGCATAGGAAGAAAGAAGAGACAGCAGATGAATATGGGTCCGTGGAGCCCACAGAAGTGTTTCAAGGATAAGACTGATAGGAACATCGAATGCCAGGGACAAATGAGGTGAGATGAAGACTAAAAGTTCCTTTGAATTTTTTTCTAGCTTTTAGTTGTAGTCTTTCATTTATGGTAACATTTTCTATTGATATAATTTTTGGGGCACTACCTGCAGCACATGGAAGTTCCTGAACCAGAGGTTGAACCTGAGCCATAGCAGCAACCTGAGCCACTGTAGTGACAACACCAGGTCCTAAACCCTCTATGCCACCAGGGAACTCCTCTATTGAGATAATTTAAAACACAGAAAAGTTGCTAGAATAAAATAAGGCCCTTCCTAGGAAGTCTTTATCCACATTCGCCAAGTGTTTATATTTTGCCCAGCTTGTATTATAAATTTCACTCTATATATTGATAAATTAATATATAGTTATGTCTTTTCTCAACTAATTTTTGAATACATCATGTCACCTTATTCCTAAAAAGGTGAGTAAATATTTCTTAAGGACAAGGACAGTCTCTTATATAGTGGCAATATGGTTGGCAAAATGGACACATTTAAGAAAGATTAATGTAGAATGGTGTGAGTGGCATTTTTCACTGGTCCCTGGAATGTCTTTTATGGTTACGGTTTCCCTCGTCTGGGATGAAAGGCAGGATCATACATCTCAATTAGCTGTCCTGTCTCTTCTAATCTGGAATAGTCTCAGCCCTTCTGTATCTTTCCTGACCTTGCTATTTTGTAAGAGAAGGGGTCAATTATTTTTTCAGAAGGTACTTCAACTTGAATGTGTCTGATGTCTTCTTGCAACTAGATGGTGTCTTGTTGGCAGGAATAGCATCGAGGTGATGGTCTATCCTTCCCAGAACATACTATGAGGAGGCACAGGATGTTGTTTAAGAGAATGTTTGCCAGGCTTTCCTCCAATGAAGTTACTCTCTTCCCTTTCAGGTAATTTGTGTGGTGTGGTGATGATTTATGGGGAGATATGCAATTATGAGTAAATACCAAATCCCACATTAAATAACCTATTAGTTTTAAAACAACTGATAGTTTTCCAACTCCACCATTCAGTTTATATTAATTAACACTCTGCTGTGAGGAGGGGCTTACTGTTCTTCATTGTTCATTACATTTTTTGTCTGTTTTGCTTATTAATATCACTATGTATTGATGACTCTTTTTTTTTTTTTTTTTGTCTTTGTAGGGCTGCACCTGTGGCATATAGAAGTTCCCAGGCTAGGGGTGAAATTGGAGCTGCAGCTGCCAGCCTACACCACAGCCCCAGCAATACAGGATTTGAGCCATGTCTGTGACCTACACCACAGCTCACGGCAACACCAGATCCTTAACCCACTGAATGAGGCCAGGGATCGAACTAGCATACTCATGGATCCTAGTCAGGTTTGTTACTGCTCTGCCACAACAGGAACTCCTGTATTGATGACTTTTTAAAATTACTCAGTGGGTGCTAATCCATTACTGTAATTGCTTATCTTTATGTTCACAATGGCCCGGAATTGACCAAGGCAAGCCCGGTCACGGTAGTACCTGTGATTTTATATGACTTTGCAACATTGTGACCTGTGACCTGGTCCCATTATTCTTTCAGCATTTCTCCATTTTTGGTGCAAGATGTTCCAGGGTCATCTCAGAATTCCCCTGTTCCAGCTGTGGCATCAGCCATTTACTTAAGGAAATCCATTTCATTTTATTGGAGAATGGTACTTAGGAAGATTTGGGAGTTTATAGACATTTGTGTATCTTCCTTTGTGAAATTTCTTTCTTTCTTCTTCTTTTTTTTTTTTTTGTCTTTTTATGGCCACGCTGGTGGTATATGGAGGTTCCCAGGCTAGGGGTCAAATCGGAGCTGTAGCCACTGGCCTACACCACAGCCACAGCAGGGATCTGAGCCATGTCTGTGACCTACACCACAGCTCACAGCAGTGCCAGATCCTTAGCCCCGCTGAGCAAGGCCAGGGATAGAACCTGCATCCCCATGGATGCTAGTCGGGTTTGTTAACCACTGAGCCATGATGAGAACTCCCCTTTGTGAAGTTTCTATTCAATATTTCATATTGAATGGTATAGTTTTCTCCATTTTCTACTTTGAATTTTCTCCAGAAGTAAATAGTTTCAGCTCAAATTGAAAGTTGGATGAGCTGAAAATTCCTAGAGGCAACAATTGTTCTTCCCTGAAGAAAACACCACAAGTCAAATATATACAAATGTTTCTTTAAACCTGATATCAGAGGTGTGTGATCACCATATGTGATCACCACTTTGAGCGCACCTGTTCTACTTCTGTTATTGAAGGGTCCATTCCCTTTGCTCTTGTCCTCAATCAACCTTAATCTATTCTCATGGATTAAATCACCAACCTAATACCCCAAAAACTGGAATAAGGAGTAAATACATTAGAATAATCATTGGCTAATTATGATATCCATTTTAAAGGAATTATATAATTTCTAAGAACTGTCACGGTACTTGTACACACAACACATTATTGGAATAACATGTTAAATCTGTTACAATTTGTAAGTCAGTCATCTAACTTGGGATGTACAATATTTTGTCCAAAGTCGTATATTTGGGCCCCGCCGATGCTGTACCATTCCTGCAAAAGTGAGCACTTGTTTCTCCTGGTGGGTGTGTGTCGTCAGCTTCCTGCTGGGTCCTCACTGACACCAGGGCAAAGAACTGGCTCAAAAAAATCCTCTTTTTAGGTGGAGGATTGAGGCAGAAGCTCAGATCCTCCCTGGGCCGGGAGTGAGAGGTGGGTGTCAGAGCCAGCTGCCCCAGCGCTCAAACCTGGCTCCTTGCTCATGACCAGTAGGGGAGCAGGTTCTCCCTCCCAGGGGCATCACTGAGGGTTGAAGACCAATGGAGCATCCTTCAGATGTTAAGTCTCCCTGCTGCTGGGGGAGGGAAGTCTCAGCTCACAGCTGGCCTTGTCCTGAAGCCCTGCCTGCTTCTGGGGGAGGGGGCTTCAGAGGCTGCTGCTTGCCTAGGGGGTGGGAGACCTGAATAGACATCTTCCCAAAGGAGACATACAGATGACCAACAGGTACATGAAAAGATGTTCAACATCACTGACCACCAGGGAAATGCAAATCAAGACCTCAGTGAGATACCGCCTCACACCTGTCAAGATGACCGTCCATCAAAAAGAACACAGATAGCAAATGTTGGCAAGGATATGGAGAAAGGGAACCCTCTTACACTGTTGGTGGGACTGTAAATTGGTGCAGCCTCTATGGAGAACAGGATGGAGGTCCCTTAAAAAAACTAGAAATAGAACTACAATATGATCCAACAGTTTTCCTCCTGGGTGTATATCCATGATAGAAGAAAATAAAAACAATTCCAAAAGATACGTGTACGCCTATGTTCATTGCAGCATTATTTGCAATAGCCAAGATACGAAAGTGATTCAAGTGCCTATCAAGAGATGAATGGATAAAGAATATGTCACACACACACACACACACACACACACACACACACACACACACACTGGAATATTACTCAGCCATAAAAAGGAACAAAATAATGCCATTTGCAGCAACATGGATGGATCTAGAGAGTGTACCATACTGAGTGAAGGAATCAGAAATAGAAAGACAAATACTCTATGTTACCTCTTTTATGTGGACTTTAAAAAATAAAATGAAGGAGTGTATATGCAAAACTGAAACAGACTCCCAGATAGAGAACAAGCTAGTGGTTGCTAGTGGGGAGAGGGCTAGGGTGGGGGCAGAAAAATAGGTGTGTTGAATAAAGAGATCAAACTGCTATGTACAAAATAAATAAGCAATAGGATATATTGTACAGCACAGGGAATTCTAACCATCATTTTGTAGTAACATTTAATGGGTAGCTAGAAAATATTGAAAGAATCACTATGTTGTACACCTGAAACTAATATAACATAAAGCAGGAGCTACCATCGCTGCTCATGGGTAACGTACCCAACTAGCATCCATGAGTATGCAGGTTCGATCCCTGACCTTGCTCAGTGGGTTAGGGATCTGGTGTTGCCATGAGCTGTGCTGTAGGTTGCAGATGTGGCTTGAATCCTGTGTTGCTGTGGCTGTGGTGTAGGCCAGCAGCTATATCTCCCATTTGACCCCTAGCCTGGGAGCCTCTATATGCTTCAGGTGTGGCTCTAAAAAGAAAATATCAGCTATATTTCAGTTTTTAAAGTCAATGGTGAAATGGGCTTCCTTGAGTGTTAAATATGAGAGGAGGTGGGATCAGTCTGCTGATGGATATTGGTGGTGATTACTGTAGGAAGGGTGGTGAGGTTCCAGAACCATAGGGGCTCCCCGGATACGCTGGGTCCTGTGCCTTGACCTGGGTGCTGGTGACACAGACATGCTCGTGTTAGGAAAATTATCCTCCAATAGAAAGTCTGAGGAATCATTTATTAGAGGAAAACTGTAGCCAAGAAAGGAATGGGATCTTAAGAAAATGACATCATCTTTCCTGGAAACAGTAATAATACTTTTCTCTTTCTTTCTCTCTCTCTCTCTTTTTTTTTTTTTGGCTATGCCTGAGGCAGGTAGAAGTTCCTGGCCAAGGCTTGAACCCGAGCCACAGCAGTGACAACACCAGATCCTTAACCCGTGGAGCTACAAGAGAGCTCCAGTAATCATGTCTTGCTTTGCAGTTTGAAATTGCACTGAACCCTTGAACTCAGTATTTAAAAAATGAAATGATCCATATTTTAGGTTTTCTCACTCTCCCAAATCCTCTTTTGAACACATTTTAAAAAATCAGGAGCCACAAAAGTTCCTATTGTGGCTCAGTGGTAACAAAACCAACTAGCATCCTTTAGGATGCAGGTTCAATCCCTGGCCTTCCTCAGTGGGTTAAGGATCCGGTGTTGCCGTGAGCTGTGGTGTAGGTCACAGATGAGTCTTGGATCCCAGTTGCTGTGGCTCTGGTGTAGGCCTGTATCTGGTAACCTGCTAACCTCCATATGCTGTGGGTACAGCTCTAAAAAGCCAAAAAAAAAAAAAAATCAACTGGTAGGTATAGATGCTAATTTGCAACTCTAAATGCTTTTTATAAAACATGTTCTTCATTACTTAAAAAAAGGGAATTAAATCCATCCGTATGATTTCATCCCCCACTTGAAAAACAAAACCGCGTCAAGATTTCAAAAAGGGGGTTTCCTGTACTCTGACCTTACCATTGTAACATCTTTATAACACAGCATGATTTCTATCCTGAAACAGGGAAAATGAAAATACACAAAGATGCTGAAAATTCCAAGCCATCAAAATATGGCAATAACTTGACCTTGGCAGATGAAGGCAAAGAGAGGCAAGCTTAAGAAACACCATCCTGGTCTCAGGATTATTGTGGTAATTCAGCGCTCGGTGTTTGCTCATATAGCCAAGCTTCCCCAGTATAAACTCTGGCACTGCTGTTTCCCACACAAATTGCTTTTAAAGTAGAAGACATTGTTATGCTAAGTAAGCATATACGCCCTGGTGCTGAATGTCATTTCTTATTCCGAGGCTAGAATATTAAAAATAAATATTTGCAGCCCCTGTGGTAAACACACTCCAATAAGAACGGAGGGGCAAAAGAAGGAAAACATAAAAAGGCTGAAATTATTAAGAAAGAAAAACACAGCAAACTGTCTGCCTTTTTAAAACTCATCAGCTTGAAATGAATTATTTGCTGATTGGGAATTTGGATGCTGCTTTTTTTTTTTTTTTAATTCAGCGTATCTAGTTAGATGGCACATCTATCCTTTTTTATTAGATAGACCTCATTTTACATAACAGCCTAGAAATTAATTAAACAATTTTTTACTCACGCACATAAACGTCCTTCACATGCAGCAGACAAATGAAATCGCCAACGAAATCACGGTTTAATTATTTCCTTAATAGCAACTTGGAATCAATAGGTCAATCTGGTACCCATGGCCAAGACTTATTCCCATCTCATTGCCTTGCTTTTATGTGGTTTCGAGCAATCGAAAGATGGAGAAGAGAAAAATATATGTCATTCGTGTTATAATGACCATTTTTAAAAAAATTACAGATTTAATGTTTCAGAGGGAGCAAAAGAAGGAAAGTAAAGAGGGCAGGTTCAGGGTGTTTGGGGGCTGTGGCCTCCACTCCCGGGGCCAAGAAAACAGAATCAATCATTGGAGCACACCTGGTTCCAGCTTCCCCTGCAGGAGAAATCAAATCACTGAGCAGATGTCTGTGGATTCAGGCACTCGAATTATTTTCCTGACTTGGTCACCCACAGACTGTGTGACCTTGCAAAGCTTTCTTTCCTTTCCTAAACGCAGGTGTTCTGAGAAACGCGTACCTCTTGCGTGGAGCCAAGATAATCATTAAACGATGCTTTTTATAGAAGAGGTGACTTCCATTAAGTTATTTATAATGCACGTTTCTTCAAAACACATCATATCTTCTTATTGACCTTCCTGACGCAAAGTTCTATTGATGTAAATAAAGAAAAGATAAATTCCTCAAGTGCAACATTTCAGGTTAAGAGTCTACTTCTGCGTGTTTGCTGAAAAAACGTCTGACGGTATGTTAGGCATGTTCACATGCTTCATGAAGTTTAATCCTCATGACAACCAGTTATGAAATTCATTTTTTTTCTCCTTTCTTCCTTCCTTCCTTCCTTCCTTCCTTCCTTCCTTCCTTCCTTCCTTCCTTCCTTCCTTTCTTTCTTTCTTTCTTTCTTTCTTTCTTTCTTTCTTTCTTTCTTTCTTTCTTTCTTTCTTTCTTTTTAGAGCTACACCCATGGCATATGGAAATTCTCAGGCTAGGAGTAATGGAGCTGCAGCTGTTGACCTGCACCATAGTCACAGCAACATCAGATCGAAGCCACGTCTGTGACCTACACCACAGCTCACAGCAACGCCAGATCCTTAACCCTTAACCCACTGAGCGAGGCCAGGGATTGAACCTGCGTCCTCATAGTGGATGCTTTTTTTTTTTTTTTTTTTTTTTTAAGAATAAGGATTTGGGGACTCAGGACAGTGCAGTGATGACTTACTGAAGTGACAGACCTATGCAATGGAAATGGTCACACTGGGACCAGACACCAGTCTCTTTTCTGCCTGTTTCCTACAATGTGAGCTATTGCTGAGAATAGAGGCGACAGCTCACAGCAGACTCCCCGCAGGCACCCTGCAGCCCAGCCTGGGGCATGTTTTTATCTTTACCAGCTTTGGCTGCAGGTGTGGTTTGGTCCTCACTCCTGCTTCACATTCTGTCACCTGGACCAGAGAAACAGAATCTCTGTCAAAGCCCCCAGGGATGTAACAGCTGCTACACCAGGAATCAACTTGCTTACAGGCCCACAAATCCTAAAGGATCTGGGCTGGTGTTATCTTGCGTGGAGACACATCCACAGTATAAGTGTTTCTTATTCAGGAAGCACTTTCTTTTGAGGAATCACATGGGCCAGGCACTGCATTAGATGCTGGGAATAAAACATTCTGACCAATAAGAGTCTAAGTAGGGGTATAGACCTAACAATGATAGCACAGGTATGTCTGTCCCCAGTGGCATGTATAAGATGGTCCAGGGGCAGATGGGGCTCTAGAAGGGCTTCTGCTCCATCCAGAGAAGCTCTAAGAGGGACCCTGATGGTCCAGCAAAACAAGGGCTCAGGTTGCGCTGGAGAGCTTCTAAGCTTGACATTTTAGACATTGCAAAATAATTAATATTGCTGCATATCAGCTTTCTCTCTCTCTCTCTCTGTCTCTCTCTCTTTCTCTCCCTCTCTCTCTCTATATATATATGTATATCTACATATATATATATATATTTTTTTTTTTTTGCTTTTTAGGGCTGCATCCAAGGCATATGGAGGTTCCCAGGCTAGGGGTCAAATCAGAGCTGTAGCCGCCAGCCTACACCACAGCTACAGTGGATCCAAGCCACATCTTTGACCTACACTGAAGCTCATGGCAACATTAGACCCTTAACCTACTGATCAGGGTCAGGGATCAAACCCGAATCCTCATGGATACTAGTTGGGTTTGCTACTGCTGAGCCACAACGGGGTCCTGAAATTGAACATTCTTGAAAATGCATCTTTGGAGACATACAAGAGTGTATCAGCAGGATGAATTCCCAGAAGTAGAATTGATATGTGAAATGAAGTCAATTGACAGGTGATTTCACATTTTGGTAAATATTGCCAAATTTCCTTCCAAAGAAATTGCACCAATTTATTATTCTCCCCGGCGGTCTTGGAAAGGGTCTGTTTCCTTGACCTTCTCTTGTATTAGATTCCCTGGCTGCTATAACAAAGTTTTTTGGGTTGTTTATGTGTTTTTGTTTGTTCGTGTGTTTTTGATTCTTTTCCCCATTTAGTCCACCTCGTTTTCACCCCACCAAATTCTCAGCCCCTATAAGTCTTTTAAGTAGCTTTTTATTAGGGAGAGGAAGGCCACTAAGAGAAGCCAGAGTACTTTCAACCACATTTTCCCTCATCTGTCGTCCTGCTTGATGAGTTTGTGCTCCTAATATGAAGTACCACCCCTTCTCCAAATGCTCATCTGCTTTCATGCCACTTTTATTTATTTATTTATTTTGCCTTGTAGGACTGCACCTGTGGCATGTGGAGGTTCACAGACGAGGGATCGAATCGGAGCTACAGCTATCGGCCTACACCACAGCCACAGCAACACCAGATCTGAGCCGAGTCTGCAACCTACACCACAGCTCACGGCAATGCCAGATTCTTAACCCACTGAGCAAGGCCAGGGATAGAACCTGCATCCTCACGGATTCTTGTTGGGTTTGTTATCACTGAGCCATGCTGGGAATTCCCTCTTGCCACTTCTTGAGTTTTCATTTCCTTAATCTGAAGTTGAAGACCTTGGGTTCTGGCCTTCTGGTCTTGAGCAAGCGGCCAAACTGTCTAATCTTCAATTTTTTTTAAACAAAAGTGTTTGGAAAAGAAGAGTAACTTCCACATAGCATTGCGGTAAGATTTAAATGAGATAGTAGATTACAGTGTCTGGACCACAGTAAGTTCTCAGTGACTCCTAGCTGCTATTATTATTATGACTATGTGTCTTCAGCACACAGCATGTGACCTGGATGTGGTAACATCTAGATAGATTGTTAAAAATTAATACATAAATACAATTTTTTATAAATAAATAATCTATTTTTATAAAGAAATAGATTTTATAGATAAATAGAATCTATATAAATAGAATATATATATAAATTTATATAAATAAATAGAATTTTTTATAATAAATAGAATTTATTTATAAATAAATAAATAGAATTTTTTAGCCTGGAAAAATTCTTCAATGAGTATTCTTCTCTACAGCCTGGGCAATCCCTTGTTTTCTAGAGACAGGGCAGCAGTGGTTGAGGTAGTAAATGGGCTCTGAAGCCAGTAAAACAGGTTGGTTATGCTATTTTTTATTTATGGGATTTGGGAAGGTCTTTCACTCTGGGAGCCTCAGTTTCCTCCCCTGTACTTGATGACTCCATATTCTTCGAGTCATCAAGAGGATGAAATAAGATGATTTACTAAGGGATATGGGTGAGCTAATAACTTCCCCTCCATCCCCTTTTTAGTGGCTAGAGCCTAGCATTCCCCACCTATGGAAATCACTGGGTAGGTAGATATTAGTAACACTCCTTCTTTTTTTCTTTTTGTCTTTTTAGGGCTGAACCCACAGCATACGGAGGTTCCCAGGCTAGAGTTGGAATCGGAGCTGTAGCTGCTGGCCTACACCTCAGCCACAGCCACTCGGGATCCGAGCCATGTCTCTGACCTACACCACAGCTCATGGCAACTCCAGATCCTTAACCCACTAAGCAAGACTAGGGATCGAACCTGCGTCCTCATGGATACTCGTTGGGTTCATTAACTGTTGAGCCACGAGGGAACTCCTAGTAACATTCTTTTAAATCTTAAATATTTTAAATATTGCTCTTTGGTCCAAAATAGCAAGAAAAAAGACATTACAAAGACAAGCTCAGTTTGTCTGTGACTATCTGTGCCTGATGCCTGATACAAAAACATTTTAAGCTCGTTTACTCACAGTGGAAAATCGAAAGGCAGAACAGCGGTTCTACAGACATCACTGGAAAGATCAACTACTCTTTATGCCCACTCAAAGTCACTTACTGTCTCCTTTTCAATGAAGGGGTTTCAAGATCTCCTCTCTGTTTCACCTTCTTTCCAACTGCATGAATCACACCAAAGCTTAAATCATTTCCCATCTTGGTGGCAACAGCTGCCTTTCCCAAAGTGCCTTATCTGCACTTGGTTATGCAGAGTCCCCCAGCACCGGGTCCATGATGCATCAACGGTGTACAAGGTCAGGATGAATGAAGCCATCCACAAGCCTACCACGGACTAGCCTGACATCCTCTGTGAAGGAAGGACAAATATTCAATATGGCCCCTGGTTTATTAGGCATGCAGTGCCCGTGGAGAGCACATACAGGTATTAGGTCTGGGAAACGCTAGAGAAAACAGCTCACCATCTTTAAAAGGCTCTGGCTACAGGCATAATTGCACCTGATGAAATAGCACTGGTCTCTAGCAAATTACCTCTATTTGTTTGCCATACACTTTCAGCATTTTCACACCTGAAGTGGCATCCAAAGTGGATAAACTCTGTCAGCAAGGAGTCTACACAGCTTCAGTGACCAGCTCTGGGATAATTTCAACTCCGTCAATAGACAGGGAAATTTACGATGATGTCAATGAAGGTATTCTCCGGTTTCTTTCGACAAACGCAAGAATCTGTAGAAAATTTGAAGGGGGCCATGCAATTTTCATGAAAGTCTAACCCGATGTATCCAAACTAAGCTACATAGGTAATCTGGGGGCTTCTTAAATCAGATTGTAATAGTGGGAAATCAAGGCATTTCAAATTTTTGTAATTTTAGATTTATTTGTGGAGGTTGGTAAAATTGTGATGACAGGAAATTTTGATGTAGTGATTAAGAATATGAGTTTTAAGTGAAATTGCTTGGATTTGAGATGCTACCCACTGCTTGATAGCTGTCTGGTTTCTTTATGCTCCCAGACCTCAATTTCCTATCCTGTAAAATGAAGATGGAAATAGTTACTCTTCATGGTCACTTTGTGATATTAGTTATCTATCTCTCTATCTGTCTAGATATAGATATAGATAAGGTATTCATTACAGTTCCCGGTACTTAGTGAGGGCTTAAGTGTCGGCCATGGTTATTTTGAATTAGGGCTCTAAGGGCCAGTCCCTGATTATTATGGAACCAGGTTATCACGCATATGACCCTGTGGCTGTCACACTCTGCACCCTGATGTCAACCTGAGGCTACAGACCAAGTAGGACAGCTCTGTGACCCTAGAAAACAGATTTCAGTGGAATCTTCAGCTGTAAGGGAACACTTCAGGGCCTCTGTGTGTGAAATCCTTATCCCTGTTGTTCGGGAGGCATCTCCCACGCCCCTCAGTTTTCCCATGGGCCCATCCAGCCCCATTGACTGGGAGAGTCATCAGAGCAAAGACAAGGGCAGGCAGCTGTTCTGACTTGTCCTTCATGGTGTCTAGATAGCAACCCACAGGAGCTCTGACTTATCCTTTGTGCTATCTCAGATAGTCACACACAGGAGGTCTGACCTATCCTTCATGCCATCTCAGATAGTGACACATGGAGTGGGAGTGTTGCTGAAGGAGTCTCCTGCCTTCACCACTGTCTGGTGTCCGTGAACAGCCTGAGCTTATCTGGCTCACTTACTTTGTGACCTTTCCGGGCTCTTAGGCATATCCAGCTAACTGCATTAATGGATGATGAGCTCCCTAGACTCAATGCTACACTCAACCTCGAAGCTCATTGCTACGCATGAGGTCTCATTTCGCTCCAGGTTGTAGACTCCTTAACTGGACAATGATATTGAAAATGGCCATTGTGTTTGTTCTGTGCCAGCATTTCTGTTCTGCTGTCTATGCCACCATCAGCTACCAACTGGTTACATGGAAATGCCATCCCTTATTTGCATCATGGAAAAGTCTGTCATTGCCTGTCTCTTCCCTGGCCAAGTTCAGCAAGATGCCTTTACTGACCAAGGTTAAGGGATATTTTTCTGCCCCCTGAGCTCATCCCATAGGCTACCAAGAAGCAGTAGATAATAAGGCTGTGAGTGAACTTGGAAATGGCCAGATAATGTGAGATTGTTGCCTTTTCCTCCACTTTTGAGGAAACAGCCCCTGCAGTCTACTTGGAAAATACAGGAGATGAGGTGTGGCTTAACATTGGATAAAAGCCTGTCCATGCAATGCATAATTTCTGTCCCCAGAATATCTTTTTACAGCCCCTGAGGGCTTTGGGGAATGGGTGGCAGAGAGAATTTCAGGCTATGTGGTTTCAGCATCACTCTATTTTTGTCCTCCTGGATGGACGAGCTTCCAGACTCATCATCTGCCATCAGTCTCTTTTGTAAAATGAAATTTCACATGGAAGGGGAGAAACAGGTTTTTGGTGGGTTTTTTGTTTGTTTGTTTGTTTTTAATCAAAAAGTAAGGAGATAAAAGCAACTAAATGCTGTTAGGAGACAAAATGGTTTCTGAAACATTGAGCTTGCAGTTTTGAAGCTGGGGACCCACCATCAGAGGGGACAGGAGGTATGAACAGAATGCCTTTGCAGAGTATTTTAATTGAACATGTTTTAAACAAGACTAAATGTCAAAAAGCAAAAATAAAGTGAAAGCAGGAAGCCCTGAAGTATCTTGTAACTTCCTGGCAGTGTGTCTGGTTTTGAGGTTGTTAAATCTGCTTCCTGGCATTACTCTTCTCTCCAACCCTCCCTTTGCTCAAAAGAGGAAACAAAACAAAACAAAACAAAATTAAGAGCTGGATGAGAGCCCCTGGATCCTGCTGCAATCACTCAAGGGGGTCTCAGGTCCTTTCACTTGTTCTTATGTGGCCGAGGCCCTTCCCCCAGAGCTGTGATGTCTTCATAGTCTTATTTCCATCCACATCTTCTTCCATCCCTGGAGCAAGGAGCCACATCCCTGGTCTCCCAGCAACAGCACATCTTGCTTCTGGGGCAGCCCAAGCCGAGAAGCCCCACTTCGTGGATGACGGACATGGAATGTCTCTAAGCCTACTAAGGAGACTCTAGGAGACAGAAGAGCCTCATGGAAAGAAGGGACAGGTCCCTGGGGGAATGGGGGGGGGGGGACCACTTGTTTCTGGGCAGCAGGACCACCCAGCCTTGGGAACTGGGATCTTGGAAACTGGGGAGGGAAGACTCTTCACAAGGTCTCTGCATGAAGGCAAACATGGAGAAAGCTAGAGGGCCTGTATCCACGTCTAATTTTTTTTTAATGTTATTCATCTGCAGCCTCAGTCATGGATTAGTACCTGCAGCTGTCTGATAGGGCTCTGAGCACAGCTAGCACCTTTACAGAGAATGCTTCCCATAAAGAGAATGCATCCTGTACAGAGAATGCATCCTTTGCAGAGAATGCATCCTGTACAGAGAATGCATCCTTTACAGAGAATGCATCCTTTACAGAGAATGCTTCCTGTACAGAGAATGCTTCCCATAAAGAGAATGCTTCCTGTACAGAGAATGCAGCCCATACAGAGAATGCTTCCTTCACAGAGAATGCATCCTTTATGGCGAATGCAAGGCAGGAAGCAGAAAGGAGCCCTCTTTACAGGCAGTTAGCAGAGCTCTCAAATACACATCTCCACAGGAGTTCCTGTCGTAGCTCAGCGGTTAATGAACCCGACTAGCATCCATGAGGATGCAAGTTCATTCCCTGGCCTAGCTCAGTGGGTTAAGGATCTGGCATTGTCATGAGCTGTGGTGTATGCCGAAGACAAGGCTCAGATCCCAAGTTGCTGTGGCATAGGCTGGCAGCTACAGCTCCAATTAGACCCCTAGCCTGGGAACATCCATATGCCACGGTATTGGCCCTAAAAAGACCAAAAAGACAAAAAGACAAAAAAAAAAAAACAACCAGATGCATCTCTGCATCCTGTGAAGCAGGAGGAGGGGAAGGAAGAAGAGCAGACAGGCCCCGTCCCAGCTGCACATAGCCAGGGCACTCTCTGCACCTCCCCCTCCCCATCAAGAGACCAGAGCTGTTCTTCGTTTTTCCCCTAGCCCGGGCCAGGGATGGAACCTGCACATAGCAGTGACCTGAGCCACAGCAGTGACCACATCAGGTCCTTAACCCACTGAGCCAACAGGGAATTCCTTTCTTTTCTTGATTTTCCCAAAAGATGTTTTTAACAAAAGACCTGTAGTTTCCCTATCTGTCCTTCCCTGTCTAGTTCAGTTTTCCTCTTCATCACCCCCCACCCGAAAACTGAAAGCTGTCAGTATGTCTGGGGACTTTTACACCCCAAAGACCCTCAGGACCCAGTCTTGGGGAGGAAGGTGGCTGCCTTAAGATGCTCTGCAGCTCGCGGTGTCTGCTCTTTCTCTGTCTTCCTCCACTCAGCCCCGCTGGCTTCTCTGTGCAGAAAAGAGGGTGGCTGGTACGGATTCTGTCATTTTCCCTGGCAAGACCTGGTTTCTCAAGAAAGAATTAAAGCTGTCTTCTTCATGGTTTTCCATGCTCTTCTCTAAACACAAAACAAGCAAATGGAAAAAAATTCCACTGCAGCAGAGCAGAAGCTGCCAGTCAGCCCGCATTGAACTCCTCTACCTGCTGTGCAGACCTGTGTGAAAGGCACAGGGAAAGAGATTTCTGTGAGTAGGAGTGTTTCCAAGTTCATGTCAAGAGATGAGGAGATGGGAAGAACTTGGGACGCAGGGGGCAAAAGCTGCAGGGAAGAAATCCATTTTCTGTCTGTCTCTGTCTCTGTCAGGGAGAAGGGGGGAAGAGCTAAGTCCTGAAGACACAAGGTCTGTGGAACCTGATCATTTCACCAAGTGTTAATCAGCAGGACTTCCAGAAGGAGGAGGGAAGCCCACTCATCTACAGGACCCAGGGGGGTCGGGGCAGGTCAAGATCGTATCCTCCCCAGCTCACCTCCGCCCCTTCCTATATAACAGCTGCACTGAGGTCTCCCATCCCAGGTCACAGTGAAGACACCTTTTGGATGCAGGCTGGGTGTTGCCGAGCCGTCACCCCATCCTTGGGCCACACTTTTGCTGGTTTACGTCCTTCAAAGGGTCAGAGGCCCTCCGGTCCTCCCCTGTGGTTTGGAAGGAGGCTCACATGGATTCTTGGTGCCCCGAGCATCATTTACAGAGATGGGGGTGGGGAATGAAGCCCCAAGGCCCAAGGGTGATGTGCCTCTTCTAGCTCCAAAACACCTAGGAAACACCAGACTAATTGGTTCATTAGGTTTTTTGGGCTTTTTGGTTTTTTGTTTTTTTAATGATAGGTGTTAAAAAAAGGCCCAATCTGAGGTTTACAGAAAAATGAGTGGAAAGTACAAGTAATTTCCTTTTGTTTTCTGATTCTGATGCTCTGACCCTGAAGCACTCTTCACACTACAGGCATTCCTGGGCCACGGGAACAGCCCCATGACCCGGAGCCCACTGGAATCACAGAAACTAGCCCGACCTCAGCTTGCTGACCCCACCTCGCCTGTTCCTGCATCCGGAAATTATAATAAGGGCTGGGGTTCACAGGCCCCACCCCCCTGGCTCCTGACAGACCCCAGGGCCTCACATGGTTTCCGTGGAGAGGTGCCCTCTGTCCTTGGGAACTGCAACAAATCATAGTTAGATGGCAATTATCTCCTTGTCTGCTGGCCTTGCTTTATGTAAACGATAACGAAACCTGTATTTTAAAGCACTTCTGCATCCTCCATCAGCATTTTCCCTGTTATTAACAGCTTGCACCTATTGATAATCATGTGATTTTTCTTCTTTAGTCTGTGGAGGTGACAGATTACAATAGCTGATTGCAGCATGCTGAACTAGCCTTGCATATATGGAGTACGTCCAACTTAGTTGTGGTGAAGCAGTCTCTCAAATCATTGTTAGATTTGTTTTTCTAGTATTTTGTTGAGGGTGTTCGTATCCATTGTCATGAAAGGTCTTAGCCTGCCATCTCCCTTTCTGGTAATGCCTGTGTCTGATTTTGGTATTAGGAGAAGTTCCCCTGTTGGGATATTAGGAAGTCCCCATGACTTTTAACTGTAGCCAAGGTGATTCTCAGTAGGACATATGCCCAGTGGAGATAGACTTTGGGTTATATTTTCAATAATGGGAATGACTTCATACTTCACTCTCCATCTTTGCTCTTCGGGACCTTGACTCTAAATTAGAGCTTGCTTGGGATGCCTCGTCTTCCCCAGCAGGTCACAGCTGAGGTAGGCTTGTGATGGCTTTGCTTACCTTCTCGGTGGAGAGCAGGTGGGCTGTCATGATAGAGGAAGCCACGCCCTCCTTGTCCTGAACACCCAGCTTTGAGAACCAGGCAGGCACCTGACTTGATGGGTGGGCTCCTCTTGGTTAGTAGACGGCTGGCTCAAGGGGTCTGCGTCAGGTGCCAAATGGACAGAAGTAAGAGGAGAAGCAGAGCTGCTTACTCAGCACGGATGTCAGAGGCTCAGGTACTGGTAGCTCATGGCAGGCTGCAGAGCCCAGGCTCTGGCATAAAGCCCTTCTGGCCTTGGACCAGAAGCCAGATGTTGCCAGGACCCTGGAGCCAGGGGGCAAGGCTCAGTGAGGAGATGGGGAGGAGAGGCCACTGTGCTAACTTTGTCCAGATTTCTATACTTTGGTTGAGTGGCCTTTGGTTTCCCAAATCTACCTCTGAAGTCAGCATCTAAAATGTGTCCTAACTGTTCCTTTCCAACGAACCCACAAAAGTCAAGAGGTGGGCTCTCTGGGTTACATGTCACACCTCCTTTCACGTCTCCCCTCCCCCACCCTTACCTTATTTGTGTGTGTGTGTGTGTGTGTGTGTGTGTGTGTATGTACATGTTTAACTGAATCTCTTTATTGTACTGCAGAAATTATCACAATATTGAAAATCAACTATACTTCAATAAAAATTTTAAAAATGAAAAAAATATAAATTAGACCTCCAGTCAGATAATAAAACACATTATTTGCAAAGAAAATTACCAGCAGATGATATCTTGGCAAAAATGATGTGAGCCAGAGACCTGTGGGGTGAAATCTATAATGTTCTAGAGACAGTGAATGCCAATAAAGAATTCAAGGCCAGTCAAGAAAAAAATCATTCAGAAATAAAGGGAAAGCTAAAATTCAAAGGGGGTGGGGGTGGATCTTGGTGGTTGGGATCCTCTGGGAATGTTACCCTAGGTGTGCCTGGGAAGCCCCACCCTTACCTTATGACATGCTCTGTTATCCTGAGTTGACTGCCTGTCTGCCCCGGACCCTCACATTGAGGTCATACGGCAAGTGTGGGTACTGTGGGCTAGGGGTTCAGCGGGGAGGCCGAGGGTCATGTGCAGGAGACCAGCGCTGTGAGTATAGACTAATATCGGCATTTATTGTAGCGCTGGCCAACAACAGAGGCTGATTGCAGTGGCAATCAGTGTGTGTATGTGTGTGTGTGTGTGTGTGTGTGTAGGGCCAGCTGGGAGTGGATGAGCTGACAATTCAGCTGTATATTTTTTATTTTATGGAGGTTTTTAAAGTGCTCTCGGAGTGGCTGGTGTTAAAAGGCACGCCTGGAGTTCCCATTGTGGCTCAGTGGGTTAAAGACCAGACTTTGTCTCTGTGAGGAGAATGGGGGGGGGGGTCCCTGGCCTCACTCAGTGGCTGAATGATTCAGTGTTGCTGCAAGCTGCAGCGTAGGTTGTGGATGTAGCTCGGATCCAGTGTTGCTGTGGCTGTGGCTAGGCCTGCAGTGGTAGCTCTGACTGGACCTTTGACTTGGGAACTTCCAGATGCTGCAGGTGTGGCTGTATAAAGAAAAATAAATAATAGAAAAGGAATTTCCTTTGTGGCTCAGTGGAAACAAAACCAACTAGTATCCATGAAGATGTGGGTTTGATCCCTGGTCTTGCTCAGTGGGTTAAGAATCTGGCATTGTCTGGAGCTATGGTGTAGATTGCAGACACAGCTCGGATCCTGCATTGCAGTGGCTGTGGTGTATGCTGGCAACTATAAATCTGATTTGACCCCTAGCCTGGGAAATTCCATATGCCACACCTATAGCCCTAAAAAAATATTAAAAAATAATAAAATGAAAAGCACACCTGTCATGGGGCTGTAGAGCCCATAGACTAAAGTTACTGAGTCACACACAGACATAGAGAACAGACAGGTGCTTGCCGGGGGGAGGGGGAGGGAGTGGGATGAGTGGGGAGTCTGGGATTGGTAGATGTGAACTACGACATTTAGAATGGATAAACAAAGAAGTCCTACCATACAGAATGGGGAACTATATCCAATCTGCTGCGATAGACCATGATGGATACACACACACACACACACACGCGCGCGCGCACACATGCACTCTACATATACGTATATGCATTAAGTGAATATTGCAATGAAAAAAATGACATATGAAGTCACAGCAAGCTGCAGCTCCTTGTGGTCACTAGAGCCCTGGACAGTGCCTCTCCCCTGTCCCCCAGGAAGGCAACCTCCTCCCCCCATAGGGACACCCTGGATGGGATCTGGGTACTGTCACAAGACTTGTGTGTGGCCACACCAGAGACACTTTCTCTCTCTGGGGCTGTGAGGTTTAGGGCCTTAGTTCATGGAAAACCTCCTGCCGCTTAGCTCCCTGCAGAAGCAGCTCCTCTCTGCAAAGGTAAACTCACTGAGGCTCAGGTGCAATGGCTGATTTGATACAATCATCTCCCTTTCAAAGGTTTGATGGTTTCATCCCACAGAATGAACCTCTAATGTAAAGCCACAAGCCAGAGCAAGTGATCA
Organism: Phacochoerus africanus; assembly: GCF_016906955.1. NCBI lineage: Eukaryota > Metazoa > Chordata > Mammalia > Artiodactyla > Suidae > Phacochoerus > Phacochoerus africanus. The sequence goes on along the minus strand of NC_062548.1, from coordinate 52,270,148 downwards.
AGGTCATTTCACAGTTTTGACTGTTCCCCAGCAATTTCAGGGACATCCAGGCCATCTGGTAGTTCCTCAAATCTCCTCATAGACATGGACACTTTTCTCCACACAACCGCAAGGTCAGTCCTGATACTTTATTCTTTGACAAGTTGTAGAATATTTTTCCCTAATGAGTGAATCAAATTCGGTTTTCTTTTCAGAGGTTGAGGGGGGGTATGTGGACCCCACCCCCCATCACCGGAGAGACAGCACCTACCCATCCAGAAATGGCTGCCTTGTCTCAAAACATCTTCGCAAAGACTATTGGGGAAATACAATTCCCCCATATCACTTCATAAGCACTTCTCGGCAATGACATCAAATGCTCAAATAGAATTTTTTGCCAAAAATTGGAAATAACCCTTTGCAAAGTAGAATGTCAGGCCTATTAAGCTTGAATATGGAAAGTGGTGGGAGCATCATGCACGATGCACTATTTGCGGAGCACACAATGATTTTAGCAAAATAAACAATTCAACCGCATGAGAACATTGTTGTCAACCTAGTGCAAAAAGTAGCGTGTAATGCTTAACAGTGTTGCACTAGCGCCATTTGGAAGTGTGTGTGTGGCTACTGAGATTTCACAGTAAGTTGAGTCTCAGGATGAAAGGAGATTCTGAAACACCAACTTGTATTATCAGCAGCATCCGTTATCATCAAGAGCAGTGTTCAAGCAATGATAGGGTAAATTTCATCCTGTTTCTGTGTGCGTAGTTATTACTAAGAAGCCATAAGGCTGTGTGCCATTTGTCACACTAAAATCTAATCCTAGACTACTCCGTTCACTGCAGTAATAGCAATAGGGTAAAAATTCCCATTGCTCTGTAGTAAATGAGATTAAGAAACATAAGACTTATATCAATGGCAAAGCTGCAGCTTGCATGGCAATCTAACACAAGCCTTAATCAAGAGCATATAAAACTTAATACATGATATGCTGAAAAGCAATGATTACTTCCCAAAGGTTTATTTTATTCATTTGTTTTATTTATTCCAGGAAGGAAGGGAATGGGGGGGAGAAAGGGATTTCTGCTTGTTACCTAGGCACCCCAGTGGGAATGGCTGTAGACAAGCTAAACCATTCCCCCCATCCCGGAACACACTACCATCTCTGAGCAAGGCACCACAAAGGAAGTTTAGGAATTGGTCATGCTTCCTATTTCTCCTTCCCCCTTCCTAATGGACCTCGGAGTAGCTCTCACCCCCACAAATGGCCCTGAGGTGTTAAACAGGGCATGCAACCTGGTGCACATGCAGACTTGTAGATTTTTCACCTTCAAGGTGCCCTGGAGCCCCTCTTAACAGATCTTCTCATTACTAAGATCAGAAATGACCATGCCCATGTCCTAAGGCCAAGTCCAGAGTCCTTCCCACCGAAGAGCCAGTCGTCGAAGAAGAACACTGAATTTTCTCTGGCTCCTTTAAACATTTTTCTGCACTTCATTTTATCCAGAGAGGTCCAAAGTACCCCGAGTTCCTCCATCAGGAGAGAGAATGGACCGAGGGCCCTGGGGCCCTGCAGGCAGCTGCAGAAAAGGGCGGGGTAGGGGGCGGGGCTGGGTCAGGACCCAGCGAGGTGCCTTTCCTCTTGCCAGTGTGCTTAGTATAACCCTGGACTTAACTCTCAACGTGAGGATGTGCAAAGTTACAGCGGATCTTTGTGGAAAAAATTATGAATGTGGAGAAGTTGAAATAATATTACTGTGAACACCCACGTACCTGCTTTTTAGTCGTACACTTCATATTTTACTATATTTGCTGGATAACGTTATGTGTTCATCTGATTATTTTCTACCCAAGCAGCACTTATCTTTTTTATTAAGTATTTTGACACAAGTTGAAAATATACAGACACCATCTTACAAATGTATCTTTAACGAGAGATCAATATTTATACTTGGCCTTACTTCTCTTTTGAAGTAAGATTTACAATTAACTGAACTATTTCATAGTCTTTTTTTTTTTCCCTTTAGGGCCGCACCCCAGGGCATATGGAGGTTCCCAGGCTAAGGGTCCAGTCAGATCTACAGCTGTCGGCCCTACGCTACAGCCACAGCAACAAGAGATCAGAGCCTGGTCTGCAAACTACCCCACAGCTCACAGCAGCACCGGATCCTTAACCCACTGAGCAAGACCAGGGATAGAACCCGCAACCTCATGGTTCCTAGTCGTATTCGTTTCCTCTGAGCCACGACAGGAACTCCTGATAGTCTTAACAAATGCATACATCTGGGCAACCCATATTAAGACAGAGGGTAATCAAGCAGCCTAGAAATTTCTCTCACGCTTCCTTCAACTAAATCCCTACTTCTATAACCAAAGGTGCAACTGCTCTTCAGATTTTTTCACCGAAGATTGGTTTTGCCCATTCTAGTAATAGATATACTCATACACTATGTCCTCCTGCGAAAAGCTTCCTTCAGCATGATTTTGAGATCCATCCTCATTTTTTTGTGTATCGGCAGCTTGCTCATTTTTACCACGATGTAGGATTCCATTTGATTTACGCTCCCCAGTTTTGTTTTGTTTTTTGTTTGTTTTTTGTTTTTTGTTTTTTTGGCTGCACCCACAGCATGTGGAAATTCTCTGGCTAGGGATCAAACTGGCATCACAGCAGCAACCCAGTCTGCTACAATGACAATGCCGGTTCCTTAACCTGCTGCATAACCAGGGAACTGCCTCCCCAGTATTTCTGCATGATTTGAACAAATAAGCTGTTTCCAGTTTATGGCTCTTACAAATAAAGCTCATGTGTAATTCCTGTAAGAGGGTTTCTGTGGATAAGTGTTCTTATTGCCCTTGAGAAAATAACTGGGAGTAAATCTGTGGGTTCTGGGATTAGACAATTGATTAGATTCTTGTAGCTTTATTGGGATATAATCAATATATTAAAAATGCACATCAAGTAACATTTGGTGAGTTTTGACACATAAACCCATCAGGAGGCTCAAGATGAAGAACACATTCATCACATCAAGAAATTTCCTTGTGCCTCTTTTGTAAACTTTCCTTCTCTTCCTCATTCTCGGTCTGTCTGCTTCCTCTTATTATGAATTAGGTTGCAATTTCCAGAATATCATACAAATAGACTCATACTACATGTGCTCTTTTTTCATCTGTCTTCTTCCATGCAATGTAATTAAGTCTTAACATCAATATTGAATATTTATCATTATCAATCACAATCACACATTAATTAAATTATCAACTCTTTCTTCTTCCTTTTGGCTGAGAAAAATTCCACGGCATGGCTGCAAGTTTATTCACATGTCTGTTGGTGTGTACAAGTCATTTCATTATACTTATACAACATTATGCCTCTTAAACTTATGCAACACAGTATGTCAATTATATCTCCATAAAACTGGAAGAAAAAATATCTTGCAGATTTCAGTTACAAGTCTGGTACAGATTTTTTTCAAATTTGCTCATATATATTTCATAATTTTAATTATAGCAAAAATGTAATTGCTTCTAACTTTCACTTTCTGATTGCTCATTTCCAGAATATACACGTAGAATTGATAGTTGTACACTGACTTCATAGCGTATCATCTGGCTAAAGTCACATATTATTTCATACAGATTCTATTTGTACAGATTCCTTAGCTTTTTCTACAGGTCAGAGCATTCCATCTGTAAATAAGACCAGTTTACGTCTTCCTTTCCCATCTGTATGCCTTTTATTTCCATAGTTACGAACTCTGGGGCTGTGTTGCACAAAAGTGGTAAGAATAAAACTTCACTTCGTCCTCCTTCTTACAAGGGAACTGTGCATAATTTTATCATCAACTATGATGCCCTATAAGATTTCACAGACCCTATCCATCAGCCTGAGGAAGTTCCATTCCAGTCCTACTTGACTAAGAGTTTTCACCATGAGTGTATGCTACATTTTTCAAGCAACTTTCTGTATAAATTAAGATAATCATATGGGTTTTCATTTTGATTGCATGTTATCATAATTGATTTTATTAATTACTGTATTTTAAATTATTTTAAATATTTAAAAAATATTTTAATTTTAAATTTTAAAAATTATTTTAAAACTTTAAAACGACCAGGAGTTCTTGGAAAACTCACCTTTGGTCATGACATATTATTATGTAGAGAATTATATTAAATTATAGAGATTTAATTTCTACATATTTCTTGGGAATTGTTGCTTCTATGTGTAGAAGGAGTATTAGCCTCTAGTTTTATTATAAATTGTTGTCTAGTTTTGGTGTTTGGGTAATGCAGCCAACTTAGAATGAAATGAAGAGTGATTTTCTTCTCTATTCTCTAATATCAATTGTGTAAAAATGATATTTTTTTCTGCTTACATGTTTGGTGGAATTCACCAATGATGCCATCTGAATCATTCTTTCTAGGAATGTTTTAACTACAAAATCAATGTCTTTATAGATGGAGAGCTTTGCAGGTTATCCATTTGTGTGTGCACAAGTGTTTTAGAAGAATATATAATTTAAGAAGTTCATTCATGTCACTGGACTTGTCAAATTTATTGGCATAAATTTGTTCATAACACCCTTTATTGCACTTTTAATATTTGTAAGATGTTCTCTCTCATTAGTCAGATTTGTTTTTGCTTTTTAGGGCCACACTCATGGCATATGGAGGTTCCCAGGCTAAGGGTCAAATCTGAGCTGCAACTGCTGGCCTACACCACAGCCACAGCAAGGCGGGATCCCTGACCCACAGAGTGAGGCCAGAGATCAGATCTGCATCCTAATGGATACTAGTGGGATTTGTTTCCACTGTACCATAAAGGGAACTCCATCAATCAGATTTTTTTTTTTTTGGTCTTTTTTTTAGGGCCGCAAGGTGGCATATGGAAGTTCCTAGGCTAGGGGTTGAATGGGAGCTACAGCTGCCGGCCTACACCATAGCCACAGGAACAGGGAATCCCAGCCACATCTGCAACCTACAGCACAGCTCATGGCAACACCAGATCCTTAACCCACTGAGCAAGGTCAGGGATCGAACCTGCCACGGATGCTAGTCAATTCATTTCCGCTGAGCCATGATGGGAACTTCCAGTCAGATTTTTAAATGTGTCTTTTATTTTCTTGCTTAGTCTGGCTGGAAATTTATCATTTTTATTAATCATCTGTTTTGATTTCACTGATTTTTTTTCTGTTTGATATTTCATCGACTTTACTTATCTTTAAAAAATTTTTTCTCGGAGTTCCCATCGTGGATCAGTGGTTAATGAATCCGACTAGCCATGAGGTTGCGGGTTCGATCCCTGCCCTCGCTCAGTGGGTTAAGGATCCAGCGTTGCTGTGAGCCGTGGTGTAGGTTGCAGACGTGGCTTAGATCCCGCATTGCTGTGGCTGTGGTGTAGGCCGGCAGCTCCAGCTCAGATTAGACACCTAGCCTGGGAACCTCCGTGTGCCGAGGGAGTGGCCCAAGAAATGGCAAAAAAGACAAAAAAAAATTATTTTCTCTGCTTATTTTGGGTGGATTTTGCTCTTCTTTCCCTAGTCTCAAATCGGGGAGTTAGGCGACCGATTTGAGACCTTTATTGTTCTCTCTAAGCTCCTCTGTAACTGCCTACAACACATTTTTATATGCCCGGTCGTGGTTTGCACTGAGTTCAAAGAATGTTTTAAAACTGTGTCATCTCCCACCTTCCTCTCAACCTTTCTTACAGGTTATACAGATGTATTTTTAAATATCAAAGTACTGGGGATTGTCTATGTACAGTTCTCTTTTCAAGTCACAGTTTAATTCCGTTGTCATCATGGATCCCATTTCACACGATTTACTTCCAACTATATTGAGACTCATTTTCTGATTCAGAATGTAGGTCAAGTGTGCACTTGAAAAGCACATGTCTTCTACTGTTCCTGGAGTCATGGCCAATTAATGCCATTTTAGTCAAGGTCTTTGATAGCGGTACTCAATTAGTCTATACAGGCAGACCTCAGAAATATTGTGGGTTCAGTTCCAGACCACCAAAATAAAGAGAAGATGATTTTAGTAATAAAGTGTTTTTTTTTTTCCGATCACACTAAAAATGCTAACCATCATCTGAGCCTTCAGCAATTCATAGTAGTAACATCAAAGATCACTGATCACAGATCATCATAACAGCTATGATAGTAATAATAATAACAAGAGAGTTTGAAATAAGCAAAATGGAACACAGATTCATGAAATGAGTAAATGCTGTTGGAAAAATAACACTGATCGATTTGCTCCAGACAGGACTGTCACCAACCTTCAATTTGCCAAAGACACAGCATTGGCAAAGCACAATGAAGCGCAGTGCAATACAATGAGGTCTGCCCGCATCTAGAATGCCTTGATTTTCAGAGCAGCCCTTAGCCCAGGGCTAACTCAGCCCCCCAAGGAGGCGATGTTTGGAATTCCAAGAACTCTAATTGAAGCCCCAGGGCTTAAAAGGTCCCTCTCTTCTGGCTGTTGGCATTAAGTGTGGTGCAGAGTTGTTTTCAATACCCTTCCCCTTCTCAGCCTTGGTTAGTTTCCTGACAAAGTACCAATCACCACTCAGCCTAACAAGGATGGAAACTCTGCAAACCTGGCTCTATCTGCGTGGCTCTAGCCTCCGCTTGGTGCTCTCTCACCACGCTCTGAATTTTAGCCCCTTGACTGCTTCAGATCACCGATATGGTTTTAATTTTTATTTCTCTTTTACTTAACTTCCCTGATGTTTCATATGCTCATTGACTATTTTCATTGCTTTGCTTTCGAAGTGTCTGTCCACTTCTTTTAAGAATTTACACTTGCTTGTCTTTTTTTAAATTATTGAGTTGTAAGAATATTTTATATATTCTAAATACCAATCCTTTGTCAGATATGTTTTTTTGGAATGTTTTCACAGCCTGTAGCATGCCAATCCATGTATTTTTAAGGATGAATTTTGATGGGCTGAAGATTTTACATTTGATCAGGTATAATTTATCTCTGTTTCCCCTAAATATTCATTGCTTTCGTATCCTGGCTAAGAGATTGTTCCCCATATCAGGAAGAAGTTCTCCTATGTTTTCTTCTAAAGTGTTTCTAACTGTGGCTTTTATTTTGAGGTTGTATAATCAACCTGAGATTGTATAATCAAAGAGCGGAGCACAGATCCAAGTTTGGTTTTTTCCAGATTTACCATCACCATCTGTAAACAGGCTCTCAATTTCCTTTGGATCACCAGGCATCTTGGTTGAAAATCTAAGGGCTAAGTTTGTTTCCACTTCTGGGTTTTCTATTCTTTATACTGTCCTATTTGTTTATTTGTTATTCTTCATGCCTGAGAAACCACATTGTCTTGATACTGTAGGTTTCTATTATCTTGAAGTTGGATGGGATAAATCCTCCAACTTTGTTCTTATGTGTTTAGAATATTTTGGGTGAACTAGGTTTTTGCACATTTTGCCACAGATTTGCAAAGAGCGTGTCCATTTTCTATAAACATGACTGAATTAAGATTAGATATCATTAAACCTATAAATCAGTTTAGCTAAAACTGATCATTTAAGAGCACCAATTCTTCCAAATCATGAACATAATGCCTCCTTACTGATTTGGATCTTCTTTAAGTTCTTTCACCAATGGTTCTTTTTAACTTTTTTTTCAGGGCAGAGTTCTTTTAATATCTTTTGTAAAATACAGTTCCTAAATATTTTATGATTTTTTACAGTATTGAAAACAGTGTTTTAAAAATTGCATTTCCAACAGTCTGTTGAATGTACATAGAACTTTTTTTCTTTTCGGCCTGATGTCAGGCTTAGTTCTCCACCCTTCTCTGGACAATAGGATCTTGGCTGGATAATTCTCCATTTATTTTATCTTCTCAGTTTCATGGCTGCCAGCACCCTGCTTATTGATCAGGCCTCACACTGCCAAGTAGTGACCTTTACCTGGGCAAAGCTTGGTCTCTTGATCCATTCCCAAATCAGGAAAGGCCTCCACAGACATAGCAGTCATGTCTTAGCCATCTTGGCCCATCTAGTCTGGAGACAAATAGTAATGTTATATAATGTATAATAAATACATAAGAATGCATAATATCTGTTATACCTGATATATTCTATTATTTATGTAACATATGATATAAATAGTATTGTGTATTATATAATATTACATATATTACACTATATTATGCATATATACACAGTAGTATGTAGAGAGATTAGGTTAGATTTGATCAGCTCTCTGTTTTCATTGTGAGTGTTAGCCTGTGAAAAGCTACCATAGCAGAAACAAAAGCAGACCCAGGGGTGACATTTAAGAGTTAGTATTAAATGGACTAGAAATAGAGAGAGAAAGAGAGACAGAGGGTTAAAAACTTGTTCTAAACCATTTCTATTGCTTATCTAAAGATGCAGTTTGGGGAGTTCCCATTGCAGTGCAACAGAAACAAATCTGACCAGCATCCATGAGGACGCAAGTGTGATCCCTGGCCTCACGCAGTGGGTGAAGGATATGGCATTGCCATGAGCTGTGGAGTAGATCATTAACATGGTTTGGATCCTGTGTTGCTGTGCCTGTGGTGTAGGCTGGAGGCTGTAGCTCCAATTCGACCCCTGGCCTAGGAACCTCCATGTGCTGCAGGTGCTGCTCTAAAAAGTAAAAAAAAAAAAAAAAAAAAAATGCAGTTTGGACTCTATTTGGAATCTACTTGGAATAAGTAGAGCTGTAATAATTCACCTTCCAGTGATGTCCTATTATGTTTTTCTCTACTTCTTTCTTTGCTCTGACTCTTTTTTATTAATTTATCTCCTAATTTATGTACTATAGTCACCTTGCTTCCTTGGAGCCTCCAGAGCTCAAAGCTCCACACAACTCTCTTTCTTTCGTTTAAGTACCTAAATCTCCTACATGTAAGTACTTGATAAATTCCCGAGTTCCCATTGTGGCGCAGTGGAAATGAATCCGACTAGGAACCATGAGGTTGCTGGTTCGATCCCTGGCCTTGTTCAGTGGGTTAAGGATCTGGCGTTGCTGTGAGCTGTGGTGTAGGTCGCAGACACGGCTCGGATCTGATGTTGCCGTGGCTGTGTTGTAGGCTGGTGGCTACAGCTCCAATTGGACCCCTAGCCTGGGAACCTCCATATGCCACTGGTGCGGCCCTAGAAAAGACAAGAAGACAAAAGTAAATAAATAAATAAATTCCTGTTGAGAGGGAAGGAGGAGGAGGGACTATTACTTTTTACAGTAAATGTTTCCAAATTAAATATATTACAAAACAGAGGGTCCTCATATGTGTAAATATAGTTAAATGCTTCTGGGTTCAAATTCCTTCCTGGAATTTTCTAGGATGTATCCTGCTTTTTCAAATCCCAAATCCTGTGAGAAATTAGTCAATAAGTCAAGGAAACGGGAATTGCAATGTAATGATCATTTAAGAAATAAAACTTGAGTGACGGAGAGACTTTACCTGTTCAAGAGGATCTGTGGACACATCAAAAGCAAGAGCAGGAAAAGCTGACAAGGAGTCAAAGGTCACCAATTCCACGGACAGGAACCCGGAGAGAGAGAAGCCCTTGTTTTCTGACCAGTATCTCTTGTAGTTTGCGCCACATGTGTACTTCCCAGACTCTGTGAGCCGCTAACAGTGAGGCATCCTTGCAAATAAAATCAATATCAATACAGTTAGTCACACAGTATACTCTGTGCCACTCCTGTGAGCAGTGTTCCAACAAACAGCAAGCTTGGAAGCAAGAAAAAGAGTCTTTAGTTTGGCAATTTCACGAGGAGATTTTGTGGAGTGTGATTAACCTGGCTCGCTATAGGCTACTGTTATCAGCAATAACAAAAGAGATGTCAAAAAAAAAAAAAAAAAGATAACGTTGTGAAATATTGTGACAGAAAGTTAGAAATTGATCTGAAATCTGAATTTAAAAAGCAATAGTGGAGTTCCTGTCATGGCTCAGTGGAAATGAATCTGACTAGTATCCATGAAGATGCAGGTTTGATCCCTGGCCTCAGTCTGTGGGTTAAGTATCCGGCATTGCTGTGAGCTGTGGTGTAGGTCGAAGACGCGGCTTGGATCTGATGTTGCTGTGGCTGTGGTGTAGGCTGGCAGCTGTAGCTCCAATTCAAGCCATAGCCTGGGAATCTCCATATGCTGAGGGCACGGCCCTAAAAAGACAAATAAATAAATAAAATAAAATAAAAAGCAATAGTGATTTCAGCCCCAAACAAACAAACCCCAGTATGACAGCAAGCCAATCAATCAAGGACTTTCTGGGACACAGTCCATAACGTGACTAACTTGAGAACAAACAAGACTTTTTCTACATCTGGGATATTTGTCATGAGACAAAGATCAAAACTGTGGAATAGGACAATTAATCCTTTGTGGGGTTTTTTAAAGGTTTATTTTTAGAATGAAATCTACTATTACATATTTGTAGTAGTATTGTTCAATTTTCACAAAATTTTCTTTGAGCCTGCTATTATTGCTTTTATTGCCAAGTAATGTCTCTATCAATTAGAGATCATTTTCTATGTTTCCAAATATTTTTACTGTTTGCATATTTGTATATTTCTGTTTTTTAGTGTTTTAAATACATCAAAATATATTTGTTAATAGTAGACCATGCAGGAGTTCCCATCATGGCACAGTGAAAACAAATCCAACTAGTATCCATGAGGTTGCAGGTTTGATCCTTCGCCTTGCTTAGTGGGTTAAGGATCCAGTGTGGCCATGAGCTGTGGTATAGGTCTCAGACACAGCTAGGATCTGGCGTTGCTGTGGCTGTGGCATAGGCCAGCAGCTGTAGCTTCGATTAGACCCCTAGCTGGGAACCTCCATATGCCACCTGTGGGCCCTAAAAAGCAAAATAATAATAATAATAATAATAGACCACGCATTTGTTGGGAATTCCCTTCATGGCTCTGTGGTTAATGAAGCCAACTAGGATCCATGAGGATGCAAGTTCGATCCCTGGCCTCACTCAGTGGATTAAGGATCCTGCGTTGCTGTGAGCTGTGGTGTAGGTCACAGCCTCTGCTTGATCCCGAGTTTCTGTGGCTGTGGCGGAGGCCTGCGTTGTAGCTCCAATTGGACCCCTAGCCTGGGAACCTCTATGTGCTGTGGGTGTGGCCCTAAAAAAAATAGACCATGCATTTGTTCTATGTAGATATAATTTTTTTTAAAGAACAACTCTAAAATGTTTAGTAAAATTCTACTGTAGAAGTACATTGCTGTGCTTGGTATTATGGTCATTTTCTATGTTAAAACTCCAAAATAGGAAACAGCTCCCGTTGTGGTTAAGGATGTGTCATTGTCTTCAGCCGCACAGGTTCAATCCCTGGTCCAGTGCAGGGGTTTACCCACCTGCAGCCTAGGTCACAGCTGAGGCTCGGATTCAATCCCTGGCCCAAGAACTTCCACATGCCCCTAGTGAAGCCCCCCCTGCACCCCCAAAATGAGTTAGGAAAAATGGGGACTAACTTTTAATATTAAGAATTCCGGGGAATTTTAATTTCTCTTTCTTGAATCTTTATATTTAACATTGTGCATTTAAAAACACCACAGTCATTAAGTCCGCAGTTTTACTGCCAAAAATGACTGATTGTAGGTACCTCTGGAGCAAGGGAGTCTAGTGTTTCTCAAATGTTTTTCAACCCTTAAACCTGGGGATCAATCAACGACAGAAACAATGGTTAACCTTGGCTGTGTTTGTTTTGAGATATTATTTATCCCAATCATATGGCTCTAAGCAAGTCAACAATTTATGACAAGATTCTAAAGTCTCCGAAGCTTGCTGACTGCAAAGAGTGCATTCAAGAATGGTCGATTGTACTTGTTCCAATCAAAAGCAAATGAAGACCAGCCCTGAAAATTCCCCGAGCAGAAAATAATACCATTTTAGTCACACAAACAAAGCTTAATTTAGCTTATTTTGCAAAACTAACCTGACTTGGGTCATTTCTTGTTTATGCCTCTGGAAACCATGAGCAAAACTTGACCTATTCCTCAGGGTTGATATAAGATGGCTGTGAACCAATTCTTTATCATTTAAGAAAATTCTAGGAGTCCCCATCCTGGCACAGTGGAAACGAATCTGACTAGGAACCATGAGGTTGTGGGTTTGATCCCTGGCCTCGCTCAGTGGGTTAAGGATCTGGCGTTGCTGCTGCTATGGCCAGGCTAGGGGTCGGATTAGACCCCTAGCCTGGGAACCTCCACATGCTGTGGGTGTGGCCCCTGAAAAGACAAAAAACAAAAAACAACAACAAAAAAAGAAAATTCTAGTATCTTAACCAATCACTGTGAAGAGTGAGTTATCTGTGTTCTCACCATAGAAGCCATTTTACAACAAAACACCCTAGACCCTCCCTCCCTGCTTTGGCTGGGGTGCTCCCAGCGTGCAAACTGTCTCTGAGGTTTGTGCACAATATACTTTTATTAACTGCTACTTTGGTGAGCTATTATTTTTACTTCTGTTATTTGTTTTTTTGATTGTTTTTTGGTTTGTTTTTGTTTTTCATTTTAAATAGGCTTTATTTTTTAGAATAGGTTTTATATATATATATAATGAGTTTTATTTTTTCCATTATAGCTGGTTTACAGTGTTTGTCAATTTTCTACTGTACAGCACGTTGATCCAGTTGCATATACATGTATATATTCTTTCTTCTCACATTATCATGCTCCATAAGCGAATAGACATAGTTCCCAGTGCTACACAGCAGGATCTCATTGCTTATCCATTCCAAAGGCAATAGTCTGCATCTATTAACCCCAAGCTCCCAACCCATCCCTCCCCCTCCCTCTTGGCAACCACAAGTCTATTCTCCAAGTCCATGATTTTCTTTTCTGTGGAAATGATTGGATTAGGAAGATGTGGTATATATACACAATGGAACACTACTCTGCCATAAAAAAGAACAAAATAATGCCATTTGCAGCAACATGGATTGAACTAGAGACTCTCATACTGAGTGAATTAAGTCCGAAAGAGAAAGACAAATACCACGATATCACTTATAGCTGGAATCTTTTTTTTTTTTATTACTCAAATGAATTTAACACATCTGTAGTTGTATAACGGTCATAACAATCCAATTTCACAGGATTTCCATCCCACTATATCTGGACTCTAATATATGGCACAAATAAACTTCCGTTATTTCCGAACTGTTGATACACTTATTGTAGCAGATGGTGGGGGAGACTTTCATTTAACAGGACTGCAATACAATTCCACGACCGCTTTTGAAAGAATGGAGATAAATGGAGTGTTTCATGATTTTCAAGGATAAAATCTGTTTATTATTATTCAAATCTGTTTGTTATTATTTATTTCTCTTGGAGTATTTACTAGATTATTATCCTCATGCAGGTCATGCATTTACTGTGCTGTACTCTTTTTCTAGTCGCCTTTAAGCCAAAACAACTACTGTCGTTAAGAGTATAGTTTTTGAACACGAATCAGTGTAATGTGCGATAGTCTGATTTTTGTGGGTGGGATGATGGCTGCCATACTTACAATTTTATCTTTTTTTTTTTTTTTTGGCGTTTTTGCCATTTCTTGGGCCGCTCCTGTGGCATATGGAGGTTCCCAGGCTAGGAGTCGAATCAGAGCTGTAGCCACCGGCCTACGCCGCAGCCACAGCAACAGTAACGTGGGATCCAAGCTTTCGACCTACACCACAGCTCATGGCAATGCCGGATCCTTAACCCACTGAACAAGGCCAGGGATCGAACTCACAACCTCATGGTTCCTAGTCGGATTCGTTAACCACTGAGCCACGACGGGAATGCCTTACAATTTTATCTTAAGAACCATAATCGTCTTCCATGTAGCTTCACTCTATTTCTAGATGGAATAATAATGTGTTTATCTGAAAGAGAGTCTATATATTTGAAGCTGTTCACAACAAGCACTTGGAGAGCACGTAGCATGTGGGAGGTGGGGGCGAGGCAAAGAGGGAGGAAGGGATGTGTGAAGAATTTAGCGGAGGCATCCAGAAGACAAGTGAACACACTGGGCCACAGTCAAGGGGAGGAAGGTACTCACAGGAAAACACGGTGTCAACCATCTAGAGGTGCCTGTAAGGAGGAGACTGAAAGATAGGAATCAGAACAATAATGATTGGCTTGGAAGTAAAAATTCCACTGGAGGTAGAGAAATGACTGCTGTAAATCGATGCGTGAAGAAAAAGGAGGATGGAGTTCCTGTCGTGGATCAGAGGGTGAAGAACCCAACACTGTCTCCGTAAAGATGCAAGTTTGATCCCTGGCCTCACTCAGTGGGTTAAGGATCTGGTGTTGTTGTGGCTGTGATGTAGGTCACAGATATGGCTCAGATTTGACCCCTAGCTTGGGAACCCCCATATGGTGCAGGTGTGGCCAAAGAAAGAAAGAAAGAAAGAGGGACAGAGAGGAAGGGAGGAGGGAGGAAGGAAGGAAGAAGAAAAGGAAAAAAAAAGGAAGTGAGGAAATGGATATACCACGATCTGAGTTGGCTTCTGTGGATTTCAGCTGTGAAGGGAGGTGACAGGATTGTTGGAGGAGTGGAGGGCGTTCCACAGCCTAAGCCGCAATGTTCCTCTGTTCACGTGGGGTATTAGTATCAATAACACATCCTGCAGAGCCTAGTGTGGCCAGTGATGGAGGTCATCTCTTGAGAGCATTTACTCCAGGACCATATACACAGTAAGCATTTAACAGCACTTACTATGTGTTAAGCAGTATAATTTTTAATTTTTGAAAATCTGGAGAACCTAAATTTCATCACTTTTTATATTACTTTTGTCTCTTTAGATACTAGTTGGCTGGCCCTTGGGCTTCCGTGAATTGTGAGTTTATGCCATTTGCCTATTTGTTTTTTCTATTGAGTTGCTTTGGTAATTTTTCAGAAGCTTTTTACACAGTATGTTCTGGTTACATATTCCTCTGTGTCTCTTCACACTGCACACTAAAAGACACTATTTTCAACCTGCTTTTACTTTTCCTTCCAACCTAACCACGTCCTGAGTTTTCTTTAAATCCAGTGGACTCTTACCTCCAGATAACATTTATTTTTACATTAGGCCTCTAAGGGCTTAGAAATAATTTCTTAGCAACTGTTCTATGTTTTATAATCCTACAGGCTGCCATGTAGTTGGGCTGCACAAGTGATGTGAATTTCCTTAGCCTTCTCTGGACCCTGTGCACTATGAAGTTTTTTTTTTTTCTTTTTCTTTAAGTTTATATGATTTCATCATTTACATCCTTTTTGCCCCCTTTTAAATTCCTATGAGGTGGATTTTGGAACTTATAGATTTGTCTTCGATGCTGTGGTGTTTCTCTTTCAATATTGGTCTTTATTTCCTTCACACAATTTCCACCTTGCAAATGATTCTCTCACCAATACCCTCAATTATCCACTCACTTGATTTTTTTTTCTTTTTTTTCTTTTTTTGGTCTTTTAAGGGCCGCACTTGTGGCATATGGAGGTTCCCAGGCTACGGGTCAAATCAGAGCTACAGCTGCCAACCTACACCACAGCCACAGCAATGTCAGTTCTGAGCTGTGTCTGTGACCCATGCCACAGCTCATGGTAATGCTGGATCCTTAACCCACTGATCGAGGCCAGGGAATGAACTCGAATCCTCATGGATGCTAGTAGTTACCACTGAGCCACAACAGGAACTCCCTTCACTTAATTTTTAGTCTTTTGTTTCCACACAATATGTTAGAGCTTCAAAAACCCTTGAGAGGTTTCTTCTCTTCCTATGAACTACTTCCATTCCATCTTTCTCATCTTTCTCCTTTTGCTTCTCTTCCTTCGCCTCCTGCTCCTTTCCCCCTTCCCCTCTTCTTTCTTTCTTTCTTTTTAGGGCCGCTCTCACAGCATATGGAAGTTCTCAGGCTAGGGGTCGAATCAGAGCTTCAGCCACCAGCCTACACCACAGATTCAAGCCATATCCAAGCTGCAGCTGCAACCTATACCACAGCTCAAAGCAACACTGGATCCTTAACCTACTGATCTAGGGCAAGGATTGAACTCGCATCCTCATGCTTACAAGTCAGGTTCATTACCATTGAGCTGCAATGGGAACTCCCATGAGCTTCTTTCATAATGGATTATGTCTTATTGCTTGATAAGGATGGTTTGTTTCAAGTTTTTCTTTTCTACACTGTTAACTTTGTTTTCATAGGTTTTGTTCTATGGTTTGCACTTGATGTCTTGTTCTTGGACTTTGATTCCTGTGTGCGGTATCTGTAGATGTCAATCTCAGGTGGATAGATGACTAGGTGTCGTCTGTTTGCTCAATGACGGTGAGGATCCTGGGAAAGAAAGGACAATATGAATGTCACATTTGGTGGTTTCAGGAGCAGTAGAATGGGAATTGAGTTGGAATTCACCTGAAATTTATCTCCTAGGTTGGGAGCCTCCCCAAACCTAAGATCTTTCCCCAGACCAAGAGCTCCTATAACTGAAGGCTGCAAGCTCTGCTTCATCCTGGAGGCAGACCTCAGCTTTGTGTGTGCATCTTTTTTTTTTTTTTCTTCTTTCTTTTTTGGCCACCCCCGGGGCATATGAAAGTTCTCCAGGAGGGATCCTATGAATCTGGGGCTCAGCTGTGACTTATGCCACAGCTGCAGCATGCTGGATCCTTCACCCACTGCACCACACTGGGAACTCCTGGTGTGCATATTTTCTCAGTGGTTGTGCTGGCAGTACTGGCTCAGCTGCTCCACCTGCGTGGCCACTGGTGGGTATGAAAAAAATCCTTGTGACTAGACTGGGGGCAAAAAGATGATGTGTTTGGGCATGCTCTGTCAAGTCTGTCCAGGCAATAAGCCCAGACAGAATGGAAAAACATGAATCCTAAGCTCCTTCAGGAATGTGTGTGCAGAGACAGGAAACCATCAAGATGAAAGAGATAGATGATGATAACCTTAAGAGGAAAATGACCAAGCAAAAGAAACCTTTAAAACAACAAAAACCCTAAAATGCATCCTTTTAGAAGATGAAGAATCATGGGAAATGTGAAAAGCCATGTGGAAACAAAGGAATTGTCATAAAAATCAAAGGAGAGTGTCAAGCTAGAGGATATACTTTATTCTTAGGTAATAAACAAAACCCCAAATTAAAATATAGGAATATTTTAATATTAATGTAATATAATTGATATATTATTTATAATTAACAACCAATATAATTATTATTTATAATTATATATTAAAGTATTATAATATAATTATATATTATTTATAATTGTATATACTATAATTATAATTATATTATTTATAATTATTAATGTATTATTTATAATACAATTATAATGTTATAAATATAATACAATTATATTATAACTAATACACTGTAATTATTATATTATAATTAATATAACATAATTATTATATTATATAATTAATAATGATAATTAAATATGAAAATATAGGAATATTCTCCAAAGAGCCAGACATTTTATCTTGCCTCTGTTTTTTGCTGTTCTTCAAGGATTTGTTTCTTCTACATTTTGATGTAAATTGCATCTTTCGTCTATGAAGGAGTCCCATAAAATGCAAGAAGCATAGGGATAGGAATTACTCCCAAAGTATGATTTCATGGGGTAGGGTAGAGGAAACTAAATATTGTAGGCATTTAATAAATACTATATACAAACAAAAGTAATGAAACTGCCTGCATTGTAGATCAAAAGAAGCATAAACAAGATAGAAGTGTTGCTTGCAGTTCCTGTTGTGAGCAGGGAGCATAGCTTACAGTTGGTACAATCTGGTGATGTGGCATCAAAGATTCGGGGTAAAACTAGAATGCAGAAAAGCAAGCAGAAAGTTAGATATAGTCATGAAGCACCAAAAGGGATCATTGATGTCAAAGAGAAAAATCAAGACGTGTGTCGAAGGTGATGGAAAACACGGAAGCTCAAAGGAAAACAGGTCACTGGGTTGAGCATCCTCAGCAACGAAATAAACACATTTTTTTTCCTTTAGAAGGAAGACATATTGTTTAGTATGAGGGATAGGACATTTGATTTTCTCTGAAAGCCATTCTATCTGCTGCATGGTAGCTCTTTCTGGTTCAAGGTTTCTTTCCAAGCATCAAAA
The DNA here is from genome assembly GCF_016906955.1 of Phacochoerus africanus. NCBI lineage: Eukaryota > Metazoa > Chordata > Mammalia > Artiodactyla > Suidae > Phacochoerus > Phacochoerus africanus. The sequence goes on along the minus strand of NC_062548.1, from coordinate 52,252,078 downwards.
CAAACAAACAAACAAACAAAAAACATTAAAAAGCAAAAGACAACAAAAAAGATAAATAGTATTATTCTCCTATTTCTTATTTGTGATGATTCCCTAGTCATCTAATTCAATGACGTGCAAACTTAACTATTTCCTGGCAGCATCATTTCAAAGCGTGGGAATATCCACTGCAAGGCTGTTTAGTTTCATGATGCAACAGACATTTCTTTCTCCTGGGCTTTTTCACTGGAACCCCTGGTGACTTGGTTGTGCTTTGATGCAGCTTCCCTGGCAACTATCCGCTTCGTTGCTTTTCCCTGCACATCGAACCTTGAGAAAGGGGCAGCTCCAGCTCTCGGCAACATTCCAGGTTAATCTCTTTTTGGAGAATTAGTACGAGCTAAAAAAAACTTCCCACCAAAGCATTTTACCTGGTAAGAGGTGAAGGTGTGACTCCTTCCAGGAAGTGCTTCAAAGGCCAGAGAAATAAATGAATTGAAATTCTCATTGATGACCAGTGTCCTAGAAATTTTTTTTGGCAGGATCTTGCCCTAGGACCTTCAGCCTCATCTGATAAGCATCTGTCTTCTGTAGCCTAGAATGTGCTTATTCTTTTAGAGGGGCTGTAACACCAAAGCTTTACCTGTCTGACGCATGTTTCCTTCACACCAAAGGAACTGGAAATAAAAATTTGGCCCTGCTGTTTAAAACTCAGCCCTGCTGAAATGCCCTCCGGGATGAATTCACCGTATCCCCATCGTCTTGTTGACCTTCTCCTTTCCACTCCTGTTTGGCATCCTTTCAGCTGAGTGCCTGTAACCATTTGAATATTACATCCTGATGCTGGGACCCACCTGACCCTTCTGTCTGTGGTCTGTCTCCCCCAGACTTGTTTTCAGATGCAGTCATACTAAATCACTCTCTTAAGAACTCCTGTTTCCTCAGGGATCGCGTTGGTGTCTTCAAGCCATATGGACTTCCTCTGCTCAATTTTCTACAAGAGTAGTTTATCTGTGACCAGCTCAGTCTCCACCGGGCCGTCTGTGTCTGTCACCCCTCGAAATGCCCATGTACCCGCATTGTCTCCACCTCTTTTCTTCTTTTTAGTTTTTTTCTTTTTTAAAATTTTTATTGAAGAATAGTTGGTTGACAAGGTTGTGATCATTTCTTCTATACAGCAAAGTGACTCAGTTATGTGCTGCGCACATCCATTCTCTTTCAGATCCTTTTCCCACATAGATGATCACAGAATATGGGGTAGAGGTCTCTGTGCTGCACAGCAGGTCCCCGTTGGCCAGTCATTCCATAGACCTCAGTGTGCATATGCCATTCCCAAACCCTCAGTCCCTCCCCCGCCCCCGACCTGCCTCTTTTGGTACCCTAAGTTTTTCAAAGTCTGTGAGTCTGTTTCTGTTCTGCAAATAAGTTCATTTGTATCCTTATTTTCGATTCCGTATTATACGTGATTCCTATGATGTTTGTCTTTCACTGACTAATTTCGCTCAATAAAGTAGAATGTCTTGCCTCCAATTCTGTCAGGCATTGTCCGAAACACGCCGACAAAACACTTCTCATCAAGATCACGAGCCAGTGAAGTTCCCATCATGGCTTGGTGGTAACGAACCTGACTAGTATCCATGAAGATGCGGGTTCGATCTGTGGCCTCCCTCAGTGGCTTAAGGATCCAGCGTTGCTGTGAGCTGTGATATAAGTCGCAGACACAGCTCAGATCTGACCTTGGTGTGGCTGTGGTATAGACTGGCTCTGCAGCTCCAATTCAACTCCTAGCCTGGGAACCTCCATATGCTGCACCTGCAGCCCTTAAAAAAAAAAAAAAATCACCAGCCAGCCCATCCTCCCAAAGCCAAGGGTCAGTTTCACCGGTCTTAGCTGCACACAGCACAGCTGATCACTCCTGGCTTCTAGAAACACTTCCTTCTCTTGGCTCTGATCTCTCCTGGCTCTTTCCTTCCCTTAATGAAGGCTGCTTCTCTGTCTCCTCCACACGTTCCTCTTCATCTCAGAGATGAGTGTCCCCAGCTTCCCCTCTTCTTTCACTTCTGTCTCTGAGATGATTCCATTCAGCTTCATATCTCTGCTGATGCATCTTACGCACCAGCCTCTCCCTACCCCCAGCCCAGTACCCTGCCCTGAGCTCCTGTCTCCAACCCCCACCCTCGCCACTCTGTGACCAAGAGACTAACTAAACTCACTTCCAAAATGAACGTTTGACTTTGCAACTCTTCACAGCACCTGCCAAAATCTTCTCCAGTAGCAATTTTACATGTCTCTGTAAAAGGCTCCAGAATGACTAAATTGATACCTTGGAGATGGTCCAGCTCCCTTACCTCTAGTCAGCTCTGGCTTTTTGCTACTTTGTAAGTTCCTTTCCATCAAAGTATTAAGAAAGAGGGCTGCTGGAAATGCTTTCTGTTGGGGTTTTAAAGACTTCAAAACAAAACAAAACAAAACAAAAAACAAAGAACAAAACCACCCAAAGCTTGGACCATATGTTTACAGTTCTAGAACTAATCCTACATAACTTTTCTCACCTCTCCACACACACACACACACACACACACACACACACACACACTCACAAGGGCTAACCCATGCTCATGGCCACTTTGCAGGCAGCTTCCCCAGAGCCCTGGCTTGGTGAGGGCACCAGTAAGCTTTGTCTTTCTGCTGCTGCAAATGTCATATTAGAGACTATTGAGTGAAAAGTGTCTCCACCTTTCTCAACCTTTCATCTTTGTCTTTCTTTAATAACATTTCTGTGCACTGGTCAACAGCATTTATAAATGGTTATAGCTACAGTTCTTTTAGCCATATAAATTGATGAGACATTATTTGTGATGCGGAACGTGTTTCTTGTTTGACATTAGTTTTAGACCCTTCATTTTTTTTATATAGAAAGAGACATTCTCTTTCTCCAATTTTATCTGCTTTCAATTTTAAAAAAAAAGGATTGGTAATGAACCCAGAATGAAAAGTTTCAATAAACGGCCAGCTAAGAAGGGATTGTTATCATCTTTTTCATTTTGAGATTTGCATTTAATATTCTATTTCATCACTGTGGGAGGAAAATAATCTTGCCAAAGGCCAGCATCTTGTGGCAGGAAAAATCCTGGAAAGAATTTGCCTCTTTGCAGTTATCTACCTTACTGCCAAGTCACAAAAGCAAGAGCCTGCCCTCCTACAGAGACTGAAAACAACATCTGTGGGCAGCATTTCCAGTTCTGGAATCACCATGGGAGACACGGCTTTTGGACTTCTACACAGAGCAGCTCAGAGGAAAGAAGGTTCTTAGGCTTGCCAGGGAAGGTTGGTGTTGGAGACAGTTCGGAGAGCTCACCCAAGCCTTCAGGAAGGATTCCACGCATGAGAATATTCTCTGCTTATGGATTTCCAGGGAAAAGGCAGATCTACATTTTTTTAAGGCGTTCTTTCTTTCTTTTTTTTTTTTTTTTTGCTTTTTGGGGCCGCACTCACAGCATATGGAGGTCTCAGGCTAGGTGGGGTCTATTCGGAGCTACAGCTGCCGGCCTACACCACAGCCACTGCAATGCAGCATCTGAGCCGCGTCTGTGACCTAACCACAACTCAAGGCAATGCCAGATCCTTAACCCACTGAGCTAGGCCAGGGATCGAACCTGCAACCTCGTGGTTCCTAGTCGGATTCTTTTCCACTGCGCCATGATGGGAACTCCTTGAAGGCATTATTTCTGATCCTCTCTTCGGACAGACCATGATGGAAGATAAGAAAGGGAGTGTGTGTGTGTGTGTGTGTGTGTGTGTGTGTGTGTGAGACTGGGTCACTTTGATGTACAGCAGAAATTGGCACAACATTGTAAATCAACTGTACTTTAATTTCTTTTTTTAAAAAAGAGTAGAAAAAAAAAGAAATCATGCATTCATGACTTTTTAGCACCAAAGAATAAACACCTAAATAGATACAACTGTTAAGATTTTCATGAACAGAAATGGCTTGCTTTAATAAAAGCTGAGTCCATTCAGCTCCAACCAATAGCCAGGACTGAGATATTGGCATGGAGGCTACTTTCAGTGGAACAAGGGGCAGATCAGTCCAAATGCACCTTTGGAGTGGAAGCATGTCTGTGATGCGGCACGGGGTCTTCATCTTGGTTGGGCAAAGAACGTAGAAAAATGTAGTAACAACGTAGACAGAGCTGCTCCTTTCTGTGTTTCTTACCGCTGTATTTGTTCCTGGAATTGCTTCCGTTTGGTTTTAATTGACTGAATTTTGACTCATTTCCTGCACAACAATAGGTGAGGAGCAACCTTATTGAAAGCAGTGAACCAGGAATGGATCCCACTTCTGATGTGTTCTCTCATCCCGCCCCTGCACAAAATCTTGCTCATAGAGCATCGACAGACCTGCAGGTTGCTTCTGAGCCATTTCCAAAAGCGAGACAAGGACAGAACTCAGGTTGAGGCAGTGCTCGGGGTTCCGTGACTCACCGCTAATTCTCTCTCTGCTGACCTGAATGTCTTTGCTCTGTCTCAAATTAAGCAATTCAAAATGAGCAGTTACCTCTGGCTTCCGTCTCCTTGGTGTCCATTCATTTACTGTTTCTCTAGCTGGGAGATGAAAGAAATTGGTTACAAACTGTTACTGGAGGATTTAGAGCTCTGGCAGACCTTGATAAATTTGCTAATAAAATAAAACTATTGGAAGTTAATTAACTTTCCTTTTTAGGTTAGAGGAGCGAGCCTGATACATCATAGATGCTAAATAAGTTTTCACAAACTGAATGAATAGATAAATGAGTGATTATTGGGGTTTTTTTTTTTTTTTTCTATTAGGGCCTTATCCATGGCACATGGAGTTTCCCAGGCTAAGGATTGAATCAGAGCTGTAGCTGCTGGCCTACACCACAGCCACAGCAATTCAAAATCTGAGCCTAGTCTGTGAACTACACCACAGCTCCTGGCAATGCTGGATCCTTAACCCACTGAGTGAGGCCAGGGATCGAACCTGTGTCCTCATGGATGGTAGTCAGATTCGTTCCTGCTGAGCCACGACAGGAACTCCCAATGATCTATTATTGTTAAATTGGTGTACTTCTGTCCTTAAATGGTAGATGTTTTCCAGTGGACTGGTTGATGACTTGTTTTGGCGGCCACTGGGCCCAGGACTGGTGCTGAATGAGAGAGACAGATCCTTTGGTTGCACATGATTTGGGAAATGAAATGGATTCCAAGTAGTTCTTATCTACAAAGTTTAAGTTGGCTGCTTCTGCAGAATTTGGATGTGGAAAAATACGAAAGGCTCTTGACGGACTGATCTGATTCCTTTCATTTTAGTTTCACAATAGATTTTCATTTAAAAAAAGAAAACAATTTTTGGCTACACTCATGGTGTGTGAAGGTTGTCGAATCAGGGAGTACACCCGAGTCACTGCAGCAACAATGGCAGAGCCTTAACCCACTGCGCCACCAAGGAGGTCCAGCTTTTCATATTTTGAAAGAGAGGAATGCGGTGCCATGGTTCAGCCATGGCTAAGACGGGACTAAGATGGGACTAAGGCAGCTAAATCATCTTCATGAGAAAGAAAATCCTGGTAACATCAACCACACTTGTTCCTTCCTTCTGGTACAGAGCCCTGTGCCTGTCTCCTGCTTAACAGACTGAAAATAGAGGAACGTGGTCCCGCAGGGATTCTGCTGCCTTAGAAGCCCCATTTCCCATCTCCCTTTCTTTCCTCTTTACACCTGTCACTCTTACTTCCTCGCATTCTCACTGCCTACCTCATCCTTCTTATCTCCCTCTGGGCCCTGTGATCATGGTCCTCCTAGCACAGGTGTATCTCTGGGATCATGATCTTCCCAGCACAGGCGTGTCTCTTTGGTCATAGTCCTCCTGGCACAGGTGTCTCTGTGGTCATGGTCCTCCCAGCACAGGTGTGTCTCTGTGGTCATGGTCCTCCCGGCACAGATTCATCTACTTCAAAGCACCCCCTCAGGTGTCCTTTCTCAGTTTTTATGTCAGTGACTACCGGGCTTTGTTTCCCAAGAGGCCACCGTCTTCACAAGATGAGGGACCAAGTGTGACTTCTACCATCATGATTTGAGCTCAGAGCTGGCCCTTGATCAGTATTTGCTTCGTGAAGAAGACAATGTGGAAAGGGGAGATGCCACCTTCTCTACTGCAGCCCATCTGAGGAGGAAATGTCCAGGTTTCAACAAAACATTCATTGCACAACACAGCTGAGCTGGTCAAGTCCGTGGGGTGCAGGAAATCTCCACCCCCTCAAATGCCTCTAGAGCCAAGCCATCATTAGAGACCTTTTTGCTTTGGACTAAATAAACTCCCAGTTGAAGATCCAAAATCATCTGGAAATGTTGAGTAGCAACTGGCTGTTATTACTTAGACATGAATAAGCTGCAATGTTTAATACTCGGCATGCTGGAGGCATGATTCAGTCCCAGTCGGGTTTGGCAACAATAAGAGCAGAGCAAGTTTGGAACAAGAATTCTTTTGCTATTAAAAAAAAAAAAAGCCACAAGGGAGTTCCTATTGTGGCACAGCAGAAACAAACCCGACTAGTATCCATGAGGACGTGGGTTCAATCCCTGTCCCCACTCAGTGGGTCAAGGATCCAGCATTACCACGAGCTGTGGTGTAAGCCGGCAGCTGCAGCTCTAATTTAACCCCTGGGACCTTCCATATGCCACAGATGTGGCCCTAAAAAGAAAATAAACAAATAAATAAATAAATAATTTTTAAAAGGCTCAAAATGACACTGAAACTTCTGCTACCCTCAGATGTCTGAAGATCTCCATGACCCAAGTGACTAGGCTTTAAGGTCCACATGGGGCGAAGGAAACAGCAATGTGAGCCACAGAAAAATGGGGATTTAGAATAGAAAATCCACACAAAGAGCCAGGAATTTGACAAACTACTTTTGCAATGGAAAAGTAGACTGGGAAGAAATTGTCTTGCCAATGTGGGGAGATTCAAATGGCATTAATCCATCTAGGTTTGGATCTAGCAAGAGAAACCTACCTGAGAATTCATTTATGACTACAGGTTCCTTTATGTGGTTTTACATTTTGAGTTGACCTGCCTTCTGATCAAAGCATGTTCTTGGGTTGGAAGGTGGCAAAACCTCAGTAGATTTGTATGCTCAACTCAAAGGCCGCTTCACAGATAGTGGCAGAAAATGATGAACTCTCTCTCTCTTTTTTTTTTTTGGTCTTTTTAGGGCTGCACCTGAGGCATATGGAAGTTCTCAGGCTAGGGGTCGAAATCAGAGCTGCTGGCCTACACCACAACTACAGCAATGCGGTATCTGAGCCACATCTGTGACCTTCACCACAGCTCATGGCAATGCCAGATCCTTAACCCACTAAGCAAGGCCAGGGATCGAACCTGCATCCTCACGGATAGTAGCTGCACTCATTCCCGCTGAGCCACAATGGGAACTCCTAACTCTTCATCAAATCTCTTTCTCTCTCTCTCTCATACACACACACACCCCCCCACACACACACATACATGCATACACACACATGCACACACAGGATTTTGCACACACAAGAAAATCCACCATGAGTGAAAAAATAGCAACAATGGAATCAGAAGTTCACTAAGGGATTCTCTGTAATACTAAATTTGAAAAGTATCATTAAATATTTGAAGCTGTAAATGGGGAAATAGGACATATGAGCAAAACACACATTATTATCACCAACAACCAAGCCAACTTGGAATAGGCTCAAACACAACTTCTGGAAACAGAACATTTCCACTGGAATAAAATCCCCCATAGATGAGTCCACCTAAAATCAGATGTAGATGATAAAAGGAGTGGCAAACTGAAAGTTGGATGTGAAGAACTCTCCCAAAACAGAGGTTAGAGAGACAGAGAAAAATTATGAGAGAGGAATAGAAAATCAAATGTGTAGATCTGATATACATCTAATTGGAATTCTAGATAAATAAAATGGAAAGAATAAAGAGAAGTAATTAAAAAAGATAAAAGCAGAAAAACAAAATCTTTAATCCTCAGGTCCAGAAAGTCTAATGACTTCAGAGAAAAATAAATCCCCACCTAGATTCAGACTCAGCACCTGAAAAGAGATAAAGACAAGGAATCAGAGAGGCAAGGGAGAGGAGACGGGTGACCCCAAAGGAAAGGCGAACTGCTCTTCTCAACAGAGGTTGGAGAAATAGTCAACAGCTGAGAAAGAACAGCTGTCAACCTCAAATTCTAGTCCCAATAAAGTCTTTCTTCCAGAAACGGTGAAATAAAGATATCTGGGAACTAAGGAAAACTGAGATCGCCAGAAGACCTTTCTCTAAAGGATTTTGTTAAGCAAGTATTTCAAGAGAAGAGTGTTCAATCTCAGACAGAAGGTCTACTTTACAGGAAGGAATGTAGACAGCAGAGACAGGAGGAAATGCTAATGTGCAATTATCAGACAAGGCCCTAAACACTTTGATGTCAGAAAGATTTTACCAGAACCGGGTTCTTGTTCATGGAGCTGAAGAATGAACTTCACAAACACACAGGCAGCAAGGAAGCAAAGTCTTTATTAAAGCAAAGCAAACAGTTCCCAGGACAGCTGGGAGGGAGAAGAGCCCCCGCCCCCCCACTACTGTCTTATAGGGGTCTTTAATCCCTTAAAGATGGGGGATACCAGCATGGGGTCCAGAAAGACATGCCAGATCCAAGCTGCATCTGCGACCTACACCACAGCTCATGGCAACGCTGGATCCATAACCCACGGAGTGAGGCAACCTCATGGTTCCTAGTCGAATTCATTTCCACTGCACCACAACAGGAATGCCCTCTTTTTAAAAAATTTTTTATAATATTTTTATTTTTTCCATTATAGCTGATTTACATTGTTCTGTCAATTTTCTACTGCACAGCAAGGTGACCCAGTCACACATACATGTATATGTTCTTTTTTCTCACATTATCATGCCCCATCACAAGTGGCCAGACATAGTTCCCAGTGCTATACAGCAGGATCCCATTGTTTATCCATTCCAAAGGCTATAGTTTACATCTATTAACCCCAAATTCCCAGTCCCTCCTACTCCCTCCCCCTCCCTCTTGAACCACATGTCTGTTCTCCAAGTCCATGATTTTCTTTTCTGTGAAAAAGTTCATTTGTGCCATATATTAGATTCCGGATATAAATGAAATTATATAGTATTTGTCTTTCTCTTGCTGACTTACTTCGCCTAGTATGAGAGTCTCTAGTTCCATCCATGTTGCTGCAAATAGCATTATTTTGTCCTTTTTTATAGCTGAGTAGTATTCCATTGTGTATATACACCACATCTTATTAATCTAATGACCTGAATAGTCATTCATTTTCTATCAGTTGAGGAGTGGGTTAGAGATTAAAGTCCATCTGGGCATAGCCTATAATAAACAAGGCCTGTGGGGATGTTACTCCCTGGAGCCGTAAAGCCACAATGTTAATCAATGGCCGTATCCAAGAGGGCATCAAAGCCCATGCTCCTATACTAACTACCTGAGTTTTTATCCTGCCTCACCTTTGCATAAGTTAGTTCACTTAATCCTGACTACTGTACCAAAAGATACTGATTACCTTTAGACTTGAAATAATCACGATGAGATTTTAATGATAAAAATTGTCATGATCATCACTACAAATAATAGAAATAGAAGGTGTATGTTTTCAGGAATGTGAATATGAGTGAACTGGTTGGGAGGGATCAATGATGAAATGGAAACAAAGCACAGAATCCTGTAAGACAGAGGAAAGGAGGGGAAAAGATGCCTGTACCCTGCCTGTATTGTAAATGATTCCTTTATGCACTTGATTCAGTTTTATGTAAGTTCTTTACTATTCCAGATTTACATGTTTTCCTAAGTGATTTTATCTCTGGTTTCCCCAACACCTTACCCACCTAACTGACAAATATATCTGTGTCACCATCCCCAAATTAACCATTTCTTTTTGTATCCTGGAGAAAAAAGATAACCTTCTATTTGCTTAAGACTGATCCCTGGAGTTCCCTGGTGGCTCAGGGGGTTAAGAATCTGGCGTTGTCACTGCTGTGGCTCAGTGACATCTAACCCCCTGTCAATCCTCCTCTCTTATCCTATGACCGTTTTCTCTTCTATAAGGTCACCTATTGGCTCCATCTCCCTCTGTCTCCTCCTGGACCATGACTTAGGGTCAGGGAAACTTTCCCAGAAACTCCCCATAAGATTGACCTCATTCCTCACCAGCCACGACTGAACCACCATGTCCAAAGGAAGAGCACACAAGGGCAAGAGAGAAGGAGGTCTTGGCTGCCTCAGCTAAGCAGGTATTCTTCTAGTGCCAGGAGTGGGTCTCAAGGCTCCCTTGGAAAAAGACAGCTCTCCACACACACTTGGCATTCGGTTAGGAGAGAAGCTGGGCAATGGAGCAGAAATGGACCGTGTCCATGTTCTGGCCAAATCACAGGCTAGTTGGTGGTAAAGTCAGCAGTAACTTTAAAATGAAGCACCAAACATGACTTTCAGCTTCTTTATAAAGATGAAGATTAAAATCATGACATCTCTCTTTGAACTCCTCTGACATTGGGGGTGCACTTATCTTTATTATTTCAGCAAAGTTATATAGATTGCCTTACTACATTTTAGGTTCTGGGTGTGGGTACATGTGTCTGTGTATTTATTGTATAATCACATATATAACTGCTACTGAGCAAGAACACTTTTTTTTTTTTCCTTTTAGAGCCGCACCCGCAGCATATGGAAGTTCCCAGGCTAGAGGTCGAATCAGAGCTACAGCTGCCGGCCTACACCACAGCCACCGGCCTACACCACAGCCACAGCAATGCGGGACCCCAGCCACATCTGCGACCTACACCACAGCTCATGGAAACTCCAGATCCTTAACCCACTGAGCAAGGCCAGGGATCGAACCTGCAACCTCATGGATCCTAGTCAGGTTTGTTAACCACTGAGCCATGAAGGGAACTCCAAGAACACTTTCTATAGTAGCAATTTGTACTCATACAGCACCTTGCAAGGAAAAGATACAAACACAATATATTCATATATACATACATATATGTAATTATACATGGAAATATTAGTTTTATTTTTCAATAAATATTAGTTTATATTTTTATTTGTTTTATTATATATATTTGAAAAATAAAACTAATATTTCCAGACTTCTCTTCCACAACAGTTTTTCAACAACTTTCCAGTATTATTCACCATTCAGTAGTGATAAACTTTCAAAGTTAGAGCCCTGAATGAGAATTTTTCTGAAAAGTATTGCAAGCTATGGAAAATAAGGAGTTACAGCCCCAAATATCTTACAACTGTAACTACAGAGCTCACTGCTGTGATTACTATAATATGCTGTGTGGCAGGGTTACCGTTGCCATGAGAACCATAAATTTGATGTTCTGGGGTTTTGTGTGTACAAAATCTCAACTATGAGACCAATTCACATACTGTCTTTTTCATTTGTTATACACGTACTTGGGTCCAAAGTGAGGTCACCCAAATTGCAAAGAGAAATTGCTTTTTTCAAAGATTTCTTTCATATTTCAGCAGTATCAGGGTTAATTCAGAAAGTGCATGTATAAAAAATTATTTTTGATCTGACTTCAAACGTGATAGATTGCTCTCTTCCAACCCAGCTTACACCTTACCTTGGAGTAAAAATCCCCTCTGTCTTCTCAGCTTTTGATCTCTTCACTTTTAAAATGATTATGTAAGTTGCTCTTATTTCATGTGAATAACAGATGACGTAACTCTATTGATGTTTTGTTGTTTACCCTTTGTTTTCTAACACTTCCTTTCTATACTATTTCTGATGAGGGTATCTCTTTGCTTCAGCCTTTTAGGAGCATGACGCTCACCCATTGCCTAGGATGGAAGGCTTTCCCAGTGCCCAAAATACAACAAATCTACCTCTGCTATTTTTCTTTGCTGTGAGTTCTTTGAAACACAGGTAAGTCATAACTCTATAATGAAGAGGAAGTTTGAATCACTATGGATTACAAAGTCCAGGTAGACTCTAGATTTAGCTCTACCTCCCTATCTGTCTTGACCTTTCAGGAAACGCTAGCTTTCTCATTAACTCTAGAAATATAGAGATCCAAGTTTATTTGTCCACAGTGAATCAGAGGGCTGCTTTCATCTGATTTTCTCCTGTGAGAAGGTCAAGAAGAATTTCTTACACCACTGCTTTGCCGAGGCTAATGGCAGGAGTAAAGGTTACTTAGCTGTGGCTGCCACATCTTCTATTATGGATGAGGACTGTTCATTCTTGTTTGCTGAATAAGCTTGGACACTACTCTCTTTTATCTTGAAGACGTTACCTGGTCACAATGTTCCCATGTCTTTAATGCAGGTAGACAAAATTTAAATTCTATCACTCTCAACAGAGCTCTGGAGTTAATTGAAACTTTGCTTGATAGAAATCATTTTTTAAGAATTGTGGGAATAAAAACATAGAAAAGAATGTAATCGTTTGTGGATTTTCATTAAGAGGTCAGCAGGTACTGTGATGTATAGCAGCAGCTACAATAAATCAAAATTGCAGAGACAAGATGGCATATTAAACAGGTGCAGTCATTTTGTAAATGGTGAGACAGTAACTCATCATAAACTCGCAAAAGACAAGGGCAACATTCACAGCATCAGTGTCTCTGCAGGTGGATTTGGTGATGTCAGTTATCTTCCAGTACCTGTGTGGAATAGACCTGTATAATCTTTGGAAACCTAAGTATTCTGAAATACTCAGTGTGAGAGAAAGAGCTGAAGAAAGAAGATGCGATAAATTAAAGAAAGAAAAAAAAAATTGGATGGTCCCATTGTTGTTAGCGGTAACGAGCCTGACTAGTATCCATGAGGATGCAGGGTCAATCCCTGGCCTCGCTCAGTGGTTAAGGATCTGGTGTTGCCATGAGCTGTGGTGTAGGTCACAGTCCTGGCTCGGATCCTGCATTGCTGTGGCTGTGGTGTAGGCCGGCAGCTGCAGCTCCGATTCGACCCCTAGCCTGGGAACCTCCATGTGTTGTGAGTGGGGCCCTGAAAAAAAAAGACAAAAAAAAAAAAAACCCCAACTAAATGGTCAGCATCTATTACCCCCAAGCTCCCACTGGGAACTATGTCTAGCCACTTATGATGGAGCATGATAATATGAGAACAAAGAATGTATACATGTATGTGGAATTGGGTTACCATGCTGTCCAGTAGAAAATTGACAGAACACTGTAAACCAGCTATAATGGAAAAAAATAAAAATCGTTATAAAAATAAAACCAACTAAATGCCATGCAGTCTTCTGCATGGGATCCTGAGACATAAAATGGACATTCGGTTAAAACTAAGGAATTCTGAATAAAATTTGGTCTGTAGTTAACGCATCTGTATCGGTTCATTAGTTGTGACCAATGAACCACTTTAATGTGAGACATTAACGATTAAGGAAAAGTGGGTGTGGGGCACAAGGGGACCCTCTGTACTGTCTCTGCAATTATCTGTAACTGTAACCCCAAGATGAACAAACTAAAGCATAGATATTTGTTTTATGTTGTCTAAACTATTTCTTTTTTTTTAATCATTTCTTTGTATATATTTTTTCTACTGTACAGCATGGTGACCCAGTTACACATACATGTATACATTCTTTTTTCTCACATTATTATGCTCCATCATAATTAACTGGACAGAGTTCCCAGTGCTACACAGCAGGATCCCATTGCTAATACATCCCAAAGGCAATATTCTGCATCTATTTACCCCAAGCTCCCAGTCCTTCCCCCCGCTTCCCCCTTGGCAACCACAAGTCTATTCTCCAAGTCCATAATTTTCTTTTCTGTGGAAAGGTTCATTTGTGCCATATATTAGATTCCAGATATCAGTGATATCATATGTCATGGAATCAACCCAAATGTCCACTGATAGATGATTGGATCAGGAAGATGTGGTATATATACACAACTATTTCAGGTGAATAGCAGAAAAAAGATTTAAGCAGGGGAATGACAGAGTCTGAATTTTAACAATAAGTCTATACAGTATTTTTATATACATCAGCACTTTTTAAAAAGGTATTTTTTGGAGTTCCCATTGTGGCGCAGCAGGTGAACCCAACAAATATCTATGAGGATACGGGTTTGATCCCTGGCTTTGCCATAGGCTATGGTGTGGGTCACCGATACAGCTTGGATCCCACATTGCTGTGGCTGTGGCTGTGGCTGTGGCTGTAGCCAGCAGCTGCAGCTCCAATTCTGGCCCAGGAATTTCCATGTGTGACAGGTGCAGCCTTAAAAAAAAAAATAAATAAATAAATAAAAATCATTTTTTAGCTGCCAAAACAAGAAGATACTAAAGCCGATCAAGAATCTAGGTTGGGGGAGATCCCTGGTGGCGCAACTGGTTAAGGATCCAGCACTGTCCCTGCTGAGGCTTGGGTCAGTGCTGTGGCACATGTTCAATTCCTGGCCCAGGAACTTCCACATGCTGTGGGTTCTAGAAAAGAATCTAGAAATCTAGAATCCAGAAGAGAACTGACCTCCTGGGGCCTGACTCAGCACCCACAGGGGAGACCGGGTGTGGCTCTGACTGTGTAAGAAGGCTGCAGGAACAGAGATGTGAGCAGAAAGCCTGGAGGCTGGAGGAGCCAACATGCCTGTGAGAAACGCAGGCCCTGGTCCAGGGCGGCTGTCCCTCCACGCTGCTTCCTTAGAGCAGGTCTGAATGCAGAGTGCCCCCCCACCCAAGCCCGGCCCCCATACTTTTTGTACCAAGGACTCTGCTCCTGCAAAGGCTGCAAGAAACCCTTTTCCCTTGCCTGAAGCACAGCCCTTTAAGAACTAACTAACTGAAAAAAATGTCCTGGAGTTCACATCCTGGGAACCACTTCATATTGGGCCCAAGGTCACAAACCCATCTCTTTCTTTTTTTTCTTTTTCTTTTTGGGGTCATACCTGTAGCATATGGAGGTTCCCAAGCCTAGGGATCGAATTGGAGCTGTAGCTGCCAGCCTATACCACAGCCACAGTAACATGACATCCGAGCCGCGTCTGTGACCTGCACCACAGCTCACAGCAACGCCAGATCCTTAACCTACTGAGCAAGGCTAGGGATCCAACCTCATGGATACTAGTCAGACAAACCTGTCTTTCTCACAAGCCCCAGGGGAGAGCTGACACTTCACCTTAGATGACAGAGTAGTGGTCACTCTTGGACCTTGGGTGCTTTGGAAAGACTTGTTTTTAACATCTTACTCATCCTTAGGTAACAGGTGTGGTACCTAAGCCAGGATAACTGCCCTGGGAAAAGCTGAGCTGGGGATGGGGGTGCAGGTGGGGAGTAGGGTTGGTTGGGCTCAAGGATGCCCACTCTTTGCTGGGCCTGCAGCTTCTGGAAAACATCCCTGGTGCTGACCTTTCTAAGGGAAGCAGATCCAACCATGTGTTGTGTGGTTTTGCTCCTCATCTTCCTCTTATGTCAACATTTAAATTAAAACCGTTCTGTTCTCTGGTCCTAGGATCATCTCTAGAGTCTTCACCTTCTTCTTCACAAATGGAGGGAAAGTAAGGGCCACACCCCACATAACACAGCAGCCTGGGTCCCCAGGATGCTCCTCTGCAGCAGTGCCCACGTGACGTCCTCATCTTTCAAGTTCGACACTTCACAGAAGCACCAAGATCACTCAACCCCTTCTCTCTTGTGGGGTGGTTCAAGTGTCAGAATGCTGAGGAATCACATGAAAAGTTTGTTTCATGAGCAGATGACTAGGCTACGAGTCAGGCTCTGGTGGTTAGATCAAGGCAGCACCCAGGTGACTGGGGCTCTGGGCTTCGACAGACTCGGTCTCTCCCAAGTTCGCTCAGTCTCCTTTCAAATCTGCCATCACCTCTCCGTGATGGGCTCGCTTCACTTTCTGTTCAATGCACATCACTGCAACTCCTTGCTCTCAACAAATGCACGTCAAAGGATAAGCTTTTAGGTGGTCCCTTTTCCAGATGGTGAAAGGGCTTATTAGATTGTGCTTGCCACTCACTCATCTAAGACAGAGGCGTGAAGACGGTGCCAACACTGATAAAGTGTTTGGAGCCATGAATAGGAAAATACATCATGAAACATGGATGACCCATCTATCAGCAAACCTTAGCGGTGTTGTCCAGAGATTACCTCCTCTGTGCTCTGAGATGGTACTATTTCTGAACAGATGTGTTTTCCCTCCAACTGTTATAAACGCCTATAAAATTTAGTGACAAACTTTGTTCAGCAGTTTAGCCCAAAGTTTCCCAAGGACCTTAACATTAAACCAGAGCACAGAGAAGATCTATATATAAAAACTGACACAGTTCTATATCAGGCAGAACTATTCTCAAAACATCCTGGGAAGAGGTTAATTAATCTCTTTTAAAGTATTTTTTGTTCCCGTTAGGAGCAAATATGTCCTCTTCTGTACAAAAAGGTCCTGAAGTGCCACCAGGCAGTAGGAAGGGTGGAATTTTGCAGATGATGCTCTTAGAGGAAGTAAATTTGAAAGGAGGAAAAATGTATTAAGCCAGCACCTCCGAAGTGGCATTGATGCCACAGATTGTAATGAAGACAGGAAACACTGCAGGGTTTCAAAATAAAGCAAGTTTGAAAAGCACAGGGCCAGATCCAGTGATGCGAGAGGTGCTGCCAAACTCCTCGGAATCTATGATACAGATCATGTGCGTTGGGACCCATTACAAGAGGCATGTGTGTAGTGTTGTCTGCCCATGTTGCCTATTTTTATTATTTATTTACTATTATTGATTGATTTTTATGGCCACACTCACATCATATGGACGTTCCTGGGCCAGGGATTGAATCTGAGCCACAGCTACGACCTGCACCACAGCCTGGGGCAATACCGGATCCTTTAACCCACTGCTCCAGGCAGGGGATTAAACCCACACCTCCTCCTCAGGGACATGAGATGCTGCAGTTGGATTTGTAACTCACTGTGTCAGAGCGGGAACTCCCTGCATTGCCCATTTGTAAAGCTGCTTGGTTGTCTAAGTTTACATTGTAAGTGACAGGACATTTGATAGCAGATAACGGACAGGAGAGAATGGAGAAGTGTCTCCCTCCCCTCATGCCTGTGGCTACGTATGTGGCAGGTGGCCTTCTGCTCGCTCTCTCTTCTTTGTCTGTAAAAATCCATAACCAAACACTAAGGAGGAGATGGTAACAGTGTTCAAATAACGAAGAAAATGCTCCTGCACGCTTTGAAATGTGTCTCAGCCAGGTCCTCAAATTGCTGTCCATTGAACACCTCTCCCTAAGATGCTCCTTGGGTGATGGAGGTTTGGGAGCCCCACTTTAGCTCCACTGCTACCTGATTCAAAGCCGTTCTGTCGTTTAGCACAAGGTGCTGCTTCCTAGGATGCTGGATTGTACTCTGCCTGAAAGGATGCCGGTAATGGCCTTTGTGTTCAGAGACTGGATGGAAAGTCCCATGCGGCCCTTCACAGCTGCACATTAGGACAGGCCATGTTCACCCTGGGTCTGAGAAACTTTCCACGACACCTCCGTCTCCATGCCCGCAGGCTCACACGTCCCAAAACTCCTCAGCGATGGACCCACTTTCCTCTGTCACGCTCACCACAGCCTGTGAAGCACTAACGTTGGAGCACCCCCTCACTGGGGGCTCGGAGTCTCTGGTGACACCTTTGAAGAATAACCAGGAGCCTCCAAAGGCTGAATACAGTTAATTTAGCAGCAAAGAGTACATGAGGTGGCATCACGGTTAGTGTCTCTGAGCGAAGAGAGATGGAATCTCATTGGCAGATATGGCACATAACATCGATCCATTTTAGGGAAGGTTGAGATGGCAGAAGTCACATAAGTGAGAGCGGGTGAGGGAGGAAATAACGGGGGTGGGAGCATGTGGAGAGGGGAAAGGGGAAGAAGATGGAGAAATGAGACAGGGCAGAGGTGACAGGTGCAGGTGGGAGAGTGCTTGGAAGGGAAGTCGGTAAGTTAAGCTGTTGGGAACAACAGTGTCCAGACCCTGTGGGGGAGGAAGAGGACACTCCCTGGAAAGGAAGAGCTTTTACATTCACTAACTAACCGAAATCCATCTACTATCAGAACTCTGTGTGGTAGCAGCAAGCACACCACACACCTCTGTCATCCCCACCCTCATCCCTGTGTGGTACTGGGTGACGCGAGGGACTCAAAGCTCTTACTTCCCTGGGGATGTCCCAGTCTCGGCACGGAAAGCCCTGTCTCCCCAGAAGGCCACAGGACAGTCTCATCAGGTTGGCTGGGCACCTGATCCATGCTGGCTCAAAGTAGCAATGCACAGCTCCCCCACACTACCAACCACACACACTGCTGAGAAGCCCATAACCTGTGGTGGAAGTTAAGGGACAGCCCTCCCTCCCCAGTAGCCCATGAAGGAGGCACATTGCATTGGAGCTTACTCCAGGGACTGAGGTTCACCCTGATGCTTTTATGGCCATTAAAAGGCCAGCTTCCTTTCTGTGTTCTGTTGTACAGGGTCATGAGTTTTGGTCAATAAAAATGCTCAAAATGAAGGTTTCCAGGCTCATCATGTCTTTATCTTCAGTTATAGGAAGATTAATCAATAAAGATGGGTGAATTTCTTGGCCATGTTACATAAGACCTATTATTCTTTAATACATATTGCCTTGAGTGTATCGAAGCACTTTTCAACTCACCTTTCTAGTTATGTTTTAAGGCAGGACATTAAGGCTGATTTGCATTCCTTGATGACTCAACAATTCAGATTCGGGGCAAAGAGTCCATCAATGGGCATGGAGTAATGGAGAAGCTGGGCTAGGACAACAATGTGCTCCAGATAAGGAGCCCTGGACATGACTTTCTCTGTGTCCTTGACCAAGAAAAATTCATGTGTGAGGTCTGAACATGCCTGGCCAAGCCTGGCAGCAACAAGAAAAGGGCAGTGCTGGCAGAGGGATGAGGGGAATTTTTTGGGTTAGTGGTCCCAAGGCAGGAAGCATCTTGAGATGTTGCCTCATCTCCAACCTCCACTCTGTCAGTGCTAACATAGGGAGAAAGCCCAGCCTAAGGAACATCCGGAAGCTGCAGACTCCTGTTTGCTGCTGCATCCTGAAAACTACATAAAAAAGAGCAAGTGGCAGGTGGATAGAAAAACCACCACAGGATGGCCAGCTGGATCCAGAAAGAAGACTTCAGGCACCATGGCACCACTGAGACCACAGTGCAGGAGAGAAGGTAGATACTACATACTGACTGGGGTCTCAGGACCACCCCCCCCCACAGTCTTCAGTCATCATCCTGTTCCCTCTGATCATTCCTGGACTTTTCCCGGTGATAGATTGTGAGAGGAAATTCTAAGATAATGGAAAAAGTGGCTAGCAGTTTAGGTAGTCTCAGTAGCCCAGAAAATTAACTTTCAAGGAAACCCTAAATGACACACTTCTAATTTTTGCATAAAAAATGATATTTAATGTTTTTAATTTAAAATTGCATTGGGAAATACATTTAATGAATTACATTGAGTTTGTTACATACACAATTAAAATTAGACCACTACCAAAATTATAAAAATGAAAGTGTAAATCATCCACAACCCCAGCACTTATAAGTCACTTCTCTTATCAACAACACATGTTCACATATTATTCTTTCACATGAATTGGTTTTTTTCCCCCAGATTATGCAATTACCACAGCTTTGTAGAACATTTAGAGAAATCAGCAAAACAATAAAGAGAAAATAAAGTCACCATAATAACCCTATCACCCAGAGATAATTACTCTCAACAGTTTGTTTATATTATTTTAGTCAATGACTCACAAATACACCCTCTATGTTCTTCCGTTTTACAAAATTAGAATTATATTTTCCAGCTTTTGTAATTATCTTGTTTTTACTTACCAAAGTGTTAGTCTTTGAAGACTAGTACTTATCTAAGTATTAGTCTTCTTTAGAAAGTTTGCATGTATCCAAGACTTCAATTGGCTTTATTTTTTATAACTTTCACAAAATATTCTTAACTTATTCCAGATGAGCATAAAATAGTTGCAATATTAGTGACTATGTAGTGATTTTCAGTCTTAATGGCAATTTTTAGCAACAATAGCCTTTCCTCTAGCATGCACTGGTACCTGCTGTGTTGGGTAGCAGGTTTGGCCTAAAATCTGGGAGTATCATGAGGGGTTGATAAACACCAGTTGGGGAAAGAGGGGTGGGTTGTGTGACAAGGGACCCTGATTGTAGGCCCTGGGGAGAGGGGACTCCAACATCAATGGCTGATACCAAGTCTTCAACTAAGGAGACTCCATGTTTTTTAAAGATAAAGACAAAAAAAAGGGGGATTTTTTTTCTACTCAAAATAATTTCTTCAAACATGTTCTTCAAAGACATTGAGGTGAAGGGCTGGCATGAGCAGATGTGTGTTGTAGACAGATCCTGCTGGCAGAGTGTGTCAAATGGCAGTGCAGAATACTAGGGGCAGGAGGCTGATCTGCTATGGTCTAGGCAAGAGTAGACAGGGAAGCAACTAGGCAGATGAGAATGAAGAAAGAGCTCCATGATGTTTAGGATGATGAATGGACAGGGGTGATGACTGTCTAGATGCATATAAAGAGCATTATAAAGAGAAGAGTGGGATAGACAGTGTATCATTAATCAAGATAGGAAGCAAAATATTTTGGTTCCTGGAGATAGAAGTGGTGAAATATAATGGGTTAAATTGTATGCCAAAATGTTCTAGAACAATAAATTTGATACAGGAGATTAGAGCTAGAGATACAGCTTTAGGATTCACTAGTATGGCATGTGAAGTCATGGGACAGGTGAGATAAGAGGAGGCAGAGGAAATGACTGGTGATAGGTTCTTGGAGATCAGTGTTAAGTTTCAGGAAGATTATGGAGTCAAAAACTGTCATGAGAGACAAAGAAAGTCGTTACTTAAGAATAAAAAGATCAGCCTCAAAGGAAAATATAATGATTATAAATACATCTAAACCCCACATCAGAATGTCTAAGTATATAAAGCCAACAATGACAGATTTGAGGGGAGACCTAGACAGCAATACAATTATATTGAGACTCCAATACACTCCTTTAAATATTGGGAAGCTCATCCAGACCTAAAATCAGTAAGGAAGCAGCAGGACTGAACGTCATTTAAACTCTCCAGGCATACACAGAACATTCCACCCAACAGTAGAAGAATACATGTTCCTCTCAAGGACACACAGAACATTCCCCAGGAAGGATCACATGCTAAGTCACAAAACAAGTCTTATCAAATTTAAGAAGATTGAAATCATTTCAAGTATCTTTTCCAATCACAATGGTATCAAAGTAGGAATCAAATTCAAAAGGAAAATGAGAAAACTCACAAACATATGGAGATTAAACAAAGCCCTTTTCAACAACCATTGCAAAAAAAAAAGTGAAAAGGAACATAAGAAAATATCTTGAGACAAACAAATGTACCAAACTTATAGGATGCAGCCAAAAGAGTCCAAAGAGGGAAGTTTATAGTGATAAATATTTAAATTAAAAAAGAAGAATCTCACATAAAAATCTAAATTTATATGTCAGGAACAAAGGAAAAAACTAAGCCTAAAGTTAGTGGAATAAAGCAAATTATAAAAAGTAGAGTAGAAATAAATGAAATAGAGAAAGTAAAACAAAAGTCAAAAAATTGACAAAACTAAGTCAACTTTTTGAAAAGATCAACAAAATTATCAAAGCTTTAGCCAGACTAATGCAGAAAAAGAGAGAAGTTTTTCAAATAAATGGATCATAAATGTGGAAGCTACCTGGAAACGATGACACAGAAAGGTAGAAACTCATAAAGGACATTTGTGAACAACTATACAACAGCAAATTAGACAACCTATGGAAAAATGCATAAATTTCTAGAAATATACAATCTCTTGAGATTGAATCAAAAGTAAATACAAAGTCTAACCTTGTAAAAGCCATTGGCACAAATAACTGCAAGGATTTTATATCTTGTGAGACTTTAAGATATGTTCCTCAGATAAATGTGTCCTATTTAAAAAAAAAGTTGGAATGTTTCTAATCCTGCATTAAAGCTGTTTCATTTCTAGAAGTTTCTGCCATAGATAATTAAAGTCCTCCTTGGAGAGGTTACTGAAGTTCATATAGGGTCTGACTGGATCAAAGTTAGCCTGTGTTCTCTTAACACAGAGAGAGGATAAACAAGAGATCTTGTTAATGTTTTAAAATCTCTTCTATTCACCTTACCTGAAAATGTTCGTTCAAATGACTACAGTGCTTTAGGACATGTATGTGGGTTTCCAGGTATAGCTGGGCTCCTCTCATCTCTGAACACAGACCTGAGAGAGCCCTGCTGGTGCTACTAATAGGGGGCTGCTTTGTCAGGTCCTACGATGCTAGACTAGCTTCTCTCCAAGACCTACTGCAGCCAAACTCTGGCTTAAAGGAGGCATGTGGGTAAGAGAAAGCATGGCATGGGTGGGATGTCCCTGCAGTGCCACAGGATGATGCAAAGGAACAGAACCATGATGACATGAAGCTTTCCAGAAGAGGATCTCCCGCTGTCCCCTGCCATCCCACCCCAAGTTCCCCTTGAAGAGACAATGTGGTCTTGGGCAGCTGATTCCCAGCTGCGGTGCCGCCTTTAAAATCCTCCTGGAGTCCCTACTGCTGAGAGGAAAACAAGACAGTCTCACAAGCATAATCTTCAAGAACAGGAGCCACTCTTGCCTCTTCCTTAGTGGATGCTGTGCCAGAAGAAGCATCTGGCTTGGTAGAGAGATCCTGCATCTTGTCTCTAGATTTTTTTTTTTTTTTTAATTTTTAGGGCCACACCCACAGCATGTGGAAATTCCCAGGCTAGGGTCTGAATCAGAGCTACGGCTGCCAGCTTACACCACAGCCACAGCAACTTGGGATCCGAGCCACATCTGTGACCTACACCACAGTTCACGGCAACGCCGGATCCTTAACCGGCTATGCAAGGCCAGGAATCAAACTTGTGTCCTCATGAATAATAATTGGGTTCACTACCACTGCACCACGGTGGGAACTCCCTCGTCTCTAGATTTGAGTGACATCCCCAAGGGGTGCACAGCTCACCTGAGCTTCTTTGCAGACGCTTGTCACAGAGTGGATGGCTCCTGCGGCAGGCACAGTGACCTCACAGGTTACAGTTGCCCTGCGTTACTGAAAACAAATATATTTCCTAAGACCTGAACATAAGGAGTGTGGGTGAGGCAGTTTGTCCTTGAAGGCTGTGGGAGGACGTGAAGGAAGTCTAGGGACTGATCTGGGAGATGACAGAGACTGTGGCACAAACGTACGAAACTGCAGCCTGCCAGGGCTCCAAATTAGCAAGCGAAAAAAAGGGAAAAGCTGAATTTTAAAGTATTGCCGTTGAACCATCAGAAATGACCACTTAGGTAAGACAACAGTCATCTATTGGTAATTTCCTATGGCTCAACAGACTGTAATAGTGACATAGGTTATAGACTGGTGATCCAGGTTAGAACTAAATTTAGGCAGGTGTCAGTTAAGCCCAGGACTGTGAAGTGGTGACGAGCAATGAAAAAGGAAAAGAAAAAAAGACCCACCAGGTAGTTCAAAAGAGTTTTCCTCTGGCCGCGGTGGCAGAAAAGAGAAAGCTCATGGAAACCCTGGAGATGTGGTTGTCCAGGAATTCTCTGTGCAAAGGTTGTGTGAGGTCATTAGAATGGTAGCTTTTTGGAGACTAAGAATTTGCCTTCAATTTTTAATAAACAAGAGGATTTTGCATTGGAATGCATGCCGAGTTGGGAAGTGTGGGGGTTCCCAGGAAAGCATTTTATCATTGAAGTCACCATGTTGGGGATGATGGCATCTCTGCTCGGGTCTCTAAGGAAGGTCCCTCTCATCTGCATCCCTGCACTTAAGGGGTCCTGCTTTGCTGGCAGAGCCTAGTGCAGATGAGAAGGGAAACAGATGAGCTTGGCAAAGATGCAGGGCACCGAGATGGGGACGAGTGTTCAGGGGAGGAACGTGGCTCATTATCAATTCCCCCTCACTGTGCTTTCAAGCTGACTCCAGCTTTCTGACTGTCAGAGCGAGCGTTTTAGCTGCTTCCTTCCCTCGGAGACCCTCCCACTGCAGCCCGGCCACAATTTACTACTGGTTCTGACAGCTTTCGTTTTGTTTTGCTGTTAAGCAGGAAGCAGACTCATTATCCACAGGGTTATATTTTGTTCCAGCTTTTCAATGCATATATAATGGGCTACAGGGAGTTCCCATCATGGCTCAGCATAACAAACCCGACTTGTATCCATAAGGATGTGGGTTTGATCCCTGGCCCCCATCAATGGGTTAGGGTGCCAGTGTCGCCGTGACCTTCTGTATAGGACACAGATGCAGCTCAGATGCACCTCATTTTGTGGTGTAGGCTGGCAGCTGCATCTCCAATTTGACCCCTGGCCTGGGAAATTCCATGTGCTGCAGGTATGGCCCTAAAAAGACTAATAATAACAATAATAAAGTGTAAGTCAAAATAAGGCTTCTTCTTCTTTTTTTTTTTTTCCCATGAACTGGTTACTGACTGTAAAAATCTTCGAAAATATTTCCTAATTAGGCATCCGTGTAGACCAAACCATAAGCATTCTGGAGTGTTCCTCTGGCATTTCTCTCATCTTTGGGGACTAGGGGAATGATGGCCACCATCTAGTCCAGAGTCACAGGTGAAGATGCACGCAGGTTGCACACGGATGAAGCATTTCCTGGCTACATGTAAGCCTGTATTCTCTTAGGTTAATGGGAGGAACAAGAGGTAACTGCATTAAGGAGTAATTGTTAGTATGAATTGATCGAGTCCAATAAACAGCACTCAGTAAATGCTAGCTGGCCTTATCATTAATGTAGTCCTTATTGCTCTTTTTTTTTTTCTGTCTTTTTGCCTTTTCTAGGGCCACTCCCATGGCAAATGGAGGTTCCCAGGCTAGGGGTCCATCAGAGCTGTAGCTGCTGGCCTACACCACAGCCACAGCAACGTGGGATCCAAGCTGAGTCTGCGACATACACCACAGCTCACAGCAACACCAGATCCCTAACCCAATGAGCAAGGCCAGGGATGGAACCCGCAACCTCATGGTTCTTAGTCAGATTCATTAACCACTGCGCCAAGATGGGAACTCCTTTATTGTTCTTATTAATCCCAGTCCCCAAAGTTTCCCCTGTAAAGTCCACTTTACCTACTGCTCTGTAACTGCTGCTCAGTGGACCTCTGTTCTCAGCACAGTACCTTTCCAGGGTGTATGACTAGAGATTTCTACCATGATTTATTGGTGCCATTATTTGTTAATCAGGGTAGCAACAGGGCACAGGAGGCTGAATGAAATATCCCACTTTCTCCAGAACCCTTCAAACCAGCACTTCACAACTATAGAAAGTTCAATCCTCTCTTTTCACCAGGCAGTACCTAGGTGATGATGTTGGTCCCTGAGATTTTTAATCTTTAATGAGAAAGGAGTCTGCTAAGAAGGTGAAGTCACTATCCTGTGGCATTTTGTTCAGTAGTTTCCTTGCTAGTACCCACATGGATAAAATCCTCTAAGGTTAAGACAAGAAATGGAAACAGAGATAAATGATTTTCTTAGGCTCTTGACTTGGATGGCCAAAACACCTGTCACTTTTGGCAAAGCCTGTAATGCCTCTGAGGGTCTAACCGAGGGAAGAAGGACAGAAGGAAACAAGCTGCCATATCTGAAAGCTTGCTCCCTGGAATACAGGTGGAGTAGGAAGTCTGGGCTCCAGACCTGGATGGCAGTGCCTGCTGGCATTTAGGGCAACCTGACACTGATGCTGCTAAACTGTAACACAGAATGATGTGGGCTTCTCAGTTCAGCTCTTTGTTTTTGAATAGATGCTCCAGGGCCAGTGTGATGACTAGTTAAGTCCTCCTCCCTTACCTTGCTGGTTTTGTCCATGTCACCCACGCGTGATGACCTGGGAACCTGCTTTGCCTTTTTGGTGTTGTTTTGTCTGTAGCCTGATACCCTGTGCCTCCCACATCTCTGGTTACAATTGGGTCTGTGTGACCTGCACAGCTCCCCAAGACTCAGTGAGAAGGTGGAGGCTAACCGTATCTCAAATGTCAGGGGCTTTTGGTAATGGATACTCATGACCAAATGAGCATCTCATCAGCTTCTTTAAGCTTGAAGTATTTTAGCAGAATCCTCTTCTTTCTTTACTTTTTGGGGGACTTTTTAGGGCTGCCCCCCGCAGCATATGGAAGTTCCTTGGCTAGGGGTCAAATCAGACCTGCAGCTGCCAGCCTGTACCACAGCCACAGCAACACTGGATCCTTAAACCACTGAGCAAGGCCAGGGATGGAACCTGCGTCTTCATGGATACTAATTGGGTTCTTAACCCGCTGAGCCATAATGGGAACTCTCTCTTTCTTATTTTTTTCATTGAGCACAAGTCATTGGGATTTCACCCCTCACCTTCTTCAGGAATATTTCTGTTATTTATTTTCTATTATAATGTTTATCATCTTTTTTTTTGTCTTTTTTGCCATTACCTGGGCCGCTCCCGTGGCATATGGAGGTTCCCAGGCTAGGGGTCGAATCAGAGCTGTAGCCACCAGCCTTACCAGAGCCACAGCAACGTGGGATCCGAGCCAGGTCTGCAACCTACACCACAGCTCACAGCAATGCCGGATCCTTAACCCACTGAGCCAGGCCAGGGATCGAATCCACAACCTCATGGTTCCTAGTCGGATTCGTTAACCACTGAGCCACAACGGGAACTCTCCATTTTGCTTTTTGAGAGAGTGATTCTTCAATCCTCCCTCATGGAGAGGAGCACGGTTCCAACTTTAGAAATCCCTAAAATAAAGCCTATTTGAGTAACCTTTCAAGAGATGGAGTTTTCTGAAAAGAAAGGACTTCTTCTCCAGCCTCGGTCCTAAGAGCTTTAAATGCTATTGATCTTTTCTCTCAAATTCTGGGCATCTCCAGCACATTTTAAATATGTTAATTCATTCACCAAATATTTACTGAGTGACCACACAAAAGTTTTAGGTTCTTGAATTCAGGTTTAGCTCTGTTTCCTTTTATTGCCTAAATCTCAATATGTTAATTAAGGCTGCCAGATTTAGCAACTAAAATACGAAGATGTCCAGATAAATTGGTTTTTAAAATCAAAATAAAGTATACATGTACCCCATGCAATATTTGTGACATAGTGATACTAAACAATTTTCTAAAACTCAAATTTAACTTGATGTTCTGTATTTTATCTGACAACCTGTATTTTCTCTGATCATCTTAATACCCAGTGCTAAATGCTAATGTTTTTCTAGACTAAACTCTAATCTAATTTTCAATCAGAGGATAATTTTCATTTGAAGCCCCTTCACCTTCCTGCTAACCTAGATTTAAAATGGTTTCTTTTCTGGTCCTATAATTATCTCTCATCTGAAATTCAAATGTGACAGATACATATTGTCCTAAGAATGTGAGTCTACACAGAAAAAAAAACAAATTCATCCTGTTCTTTTAAATGTAGTCAGTTTTGACTATCCACCTTCAAGTCCTGTTTGTTTCTAACTTGACCTTTCTCTGGTTGGGATAATAGCAAAAGAACATAACAGTGAAAAATGAATAGAGAAAAGTGTGATGTTGGACGTAAGATCCGTGTGTACCTTATCCATCCATCACTAATGTTCCTTGAGACTTTGCTGGTGGCCTAGCAATGGTGAACCCAGGTTCAAGGTGAGCTATGAGCATCAATGGAAAAAAGGCAAATTAGAGAAGACAAGCTGATTTGAGCATTTGAGGAATGCTGAATGAGCCAATACAATAAACCACAAAAAGGAGTTCCCGTTGTGGAGCAGCAGAAACAAATCTGACTAGTATCCATGAGGATGCAGGTTCAATTCCTGGCCTCACTCAGTGGGTTAAGGATCCGGCATTGCAGTGAGCTTTGGTGTAGATTGTAGATGCAGCTTGGATCTGCTGTTGCTGTGGCTTGGTGTAGGCCGGCAGCTGTAGCTCCAATTCAACCCCTAACCTGGGAACCTCCACATGCCGCGGGTGTGGCCCTAAAAAATAAATAAATAAATAAATAAATAAATAAATAAATAAATAAATAAACAAACAATCAAACAGCCAATGAATGGTGGTAGTTTTTCCTCTTTGATTTATGAAACTTGGTCATGGTGGCCTAGACTTCCTCCCCATGTGATCCAGCACAGGCTGCACAGCTGACCTGGGAGGTCGAGGTATTTGATCATCCCCGCCACCTGCTGACAGGAGCTGTTGGTAGGAAGCATCCAGAAAAGAAGGCAGGGGGTCTAACCCAGGGTCTGGCACATTTGTGGGCTCTCAACATCCATGTTTTGGCTGGGTTCATGGGCTGTCAAAGCAGAGGGACCAGGACAGAGGTTCGAAAGGCAAGCTCAGTCTGTCTCTCCTCTGTTTGCTTAAGGCTGAGCTACTTGGTCTTCAAGTGGCACATCTATTAACAGATATATTTAGGAAAAGGTCCTTTCGATTCTGTGTTTCTGCTGAGGCTCCGTTCTCCTCTGACACAATGTAGGTCCGTTCTAGTCCTTCTCCTCCTCATATGTTCAAAATAGCTGGGGCTGGTATTAGAATTCACCACAATCATACATAATGTGAAGTGTCCAGAAAATGGTCAGTGTTACTAATTATAACAAGAAATTTTACCTAAACTAAGTGACATCAAGATTAGAATGCTTGTCCCCATACTGGCAATTTTGACGGGGACAAGCACCGCATTCGGCGTCTTCTACATGACCAGTTCTTTCTGAAAATGAGTAAGCTTTTTCATGCAGAAAATGCCTCTCATCCTTGAGAGACTAACGATACATATTCAGTAATGCTGAAGGCAAAAATTGTTATTCCTGCTTTTCCCTTTTGTAGATCTAACAACGACCAAACTGTGAGAACACCACTGGCTTGAAACTAACATTTCACCAAGGTGTCAGGATTTTAATACTTTTGCTTTGGGGTACCTCAAAAATCTCTAGCCCTACTTCTCAGGACTGCCGGGAGTTCCTGCTGTGGCACAGTGGGTTGAGAATCTGTCTGCTGTGGCTCAAGTCACTGTGGAGTCACAGGTTCAGTCCCCTGAATGGCACAGTAGGGTAAAGCATCCAGCATGGCCAGCGCTGTGGTGGAAGTGGTATCTGTGGCTCAGATTCAATCCCTGGTTTTGGAACTTCCATTATAGCCATTAAAAAAAAGAAAAGAAAAGAAAAGAAAAAATATGACTTCAGCCTGTGGCAGTCTCTTGGGACCACCACACAGACCCTGTGTTTGTTACCTTGGATTTTAACTGAGTTAGAATTCACGATCCTTTGAGTCATTGAGTACTTTCTGGCAAGTCGATTCAAAATACATTTAGATAATGATTCTGCTGTTCTGATGCTGGTTGGCTATTCATATGAGATGCAATTATTGTCCTTGCTTCTCCATGTGATGCAAACCATTAAATCACGGAATCCAGTCATTAAGAAAGGACATTATGGGAATTTTGAAGTGATGTTCTGTGGTTGTTTTTCACTCCGACTTTGCACACACGGAACAGCCTTATTGATCTTTCCTCTAGCAGGAGTTATCATGCACAAGTTCCAGTTTCAATCTCACAGTGTGTTTCTCAATATTTAAGTTTCTAGGTACAGACTCTTCCAAAAAAAAAAAAAATTCCCATCCTTCTCTGAGAAAATTGTTTTAAATTGGCTGATATATCAGTAACTCCTTCTCAGGGTAATGGACACCATTTGTTGATAAAATGGAACTCTGACATCAAACATGTAACAGGAAAGAATCAAGGGAGATAAGTGAAAGATGCATCAAATGAGAGATTCAGATTTTTACTTAGCCTAAGTAATGACATCATTTCAGGGGCACATGGCAAAAATGGATAACTTTGTTTTCTTGCACAATGAGACCTTGAAAAGCCCATCTCACAGATCTACTCTTGAGAACAATAAAAGGATTTTGATATTTTTCTACCCAAGATAGGTGACAGTGCAAATGACTTGGAATGAAACATAATCTGATAAAATCTTAGATTTTGAAATCCTGATTTTACACTGTGCATTTACACACATAATGTGGAAAATAAACACATAATCATCCAGCAAGAGAATATTCTTCGGGCTTAGCTAGTTAATTCATTAACACGTTCATGCATCCAACAAATATTTACTGAGAGATTGTTTTGAGTAGATATTTACAGTGGCATATGTGAAGTGAGGAGGGCATTCTTTGTCTTCAAGAATTTAGTCTAGTTGGTGACTGGCATATAAACCCCTAATCATAATTTTTTGGTAAAGTGATATCGCAGTGGGTGATGCAATGCATGTATTATGAGGCATCCTGACAACCTTTGCCTATAAAGTGATTTGCAAATATACATCATAAAATTTTATTTCAAGATCCAGAAAAGATGAGCAGAACCCAGCGATTCCTCTTCAGAGAGTCATTCTTCTTTCCCATGTATTGCTTCTCTTTCTGTCCTCATGATTCAGTTAACTCTTCAAGGACACATGTAAAAATTGTGGTTCATTTACCCCTTTGCCAAGACTCACCTCCCAATATATACACTACTGTTATTATTTTATAAGTTTTGTTGGACATATTTTCACTCTGAGGAAGCTCATATATTAGTGAGATGAATATAGATATGTATGTCATTAATATTTCCTGCTTAAATTAAAGATTTTCACTTTATTTTATTTTTTGTTTTTCTTTCCTTTTTTTTTTTTTTTTGGTTTTTAGGGCTGCACCCACAGCATGTGAAAGTTCCCAGGCTAGGGGTCCAATTGGAGCTACAGCTACCAGCCTATGCCACAGCTACAGCAACATGAGATCCCAGCTACATCTGTGATCTATACCACAGCTCACAGCAATGCCAGATCCTTAACCCACTGAGAGAGGCCAGGGATCAAACCTTCATCCTCCTGGATCCTAGTGGGGTTTGTTAACTACTGAGGTATGGAGGGAACTCCTTCATTTTCTTATTCTTTTTAACTAACAATGAAAATGTGTTGCTCATCATTTTTGTATCCTTTCTTTAGAACAGGATAAAAGTTCATTGAATACATGCCTGTGTGAATGTTTCCACTAAGATAACCCCTCATTCTTCTTCAATCATCTTAATTTCTCTTTCTTACTCTTGTCTTCTGACTGCTTTTCAAAGTCTCCCTCTGTTTCATAAGTTCTAAAATAAGTAGGAGATAATTCTAAAAGATTCATTATTCTCCAGAAGAATTCTATATACTGTCTCATGTTACAATGCTCATTTTGTATATAGAAAATTTTGGAGACCAAGCTACTTGTCCAAACTCACACAGCTAAGAGTCAGGGCCAGATCAGGGATTAGAGACTAGTTGCTTGATGTCAGAGATTGTGCTCTTACAGCACTTAGGTAGATTTCTCACCAAGGTTGTTGGTTGGTTGGTTGGTTGGTTGGTTGGTTGGTTGGTTGGTTGTCTGCCTGGCTGGCTGACTGGCTGGCTGGCTGTCTGGCCAGCTGGTTGGTTGGTTGTCTGAATGGGTGGCTGGATGACTGGTTGTCTGTCTTTCTGCCTGGCTGGCTGGCTGGTTGGTGGGTTGTTTGTCTATCTGGCTGGCTGTCTGGCTGGTTGGTTAGTTTGCTCTTACCATTCTGTACCGCTCTGAGCCTGGTCCCCAGTGAACATTTGAAACATCATCCTTCTCTTTAGCCAACCCTATTCATCAAACTCTTTCATTCTCATAACGTTCTTTCATTTTACATGGCAAATAGAACTCTTAGCTCTGAATGAACATCTCCCTTCTACAGTTCCCCATTCTTTGAAGACTTTGGTACAAGCTATTCCTGTTCTCACATCATTCCTGTCTCAGGAAAGTGATGGAGACTGACACTCTTGTGATGCGTTAATGTCCATGCATGACTTCTGGGCCTCACTCTCATTCTATCCTCTCTGCGGAAGTTTCAGTCCTTCCCTTTCTACCTACTTCCACTCTTTCTAAGAATATATTCTAATATCTCCATCCAAAATTTCTTCTTGTCACTTAGGATGGAGCATGATAATGTGAGAAAAAAGAATGTATACATGTTTGTGTAACTGGGTCACCTTGCTGTACAGTAGAAAATTGACAGAACACTGTAAACCAGCTATACGGGAAAAAATTAAAATCATTATAAAATAAAAAAAGAAAAGAAAAAAAATTTCTTCTTTAAAATCTAGCCCCTTAAATAATTACTCTTACTCTTCTTCCCTGCACCAGCAAACTTGTTGAAAACTTTCTGTGTATTTTGCTTCCAACTTCTTAAAAAGTGTCTCACTAAAATCCAGTATTGTTTGCTGCCAAGGACTTTTCCAGAGTGGTCTGCGACCAGCTATAAACCAGCTGTTACCCCGCTTCTCCTTGGCTGAGAAGGAGTGGTATGTCTTTCTCGTCTCTCCTCCTCTTGGACTGTCCCTCACCTACAACCTCGGCCCCCTCTTAGCATATTCTCCTGTTTTTACTCTACACATTTTCCTTGCTTGATCTCATGCTTTCCCATGACTTGACCACTTATGTGATCCTGACCCCTAAATTACTACCTTCAGATTTTCTCCTGAACTCCAGACTGACACTCCCAGCTTCTCACTAGATAGAACAGCTTGATGGTCTCATCCCATTTCAACCTTCCAATTCTCCTCTCCTCCCTCATTCCATTCTCTTCTTCCCGTCTTGGGTGCCTGACTCTTATTTCTCAAGACAGATGCTCTGGACTTTTTCTTTTTGTTCCTTATGACTGAGTTGTAATCTCCCATCCCCCACCCCCATGCTTTTATATTCAAAACCTTCTGTTTGACCTGGAACATTTCAATATTATCTCCTCCACTATAGAAAGGGAAGGATACTTCAGAGCAATCAGTGATTGTATTCAACATTTTTAGAAGCCCAACTAGGAATCCCCAAGTTATATCGTTATATTCATTTTATAAGTCTAGCTTTCTCTACTGGGCTGTGAGTTTCTCAAGGGAAGTAACTCATTAAAGTCATTTGTTATCCCTGTCGTTTGTCACATAGGTGCTCAATAAATATTTTGTAGAATAAATTTATGGTCTTCTCTTGATGTAGCTCCACGTTCATCATCCAGCTCCACATTCCCAAATCTCTATCACTACAACTTACTGCATGTGCATTCACGTATCCATTCAACTAGAACTTTTCAGATCATGTTTCAGAAACTTTTGATGGTTCTCCATTACCTTCCATTGAACCTGCAAATTGGGGGGTTCCCACTGCAGCTCAACATTAACAAATCTGACTAGTATCCATAAGAACACAGGTTCAATCCCTGGCCTTGCTCAGTGGTTAAGGATTGGTCATTGCCACGAGCTGTGGTGTAGGTTGCAGACATGGCTGAGATCTCGCATTGCTTTGGCTGTGGTGTAGACCAGCGGCTGCAGCTCTGATTCGACTCCTACTCTAGGAACTTCCATATGCTACGGGTGCAGCCCTAAAGAAAAAGAAGTTGCAAATTGCTTAGCATGATTTAGAATGATAACCAGTGATTCACACTACTTCCTGGTCATAGCCCCCACACCTTCCTAGCCCTGATTCAATAAAACATTCCGTGCTCTGAGTCTGTACACCCTCTGTGTCTCTGAATGTTTCCAAAACTCTTTTTATACCCCCAGTGCTGGTTTCATCCACCTGCACACATATCCTCCTCCGCAGACAAGCATAACGTCCTCTCTCCCAGGCAACCTTCTCCAGGACCCTTGATAGAACACATCTTTCCTCCTTAGCTCATCACACGGCTTTTGCTATTGTCCCTATGTTATGATGTTTGTTACATGTTCCAATCACATCCATTTATGTGCTCTTTATGGACTTCTGTCTTCATCACTGGCCAGTGAACCCTTTGGTGTCAGAAGACAGGTCTTCCTCATCTTTGATCCTTGGCACAACATAAGCTGGTTGAAAAAAAATTGTCCATGTTTATCATTAAACAGGATGAGCCAATACTTATCACTTTAGAAATGCTAATAAAGCCATGATTAAATATTTGCCTTCCAAAATGAAGTACTTGCCTTTATTGTGTTTCCAGGGCTTTATTTTTCCAAAAAGATATCAGAAATATTCTGGCAGATTCTATTCTCTATGATTGCAAATGCACTCTTCCTCTCTCCTTCAATAGAAGAAGAAATAAAAAGGGAGGCAGGTTGCAGCACACCTGTGCTGGCAAGCTATCAAACACTCCGTCCCTGACATTAATGAGATCATCTGCTGAATGGGGGAACTGATGGAAGACGCAATGAGAGGAAATGCCTGGGAAGAATAAATGCTATCCTGCCTGTCAACAGTGATGAAAGTGACACCTGAAGAGTTACCTTTTATTCCACACAAACAGATGGCTTCAAACACATGCTACATACTGCCAGTTTCTTATGTTCACCTCTGAGCACTGAGGGCAGCTTGAAATATCAAAAATTAATATCCTGGAGGGGTGAGACACTAAGCTGAAAGCAATTATCAACTGATTTTAAGTGTCTGCCTGCTGTTTTCTTAAATGACCTGCTATATGAAAGGAATTTTAGGATCGGGAAGAGCCAAACATTTTTTAAATGCTCCTGAGTTTTGCTTTCTACTGGTTACAAAAGAAACAAAAAAAATCAATAAAATATAAATAAGACAAATAAAAAGCCACATTCATTGAGTATATTCACCCCCTACTTCAAGAGAAAATTAATGTCCAAAGAAGTTTCTATTCAGATTTGCACCATCCTATTAGACAAAGATGACTGGAAACTTGCACCCAAGTGTCTATGTGAGATAAAATAAATCTAAGATAAAGAATATAAGTGGTCAAATAATTTTTAAAATATAGTCTCTATTTTACAAGGGAATCAGATTCAACCTGTGTTCTAAATTTTATCCTTCTCTGCTCTGGAATTGTAGTCAACTCCATTTTAGAAAATTAAATTATACTCTGCCAAGCAAACACTTTTCTTGATTTGCACTGCCTGACAAACACAGGATTTGAGCAAATGTGTTTATTTGTGAGTTCTCATTCATATAGTGGAAAGTTGATACTAGTTTGGTTCCAAGATTACATTGTAGTTTAAATCAGGAGACGATGGAATAGGAGTTCCCGTCATGGCGCAGTGGTTAAGGAATCCGACTAGGAACCATGAGGTTGCGGGTTTGGTCCCTGCCCTTGCTCAGTGGGTTAACGATCTGGCGTTGCCGTGAGCTGTGGTGTAGACTGAAGACGCGGTTCGGATCCTGCATTGCTGTGGCTCTGGCGTAGGCCGGTGGCTACAGCTCCATTCGACCCCTAGCCTGGGAACCTCCATATGCCGCGGGAGTGGCCCAAGAAATAGCAAAAAGACAAAACAAAAAAAATAAAAACAAAAATAAAAATAAATCAGGAGACGATGGAATAAATGGATATGGATGGAAGGCATGAAAAAGGCAAAATTGTTCTAGACTAAATAGGCGTAAAGAGAGGAGGCAGGTGTTTCAGTGAAATAAATATTTAAAATGAGTAGAAATGGAGTGAGTATGTGGAAGAACAAAGTAGAGATATTTGGGAAGGAGAGACATGAGATCTGAGAAATGTAGCCTTGGTGTGAATTAATCTCCTCCCCTTATCTCTAAGAGATTCAACTATGGGTCAGCATAGATGCCATTTCATCGTTGTTGTTTTTTTTTTCTGTTCTGTGTTCCTCATATGCATCTCCGTGAATATATCCCGTCACAGTGAGTCTCAGCATTTACTGAGGTGATAACATCAGGGACAAAATCCTTTTTCAAGTGTGTTGCTGTTGTTTTTTTGTTATCACTTAGTCACAACTCTAGGGCCATTACATCTTTGTAGCATTTCATGATGCCATGAGGAAAGGTTGACTTCTGCCTGGATAACAGTGTAAGAGGGAATTTTCTAATGAATTTCAGTTTCCCAGACAGCCTAATCCTATATTATTAACTTAGTCAATACATATGAAGTTTTATTTCAGATAAGACACCATTCAAGGTATTGGTGTCAAAGACAGGTGTGTATTGGCATTGATCTCCAGAACTCTTTGGTCTTGAGGAAGATGCAGTCAAGAAAAGTGATTTGATAAAATAGAGTATAGGTGTTGATGAAGGAGAAGGGAACTCTCACTGAGGATTAGCAGAGGTCCAAAGAAGACTTTACAGGGGAGGAAACAGGCCACACGCTCAGCAGTTTCCCTTGACTACACCAGTCTGCTAATCTCTACCTGTCCATTTTCTCCAGGGCACTTGTCTTGGTGAATTTGCTGTTTGCCTAAGCATTTACTCTGTACCCTCCTCCTCTGGTTATCAATTCTGGGCAGAGAGGGGCTGTGTCTGATGTGCCCGCCAGTTTATACTCTGTCTCTGGAATATGTGTTGAATTAAATGATAGATCTATAGAGGAAGAAAATTAGAGAAAGTTACTTTGGGGAGGGGACTTTCCTCCATCTAGTATTATAAAGAGGCATATAAGAAAATAATTTGTGTGATGCACAAAGTGAATCAAAATCAGGAGATTATGTGAAAGAGGAAAACGAGATATGGAATCCGGGGGTGTGTGCTTATCAGAAGGTATGAGTGTGACAGAGAAAGAGAGCAGAAGAAGGAGGAAGTGGAGGCTGGAAGAGAGGTTAAAAGGACTGAAATAAAAGGGAAGTAGTTGCTTAGGATCCCATGGGACGTTAGGAAACGTGCACTCTCTCTGTCCTCCTCGGAACCTAAGCTATGTCTCATTCGTAAGTTTAGATGTTTATACAGAGTATTTCATGCAAGGGAAGATTAGAGCATTGTACTGGCAACCCATTCAGAAGAACCACTTAGGTACCCAGGAGTCTCTGAATGACCAAAGGTTAGACAATCTTGTTTACCATCTAGGAAACTAAAACTCAGAGATTGTATTTATTCATTTATTTGTTTATCATTTTTAAAATTGTATTGAAGTATAGTTGATTTACATGGTTGTGATAATTTATGCTACACAACAAAATGATTCAGTTATACACCTATACCTATCTATTCTTTTTCACATTCTCTTCCCAAATAGGTTATCACAGAATATTGGGTAGAGTTCCCCGTGCTATACAGCAGGTTCCCATTAACCATACATTCCTTATACAATAGTGTCCATGTGCTAATCCCAACCCCCCAGCCCATTCCCCTCCCCTTTGGTAACCATAAGTTTGCTTTTGAAGCCTGTGAGTCTGTTTCTATTTTGTAAATAATTTCCTTTACATCCTTTTTTAGATTCTGCATATAAGTGATATCATATGAGGTTTGCTTTTCTCTGTCTGACCTACTTCACTTAGTATGATAATTCCTAGGTCCATCCATGTTGCTGCAAATGGCACGATTTCATTCTTTTTATAGCTGGGTAATATTCCATTGTGTATATGTACCACATCTTCTTAATCCATTCATCTGTCAATGGACATTTAGGTTGCTTCTGTGTCCTGGATAATGTAAATAGTGCTGCAGGGAAGACTGGGGTGCATCTATCTTTTCAAATTATAATTTTGTCTGGATTGGTGCCCAGGAGTGGGATTGATGGATCATACAGAAGTACTATGTTCAGTTTTTTGAGGAAACTCCATACTGTTTTTCATAGTTTTTCATAGTAGTTTCCCCAGTTAACATTCCCACCAACAGTGTAGGTTCCCTTGTCTCCACATCCTCTCTAGCATTTATTGTTTGTAGGCTTTTTGATGGGGGCCATTTGACTGGTAAGAGGTGATACCTCATTGAAGTTTTGATTTGCATTTCTCTAAAACTTAGCGATTTTGAGCTCTTTTCATATGTAAAACTCAGAGATTTTGAATGATTGTGTAAATACAGGTCTGGACTAGGTCTCTAAGCTACAGGCAAGCATCTGAATCATTATTATCACACTGAGGGGCAACTTAGACCTTAAATGTGTCTTGGAGTTTTCACCATGTATCTGCCTGACATCATGACCCTCAAGGGAGCCAGTTCTAGTCCTGTGCTTGTCCTGATTCACACACAGGCACAAAGTGACTTTGAGGGTCCCCCTAAGAGGCTGTGGTTGGAGACAGACTGAAGCAGACAGCAACCTGGGAGCCCCCTGTGAGTATGGTCCACTCCTGGAACTCCAGATTTTTGGACAATGCCTGGTGCCTCAAGGTACTAACTAAGCTGGTTGAATAAATGAATCTTCTGTATTCATTAAAGGACACAAACTGCTCCAACCAGCTATTCCACAGATTGGGGTTGTAAAAAGAATGTTCTCCTCCATAAGAAATTATAGATGAAATTGGTCTTTTCACAGCCATTCCCCAAAACAGTTATGACAATGTTTTTCTTTTAAAAAAGGAACAAAGGGTTTTTTTCCCTTCAGAGCAATTATCATGATTTGAAGTGATATCATGTATTTGTTGTTTATTGGCTTTACTTGTCTCCTCCGCTAGATCGCCAGCAAGCCACGTTTGCTTGACCTACCCATTCAATAGACACCTACTGAGGGCGCCAAGTACCCTTCTTGGTGCAAGGAATGACCAAGCAAAGAATAAGACAAAAAGTCCTTGCCTGCAAAACGCTCATATTTTAGTGGGAGAGACAATGATTAACATGTATGTTGATACATACGTATGTTGTCACAGTATCTCTAGAACATATCATAGTGCCTGATGATCAGTAAATAATTATTGAATGAATTAATAAAAAGCATGACTTGCTAGACAGTATGCATACACTGAGGCTGCAGCCCTATCTTTTTGGAGTGTACTATTTATGACACTATTTTTAAGTAGTGAGAATGGCTTTGGTTTAAAGGTAGAAGAATAACAATCTTCTCTTATTCCTGGAATTATAATTGAACCACAATTCTTCAGTAATTGATTCAGTAAGGCAAAGTTAAATAATTTGATTAAGAACACTCTCTAAATAATTGGAGCAACTTATAAACTACTAGGGGTTTACAGCCTATATCACAGCCACAGCAACCCAATATCAGAGCCATGTCTGCGACCTATACCACTGCTCACAGCAACGCCAGATCCTTAATGCCCTGAGCAATGCCAGGGATTGAACCCAAGTCCTCATGGTTCTTAGTCGGGTTTGTAACCACTGAGCCATGAGGGGAACTCCTAAACTACTTGTTTAATATATTTGGACAAGAGGTTTAATGAGGAAGTTGGAATTAATGGCCTCTAAGTGTCTATGATATTTTTTACACCGAATCAAAAAAACAATGAAAGATGAAGCCGCTAA
The DNA here is from genome assembly GCF_016906955.1 of Phacochoerus africanus. Classification (NCBI taxonomy): domain Eukaryota; kingdom Metazoa; phylum Chordata; class Mammalia; order Artiodactyla; family Suidae; genus Phacochoerus; species Phacochoerus africanus. The sequence continues at coordinate 52,212,840 of NC_062548.1, read as the reverse complement.
AATGAACCAAAATACACCTTTAGTAATATAAATCGAGACCATATTAAAGCAGATTTTATGGTCAAACCACTATGATTTAACCAATCCAGGAAAGAAACTGTGAATCATATATATTTCAGCCACTTCTGTCCACTAGGGAAACTTCTTTGATCATGAGATTCATTAAGAAAACCCAAACTCAAATTATGCTAATAAGTGCTATTTGTTGTCCTTAGAACAATGAAGATACACATACTAGTCCACAAGAGGGTTATAAATGATAATGAGAAAGTGCTTTGCATAGTACAACGTGCTGAATGAGATTGTGCTGGCTTAAATATTAAAAAGAATCCTGCCAAGACTTAAAGTGTCACATCCCTTGCTAGGCTGTGTTACATGCTTCCTCCTGCCCCAGGGGGCCCTCGAAGCAGCACGTGTGTTTCTCCCTAGTTTGATCTGAGGGGGGTGGCATGAACAGTCATACTTACAAGTGCTTTCATGCATATTACAGGAAATGACAGGAAAGAGAGCCAATGCATAAGCCTGCCTTGCAATCAGCTCTTTTTTTTAAATTATTACTCAATGAATTTTATTACATTTATAGTTGTGCAATGATCATCACAACCCAATTTTATAGCATTTCTATTCCAAACCCCCAGTGCATCCCCCAACCCCCCAGCCTGTCTCCTTTGGAAAACCTAAGTTTGTCAAAGTCTGTGAGTCAGTATCTGTTCTGCAAAGAAGTTCATTGTGTCCTTTCTTTAGATTCTACATGTCAGTGATAGCATTTGATGTTGCTGTCCGATGGTCTAACTTCACTTAGCATGATAATTTCTAGGTCCCTCCATGTTGCTGCAAATGAGGTTATTTCTTTCCTTTTAACGGCTGAGTAATATTCCATTGTGTATATGCACCACATCTTCTTTATCCACTACTATGGATGGACATTTAGGTTGTTTCCATGTCTTGGCTATTGTATACAGTGCTGCAATGAACACTGGCGTACATGTATCTTTTCAAGTCCATGATAACAAGCACATTTAGAAATATGGAGATGGAACTAATGGAGAAAGCCACTAACCATTGCATCCAGCAAAACTCCAGGGGCACAGCATAGGGGACCAGGGAACCACGGTTTTCCCCCCAACACCCCTACCTGCCCACAACTCTTTGGGGGGGCTCTCAGGGAGGAAGTGGGTGATCCACTCTCATGGATGGACCAAAAGGGGCTGGTTCCTGTGGCCCAGCTGCAAGGAGCACTTAGTCAGCAGTTCATCTCGGCCTGGCACCAGGGAGTCTATGTAGGGGATGGGGGCGCTCTCGGGGGCGGGGGGGGGGGGCTGGACGTGGGGCAGGCAGGGTGTGACTGGGGTCAGGGAAGGTCTATCCTTCTGAGGGGGCTTCTGGAAAGCGCAGGTGGTTCCTGCTGGAGATAGTCATCAGCTGCCTGGAATATTCACCGTGTTCCCAGGCCGTGTATCCAGAGGAGAGGGAGCAGCGTCATATACATGCAGAGAATCCCTGGGGAAGAGGCAGGGGGCTGTTAAAAGGTAGCAGGTCTGGGGAGGGCCAGAGACTCAGCATTTCCAGCCAGCTCCTGAAGGGTAATGGTGACTTTGCACGCCCTCCAGGACACCCCTCGAGGGGCCCAGAATCACAGAGCCCCCATCATCACCAAGCAGATGATGCAAGTCTGTTTGCTCCGCTACCTGCTGGAGTCATGACCATGGATGAGCCGCCTGAATTCACTGACACGGCTCCTCAGCTGTCAAATGACAGACGCTACTGTGAGAGGTTTTCACTGAGATTAAAATTCAGTAAAAAAAAAAAAATGTTCCTGGCTGTGTGCCCTTGAGAATGTCGGGTGCCCACTCTCAGCCTCCTCCCTCCATCTGCAGAGCCGGCACTTTCACACACCTGCTGTGATGCAAGGTCCAGGAGGCGGGCGCGCCTGGCACCTAGGACCTTGCCTGATGCACTGTGGGCACCTCAGAGGCTCTTTACTTACCATCCATGGCTTATGATCTGGCCTGGAGCCCGTACCTCTGAATCTGAAAATGACATTCCTCTTAGGCCACTGAGCTTAAAGCGAAATGATGGCGTTTGCTTCCTTCTGGTCTTTTCAGCAGTGTTTACAGTGCCCCAGGAGAATGCCCTTCATTTTACCTCGAGGAAAGTACTGTTTTTAAAATCAGCAGCAAAAACTATTTCCATGTTGTACAAGAATTGCTCAGCATCCATCACTCATGTTGCTCCCTTTGTGTTCTGTATTTTGGACTTCTTTTCATGAAGTTAAAGGGCACCAAGAAACACCACTAGCAAAAGCATACCTTCAGCTGCCCTGAATACTCAGAGGAAAAATTGAAAACTTTTCAAAGGAAAAACCACCCTTCTAAAGAGAAGAGAGTTGATGGTAGAAATACATTTTTGGTTATCATTTATGAACCAGTGAGAAATTATTTTTATCTCAAATATGCATTAATGACAGGGTATATACCACTTATTGTTAGAACAGAATGACTTAAGGAAGTCTTTGAACCCTTAGGTCTATGTTCCCTCATCTGTAAAAGAGGACCATGAAAACACTCTTGTTTCCCCAAGTGCCTCGATGTGGATCATATTGAGGCTGAGGAATGAATAATGATTTAGGCATTAATGTAGAAACATGGGCTTTGATGCATTCTTTGATATAGTTGTGGATTAAGATCTATGATTTGGGGGGGTTCCAGGAAATAACATTCTCAGGCCTTGTTTTCTGTAGAAAGTTTATCTGCTTTACGTCTAGGTGGATGTTAATCTCTAACCCACCCCTTGACTGATGGGAAAGGAATGAGAGGAATGGCAACTCCCAGTCTAGGAGAAAGAAGAACAAAGTAACCATAAAACTTATGGGGCACATCCATTTCTAAGACCGCTATTGGATAAGGCCTGATACAAGTGACTGGACAAGGCCAATGGGAAAAAGGAATGATGTCTGGACCCCATGTTGGTACCCTGGTCTTTAAGAAATAAAAACCTCCACCGAACAATACAGAGGGGGACTCTTCCTCCCCCTCCCAGTGTCTGTGCTGAGAGCTGTTTGCTTTCCTGTAACAAAGACTTTTGCTTGGGAGTTCCTCTTGTGGCTCAGCAGATTACAAACCCAACTAGCATCCATGAAGACATGGATTCGATCGCTGGCCTCCATCAGTGGGTTAAGGATCTGGCGTTGCTGTGAGCTGTGGTGTAGGTAGCAGACGCAGCTCAGATCCCTCCAGTAAAACAATATGAACATTGTCCATCACTGAGGTCTATTGGTATCAGGCCTCGAAACCCTCTGGAGAGGGTCATGTTAGAGGGAGAGAAAGCTGATTAAGAACAGTTTTTTTAATTAGTGGTAACTCAATAGACTAGGACAAGGTGGAAAATTCTAAACATAGCCTGGGGTCTTTTCCTCAGATTTCTCTTGACCCAATATCCACTGGACATAATATGAAGTGGGGATTGAGATGGATGTTGTCAGTGATTTTAAAAAACGAACTCCTTGGAGTTCCCATTGTGGCTCAGTGAAAACGAATCTGACTAGCATCCATGAGGGCGCAGGTTTGATCCCTGGCCTCACTCAGTGGGTTAAGGATCCAGCATTGCTGTGTCTGTGGTGTAGGCCAGCAGCTACAGCTCCGATTCAGCCCCTAACCTGGGAACCTCCATATGCCACGGTGCAGCCCTAAAAAGACAATCAATCACTCCATCAATCAATCAAACTCCTCAGAACTTACATTTATCATTAGCACCTTAGTTTACTATCTTAAAACTTGTCCTGGGTACACTGAGCTGTGTGAAGAGTCACATAAGTTCTTTTAAGCCAGAATATGCAAAAAATATATATAAATACTTCTGGAACGTGTGAGAACACATCAATTAGCAGAGCATCACTAATGACAAATTTCCATTTTCCCGCTGCTGACAAAAGCAATAATCCCCAATTTTGAAATTAGGAACTGAAAATTCTTCTGTAGAGCCATCTGTTTACTAGTGAACAATGTGGTCCAGAAGGCTATGGGATGATATACTCACTCAGTGTGCTCAAAACAAAACCAAGCCACCACCAAGAACCCTATTCCTGGCAAAGCTATTTTTCAAAACTGAAGGTGAAAAGATGACTTTCCCAGATAAAGAGTGAGTTGGTCACTTCTTGACCTGCTTTACAAGAATGCTAAGAGAATTTCTTCAGGCTTACAAGTAACCCCAGACAGTAACTTGAATCCACATGAAAAATCTCCTGCATCTGAAGGCTATTGTTTTTCAATAAATTGGGGGCGTCTTCTGCTGTTATTTACTTAACTAGTTTTTCTGCTCCTTTTTTGTCTCTCTTTTCCTTCTGGTAGTCTCATTATGTACATTTTGACACATTTGATGGTGTCACATTTCTCTTAGGCTCAGTTCCCACTCCTCTTTGGTTTTTAGAAGATAAATTCAGTCTATCCTCAAGTTGGCTCTTTCTTTCATCTTCCAGTTCAAATCTACTATGAAGCCACTCTAGCGAATTTTTATGTTTTTTACCTTCATTTCTGTTGTTTTTTTATACCTCTTTATTGATATTTTCTATTTTATGAAACACTATCATCCTACATTTCTTTATTTTTAAATTATGCTTTCCTTTAGCTGTGACTGTACTCTCAATGGCTTTTTTGAAGTATTTCCTGTTAACTCTGACATCTGAGCTCACAAACATTTTGTGTTGCTTTTTTTGCTTATTTGTATGTTTGTTTTTTCCCGGTATATGGCTCATACTCTCCTGTTTCTTCACATACCTTGTAATTTTTTGGTTCAAACTAGGATGTTTTTAGATAATATATTGTAGCAACTCTCAGTACTGTAACCACCTTCACTGGCTTGTTATTATTTGTCCTTTTATTTGTTTAGTGACTGAGAGGATTATTTTAGTGAAGTCTACTCTCCCTTCCCCAACTGTCTTAAACTTCTGATGTTATTCCTTAGTACACCACGAGTAACCCTGTGATAACAGGGATATTGGTAGGGCTGGTTTTCCTCTCTTTCCCTTGGCCTCATGCTACTGGACTCCACTAATTGCTGCCAATAGCTCTATTGTTTCTACAGAAATTCTCTGAAACATAAATTGCTCTAAGACTAATCCAATCAAATTGTAGCACCTTTAAAGGAATAGCTTCTAGGTCCCATTCTGACTCCAGGAGGGCTCTTTCCAGCAGTCTTGCTCACTAGTTCTATTTTCTGAAGTAACCAGTGTACAATCTAGACTGGATCTTCTTCAGTCTGCGAATATCCTACCAATTGCCTTTCACCACAGCCTCCATTGTTCTTGAGAGTGCCCTTAGGTTTTCATTTCACACTCTCTTGTAAATGAGGTCAGTTCTGATGGGAAAAGATTGTATCTCTTTTATAGGCTGATTCTTTCTGGTCCCCTCAGCAGAAAATCTGAGCCAAGAGTCTGCGTCTGCTGTGAGGACAACAGCAAACTTCTCTCTAAGTGACACCCCTGTTTTCGAAGCTGCATTTTGTGACATCCCTGTTTTAGGAGCTGTCTGGGTGACACTCCTGTTTTGGAAGCTGTCTGGGTGACATGCCTGTTTTAGGAATGCTATGTTCAGGGGTGGGGGCGAGGGAGAGCAGCAGCCTGAGATCCTCTTATCTCACCTTTCCTGACATGTAAACACCACCTCTCAAGCCAGGGAAAGAGCAGTTGGGCCCCAGGATCTCAGCTGCACCCAATGACATGGACAGGACAGAATAAGTTACCCTCATCCTTCAACTCTCCCTGGATTGCGACTCAGCAACAGGTGCTGGGGGCAGGATGAGAAAAGTTGAAGAAAGCCCTTCAAATTGGATCTGGGAGGAGTCAAGCCTGAGTTCCTAGCCACAGCAGTCTGGAACAGAGTCTCTGTCTCATGGAGGTGGGATGCGAGACGGAGGGGCAACCTCGGTAAAAATGCCGCAAACTCTTGTCTTTCTTAACAAATTTTCATAGGTAGTTTTTCCTCTCTCTTTTTTCTCCCCCAGCCCTTCTGGCAGCATACAAAATTTCCTGGACTAGGCGTTGAATCAGCTGCAGCTGTGGATGAAGCCATAGCTACACCACCACCAGATCTGAGCTCCATCTACTACCTATGTGGATCTGTAACCCACTGAGCGAGACCAGGGATGGATCCCACATCCTCACCAACACTATGTCAGGTTCTTAACCCGCCACAGCAGAAACTCCGATGTTTTTAAATAAAAACTTATTCATTTTCTGTGTGTCTTCCAGGCCAAGTTCCAGAGTTTTTAATGACTTTTTTAATAAATAATTTTCACCAGTTCTACTGGGGAGTAGGTCTGCAGAGCACAACACACTGTCAGGCTGGAATTTGATCCCTGGTCTGATTTACTTTAAAAGATGTTTATTCAATCCTAAGATTCAAATTTCTACACCAAATATCTCATTCCTCTAACCTTTTCCCCAAATGCTCCCTAACATTTTGCCTTGAACGCTCACCTTCCGACTGAGTTGAAGAACAGATTGTTGAGCAGGGTAAGTAGATTATAATGTGATAAGCTCTTGTTGATTAGCAACTGATAAATAGCTATCTACTTATATTCCTGGTGGGATAGTAGAAAGAGCAATGAAGCATTGGTCTAAATAAATGGAAATTTAACTAAATATGTGTCCTTGGGGAAATCTTCAACCAACTTTCCTGATCTCAGTTCCTTTAAACCTAAAATAAAGGAGCTGTAACATCCTTTCCACAGCTTTAATTTCCATATTCTAAGTGAATTTTGTGGTAATTTTTTTTTTCAGGGCCACAGGTACAGCATACGGAAGTTCCCGGATTAGGAGTCTAAACAGAGCTGCCACTGCCAGATCTGAGCCGTGTCTGCGACCTACACTGCAGCTTGCAGCAACACCAGATCCTTAACCCACTGAGCAGGGCCAGGGATCGAACCCGCAACTTCATGGATACTAGTCGGCTTCATTTCTGCTGAACCACAATGGGAATTCTATGAGGTAATTTTTATTTCCAATAAAAATCATTTCTAAATCCTGAAAAAAAAAATTGTTAAAGGTTCTAGGTCAGCCCCTGTAAGAATCTATAAAATAGAATAACATAGGATGTTAGCATAAGTTAGAAAATAATAAGTATAGGAGAATAAGTTATAAAAAGCCCCTGGGGTAAGGTGTATTGATCTTGCAGTCTAGTATATATTTCACCATCTATAAGGAGAGTTAGTTTGCCAAGACTGAAAACAATCATCTTCATCATCAGTTATGTGAGCCTAGAGTAAACAAAACCACCCAAGGTACTTGGCGCTTTATTAGTGAGGAGACTTTGCACATAACTTTGTGTTGTAAGAATGGAAGGATAATTTTCTAAATCTCAGGACACATCAAATATAAGAAGGCTCATTTTATAACACATCACCAAATTTCCCAAGGTCCATACAGAATTAAGTGTAATTAAGACCAAATTAATGTTGGTACTTAATGACAGTGAGAAATTAACTTTCCACAATATTCTCCATAGAACAAAATACAACTGGCTTTCAGATAGATATAAGCTCTTATGAGAGCTTGTTTAAGAATGCGATTTAAAAATCTCTCAGCACAGGAAAATAAAGTCTATGTCTACATTTGATAGCCATAAGAAGAAACTAAATTGTGTCTACACAAAATATTACTCACATTGAAAATGTGGGTTCCTAAATTCAAGTTCCCCCACACTCTAGATACTTGGGGAAGCTTTTGAAAAAAATGGCATCTATTTTTATAGAATGATTCTGATAATTCTTTTAGCCACTTTTCCTAATATGAAGCAACTTAGGATTTTCATGAAATAAAATGAATAATGTCACTAATTAGACAAACCATGGCAATAAGGCTGAAATACTATTATTTTTGGCCATGTCCCCAGCATCCAGGAGTTCCAGCCCAGGGATTGACCCCATGCCACAGTGGCAGCCCAACCCACAGCACTGATGACACCAGATGCTTAACCCAACGACCCACCAACCCACCAGGGAACTCTGAAATATTATATTTTCCATGGTCAGTAACACAAACGTGTGAAATTTTAAGATTCAACATTTTCCCCCTAATCATTCTTCTATATCTGAAAAAAAAGCACATTGAAAAAAAAGTTTGGATCAGAAGCAAAAAGCGACATTTGGTTGTAACATTGTCAAGCTTATTACTTCTTAATCAAAAATCTTGTCCCGTAATTTTTTCAGTATCTGATTGTGACTGTTTGCCAGGAAAATGATAGTAATTATGAGCATGTGCAAGTGCCTGGCTAAAGAAAAACTTCAGTAATTATTCCCAATACAGCACTTCAAGTAGCTCAGAGATGATTGTAATTTGAATGCTCAACGAAGAAATTCAGAAATATCTGTCTCTATCTTAATGGAAGTGTTAAATCTTTTATAATAATCACATTTGTATTCTCATAGCCCCTTTCTTCAAAGGAGCGTGAAGAGATATAACTGGACTCTGTTAACCTTAAGTAGCAGTTTTTCCCCAGACCATATTCATCAAGGTCCACATGGGTGATCAGCAAGCTCAGGCCCAGAAAAGTTAAGTGATCTGTGCAGAACCCACAGTAAGTCAGGAAAGACCTGAACTGGAAGATGCTGGGTCACAGAGCACCTTCTCTTAAAGACAAACAGTCTATCATTCCTCTCCCACAGTAATAAGATCATTCTCTGCGTATTTAAGAGAGGAATAAACTCATTTTATTTATTTTTATTGAAGTATAGTTGATTTCTTTTTTCTTGGGATTTTTAGGGCCATACCCTCAGCATATGGAGGTTCCCAGGCTAGGGTCGAATTGGAGCTCCAGCTGCCAGCCTACATCACAGGTCCCGGCAATGCCGGATCCTTAACCCACTGAGTGAGGCCAGGGATCGAACCTGCGTCCGCATGGGTGCTAGTCAGATTTGTTTCCACTGAGCCACGATGGGAACCCCTGAACTCATTTTAAAAATATGCATGTTTCTTTAAAGTCTAACAGTAGCTCCAGTGATGGTTAATTTCAAGTGTCAGCTTGGCCATGGTACCCAGGCATTTGTTCAAACGTCAGTCTAGAAATTTCTGTGAAGGTCTTTATTTGATTTTGAATTTGTTAACCCCCACAACTGCATGAGTCAGTCCTTGAGATCTCTCTCTCTCTGTGCACACATAAATAAATTATATATTTATATTTTATATTTATATTATTATATATTTTATATATAATAAATTTTATATTATATATAATAAATTATATCATTTTATACAATAATTATAAGTATATATCTATATTTAAATTATATATTATATATATATATAAATGCAGCCATATATTTATAATACTCTTTTTTTTTTGGGCCACATCAGCAGCATATGGAGGTTCCCAGGCTAGGGGTCGAATCAGAGCTGCATTGGCCAGCCTACACCACAGCCACAGCAACTTGGGATCCAAGCCGCATGTGCCATCTACATTATAGCTCATGGCAACACCAGATCCTTAACCCACTGACCAGGCCAGGGATCAAACCCAGGTTAACTGCTGAGCCACAGTGGGAACACCAATATTCTAATAAAACCACCATCTTAAATATAAAGATGTATTCCATAAAAGAGCTAGGCTGTCAAGAAAAAGCATCACCATTTCTAAAAACACAAGCATTCTTCTTCCCCTGGTCTACAGAGACGATTGTAAAAAACCAAACCAAACAAAATCATCATCGTCAGCAAATACCCACCAGTATACACCACACTAATATGTACACTTCCGCAGGTAAGGGAAGGTAGCACTATACAGATAATTAACTATATACGTTATTAATAACGTATATGTTCAAATACAGCCACCACTCCCACAATCGGGATAGAAGTTGCTAAGATGATAGAGAATCGTTTCAAACCTTTTGAGACCACTGCTGTGCCGGCTTCTGAGAATAACATCTTGGTTTCTTACTTGTGTGAAACTTTGTTTTTAACTTTCTTTAAAATGGAAACCAAGGGCTAAAGTCGGGAAAGGCAAGATGTTGAAGATGAAAGGAAATCAAGAGAAAAGGCAGCCAAAGGACTAAAACTGGAAAGGAAGGGCAAAAAAAAAGTCAAGAAGTTCTGTCTCTGATAAAGGGAATGAAAGGATTTTACCAAAAAAAAATATTGTGGTTTACAGAAACCTATTTGCATAAAATAGACTAATTCCACCTAGGATAGGTTTTGAGTTCAAAGAGAAAGCGGGTTGCCGCAGCTGTGTAGTGGTAAGCCGCTGTGCGGAGGGGAATCTCAGATTTGCAGCATTTGTTGATGTCTGTGGTATAAATTACTTCCACGACGGCCAGTTTCAAGCTGCTGATTCGGGTCTCTGAACCCAGAGCTCGTTATAGGAGCCCACAGTCAAGCAAGAGCAATTAGGAGCCGGTCTCAGAACTCTACTGGGTGCAGCCCTATTTCCAAGCTAACACTATGTGGCTGGATAGAAAACAGGAGAACATCCTCTCCTTTTAAGCATTGTTTTATTTCCATTCTCTAAAGCAGATGGCGTTAGACTCAGTTCAGGAGCTCCAGTGATGAGGTAAATAACACTCGCCCTTCTTTGGGAGAAAACAGACGCAAAGTTCTCAGCTCCATTGGGTCCTCTACAGAGGACGGCACGTGAAGTGCAGTGACAAGTGTTCACTTTTTTCAACTTCCCTTGAATTTCTGTTCAAATGCAAAACAAAAAAGCAAGTAAGAGTAAAAGCAGTAAACTGGACTGAAGCCCAATATTGAGGCATTGATTAACATGTCTGCAGGGCATTATAAACATCACTTCCTAATCTGCTATATTGTTCTTTGCTTCTGGAATTTTATCCATATCTATGTAACATGTCATTTTCTAATGGAGAACTTCTTCGTATTGGTATGACCTGTTTTTTCCAGGAGAGTGGTGGTCTATGGTGAGATGCCATAATGGATTTACAACACAAGATGATTTTTTCTGTTCATTTTTCAAAAACTAGTTTGTGTACTACAAATTATTTTCGGAGTTCCTGTTGTGGCCTAGTGGGGAAGAACCAAACTAGTATCCATAAGGATGTGGGTTTGATCCCTGGCCCCACTCAGTGGGTTAAAGATCCAGCATTGCCATGAGCTATGGTATCAGCCACAGATATGGCTTGGATCTGGTGTTGCTATGGCTGTGGTGTACGTTGGCAGCTGTAGCTCCAATTTGACCCCTAGCCTAGGAACTCCATATACCACACCTGTGGCCCTAAAATAAATAATTATTTTCAAAATAGAACCTATAAATCAAATGAAGTGAAATACTTCAACCTTCCTTTGAAAAATCAAATCTCATGATGCTTTTGATGACACAGAAATGAAGAAAATGTCTCCTTGCATTGCTTTCAGTAAGGGAAAATGGGAGATTGACCTCCTGGCGTGTTTACTCTGGCCATGGAACATACAGAGGTGCTTATTTATTTCAAGCACCCTTCCTTTCTCTTGCTGAACCAGCCCCACCTCTCCCTCCTACTGCATTTCTCACTCCGTAGGGGAAAAGTCAAACTCTCAGATATTTGGTTAGACACTTTGGATGCTGACTTTAGAGTTTTGTTTTGGTTTTTTTTAATTGTTTTAAAAAGAGACTACAGGCCCCAAAGGGAGTCACTTGTGCTAAGCCCACAGCACAACCCAAACTCAATATTTAACCTAATGGCAGTTTCAACCTCCCCCAGGAAAGTGGTCCTAACCATCAGCCTGGAAGGTTCTGGTTAGCACCAAGGAAGGGACCTGCCATCTGGGCCCTCCCACCTCTTGGAGAAAGAGGAGGAATGCCTCTCTTCTCCCCCTACCCCTGCTGCCTTTATGAGCCTCCAGGTCCACAGCTCTGTGGGTAGAGCAAGCTCCACTTGGTTTCTGTCCGAGTCATGAATTGTGGGATAAAGCCAATTAGATCTTTAAAATGTACTTGGTTGAATTTTCATTATTTGACAAATACCAGAGATAAAAGAGGGGTTGTCTCAGAGAAAGGAAGACTCAGAGAAAGGAAGACTAGTCTCCAGGACATGATGTTCTTTAAGGCAGAAGAAGATTTCAATTTAAGGGGAGCATTTAGCAAATTATCAGCCTGATTTTATGGACTTCTCAGAAAAAGAAATGGCTTGCATAAAAGGTAAGAATAGCTTCTTATGCTCTAGGCTTTTACATCAAGAGGAACACTTAAATTTCCTACTGGCACATTTGACTAGAAAAAAATTGAAACCAACCAGCCGTGAAAATACATCTTACCATTTCTTCTTGGCTCAAAGCCTCAAGGTATTAAAGTCTATTTCTGTTAAGAGTGCTTGCTTCATTAAGAAACTTTTCTATGACATCATTTTTTAAAAAATCCTGGATAACCTTTTTCATTGACAGGGTGGGAACAAAGTGGGGAGGGCTTCACAATAGAGAAGGAGCAGACATAGGGACCCTGGCAGCCCGCAAGAGAAGAAAGAATTGGCCAGAAACAAACTGTAGTTCTTGCTAATGCCCATGAACACCCTTCCCTGGCAGTTAGCAAATGTGAATGCGATAGGTGTTGGGGGAGGGGTTGGAATTCCATTTATTTTTCTATTTGTTTGTTTGTTTATTTTAATGGCCACACTTGAGGCACATGGAAGTTAGGGTTAGGGTTAGGGTTAGGGTTAGGGCCACACTCAAATCGGAGCTGCAGCTTTTGGCCTGCACCACAGCCACAGCCATGCCAGATCCAAGCTGCATCTGTGACCTCAGCTCGCCATAATGCCAGCTCCTTTAACCCACCGAGCGAGGCCAAGGATCAAACCTAAATCCTCATGGATACTAGTCGGATTCTTAACCCACTGAACCACAAGAGGAATTCTGGATTTCCTTTTTTTTAAAACAAAAAAAAATTTTATTGAAGAGTAGTTGATTCACAATGTTCTGTCAATTTCTGCTGTATAGCAAAGTGACCCAGTCATACGAATATATACAGTCTTTTCCTCATATTCCATCATGCTCTATCACAAGTGAAATTCCTTTTTCTCGCAGCTACTTTCAGCCCTTCTGGAGAGAGGGCGCTTTGTATGGTTTTCTGTTTCTGTTTCAGTTGGTTAGTCAGCCTTTGAAGGAAATCAGTTTACATAATGACCAGTATGTGACCAAAGCCACATTATATTTCCTTAAATCAAACTCATCATTTTGCCACTGTTCTTGCTGTTTCCATTTTCAGTTATGCAGCCAGCCATCATGAAAATCACACAGAGCATGTTCCTGGGTGTAACAGAATCCCCCAAGATGTTTTTTTTTGTTTTTTGTTTTTTTTTAGGGCAGCACCCTAGCATATGGAGGGTCCCAGGCTCGGGGGTTGAACTGGAGCTGCAGCTGCCAGCCTACACCACAGCCACAGCAACATGAGATCCGAGGCTCATCTGCAACCCACACCACAGCTCATGGCGACACTGGATCCTTAACCAACTGATTGAGGCCAGGGATCGAACCCACATCCTCATGGATACTAGTTGGGTTTGTTATCACTGAGCCACAAGGAACTCCTCCCCAAGGCTTTTAAATATTCTGTGTGGATCTTATCTCATTGAACAATATGAAATTTTAAATATGCAAAACGTAAGTAATTAAATATATTCATGTGTAAACAGGCAGAACATAACAAAGTCCAACTGTTTATCCCAAAGTAAATTTGAAAAATTCTCCTCTCCAAACAAGAAAGATAATTGTCGCAAATTCATTAACTTTAAGACAAAGGAGAAAATTACAGTCCAAGAGCTAGAACAAGGAGCAAAATAAGGCTGTACTTGGACACAGAAATTATACAGAGTGGTGAAAAGTGGAGAACTTGGACATCAGGACCAAGATTTTATTTTAAACAATTTTTTTATATTTTGATAAAGGATAATTTTCAGAAAGAAGTCATGACTCATAAAATGAACACATAAATTATTTTATTTAATTCAATAATGAGGGAATTGAGAAGATGTTGCCTCCAATTCAAAGCATTATAAGGAATAAGGGAAATGGAGTAAAGGAATGTTAAAATAAATTTATAAGTGGATACAAAAGGGGCCTTTTCATGATGAGGAAGGAAAGAAGAATGAATTTGTATGTTTACAGACAGCATTGCTATCCGTCATCTACAACTTAAAGAGTTGTAAACAGTTCAGGCACCACTTCACACCTGTCAAAATGACCATCATCAATAAGTCTACCTATAACAAGTGCTGGAGAGGGTGTGGACAAAAGGAGACCCTCCTGCACTGTTAGTGGGAATGTAAATCAGAACAGCCACTATGGAAAACAGTTCCTCAGGAAACTAAACTTGGAACTACCACATGACCCAGCAATCCCACTCCTGGGCATACATTCAGACAAAGTCTAATTCAAAAAGATAACATGCACCCCTATGTTCATAGCAGCACTATTCACAATTGCCAAGACACGGAAACAACCTAAAGGTCCATCGACAGATGAATAGATTAAGAAGATGTGGGTACATATATACAATAAAATACTACTCATCCATAAAAAAGATGAAATATCGGCATCTGCAGCTACACGGATGCAAATAGATATTCTCATACTAAGTCAGAAAGAGAAAGACAAATACCATATGCTATCACTTATATGTGGAATCTAAAATATGGCAAAAATGAATCTATCTAAAACAGAAACAGACTCACAGACATAGAGAACAGACTTGTGGTTGCCAAGGGGGCAGGAAGAGGGAGAAGGATAGTGAGAGTTTGAGGTTAGTAGATGCAAACTATTATATTTAGAATGGATAGGCAATGAGGCCCTACTGTACAGCACGGGGAACTACATCCAATCTCTTAGTATCGATAGAACATGATGAAAGATACTATGAGAAAAAGAATATATATACATATGTATGACTGGGTTACTTGGCTGTATAGCAGAAATTGGCACGATATTGTAAATCAACTATATTTTAATAAAAATAAAATCTAGGAATGTTGCAGATAACTAAACGGGGTTAACGTGGCATGTTGTTTTGCTCTGTGTGTGTGTGTATGTGCCTGCACACATGCGTGCTCATGTTTGTGTGTGTGTGTGTGTGTGTGTGTGTGTGTGTGTGTGTGTGTGTGCAGGCATGTGAGGGAACCAGGAGCTCCCAGGTCAGGGCAATGCAGAAGAAAAAAACTACTTCAAAATGACTTCCCTCAACTTGACAAAAGAGTCCTTTGGTTCTTAGATGTCTTGTTCTCGGTTCCTGAGATCCTTCCATTTTCCCTGCCCCTTGTTTATATTTCTCTCCCCTCCTGTCTTCTCTGGAAGTTTTTTCAGGAAACCCTGATCTTCACAAAAGTGTAAGTTATGACAGCATAAGAATGTCATGTGTTTACTTGCTGCTGAACAAACACAAGCCTGATACAGAAACAGACACCTGCCCAGAGTGTGTCTACTCTGTTCCAGCTTCTGGCAAATCCATCCCTCTGCTCTTTTCATTTCATGCTCTTTTCATTTCATTTCTGCTTTGCAGAGACACTCACAGCATCTCCTCCCAGGCTGGGGCGCACGGTTGTGCAGTGTCACCAATCCAGCACCACAGTGCGATATATTCAATAGCCAACAAGCCCTGCCTTGAGGTTTGGGCTTTCATCACCGGGCAGAGTGCCCTAATTTGCCCTAATGTCCTATCTCCTGAGCTCGCCCAGTGACCAGCAGACAATGGGGGCTGGGGGCCCGAGCAGGGGGCCCCAGCTGAGCCAAGGGAAGCAGAGCCAGCTCACACCCCTCATTAGGGACCAGGACTTGCAGCACTGAGCATGGAGAGGATGCAGGCGGTGGATCGCGATGCCGCGCTGAAGAACATTTCCACTCCAGGGTTTAATCCATTATGAAGTCATTGCTTTCTCTTTTTCTGCTCCAGCATTTTTTTCAAAAGCCCCTCTGACGCTGAAAATAGCTGTGGTTGTCTCAATAACAGGTCCCAGATCCTCAGATGATTCTTCTGGTGGCCCCGGGAAGCGTGGGGACATGCGTCATAGTGTCAGGAGGAAGGCCCGGCTGCCTCGTGAGACCCACTTCCTCCTAACACTGCAGCCAACCTTCATTCCCATTTGAATGAACATAAAATAACAAGTGTCTCTGAAGACGGAGCTTGCATCACGTGGAACCTGAGTGTATAAACTTCTCCAAATATTCCTCATTAATTAACTAGCCTGGAGCCAATCCTGTGGTAACAAAGCCCTGAAGTTGATGAGCTGTCAGGAGAGCAAGAACTGGGTTCCTGGTCTTAGTTTTATCCTCTGGAAACATTTGCTGTGAAGTTATCTTACAGAGGAATGAATTCTAAGTACATGTGAGGATGTTTTCTCAATCCCAGATGTATAAATTAGCCCCCAGTTTCAGGATGAGCAGGCTTTTCTTGCTATGGTGGAACTGACAAGGTAGGTGACCCATATTTGGCAACGTCCAAAGCAGGCAGGCATCTTACAGAGGCTCAGTCTGTTTGTGTTTTTAAGTGCGATTTTCCATTACATCATAATACTTAAATCCAGGACCTGGAATTCTCCGCACTTGGCACCAAGAGCAGTCGTGACTCTCGCAGGCCTGTGTGGGGAGCCAGAGGGTGAGGGACGTGGACTGGTCCAGGTTCCGCAGTGCGCGTGCTCATGCCCCTTCGCACCTGTTCTCTGCAGCCTGGGACTGCTCCACCGTAGTAACTGTTTTTATTTCTGTCTCATATTCTCTTGTCGTTCTTGGTTCTTCCATCAAATTGCTTTTTCCTGAGAATTCTGCTGCCTTATTTCATTCTACAGCCCCAACATATGCACACTTCCTGTCACACCATAAGCATTTAATTATTGCTTGTTGTAGGAATGTTTAATAAAAATCAAGCCTACATTTACAGAGCTACTAAACCAGCTGTGAGCCATCCTAATCTAGTCCATATCTGACTAATGAGGAGAGGCAGTGACTCGCCTAATAAGTACATTTCCAGAGCAGCAGACCCAGGACCAGAAGGCAGATCACTGGTCACGCCCACTGCATCCTCTCATCTCTCTCTCCCACAGGGCCGCCTTTCCTTTAGGTTCCCTTCCTTGTGTCTGAGCTGGGCGGAGGTGCCCAATGAGGTGCCCTTTGGCAGCTGGCACAGGAAGATGGTAAGTACTGATTGCCTAAACTGCCTTGGGGTTCTAATCATGCCAGGGGCCAAGGAGAGAGTCCCCGTGCTGGGCGGTGATTCCTGTGGTGTGAGGGTGAGAGTGTGCGGGGTGGGGGGGAGCACATCTAAGAGCCGCACCTAAAATTCAGGGGAGGTCCACACTTGCTGAGTAACTGCTGTGTGCCAGGCATCACCGCGGGTCCCCAGGGCATGGATGGCATCCAACAGTGGGTGAGGAGATTACCCAGGGTGGAATATGACCCAGGCTGGAAAGCCATTATCACTTCATAGAAAGGCCACTGGACTCTGAAAAGAGATGGGGCATCAACATCTGGGTTTGAATTAATAAACCACCATCCTGCAGCTGGGCAGCCACTGAACCGCTCTGAGTCCCAGATCCTTATCTGCAGAAGGCATTAAGGAGACTTCCTTCAAAGGTCAGCAGCAGAACCCGAGACTAAAGAAGGCTTCCATAGAAATGAATATGTTAAACTAAGCTATTATACTGTATATAGTAGATAAAACCTATGACTGACTCCAGTATAGCAAGCAAATAACACTTTTCTCTTGAAGTTTGGATTTAAATAATATTACAAAGTATAATAAATACCTTAGTGGGTAACATGACTAAGAATCATCATAATAAACAAAAAACAAAAAAAAAACTTATGCCGCCAGTAGAAACAACTCTTTTTAACACCTCTAAATGTGCACATCTATATATATTTAATAGTATTTTTATTTATGTAATATTTTACTTAAAAATATATAAATCTTAATAAAAGAAAGAAGGCTTCCATGATAAAGATAATAACTATAAAGTTGGCTTCTACGGTAAAGATAGTAAAAATAAAGATGGCTTCCATGATGTGGCACTGTCTCACTTAGCCACAGAGAGGAAGTTGGTCATTCTAGAGGGGTGAACTCAGCGGCCGGCCGATGATGTGAAAACACAGGACCCTCCCTCCTTTCCAGCTCTGCTGACTGCAGGGTCTCAGAAATGTCTCCACGGCAGCCACAGGATGAGTCCAAACATCCAGCCCTCACACAGCAATGTCCCAGAGCAAAGAATGGAGATGCCAGCATCTCCTTGTTCATTTTGCATCACCAGGAAGGAAAATATTCCCCCAGAGTGTCCTTTTATGTCTCCTTGGCTGGAACTGAATCCCATCAGCCGACACCCCTAGATCTGTCACCCACATTAAGGAGTCAGGGGTCTGACAGGACTGACTCCCATGAGAAGGATTCATCCCCTGGGGCCAGGCACCAGCATCACACACCTCAGCAAAGTCGGACTTTGATGATGACAAGAGAGGAAGTAATTGGTTCTGGTTAGGAAGCAAAGCACCAGTTACAGGCACCTTACCAGAGGTACCAAGTTCTCTCCAAGTTTTTGAACTTAGTTCCATATCACGGGTAGCTCTTAAATACCTATGCCTCCTTTCCAAGGGAATAAAAGATTCATGCTAGTTAAAATTAAAGAGGCGGGGGGAGCTCCCTTCATGGCTCAGTGGCAACAAACCTGTCTAGTATCCATAAGGATGCAGGTTCCATCCCTGTCCTTGCCCAGTGGGTTAGGGATCCCACTGTGCCATGAGCTGTGGCGTAGGTCACAGACTCAGCTTGGATCCGGTGTTGCTGTGGCTGTGGTGTAGGTTGACAGCTGCAGCTCCAGTTCGACCCCTAGCCTGAGAACTTCCATATCCCACTGGTGTGGCCCTAAAAAGAGAAATAATTGGGATGAGCCTGAGGCTTATCAAGACAAAGCCCAGGACAGGAGGGACCTTGGACCACATAGCTGGACCCCACCCGGTGCCTGTCTCGCCCCCCACAAAGGGCTCTTCCCTGCAAACATCCCCTCACCTGTACCATGTGGTCCCTCCCCACTGGTCAGAATGGGTTGGTTTAGAAGAGAACCCTGGACTCAGTTATTCCCCGCTCTCGCCTCCCCCGTGCTTTGGGACTTGAGATGGATGGGGGGATAGAGAGGTGGGGCTGCTAGAGACGGTCCTGGGAGGGCCTCCTGACTCCCATCCCCGTAGGACGCTTGCACCTCGCTTGCCAAGAGGAGAGTAACACTGAAGACTCAGATGGCCCCTTCCCTCTTCCCCTGGTCCCCTACCCCACGACCGTGGTCTCTTCCTCCCTTCAGAATTTGGAAATTTCTCCTTCTAAGGAGGGAATGGCTACTTGTCGCCCTCTCCTCGTGTGCGCCCTCCCTTCCTGTCCTGACACCTGACGCCTTCCGGTTTCTCTGCTTCATGATGAGGCCCCTCGGAAGCAACCTGAGGCCCACTGCCCCTCTCCTCCGGTCCCATAATGAACGGGCCCCATCAGGCTCCTGATCGTACCCTGCACTCCAGCTGGGCTTGTCAAGGTCATTAGTGACCACAACCCTGCTAACCCTCCTGCAGGTCTTTAGGTCTCTCCAGAGGACGCAGCCGCAGCACTCGGCCCCTGAAAGTGTCCTCTCGGGTTCCCAGGACAAGCCCCGCAGCGTCCTCTTCCTACTCCATTGCCCCATGCTCTCTGTCTCCCTCCTGTTCGGCCCTCTTGACCCACCTCCCACTTCTGGGAGGCCCCTGAGTGGCCCCTGGACCTGCTCTCCCTGGGTGCACACCCAGAGGTCCTCTCCCACAGCCCCAGCCAGCCCCGGTCTCTTCTCTGCACACCTGCTCTGCAGGTGGTCTTGCCGGGTCCAACTCAGCCCTGGGACCCCTCCCCGTCCAAGCTGACTTCAGGGTTGGGGGTCTCAGCCCCTCACCTGCCTCTCCTCAGTAACCAGCACAGGCAGTACTGATGCATCCCCAGTCCCATAGGCAGTGGCCGAGCCCACATCTCCGGGTGAGGGTCTCTTTGGCCTCTCCACTCTAACCCGTTCCCTGGAGGTTCCTGTTAACTTCCTCAGAACCGTCTGGTGGTCTTTCTTCCCTGTCCTTACAAATGGAGCACGGGGGCTCCACCGACTGCTCCTGTCAGTCTTGACAGCCTTTTCCTTTCTCGTGTCTCCAGCCTGACGCCAAATCAATTGGCTTTGCTCTCACAGACATCCAGAAGCGACAATTTCTCATCCAACCTGCCACTAACACCCAGCCCGGTGTGTTATGAATTTTTGCAATAGATCCTCTGTGTTTCCACCTTAGGTTGCATACAATCCTATGCCTCAAACCCCTCATTAACATGTATCACATTCTATTACTTCTCTGCTCAAACCCCCCAAGTTCCTCCCCAGCTTCTCCCCCTCCTTGCTCATGACCCTCTGCCTCTCTGTCCCCCACCCCCATTCTTTCTGCTCAGCAATGCTGGCCTCTTTGCTTTTACTCAAATACACCAGCATCCTCCTGCCCCAAGACCTTTGCACTGATTTCATCTTCTGTCTGGACGTTCTGCCCAAGGTCATGGAATAGCCTACTCCACCACTGCCTCCTGATCCCTCCCATGTCCCCATCACATAGGTTTTCCCTTTCAACCTTTGAAAATCTCCCACAAGGAGCTGCTGCCAAAGTGGGTGGGGCCTGGGCAACTACTTTGGAGGGGTCCCTGTCCATGTAAACAATTTGACTCATGCAAATGTGGTGCATTTCAGCACCATTTGAACAGCCCAGTCTCATGCAATTCCATAAAGAAAAACGCTGCTAGGCCGTTGACAATAATCTGCTTAGCAGGCTACCCTCCAAGAACCTGAAGCTGCTATGAGGTCCTGAGATGACCCCAACAGGGATGTCCCAGATCAACCCAACCCAGGGCGTATGGCCCACCCCATGCAAAGGATCGAGTCCGAGGGTGCCCCAAGGGAGCACTGGGGACAAGATGTCTTTTCAGACTGAAATGCCCTAACCAGGTGGCGCTGCCAGCCCCAGCTCATCTCTGCACCATGGTGACTTAACCTTTTTAAGGTATTCTAGAATACAGGCACTTCGTTTGCCCAGTTCTAAAGGTGTTTTTTCTTTTTTCTTTTTTCTTTTCTTTTCAGGGCCACACCCATGGCATCTGGAAGTTCCCAGGCTAGGGGTTGGATCAGAGCTACAGCTGCTGGCCTACACCACAGCCACAGCAACACCAGATGCAAGCCAAGTCTGCTACCTACACAGCTCACTGCAACACTGGATCCCCAGCCCACTGAGCGAGGCCAGGGATGGAACCCACATCCTCATGGATCCTAGTCGGGTTCATTAACCACTGAGCCACAAAGGGAACTCCTGAAGTTTCTCTCTCTTTCTATCTCTCTGTCTCCGTCTCTCTCTGTGTGCCACACACACACAACACATATATTCAATATCCCAAGGATTTCCTGTCAATTCCTGAAAAAGTACACATTTATTCACTTAATTCTTTGTTTTGGATTTAATTATCCCATAATAATTTGGGGCAGGAGTCTTGTCTGTTTTACCATGGCTGTAATCCCAATGCATAACTATGCCTGATGTACTGTAATGTCCAAATTGAAGGTTATAAATTACTGACTGAACACCATCTCCAAAGGGTCTCTCTACAGATGTATGTTCTTTATATGAAAAAGGACTTTGCTGTATTTGTTTTACTTTATAGTTTACAAACACTTCCACATCTCAGATCACTTGGAAAAGGTCCTTCTGAATTTGAAGTTTACTTATGGCTTTAGAGTTGTTGTATATTTTTATGTATGTATGTATTGTCTTTTTAGGGCCACATCCACAGCATATGGAGGTTCCCAGGCTAGGGGTTGAATTGGAGCTGTGGCTGCTGGTCTATGACACAGCCACAGCAACCAGGGATCTGAGCCATCTTCGACCTACCCCACAGCTCATGGCAACGCCAGATCCCCAACCCACTGAGCAAAGCCAGGGATCAAACCTGCATCCTCATGGATGCTAGTTAGATTTGTTTCTGCTGAGTCATGATGGGAACTCTGAGTTGTTGTATATTTTTAGATGTGAGAGAAGTAGCTAGGAGCTCAGAAGGAGACTTTTTTTTGTTGCAGTGACAAGGAAACACCATTCTTGGAACAGAAGGAGGCAGGCATCATGCAGTAAAATGAGGACACATTTCAAAATGAGCCATTTGATTGGACATCTTGGAAATGAGACCTTGGATGAAATCTCTGGTCCCTGGATGGAACAAAGCTAGTGAGGCATGTTGAGCATAGAACTGAGTTTTCAAAGCTAGCAATAAGGAAGCACTATTTTCTTTCTTTCTTTTTCTTTTTTTTTTTTTTTTTTTTTAGGGCTGAACCCACAGCATATGGAAATTCCCAGGCTAGGGATCGAATTGGAGCTGCAGCTGCCAGGCTACATCGCAGCCACAGCAATGCAGGATCTTCGCCATATCTATGACCTACACCACAGCTCATGGCAATACCAGATGTCCAACCCACTGGACGAGGCCAGGAATCGAACCTGCATCCTCATGGATACTAGTTTCTTTACCGCTGAGTCATGACAGGAACTCCCAGGAGGCACTATTTTCTTGTGTGAACTGTCTTGGTTGGGCTCCTGTTGCTATAACACTGACGTTTGTCCATAAGGGTCTGGCTTCCACATACCAGAGGAGGACTTTCCACATCTCAGTGCAGTCACCTTCCCTAGATAAGCTGAGCTCCACGGGGGATGATGAACTCCATGGGGGGAGCAGCAGGACAACACCTGTCCTCCCCCCATGGACAGACAAGGCAGGGCCCCTGGGCTTAAGAGTAGAAGGTAAAGACACCTGCATCTCTTCTAGAGAGAGCAATAAAGAGGGAGGCCACACTGTCAGCCTTGGCTAATGGCTTCTCAATTCAGCAATCTCTGTTTCTGCTGAGCTGAGAACTCCATGGTTGCCTTTGGCCGATCTTATTTAGTATTATTATTTTTTGTTGTTGTTGTCTTTTTAGGGCTGCACTTGCAGTTTATGGAGGTTCCCAGGCTAGGGGTCAAATCAGAGCTGCAGCTACTGGCCTACACTATAGCCACAGCAATGCCAGATCCAAGCCACATCTGCAACCTACACTACAGTTAACGGCAATGCTGGATCCTTAACCCACTGAGCAAGGCCAGGGATTGAAACTGTGTCCTCATGGATACTAGTCAGATTCATTTCCACTGAGCCATAACAGGAACTTCCTTATTTTTTATTATTGACCACTGGCATTCCTTATTTCTTGCAGCGCAGTTCTTGGTTCCATAGTTCCATTGTGTGATCATTTGCAGTAATAAGACATGAGGATACACACACAGACACACACACACGTCTTCCACACCACACACAACACACACACTCATGCATACCTTCTAGCCACATACGAATGTACAACACACAGCACAGGAGTTCCCATCATGGCACATTGGAAACAAATCTAACTAGGAACCATGAGGTTGTGGGTTCAATCCCTGGCCTCACTCAGTGGGTTAAGGATCTGGCATTGCTGTGAGCTGTGGTGTAGGTTGCAATGCAGCTTGGATCTGGTATTGCTGTGGCTGTGGGTGTCGTAGGCTGGCAGCTATAGCTCCAATTCAATCCCTAGCCCGGGAACCTCCATATACTGTGGGCGAAGCCCTAAAAAACAAAACAAAAGAAAACAAAACAGAAAAACGCACAGCACCACCACCGCCCAACACACATATGCACACAACACACATATGACTCCTTCACAAACAGGTGCACACCATACACTACACACGTGTATGCTCAAACCACCCCCACCTAGGCACAGGCACATACAGTACACTTACACACACACACACACACACACACACACACACCTTCCACATGCATCTCATCTCCAGTGAATGCCTCCCAAAGCAGGTGTTTTGTTCCATTTTTTTTCTGATGTCCTTCCATTCCATCTATTAGTCGGGTCCAAGAAAAACCCAGCCCTTTACTGTCACACTGAGCTGGTGGTTTTTAGCCTGGCCTGTCTCCCAGCACCTGTCCCCACATCTTAGGCCTCTGCTTGGTCTCAGTGCAGCCCAGTGCTCAGCGAAGCCCTGGAGACTCAACCTTGACGCGAGGAAAACTCTGAAATATTTCAACACCATTCTCTTTGGCTTGAGGTTAGTTAATTCTTGCTCCCAAATTCTGTGACATTTATTTGTTTTTTTTTAATGATTTTTTTTCCATTATAGCTGGTTTACAGTGTTCTGTCAAGTTTATACTGTACAGTAAAGTGACCCAGTCACACATACACACACGCATTCTTTTTCTCACATTATCCTCCATCAGGCTCCATCACAAGTGACTAGATAGAGTTCCCAGTGCTATACAGTAGGATCTCATTGCTTATCAATCCCAAAGGCAATAGTTTGCATCTATTAACCCAGATTCCCAGTCCATCCCACTCCCTCCCCCTCCCCCTTGGCAACTCCAAGTCTGTTCTCCAAGTCCATGAGCTTCTTTTCTGTGGAAAAGTTCATTTGTGGCATATATTGGATTCCAGATATAAATGATATCATATGGCATTTGTCTTTCTCTTTCTGACTTAATTCACTTAGTATGGGAATCTCTAGTTCTGTGACATTTAATGACCCACAGCTAAAAGATACAGCTAAATTAACCACCATTACTACCCTTCAAAGGAACTCTAATGAGATCAAAATATATGTGTTCTATGTGGATAAAATTTAAGTAGAGTTTTATGTGTCATGTCTTGAAGAAGTAAGTTCCCCGAGATTCGAGAGATTTCTACGGTCGAAGCATATGCTACAGGGTAGAAGCCAGGATTAAGATTGATTAGCATAGAAATCAGTGCACAGACATGCACCTGAGATTCATGTGTCCTTATGTCTTCAGGTATTATAAAGAAGCATTATTCCAGGGGAAAAATAATTCAAGAAAGAACTGGATATATGAAACTCTTATTGCGTGACAGAAAGTTAATAGACAGGCAGACAGGTGTTTGGTGGCTGTGACAAGCAGTGTGATGGTGCCATGAATTTTTAAGAGTGTTCTTTTTTTTTATTTTACCAGCCAGAATCTTTTTTTTTTCTGGAGGGGAGAATGGGGAAAATATCCGAGGAAAAATGAACATGAAGGCAGCATTGCTAGTTTCATCTGGCAATCATAAGGAGACTGGACAAGCGTAATGCATTATTCACTAGAAAGTTATGAAATCACAGAGGGAACAGATATAGAAATTCATTCTACAGGATATTCAGCTGCTTAAATGAAAGCAGGTTGAAGATTCTGGGGTTGCCTTTAAAACGCATGGTGCCAAAATGCAAACCAAGAGAAGACTCAGCAGGAACTTGACTTGGGCATGTTTTAGCTTTAATAGCACACAACTGAAGACAACATCTGTATGTCACAGTCTGGAAAAACCCAACAGTATGGTAAGCCATCCAGTCCTCCTTTAACAGAATCCAAAGGGGGCATGGGGGAAAGTGCCTGCAGCGATGCACAGGCATCTGAATCCTACACCAGCTCCCCGGAGTCCATGCTGGACACACAGGACAGAGGGGTCCTCATTGCAGATGCCAGCAACAAGGGGTCACAAGTGGCAGTAGAAAGAGTGTGAGCCAAGCGGAAAGGAAGCCTGAGTGTCCTTTGGCTATTTCCTTAGACTCTCTAAGCTTCAGTTAATTTGTAAATTAAGAAAGACCTACTTTTGGACTTCCTGTCATGGCTCAGTGGTTAATGAACCCGACTAGCATCCGTGAGGATGCAGGTTCAATTCCTGGCCTCGCTTAGTGGGTTAAGGATCTGGCATTGACATGAGCTGTGGTGTAGGTCGCAGACACGGCTCAGATCCTGAGTGGCTGTGGCTGTGGTGTAGGTCAGCAGCTGTAGTTCTGATTGGACCCCTAGCCTGGAAACCACCATATTGCCGCAGATGCGGCCCTAAAAAGACAAAAGACAAAAAAAAAAAGCAAGGAAGAAAGACCCACTTTGTAAAGTGAAACCTACTCTGAGGGCTTAGGTACATTTTGGAACACAGT
The DNA here is from genome assembly GCF_016906955.1 of Phacochoerus africanus. NCBI lineage: Eukaryota > Metazoa > Chordata > Mammalia > Artiodactyla > Suidae > Phacochoerus > Phacochoerus africanus. The sequence continues at coordinate 52,186,856 of NC_062548.1, read as the reverse complement.
GATGGACAAGAAGCAGGCACCCCAAAAAAGTTTCCATGGTTTCCTTTTCTTCTTGGAAACTGTCAGTCAATGGAACACTCTGATCCTGGTGTTGTGAATTTCACCCTAGGCCTGGGGTCTTGCAGACCAGCTCCCTGGACTCTCATGTTCCAGAGGCTATTGTTAGTTGAGAAGGAAAAACTTTTCTTCTACACTCACGGGTTATTGCTTGAGGACCTGCAAATTAAATTAAGAAAAGAGATTAACAGGAGAAAAGGCACACAATTATTAATATGTATATGCATATGGGAGTTCACAGGAAAGAAGTGCAACTCTAAGAAGTAGCTGCTTCGGGGTTTAGACCCCATCTTACAAAAGAAAGGGGGTTTGAGCTTCAAGTGATGATAAATCCTGGGGAAATGACTAAGAAACGTAGGGGGGAACCAATGACAGATGTAAATTACTTTAGTAAGAGCTATTTATGTAAACAAGCGTCTTCACAAAGGGAAATTTATGCCCTGTACTGGGCAGATGAGGAAGGGCAAGGAGGCCATCCTGCCTCTGTTGGTTCTGTTATCTTCAGTTCAAAATAATCTTCATGCCAAAGTGGTGTATTTGATGGTGGCATATTCTGATCTCCTTCACGTTTTATATATATGTTTATATATATACCTCAGTCTGAATAATAGATATATATCGAAGTTGGATCCTAAGATATTTCCAGGTTTCTGGTTTCTGGTTTCTGGGACTCATCTCTCAAATGTTTTCTTTCTTTCTTTCTCTTTCTTTCTTTCCTTCTTTCTTTCTTTGTTTTTCTTTCTTTCTTTCTTTCTTTTTGTCTTTTTGCCTTTTCTAAGGCTGCACCTGCAGCATATAGAGGTTTCCAGGCTAGGGGTCCAATTGGAGCTGTAGCTGCCAGCCTATGCCAGAGCCACAGCAACGCAGGATCCAAGCCATGTCTGCCACCTACAACACACCTCACGACAGCGCCAGATCCTTAAACCACTGAGCGAGGCCAGGGATCAAACCCGAAACCTCATGGTTCCTAGTCAGATTCGTCTCCACTGCACCACAATGGGAACTCCTCAATTGTTTTCAAACACAATTTAAAGGATACCTTTAGAAAACCAGTTGCTCAGAATTTTTGTCCAACCTGATAGAGGGTAAATGAATTTCCAGGTTAGCTTTCCTTTTTTCTTTCTTTCTTTTTTTTTAATGTTTTTTTAGGGCTACACCTGTAGCATATGGAGGTTCCCAGGCTAGGGGTCAAATCAGAGCTACAGCTGCAGCCACAGCTTACGGCAATGCTGGATCCTTAATCCACTCAGCGAAGCCAGGGATCCAACCTGCCTCCTTATGGATGTTAGTCAGATTCGTTTCTGCTGAGCCAGGACAGGAACTCCCAGGTCAGCTTTTCTTAAAGCAAAACTCACATGTACATCTCTGGGACCTTGCGATGCACTTATTCCTTGTGTTCATCATGAAGATATTCTGGGGTTGGCCAGGACCAGACAAGACCTCCCAATAGAAATGAATAGTAATATTATTGTGGTAAGGAATATAATCCTCTATGTAAATATGGAAAGAATTCTTGCAGTTTTGGAGGCTGCTTAATCCATGCAGGACAGATCAGTTCCAGTTACTTTCCTAAGAGGTAATTTGCTATATACATTTTAAGTGTTTACAAAATTATAAACAGTGAAATGTTGCAACTCCAAAATTTTAGGCTCCTGGGTTCATCAGGGCACAGAAAGGATTTAACCCATTAAACAAGACTAAATAAGGTGAGTCCCTCTTCCACTCGCATTGAAGTTGCATTTCTGAACCAACTTGCATTCATAACATCAGGTGAAGCTAACAGTGCTTTTCTACTATGAAGTGGCTATATCCCTTCTTCTTCTTCCAGTTCATATATTCAAGGTAATTGGCTTTCCCAGGTTGTGACACTAAGGGACAGCCATAAACTGTGATTCAAGATGTCATCTCTGTGACTGTACACTGGTCCCCCTTTAAGAAGCCCCATTTGTCTACCATTTCGGCAGCAGGATGCATAAGACAGCACAGATCTGTGAAGAAATTGATTCCTTAAGTTTTGTCGTCTTAAAAGGTGGATGTCCTTGGGGTTTAACCTTTAAAAATTGTGAATCACTACATGGTACACCTGTAACTTGTATTACACATCAACTACACTTCAGTTTTTAGAAGTTGGATGTTATTGGAATCCAAGCAGAAAAGGTGAGGTGTACATTTACAGCCTGACATACTTCCAAGGAGTCTGAGTAGGCTCCAAAACCAGCATTATATGTAATCAAAATGTTACTGTCTCCCACAACTCCTGCTATTCCTGTCCCTGGCCTTTCCTGACTGAGGATTACCAGCTACAGTGAATTATGCTGAAATGTACAGCAGTTTTATGACTAACAAATGAGGGTTAGAACAGACCACACAGTGTAGAGCCACTTGAGGTTTGAAGTTAGACTCCAGCACTTGATTTTTTAGCAATGCGGGTGCCTGGCTCGATTCTGCAGCCTCCAGATGCCTTTGACAAATTCTGCCGCCCTGGACCAATGCTACTGGCTTGTGTGTGCTCCATGGCAGCTCTTCTCTTGCAATCCTTCAGCTTGTGCTGGTTTTCATTTCTTCCCCAGAGCATCTCAAAAAAAGCTATTAATTGCATTCATGATTGTGGATGGCACAAGCGAGTTTCCAAAAAGTGCATACAATTCTGTTCAATTCTCTAATAAACAAAATCCATGGCACTGTGCCTAAGACAAGTTAATCCATCATTAAACCTCGATGCCATGTCCTTCCACTATGGAGTTGCTTGGCTTTTATTCATACCTTTTGAAAAAACAACACCTTAAGAGACCCTTGCCCCTGTCTAGAGCGCCTTTGATTTGCAAACGCTGTGATGAATTGTAGTCTGTGAAAAATGATTCCTTCTCCTCGAACCACACGCACTCAAAACCATCCTCACCTGTCATCAGCCTCTGAAAAGCACAGAGAATGTTGCCTTCCTGTCATTCCTGGTTGTCTTGGAAATGTGTTTTCTTCAACTCAGTGTTCCCACTGGGCAAGGAATGACCTTAATCTCTGATGAAAATCCCAGCAGGTATGACATATGATTGAATATTTCTGAATATATCCTATAAACGCAATATCTACAACACAGAGAAGACATTACTAGACAGAGGAGGCCTCAGGTAGCAAAGCTCTAGACAACCGATAACAATTTTGTGATATTTTCACATCCCCATAAGTTTAGACCAAATATTTTTATAATTTATTTTGATTATTTCAGTCTGTTATAGGAATGGGGGTCCTCGTAAAATTCATATGTGAAAGCCAGAATCTTTGGAGATTGTACTCTGAAAGAGGTAATTAAAGTTAAATGCAATCATGAGGATGGGGCCTCAATCCCAGAGGATTGGTGTCTTCATCAGAAAAGGACACAGAGAACAGAGAAAGGCAGCCACTGCAAACGAAAGAGAGAGGTCTCAGGAGAAACCAACCTGTTGCCTAAATCTTGGACTTCCACTCTCTAGAACTGCAGCAAAATAAATTTCTATTGTGGAAGCAGCCCAGTCTGTGGTATTGTGTTATGGAAACCCTAGTAAACTAATATATAGTTCATGTAGGCTTTTATTTTATTTTATTTTATTTTTTAATTTTTTGGTCTTTTTAGGGACGCACCCATAGTATATGGAGGTTCCCAGGCTAGGGGTCAAATCAGGGCTGTGGCTGCTGACCTAAGCCACATCCACAGCAATGCCAGATCTGAGCTGTGTCTGTGACCTACACCACAGCTCAAGGCAATGCTGGATCCTTAACCCACTGAGCAAGGCCAGGGATTGAACCTGCATCCTCATGGATACTAGTCGGATTCATTTTCACTGACCCATGATGGGAAGTCCCATGTAGGCTTTTAATTGATTTTTTTGTTTCCCCAATTAAAAAAAAAAACTATAACTTATAAAGACATTTTTCAAAAACCAAAACTTTAGCTTGTGAATAACATTTTTAAATTTTTAATGATTAATAATCATTCCAGATTAATAAGAACATCATGATGAGAAAATAGACTTTCATGTTCATTTATCACATTGTTATTAATGTAAACAGGCTTAAAATAGAAAATTCATACTCAGCTTTCATTTATCTGTGTGCCAGTGGATGCAGCCATGGTAATGGTACCCAACAGGGTAGTTATTTCTCATGATACCATCTCATCTCCAGCTGTCATCTCTGGATGGCTTCTTGTGGACCTGACACTGCTCTATATAGCTTTAAGATTAAGCTAAGTAACTTATAAATAAATAGAAAATGGGGTTACTAATAGTCATCCTTCAATAGCAATACCTAGGAAATGTGGAAAGTAGTAAATCCCCATCAGAAAGATAAGCCCATGATCACAGAAAACAGATGCCAAAAATAAGTACATGGAAGGTGAAGAGAGACTCAGACTTTCTGTGTCACAGCTCTGTTAAAACCCAAATATTAGAGGAGTTCCCACTGTGGTTCAGTGGTAATGAACCTGACTCGTACCCATGAGGACTCGGGTTTGATCCCTGGCCTCTCTCGGTGGGCCAAGGATCCAGCACTGTCATGAGCTGAGGTATAGCTGCAGATGTGGCTTAGATCCTGTGTTTCTTTGGCTGTCGTGTAGGCCGGCAGCTGCAGCTCCTATTCGACTCCTAGCCTGAGAACTTCCATATGCTGCGGGTACAGCCCTAAAAAGACAAAAAGTTAAAAAAAATTATACTGAATAGACTTTCCATTTATCCATCGACTTCCCTTAGGTTTGGCACAGAAAAATAAAATCCCTAGTAGCCTTGGATCAGTTCCAAGGAGAGAAGCAGAAGACTAAGCGAGGGGTTATCACGGGGAGAGAGCTCATGTTAGAGAACCCCACTGACAACTGAGACCCCGAAAAGCTAGTTGTTCTGCAGGTAAACAGAGAGGAAACACTCTACTTCCACAATAAGATTATAAAGGAAATTCCTTTCCTGATCTTGATTCTGAATAGTGGAGAGGAAAAGAGAAAAAAATGCCTTCTCTGGCAATTTCTGACAGCAAGCTCAGCCTCGTAGGATAGAAGGCTAGAATAAATACCCACTACTTGAATTTACAAATGGAGTATCTTCTTAAAAAAAATATAGGAAAAACATTAAGTCAGATATGTTGTCTGATTAATCAGTGGTTAAATTATCTGCTGGCTATTGAGTTCTTTTGTATACGCAATGTCCCTCCTAACAGTTAATGAAATTTGTCAACAGAAACTGGATTGCTAAGCTATACTAGATAGAAAATGCCTAAATATTTTTGATTTTATAAAATTTTCTATATAATCTCTAAAAAAAATTTCTAAGAAGGCTAAGACTATACCATTCTGGGGCATTCCCGCTATGGCGAAGTGGAAATGAATTCAACTTATCCATAACGATGCAGGTTCAGTCCCTGTCCCTGCTCAGTCTATTAAGGATCCAGCATTTCCGTGAGCTGTGGTGTAGGTCGAAGACACAGCTGGGATCCTGCATTGCTGTGGCTGGGGCGTAGGCTGGGAGCTGCATGCAGCTCTGATACAGTCCCTAGCCTAGGAACTTCCATATGCCATGGGTGCAGCCCTAAAAAAAAGAAAAGAAAAACAAAAGAAAAAAAAGAAATAGAACATACCAATGCTTAGCATTAAAAAAAATTCTGGAGTTCCCGTGTTGCACAGCAGAAATGAATCCAACTAGTATCCATGAGGATGCAGGTTCAACTCCTGGCCTTGCTCAGTGGGTTAAGGATCCCATGTTGCCATGAGCTTTAGTGTAGGTCACAGACATGGCTGGGATCTGGTGTTGCTGTGACTCTGGCTAGGCCAGCAGCAACAGCTATGATTAAACCCCTAGCCTGGGAACCTCCATATGCCATGGGTGTGGCCCTAAAAGGACAAAAGCCAAAAAAAAAAAAATTCTGATGGCCACGGCAGATTTGCTATTTGAACCATGTATGCTGTGCCTTTCTGAAGAGGCAAGAATATACTAAGAATATACTATTCTGCATTTTTTAATAATAATAATAATAACTCTAAATAATTCCAGCCATAAATTTAAGTTAGGTACCTCTAGGTGGCTAAGGGGCTCACAGGAGCGAACCCTTTCTGAAAGATTCTTATAATCAGGGTCCAAAATAATTCCCACAAAGGATACACATGAGAAATTAGCAACTGGGAAAAATGACAAAATATTGAGGAAATAAGACATAAGGAGAAAACATTGGGAAAATAACTCATGGCAGAATTAGAATAAAAAATTTTGCAGGTATTAGAATTAACTTATTAAAAATATAGACATTGAGTATGTTTCATTATATTTGTCAAAAGCATCACAGAAAGTTCTGAAGAAGAGTCAGAGTTTCTAGAAATAAAAAATTTATTTCTTTATTTATTTTTTGCTTTTTGGGGGGTGGGCCACACCTGCAGCATATGGAGGTTCCCAGGCTAGGGGTCGAATTGGAGCTGCAGCTGCTGGCCTACACCACAGTCACAGCATTGTGGGCTCCAAACCACGTCTGTGACCTACACCACAGCTCATGGCAATGCCAGATCCTTAACCCACTGAGCAAGGCCAGGGATCCAACCTGTGTCCTTGTGGATGCTAATCAGATTCGTTAATCACCGAGCCAAAACAGGAATGCCAAAAATTTTAATAGGTACAATTAAAACAATGAAAAATTTATGACATCTTGTAAATGGCAAAAAAAAAAAGAAAAGAAAATTAGAGAGCTGTTCTGTGTATCTGAAGGGATAGTGTGGAATACAATGCAGAGAGACTAACAATAAAAATATAAAAACATGAGAAAGACAAGCAAATGTGGGCTTGGGTGGAAGAATCTAACATACATCTCATAGGATTCTACAAAGTGAGCATGGAGGGAAGAGGGAAAAATGAAAAACAGATGACAATATCTCACAACCCATGAGAGACTCCAGTTCACAGATCTAGAAAGTCCCTCATGCACACAGACAGACAACGCCCATGCCTAATACGTGGTGTAAAAAGAACAGCATGTATGGTAACTGGCTTCACAAAGAAACAATGAAGTCTGAAGATGGCGGAATAGAAGGACTGGAGCTCAACTTCTCTCCTAAAAACAACAAAATTCCAACTAAAGACTGAGCAATCTCCACCCAAATGGACCAGAAACCCATACCCTACTCCAGAAGAAAAAGAGGAGGCCACATCAAGAGGTAGGAGGGGTGATTTCGTGATATAAACAACTCCCTACCTCCCGGGTGGGAAGCTCCACAGACTGAAAACTAACTGGCTCACAGAGACTCACCTACAGGAGTGAGAGTTCTGAGCCCCACATCAAACCCTCACATGCTGGGATCTGTCACTGGGAGAAAGAGCCCCTGGAGCATCTGGCATTGAAGGCCAGTGGGGCTTGTGTGCAGGAGCTCCACAGGACTGGGGGAAACAGAGACCCCATTCTTAAAAGGCGCACACAGACTTTCACGTGCACTAGGTCCCAGGGCAGAGCGAGGTCTCCACAGGAACCTAGGTCAAACCTGACTGCAGTTCTTGGAGGACATCATGGGAAAACAGGGGTGAATGTGGCTTGTTGTGAGGGAAGGACATTGAAGGCAAAGCTCTCGGGAATATTCAGCAGTTGCCTTTCTCTGGAGGTGGCCATTTTGGGAAAATCTGGCCCCACCCGTCAGTCAGTGCTGAGAAGCCCCAGGGCAAACAACAATCCAGGTGGGATCACAGCCCCACCCATCAGTAAACAGGCTACCTAAAGAGCCTCAGGCACACAGCAACCCCTAATCCCATCCAGAGACTAAGCCCCACCCACCAGAGGGATTAGAATCAGCTCTACCTACCAGGGGGCAGGCATCAGCCCCTCCCATCAGGAAGCCTACAGCAAGCCCCCCATACCAACGTCAGCCACAAGGGGGGCAGACACCAGAAATAAGAGAGGCTACAACTCTATTATCTGTAAGAAGGTCACCACACCAAAAACCTATAAAAATGAAAACACAGAGAACTATAACTCAGATGAGGGAGAAAGGAAAAACTCCAGAAAATCAGCTAAGCCATGAGGAGATTCTCAGCCTCCAGGAAAAAGACTTTAGACTGTCAATGCTGAAGATGATGCAAGACATTGGAAATAAACTGGAGGCAAAGATGGATAACTTACAGGAAACACTAACCAAAGAGATACAAGATATAAAACTTAAACAAGAAGAGTTGCAAAATACAATAACGGAAATAAAAAATGCACTAGAAGCAGCTAACAGCAGAATACAGGAGGCAGAAGAATGAATAAGCGAGGTGGAGGACAGATTAGAAGAAATTATGGATGCAGAACAGCAAAGAGAAAAAAGATTGAGAAGAAATGAAGAGAGTCTCAGAGAACTCTGAGACAATGTTAAACACACCAACATCGGTATTATAGGAGTGCCAGAAGGAGAAGAGAGAGAGAAGGGGACAGAAAAAATATTCCAAGAGATAATAGCCGAAAATTTCCCTAACATGGGAAAGGAACCACTCACTCAAATCCAGAAGGCACAACGCATACCATATAAAATAAACCCAAGGAGGAACACACCGAGACACATACTAATCAAACTGACCAAAATTAAAGACAAAGAGAAAATCTTGAAAGCAGCCAGGGAATAGAAACAAGTAACATACAAGGGAACCCCAATAAGGTTATTGGCAGATTTTTCAGCAGAAACTCTGCAGGCCAGAAGGGAGTGGCATGATATACTTAACGTGATGAAAGGAAAAAACCTCCAACCAAGATTACTCTACCCAGCAAGGCTCTCATTCAGATTTGAAGGAGAAATAAAAACCTTCTCAGATAAGCAAAAGCTGAGAGAATTCAGCAACACCTAACCAGCCTTACAACAAATACTAAAGGAACTTCTCTAGGCAGAAAAGAAAAGATCAGCAACAGGAAACAAAAATTCCACAAATGACAAGGCTCACCAGTAAAGGTATATATACAGTAAAGAGATGAAATCATCCATGCACAATTATACCATCAAAATCAGAAATCATAAGAAGAGGTGGGTACAAATGTAGGACACCGGAGATGAACTTGCAATTAAGAGAACAACAACTTAAAACAATCTCATATACATATAGACTCTTACATCAAAACTTCAGAATAACTGCAAACCAAAAATCTACAGTTGATACACAAACAAGGAATCTCTGGAGAAGAAATATATCTCATAGTAAATAAGTGCATAATCCACCATGAAGGGGGTCATTTGACATCATTCTTGGAATGCTGAAGTCTTCTTACATCTGATTCTGATTTCCTCTCCATCAAAGAACTTATACTAATTATAATTAAATAACGCCACAGTACAATTAAATAATACAGTTCTACAATTTTATTATTAATTACCATTTCTCTCCATGGTACAATGTAAAGTCTATAATGTCTTGTCTAGAATAGTGTAATGCCTTTATTGAAGAATCAATGAGATGGAACAAATTGTGAGGACGTATTTATGTAGTTACACTGTTTTTTAACCAACTTATGCATTTTATATTTTACTTATTTTCAGAGGGTGTATTATTTTTGTTATGCTTACCAGTTGTTATTCTTTTTACTATGCTATATAAAATATTTAATGGTATATAAGGCTATCTTCTTTATAAATTTTAGTTGCATAATATAATTTAATATAATGCTAATTTTTAAAGAAAAATTGAAATGTAATAGATAAAACTAAGTAGTAAAGATGAAAGCCATAAAATTGGGATAAAGTATAGAATAAATTTCCTATTTGTCTCAGCATATTTTCCATTCCACTTCTCCAGTTGGAGTCACTTAATCTGTTTCTTAAGATCCATGTTATAATAATCTGTGTGAATGTAATTGTGTGTAAATGTATGTATTTTATTCTGTAAAAAAATAAAATAAAATAAAATAAATAAATAAATATAAATAAATAAATAAATAAAAATAAATTTAAAAAAAAGAAACGATGAAGTCTAAGAATCAATGGAATAATACATGTGAAGTAATGATAGGAACTGTCACCTTGAACCGTATATCTAGAAAAACTATCATTTATTAATCTGAATCAAAAATGTACACAAATTAGCAAAAAAAAACAAGGAAATATTAAAAACAAAAGAAGCTCAGTAAAGAAATGTCCAAATGATTAATGAAAATGTAGGGAGTTCCCTTTGTGGCTCAGAGGGTTAAGAACCTGATTAGTATCCATGAGGATGCGGGTTTAATCCCTGACCTCTCACAGTAGGTTAAGGATCCAGTGTGCCATGAGCTGTGGTGCAGGTCACAGATGTGGCTCGGACGCCGTGCTGCTGTGGCTGTGGTGTAAGCTGGCAGCTGCAGCTCTGATTCAGTCCTTGGCCTGGGAACTTCCGTGTGCCACAGATTCAGCCCTAAAAAGAAAAAAATGAAAAAGAAAATGGTACTAGATGGAGAAATCAAGAGCAAAGAAATGCTAGTGTTAAATATGTGGATAAGTCACGGAGCTCCCTGGTGGCTCGGTGTGTCAAGGATCAGGCATTGTCACTGCTGTGGCTCTGGTTATAGCTGTGATGATGGTTTAGTTCCTGGCCCAGGAACTTCTGCATGCCCTGAGTGTGTATATATATATATATATATATATATATATATATATATATATGTAAATCTGATATATGTATGTGTATATATATATATATATGTAAATCGACTATAAAACAATAACCATGTTCAAAGAGTGGGGATAAAAACAAAGCTGAAATAGAATACCAGATATTAGTAGCATACCATGTGGACAGAATGAGGGACTTAATAATCTTGAGAGCCATGTATTTCTCAGTAGGGCAGAGACCCTGCTAAAATTATTAAAATGCGTAAAGTAGCTCCCAAAAGAATAGAAACAGAGACTACAACTTCCAAAACAACAGGGAGGAGAAATGTAAATAAAATGATGCAGTCCTAAAAGGGTGTCAGAGAGGAAAAATCATAGAAATGACATAAAAAGAGGGAAAAGGGTTACCACATGTGCTATGACAGAAATTTTATGTGTGTGTATATATATATATATATATATCTTAGAAATCATATTAATATTCTTTGACAAAATGTGTCCATGGTAAAGATAATGAGATGTGAAGTTTAAAATCTCAGCATAATAAAAGAATGGAAACAGTCAAATCAAGTAAGTAAGCAGTCAAGAAAAAATATGCTGTGTCTACACTTAGATAAAATAGATGTAAAAAAAATACAACTTTGTATATCAACTCTACTTCAATAAAATAAAATATTTAAAAAATTATTTAAGAAAATCTGTTCTGATTAAATTTTCAAATGACTAAGATGATAAAAATTAATATATAAGTGTTGACATAGCTATAAGACTATGTCACATCCACCATTTGAACAGAAGATGTTCATGCATTTAAGTAAGTACAGAAGCTTTTATCAGACCAAAATTTAGTGGATGGGGAGTTGGGGTTGGTAGAGGCAAACTATGACCTTTAGAATGGATAAGCAATGAGGTCCTACAGCAGAAATTGGCACTACATTGTAAATCAACTACAGTTTAATTAAAAACAAAAAACTTGGCGAGGTATAGGAGATTTGAACTATACCACTGACAACATTGTAGCATCTGGTAGAAACACACAAGGTTCTACATAGAATCTTGGAAAAACTTATTTATTTTTATTTTTGTCTTTTTTTTTTTTTTTTTTTTTTTTAATGGCTGTACCCACAGCATATGAAGGTTCCCAGGCTAGGGGTTGAATCCGAGCTGCAGTTGCCGGCCTATGCCACAGCCACAGCAACATGGGATCCGAGCTGTGTCTTTGACCTACACCACGGCTCATGGCAGCACCAAATCCTTAACCCACTGAGCCTGGCCAGGGAGCGAACCTGTGTCGTCACTGATGCTAATCAGATTTGTTTCTACTGAGCCACGATGGGAACTCCCATAGACAATTTATATCTGTTTCAGTGGCTCCTCTGTCTGCATTTGGATGACCACATGCATCATCTCATTCTTTTTTTTTTCAATGATTTTTATTCTTTCCATTATAGCTGGTTTACAGTGTTCTGTCAATTTTCTACTGTACAGCAAAGTGACCCATTCACACACACACACACACACACACACATATATATATATGTTTTTCTCACATTATCCTCCATCACGCTCCATCACAAGTGACTAGATATAGTTCCCAGTGCTCTACAGCAGGATCTCATTGCTTATCCATTCCAATCATCATCTCATTCTTAAAGGAGAAACCCAGGAATCCACCTAGAGCCACCTCCACACCTGCACATCTCACCAGTCACCACATTCTGTCCATGCCACCTGCCCAATCAGTGCGCTTCCCTTCATTTTCATTGCCACAAACGCTCTTAAGCGCTGTGACATCTTCTGGAAGAGGCTGTGGATCATGCTGAGGACCATGACAATGATGAGCAGAATATATGTGGCTCTCATGCACCAAGCACTTTCCCGCTATGAACATGTTCAGGCCCTGCAATGACTCGGGTAAGTAGATGTATGATTTTCTCCATTTTCCAGATGAGGAGACTGGAGCAGAGATGTTAAAAATTTTCCCAACACAGGTACTTAGTGGTGAAGCCAGGACTCAAGTCCAGGTGATCTAACAGAAGAGTCTGCACTCTGACACCCCAGTGTAACCAGGGTGGCTTCTCTTGCTCTTGCCATCCCTCCAAAGTATTTTTCACCTACGGCTAGAATACTAAAACCATTTTCTCTTGCCCTCAGAGTAAAAATTCAAATTCCTCGATAAGGCACAAAAGTTAGGGTTCTAATTCCGTCCCCTAGCTGGATACCATGACCATCCTGCATCACACTCTACTGTTTTAGATATTTTCCTTTCTCTGAACACCTCTGTATTTTCTTGTCCCAAACAGGCTGCCTTTTTCACCAATTTTGTTTGGCTAATGTCTACTCATTCTTCAAGTAGCTGTTATGAAGGCATTCTTCCTCTGGGAAGTCTCTCTTAACCCTCTCCTAAGATGAGTATAAGTATCCTTCCAGTGAGTTTCCTGTTGCATCTTTTATTCTCTCTTTGCTTTACCATCTCCTCCAATTGACTGTCAGCTCCCTAAAGGCTGAACCTTGTGTTATTCAATTTGTACTCCCTTCAATTCCGCTGTATAGAATGCACTGGATTACAGCTCAACAATTCTCCACATGAGCTCATTGTATGAACTTCAGGAATTCAACCAATTTCCATGCAATTTTATGCGGAATGTTGTAAGCATGTGGATGAGTCCTTTGGGAGGCAGGTAACAGGAAATAATTGCATTCTCTGACTTGCCTCTGAGCTAGGATGCATCTGTACGTGAAGTAGATTGGAAATCTCCAGAAGCGGCTTTCCAGTGTCTGTCTCCTGGACAACAACTCACAACTTCCCAAAGTTTCCCAGAGTCTGCCCTTCCCATAATATTCACAAGTAGTACCTTTCTCCTTCTTATGTGGCTAGCTACGTATGTTTTATGATTCCATGGTTCCATTCATATTCAGGAACTGAGCACTATAATTAGGGAAACCCAAATCGTAATAGTTGCTATATAAATTCAATATCATTATGGAGCCCAGCCAGGATATGGAGTTATTTCAGTCAATCAAGTACTCTAATTAATGGTGAGAAGTAACAGGTGAGATGCGACTGACCAGTAAGAAAGTGGATTTGTCTAAGTAAGTGGTGGGTGGAACTGACATTTCCGCTTCATAGCTGCAATTGAGTTTTCAGATTTCAAAGAGCAGAATAGAATAAAAGACAAACTTTGGGGTGAAACTCAATCTCTGATGATGCAGCAAGATCTCACGCATCTTTGCGGGTCAGTGCTAGAAGCATTCATCATCATGGCAGTAGCCGTGCAAGTAATAGAGATTTCTGGTTGAAGTTTCAGTTTTGACTCTGCTCATTTAAGTCTCATACATAGATGTCGGGAAGAGGAGAGGAAGGTGTTCAATAAATTTAGTGGGTGACTTCTAGGAGAATAAAAGGAATTTGTATGCATTGGCTGCAGTGGCCGAATTGTATTCTGTTCTCTTACTTGTATTAACCTTCCATCCTCCTTCTGTGGCCTTGCAATGGATTCATTATTACTTTTTTTAAATGATAAAAGTGTTTGGACCAAGTGTTTCATTAAAAGGACAAGCCTGAGCAGGTCCTGTGCACAAAGCCTTCAGTTCTATGAAGTAGAAAGTTCATCTTCACAGAAATTCGCATGTCCTTTGTATCCAACAGAAGGACAATAAGGCATTAGTCCTTTTCCAACCTCATTGGGTTGCGGTGAATAGGAAATAGAAGGGAAATAAGAGAAGCAAGGACAGTCCTTTCAAGGCAATCTGTGAGGATCTTGAAGCAAGCGTTATGCTCAGTCTAGCATTAATCAGCCTTCTCAAACACCTTGTGATTAATTCTGCATAATGAGAGAAGCGTCCAAGGAATCCAAGACTGGAAGCACATGTGACTCAGAAACCCGGAGAAGACAAAGAACTCCGTGGGCTTTAATAACTTAAGACCGTCCTTCCTAACTGCCTGACGATCATCTCCAAAAGGCTATTTACATTTATCAAGACAACAAAGGAAATTTATCATCGTCTTCCCAAAGGTAGTCCTCCTTTTTTGACCTCATTTCACCCCAAGAGGGGTCATTAATCAACTCATCCCCTGAGCTTCTTCAATACCTAATTTTTTGTACTGACGCCTCGATTATCACCTTTTACATATAAGAAATTTACAGGACAGTGACTTATTAGGGTCTGCCAGGAGAGTGAGTGGACTGGGCCCTCAGAGAGCAGGGACCATCATTCATTTCTGCATCCATAGCATTCTGCAGAATAGGTGTTACCGTTGCAGTTTCCTCAGGTCCCTGTCTCATCGTAACAAAGCATTGGAACGGCAGACGTTTGACAAATTTGTTAAAGCGAAAGTACATTTTCAGAGAGGGAGAGAAAGGACTCACGTACGCGCAGGTTAAAAAGAGGGCTCGGCTCACGCTGCAATAATCTTTATTCCCCACAATAGGGACCTGAGTAGAGACCCAGTTTGATCTTCCGATTGGTCTTGGGCAGGATACCTTAATTTGCATGGGGACAGGTTAGATGGTGACCAGGTGAGGAATGGATGACATACCTTCTCTAGCAGGGAGGGAGCAGCCCAGGCTGGGCAAGGTAGGGGAAGGGGCATTACCATGAGACATGGTCAGAGGCTTTGGGGTTTCATCTCCTTGAAGGGGACTTGAAGCCTATAACACAGGGACCTTAGAAAATAGTTTCACATAAGAAGAGCTCAGATGCACTAAACATTATATACCCAACACTGTTCTAAGAGCTGCAGAGCCCTGTGAAACAGACATAGTCATTGCCCCAGTCAAACAGGTGAAGAAACTGAAGCACAGAAAGTTTAAGTAGCTTTCCTGGGGTCACATCTCTAGTAATGGAAGGAGCCATGAATCAAATCCAGACAGTCTGCCCCCAGTCTCCCAGTCTGCCTGAACTCTGTGTAACATTTCACTGGGGTGTCTTCTGGTTTCCCCATTATTAAACTCTCCCTCTCACTCTCTCCCTCCCCTCCTTCACCCCACCTCTCTCTACCTCTCTCTTCCTCCCTCTCCCCATCTCCCTCCTTCTCCCTCCCTCTCTCTCTCCCCACCATGTATATTCAGTAACGTGAAGACTTACTGCCAGCTGGGCTCCCACCTGTTGGTCCTGTCAGCTGAGCATCTCAGCTCTCTCCCCAACTGAGTGTTGGCCCATCAATAGGGTGACTTTCCTTTGCCTAAATTCTGACATATTATCCTAACCATACCTTGCCTCACTTCCAATAGTGCAGCCTTTTCAGCACCCTGCCTCAACGCAGACACTGTAACGTGGTCCTGAATTAACATATATTGAATTAAATTTCACTTTTAGCAACATGGAAAACATGATATCTTGAAAAATTATCTGTCTATAAAACACATCGCTATGCAGGAAAATGTAAAAATAATCACAAAGCAAAAACAAAAAGTTTAAACCTGGAACTGAACCAACAAGGAATTAAGATAAATTTCCAGGTGCCCAAATCAAAGTAAGGGCAGAAAACAGATTTTTTAAAGAGTACACTCAAGCCACAAGTGCCCCTAAAAACCTGTTTGTCAACTTTGGTAAATTCAAGTCTTGAATGTCACTAGTCACAAAAAGGATAAGAGACATGGGCTTGGGCAACAGAAGTGGAAGACGGAGAACTTAGGTGCTTGTGTGTAACTGGAACTCTCAAAGAGCTAGGGCCTTGACGATCAGATAGCATGAAACAAAAATCCAACCAAATGTATGGAAAAAAGACCTGTCTATCTTGGACTGGGGTTCACGATCACGGCTCTATCTTCATGAGCATTTGAGGTTTGAATTTCCATTTTTACTCAGCCCAGGAAACACAAATTTGCAAAATTACAGCAGGTGGCTAAAGAAGATATAGTGACCAGCAGATGAAGAAACACCATGTCTATGGAATTCAGGGCATCATAAACTCCAATCTGAAATTATGAAACTTGTGAGCAATAACTGACCAAACGAATAGTGAGCAAAGAGAAGCCCAAAGACATCTTATGCTAGGATCCTTGCCTACAGAATAAAAATAAACATAACATTTTTTAAAGGAACAAACCAGAAAATTGATTTTATGACCAAAAAGATACCATCCAGGAAGGGCAGCCAGGTTTGGAAGCTACTACCCACATATAACTTCTAGAGATGAAAAACATGTAATAAATACATTTAAAAATTCAATGCATAGAATTTTTTTGGGGGGGTGTCTTTTTAGGGCCCACCTGAGGCATATGGAAGTTCCCAGGCTCAGGGTCAAATAGGAGCTGCAGTTGCCAGTCTAGACCACAGCCACGGCAACACCAGATCTGAGCTGCTTCTGCAACCTACACCACAGCTCAGGGTAGTGCTGGATCCTTAACCCACTGAGCAAGGCCAGGGATTGAACCCGTGTCCTCATGGATCCTAGTCAGGTTCCTTACAGCTGAGCTACAAGGGGAACTCCCTCTATGGATAGATTCAAAGGCAGACTAGACAATGCTGAAGGGAAAAATAGCAACTGTCTCAAAAGATATAAAAAATGTATTTGAGAGAGAAATTTGAAAAAAATATGGAGAAGCTAAGGGGCATATTGGGTAGAAGAAGATAGAAAATAAGTTTCAGGAGGAGAGAAGACACTAAATGTAGAAGAGAAAATATTCAAGGAGGTGTTGGTAAGTCATTTCCATATTTGAAGCAAGTCATGTAATCTTAGATTTAATAATAATAATTTAATATTATTATTAATTTTATTATTAAATATTAAATAAAATTGCTGCTTATTATCTGTTATCATTATTATTATATATTATTAAATATTAAATAATAATTTAATAATAATTATAGATTTATTAATAGGAAAACCAAATGAAAGGGAAAATATTAGAAAAATAACAATAAAATGCAGAACAGCAAAGAAAAAGAAAGCTCAAGCTGCCCATGAGCTGATCCTTTTAACTACAAATGAGACAGAGATCAAGAGCTGACTTCTCAGTAGACAAATGGGAGCCAGAAGGTGGTAGAATAACACATTTGATATCTGGAAAGAAAATACTTACCAACCAAAAGTATGAAACACTGAAGACAATTGTCCAAGAATGATAGTGTATCTATTTTCAGGCAAAAATTGAAGTTTACTAAGAACTGTCCCATAGGAGAAAGTCAAAAGGAAGAATAGGAGTTCCTGTGGTGGCGCAGTGGTAACAAATCCAACTAGCACCCATGAGGATGCAGGTTTGATCCCTGGCCTTGCTCAATGGGTTAGGATCCAGCATTGCCACGAGTTGTAGGTTGCAGATGTGACTCGGATCCTGCATTGCTGTGCTGTGGTATAGGCCAGAGGCTACAGCTCCTATTTGACCGCTAGCCTGTGAACTTCCCTATGCCGCCACATCCTTAACCCACTGAGCTGTAGGAGCGGCCCTAATAAGACCAAAAAAAAAAAAAAAAAGGAAGAATAGATGAAGGAAGGTAATAAGTCCAGAAGAAATACCTGAAATGGACACAGAAATAGTGAGCAATAAACTATATGGTAGATATGCAGAGGGCAAGAAAGACCATACATAATAGGGATGATGGGGTTGTGACATTTTTTTTAACACATCTTTTTTTAATAGCTCTGACTTTGAGAACAATGGTAATTTTTCGTATACACTCAAAAAATGAAATAAAAATAAGTGGGATGGAAGTAGAACTCAAACTGAATCCAGATGTAACTAATGAATCTGTTTTACAAGTAAAGTTCTTAATTAAATAATTACAATGTAGAGGGTGGGAAAAAAAAGAACTAGCCTAAGTAACCATGGAAAACATTATTTTGATTGTGTACTCTAAGGTTCATGCCATTAAGGAATGTACACAAATATTTTATTCTAATCAATAAATATATTTCTCAAAGGGTTAGTTTGACATGCATACTATTATTGAACATACATGCAAATATAATATGGAAGTGAAAACCAGATATATCACTGTTGCAGAAAAAAAATGAAATACTAAAACGTAAAGAAGTTACAATTCCTGAAGCAGGGGGGAGATAATGAAACTGTTGTGTTAGGTTAGTTTCAGAACTACAGTATGAATTTATGGTTATGTAGTAATTTATGTGGTAACATGTGAGCTATATCAAAGCTGGAATAGATAGAGATGTGTGTACAGATAACCCAACTCTAACTAAGAAAGTTCATTTAGTAGTTCCCATTATGAGTCAGTGGTTAATGAAACTGACTAGGAAGCTTGAGGTTGTGGGTTCGATCCCTGGCCTCACTCAGTGGGTTAAGGATCCAGCATTGCCATGAGCTGTGGTATAGATCACAGATGTGGCTCAGATCTGGCTGTGGTGTAGGCCAGCAGTTACAGCTCCACTTCAACTCCTAGCCAGGGAACCTCCATATTCCTCAAGTGTGGCCCTAAAAAAGCAAAAAAAAAAAAAAAAAAAGAAAGTTCATTTAATATCACACTGCTTTTATGAAACACCTACACTAGTACCTGTTTTCACTAACAGAAAGAATGTGAAGAGGCTATCACTTTTATGCAAAGAGGTAATTGCTTTTCTAATTGCTTCTTCACTTTGCCATTTTGGCTTACAAAAGTTTGCACAGGAATGCTCTATTTCCAGACAGTAGAGGAAACCTGTACCACCAGCCCTTAGTATCCACATCCACAGATGCAAAAACCTAGACTACAGAGGCTCCACTGTATTTACTGTACCACACCACTTATATAAGGCACTTCAGCATCTGGGCTATTTTGGTACACACTGGGACTCCTGGAACCAATCCCCCATCCATACCGAAGGATGACTACATATGCATGTGTTACAAAAATTACACGTATTTCTGGTTGTGTGCCTTGGGGACATATAGAGGCTGTGACAGCCACCCAGATCTTGGCTTCTAAGTAAGATCCTCCCATAAAAGAAACCAGGGCTCCTTGGAGAAATCACTGATTCTGGAGCTGGGAGAAAGAAAATACAAAATTAGCCCAAATATCTTGTGATTTCTGAAAGTAAAGAAATGCTCAGAAAATGACAAGGACATGGTGAAAGGACACAGAAACCATTCGAAGGAACCCTCAGTGCCCTACACTGGGATAATTTGAGCAGCAAAGTAAACAGTGAGAGTGTTAGATTATAATTCACAGATGGAATAAATATCTGAACTCTGTGTTGACTTAAGGGAGAAAGGGCAGCCCCTCCTTACAGTAGATTCCAATTAATAACTATAGGACTTCAAAGAGTGGAAATACCCTCTTTAGGCCAATATCACAGTAATTATTGCAAACAAAAATCATCAATAAATACAAACATTTAATGAGTGAAAGTGTGATAAGAAACAGAGTATCTGCCCAGCCTCAAAGAACTTCCTTTGAAACACTGATTCATTACCAAGGGAAAAATGGTCATTTCGCAGTGGAGAAGCCCTGAAGATGTCACCTTCATTGAGTGATGAAGGTCAACTTATACCCACACATCTGGCTACAATCACAAATATCAGTGTCTTGACAGTTCAGGGGGACCTCATGTCCGTGTCATAGAAAAGTGTGCATTACCAGTGAGGCTCCTGGCTCCACCAACACTGAGGGCTGAGCAGCTTCCACTGGATGGTCTGCACCTGTGGAGGTGTGGGGGGAATTCGTAGGAGAGGTGCAAAGGGATCAGGCTCAGGAAAGGTGAATAGGACTTCTCCAACACGACACTGACCAGCACTGTCTCTCAGCCACCTGACTGTGGGAATACCTAGGAAGTGCCAGCTCAGAGCCCTGTTCACTGAGCTTCTTTCTACCTGCGTGTTTCTCTCTCTCTCTCTCTCTCTCACACACACACACACACACACACTAACACTCAGGTGCAAGTTTTTCATTCAAAATTCTATTTCAGGGATAGATTTATATTCATACAGATAGATTTGGGTCATTCATTAAACTGCTGTTGTTTTTTTTGTTTGTTTGTTTGTTTGTTTTTTTGCTTTTTAGGGCTACACCAATGGCACATGGAAATTCCAGACTAGGGATCGAATTAGAGCTACAGCTGCCATCCTATGCCACAGCCACAGCCACAGCAATGCAACAAGGGATCTGAGCTGCATCTGCAATCTATACCACAGCTCAACACAATGCTGGATCCTGAGTGAGGCCAGGGATCGAACCAAAGTGCTCATAGATACTAGTCAGACTCATTTCCACTGAGCCACAATGGGACGTCCTGCTATAAAATATTTCATGGTATGGATAAACTACAGGATAATTAACCAATCCTTTATAAATATTAGTTAATTTCAATTTTTCTTTATCAATAATCAGCAAGGCTGCAGTGAGCATCCTCTATATGCCTCCATGCCTGTCAGGAGCACTCTGTTTATTTAGATGAATTTAAACACAAGAAAACACTACAGAACTGGTATGAGTGTACATATATACTTAAAATGCAGATACTCTAAGAAATACTCACATCAGACAAAATAGACCTTAAAATGAAGAATAATTTAAGAGACAAGGAAGGACACTACAAAATGATCAAAGGATCAATCCAAGAAGAAGATGTAACAATTTTAAATATCCACACAACCAACACAGGAGCACCAAAATATATAAGGCAACTGCTAACGACCTTAAAAGGACAAATCAACAATAACACAATAATCATAGGGGACCTTAACAACCCACTTACAGCAATGGACAGATCATCCAGACAGAAAATCAATAAGGAAACACAAGCCGTGAATGAAGCATTAGACCAGATGGACTTAAAAGATATTTATAAGACATTCCATCCAAAAGCAAAAGAATGCACATTCTTCTCAAGTGCACATGGAACATCCTCTAATATTGATCATACCATATGAGAAACTTTAAGAAAATTGAAATCATCAAGTGTCTTTTCCCACAATAACATTATACGATGAAATCAACAACAAGAAAAAAATTACAAAAAACACAAACACGTGGAGACTAAACAACATGCTACTAAACAACCAATGGTCACTGAAGAAATCAAAGAGGAAATTTAAAAATACCTAGAAGTAAAATGACAACAAAGACACGACACTCCAAAACCTATGGGATGCAGCCAAAGCTGTTCTAAGAGGAAAGTTTAGAGCAAGACAAGTCCACCTCAGGAAACAAAACAAAAAAAAAGCTCAAATAAACAAGCTAACTCTACATCTAAAGCAGCTTGAGAGAGAACAGACAAGACCTAAAGTTAGTAGAAGGAAAGAAATCATAAAGATCAGAGCAGAAATCAATGCAACAGAAACAAAGAAAACCATAGAAAAGATCAATGAAACAAGAAGCTGGTTCTTTGAAAAGATCAACAAAATTGATAAACCCTTAGCCAGACTTATCAAGGAAAAAAAGAGAGAGGACTCAAATCAATAATATTAGAAATGAAAAAGGAGAAGTAACAATGGACATCACAGAAATACAAAGGATCATAAGAGACTACCATATGCAACTATATGCCAGTAAAACAGAAAACCTAGAAGAAGTGGACAAATTCTTGGAAAGGTACAAGATGAAATAGAAAAGATGAATGGGCCCATCACAAGAACTGAAATGGAAACTGGGATTAAAAATCTTCCAACAAACAAAAGTCCTGGACCAGGTGGCTTCATAGGTGAATTCTATCAAACATTTAGAGAAGAGCTAACACCTATCCTTATGAAACTATTCCAAAAAATTGCAGAAGAAGAGACACTCCCAAACTCATTCTATGAGGCCACCATCACCCTGATACCAAAACCAGAAAAAGACATCACAAAAAAAAAAGAAAATTATAGGCCAATTTCACTGATGAACATAGATGCAAAAATCCTCAACAAAATACTAGCAAACCGAGCCCAGTGATACATTACAAGGATTGTACATCGTGAGCAAGTGGGATTTATCCCAGGGAGGCAAGGATTCTTCAATATCTACAAATCAAGCAGTGTGCTTCACCACATGAACAAACTGAAGAATAAAAACCATATGATCCTCTCAGTAGACGTAGAAAAAGCCTTTGACAAAATCCAACACCCATTTCTGATAGAAAACCCTTCAGAAAGTGGGCATAGAGGCAACCTACCTCAACATAATAAATATGACAAACCCACAGCGAACATCATTCTCAATGGTGAAAAGCTGAAGGAATTCCTGCTGAGATCAGGAACAAGACAAGGATATCTGATCTCGCCACCACTATTCCCCATAGTTTTGGAAGTCCTAGCCATGGCAATCAGAGAAGTAAAAGGAATAAAAGGAATCCAAATTGGAAAGGAAGAAGGAAAACTATCCCTATTTGCAGATGACATGATACTATACCTAGAGAATCCTAAAGACTCGACCAGAAAACTGCTAGAGCTTATCAATGCATTTGGCAAAGTCACAGGATACAAAATTAATACGCAGAAATCAATGGCATTTCTATACACGAACAACGAAAGATCAGAAAGAGAAATTAGGGAAGCAATCCCGTTTACCATTGCATCCAAAAGAATAAAACACCTAGGAGTAAACCTACCTACATTGACAAAAGACCTGTACTCTGAAAACTGTAAGACACTGATGAAAGAAATCAAAGACGACACTAACAGATGGAAAGACATACCATGCTCGTGGATTGGAAGAGTCAACATGATCAAAATGACTGTACTACCCAAGGCAATCTACAGATTCAATGCAATCCCTATCAAATTACCAAGGACATTTTTCACAGAACTCAGACAAAATATGTTAAAGTTTGTTTGGAAGCACAAAAGACCCAGAAGAGCCAAAGACATCCTGAAAAAGAAACATGGAGCTGGAGGAATCAGGCTCCCAGACTTCAGTCTATACCACAAAGCAACAATCAGCAAAACCATATGGTACTGGCACAAAGACAGACATATACATCAGCGGAACAGGCTAGAAAGCCCAGAATTAAACCCACGCACCTACAGTCAACTCATCTATGACAAAGGAGGCAAGAAGATACAATGGAGAAAAGACAGCCCCTTCAATAAGTGGTGCTGGGAAAACTGGACAGCCACATGGAAAAGAATGAAATGAGAACACTTCCTAACACTATACACAAAAATAAACTCAAAATGGACCAAAAACCTAGATATAAGACCAGACACTACAAAACTCTCAGAGGAAAACATAGGCCAAACACTCTCTGACATAAATGACAGCAGTGTCTTCTAAGATCCACCTCTTAGAGTAATGACAATAAAAACAAAAGTAAACAAATGGGATTTAATTAAACTTCAAAGTTTCTGCACAGCAAAGGAAACCCTAGACAAAATGAAAAGACAACCCACAGGATGGGAGAAAAATCTTTGCAAATGATTTGACTGACAAGGCATTCACCTCCAAAATTTATAAACACCTTCTGCAGCCCCATACCAAAAGAAAAAACAACCCCATCAAAAAATGGGCAGGAAATCTAAACAGACAATTATCCAAAGAAGACATACAGATG
The DNA here is from genome assembly GCF_016906955.1 of Phacochoerus africanus. NCBI lineage: Eukaryota > Metazoa > Chordata > Mammalia > Artiodactyla > Suidae > Phacochoerus > Phacochoerus africanus. The sequence goes on along the minus strand of NC_062548.1, from coordinate 52,162,854 downwards.
GCCAAAAAACACATGAGAAGATGTTCATCACTCATTGTTAGAGAATGACAAATCAAAACTACTCTGAGGTACCACCTTACACCAGCCAGAATGGCCATCATCAAAAACTCTACAAACAATAAGTGCTGGAGAGGGTGTGGAGAAAAAGGAACCCTATTACACTGTTGGTGGGATTGTAAATGAGTGCAACCACTGTGGAAAACAGTATGGAGATGCCTCAGAAAACTAAAAATAGAACTACCATTTGATCCAGCAATCCCACTCCTGGGCATCTATCCAGAGAAAACCATGACTCAAAAAGACACACATACTCCACTGTTCATTGCAACACTGTGTACAATAGCCAAGACATGGAAACAACCTAAATGTCCATTGTTAGAAAAGTGGATCCAGAAGATGTGGTACATATACACAATGGAATATTACTCAGCCATTAAAAGGAAAGAAATAACAGCATTTTTAGCTACATGGATGGACCTAGAAATTATCAGGCTAAGTGAAGTCAGTCAGACAATGAGACACCAACATCAAATGCTATCACTGACATATGTAATCTGAAAAAAGGACAAAATGGACTTCTTTGCGGAACAGATACTGACTCATAGACTTTTAAAAACATGGTTTCCAAATGAGACAGGTTGGTGGGTGGGAGAATGCACTGAGGGTTTGGGATGGAAATGCTATAAAATTTGGTTGTGATGATTGTTGTACAACTATAAGTGTAATAAAATTCATTGAGTAATTAAAAAAATAAAGTCAGGAAGCTTGAAAAAAAATGCAAGTACTCTAATATACTCATTTCCTCATTGCACTTTGACTAGAAAGAGAGGAAGAAAGGAAGTAAAGTGAGAGCTTAAAAAAAAAATTCTCTCTTTCTTTTCTTTTTTTTTTTTAGATGTACTCATGCCATAAGGAAGCTCCCAGGCCAGGGATGGAGTCCAAGCCACAGCCTCAACCCACACAGTTAAGGAATTGTCCGCTATTGTCATCCCAAGACATATGGAGTTCCCAGACCAGGGATCAGATCTAAGCTGCTGTTGCAGCCATAGCCAAGGCAGCTGCTGTAACACTGGACCCTTAACCCATTGTGCTGCAAAGGGAACCCCCAAAAATTCTTAATCATATTTCTTTCAAACAAAATATACCAGAATGCCAGCACATGTTTGATCTGAGCAGTGGTTGCCCGAGCATCTATTATTTCCAGTATGTTTAAAACATATACTAATTAGCAAGCTCTGCCACCATCAGATTGTTGGCCATCCTAACCATGGCTGACTCTCTGTAATGGCATCAGAAAAGCTCTCCTCAGCCCCAGCCTTCATCTCTCTCTCTCCACCAAAGTCCAAGGTCTATATTTCACACTTCATTTGTGAATTAACCTTGGCGCCTCTTGCTCGACCTTCAAAGCCAGCAAGATGTGCTGGAAGGAGTACAAAGAGCTATGAACCAGCCAGGTCTTTAAATCCTGTGCCAGAAAACAAGCTTGGAGGAGATACACTCCCATCCCTAATGTTCAGTTTCTGCTGCCCACAGCTGGAACACACAAATTGAAATGTGCCAAGATCTGGTTAATTGGGGGCACAACAGGTATAATTTCATTCTGTGCTCAATTTTATAGCCTTTATTTGGGGAAGGCAAAAAAAAAATAACTAAATAAATTTGAGCACAGATGCAGAGTAAACAGCCTGTGATAATTTTCTTCCATCATTTAATTACGAACCCTTCCACGCAGCTTCCTCTTTGTCAGCCTGGAAACCCTGAATTTCATTATGGCAGCAACAAGAGTTTTCTTTTCTTTTTAATTAAGTTTACTTTTCGACTGAGAATGGATCGTGCTGACAGATGCTTTAATTCACTTGGGTTTCCACGTTTCACTTTGAATTTATCTTCTTCTTGCTTCTGGGAGTTTGTGCCTAAGAAAATTGTCCAAGGATGGATGGACTATATGAAGGCTCAGGAGAATGCCGATGAGCAAGGCTTGATGGGGAGAAATTTCCCTGCAGGCCAACCACAGAATTCTCTCAGAGCTAACTCATCACTGTCAATTATATTTTTCTGGGGCCGCCTATCACATTAGAATCTCCAGGTCCATTTCCAGAAACCCTGCCCAATAAGGTATTGCTGTTCCTACTCAACACACCAGACGTGGGGCTCATGGAGGTTCAGGCTCCCTTTTCCAGCACAGCAGGAACAGAACACACAAACAGGTCTGTCCAACTCCACACCTGCCTGCCTCTCTTTATGCATCACCTGGCCTGCTGTAGGGGAAGTAGAAATAAATGTACTGGGCAACAAAGACAAGATAACTAATGAGTATAGCATCATATCTCTTTTAACCTGGCTTGACCTTCCCCTGAAGTAACATGTCATCACCTAGGACCACAGGTTAACAGGGGAGGTCTTATGGGTCCTGTGGTAGCATAAAGGCCATTTACCAGTTCAGCCACCCCACACAGAGGCCGTGCCCCGCGCATGACCTCAGGTCACTTCCTACCGTAGTAGGATTCCCATGGCACAGGCCACGCCTTCCTGATCTTTGCAGATCTGATTCTTTGTAACTAGAAACAAAGCCCTGTATTCTACAGTGGCAGCAACGTCCATGTGCAATCTGGGGAGACGTAATTCAAATTGTCTAGTAGATGGTCTTAGCTGGGCTCAAATGCAAGTAGTTGGGAAAGGAAAACAGTGCCCTCTCACTGAGGAGAGGAAAAAAAATGCGACATCCTGTGGTTTCAGCCTGCAGCTGCAGAAGACTTTCAGATTCTTCTTTGTATTGAGGTAAAGGTGTCTCTGAGATGAGCACAGATTTATCCTTCAATGTCACCATATTGCTTAGCAAGAGCTCTTAAAAGGAGATTTGTGGGAGTTCCCATCATGGCTCAGCAGTAACGAGCCCAGCTAGTATCCATGAGGCTGCAGGTTCAATCCCTTGCCTCGCTCAGTGGGTTAAGGATCTGGTATTACCATGAGTTGTGGTATAGGTCAAAGACACAGCTCGGATCCCACATGGCTGTGGCTGTGGCATAGGCCGGTAGCTCCAGCTCTGATTCGACCCCTAGCCTGGGAACTTCCATATGCCATAGGTGCAGCCCTAAAAAAAAAGGGGGGGAGGGCTTTTGTGTATGCAAGCACCCCAATGTTTATTGCTGCCCTGTTCACAACATTCAGGCATGGAAGCAACCTAAGCGTCCATCCACAGAGGCCTGGATAAAGAAGATGTGGTACCTATACACAATGGAATATTACTTGGCCACAAAAAAGAATGAAACAATGCCATTTGCAACAACGTGATGGACCTAGAGGGTATTACGCTGAATGAAATAAGGTAGACAGGGAAAGACAAATACTGTATGATGTGACTTATATGTGGAATATAAGAAATACAACATACCAGTGAATCAAACAAAAGAGAAACTGATTCACTCACAGATGCAGAGAACAAGCCGTGGTTACTGGTGGGGAGAGTGGGGGGAGGGGCGACGTAGGACAGTGGGAGAAAGGGGGTTACTATGGGATTATATGAAATCATATGTGTCAGACTTTGAAAATTGTAAAGCACCATAGACTTTGAAGAATCTTTCATTCAATAAAATAATTTAAAAAGGACAGATGGAAAAAGAATGTGTGTGTGAGTGTGTGGGTCTGTGTGTCTGCACAGCAGCTATGGAAGCTTTGAAATAGAGGGGTACAAGAGTCTCCCCTCTGCCCAGAAGTGGGGAGGGGGCTGCAGACCCCAGGTGTCCTGCCCCAGGAGTTGGAGGCAACCGAAGGAATCTGGCACCTGTTCCACAATTGGCTCCATATGTGCTGTCTTTGTCCCTGTACTAAAAGCAAGATGCCAGCTGTCCCTGTGATGCTGCCCAGTCACCCAAGGAAGCAAAACCTGAAAGGCCTGCATCTTTGTTGCTGGAAGAGCACAAGAACCCACTGGAGCAGATCCCACCTTCAGAGAAGACTTGAGAAGGAACAGATAATGATGTACTTATGCCTGATCCAGTCCGTGACAGAGAAGGGAAATGCCCTCCCTCCATCCCATTACTGAGACACTTAATAAACAATAGAATGTATAGAAAAGCAAGTCCTTGGGATCCTGCCACCAGGAGGCACCTTGACCCGTCCCTCACTCCATCATAGCTCTGTCCCCAGCCGTGTGGGCACAGATCCCCCCCACCTCCCAGGGGTCCCTCAGCCTCCATGTGGGTTTCCTCCAAGGACCCACACAGATACCATGACCAGGCTCAGAGCAGGAGGAGGCTAACAAGCCAGTCTTGCCCTTCCCTGAAACGATGGAACCCTGGATGCCAGCCAGCACCCCTCCTGCCCCTTGTGGTCCTATGACCAAGGCCCTGTTCACTTTCCCAAAAAGCCCTCAGAGGACTCAGGCCCGGGTGCTGATGGACAGTGGAGATCAGCTCCTGAACGCCCCCTGGGCCGGCCTTCCCTGCCTCATGTACACTCGTCCCAAATCCCACCCTGCGCTTTGGGGTCAATTCCCTAAATAAACCACCAGCCTGAAACCCCTGGTGTTAACTCTGCTCTTGCCAGGAAACTAGGCCAGGACACCTGTCACATCAGATCTTCCTATTTTCGTTGCCAAAGTTGCTGTTTAATTGGGAAGCTGGACTTGCTTCTCCAGGTTGGTAGCGGCTATTATTCCAAACTTTCTGCCTCCCCCGGACACCCCAAAAGTAAATGGAAACATTGATTAGCTCCTGGTTGAGCATTGCCATATGGCAAATGCCGCTGAGCTGACACCAGAAGAACATTCGCCAAGGTAAATATTCTCCTTTATGGGTGCCTGCATCTGCAGTGCTATTGCTGTGTTGCCAGGGTCTTCTCTCCATTATATCTCCTTTTACTTTCTTTTGCTTTTTAGGGCAGCACCTGAGGCATATGGAAGTTCCCAGGCTAGGGGTCTAATCGAAGATACAGCTGCCAGCCTGAGCCACACAATGCCGGATCCCAGCTGCATCTGTGACCTACACCACAGCTCAGGGCAATGCGGGATCCTTAACCCACCGATCGAGCCAGGGATCAAACCCGCATCCTCATGGATACTAGTCAGATTTGTTTCTGTTATGCCACGGTGGGAACTCCTCCATTATACATTTTAAAATGATGTCCCCATAGGCCCACCTTGGCTTCTGAACACACAGCTTCACATCAAAACTTAGACCCCTGGGCTGTATCTGTATTTTCTTTTCCTTGTGCCAGGCGGTGGAAATGCCCATCAGCAAAGCCATCCCCTGCTGGCACCACAGGGGTGATTAATGTGTGTTATTTCTAAAATTAGGACTTAATGTTCCCTTAAGTGATTTACTCTGTTAGTTATGGATGAGTTACTTTTGTTTTTATACTTTCTCATTACTGATTTGTATGTTTGCCAGCCTCCTTTAAAAGAGAATAACAGAGCTGCCATAAAGCAAATAATCAGTGGACATTATTAAAATTGTATCCAGGTCATACAGTTTCATCTATGAAGGGGAGGACTAGGATTCATGAGGTTGTTTTCATCACATGACAGAATACCCCTGAATGTTTGCAAAGCCAGATTCTTTTGCCTGGTGAGAAAGCAGTCTGAAGGAAGAGGCTCCAACACTCCAATCTTGCCTTCCCTCTGGGTTGTGCTAGGTGCTCCCAGACTCCTTAAACAACCCATTAGGCAGCCCCATAGGACACACTGCTCCTCAAGGGACATGCACCTATTTTGTCCTGGTTTTCTAATGCCTCACCACACGTGGAAAACTTGACCAACTGAGAAGCTCGGCATGTTTCCTGTGCTCCTGGAACCACCATTTCTCATGGAAAACTTTGCCAATGCAGCAGTGCCCTCCACAGAGATGAAACAAGAGAATTTGAAGACATCCAAGATGGACAGGTGGAGAGCTTTTGCCAGCCTGGAAAAGCACCCCTCTCTGTGTCCACAGATTGATTGATACAGGTCAACCCCGACTGTTTTGGAGGGTCCCACCAACTGTTCTTCAGGTTTCAGAAGATGAAGAACAAGTTGAGAAAAATATGTCAATCTCAAACTCATTATAACATGACTCAGAAATGTCACAGCTTATCATCTGACACTTGGTCTTCTTGAAGATACATGACAGGAAAGCCAGGGAGTCGTTATCAGAAAAGTCTCAGCATAACTGTCCAAATACAGCACGATTTACATAAAAACTCACCAAGGTGAATTCACATCTGATGCAGTGTGAAGCTGGGTCTTCTGGTCCGAAAATGTCCCAGTCACTTAAATATCCTGTGGAAGTAATTCAATGTCAGGAACAAAGAAATACGTTTTTATGTGTATTAATGCAAAAAAAAAATCAGTGAGGGGGTGACTCTAGCATGAAGAGACGTAGAGGAAAGGGACCCATGAGATGAAGAAAAAAATGAATACAGGCCAGATTCACCTGCAGAGTCACAGGGCCAGGAAAGCCTGGAGAACCATCTACAAAGTTCTGAAGAGGAAGGAATGTTTTTGAGAGACAGGAATTCTGGCCCCAGTCCAGTGGTTTTCAAAGAGGGATCTAGGGTCTTCCTGGAGGGTCCCCAAAACCAAGCCTGCCTGCCCCCAAGGGCCCAATCTTAACTGGTGCCTCCCCTCCTCTGAGGGGGCCAGTTTCAGCTTTTGTCTCCAGACCACAAAGTGGGGAGAAGTGCTCTAAAAAAAGGAGGAGGGGAGTTCCCGTTGTGGCACAGCAGAAACAAATCCGACTAGGAACCATGAGGTTGCAGGTTCAATCCCTGGTCTCTCTCAGTGGGTTAAGGTTCTGGCGTTGCCATGAGCTGTGGTGTAGGTCACAGACATGGCTCAGATCTGGCATTGCTGTGGCTGTGGTGTAGACTCTCAGCCGTAGCTCTGATTGGACCCCTAGCCTGGGAACCTCCATATGCCATGGGTGCAGTCCTACAAAGACAAAAAAAATTTTTTTAATTTAAAAAATTTTTAAAAATAAAAAAGGAGGAGGGGGAAGGAGGGGGGAGGGGCGTGGTCAGTCCAAGTGATGCTTCTAGAGAGACAGCCGGTATGCTCAGGAAAAACCAAATCGGAGACTTTTCGAGGAGGGAGGAGTTGGCACGGCTGCCACAGAGGATATGAGCTCTCCTTCTCCAGGTGAATTCCAGACCAGGGAAGGAGGAGAGGATAAAAGGAAGGAAAGGAGGAGGTGAACCCAGGGGTGTGGCTTGTGCACCGAGCTTTCCAGGGTTAAATGGAGGGCTGAGGGTGGGGGGTGCTGCAGAGGCTCAGAGAAGGGGTTTCTTGAGGGCAGCCTCTCAATTGGACAGTGTCGGGGCTGAGCAGGAGGTGATGATGGGTGAGACATCAGAGCCCCATCCTTTGAAGTCCCCACCATAGCCTGAAGTTTGGATGGAATTACAGTCAGAAAAGTGTGGAACAATAAATAATCCTATTAGCAAAAACATGCTTAGTGTATCTTTCTGGGTTACTGAGACCCTATCCAAAAAATTCCAGTGGGCACTTGGAAATGAGTCTGGTGCTGTCTCCAGCCAGGAATGAAAAACACAGGGATGACTCCTCGAGTTCTGAGGAGACTGCATGAAATTGCAGGCAGATTAGGGCCCAGGTGTTGGTTCAAACAAGGTCAAAAGAAGATATCAGTGACTGTGGGTCTGCGTTTATATCTCTGCCTCCCTATCCACACTTTTTCTAAGCTGGATCTATTAAACGTTTTATCTTCGTTTCTCTTTTTACTCTCCCTTGATGATTTCATTGACCTAAAAGAGCTCACTGTCTTGAAGAAATAAACAATCATAACAAAGGATCCTTCTTCGTATCTATTTGTTCACCTTGACTACATTTTTAGGCTGTTTGTGTGGGTGCTTTTCTGCCCTTTGGGGGTAACAAGATGATATAATAAACGCATGGGGTTGTTTTAGGCTCTGAGCTCCAAGGGGACAGAATGGCCCCAGCCTCCGTGGGTGTCAGCAGTGACAGAGATCTTTTGCACTTGTTACGTAGCGCTGCCATCTCGCAGATGCCAGCACATGCCTATAGGCTGACTTGTTTACCAAAACTCTCAGCACATTTTAGACATCCTGTCAGTTCGGTTCCCAAATCCATCACTTACTTGATCTCTGAATTCTGTCGGAGAGGGGCGAGACAGGGCATATCAACCTGTTTATTTTTACTCTAAATACAGGTCACAGGAAGGGAAAAGAACAAAGTCTATGCTCTGAATACAAATCAAACACCCAGAGGTTTCCTATCCAGATTTTGTCTGGTTGGTGTTTGTATGGTTTAGGAATAAATGCAGGTATCAGACTCTGAATCAGACTCTGAAAGGAAAGAAATAAGACTCGGAAATGGAATATCCATCGTTAGAAAAGGGTTGTTATCTTGACCTGAGACATAGGATGACTAGGTACTCGCTTTTGACTTTTCCATGATCAGTGATCTTACCTTGAGAAAGTCATTGAACTAGTCTGAGAGTCATACTTTCTTATGCTAATTAGGGGGGTAGGTGGATGGGTAAGTAGATGAGCTTTAATGCTAGTTTCATCTCCAAAGTTATGTTTGTAATATATATGGAATGGCAATAAGAGAAATATGTGCCCCAAGTGGCCAAAAAGGCATCAAGAAATAGCAAAAATACGCCTGTCATCTGATGTTGATAATTGTAGGATGTCATTCTAAGTCCTAGAAGAGTCCATAACGGTGAAACAATCCTTGGGAGTGAATAGATAAGATCCTTCCTGATGGACGTCAAAAATCAGCCAGTGAGAAAGAGCGTTGAGTGACAGATGAGCCTGAAATTAAACCCAAGGTCATGCTGGAAAAGATGACTAATGATGTGAATGTCCCAGCTTTTGTCAGCTAAATGTCATGGCGTCTCTGCTAAATAGGCAGTGGAAGCCTGGCGATTATGCCCATGAATGAGGCTGGAAAAAGCAGAACTGCTGGGCCCTTGCCCAGTCCATTCAGCAAGGGTTTTGAGAAGGAAGCAGGAGAGTGAATTGAATGTGGGGAGGGGGCTTTGAGAAACCTAACTTTGCTCAGAAAAAATTTCACTTCTATAGAGGGAGAAAGATGTCATTATCCAAACCCTTATCCATCCAGCACCTGTAGCCTGTAGGGTGTAACCACAGATCAGAAAAAGGAAGAAAAAGAAACATATTGTACAGTATTTATTTTTCTCTGTTTGACTCATTTCATTTAGCATCATGCCCTCAGGGTCCCCCTGTGTTGTAACAAATGGTAAGATTTCCTTTTTGTTTATGGCTGAATAATATTCCACTGTACACATCTGTATCTCTATGTCTATATTTTCTTTATCCATTCATCCATTGATGGACACTTAGACTGTTTCCATATCTTGACTTTTGTAAATAATCCTGCAGTGAACGTGGGCGTCTAGATATCTTTTCAGATTAATGTTTTTGTTTCCTTTAGATAAATACCCAGGAGTGGAATTTCTGGATCATATGGTTGGTTTCTGGATCATATGGTTAATTTTTTGAAGAACCTCTGTACTAGTGAAACGGGTGAAAGTGGTCCAAAGGTACAAACTTCCAGGTATAAAATAAGTAAGTCCCCAGGGATGTAGTGTACAATGCGGTGACTATAGTTAATAACATTGTATATTTGAAAGTTGCCAAGAGGGTAAACCTTAAAAAAGTTCTCCTCGCAAGAAAAAAAAAAGTGACAGATATTAACTAGACTTATTGTGGTGATCATTTTGCAATATATACAAAGACAAAGTCACCTTGCTGTACACCTGAAACTAATATAATATTATGTCAGTTACAACTCAATAAAAACGGAAACAGATCAATGACCAAGATAAGTGATGATCCATGTAGAGTTTTCTCAACATCCATGAAGGGTGTGCGTAGTTTTATTTATTTTTTTAGTTTTTTAGTTTTTCTTGTGTGTGTGTGTGTGTGTGTGTGTGTGTGTTGTGTGTGTGTGTTGTGTGTGTGTGTAGTCTCAGAGTCTACAAGTCCCTAAATTTTGCTTTATTTACCCACCCATCCCTCCCACACTCTGACGTTACTTCACTTTACAATTTAAAGCCCAACAGCCCTTCTTTCCTCTCTCTTTCCAACTGCCTCCCTTCCTCTCTTTTCCTCAGCTGTCTGACTCAGACAGGAGAGGGAATTGTCCATTTAGGTGATGGGGAGCAGGAATCCCAGGGCCATCCATCTGCTGAGGGCTCCCTTCAATGGGCTGGTGGAGGATGGAAGACTGAACACCATTCTTTGTTAGGCTACAGGTTCCAGCAGGAACTTAATTCAACCCAAGGGATCCAAATAAAGAGACGAAGAAAGCCCCAGATACTGGATACTAGACACGCACGTGTGAGTAGCTTCAAAACAAGGGATGCTGGGCGGCTTGTGCTTGCCAGTGATGCTCTGGGCTGGGGGCGGCCACCTGGGGTACCGGGCAGGGAGAGCAGAATAAGGGGCCTGAGGAGGGGTGGCAGACAGAATAACTGACACAGACCCCTCCCTCCTCCTCTCAACTTTACCACTCGGCCCTGAGTCCCGGCCACCTCGGTCACCTGTAGTATTCTCCCATTACGTAGAATCCTCGTTCTTAGAGTACCTGTTGTAGCTCAGCAGGTTATGAACCCGACTAGTATTCATGAGGATGCAGGTTCGATCCCTGGCCTTGCTCAGTGGGTTGGATCTGGCATTGCCATGAGCTGTGGTGTAGGTCGCAGATGTGGCACGGATCCTGCATTGCTGTGGCTGTGGTGCAGGCTGGTGGCTACAGCTCTAATTTGACCCCTAGCCTGGGAACCTCCATATGCCACAGACATGACCCTAAAATGTAAAGAAAAAATAATAATAAAAGAATCCCTTTTCTTTTCCTTCCTTCCCCTCCCTGCAAGCCTGGGCCCAGATCCCAGTCTGGCTTGAAGTCAGGCATCCAGAGACTTGCTCTGAAGGAGCTTTGGGAGGCACATGTGTGCAGCCAGACTGTGGACCACGTGTCTGATGACCTCGCCCTCCTCTCCCACCAGCCAGACTCCCCTGTCATCCTGCAGCCAGAGCCTAGGGGAGTCCCCAGGTATTGCTTTTCATAAGAATTTGCTTTGCAGCCCTCCACTTTGTTGCAAAGGGCATTTGCAGGGCCCCACATCAACTCCTTTGTCCTCTAGGGTGTAGGGGACGTGGCTGGCAGCTTCCATCAGGATCAGTAGACATCCAGGCTGGGGCTCAAGGGGGCTCAGGGGGCTCACAGGGGCCCCAGCGTGGGGCTGATGTCACACTCTCATCTTTTTCTTTCTTTTTCTTTTTTCTTTTCTTTTTTTTTTTTTTTTACTTTTTAGGGATGCACCTATGGCATATGGAAGTTTCCAGGCTAGGGATTGACTCAGAGCTGCAGCTGCCAGCCTACACCACAGCCATAGCAATGCCAGATCCGAGCTATGTCTGTGACCTACACCACAGCTCACGGCAACGCTGGATCCTTAACCCACTGAGCGAGGCCAGGGATCAAACCCAAGTCCTCATGGATACTGGTCGGGATGGTTATCACTGAGCAACAATGGGAACTCCAACACTCTCATCTTATCATATGCTCTGAGATGTGCGGGTGCCAGCCTGGGTACCCCAAGCATTATTCACAGTAATATTCCTGAGGAATGCAAGTAAATTTTTGGTTCAAAGCAAAGGATATTTTACAATCACCTCCAACTCAGAGTAAAGCTGGCTTCACGTGTTCTATAAAGACTGAAAATTTAATCTGAAACCATCAAGAAAGAAGCGAGGAAGCACGCTTAGGGTTATCACACCTATCTGCCAAACTCTAAACATCTTAAAGCGGCCTCCAGTTCACTAAGACTTGGTTTCTGAAAAGCAGGAATTTCACTTTAAAAAAATCACTTGGAATGTTTAAACTTTTCTTGTGTTTGTAAGAAGCCTTCTGATATTTTACAGCTGAAAAGAACTCTGTGCCAGGTCTTGGAGCTTTTTCTGAGAGCTCACAGGCAGGAGTGACCCTGGACTAGCTGATTCCCTAGCAGCAGAGAAGTTCTCCAGGCCTAGATACACCAAAGGGGCGTCAGGAGAATTTTTCTCTCCAAAGGTTCCTTAGCCTTTCCTCCTGCTGCCTCCTCTTCCTCTGAGTTCTATTGTTGTTTTTAGGTTTTCTTTCTTTCTTTTTTTTTTTTTCTTGTCTTTTGTCTTTTTAGGGCCACACCCATGGCATATGGAGGTTCCCAGGCTAGGGGTCCAATCAGAGCTGCGGCTGCCGGCCTATACCACAGCCACAGCAAAGCCAGATCTGAGCCTCATCTGCGACCTACACCATAGCTCAAGTCAGCACCAGATTCTCGACCCACTGAGCGAGGCCAGGGATCGAACCCACAACCTCATGGTTCCTAGTCAGATTCATTTCTGCTGCACCACACTGGGAATTCCTGTGTTTAGGTTTTCTTGAAAGATAGTTGATTTACGAGGTTGTGAACATTTCTTCTGTACAACAAAGCTGTTCAGTTATACGTGTACACACATCCATTCTCTCTCAGATCCTTTTCCCACATAGATGATCACAGAATATTGGTAGAGTTCCCTGTGCTGTACAGCAGGTCCCCACTGGCCAGTCATTCCATAGACCTCGGTGTGCACGTGCCAGTCCCATACCCCCAGTCCCTCCTCCCCACCCATCTGTCCCCTTTGGTAACCCTAAGTTTTTCAAAGTCTGTGAGTCTTTCTGTTTTGCAAATAAGTTCATGTGCATCCTTTTATTAGGTTCCACATATAAGTGATATCATATTTTTCTTGGCTTGGTCTTGGCTCGTTTTGAAACCTGGATGATCGGGTCCTGCATGGAAATCTCAGCCGCCTCAGCTCTCCTCTAAGGTTTGCAACAGTTGCTCCCTGGGTCGCAGAAGGACCTGTCTTCCCCTGCTGACCCCGATGTCCACAACTCAGGGATCCCCCTCCCCCTGCACCCCACCCATCCCACCTCCAAGGACCCTCCCTGCTCTGGCCTCTGGCTTGTCTTCTCTGCCCCAGCTCCCCCTTTCCCACCTCCTGGAATGTCTTCTGTCCTCGCTTCCTAGGGCTGCTGTAACAAATGATGGGAAACCTAGCAGTTTAACAAACACAAGTTGATTCTCTTGCAATTCTGAGGGCTAAAATTCTGCAGTCAGTTCCCCTGGGTCAAAACTCCCTCCAGAGACACTGGCAAGGGGTGGGCGTAGGGATCCTTCTCCTTGCCTTTCCAGCCTGGAGAGCTGCGCCCTGGTACCTGGGGCCCCGACCCATCCCCTGGCCCACAGCTCAGCATCTCTTCATCCCCCTCTGCTGAGGTGGCCTCACCACCCTCTCTCTTCTGCACATCCTATCTCCCTCTTCTCTGTCTTGTAAGGACACATCACAACCCACCCTGGCCATCTAGAGCTTTAACTCGTAATATCTGCAAGTCCTTTTTTTTGAACCATATATAAAGTAAGACTTACAGGTTGTAAGCACAAAGATGTGGGCACCTGTGGACCGTTTCCAGCTGCCAGCCTTCCCGCAGGGCAGTTTTGAGCAGCCCAAGCTCAGTCTATAGGACCAGTTTCACTAGAGTCTTAATCTCGTGAAGGCAGTATTTCTCCGAAGTGCTCACGTCTCCTGGCTTGAACCCTCCATCAGTCTCGGTGCTTGCTCTTTTGTGATCCTCCCATCCAGACCCACCATCACTCCATCCTTCCACAGCCCCGCTCCACCCACTGCCACGCACTTTGTTCAGGCCCTGCTTCTTCCTTCTGGCCCATTTCATTAAATTCTCACTAGCTCTGCTGCTGACGGGCTTCTACCCTGTGGATGCCACTGCTGGATACCACATCCAGGCACCACTCCAATCACAGCACAGAACAACCGTCCTGCTTGGAGCCTCCAGTCCCTCAGTCAGATGAAGCTCCAGCCTTCTGGTCTGGTATCTAACCCTTCCATCCTTTCCTTTCTCCTTCTATAAACCCATTCTTCTAGTCAAACCCTATTGGCAAACTGCAATTTCCATTTTCCAATTTTTGTCCATCCTAAAGCCTCCCTTTTTACATGCCACCTCCTCCTGGAAGTTTCCCTTGATTACTGAGCAAGCAGTGCTTTCTCTTTCCTCTGAACAGCCTGCTTCTGACTCATACCTTTCTCACATTGCTCTTTGCTGTAGCTATCTGTGTCAATTTATCTTCTCTTCTGTGATTTCAGATTCTATGGACAATGATATTTCATCCTAATCTTCTGACTTCCATTGTCACTTTGTAGGATGCTGGCTTGCAGGTAGCAAATGTTTATTAAAGCACTTCTTAAGTAAACCAGTGAGTTAGCACAAAATTAGTTTCTCCTTTGGCTCTTTCTGGGTGAGTCTTTGTACCGTGTTTAGTGTTCTGGCCACCTTGGTGCCAGATCACTTGTATCCATAAAGCCAAGAAATGCTGTGCTCAGAATGTCTTTGAATATGGACCTTGAACTTAGCTAGAAAGCAGAGTGAGGACACTTAGAGCAGCCTTGCTTTAGCTGTCAAGGTCTGGGAAGGGTCTTCTTGAGACTGATAGCCCCTGCCACATGCTCCATCCCTCCCCAGAGACAGTCTTTGCTAAAATGGGACGTGTGTGCAAAAAGTGCTTTTCCTTTTGATGAACTTCAGCACGCCCATCAACAGTGATTATAGTCACTTCTGTGTGATGACACGACAGCACAGAGCTGTCCTTTGTCAATGAGAGCGTAAGACCAGAAAAGGGGCCATTGCACAAGAATTACACTCCAGGCTGCATGTTAAATCCAAAATCAAATTACAGTTTAATCGACTATTTCATGGTAATTGCACCGTTTTTAAAAAGGAATGACACAATTATTTAGGCAGAGTGATCTAGAGGACTGATAAATCCAATATGTAATCTAGGGGAAGAAAGAATGGGAAGAAAATACATCACTCTGTCCTTCTAACTCAGAAGTGATAAAGCAGCAAAAGCAGCAGTAATGTTTGAGCCTCGAGAGCTGTACCCCCCACCCCCTACTGCCCCCTCCTGGCAGGACAGACAATTGGTCATTTCACCTGGAACCGTCCAACCCAGTGCCCATTCCTTCCTCCTGGCCTTGGAGTGCAGGAAAGACGGCCAGTCCCAGCCGAGACCTGCTGTGAATATACAATGCCCACCAGGAGTTCCCGTAGTGGCACAGGGGAAACTAATCCGACTAGGAACCATGAGGTTGTGGGTTCAATCCCTGGTTGCAGCTCTAACAACAACAAAAAGACAAAAAATAAATAAATAAGTAAATAAATAGACTACCCCCAAAATACAATTCTGAGTTTATTGTATTATGAATTCATGCAGTGCCTCCAAAAACCATCGGAATAGCCAAAAATGAACATCGTGAAATGAGAATTAGAAATCCGATTCAAGTAACGTCCAACCCATATTTCCTGTGAGCTTGGCTGCATCTGTGACGACCACCCTTCAGCACACACTTCCATTGGACCCTCACAGTCTCAGCAGCCAGGCCTCTCAGCCCCGTGCACAGACGAGAACTCTGAGGCTCACGGAAGAGGATCGGCTGAAGGTCATGGAAGAAGACACGGGCAAAGTGGGCTCCAGACCCAAATCTGTCTCTGAGCTCTTGGTAACCAGGACTAAAATCTAACCATGCTGGGTTTGTTGTTGTTGTTGTTGTTTTGCTTTTTAGGGCCATACTCACGGCATATGGAAGTTCCCAGGCTAAGGGTCGAATCGGAGCTACAGTCTCTGGCCAACACCACAGCCACAGCAAAGCGGGATCCAAGCCACTTCTGAGACCTCCCCCACAGCTCATGGCAACGCCTGATCCTTAGCCCACTGAGTGAGACCAGGGATTGAACCCGCATCCTCATGAATACTAGTTGTGTTCGTTACCCATGAGCCACAACCGGAATTCCTAACCACGCTGTTTTAATCAAGATTCTCCACTGAAGGACAACCACCAGGGTCAGAGAAGAAGCACAGAGGTCTTTCATGGGGTGGCAGCTCCCCCCACATAATGCACACACACATGCACACACAATCCTACAGTGTGTATGTAACAGTAAACTGTTAAGATGATGGTTAAGGTGATAGATCAATTATATCTCTCAGGTGGAAAAGCTAAATCTTAAAAGATAAGAACAAAGACAAAACAAAAGGCCCAGAACAACAAAAGCTAGAAGGTGTAGTTTTTCCTGTGACAAGAAAAGGTGTTTTCAGAAAGGACAACTCACTGATAACCATCCTTGAATTTTCTTTTAGTAGTCAGAGGGAAAAAACGTGAAAAGAAGAAAGCTCTAGTTCTGAAGACAGTCTGTTTCTGTGAGTTTTACTTGGTTGTTTTTCTGCAGCTCATCCAAACCCGGTTGTTACTCCAGCAGGCTTTTAGAAACCATGGCTCAATTGGATTGAGTTACCACTTGTGGAAAATAAGTTAAACAATCTAAAACAGAGCCTTTATCGTCTGATCCCAGAATTCCATTCTATCGTGTGTTATTCATTGTTGCCAAACCAGAGGTGTACACTGGGAGTTTTCAGCTCCACCCAGCTGTGGGTTCATTCAGCCAAGAGGTGACATTTTTTTCAGCATCCAAACTGAGACAGACATATTTGGAAACTGCTGAGTGCAGATATTCAGAGGTGCCAAAACAGAGATTTGCCAGTGTCACAGAGGTTTCTTCTAAAAGTCTGACTTGGGATTGAACGTGTTTTAATAACTTGTTATATGTGAGATTCTGCAATCTCTTCACAAATTAGCAAGAGATGACTTTGAGCATCTGCTGTAAACAGATGCCCTGTCACTCTGCTGAGAGCCATGGGATTTTAGAGGTCCTCCTGTTTCTCTGCCTGACAAAAGCACTCATCAATCTGGATTCTACTCAGGTGTCACTTCTTTTGCAAAGGAAAGCAATGGCTTCTTCCCAGCCCTGTCTACCCATGGTCCCCTGATGTCCCTCAGAGAACGGCCACTCTGCAGCAGGATAGCACCTAGAGGGGAAGTCAGATCTTACTTAGCAGGTATTCCCAGAACTCAGAGATTTGGATTTTGTTTTTCTCAATACTTGGGTACAGTAGAATTCTGTGGGAGTGTTTTAAATGGAGAATAAATGAAGTTAAAAAGGTGTTAGGGAGGTCACAAGAAGTGAACAAAACTCCTACATCATACAGCATCTAGAAAATATGTTATTTCTTTTCTTGAGGTATATCAATGTCTAGCAGAAAAATAGGGGAAGTTACTGTCCTTCCCTGAGACGTTATAGTCACTAAAAATAACAAGGATAGGAGTTCCCATCATGGCTCAGTGGAAACGAATCTGACCAGTATCCATGAGGACGCAGGTTGGATCCCTGGCCTTGCTCAGTGGGTTAAGGATCCAGCATTACCATGAGCTGTGGTGCAGGTCCCAGACACAGCTCTGATCTGGCATTGCTGTGGCTGTGGTGTAGGTCAGCTGCTGCAGCTCTGATTCGACCCCTAGCCTGGGAACCTCCATATGCCCCAGGTGCAGCCCTAAAAAGACAAAGACAACTCCTGAGGAACAGCTGCCCAACACCGCGAACCCCCTGCAAGAACCCCACAGCCTAAAAACACTAGAGCAAGCTCTGCCTGACCGAGTGAAATCTGCTACCCAGTCCTGTCTGCCCTCAGGAAGTCCTCCTTTGCTTCAAAGAAACACTGTTAGCCCCATCAACACTCCAGAAAAGCCACACTGCCTCAAAAAAGATTGACCAACAACGCCAGCCCTCAGGAAACATTCCACGGCAGTGACAAGGCAAATACTGCCCGGTCACAGAGAGTACAACTCCCCCAGGAAAAATAAAACAACAAGCAAGATGAAGAAGCTGAGAAACCACCCCCAGTCAAACCAACAGAAGAACTCACCTAAAACAGTCAACAATAAAACAGATCTCTGCAGTCTGACATACCTGGAGTTCAAAAGAGAAATAGTGAAAATACTGAAGGAATTAAGAGAAGATACGAACAGTAATGCAGATACCCTCAGAAAGGAACTAGAAAATATAAGGAGGAGCCAAGAAAAACTAGAACATTCATTTGCAGAGATGCAAACTGAACTAAGGACAGTAAAAACCAGAATGAATAATGCAGAAGAACAAATCCGTGATATGGAAGATAGAATAATGGAAATCACCCAATCCAGTCAGCAGACAGAAAACCAAATCAAAAAACAGGAAAGCAATATAAGAGACCCATGGGATAATATAAAGTGGGCCAATCTACGCATAATAGGAATTCCAAAAGGAGTAGAAAAAGATAAGGGAATGTAAAATATATCTGAAGAAATTATTGCTGGAAATTTCCCAAATCTAAAGGATACTGAGTTCAAGATACAGAAAGTACAGAGGGCCCCCAAAAAAACTGAACCCAAATAGACCCACAGCAAGACACATCATAATAAAAATGGCAAAAGTTAGTGATAAAGAGAGGATCCTAAAGGCAGCAAGAGAAAAACAGAATGTTACCTACAAGGGAACCCCCATAAGGTTATCAGCTGACTTCTCTACAGAAACACTACAGGCCAGGAGGGAATGGCAAGAGATATTTAAAGTGCTAAAAGGAAAAAATATGCAACCTAGAATACTCTATCCAGCAAGAATATCATTTAAAATAGAAGGGGAAATAAAATTTTTTCTAACAAACAAAAACTAAAAGAATACAGCAACACAAAACCCAGGCTAAAAGAAACACTGAAAGGGCTTCTCTAAACCAAAAAGAAAGGAAGGAAAGGGAAGAAAAAAAGAAAAAAAAAAGAAGAGGAAGAACTAGGACTGAGGAAACTGCAATCAGAGAGCAGTCACTCAAATAAGCCAGCATACAGATTTAATCATGAACATGCTTCAAACAAAATAAAATTAAAAATAAGAAAAAAAAGAGTCATCAAAATCATAAAATGTGGGCAAGGGATGTTAGGAAATAAATAGACCCATTTTGTTTGTTTGTTTGTATGTTTCCTTTCTTAATTTTAATACAGTAATGAAGTGTTTGAACCTACAGGACCATCAGGCTAAAACACACAATTATAGGAAGGGGTTAGCATACTTAAAAAACAGGGCAACCACAGGCCAAAACCAAATATTGCATTCGCAAAAAAAAGAAAAATAAATAAATAAAACACTCAAGCAGATAATAACCGGAGACCATCCAACCAAAAAAAAAAAAAAAAGGAAGAATGGAGAACCATAGAATCAACTGGAATACAAGGTTCAAAATGGCAATAAATAATCATCTATCAATTATCACCTTAAATGTCAATGGACTGAACGCCCCAGTCAAAAGACACAGAGTGGCTGAGTGGATAAAAAGGCAAAAACCTTCAATATGCTGCCTACGAGAAACTCACCTTAGGACAAAGGATACATATAAATTGAAAGTGAAAAGGTGGGGAAAAATATTTCATGCCAATAGACATGACAGAAAAGCAGGAGTTGCAACACTCATATCAGACAAAATAGACTTTAAAACAAAAGACATAAAGAAAGACAAAGAAGGACACTACTTAATGATTAAGGGATCCATCCAAGGAGAGGATGTTACTATCGTCAACATATATGCCCCAAATACAGGAGCACCCAGATACATACAACAAATATTAACAGACATAAAGGGAGATATTGATGGGAATACAATCATAGTAGGAGACCTTAATACCACCCTCACATCAATGGACAGATCCTCTAGACAGAAAACCAGTAAAGCAACAGAGATCCTAAAGGAAACAATAGAAAAGTTAGACTTCATTGATATCTTCAGGACACTACATCCAAAAAAAGCAGAATACACATTCTTCTCAAATGCTCATGGAACATTCTCAAGAATTGACCACATATTGGGACACAAAGCTAACCTCAATAAATTTAGGAGCATAGAAATTATCTCAAGTATCTTCTCTGACCACAATGCCATGAAATTAGAAATCAACCATGGGAAAAGGAAAGAGAAAAAACCTACTACATGGAGACTAAACAACATGCTACTAAAAAAACCAATGGGTCAATGAGGAAATCAAGAAGGAAATTAAAAACTACCTTGAAACAAATGATAATGAAGACACAACCGCTCCAAATCTATGGGATGCTGCGAAAGCAGTGCTCAGAGGGAAATTTATAGCAATACAGGCCTTTCTCAAAAAAGAAGAAAGATCCCAAATTGACAACTTAACCCTCCACCTAAACGAATTAGAAAAAGAAGAACCAAAAAGGCCTAAAGTCAGCAGAAGGAAGGAAATTATAAAGATCAAAGAAGAAATCAATGAAATAGAGACTCAAAAAACAATAGAGAAAATTAATAAAACCAAGAGCTGGTTCTTTGAAAAGGTGAACAAAATTGACAAACCCCTGGCCAGACTCACTAAAAAGAGGAGAGAAAGAACCCAAATAAACAAAATTATAAATGAAAAAAGAGAAATCACAACGGATACAGCAGAAATACAAAAAACCATAAGAGAATACTATGAACAACTCTACGGCAACAAGTTTGACAATCTGGAAGAAATGGACAATTTTCTAGAATCTTACAGCCTGCCAAAACTGAATCAAGTAGAAACAGACCAACTGAACAGACCGATCACTAGAAATGAAATTGAAGAGGTCATAAAATCACTCCCTACAAATAAACGTCCAGGACCAGATGGCTTCACAGGCGAATTCTATCAAACATATAAAGAGGAACTGGTGCCCATCCTCCTTAAACTCTTTCAAAAGGTTGAAGAAGAAGGAATACTCCCAAAGACATTCTATGATGCCACCATCACCCTCATTCCAAAACCAGACAGAGATACCACCAAAAAAGAAAACTATCGCCCAATATCATTGATGAATATAGATGCAAAAATTCTCAACAAAATCTTAGCCAACCGAATCCAACAACATATCAAAAAAATTATACACCATGACCAGGTTGGGTTCATCCCAGGTTCACAAGGATGGTTCAACATACGCAAATCAATCAGCATCATACACCACATTAACAAAAAAAAGTCAAAAATCATACGATCATCTCAATAGACACAGAAAAAGCATTTGACAAAGCCCAACATCCATTCATGATCAAGACCCTCGCCAAAGTGGGTATAGAGGGAACATTCCTGAATATAATCAAAGCCTTTTATGATAAACCCACAGCAAATACAATACTCAATGGGGAAAAACTGAAAGCCTTCTCACTCAAATCTGGAACAAGACAGGGATGTCCACTCTCACCACTGCTCTTCAACATAATTTTGGAAGTCCTAGCCACAGCAATTAGACAAACAAAAGAAATAAAAGGCATCCATATAGGAAGAGAAGAGAGAAAACTGTCACTGTATGCAGATGACATGATATTATACATAGAAAACCCTAAGGACTCAACCCCAAAACTACTTGAACTGATTCATAAATTCAGCAAAGTAGCAGGATATAAGATTAACATTCAGAAGTCAATTGCATTTCTGTATACCAGCAAGAAATATTAGAACAGGAATTCAAAAATACGATACCTATTAAAATTGCACCTCACAAAATCAAATACCTCGGAATAGACCTGACCAAAGAGGTAAAGGACTTATATGCCGAGAACTATAAAACTTTCATCAAAGAAATCAAAGAAGATGTAAAGAAATGGAAAGATATTCCATGTTCCTGGATTGGGAAAATCAATATTGTAAAAATGGCCATACTACCCAAAGCAATCTACAGAGTCAATGCAATCCCTATCAAATGACCCAGGACATTTTTCACAGAACTAGAACAAACAATCCAAACATTTATATGGAACCACAAAAGACCCAGAACCGCCAAAGCAATCCTGAGAAACAAAAACCAAGCAGGAGGCATAACTCTCCCAGGCTTCAAGAAATACTACAAAGCCAGTCATCAAAACAGTGTGGTACTGGTATCAAAACAGACAGACAGACGAATGGAACAGAATAGAGAACCCGGAAATAAACCCGGACACCTATGGTCAACTAATCTTTGACAAGGGAGGCAAGAACATCAAATGGGAAAAAGAAAGTCTATTCAGCAAGCATTGCTGGGAAACCTGGACAGCTGCATGCAAAGCAATGAAACTAGAACACACCCTCACACCATGCACAAAAATAACCTCCAAATGGCTGAAAGACTTAAATATACGACAGGACACCATCAAACTCCTAGAAGAAAACATAGGCAAAACACTCTCTGACATCAACATCATGAATATTTTCTCAGGTCAGTCTCCCAAAGCAATAGAAATTAGAGCAAAAATAAACCCATGGGACCTTATCAAACTGAAAAGCTTTTGCACAGCAAAGGAAACCCAAAAGAAAACAAAAAGACAACTTTCAGAATGGGAGAAAATAGTTTCAAGTGATGCAACCGACAAGGGCTTAATCTCTAGAATATATAAACAACTTATACAACCCAACAGCAAAAAAGCCAATCAATCAATGGAAAAATGGGCAAAAGACCTGAATAGACATTTCTCCAAGGAAGATATACAGATGGCCAGCAAACACATGAAAAAATTCTCAACATCGCTGGTTATAAGAGAAATGCAAATCAAAACTACCATGAGATATCACCTCACACCAGTCAGAATGGCCATCATTAATAAATCCACAAATAACAAGTCCTGTAGGTGAACCCTCCTGCACTTTTGGTGGGAATGTAAACTGGTACAGCCACTATGGAGAAAGGTTTGGAGATAACCTTAGAAATCTATACATAGAACTTCCATATGACCCCACAATCCCACTCTTGGGCATCTATCCGGACAAAACTCTCCTTAAAAGAGACACATGCACCCACATGTTCATTACAGCACTATTCACAATAGCCAGGAAATGGAAACAACCCAAATGTCCATCAACAGATGATTGGATTCGGAAGAGGTGGTGTATATATATACACAATGGAATACTACTCAGCCATAAAAAAGAATGACATCATGCCATTTGCAGCAACATGGATGGAGCTAGAGAATCTCATACTGAGTGAAATGAGCCAGAAAGACAAAGACAAATACCATATGATATCACTTATAACTGGAATCTAATATCTAGCACAAATGAATATCTCCTCAGAAAAGAAAATCATGGACTTGGAGAAAAGACTTGTGGCTGCCTGATGGGAGGGGGAGGGAGTGGGAGGGATCGGGAGCTTGGGCTTATCAGACACAACTTAGAATAGATTTACAAGGAGATCCTGCTGAATAGCATTGAGAACTTTGTCTAGATACTCATGTTGCAACAGAAGAAAGGCTGGGGGAAAAATGTAATTGTAATGTATACATGTAAGGATAACTTGATCCCCTTGCTGTACAGTGGGAAAATAAAATTAAAAAAAAGACAAAAACAAAACAAAACAAACAAACAAAAACAAGGATAAATTAACACTAAAATTTATTGGTCAGTTGCTAGCAGTTTACAGTGTAGCTTATTTTAGTTCAATGCTTTCAACCACCTCAGAAAGTAGGTGCAATTATCCCCATTTAACAGCTCATAAACCAAGGCTCCAGACCCTTGTGGTACACGTGCAGTCCCTGGGCATTGAACACACCACCAGATGCCTTAACTCTGCACAACTCACGGGCATCTGGGCAGGGCCCACTCCATGTTTTGAATGGAGTGAGTGAGAGCATGGGAAATCTTGAGACACATTAGGAACAAAATGTTTGTGATCCATTCTCTCCTTTTGGGGGTGGGGGCAACAGCACCAGGAAGGAAAGAGGGTGGGTTTGTCAAATCCCCCAGGACAGGGGCCATGGCTGAAATCCCAACAAATGAACCCACTGTATCTGCTAGCCGGAGATTCCTGACCTGTGGGGTGCTTTCGTTAGGATGCATCTGGTTGTGTAGGGTTGAGTATGGTAAGGGACTCTGAGGTGATGCAACCCAGGCCCCTTTAAAATGTAACTCTCTGAATATACTGAATAACACAACAAGCTATACTGCTGCCTGAAAAGACTTCATAACCTAAACATCTATTATGTGAAAGTGATGTGAATTCACACATCTCTTGGGTCAGTCTGAGCCAGAACCTGAAATAATTCTGTAAAAACAAAGCAGTAACAGGAGTTTCTCTGAAAGTCCTGGCCTTTCCAGTTGTCACTTGTGCTTTGCATTTTCTTACATTCTTGACATTGTTAGTGCAGCTTGATACAGGTAAGAGCTCTGATTTGCATGGGTCTGATTGACAGGAGCTATGAGCTCAGTGTCATCTAAGATCCGTAGTGTTTAAAAAGTACTCACTTGCTGTGCAACAATTGGGCATGCTTCTCCATATGGCTGTGTCTAATAGGAACAGTTTGGCTAAGTAAAAGACATCTCTAGATTTTTTTTTCATTGTCTTTTTAGGGCTGCACCTGTAGCATATGGAAGTTCCCAGGCTAAGAGTTGAATCAGAATTGTAGCTGCTGGCCTACACCACAGCCACAGCAACACAGGATGCAAGCCGCATCAACAACCTATACCACAGCTCATGGCAACACCAGATCCTTAACCCACTGAGCAGTGGCCAGGGATTGAACCTGCATCCTCATGGATACTAGTTGGGTTCATTACCACTGAGCCTCAGCAGAAACTCCCTAGATACTTTTTATGTAGACCCTGGGTTGCCAATTATAAATCAACTTTAGAATCATTTTGGAGGCTTTTGGGAAGAATGATCAAGATGGCGGAGGAGTAAAACCTCACACTCACCTTCTCCTACAAACACATCAAAAAAAAAAAATCTACATGTAGAACGATTCACACAGAACATATACTGAATGCTGACAGAAGACCTTAAACCTCCAAAAAGAGCAAGGAACATAACTGGGCAGAACAAAATGAAAAAGAGGGAGAACGAGAAAAGGAATCAGGACGGAACTAGCATTCTTGAGAGGGAGCTGTGAAAGAGGAAAGGAATCCACACACTGGGAAGCCACCTGACCAAAAGGGAGATCAGCTGAGACAGAGGGACTCAAAGTTGATGAGAAAAATGCAGCTGCTGGACTGAGGAGGGCAAAGTAGAGTGAAAGCCGCACAGACCATCTGTATTGGCTTGGACGCCACTGCCTGAAGAGGCTCAGGCGGGGGCTGGGCACTGAGACTTAGGCTCCAGAGGCCAATTCTGGGAAAGGACTGGGGTTGGCTGTGTGGGGACAGCCTGAGGGGCTAAGGAGCAGTGTGTCCACAGGCTGGGGAGCAGTGAGATGTGGGTAAGGGAGCAGAACGCCACAGCTGAGGGAAAATGGGAGGAGGTCTGGACCCATAGGAGAAGCAAGGTGCCATTGTTGGGGAGGATGAGAGGAGGAAGGTGGACTACCATAGGAATCTCCCTGTGCACACGCAGGCTTTCAGAGGGCAGGTGCCTCTGGTGCAGGCTGTGTGCAACACGGCATCTCTTGTGTGATCAGGAGGCAGGACCCAACCACAGCAGTCATCTCAGAAACCAGAGGAGGGTGTGGCCTGACACCACTAGGAGTCTGTGAACAGATACCACCTGTGGCCCCAGTCACCTCAGAGGTCAGTAAAGAAGAGGGCACTGCAACAAACCACAACCCGTTGTTACTCTCACTCTCCTGGGAACACACCTGCCCTGCTGCTGCCACTGCCAAATGCTCCAGGCATTGCCTACACCTGCCTGATCACTGTCACTTCCCAGGGCCCTGCAACTAGGAGCAGCCTGCACCACCTTCCTGCAGGTCCTTGCTACTGTCAAGGGCCCAGCAACAAGGCACTGGCTACTAGCCCTGCCCATTGCCTCCATCTCCATGGAAGCACGCACAGCACCCTGAAATAAAAAGGAAGCCCTAACAAAATACCCAGGGGCCCTCATGCATATAAATAGCCCTCCAAGACTACAGTATTTGTTTTCCCTAAACTCGCAGAATAAGAAAAATATAAACAAAAGGAAGAAGCTCAGGAACCATTCCCAGTTAAAAGAACAGGAGAATTCACCTGAAAGAGCAAAAAATGAAACAGACCTCTGCATTCTAACAGACACCAAGTTCAAAAAGGAGATAGGGAAAATACTGAAGGAATTAAGAATGGATATGAACAGTAAGGCAGATTACTGTAGAAAGGAACTAGAAAATATGAGGAGCCAAGAAAAATTTAAAAATTAATTTGCAGAGACATGAGCTGAGTTAAGTACACTAAAGAGTAGAATGAATAATGCAGAGGAACAAACTAGTGACTTGGAAGACAGAATAATGGAAATCACCCAATCAGGACAGCAGACAGAAAACCAAATGGAAAAACATGAAAGCAATATAAGAGATCTATGGGCTAATATAAAGTGGGCCAATATGCATAATATGGATTCCAGAAGGAGAAGGAAAAGAAAAGGGGATTGAAAATATATTTGAAGAAATTATGGCTGAAAACTTTCCAAATCTAAAGGAAACAGATATCAAGATACAAGAAGCTCAGAAGGCCCCAAACAAGTTGAACCGAAATAGGTCCACACCAAGACATATTATAATAAAAATGGCAAAAATTGAAGAGAAGATTCTAAATGAAGCAAGAGAAAAACAAAGAGTTAATTATAAGGGAACCCTCCTAATTCTATCAGCTGATTTCTCTATAGAAACTCTACAGGCCAGAAGAGAGTGGCAAGATAGCAAAGTTCTAAAGGGAAAAAACTGCAACCTAGAATACTCTACCCAGCAATAATACCATTTAAAATAGAAGGAGAAATAAAAATGTTCTCCAACAAACAAAAAGAGTACAGCAATAATAAACCCATTCTAAAAGAAATGCCAAAAGGGCTCCTCTAAATAAAAAAGAAGTTAGAAGAAATAGGATGGGGGAAGTCACAATTGGAAAGCAATCACTTAAATAAGCCAGTATACAGATCTAAAAGGAAAAAAAAAAAAGGGAAAAGACCCTATGGTAAAAGCAACAATACACACAAAGAGCAAAAAGACAAACATGAAGATGTTTTAAAAGGACTTCAGAGACAGGATTAAGATGGCACAATAGAAGGACTGGAGCTCAACTTCTCTCCTAAAAACAACAAAATTACAACCAAAGCCTGAGCAATCTTCAACCAAATGGACTGGAAACTTTTGAAAGGATATCCTACTCCAGAAGACAAAGAGGAGGCCACATCAAGAGGTAGGAGGGGCAATTATGTGATATAAGCAACCCCATACCTCCCAGGTGGGTCCCCCCACAGACTGGAAAGTATCTGTATCACAGAGACTCACCTACAGGAGTGAAAGTTCTGAGCCCCACATTAAGTCCTCATGCCAGTGGATCTGGCATTGGGAGAAAAAGCCCCCAGAGCATCTGGCATTGAAGGCCAGTGGGGCTTGTGCACAGGAGCTCCACAGGACTGGGGGAAATGGAGACCCCATTCTTAAAAGGAGCACACAGATTTTCATGTGCACTGGGTCCCAGGGCAAAGCAAAGTCTCCATAGGAATCTGGGTCAGACCTGACTGCAGTTCTTGGAGGACCTCCTGGGAAAACAGGGGTGAATGTGGCTTATTGTGGGGGAAGGGCATTGGAAGCAAAGTTCTTGGGAATATTCATCAGTAAGTTTCTCTGGAGGTGGCCATTTTGGGAATATCTGGCCCAACTCATCCATGCTGAGAAGCCCCAGGCCAAACAACAATCCAGGTGGGATCACAGCCCCACCCATGAATAAAGAGGCTGCTTAAAGACCTCCCAAGCATACTAGCCACTTCTGATCTCACCCAGAGACAAAGCCCCATCCAACAGAGGGATAAAAATCAGCTCCACCTACCAGTGTGCAGGCACCAGTCCCTGCCATCAGGAAGCCTACACAAGCCCCCATACCAACATCAGCCACAAGGGGAGCAGACACCAGAAGTAAGAGAGGCTACAACTCCATTATCTGCAAAAAGGTCACCACACCAAAAATGAAAAGACAAAACTATAAGCTCAGATAAGGGAGAAGGAAAAAAAAACAGAAAAACAGCTAAGTGATCAGGAGATTCTCAGCCTCTAAGAAAAAGACTTTAGACTGTTGATGCTGAGGATGATGCAAGACAATGGAAAAAACTGGAGGCAAAGATGGATAATTTACAGGAAACACTAACCAAAGAGATATAAGATATAAAACTTAAGCAAGAAGAGATGCAAAATACAATAACTGAAATAAAAAATTAATTAGAAGCAGCTGACAGCAGAATATAGGAGGCAGAAGAACCAATAAGCAAGCTCAGGACAGATTAGTGGAAATCACGGATGCAGAACAGGAAAGAGAAAAAGATTGAAAACAAAGGAAGAGAGTCTCAGAGAACTCTGGGACAATCTTAAATGCACCAACATCCGTATCATAGGGGTGCCAGAAGGAGAAGAGAGAGAGAAAGGGACAGAGAAAATAATCAAAGAGATAATAGTTGAAAACTTCCCTAACATGGAAAAGGAACCACTCTCTCAAATCCAGAAAGCACAATAAGTACCATATAAAATAAACCCAAGGAGGAACACCCCAAGACACATATTCATCAAACTGACCAAAATTAAAGACAAAGAGAAAATATTGAAAGCAGCTAGGGAAAAGAAACAAATAACATACAATGGAACCCCAGTAAGGTTATTGGCAGATTTTCCAGCAAAAACTCTTCAGTCCAGAAGGGAGTGGCATGATATACTTAACGTGATGAAAGAAAAAACCCCCAACCAAAATTGCTTTACCCAACAAGGCTCTCATTCAGATTTGAAGGAGAAATCAAAAGATTTACAGATAAACAAAAGCTAAGAGAATTTAGCAACACTAAACCAGCTTTACAACAAATACTAAAGGAACTTCTCTAGAGAGAAAAGAAAAGGCTGCAACCAGAAACAAAAATACCACAAATGACAAGGCTCACCAGTAAAGGTAGATATATTAATAAAGATATGAGATCAGGAGTTCCCATCTTGGCACAGTGGTTAACGAATCCAACTAGGAACCATGAGGTTGTGGCTTCAATCCCTGGCCTTGCTCAGTGGGTTAAAGATCAGGCGTTGCTGTGAGCTGTGGTGTAGGCTGCAGGCATGGCTCAGATCCCGCATTGCTGTGGCTATGGTGAAGGCTGGCAGCTACAGCTCCGATTGGACCCCTAGCCTGGGAACCTCCATTTGCAGTGGGAGCAGCTCTAGAGAAGAACAACAACAAAAAAAAGACACGAAATCATCCACACACAATTATGCCACCAAAATCAGAAATCTGGAGAAGAGGAGGGTACAAATGCAGTACAATGGAGATGCACTTGCAATTGAGAGAACAACTTAAAACAAGCTCATATATATACAGACTCATATCAAAACTTCAGAGTAACTGCAAACCAAAAAACTACAATTGATACGCAAACAAATAAGAAAAATCAACTCAAATACAACACTAAAGATAGTCATCAAAACACAAGAGAACAAGAGAAGAAGGGAAGAAAAAAGAGCAACAAAAACAAACCCAAAACAGTTAATAAAATGGCGATAAGAACATAAATATCAATAATTACCTTAAATGTTAATGGACTAAACACCCCAACCAAAAGACATAGACTGGCTGAATGGATATAAAAACAAGATCCATATATACGTTTTCTTCAAGAGACCGATGTCGCTTCTAGGGACACATACAAATTGAAAGTGAGACGGTGGAAGAAAATATTTCATGCAAATGGGAATCAAAAGAAAGCTGGAGTAGCAATACTCATATCAGACAAAATAGACCTTATAATGAAGAATAATTTAAGAGACAAGGAAGGACACTACAAAATGATCAAAGGATCAATCCAAGAAGAAGATGTAACAATTTTAAATATCCACACAACCAACACAGGAGCACCAAAATATATAAGGCAACTGCTAATGACCTTAAAAGGACAAATTAACAATAACACAATAATCATAGG
Source organism: Phacochoerus africanus (assembly GCF_016906955.1). Taxonomy (NCBI): domain Eukaryota; kingdom Metazoa; phylum Chordata; class Mammalia; order Artiodactyla; family Suidae; genus Phacochoerus; species Phacochoerus africanus. The sequence goes on along the minus strand of NC_062548.1, from coordinate 52,133,069 downwards.
GGACCTTAACAACCCACTTACAGCAATGGACAGATCAGCCAGACAGTAAATCAATAAGAAAACACAGGCCCTGAATGAAGCATTAGACCAGATGGAGTTAAGAGATATTTACAGGACATTCCATCCAAAAGCAAAAGAATGCACATTCTTCTCAAGTGCACACAGAAAAGTCTCTAAGATTGATCATATCCTGGGCTACAACCTCAGTAACTTTAAGAAAATTGAAATCATATAAAGCATCTCCTCTGACCACAACACTATATGACTGGAAATCAACAACAAGAAAAAACACAAACACGTGGAGACAAATAAAATGCTACTAAACAACCAATGGTCACTGAAGAAATCAAAGAGGAAATTTAAAAATACCTAGAAGTAAAATGACAACAAAGACACGACACTCCAAAACCTATGGGATGCAGCCAAAGCTGTTCTAAGAGGAAAGTTTAGAGCAAGACAAGCCCACCTCAGGAAACAAAACAAAAAAAAAGCTCAAATAAACAAGCTAACTCTACATCTAAAGCAGCTTGAGAGAGAACAAACAAGACCTAAAGTTAGTAGAAGGAAAGAAATCATAAAGATCAGAGCAGAAATCAATGCAACAGAAACAAAGAAAACCATAGAAAAGATCAATGAAACAAGAAGTTGGTTCTTTGAAAACATCAACAAAATTGATAAACCCTTAGCCAGACTTATCAAGGAAAAAAGAGAGAGGACTCAAATCAATAATATTAGAAATGAAAAAGGAGAAGTAACAATGGACATCACAGAAATACAAAGGATCATAAGAGACTACCATATGCAACTATATGCCAGTAAAACAGAAAACCTAGAAGAAGTGGACAAATTCTTGGAAAGGTACAAGATGAAATAGAAAAGATGAATGGGCCCATCACAAGAACTGAAATGGAAACTGGGATTAAAAATCTTCCAACAAACAAAAGTCCTGGACCAGGTGGCTTCATAGGTGAATTCTATCAAACATTTAGAGAAGAGCTAACACCTATCCTTATGAAACTACTCCAAAAAATTGCAGAAGAAGAGACACTCCCAAACTCACTCTATGAGGCCACCATCACCCTGATACCAAAACCAGAAAAAGACATCACAAAAAAAAAGAAAATTATAGGCCAATTTCACTGATGAACATAGATGCAAAAATCCTCAACAAAATACTAGCAAACTGAGTCCATACATTACAAGGATTGTACATCATGAGCAAGTGGGATTTATCCCAGGGAGGCAAGGATTCTTCAATTTCTACAAATCAAGCAGTGTGCTTCACCACATGAACAAACTGAAGAATAAAAACCATATGATCCTCTCAGTAGACGTAGAAAAAGCCTTTGACAAAATCCAACACCCATTTCTGATAGAAAACCCTTCAGAAAGTGGGCATAGAGGCAACCTACCTCAACATAATAAATATGACAAACCCACAGCAAACATCATTCTCAATGGTGAAAAGCTGAAAGAATTCCTGCTGAGATCAGGAACAAGACAAGGATATCTGATCTCGCCACCACTATTCCCCATAGTTTTGGAAGTCCTAGCCATGGCAATCAGAGAAGTAAAAGGAATAAAAGGAATCCAAATTGGAAAGGAAGAAGGAAAACTATCCCTATTTGCAGATGACATGATACTATACCTAGAGAATCCTAAAGACTCGACCAGAAAACTGCTAGAGCTTATCGATGCATTTGGCAAAGTCACAGGATACAAAATTAATACGCAGAAATCAATGGCATTTCTATACACGAACAACGAAAGATCAGAAAGAGAAATTAGGGAAGCAATCCCGTTTACCATTGCATCCAAAAGAATAAAACACCTAGGAGTAAACCTACCTACATTGACAAAAGACCTGTACTCTGAAAACTGTAAGACACTGATGAAAGAAATCAAAGACGACACTAACAGATGGAAAGACATACCATGCTCGTGGATTGGAAGAGTCAACATGATCAAAATGACTGTACTACCCAAGGCAATCTACAGATTCAATGCAATCCCTATCAAATTACCAAGGACATTTTTCACAGAACTCAGACAAAATATGTTAAAGTTTGTTTGGAAGCACAAAAGACCCAGAAGAGCCAAAGACATCCTGAAAAAGAAACATGGAGCTGGAGGAATCAGGCTCCCAGACTTCAGTCTATACCACAAAGCAACAATCAGCAAAACCATATGGTACTGGCACAAAGACAGACATATACATCAGCGGAACAGGCTAGAAAGCCCAGAATTAAACCCACGCACCTACAGTCAACTCATCTATGACAAAGGAGGCAAGAAGATACAATGGAGAAAAGACAGCCCCTTCAATAAGTGGTGCTGGGAAAACTGGACAGCCACATGGAAAAGAATGAAATGAGAACACTTCCTAACACTATACACAAAAATAAACTCAAAATGGACCAAAAACCTAGATATAAGACCAGACACTACAAAACTCTCAGAGGAAAACATAGGCCAAACACTCTCTGACATAAATGACAGCAGTGTCTTCTAAGATCCACCTCTTAGAGTAATGACAATAAAAACAAAAGTAAACAAATGGGATTTAATTAAACTTCAAAGTTTCTTCACAGCAAAGGAAACCCTAGACAAAATGAAAAGACAACCCACAGGATGGGAGAAAAATCTTTGCAAATGATTTGACTGACAAGGCATTCACCTCCAAAATTTATAAACACCTTCTGCAGCTCCATACCAAAAGAACAAACAACCTCATCAAAAAATGGGCAGGAAATCTAAACAGACAATTATCCAAAGAAGACATACAGATGGCCAAAAAACACATGAGAAGATGTTCATCACTCATTGTTAGAGAATGACAAATCAAAACTACTCTGAGGTACCACCTTACACCAGCCAGAATGGCCATCATCAAAAACTCTACAAACAATAAGTGCTGGAGAGGGTGTGGAGAAAAAGGAACCCTATTACACTGTTGGTGGGATTGTAAATGAGTGCAACCACTGTGGAAAACAGTATGGAGATGCCTCAGAAAACTAAAAATAGAACTACCATTTGATCCAGCAATCCCACTCCTGGGCATCTATCCAGAGAAAACCATGACTCAAAAAGACACACATACTCCACTGTTCATTGCAACACTGTGTACAATAGCCAAGACATGGAAACAACCTAAATGTCCATCGTTAGAAAAGTGGATCCAGAAGATGTGGTACATATACACAATGGAATATTACTCAGCCATTAAAAGGAAAGAAATACCAGCAATTTTAGCAACATGGATGGACCTAGAAATTATCAGGCTAAGTGAAGTCAGTCAGACAATGAGACACCAACATCAAATGCTATCACTTAAATGTAGAATCTGAAAAAAGGACAGACTGAACTTCTTAGCAGAATAGATGCTGACTCACAGACTTTGAAAAACTTATGGTTTCCAAAGGAGAGAGAGGTTGGGGTGGTGGGGCGATGTGCTGGGGGTTTGGGATGGAAATGCTATAAAACTATGTTATAACTATCATCGTACAACTATAAATGTAATAAATTCATTGAGAAAAATAAAAAATTTGAAAATTTTTTAAAAATAAAAGGACTTCAAAATCATAAAACATGGGGCAGGAAAGTAAGAAAATCTAGACTCCTTTTTTAGAATGTGCTTGAGCCTATATGACCATAAGGCTAAAGCAAACAGGTATAGGAAGGGTTTAACATACTTGAAAAACAAGGCCACCACATATCAAAACCAAATATTACATCCACAAAAACTAAAAAAAAAAGAGGACACATGCACGAAATAAAAGGAAATCATCCAACAAAAAAAATAAAGGAACAAAGGAGAAGCATAGAATCAACTGGAAAACAAGGTTTAAACTGGCAATAAATACATATTTATCAGCAATTATCTTAACTGTCAATGGACTGGATGGTCCAATCAAAAGACACAGAGTGGCAGTTTGGATAAAAAAGCAAGAGCCTACAATCTGCTGTCTACAAGAAACTCACCTTAGGGCAAAGGACACGTATAGATTAAAAGTGAAGGGGTGGGAAAAGATACCTCATGTAAATGGTAAAGACAGGAAAGCAGGAGTTTCAATACTCCTACCAGACAAAATAGACTTTAAAACGAAGGCCATAAAGAAAGACAAAGAAAGACACTATTTAATGATAAAAGGATCCATTCAAGAAAAGGATGTTACAATTGTCAATATGTATGCCCCTAATATAGGAGCACCCGGACACCTACGATATTACTAACAGTCATAAAAGGAGAAATTGGTGGGAATACAGTCATAGTAGGAGACTTTAATACCCCACTCACATCAATGGACATATCTCTAGACAAAAAATCAATAAGGCAACAGAGATCCTAAATGCCACAATAAAAAAAAAAAAACTTAGTCTTAATTGCCATTTTCAGGACTTTATATCCAAAACTATCAGATTATACATTCTTTTCAAGTGCACATGGAACATTCTCAAGGATTGACCTCACAAAACTAATCTCAACAAATTTAAGAGTATAGAAATAATTTCAAGTATCTTCTCTGACCACAATGGCATGAAACCAGAAATCAACTACAGTAAAAGAAATGAGAAAAAAATTGACTACATGGAGACTAAACAACATGCTACTAAAAAACCAATGGGTCAATGAGAAAATCAAAGGGAAATTTAAAAATACCTCAAGACAAAGGATAATGAAGACACAACAATTCAAAATCTATGGGATGCCACAAAAGGGATGCCTCAGAGGGAAGTTCATAGTCCTTCAGGCCTTCCTTAAAAAAGAAGAAAAATCTCAAATTGACAACTTAACCTACCACCTAAAAGAATTAGAAAAAGAAGAACCAAAAAAACCTTAAGTCAGCAGAAGGAGGGAAATCATAAAGATCAGAGAGGAAATCAATAAAATAGAGATTAAAAAAGTAATAGAAAAAATCAATAAAACTAAGAGCTGGGGGGTTCCCTTTGTAGCTCAGAGATTAACAAACCTGACAAGGATCCATGAGGATGTGGGTTCCATCCTTGGCCTTGCTCAGTGGGTCAGGAATCTGGCATTGCCATGAGCCATGGCATAAGCTGTAGACGTGTCTCGGATCCTGCATTGCTGTGGCTGTGGCATAGACCAGCAGCTGCAGCCCTCATTCAACCCCTAGCCTGGGAACTTTCATATGCGGCAAGCGCAGCCCTAAAAAAGCAAAAAAAAAAAAAAAAAAGGGGCCAAGAGCTCATTCTTTGAAAGGGTAAACCTCTGGCTAGACTCACCAAGAGAAGAGAAAGAACTCAAATAAACAAAAGAAATGAAAAAGGAGAAACCTCAACGGATACTGGAGAAATACAAAAAAAAAAAAAATTTTGGAGGCTTTTGAAAAAAATACTTCATCCTTGAACCCTATGCCAGAGCAACAGTAACAGAGCCATTTAGTTGCATACCACGCCCTGTCCTGTTCTTCTTCCATAGTATTTATGGAAGGGATGTGCTGAACAACCAGGAAATATACTTCCAGCCTTCCTGGCCACTAGCTGAGTCCAGCTAGTTAGTGGAATGTGAACAGAAGGGAGACATGTCACCTTGGTCCCCTCATGCATTGGGCCTCCGCTAAGCAATGTTTTCTTTGGTTGACCAGTACCTGGACATGGAAGTTAAACCTTGACCATGAAGGTGATTAAAGGGACTTAGGTCTGTGCTGTCCAAAATGGTAACTACTAGCCACATGTGGTTATCCGAATTTAAATGAATTACAATTAATGATTAAATCAAGGTAACAGTTTGGTTCCCATCACACTAGCTGTAGTTTAAGCACTAAAGCAGCACCTAAGCTGAGTGGCCAGCACACGGAACATTCATTCTCCTGACCAGCACCCTTCATGGAGGTGGATTAGCTGCATGCGTGGATTTCCACATGGAGGGACCCATCAGCTGATCTAGACTTTTGCACTGTTTTATGAATGAAATATACTCTATCAGTAGCTCCTATCATGGCTCAGCGGTTAACAAACCTGAGTGGCATCCATGAGGATGCACATTCCATCCCTGGCCTCACTCAGTGGTTTAAGGATCCGGCGTTGCCGTGAGCTGTGGTGTAGGTCGCAGACGTGACTTGGATCCTGCATTGCGGCAGCTGCAGCTCTGGTTGGACCCCTAGCCTGGGAACCTCCATGTGCCCAGAGAGCAGCCCTAAAAAGACAAATAGACCAAAAAAAAAAAAAAAAGAAAGAAAGAAAAAAGAAAGAAATATGCTCTCTCAAACACAAAATGTAGGGGCTTGTTACAGTATTTTTACCCACCTTAACATTCAAACGAACATAATCTAATTTTCTAGGAACAATGTCTATACTTCGGTATTAAAAAAAAAAAAAAATCCCATTGTGGCTCAGTGGTAGTGAGCCCAACTAGTATCCATGACGATGTGGGTTCAATCCCTGGCCTCATTTCAGTGGGTTGGGGATCCGGCATAGCTGTGAGCTGTGGGGTAAGTCGCAGAAAAAGCTGGGATCCTGAGTTGCTGTGGCTGCAGCATAGGGTGGCAGCTGCAGCTCCAATCTGACCCCAAGTCTGGGAACCTCCATATGCCTCGGGTGTGGCCCTAAAAAGCAAAAAAAAAGAATTTAATATACAATTAAGTTTGAGCACTAGGAGTATATTGTTTATCTCATCGGGTTCTGTATTACCAGCACTCCACACGGGCTCCAAAAGACAGATGAGGCGTAGTTAAGGATGAGATGGCAGTTATCATGAGGGAGGCAGAATGTCCCTGTCTGTGGTGTGGAGCTACCTGCATCCCTTCCTGAGACCCTGCAGATCTCGGAGCTCCCAGATTCTTATGCATCTATCTCTATCATGCCCAGCAAGGTCAGCAGAGCCCTCCCTCTCAGGCTTCATCCCACAGCAATTTGTTATGACTTACTTGACTTTTCCTCCTTTGAAGTTTGTATGATCACAAAATCCTCTCTCTCTGGCCAACTTGCCCTACAAACATCAGGGGTGCCCTTCAATGCATGTGGGAGAAGAGATGTTAGTAAATCGGCAAAGTGGCAGCACCAAGCCCTGGTCCCCACAAAACAACAAACCAAAAGGAAATCGTCAGCACCCTACGAAACAGCACCGTTTGCAGCAACCAAGAAAAAGCCAACTTGAAAATGGTGGAAAAGCTTAGTGACATTGTTACCTGCCCTTGTCCACTCCCTAAAGTCAGTCCCCATTTCTCAACAGGGTTAGGATTTACATGTTCATCCTAGGGCATGCCCAATGCCTTTCCTAACATAGGATTTCAATAAGCAATGGTTGAATTAAAGATACGTAAGTGCAAAAATACTCACTCACTACAGAGACACACATCTTGTCTCTAAGGAACAGTGAGTATCAGCCAGGTCAGTTCATGGTATCACCTAGTTCCCTCTCTCTCTCCTTCTCTTGCCTTCTCTCTCTCCCTCTCCCTAACTCTCTCTCTCCCCGTCTATCTCCCCCCCTTCCTTCTCCCTCCCTCTCCCCCTCTCTCTCCCTCTCTCTCCATCTCTCTCTCTCTCCCTCCCTCTCTCCCTCTCTCCATCTCTCTCACTTTCCCCCTCTCTCTCCCTCCCTCTCTCCCTTCTTCTCTCCCTCCATCTCTCCCTCTCTCTCCATCTCTCTCTCCCTCCCTCTCTCGCTCTATCTCCCTCCCTCTCTCCCTCTCTCCTCCTCCTCCTCTCTCTCATACACAACACACTTTATTCCTTGTCTAATTCTCCCAATTCCATTCCAAGTATGACAGCAGTAGAATCATAAGACAAATAAGAAGATCATAGTTAGACATGGAATAAAACTCTAGAACAATAGCATTGTCAAGAAAGAAGTGTTTTCTCATTCACATCAGAAGATGATTAATGTCCAAGACCAAAAGTCACCATGAGAGCACATGCAACCTTGCAAAAGAGAAAGGGGAATGGCTGAAGCAGGAACTGCAAATGGAGAAAGGAAACCAGGAAGGTTGAGACGCTATAAAGCTTAGGGTTGAGGGGAAAGTCTGTTCCACTGCGTGTGAGTATCAGCACTAGAATGTGGGCACTTATAAGACTGCGCAAAAATAACAAATGGCACCCAGAGATATAAAATGAGTACGAGGGTAAGACAAAATGCTATCACAAACTTACGAAATTTCAGCAAGGTGCTGAGCTCAAAATAGAATTCAATACTTTTGATGACTGATTGACATATCAGTTCATGAATCCTTGAAAAGTGATAAAGCCATTTAGTCAAGGCTCAAGTTAAGGAAAAGAAAAAGATCTTGGGGAGAAACCATGATTTCTGTTGTCACTGGGTTCAGTGATACACTTAGTGTGGACACTAAGAAAGGGAAATTATAAGGGGCAGGTGGGAAGAGAACAGAAAACCACCTAGGGGTCCTGGGATGAGACAGAGGCAGCAATAGCATCCTGAAAAATGAGGCTAGGGAGGTCCCATTGTGGTTCAGCTGGTTAGGAAGCCAACTAATATCCATGAGGACACAGGTTCGATCCTTGTCCTTGCTCAGTGGGTTAAAAATCTGGCGTTGCCTTGAGTTGTAGTATAATGGCTCGGATCCTGCGTTGCTGTGGCTGTGGTGTAGGCCGGCAGTTCCAATTCGACCCCTAGCCTGGGAACTTCCTTATGTCATGGGTGTGGCCCTAAAAAGCAAAAAAAAAAAAAAAAAAGGAATATAGAAGAGAGATTAATTTTGGAATTTCAAGGATTCCTATTTCTTTTCTTCCTTCCTTTGTTTTTTCTTTCTTTCTTTCTTTTTTTTTTTTTTGCAGAGTTTAGGTTTTTTTGTGTGTAAGTATTACAGCTTATGGCAAAATGAAAGAATGTTAAACCCTATGAAATAACAATTGCTCCAGTAACATGCTGCAAGCCTATGCAGCTCAGGATGTCTTGAAATTGTGTCCCAAAAAATGATCTTTCTAATAAAAACATATTTTGTGTGCTTTGTTCAAAAAAACCTAAGTACAAAGTCATCCTATAGTTATTAATGTATCATTGCAATGGTTTTGCTCTTCTTGTTCCTTTAGGAAGCTGTGTTGTCAAAATCAGTTAAGGAGTCTCGTGCTTAAGTTTCACTTTGACATGCAGAAAACCTGAGCTAACCTGAGGTTGGAGTTTAACCGTAAGATTAACTTACTTGCACCTGAACCATGTAGAAAGTTTCATTATTCAGCAAGTTCTGAAAGAATGTCAGTTTGGTGAGCCAGACAACAATGATAGGGATTTTGAATGTATGTGTTTTGATAATCTTGGTGACACCCAGGAAAATCACAAACTAACCCCAAGCCGAAAACCTCAACTCCATCTCTGTGGCTGTCAGACTTGTGGAGATGTGAAGTTGTATTATTTCTGGAGAAGCACAAAATTAAATAGCCATCAGGTGCCTGATAGTAAAACTGAGGTTGACCTGGAGTCTCCCTGTAAATTCTTCATGAGCACTCTGCTTTCACACACTCGACTCTTTCTTAAATAAATATGCCCAAAAGACCCCGAGACATGGAAATGATCTCACCAAAGCACAACCGTTCTTTTATGGAAATACCTCTACCTTGTTTCATGATTAATCCTCTCTACCTGCTGTCTCTATGTCTCTTCTGAACCTCTGTGTACAGTTCTTGTCTTAAAACCACTTACCATTACACCTCTACTTTGTTGAAACGCAAAAGTCAAATGATAGTAAGGGTTTAAGATTGGATCTTCCGGAAAGAGAAGATGGTAGTCACTCAATGTCAGGACTCAAAATCCCTGGGACTCGCTCAAGGACATCTCTCCTGAGGGTTCTATGATGTGCCATCTGGATTCATTAAGAAGTGGTTTCCACCACATGGAAAAAGAATCTGAAAAGGAACAGATAGATGTAAATGCACAACTGACTGACTTTGTCAGACACCTGAAACTATCACAACTTTGTAGGTCAACCCTACTCCAATAAAATTTATTTAATAAATAAATAAATAAATAAATATGCATTGTTGTTAATTGGGGGGAAAAAAAGAAGTGGTTTCCAGAGTTCCCTGGTGGTGTGACAGGTTAAGGATCCAGCATGTCACTGCTGTGGCTCAAGACACTGCTGAGGTGCAGTTTCGATCCCTGACCCAGGAACTTCCATATGCCATGGGCTCAGCTCCCCGCCAAAGAAATAGTTTCCAATTTTCCAAGTTATGAACGAAGAGCTACAATTGCCTCCTTTCTACTAAATCCCAAGTAAAGTTTCATTTTCATGTTTTATCTGTTGAGTTTACTCATAAAATTGCAGGATATGTCAAAGAACTGACTCTGCATATCTTATTGTGTAATAAAATGAACCTACTCAGTATTATAGGCCATTTTTATGAATCAAGGATGTAGCCAAAAGAACAGAAAAGTGCAACAAAACAAAGAAGATCCTTGGGGTTCAGTGACACCTCCTGGACATAGGAACAACCTTGCCTACTGTCTTGGTAAAAAGACATGCACTAATTGCAAAGCCCAGAGACACCTCAATAGAAAGAGTCTAAAAATTAGCAAAAAAGTTTAGAAAATATTTTCTTTGAAAAATCCTTTGCTACATCAATTGAAACTGATTTCTTCACATGGTTTGAGTTTCAGGGTCTTAGACCTGCTGCCATGCTGCACAATGACCTTCTTTGTTTAACCCCCAGGGCTGGTCACATTTGACACCAGTCTATTCTGAGGGATAGAGGACAGGAGCCCAGCCCATCAGGGACCCTCCTCAGGGGGGCAGCGCCCAAAACTGTCCACTTGGCCACCTGGGATCTGCTCTCCCAGCTCTGCCTGGCTCCTGTGGGGCTGGCGTCTTCCGAGCTGGGAATTCCCTGAGCCCAGTCCACATAAGTCCCGCTTCCTGACACATAAGCCAAGACTTCTGTGACAATTCCACAGGCGTCACCTTCAGGATCTCGGCAAGAAACGTGTCCCATTACACAGTCCCCATGCTCAGGGAAGCCCAACACTGATTTCCTATAAGGCATTTGTAGTTCAAGTGCAATTAGCCAGTTGGCGGTCCTTATAACTGCAAGAAATATTGGTTGTAGCGTAAGGCATCATCCAGTTGTGTCAGGTTCCGGGAGAATGAGTCAGGGATATAACTGGTGATCAGGTTCTCACACAAGGAAAAGCTTTTCTTCATCTTTTACTCAAGTTGCATTTCCCAAAGCAAGTTCTATGGAGCAGTTGTTTCACTTGTGCTGTATGTGTCACATTAGGGAAAGAAGGAAGGAAGAGAGAAGGCAGAGGGGAGGGAGGGAGAGAAGGAGAGAGAGGGAGAAAGACAAAGATTTGTTGGCTAACACTCACCAAGCTTCATGAGCTCCCAGGGGACTTTCCCTACCTTTGTGCCTACACTGATGTATTCTATGCACCAATATTTGGGATGCCTTACATTCCTTATTTAGAAGAAAAAAAAAAGCAAGAGTCCTTCCTTGCCCAGGGCCATCGCCATCGTCCTAAAACTAGTGAGTGGTGCTATTGCAAATGAACTTAGAGCATCAGAGAGCATTTTTAAATAAAAAGGACTTTCTCGATTCTTTCTGTGTTGGCGCAGGTTATCTCACCAATCCTCACTCGCTCTTGAAATTTCCTTGGATTCAAGGCTCTATCCTGATTTGAATTCTGCATAGAATAAGTGAGAAGCCAAATGAACCAATGGCCAGGGGTGGGGAGACAGAAACAAAATAAATCATTTTGGCTTGTATTTTGGTTTGACCACGTGGAAATGCACTGAAATAGAACTTAATGTGCCCTGAATTAGAGGGACTGGTGGAGACCCAGGGCAACTCTCTAAGACAGAAAATATAAATGAGAGGAAATAAACAAAGCTGCATGCTCAGAATATAAAAGAACGGCAATAAATTATAAGCCTGTGAGGCAAGTCCCAAAGCTACCATCCTACTGTTTTCTGCAAAAGTGTATATCATATTTTCTCAGTGGTTTTGTGCAGACTGCTCCCCGTATAGATATTTTAAAATGTTGGCTGGTTGGTAGTTAGAGCAGATACGCCCATAAAAATGTGTGCACGAGGACATGTATTTGTGAAGAAAATGAATTTCCGCATGTAAATGATGCTATGGCACTGACGATGTCTTCAACCTCTTCACAAACGCCCTCTTTATTTTTTCAATAGGAGTTCAATTAACAAATGAAACAGCAATTTCAATATGGACCCTGTGTAGCATATTAAACCCGATGACTGATTCCAGGCAGGTTAGTGTAGATACTTTCTAGAGTACCAGCGGCCAGGGCTGAATACGAACCCTGCAGAGCTGTGGCCGGTACCACACGTGCCTTCTCGTCTGCTGAATCAAGCCACAAAGAGAGCTTATGGCTGCTTATTTCAAGCCTGGATCAGTGGGAAATCTTGAGTCATGGCACCAATGTAAACACGGGCCATAAATTAGCCATAAAAAGGGCACTACACTGTTTGGGATCTGGGGCCCTGTTGAAATTTACAAGCTGTTTGCAGAGCATCTGAAACTAATGGATGAATAAAATATTCCAGCCAACGAGCAAAGTAAGTATTATGCCTGACTGAAAAGTACTGTAGCTGACGGCTCTGATTAATGAAGGGGAGATTACTGTTAATGCTCTCGTAATAAATGTCATGGGCCGTATTTCACTGAGCGGAAGCCAGGGCTTCACTGGTTTAAGATCTGTGGATGAAACAGTGACTAATTAATCACTGGGAAGTTTGGGATTCTGCAGCATTTTCTGGCTAAAAGAGGATCAGCTGTTTAATAGGCTGCGGAGGGAGGGGCCGCTGCCCCTGCCACAGCCACCATGGGACAGAGGAAGAGATTTCATCAACCTCTCAGCTCCAATTTTGTCCTGAGGTCACTTATAATATGATCATGATCAAGAAGACACAAGAGTCTTTGAGAAAAGGACAAAACTGTGTAAGAGGTTGGCCTCGCTCATTGCAAATTCAGAAGTCACCTTGATGCCCACTGCCTGGGGAGGCAGAACAAAGTTGCCTGATGAAGCCCAGTCCTGGCCCCCGACGTGGCCCAGCCTCGGGCAGGTAAGCGCAATGCAAATGAAGGAGGCGTGTGCAGAACACCAGGCAGTCAGGATGTGGAAGCCAGACTGAGGGAGAGCCCAGGGGGTCAGGCTGGCCTAGAGAGGTCAGTGTGGAGAGCTGTCCAACAAGCTAAATGCAGGGCCTATCTGGACAGAGATGCATTTACCGTACAGAGTCAACATCCAGTTTTTGGAGAATCTTGACTCTAAATTGAAGTCTAGGTATATTCAAGCCTGTCCTCAGAAGTGGGATGGGGGAGTTCCCTTTGTGGCACAGCGGTTAACAAACCCAGTTAAGATCTATGAGAATGCAGATTCGATCCCTGGCCTTGCTCAGTGGGTTCAGGATCCAGTGTTGCCATGAGCTGTGGTGTAAGTCGCAGACATGGCCTGGATCTGGTGTGACTGTGGTGTAGGCCAGCAGCTGTAGCCCTGATTAGACCCTCTCGCCTGGGAACCTCCATATGCCATGGGGGCAGCCCTAAAAAGATAAAAAGAAAAAAAAAAGAGAAGTGGGATAGAAAGTGACAACAGCAGCTACATTCACTGGGTTGCCAAGGGTCCCTCTGAGGAAGTCACCTGTGAGCTGAGACCTGAAAGATGAGGCAGATTCATGGGCAAATAACAGCATCAAGGATGGGGTGGGCTGGTGCTCCAAGGAAGAGCAACTCCAAGAATGTCTACACAGCAACAGGATCAGTGAGTTCAAAGTAAGTTTGGTACCAAACCCAACTTGGGTCCACTCACCAGATGGGCAGCAAAGCGAATCTGCTGACACCAGCTGTGATGAAGGAACATACAGCGCTTCCATGTCAAGCGAGGAGAATAGGCAGCCAATGCTCAAAACACTTGGATTCCTCAGGTGGCTTTCAGGCAAAGGGTTTTCAAAAGCAACAGTAAGGATGAAGGGTCGCAGGGTACATGATCAGCTCACAAAGATACTTCTGATTGGCTGCTGGTGTCATAACAGGTGATATTTCTGGAATCTCAACACTCAACCTTTTGGTTCCAGCCAATCTGGGGTCTACGTACTTACAGTCAGCAGTTTCTTATCCAGTGGGTCCTGGTTTCTGTAAAACCAAAATACGTGCATCAGATTATCTGTGGGACTAGGAGTCCTGTGACGGTTTTCTCGCTGAACTCTTGTTGAAACTCCTGTTACGTTTCTTGCTTGACTGCTTTGTTTCTGCATGTTCTGCATGTTCCACTTATTCACTGTTTGAGTCTGCTCTTGGAGCCTGGGCAAGGTCTGGGAGACTAGAGCTTTGTCTGCAAATAAGAAGCAGGGGACACAGAGGGGCTTGTATCTGGGAAGACCCTGCAGGGTCCTACCTGGTTTCAAGGTGAAGGGCAAATAGGCATTGGTAGAGAGAACACAGAATGCAGTAAGTGTCAGTGAGACCTGCAGCAGAGGACAAGGGGGCAGGAGAGGGTTATATTCTTTCTTCTCATCCTTCCCAAGATCCCCCAGTGGGAGATGTGACGGATGGAGGGGTAATAAGTACCTTTAGGTTCTGGGCACAAATTCTGTGGCAAATTAAGAAACGTCATGTCCCGTAGAGAACAGACTTGTGGTGGCCAAGGGGGAAGGGAAAGAGTGGGATGGATGGGGAATTTGGGGTCGGTAGATGCAAACTATGACACTGAGAATGGGTAAGCAATGAGGTCCTACTGTACAGCACAAGGAACCATGTCCAATCTCTTGGGATAGACCATGATGGAAGATAGTGTAACAAAGGGAATGTATATATATTTAGGACTGGGGCACTTTGCTGTACAGCAGAAAATGGCACAACATTTTTTTTTTCCCTTTGGTCTTTCCAGGGCTGCACCTGCAGCATATGGAGGTTCCCAGGCTAGGGGCTGAATCAGAGCTGCAGCTGCCAGCCTACACCACAGCCACAGCAACACGAGATCCCAGCTGCATGTGTGACCTACACCACAGCTCAGGGCAACACTGGATCCTTAACCCACTGAGCAAAGCCAGGGATCGAACCCGCATCCTCATGGATGCTAGTTGGGTTAACCACTGAGCCACGAAGGGAATTTCAGCACAACACTGTCAATCAACTATAATTTAAAAAAAAAAAAAAAAAGCGTCCTAAGGACATTTAGAAGACAAAAGCCTGGCTAAACTTGTTCATTTTTATATCATTTCTCTTATAAACAAGAGTAATTTGATATAATTTAAGGCCACACCATGCCACGGAGCTAAACACCACAAAGCCCCAGAGAAAGAACTTGATGCCATCGGCTTCTGGAACATTGCTACCTCCTCGCCCGCTCTGACCTCTTTAGAGGAACGTGACATGCGCATTTTTCAACCACCTGCACTGCATCTTCTGCCCAATATTCCGACCAGTATTTTCCACAGTCCCTAGAAAAATATTCCTGTTCACGGATCAGGCTCCTTATTCATTCAAATTTGCCCAGCCTGCCTTTCGGGTTGCTTCACTCTACACACCAAGGTAGAAATAAAAATAGCATTGCTAGAAAACATGTTTTCAGACCTGGTCTTCAAGACAGGGTGGTCTTCCTTGTATTTATATCAGATGGTTGCACTCTGTTTGTACATCAGCTAGATGCCCACTCCGTCAGTTCTCTGGGCTTAAATTTACTAAGCTGTTTTCCCCGTTGCCATACACGAAAGCCCCAGCTGTTTGCTCTGGTTTGTAGACGTTTCTAAGGCTAAAAACTGTCATTAGTTGGAGAGAGGAAATCATATATAGTTAGGCACAGAAAGGGTCTTGTGTGTTAATGCCAACCTACCCCCTAATTTTACTAAAGAAAAAAGTAGAATCCCCGGAGGTTTTGTGGGAGGTGGAGGTAGAATAAGGTCTGAGCCATCGCAGAAGCCAGATCCAACCATCTCCCCTCTCCACCCCAAGTCAATGACAGGTGGTTACACAAGGGACAGTCTGCAGGCTGGAACCAGCCTTGCAGAAACCAGCATCATTTCCTGGGCTTTAAAAACATCTTGCTCCTTACAGCTGGCTGCTCGCCGCTCTCTCTTCGGCTCATTACTAGGTTCTGCATCCGTACTGGCTGCTCAACTGTGCTGATGGCAGTGGGGTTGGGGGTGGGCAGAGCATAAAACCAAGGAGAAATCTGACATTTTCAAGGTCCCTGTTTTATTTCATGACAAGTAATTTAAAACATTACTACTGGAAGTTCCCACTGTGGCTCAGTGGAAATAAATCTGACTAGTATCCATGAGGATGCAGGTTCAATCTCTGGCCTTGCTCAGTGAGTTAAGGATCCGGCATTGCTGTGAGCTGTGGTGTAGGTCACAGATGCAGCTCATATCCCAAGTTGCTGTGGCTGTAGTGTAGGCCAGCAGCTGTAGCTCCAATTTGACCCCTAGCCTAGTAACTTCCATATACCTTGGGTGCAGCCCTAAAAAACAAGAAAAAAAAAAAGTCATGCAACATTTCTAAAAAATAACAACACTCCCCCAGACAGCATCCACTAGTATCCACTCAAAGGAAGAAGATGAAAATTTTCCCTATCTTCTCTGCTATGTCCTCTCATCACAGTTTTATTGGGAGTTCAGCTAATGCAAATCAGCAATTCATTGTGGAAAAGCCCAAAACACACACACCTCATAAAATACTGTACTGATTTTGTTTGAATCCCCTAAATTCCACCACCCTCATCATGGCAGAATCTGTTCAAAGTCATTCGGGCTGCCCTGCCTGCTTATAAGAACAGCACTTACTCAGGCAGTAAGTCCCTGCAACAATTCACGTTTTTACACATTTCTGAGAAGTGTCATTTTCACAGGCAAGGAAAAGTACCATATCATCCACCGTGAATTTCCTGTCTGAGATGTGCTTACATAGCCTCTCTTTTCAAATCTGCCGTGAGTGGCTGGTCCCCAAGCACAGGACTAAAGGCTTTAATTACATGATTTGCTTGTTTCCTTTTCCCAGAGTGGTTGGTGCAGTGAGCCATCCTCAAAGAGCTGTGTGCCTTGCAGGGTCTCTGCAGGTTAATTCCCGCCCCATGGATCTGCTTGGACTTCCAATAACTTCCTTTAGGTCAATGCCCAGAGGGAGGGACCTGCAGACACAAGGGGTATGGTCTGTCTGGCAGTAGGCATGGCCAGCAACCTGTCTGCCCGTGAACTCTGCATGCGCCCACTCCTCACCTCCACTCTGACCCTCATCAGCCTTAAAATCAAGCTTAATGATAAACAGATTTCAATACTGTAATTGCAGTAACTTTTTTTTTTTTTTGGCTACACACCCGGCATGGGGAAGTTCCCAGCCAGGGATAGAACCCGTACCATAGCAGTGACAATGTTGATCCTTAACCCACTGAGCCACCAGGGAACTCATGATTGTGCTAATTTTTAATCCTATATTTAACAAAGAACCCTGACCTCTAGGAATGGAATTCACATTCTGAAAGTGGAATGTCTGTACAGGAAAAGATTTAAAAAAAATAAAATAAAATGCAAGCTGTCATGGGTCCTTTTGCTGCTGGGGTGGAAACCCAAATGCCCAGTGGACAGTCAGTCTACAGGCTGATGCACGGTCAAGGGCAAGAATGGAGCCAGTTGCCTCCATAGCCCCCAGCTGTCGCCAGCCCTCCCAGCTGCCCTCCTGTCAACTCTCTTCCCTAACAAGGTGGGTACCAAGGGCCATAGCATCTTGAGTCTATCCAAATAAGTAGAAAGGGAGCCTAGCCTCCACCTGGACAGGAACAAGAGGTTGTCATACAGGTCAGTCTGTTTAGACCACAAAAAGATTAACAGACTTAGTCAAAGGTGCAAAGGTACAGTGGAAGAATTTGCAAATCAATTTGCCTGCCTCTTAATGTTCTTTTCTTCTCCAATTGTGCCTAATTTTGGCTGACAGCTAACCAAGAAAGACCCTCCGAGGCCTTCCCATAATAGACCACCCCATTCACATCCTCCGCCCACCTTTATGTCTATAGAAAAATTTTCATCAAAGAATCAGTTTCATCAAAGGAGGGAGAAGATATGGAGAAAAGGGGAAACAGTCAAGCATGACAAAATAATAACAGTTTAGCCATTCAACCAAGTCAGGGACATTTAGTTCTTCCTCAAGTACTACAGATCATATTCTGAGCCATGTCCTTGGAGCTGTTTTGCAGGTGCTGAAGCCCCCAGCAGGTGGAAGAAGTTAACTGTATGCTGCCCACAAGCATGGAGATCCCAGACCAGTTGGAACCAGAAGGCTAATGAAGCTGACTCTCAATGACCTCACGATCCACCAATCAGGAAAGTGCCCACGAGCTGACCACGCCCCCTCCTCAAACACTCTGACTCCTCACTGCCCCCTCCGGGGGGTGAAGTTCTGAAGACACTAGCCAGCCGTGACCCCCTCTTCGCCTGGCAATTCAAGCTACTTTCTCTGTTTCTTCCAACTCTGTCTCTGCGTTTCTATTTGGCATCAGCGTACAAAGGCAACCGAGATTTCGGCAACAATGGGACCTTGTTTTTTATTTCTCATGTTGTAATTTATTTTAAATGTACTCTTTTAAATATACGTAGGTTGTAGATTCTATGTTACCGTCATGATTTGAAACCCTGGGATATGCTCTCTTGATACTTGTGGTTTGATTCTTGCCCGTTGTCACCATGTCCTCTTGGGCTTTGTATTAGGATTGTGAACACATTTTCAGGATGGTTAGGTACTCAAGAAGACTGCGCCACCCAGATTAAGAAGGTGGAAAATGGAGTTCCCGTCGTGGCGCAGTGGTTAACGAGTCCGACTAGAAACCATGAGGTTTCGGGTTCAATCCCTGCCCTCGCTCAGTGGGTTAAGGATCCAGCGTTGCCATGAGCTGTGGTGTAGGTCGCAGATGTGGCTCAGATCCCGCGTTGCTGTGGCTCTGGCATAGGCCAGTGGCTACAGCTCCGATTAGACCCCTAGCCTGGGAATCTCCATATGCCGTGAGAGTGGCCCTAGAAAAGGCAAAAAAAAAACAAAGACAAAAAAAAAAAAAGAAGACGGTGGACAATGGATGCCTTTGTAGGTACCTCAGGGATGCTTCCAGCCTTCTTGTTATCTTTTATTCAGGAGATTTGAGCTCATAAGTGAATGTAAATTGAAACTTTAAATCTGGGGGTTCCCTTCATGGCCCAGTGGTTAACAAACCCTACTAGGATCCATAAGGATGCAGGTTCCAGCCCTGGACTTGCTCAGTGGGTTATGAATCCTGCGTTGCCATGAGCACTGGTGTCGGTCACAGACACTGCTCAGATCCCGCACTGCAGCTCTGATTCGACTCCCAGCCTGGGAACTTCCCTATGCCGCAGATGCTGCCCTAAAAAACAAAAAAACAAAAAACAAAAAAACACAAAAAAAACCACCTTTAAATCCATCTCCACAGGACACTTGTGACTGAAAATTCTCAGGGAGATTATGGACTCCCTCCCACCATCCCCCGCAAACCCAAATCATGATAAGCAAGCTTCCACACTTCCTCCCAAATCAACAAGCAATTTATCTATATTTAAGGCTTCCATTGAGGTCACCCCTTTCCACTGAGGTTGCCCTTAGGACACATCATGAAAAGGTTAAGATTCCCCCTCAAGAATGGCAAACCCTGGCCCTGAGGGGCCCTGCCCTGGCCCCACAGAATCAGAGGGACCATGGCTTTCCTGCAGGTCAGACAGTTCTCCCCACGTCTCCATCCCCAGCTGAGTGGACGTGGGCTGTCATCGGGTCAACCAAAGGCCACCTGGGCCACCACCTCACACCCAGCATCCAGGATGCTCTGATATGCCACCATCTGCCTCCCTCTTTCTCACACAGCACCCGTCTCCTCTTCACTGATGTTTCTCTCCACCTTAACCCTTCAAGAAGCTCCACTTGGAGTTTTAGGAGGGTTGTGTTTTGCTTTGTTTTCTTTCTTTTTTTCTTTTCTTTTTTTTTTTTTTAGGGCCACACCTGCAGCATATGGAGGTTCCCAGGTTAGGGGTCAAATCGAAGCTGCAGCTGCCAGCCTACGCCACAGCCTCAGCAACACAGGATCCTCAACCCACTGAGCAAGGCCAGGGATCGAACCTGCATTGTCACTGATGCTAGTCAGATTCATTTCCGCTGAGTCCTGACGGTAACTTCCTGCTTTGTTTTCTAATATTCCTTTATTTCTGAAAACCATCGTTCTCTAAGCTTCAAGATCCGTGACTGAGGTTTTAATTTAGGTTTTGTTGGGTATGTTTTTTAACCATAAATTCCCTGGGCAATTTTGAGGCAGGCAGATCTTTGGAACAGTCTTTAAGGAACATTGCATTTCTACATGTATAAAAGGAAATGAAAATATCCCTTTTTATTTAAAAAAAATCAATATATTAACCAGAGTCTGTCTTGCCCTGAAACAATAATGAGATGCCACAAAGTGTGTCATAAATAGTGATGAAAATATTGAATTTCTCCAACTTGAGAAACTAGTGCAGACTTGAGGAAGAACAAACTGGCTTTCTCCTTATGTTACCTTGAAGTCAGTGCTGGAGGGCATCTCATAGCATCTCTGATTCTTAATATCTTCCCTGATTTCTAATATTACGGTGGACATGCCCTTGGCTGGGTGATGAGTCAAGGATGGGAGAGTTTATGCTTCTGAGTAAAAATCCATGCAGCCTAATTATCATTTCCAGTTGCTCTTCAGGAAAATAACATGATATTTACTCCACACCCAAATGACTTGAAGCTGAGTTAATAAAAACAAGGATTATTTATGGATCGTGTCATTTGCATCCAGAAGTAGTTCTGCACTTTATCTCCTTTTATCTCCAGCCCAGGACACACAGCGATATTCTTTTCTTTTCTTTTCTTTTCTTTTTTTTTCGTTGTCTTTTTAGGGCCACACTGAGGCATATGGAGATTCCCAGGCGAGGGACTGAATCAGAGCTACAGCTGTCTACTCCACAATCACAGTAAAGTCGGATCCGAGCCACGTCTGTGACCTACACCGCAACACTGGATCCTTAACCCACTGAGCGAGGCCAGGGATCAAACCCAAGTCTTCATGGATCCTAGTCAGGCTCATTATTGCTGATCCACAACGGGAACTCTGGTATTCCTGTATTACAGCTGATGACGGCAAATACATGGGAAACCCTCCAAGCTCCATGTTCCGTGGTTCTATGCTAAGCACTTTCTGCATTAGCTCATTTCCCCCTCACAAGCACCCCGTGCTGGGAGTCTATCACTATCTCCACTGCTGCAGATGGGAATCCAAGGCCCAGAGAGGTTAAGCAACCTGCCCAGGACCACAGAGCTAGTCAACGGCAGGGTGGGATTTCAAACCCTGCTCTCCACTCTGCAGTCTCTCCTTTACCACTGGAACCAGCATTCTTGAAGTTAACGATCACATCAGAATCACCAGAAGGTTTGTTGAAGCCCAGTGCTGCCCCCCCCCAACTCTCTCTCCAGGAGCCTCTGACCTGCAGCCCTGGATGGAGCCCGAAATTCTGCTTTTCTCCCAGGTTCCCAGTAATCCCAACTCTGTGTCTCAAGAATCAGGCTTTGGCACCCCCATGCTGGACCACACGAAAGATCAGATTCCCCTGATGTCTCGGGTTCTAGGATGAAGAAACCTGAGCTGAAATGACCTCTGACACTTAGTACTCCACAGGTTAGGGTCACAGCCTCCCACCAGGTACCCTCACTTCAGACCCCTCGGGGTTCCCAGTCCAGCCTCATTTCTGACCAACTGGATGCAGATCAGGGGCCGGGGGTGGGGGGGGGGCGGTTCACTGCCCCTTTAGGTTCGGTCATCACTGGTCTGGCCCATGGAGCTCAGGGATGCACTGTCCTCAGCTTTATCACAGGCAGAAGGGTACAAATCAGGGCCCTTGCAGCCAGGCATGGGGGGTCCTTCTATAAGGCCTGTCTATAAGTGGACAGGCCTTATAGAAGGCTGTCCACTTTCTGTGGTCTCAGAGGGTGAACTAAGAGACTGTGGAGGGGGAGAGAGAGAGAGGAGAGGCAGGAGAGAGAGAGAGAGAGAAGTATCAGACTGAGTTGCCCAAAGTTAAAACACAGTAAGCACCACATTCACAACTTGAACTTCCGTCATTCAATGTAAAGCCTGGGGCTCCTAATTGTTATCTTTTTCCAATTTCTGTTCATTGTTCATAGTAGTGAAAAGTTCTTCATAAGCTATCAGCAAAGTCGGGGTTGTTGGAGGGCTGCGAGGGACAAGACAGAGCAGGTCCAGGGAACAAATAGTTGCCATGCGGGACGTGTCCCGAATTTTCTTTGTCTTCTAGTGTTTCTTCACTGTCTTTTCTCTCTGTCTGGGCAGCGGTAACAACATGGTCCTGGTTAGCACATGACTGCAATTGTAATTGCCATCGTTATCACCAGCAAACATCCCTCCTGCTATATTTCCCACACGGCTATATGTGAGTCAAGGGCAGCCCATCTGCAATCTGTGCTGAGTGAGCCTCCACCTGCTGGTGCAATAGACTCAAGAGCTAATTCTGCACAGCGCTAACTCAATATGGTGGCCCACTTTCTCCAGTACAGTTATTTTCCCATTCAGTTCCACGATAAGGCGCAGATAATATAGAAGGAAGCCATAAAGGTCCATGTTTATTGATCACTTACTAGATCCCAGGCACTGCACTTTATACCTCTTCCCTCTTTTCAAGATCACAGCCACCTAGAGCAAAGTACCATGACGGTCCTCACTTTCCAAATACGGAAACCAAAGCAGAGAGAGGGAAAGATCAGAAGAGTTTCCATCTTACAGACGGCAGGACCAGGGCTTGAATCCCTCCTCCTTAACCACTGGTCCTTTGCCTCGAATAGTGATATTAAGACACTCACGAAAACCCGCAAGCATCCATTGATGCCAATGAGCTAACTCTCTTTCCACCTGAATTGCTTCATTTCACTGCTTATATTCTGTGATAGAGAGGCATCCATAAAGAAGGTGGGAGGAGAACCCACAGAGGGCACCTGCTCCTTGCTAGCCTAGCAGCCAGAACTGGGTCAGCTCCCTGGAATCCGGCCCAGACTGTGATGTCCACAAGGACAAGGGCTGAGCTCTGCATACTGGCCAGGGCTGCCTCTGAAGGGCCCCGCGCTTCCTGCAGGGACTTTGTTTTCATTACAAATGACATCCCAGACCAGATGTTCTGCACAAAGTGTGGCTGTCTCTGTCTGCTTGGGCTGTTGTGAGAAAACACCACAGACCCAGGGGCTCAAACACCCAACACTGATTTCTCACACTCTGACGATTCTCACCATTCCGGAGGCTGGAAGTCCAAGTTCCAGGTGCCTGCAGACTTGGGCCCTGGGGAGACCCTCTTCACGGTTTGTAGAAGGCTGTCCACTTTCTGTGGTCTCAGATGGTGAAATGAGACATGGGGGGGCGGTGGAGGGAGAAGATAGAGAGGGGGGGAGAGAGAGAGAGTGAGAGGGAGAGGAGGAAGAAGAGGGAGAGAGAGGGAGAGAGAGAGGGGGAGAGAAAGAGAGAAGGAGAGAGAGAGACTCCAGCACCTCCAAAGGCCATCACACCTCCCAACGGCATCACACTGGGGTTATCAGCATATGAACTTGGGAGGGAAACTCAGTCCATAACAAAGGTACATCTATGTAGCCCTGTTCAGTGATTCCACTTTCCCAATGAGCTGTGCACACCAGGTGTACAGCACATCTGAAGATACTAAATATGGAATTAGGGGCTGCAAGTACCATGCTGCCAGGAGCACGTGTCAGCAGGTGCCCTCCGTGACACAAGGACAATCAGAGGGTCATTTCCATGTCTGGTGCCTCTTCCTCTGGAGCTTTGACTTGGGGTTTGATCTGGGAAGCCCCTGGAATGTATTCGTTTGTTTTCGTGACTCTTCTTCTTTTTTTTTTTTTTTTTTTATTTTAGGGCCACGCATGAGGTATATGGAAGTTCCCAGGCTAGGGTTCGAATTAGAGCTACACCTGCTGGCCTACGCCACAGCCACAGCCAGGGGGGATCCGAGCCGTGTCTGTGACCTATACCACAGCTCACAGCAATGCTGGATCCTTAACCCACTGAGCGAGGCCAGGGATCGAACCCAAGTCCTCATGGATACTAGTCAGGTTCATTTCCACTGAGCCACAATGGGAACTTCCGTGACTATTCTGAAACCTCTGTGAGGTCTGATAAGGATAAATATAAATCATAACTGCCCAGACCTCTCTGGAAAAATGCTAATGAGTTTATACTGATTTTTCGTGTTGCAGAGTCCATCTGAACTGCAGTGCTTTATTAAGTAGTTGCTTTGTCCTCGCCCCTATGAATTCACTCTGGCCTGTGCACCCTCACCAGCCATGCCTTATCCAAATGAAGGGAGGTCAGAAAAATGAAACACTAGCACCATGATAATTAACAGAAAGATCCTGTGGAAAGCATTCACTAATGTGGAAATTCTGTCAATAAGGCATGTTTTTCTTTAAATACAGAGCTCTAGCCTGGAGAGTATTAAGAGCCTGCAAGTGTTTCAGATAAGGGAGAGGATTCCATTACAGAGCAACTCAGCAATAAAGTGGAGTTGGATCCATTCATTCGTTTCTGCTCAGCAGAAGATTTGCCATGGGGACCAGGAATGCCTGGCAAGGCCCCCTGCCTGGCAGCCACAGCTCATCAGGCCCCCCCACCCCCGCCATGTCCCCACTCAGCTGAAGTCGGATGCAGTTTTCAAACATTGGTGGGAGAACCGGTAAACATGCCTTTCTAGTGTGTGAACTACCTGTCACTGGTCTTAGCTGCTGTCACCAACAATGTGTCATTCTCCTTGATCACACTGGGGACTGTCTTACATTTTGATGCTTGGCTCCTGGTTTAGTACTGAGACAGGTCCTTGTGAAGAAAGTGCATCCCAGGCTGGGTGTGTCAGTCACTCAGAGGAACGTCCCCCTTCATGGTAAGCGAGTTGTACCATTTCCAGGCTACAGATGACATAGTGTCACCAGGGACGTGATGAAGCCAGGCCAGGTCTGGGGTAACTCATCCTGACGGCCCTTAAGCTCAACCTGCTGGGATGGGAGGGGAGAGAAGCAAGCAACTTTGCAGCAGAAGGAAACAGGTGCATGCGATGGGGAGATAGGAGAAGAGGAGATGGTTCAATGACTCGGGAACCCAGGGGCCTCTGTGTGTCCTGGCCTGTATCAGCTTTGTCCTCCATGTCACTTCCCCTGCTTCCCTGAGCCACCTTGCTTCAGAGATCCCAGCCCAACACGTCAGCAGGTCTCAGGTCATCTGTGCCGCTGGTCACTGCCTCCAGGGTGTTTACCGGTGGGTTCTTTGCTGCACTTCTTACCTGTGTGTCACCCAGGCCTGGTGTCCTGCTCCACAACTGTCCACCAAGTGAGACAATTCAGAAAGAAACAGGTCAGTGAAAAGCTGACACTACGATAAGATCACACAAGGCTGTGGAGATGGGCAGAACCAGTGATAATTCAGCGCAGCTTAACCTGAGTCTCCACAGGTTACATGTGGATGGAAACACAAAGAAATCCATCTGAAGGTTAAAGGAAAGGCTGACATCAAGAGCAAGGGATTTGGGGATTGGGATTTTCAGCCTAAACCTAAAGCCTTATCTATCTAAGTCCTTCGAGATCTCAGCCAATAACTTTTTTGTTTTGTTTCGGTTTGCTTCTTGGGGGAGGGGATTTTATTCTATTTTAGTATTTTTATTTTTTTAAATTATACTTGATCTACAATATTCTGTCAATTTCTGCTGTACAGCAAAGTGACCCAGTTATACATTTATATACATTCTTTTTCTCATATTGTCCTCCATCCTGCTCCATCACAAGTGACCAGATATCGTTCCCTGTGCTCTACAGCAGGATCTCATTGCTTATCCATTCCAAAGGCAATAGTTTGCATCTATTAACCCCAGATTCCCAGCCCATCCCACTCCCTTCCCCTCCCCCCTTGGCAACCACAAATCTGGTCTCCAAGTCCATGAGTTTGTTTTTTTCCATGGAAAGGTTCGTTTTGTGCCATATATTAGATTCCAGATGTAAGTGATATCATATGGTATTTGTCTCTCTTTCTGGCTTTTTTTTTTTTTTTTTTTTTTTTAGAGCCACAGCTGCGGCACATGGAGGTTCCCAGGCTAGGGGTCAAATCAGAGCTGCAGTGGCTGGCCAACACCACAGCCACAGCAACGCCACACCCGAGCTTCATCTGCTTGGACCTACACCACAGCTTATGGCAATGCCGGATCCTTAACCCACTGAGCAAGGCCAGGGATCAAACCCATATCCTCATGGATACTAGTCAGGTTCATTGACACTGAGCCACAGCGAGAACTCCTCAGTCAATTCTTGATAGGAGTGGCTATTTGCCTTTTTATGTCTTATGTACGTACAGTCTCCTATAGCCACATTTATTTAACACACTGACACAGGTCTTCTCCTGTGCCAGGCCCTGTTCTAAGCACTTAAGAGAGGCTGGCATGAGCAGTCCTGGTCATCACGGCACAAGGTGATTACTGTTAGGATCTCTGCTTCCCAGATGACAGGAAAGATGTGAATAACATTCTGGCCAAGAACTCAGAGCCCTAGGTGGCAGAGCAAGTCCCCCAGAAGGTGGCACCAGACTGTCTTCCTAAGCATGAGGTCACCTCTGCTGCAGGTCCCCTGGAAGGTGACCCCAGACTGTGTCCTCCTAAGCACTCAGGCATCTCTGCTGCAGGTCCCCAGAAGGTGACACCAGACTGTGCGCTCTTAAGCATGAGGACTCCTCTGCTGCGGAACCATCCAGACAGCCTCCAATCTCAACACACACCAGGCACTGAAAGGCGTCCTCCCTCCCACTGCATCCCCAGACCTCACAGGGAAAGGCTGCCTGGGGATGAGGCCCACAGCCCTGGAAGGACTGGGGATTTCAGGCGTGGGTGGGCTGTGGTCCAGGTCTGCATCTATCCCCAGCGGCCATGGGCTCCTTCCTGACTCAACATGTGATGGAAACTGTTGAGTCCATGCAATGTCAGTGAATCTAAGAAGGAACTGTCTGAGCTCCCGCCACACGATGTCTGAAAGGTGAACCCCGAGGAGGCCCCAAAGGACAGCCCCAAAGCAGCGTCCTTACAGTCAGTAAAGGGAGCACATCTACTCAGTTAATGACAGAGCTTCATTTAATGCTACCCAACTCTGAAAAGACCATCGAGTCTCTTACCAAACTGTGGAGCATCCTGCCATTAACTTG
Source organism: Phacochoerus africanus (assembly GCF_016906955.1). Taxonomy (NCBI): domain Eukaryota; kingdom Metazoa; phylum Chordata; class Mammalia; order Artiodactyla; family Suidae; genus Phacochoerus; species Phacochoerus africanus. The sequence continues at coordinate 52,105,894 of NC_062548.1, read as the reverse complement.
TTATAATTACTCAGTATTTGACCAGATGGCAAATCATTTCTGAAGTCGGACCAGGTGTTCAAGAAGCAGAGGTAATCTCAGAGCTGACGACTGCGCTGAAACTCATTTAAAAGTTGTCACAGCGGCACAGGGGTGCTTCCATGAAGAACGACCACAAAAAGAAAAGAGAAAAATGAGTATTTCCTGACAAGGAGGCTAAAAAAGGGCAGGTATGAGAAGGGAGTGTTTAATTCCCCTGTTCCCAAGTTGTGTGTCTCCTGACACAGGCTTTCATGGGTGGAATATCTGTTTGGGGCTTGAAAGGAGAAGCAGAAGCAGTAACACTCAGATATACTCAAAATTAGCACCGGTGGCGGACAGTGTCAGCTCAAATAAATATCAACCTTGGACACAACAGGATTCTTCTCACCTTCCTCTTTCAGGTGTAGATGTCTGGATTCCATGGCCACAGCTGGAAATCACAGGGTTTTTAATTCATTCTCAAATGAAGCATTCCCAGCAGTTCCCAGTTTCCATTCCAAAGGGGACTGGAAGAGAGGGGCAAAGGTACCTAACCTATATTTGGATTCCAAAGGAGGCTGGTGTTTTGAAGACTTTTAGAGTGACAGAAGATCTCAGGAGATAGCTCTCTTTTTCTTTTTCCTTTTTTTTTTTCTCGTGTTTAAAATTTTTATTCAAGTATAGTTGATTTACAACGTTGTGATAATTTCTGCTGTGCAAAAAAGTGATTCAGGGAGTTCCCATCGTGGTTCAGCGGAAATGAATCTGAATAGTATCTACGAGGATGCAGGTTTGATCCCTGGCCTCGCTCAGTGGGTTAAGGATCTGGCATTGCTGTGGCTGTGGTGTAGGATGGCGGCTACAGCTCTGATTCGACCCCTAGCCTGGGGACCTCCATATGCCGCGGGCACAGCTCTAAAAAGCCCAAAAAAAAGTGATTCAGTTAGATCTATACACACATCCATTCTCTTTCATATTCTTTTCCCATATAGATGGTCACAGAACATTTCATAGAGTTCCCTGTGCTGTACAGCAGGTCCCCACTGGCCAGTCATCCCGTATAATTCCGTGTGCATGTGCCAACCCCAAACCCTCAGTCCATCCCCCCACTCACCTGTCCCCTTTGGTAACCATAAGTCTGTTTTCAAAGTCTGTTAGTCTGGTTCAGTTCTGCCAATGAGTTCATTTGTATCCTTTCTTAGATTTCACATATAAGCGATATCATAAGAGGTTTGTTTCACTGTCTGACTAATTTCACTTAGCATGATAATCTCTAGGTCCATCCATGTTGCTTCAAACAGCATTATTTTCACACATATGCTGTATCAAGAAGATGTGGGACATATAAAGAATGGAATATTACTCAGCCATTAAAAGGAAACCTCTCTTTTATCGGCAAACTACAAAGCACTTCACATTTTTGGTAAAGGATCAGTTTAACAAGGCCATGGTTAGTTGCAGTCAGCCAAGCTTGGCTCTGAGGTTCACATATTCCGCTGACCGCCGTGACTGGGTGCTGGGTGACTTTGTGGACATGGGACCCTTGCAAGGCCCCCCCTCTAAGGCAATTCTCTGCTGACACCAGGTTGAAATTCTTCATCATGTTCAGTTCCATGGTGTGATGGTTAGCATTCTAGACTCTGAAATTCTTCATAGTTTTGAACAAGGGACCCACCTTTCTGTTTTGCACCAAGTCCATGAATTACGCAGCTGGTGTTGACTGGGTGAGTTATTTCATACTTGAATTACAATTTTTTACCTATAAGTTACAGAGATGATCTAAAGAAAAGAAATGGGGTGGGCAAGCTCCCAGCACAGGTGAGCACCTGTCAAAAGCTACGGCTATTGGTGTTTGTCACTTTTTGCTGTTGTCACTGTCACCATTCATGTGATAAGTGCTAATAGGATTTACTCACTGAGGGCTGCAGTGGGTTTGACCACTTTCTCCTCCTTGAAGCCTCTGTCTACCTGCCTTTCAAGAAACGCAGCCTCCTGACTCTCCTGACTCTCCCCCTGCATCCCCAGCCTCTCCTTCCTGGTCTCTGTTGCTGGTTCATCTCATTTCCCAGCCTCTAAAAACTGTCAGGCTTCAAGGCTCCCTGTTGCACCAGTGCTCCTTTCAATCTAAACCCATCCTGAGTGATCTTGTCCTGTCTCCTGTTTCAAATACCCACACACTAATGTCATGGGCTGAACTGTGTCCACCCCTTAAAACTTCATGTGTTGAAGTCCGAATGCCTAGAACCTCAGAATGTGACCTTAGTGGGAGATGAGGTCTTTAAAGAGGTGATTAAAAGGAAGTAATGAATATGCAGGCAAAGGGGGCACTGAGTGAAGACATGGGTGGGGGGAGATAGCAGTCTGCAGCCCACGGAGAGACACCTTAGAAGAACCCAACTCTGCTGACACCTTTATATTGAGCTTCTAGCCCCAGCATCACGGGAAAATCAATTTCATTGTTTAAGCTGCCCAGGCTGTTACGGCAGCTCCAGCAAATGAACACAGCCAACAGTTCTACCCAATTCTCAATATGCCTGGCATCCTACCTAACACCTCACTTGATGTCTGTACCCTCTACATACCTCAATATTGTAAAGGCCAGATACAACAAACCTACAGCCAACATCACACTCAAAGGTGAAAAACTGAAAACATTTCCTCTAAAGTCAGGAAAAAAGATGCCCACTCTTACCAATTTGATTCAACATAGTATTAGAAGTCCTAGACATAGCAACCAGATAAGAAAAAGAAATAAAAGGCATCCAAATTGGAAAGAAGGAAGCAAAACTCTCACCCTTTGCCAGTTGCATGATACTAAATTTAGAAAATCCTAAAGGCATCACCAAACTACTGCTAGAGCCCATCAATGTAATTGATAAAAGATAGAAAATTAATATACAGAAATCTGTTGCATTTCTATACACTAACAACAAGATACGGTGAAAGAGAAATGAGGAAAACAATCCATTTGCAATTTCCTCAAAAAGAATAAAATAAAATACCAAGGAACAAATCTAACTAAGGGCTTTCAGAGATTTTCTATTAGAAAGATATAACAACAAAGAATATATAAAATATAATGTAGTGTATGGTGATAAAATTATATATTTCAATTATATGTAAAAATCTCTGATTTGGACATTTAATGACAGAAAATATTAAAAGAAAATAATATTAACAAAATAAATGTTAGTAAAAAGCATTCGATGGAGTTCCCATTGTGGAACCATGGGTTAATGATCCAGCCTGTCTCTGTGGAGGTGTTGGGTTTAATTCCTGGCCCTGTTCAGTGAGTTAAGGATCTGACGTTGCAGCAGCTGTGGCGATGTAGTTCGAAGCTCTAGCTCAGGTTTGATCCCTGGCCTGGGAATTTCCTTTTGCCTTGGGTGCAGCTGAAAAAGAAAAAAAATAAAGCATTTAAAATTGGAAGATAATGCCACAAATATTTAATATTTTAAAGTTACTCTTAAAACGGACATTTAAAAAAAAAAAAACTGTTCTATAGTTTTGATCTTGCTTCATGGCAAATATTCCAGAACAAAAAAATAAAAAAGAAAGGAAAACTTTTTTTTTTACTTTTTAGGGCCACACCCATGGCATATGGAAGTTCCCAGGTCAGGGGTCAAATTGGAGCTCCAGCTGCCAGTCTCTGCCACAGCCACAGCTAACGCCAGATCCAAGCCGAGTCTGCGACCTATGTCACAGCTCATGGCAACACCAGATCCTTAACCTACTGAGTGAGGCCAGGGACCAAACCCACATCCTCATGGATCCCAGTTGGGTTGTTATTGCTGAGCCACAACAGGAGCTCCCAAAAACTTTTTCTTCATTTTTACTTATTTTTTTTTCTAAAGATCCACATGTTTTTGTCTACTTGCCCTGATTTTGGTTTTGCCATTGGAACTGACATTGAGCTGCTAATTCAGAGTTGAGATCCACTTCTATTGTTACATGGCAGTATTCCCCATCAGTGCCCCCTTCTCTTTGCATCTCTCCTGCTAAAGAACAAATGCCTTTCCCAACCATCTAACACTGGAAAACACCAGCAACGTTCGGTTGCATCTGGATAACACCACATCTAGTCCCCTGGTCAGGTTAGCAGCACAGACACAGGAGCTGAAAATGTCAGTGAAGGACTCACTTTGATTTCCAGACTCATTTCTTGGAATATGACTCACAGTATAAAACATACGCTCCCCATGAACTTCTTACTACATATTTTATTTGTAAGAAGGACTTCCCAACAGCAGCAGACCCCACTTTGAGCATGTCAACACTCACAAGCAGTCCTCACAGGTCAAAGCATGGTTGCCTCTGCACCTGCAATGTGGACTTAGCCTTCAACCCGTCAGCTGCTGACTTGCTGTCAGTGCTTCTTTGGACCAACCAACCAACTAATGTCCTTGTGTGGATGGTTAAAATTTAATTTCCACAGGAGAGTTATATTCCTCTGTCCCACTTCCCGCTTTCTTGCTTTTTCTTTCAAAACGTGGGATTCTGAAAAAAACATAAATTTCCTGAGAAACACTAGGAGGACATTTCTGCTTAGAGACATTACACTCACTTTACCATATGTTACGCTACAAAAATCTTGACTTTGTGCTTTGAGACAATTATCTTGATGAGGGTTGCTTTTTTTTTTCTTTGTGATGAATATTCATACGAGTCTCTTCAGGAATAATGTGAAGACCTATGTTCTTTTGGATGAGATTGAGTATCCGTTATATCTGGTATTTTATTTTCTCTCCCAGCTGCACCTTGCTTTCAGAGAGGAAGTCAATTTTATGCCTCATTCTTAAATGATTCAGATATTGGCAACGGTTCAGACCAATATTTTATGTTCACATTTTGTTAGCTCTCGTGTTCTGAAAATAGGTATTTGCCAATTGATAAACCTGATCTTCAGTGTCAGAAATGGGTAAATGCAAGAGCTGAACAATAACCACTTTCCTTTCTTAACACTTAAAGACTCTCCAACATTCCATTGAAGTTATAATAGAAACATGATTTTGTTCTTGTCCAAAGAGAGAAACTTGCATTGTTTGTTTGCTTTATTCTGGCTTAAAATAATCCTTTGATATTTATTCCTTTTCTTTCCTTGTGTGCGTATGTGTGTGTTCTTCCCCTCCCCTTTGTCAGTGACTATCCTACCAAAATTCTTAAATTTTGTGTTACAGGGAATTGTCCCAAATCTGATCAATATAGGCTTTTTTTCCCTACATGATTTTCCCTACACACTTTGCATTCTGCAGAAACCTGCTGCTCAGAAACTGGTTCTGACAACCTTCCTGTTTTTAAATCCCAGGAAAGTTAGATGCTCTACTTGCCCAGGACAGCCAAAGGCCAGCAGCCGTGTCTCTTTTATGACATATTCTTGGAGAGAGCACAAAGGAGAAAACCCTCTGGAAAAAATGAAGGTCAAAATGCCAAGTGTTGTTAGATCACCGCTTGTTCAAAAGAGCCTTTGGGTAGCTTGGTGCAAATGATGATTACGTCTCTTTGTGAGTGATGATGTTGGAAAGAGAGAAGAGAGGCATCGGGGGTCTGCTCCAGAATGGATGCAGAACGGCTGGCATGACCAAGGACCACAAATTCTGCAACGTTTTATGTCTCTCCGAATATCCACACAGCCCCAATCCACAAATCTGCCTCCCCCTTTGGGGACCACAAGTGTCTGTACTTGTTGTGCAGTTGTCTATGTCACGCCCTAGGCCAGTGGGCTACCTCTGCCTATGGTGCTAAGTGTACAGGTGTGCCCTGGAAGGGTCCAGCTTGGTCTCGCATGCTCCAGGCTCCTCTGATAGCCTGACATTCCATCCTGCCCTGCCTAACGGGGGCAGCCTCTAAGGAGGTCACTGGACCACTACCTTTGTTTTATTATCTTCCTGTTATGGACGGCCATTTCACCCTGGACTGCTATTCACTCGGTCCTTCTCAGCATCAGTCTCGGAAGTCCAGTCACCCAGCTAGGGTTCCAGCCACCTTCTGACTTCAGACAGCAGGAGCTATGCAGAGGCGATGCCACTATCCCCACCTCTAGCCTCAATTAACAAACAGTCCAATCTTCATTTAAAGTAAACATGGCCCACTCCTGGGCATCTATCCAGAGAAAACCATGACTTGAAAAGGCACATTATACTCCGATGTTCATTGCAGCCCTCTATACAACAGCCAAGACATGGAAACAACCTAAATGCCCATCGACAGAAGAGTGGATAAAGAAGATGTGGTACACATACACGATGGAATATTACTCAGCCATTAAAAGGAATGAAATAACGGCAGTTGCAGCAACATGGATGGACCTAGAAGTTATCATGCTAAGTGAAGTCAGTCAGACAATGAGACACCAACATCAAATGCTATCAGTTAAGTGTGGAATCTATAAAAAGGACACAATGAACTTCTTTGAAGAACAGATCCTGACTCACAGATTTTGAAAGACATATTTTTCGAAGGAGACAGGTTGGGGGATTGGGGGATGCACTGAGAGATTGGGATGGAAATGCTATAAAAATTGGGTTCTGATGGTCATTGCTATAAATGTAATGAAATTCACTGAGTAATTTTTTTTTTAATTTTAAATGAAGCAAACATGGTAAATCCCAGTTAAGGATCCTAATTTGGACTGTGAGCACAATGTCAACAACAAATGTACATTAGGCAAAATATTACTATGATGCAACTAATCAGTGATTCTATGATACTCCTGTGAGTCCATGATCATAGTCTATGATTCATATGATTATGCAATAGTCCTATGATTCTACGATCAGTGATTCTATGATAACAAACTATGCCAATAAGATTCTGGCAGCAAGCTCACTAAAATAATCACAAGATGTATTTTATAAAAATAATAATGAGAGTATGTGCTCTTACATAGAGAGCTGCTTTTTTTTTTAATGGCTGCTCCACAGCATGTGGAAGTTCCCAGACCAGGGATTGAATCTGAGTCACTGCTATGACCTACACCACAGCTGCAGCCATGCAGGATCCTTTAACCCTCTGTGCCAGGCCAAGGATTGAACCCGTATCTCTGCAGCGACCCGTTCCATTGCAGTCAGATTCTTAACCCACTGCACCACAGCGGGAACTCTGAGATGTGATTTTTTTAAAATCAAATTCTTGATTGCATTTTCCTGTCACATTTTCTTCTCCAAACTATTCTCAAAGATCTTCACCATTTCCTGGAAGTTGGAAAAGAAGAAGCCAATCTGTATTCTTCTATAAAAGTCTTTAAATCTGGACTCAAGTCTGAATTACACCTACGAAGTCCTCAGGTATCAGAGCTGCTTCCAGGCCAGCGGGAAGGCTCCACAGCCCAAAGTCTGCTGCTGTGTCATCTCAGGGCCACTTTTGGCCTAGAAAATGTAGGTGACCAAGAAAATCAGTGGATACCTTCCCCAGTGACTCTACGGGAGTTCCCTGCTGGTCTGGGGGTTAGGATGCTGCAGAAGGAACACAATAATATTTTCATCTTGTATGTTCTTCATAATCAATGTAACACCTATTGCACTCTTGATGCTCGGTTTTAGGTAAGAGCCTTAAAAATCATCATCATAAAAACCCTAAGCTGCCCTAACATCTTATAAATGTAATAACTTTTAGAGGAAAGTAACACAAGGCATACACCTTGACAATCAGCTTATTTTATTTATTTTGTGGCTGACATGAAGTGGCTGTCTTATTGTGAAAATCTGTTTTTATCGTTCATCTTGTTTTGATGTTCTGTCAAATCAGTGTTTAAACAACCAGGATTCTATTTTTTCCCTTGGGGTGGGAATATAAAAACTGGGGTGAGGTGTTTGAAATAAATGGAAGCTTGGGACTTTCTATGACACAGGCCCACGCTCGCAAAAATAAATTATTTTCCTAAGTCAGTAAATGGGGTGAATATTTTTAAATGCATCATTAAAAGCCAATATGCAAATAATTTCAGCCATTATAATGGCACCTGTGCCTGGGCTGATTGAAGAAAAGAGCAGACACTTTTCACTTAATTATGCATCCAAATGAGAAGCAATCCTCACCACCACCAATAGAAAACATGCACGTGTGCACGCGCGTGCACACACACACACACACACACACACACACACACACACATGCACAGACCCACACACACAAATAGGCCGTCAGTCAAAATGGGATATCATGCCTTCTCCCTCCCCATCAGCGATTTCACTCCTCTGTCTCTGCCTGGCTTGCACTTGACTCAAACCAGGAAGGGTCTGCCGGCAACACGTCCAGCCTCTTTGTCCTGATGGACAACCCTGAAGCACAGAGAGGTTACTGGCAGCACAGCAGGGAATAAAACTAGGTTCTTTATAAAAAGCTAACCTAACCATGTTTAACCATAACCTTGCTTAAAATCCTTCAACGGTTTACCCGTTCATCTGCTAAAAGTCCAAATCCATAACCTGTCTCTCCAGCTCCATTTCACGCCACACTTTCTTGACTTCTCTATGTCAGGCCATAGGAAAGAGTTATTCTCTATGCCTCGAATATGCTCTTATGCCCACACTTCTCACATCCGTTTTCTCTGCCTGTTACTTTCCTGACATCTTTGGCCATGAAATATCTCTGTAGGTTTGTATCTAAATGTTTCCTTAATAGAGGTGTCCCCATGGCCTAGGTATGACTTACTTAGTCCTGCTATAAACTCCTTTACCCACACTGTTCTTCTTCTCTGTTAAGACTCATCACACTTGTCTGTTCTGTGTGTGTCCTTCCTGGAGACCATAAACAACTGGACGGCAAGGATGACTTCTGCCTCTTCCTGTCTTCCACTCTGTGGGCAGGACGTGAAATAAAATTGGATCGTTTGTTGTTAATTGGTCAATCGCGTTATGTTGTTCCAACAATTTTTTTTTCTTTCTTTCTTTTCTTTTTTTCTTTTTTTTTTTTTTTTTTTGGTCTTTTTAGGACCACGCCCTCAGCATATGGAAGTTCCCAGGCTAGGGGTCAAATTGGAACTGCAGCTGCCAGCCTACGCCACAGCCAGAGCAACGTGGCATCCAAGCCGCGTCTGTGACCTATATCACAGCTCACAGCAACACCAGATGCTCAACCTACTGAGCAAGGGATCAAACCCACATTCTCTCATGGATACTAGTTGGGTTCCTCACTGCCAAGCCACAACAGGAACTCCCCAACAATTATTTCTGAATTATAGCATACTGCTTCTTCAATATAAAATACGTTGTATAAATACGTAAGTTAAAAAAATAAATACGTACATGCCTAAGCCTGTACAAGTTAACTGTTTGCTGCAAGCAAAGGTTTTTCAAGACGTTGTACTCTGGGAATGACAGCCCCAAGTGCTCAGTGGGAGAAGCTAGGGCTTTGAAAGGGGAGCATTAATGAGGTAGGCTCTCAAAGTGTCCACGTAAGCTGTTTTCCCTTTGCATCCTTCAATCAGTGGTAGGATCAAGGTGAATTTTGATGGTGTCTTACTGTGCTTTCCTCTTGCCATTTCTTTTTTTCTTTTTTTTTTTTAATTAAGCCTAAATTTTATTTTTTATTTTTTTATTTTTTTTTATTTTCCCACTGTACAGCAAGTGGGTCAGGTTATCCTTACATGTATACATTACAATTACATTTTTCCCCCAGCCTTTCTTCTGTTGCAATCCTCTTGCCATTTCTAAGTCACATCCTACAAAAATGTAAAATCTGCTTAGAGGCATTTTTTTAAATCAAGATTTAGAAAAAGTTTTCTAGGAGTTCCCGTTATGGCTCAGTGGTTAACGAATCCGACTAGAAACCATGAGGTTGTGGGTTCGGTTCCCGGCCTTGCTCAGTGGGTTAAGGATCCGGCATTACTGTGAGCTGTGGTGTAGGTCGCAGATGAGGCTTGGATCTGGCGTTGCTGTGGCTATGGTGGAGGCCAGCGGCTACAGCTCGGATTAGACCCCTAGCCTGGGAACCTCCATATGCCGAGGGAGCGGCCCTAGAAATGGCAAAAAGACAAAAAAAAAATGCTGAACACAGAGACAGAGAGAACTAGAGTTACATCGGCAGCAGGACTGATGTGTGCATCCAGGTCGGAACTTCTCGGAAGGCTGTCCTAAGTTCCATATCACTCCAGAGAGCTGTAAGCTTCTTCTTTTTTTTTTTTTTTTTGTCTTTTTGCCTTTTCTAGGGCCGATCCCTCTGCATACAGAGGTTCCCAAACTAGGAGTCCAATCGGAGCTGCAGCTGCCAGTCTACCCCACAGCCACAGCAACATGGGATCCGAGCCGCATCTGCAACCTACACCATAGCTCATGGCAATGCCAGATCCTTAACCCACTGAGCAAGGCCAGGGATTGAACCCACAACCTTATGGTTTCTAGTCGGATTCGTTAACCACTGTGCCACGATGGGAACTGCAAGTTTCTTTCTTTTTTTTTTTTTTTTTTTTTTGACTAGCTTCTTTTGAAAATCAGATTCAGATGGGAACTCAGCCCAATCAAGGAAAAGGGAGTAGGCCTACATCTCCCGTGCCCCAGGCACCACACGTACCCTTTGTTTGCCTGAAAAGTTGGGTAATCCCAAAGCCCTGAGCCACCCTGGAAGAGTGAACCTGGAGAATGTCAATTACCCACAGGACTTTTCCCAAGAAATGCTGGAAAGTCCTGGTGGCAGTAAGCCAGAAGACAAAGGTTCCAGGGGACCAAACTCTCTTTGAGTAAAAGTGTAAAAAGTAACACCCACACCAATGGACATCAGAAAATTGCCCTCTGGGATGATCAAAAATAGAAATACAGAAGTTCCCTTTGTGGCTTAGCGGTAAGGAGCCCAACTAGTATCCATGAGGATGTGGGTTCGATCCCTGACCTCGCTCAGTGGGTTAAGGATCTGGCATTGCTTTGAGCTGTGATGTAGGTTACAGACGTGGCTGAGATCCTGCATTGCTGTGGCTGTGGTGTAGGCCAGCAGCTGCAGCTCTGATTCCACCCCTAGACTGGGAACCTCCATACGCTGCGGGTGTGGCCCTAAAAAGCAAAGAGAGAGAGAGGGTTAACAGACCCCTCCTTGTGTTTTGAACTGGTGCGTTCACACCTTCCCTGACCTGGCTGACCCCACATGCTCAGACCTGATAGAGGTCTTGGAGCTGAGGCTAATTATCAATCAGTGCATGACGCTGGTGCTGACCCTGGCTTGGCCAAGTTAACACAGTGATCGAGCTTAGGGTGCCTCACTCAGAGTTTGTCCTGCCTCCAAACAAGTGTCCATAGAGGGAAGGGCTCTGTAATGGAGAGTCTTCACTGTTTCCTGCAAAATTTTAGGAAGACCATTTTGACATGGTCATTCTAGAGGTTTGCCTGGCCTGCTTCGTCTTTTCTGTCAGAGGGTCAGAGGAGAGCAACTTAGCATCAAAAGTGGCTTCACCCATTTTTTCAGCCCAAGTTGATTGAAAACTGCATCATTCTCTCACTGCTTAGGGAGAGAAGACCTTGATTAAGTGAGAAAGAAAATGCTTTTATAGCACACTTGGGGGTGGGAATGTGTTTATATGTGGGGGCTATTACAGAGACATAATATGAATCACCACAAATTCAAGATTTTATTGAATGAGAATGAAGGTGCACCTTGATTTCTATCCAACTGATGGAGAAAATAGCTCCAATATAATAAATCATCCTCCAGAATGAATTTTTATGATTCTTTCCAGAGATTTATGACCACAGAAACACAATTTCCAAGATAAACTCCCCCATCAAAAAGATGAATAAAAAGAAATAAAAAACCTTATAAAAACTTAACAGGATCATTTTGCTCCCCATCCCAAGCTCCTTAGGGATAAAGAGAAGGATCAGATGAAAAGTCCAGAAGGGCCGAATTGGAACTGCTTATCTTGCTTCCAACAATTACTTCTTTTTTCTTTTTCTTTCTTTTTTTTTTTTTTTTCACTTTTTAGGGCCACACCGAGGCATATGCAGGTTCCCAGGCTAAGGGTCCAATTGGAGCTGTAGCCGCCAGCCTACACCACAGCCACAACAACACAGGATCCGAGCTGCCTCTGAGACCTACACCACAGCTCAGGGCAACACGGGATCCTTAACCCACTGAGCCAGCGAGGCCAGGGATCAAACCTACATCCTCATGGATCTCAGTCAGTTTCTAAGCTGAGCCGCGACATACTCCTCAACGTAGTCTTTAGGTCAATTCTTCTTAGAGCAAAATTTATATCAGAAAATCTGATAGTTAAGCCGATTCTGCACTTAAGACAAAGTTGGGTGTGAGGAGGTGCAGAAGGGCTTCTGATCATCACGTGTATTTAACGTAGTTGGGGGCACAACTCGAAATAGCCCTCCACGCACATGTTATTATATTTTGACCACTTTTGTATGTGTCTCTGAATAGTATTTCATACCGTCAATTTAACAGAACCTGGTAGCCTTGTGTCTGGATGGTCCCTGTTTCATTTACCTGATTTCTACTCTGATGCTTTGGTTATTCCTATTTTAACTATTCTATATAAAAAGTAACTTGAATTAATATTCTTGAATATAAACGTATCTTTGCATCCATAATTATTTCTTTAGGATAAATGCTTCAAAGCAGAATGGCTGGGTAGGGTGATCTAAAATCTGGTACAGCATTTGATGCATTTTGCCCAAGTACCCTCCAGAAAGATGGGTCCATTTATATTCACAATCGCACTCTTGCTAACCCTTGTTTTTAAAATTGTGTTATTTTTAAATTTAGAAATCATGTCTTCCCATCGTTAAGAAATGCAAACAAGTCCCAGTATTTCAATAAATTCTGCTTTCAGCGCAGCTGCTGATTAACACTATAAAGTCGTGGGACCCATGACTGCTTCCTGCTATCTCAGACTTTAATTGCATTTATTAACTCTGTGCATAAAATAACTAGGTCAATACACCTATACCATCTCCCCCCGCCTCACAATTTCTATATTATTTATATATTACTATATTATTGTAAAAATATATATTTTAGATCGCAATATAATTTGTTCTTCTAAGAGGAAGAATCTTAGCTTTATCCTTTGGGTTTTGATTAAATTTGGGCAAAATCCTTCTGCTCACAGTAAGACAGACAATGTGTCTCCAGTGGCCTCTTCTGCTGTCCCCGCCCCCACTTCCCTCCTTCCCTCCCCTTCCCCCCGCCCCCACTCCCCTCCTTCCCTCCGCCCCCACTCCCCTCCCTCCTCCCCCACCCCCGCCCTCCTGGTCCCCACTCCCACGCCCAAGCCCAGCCATGACCCTGGATGGCGCCCCTGCTTCTCCATCGGCACTGGTGGGCACTCACGGGGAACGCATGGGCGGAAGTGGTGAGACCCACTCTCAGGACGGAGCAGGAGGTCCGTACAGGGCGCCAAGCGAGTGTGACATTAATAAGGTCACTTTTAAGGTCTCACTTTGTCCACAGCAGAGCTTCTCCACCTCAGCACGACTGAGCCTTGGACCACAGCCTCCTTGTCGTGGGGTATCTGTGGTCCCTGGAGGGTGTCCTGGCCTCTGTCCACCTAACGGGACACTAACCCTCTCTGTGTGACCATCCAGCATGTCCCATGTGGGACAGTGTCTTCGGGGTGGTCTGGAGAAGACACCTGACAGTGAGTTCACCAAATCTCAAAGGGCAGGGGAGACAATGGTTAGGGCTCCGATGTTACCAGCAGGTGTGTGTGTTCCTAATCATTGTTAGCAGAACCTCCGATAAGCACAGACACCCCAAATTCTAATGATCCCAAGGGAAAAGATAGGCAAAACGGATCTTCAAAAGTTTCTTCAATTGTAATTTCATCAACCTATAAATTTTATCCTAAATGTGAGATACAATAAAAGGAATCTCTTTTCCATGATTTAGTTCCATCAATTTCAAATTTCTTGTATATTTGCCATAATATTTTAGACTCATTGAAGTAGAAGGGAGTTGTGCATAGTTTAGGGTCCAGGGAAGATGATCTTTATCTTGGCCTTTTAAGCTTCATCACCGTGGGGCAGTTTTTTGAACATCAACCATACTTGAAGTCCCTGGCTAAGCACAGGGAAGCTTGTGATAACAAAGGGTTTCCGAGGGGAGCTTGCCTTCTAGCAAGAACACCAGTGACTCTCCTTGGACCTAGTGGACCCAGTGTATTAAATTTCAAAGTGGGAGTATTATTCCATATTTCATCTCAATAGCAAGTAGGTAATTTTATCTGGCTGGAGAAAGAGGAAAAATGTAGGAATGTATGAGCTACCTGAAAATTTGTGAGTCGTCTTTGAGTTGAAGGGCAGTTCCTGACACCACCATGTGCTGTTCCCAATAGGAAGGCCCAAATAGCAGGTGAAACCTGGGGTGGGGGTAAGACTTGAAACCAGAGACTTGATTTTGTGATCTGTGCCCCACATTGCCACTTAACTGTTCCATATGAGGGTGAGGGTGAGCTTTAATCCCTCCAAGTGACTTTGTCCTCATCTGTCAAACAGAGCTGGTGACTCCTCTCAAGTTATTGTGAAGATGAAACAAGATCATGTGTTGTGAAACTGTCTTGAGAAGGCAACATTTTATGTAACTGTTAATTACACATATACATGAAAGGAAATTAGAAAGAGACAAATGTCTTTAAACATGAATAAGCTAAATACAATCTGTAGAGTCTATGTGACCCAAGTGAAAGTGAACCCTGTCTTTATGTTATTCTGGAATAGAAAATTCATTAGTTTAATAAAAGCCATGAAAATTACCCCCTAGTATTTCTCTTAGTCATGGGCACCCATAGAAATGATGCACACCTCTTGATGTGGTACCATTCTATACAGCAGATGGCGTTTTTCATCTTCAGCTGCCTTTTACATTTTAGTTTTACTTTATCAGGGTGGGGGAAAGTGGGCTTTTTCCACTATGTTTTACATTTTGACAAACCTAGACATAGCCAATATAGTACATACCTCCTAGCAAAGGACACACATTTTCTTCCATGAGATCATAAAAATAAAATACTGATTACACTGATGACTTTTTTAAAATTAACTCTGTGCTAGATTTAACCACATTTTATGATCACATGTATTACTGTCATATATTGTCTTTTTGCGTGCCACTTTTTTCCTCCCTGAGAGCCATACCTTTTCAAGTGGCATGCCTCACTTCTGCCCACAACAAATTCTTTTACTTGCATTTTAAACAAATCCCTGCTCATTTGTTTAAGAAACGATATATTGAGCCATCCAACCTTCAACACGCTGTAGGGTCTGAGAGAACAGAATTCAAAATGGAAGGGTTAGAACAGCATTGGCTAGGAGTTCCTGTTGTGGCACAATGGAAAGGAATCTAAGAACCATGATGTTGTGGGTTCGATCCCTGGCCTCACTCGCTCAGTGGGTTAAGGATCTGATGTTGCCGTGAGCTGTGGTGTAGGTCACAGACGCAGCTCGGATCTGGTGCTGCTGTGGCTGTGGTGTAGGCTGGTGGCTACAGCTCCAATTGGACCCCCTCGCCTGGGACCCTCCATATGCCTCGGGTGCGGCCCTAAAAAAGAAAAAAAAAAAAACATTGGCTACATGGGGATCAGTTGTATGAATCCGGGCCCAGGTTTTTAATCAGAATTAACACACATACCTCACTCATTTCTGCCGTGTGAGGAGCTTGCTTTTTTTCAGGGTTGATGCAGAAGTGTTTGTTCCACGTTACAGTGGAATAATTTGAGACATTTTAGAAAGAGTTTTTGGAATACATACATTTCCTTTCCAGGTCATAAAACCAACACGAATAATTTAGGTCAGATTGGAAAGTCTGCAACTCACTGATCACCAGCAAAAGCCCAGTGCTAATCCATATTTTATAGAATGTACATATTTAATGAAACAGGAACAGCATTCCTTTCAGAATGAAATGAAGTGTGGTTGTTCTGTAATTAAAGGGAGGGTGCACCGCGGTGCAACACCACTGCGCTTGGCGTTCCACACCGAGCTTCCTGGCAGGGATCCTCACCCCAGGGAAAGGCCATTGTCCTCTTCCACTGCAATACTTTCCTTCTTCTCTAAAAGCTGTGGGGCAAGGGGCAGCCACCCTGTTCATTTTCCCGCAATCATTCCTTAAACATACCTGTCGGAGGCTATTTAAAGGTCAGCTGGGTGCCTTTGCCTCAGGACCCCGGGGAGAGCAAACAAGAAGCCATGTGACTTCTCTCTCCAAGGGCCAGTTTTGGTTTCTTCTGTCAACAGTTTTGGCCAACATCTGAGACAGAGCTGGTAAGGGTTTGCCAGTGCCTGGGTTGTGGGAAGAAAAAAAGAGAGCATTTCACCCAGAACAACTCACTTCTGTGATCCCACAGTGGGACACGCTACAACCACAGACCTCCCCGAGTTTGGATACAGAGGGACGGACACATGAGGACAGTCTCGACATTTGACTCAAAGAACCTTCCCCAGTGACTTGTTCCAGTGCCCGAAATGCCACCTTCAATGTTTTAGCCCTCTGGATAAAAAACACATGTGTATCCAGAAAGATGCCGCCATGTACAAAACCCCAACAGTCTGGTTCCCAGAAGAGAAAAGGAGAGTCCTGTGATTGACAGGTGGCTGTATTATTAAATATAGTGAGTACACCAAATCTGTGTTTATGTTTTGATTCCTAACAATGTCCATGGTTGAGCGCCAGCCTCAAAAGTTTTAAAATCCTATCTTGGTTGCCAAGCGGGGGCAGTGGGGGGGAGCGAGGTGGATGGGGAGTTTTCGGTTAGCAGATGCAAATTATGACATTTAAAATGGATATGCAATGAGGTCCTACTGGACAGCACAGGGAACTATATCCAGTCTCCTGGGATAGAACATGATGGAAGATAGTATGAGAAAAAGAATGTATATGTATATATGACTGGGTCACTATATTGTACAGCAGAAACTGGTACAGCTTTGTAAATCAAATATACTTTAATAAAAAAGAATTTTAAAATAAAAAAATAAAGAATGAAAACATTTAAAAACTGCTAACCTATAATCTATATGCTAGAGAAATTTGGAGGATGAGTAAGGAAATGATTTCATTAGGATATTCCCAGTGAAAATCAAGTGAAGAAAGAGCGGGAGAAATATATAGAGAGATTATAGATATTATAATATAATATCCATAATTATATAATGTGCATTTCATATAATTATATATAATAATTACATACGATATTGTTGCAGAAACCGTGGCAGTGGAAAGAGACGAGCAGCACTTGGAGATGCGGAATAGCCAGGTTTATTCAGCACTCGTGCCGGCTCAGAGGAGTCGCCTACAGAGTCTGAGCACCAGGTTCTGGGTAGCTTTTATACAACACAGACTTCCAGGTCTTAAGGTTTTTCCCAGGCAAGCAGTCCCAGCCCTTCCTGACTAAGAAACTGAACAAACAAGGTTACAAAAGTGAAACATAAGTAATGCTTGGAGCATGGTTAGCAGGGCTGCTAACAAGGACATGAGGTACATAGTTACTACAAGATTACAAGAAGGGTGGTAAAGTGGTGAGCATAGCTGCCTCTTCAGCCCAGGGACTGTTTCTCTAGTTAAAACTCTTATTTCAATATAATTATATATATAACATATATAATATATAATATTATATATAATATTATAATATGTTAATATGAATGTATCATAATAAATATTATATATTAATATTATATATTAATATATGATATAATTATATTAATATTATATATTAATATATGATATAATTATATAGAATTTATATATATAAAATTTGTGAATGCTTTCAATTGACATAGAAAGAGAAGACATCAAATTCAATCAGTAATCAACCTCCTGCCAAAGAATGCATTGGCTGAATTATCCATCATCAGTTTATCCTCAAAATGAGGGCACAGAAAAACAACCTCTTAATTTGCTCAGCCATCAGATCTGACATTTGGACCTGGGCTGTTTTTAGAAAGCTGCAGAAGGCTCACCTCTTCAGGTCCAGGATTTTCTGGTTCAGCTTCTTTGAAACCTTTTCCTCTACCGCCCTCTAGTGAGTCAAAGGCAACAAAACAGAAGAAACACAAGCAATTCCTTCTGCTAAAACTTTCAATTGGAGTGGGGGAGGGTGAAAACAAAGAGCCTCCAGAAAGAGCCCCAGAGAAAGTCTAAGTAACTTAGGGGTCGGGTCATGCTGTGTAGCACAGGAAACTACATCTAGTCACTTGAGATGGAACATGATACGGGATCATGTGAGAAAAAGAATGTATGTATACACATACATATATATGTATGACTGGGTCACTTTGTTGTACAGCAGAAATGGACAGAACAATGTAAATCAACTATAATAGAAAAAATAAAAACCTAAAAAAAATACTCTGTACATCAAAAACAGAAAAAGAAAAAAAGAAAAATCTTAAAAATAAATAAACAAGCCTATATTAGTTTCAGTGTGGGCATTAACTCTATTTGGGGGGAGATTGTCTCTGAATACCAAAAATCAGATCTTTAAAAGTAATGTAGAATAAATGAGAAATATGACCGGGTCAGTCTATGCTGATAGAACATCTCTGATCCAGGAAGTCAGAGCTTTATGAGGCAGAACCAGACCATTGGCGCACAGGTAATGGCATTCCAAGGACGTGGGTGGATGTGTGGAATGGAGCAGTGCTGTTGCCTATACCATCTAAATGATCCACTGTGTCATCATGCCCCCTGCTTTCTCCCAAGAGCATGGAACCCTAGAGAGCTATGAAAACGTGCACAGGAGGAGAAGAAGCTGAGCTATGTGCCACGTAAACCCAACAAGTTCTATGCGAGAAAAAACTTAAATCACTAATAATAAATAAATAAATAATAAAAAGATAAGCCCAACAATTTCTTTGGAAGTGTCTATGCTTCAAGTCGAAAGAGGAAAAATGGAAGAAAAAAGCTCCCGTATTACATCTGCCGTTACTGAGCGTGTGAATCAGGGAGGGTGGGTGAAAACTTATTTCCACTTACCAAGTCTAGGAGGGCTTTATGGTTAAAGAATTTTTTTAACAACCTCTTATTTATAAACTTCTTAGACATGTGGATTTTTAAGCATGGAATCAGGGGATCAGAGTCACACCTTGTAGATAAAGGGAAACATACAGCAAAATGAGACAGAAAGTTTTAACTCCAGATAGAGCTACAGATGGCAATGAATACCATCTGAGTATTATATGTCAATTTGTGTATCAAGTGATTTTACATGTTAGCTTTGTATATGAATTTTGATGGTGCTTGAATTATTCAAGGGCAAATGCCGTGTTATATGTCTTGCCATACTGTCATTGATAAAACCCATGATTATGATTTGCAGTGAACCCTCACTTTAATTTATACACATTTCATCTGTCATACATACCCGTCTCAGGCATTTTCCTAGGCTTTCAAAAACAAATAAGAAATGGCCTTTACTCTCAAGAAATTCAGTCTAGTAGAGAAGTCAAAAATATAAGGCAACAGCAGCATTACCATTTAGTAAGATCAGTGTTACAAAGTCAGCAATGGTTATGAAAACACACAGAAAAGATTGAGAGGGGACAGTGGGAGAAACACAGGAGGTCCTCCTAGAGGAGAGACCCATGAGCTGACTACCTGAGGTCACGTGCCCAGAAAAGACTCAAAGACATCAGTAAGACTGTAGAGACGATTTTCCCAGCAACCTCCAACAATTACAATACTTAGAATTTAAATAGAATTAAGTCTTAAAATCAGCATCCTCCTTTGTATCTACATTTCTTTAGTGAGCAAAACCCCACTGAGTTCTTGTTCTGTGCCAGCCACACTCTTTGGTCCATGGAATATGTCAGTGAAACCAGACAGAAAAGGCTGTTACCTTCTGGGTGCTGTCAGCTGGGCAGGCAGGGAACAAGCAAGTGAGAAAAATTAATAAGGAAGAATTTGGGGCTTGGAATATAAGTGGAATGAATAGGGGATGTCTTGAAGGGGACATGGACAAGGTGGGATGGCATGGAGGGTCTGGTCAAAGGCAGCTTCTCAAATGTGAGGTCAGACTAGAGCATGAAGCAGGCACAGCCAGGTGAAGAGCTCGGGTGAAGAGGGAGGCTCAGCAGAGTGAGTGAGCACTTAAGAGGGGCTAGACTGCATACCTAACACCCTGACCCTCCCACCTGCTGCCTGAAAGGGGGCTTCCAGTGAACCTGAGTCAGGAGTGATGAGGCAGGCAACCAGTAGTCCTCCAGGACCTTCAACAGGCATGTGAGTACTCCCTGGGCCTTTGGGATACCAGCAGGTCTCGACGGTACACCCTCAACTCCTGGGAGCCTCTAAAAACAAAGACAGAGACTTGACCAATCACAGAGGTTTGAGATGCAGCCAGGAACCTGGGTCGGGCTGATTGACAAGGTTCATCTCCTTCATGAGATCAGTCTGTCAAGACCGAGAGAGGTGGCTGTTTTATCTAACATGCAGAAATCAACACAGAGACTAGAGGAAAATGAAGTTTTGGAATATGAGCCAAACACAAAAGAATAAGAAAAATCTTCAAGAAAACAATCTTAATGGAATGGAAATAATTGACTTACGGGATAGAGTTCACAAGAATGGTCAAAAACATGCTCACTGGGGTCAGGAGGGCAGTGCATAAAAAAGACAAAATTTTCAACAGAGGGAAAAATATTTTAAAATACCACACAACGTAATAATAAAGCTGAAGAGAAGAATAATTCAACTGAAAAATTCAAAATAGGTTTCAACAGCAGACTAGATCAAATGAAAGCAAGGAATGGTAAATACAAACAGGACAGTGGAATTCAGAGAGGAGGCAGTGGGAGTTCCCATTGTGGCTCAGCACATTAAGAGCTCAGTTAGTATCCATGAAGATGCAGGATTGATCCCCGGCCTTGCTCAGTGGGTTAAAGGATCTGGTGCTTCTGTGAGCTGTGGTGTAGGTCACAGAGGAAGTTTGTATCTGGTATTACTGTGTCTGCGGTGTAGGCTGGCAGTTGCAGTTCCAATTCAACCCTTAGCCTGGGAACTTCCATATGCTGTGGGTTTGGCTCTAAAAAGGCCTTATGGGACAACATTAAGCACACCAATACTCATATTGTAGGGGTCCAGAAAGAGAAGAGAGAAAAGAGCAGAAAGCTTATTCAAAAAAATAATGGCTAAAAACTTTCTTAATCTGGGGAAACAGATGTCCGGATCCAGGAAACCCAAAAAAGTTTCAAGAAAGATGATTCTGAAATGACTCATATCAAGGTACCTTATAATTAAATTATCAAAAGTTAAAAAAGAAAGAATCTTAAAAGCAGCAAGAGAAAAAAGCCACCTTTTATATTCAGAATTCCCCCCGTGAGACAATGAGAGAAACTTTCAGCATAAAACTTGCAAGTAGAAGTAGAATGATATATTCAAAGTGTTGAAAGAAAAAAGGTACCAACCAAGAATACTCTACCCAGGAAAGCTGTCATTCAAAATTAAAGAAGAGACAAAGAGTTTTCCAGAGACACACTGAAGGAGTTCATCACCATCAGACCAAGCCTTAAAATAAATGTTAAAGGGAGTTCTTCAAGCTGAAACAAAAGTATACTTATTAGTAACAGGAAGGCATATAAAGTATAAAACTCACTATTAATAGTGAATATATAGCTACATACAGAATACTGCAATATTATAATAGTGTCTAAATCAATATAAAGATTGAGACAAAATTATTGAATATTAATAGAACTATAACTACAATAATTTTTTGATGGATACATGATATAAAAAGATGTTAATTGTGATATCAAAACATAAAATGGGGAGTTCCCATTGTGGCTCAGCGGGTTACAAATCATACTAGTATCCATGAGGATGTGGGTTCAATCCCTGACCTTATAAGGATCCAGTGTTGCCATAAACTGTGGTGTAGGTCACAGACCTGGCTCAGATCCTTGTGTTGCTGTGGCTGTGGCGTAGGCCAGCAGCTGCAGCTCCAATTCCACCCCTAGCCCAGGAACTTCCATATGCTGCTGGTGTGGCCCTAAAAAGCAAAAAAAAAAAGGAGGGAAGTATAAAAAATGCAGAGCTTTTGTATGCATTTGAAGTCAAGATCAGCTTAAAAGAGGCTGTTATAACTATAAGATATTTTATGTAAGCCTCAGAGTAACTACAAAGCAAAAACTTATAATAGATACAGAAAGAGAAAAAATGAAAGCATACCACTTTATACTTTTAAATATTCAAATCACAAAGGAAAAGAGCATGAGAGGAATAAAGAAAAAAAGAAATTACAAAATAGTTGAAAATAATTAACAAAATGGCAACAGTAAGTCCATATCCATCAATAATTACTTTAAATACAAATGGAATAAATTAGTTAATCAAAAGACACAGAATAACAGGATAAATGGATAAACAAACAAATAGGACTTAACTATGTGCTGCCCACATTAGACTCACTTAAACTTTAAGGACACAAATAGATTGAAAGAGAAGAAATGGAGTTTTCTCATGGCACAGCAGGTTGAAATCCCGCATTGTCACTGCAGCAGCTTGGGTTGCTGCTGTGGCACAGGTTTGGCTCCTTGCCTGGGAACTTCCACATGCTATGGACACAGCCAAAAAGAAAAAGAAGAAATGAAAAAATATACATATTCCACACAAAGAGAACACAAAAGAAAGTAGTAAGTGGCAGCTATACTTATATCAGACAAAATATAAATGTAAGGCAAAACCTATAACAAGAGAGGGAAAAGATTATTATATAATGATAAAGGGCTCAGTGCTTCACCAAGAAGATATAACAATTACAAATATTTACACAGCCAACATAGGAGCACCTAAATATATAAAGCAAATATAAACAGAACTGATTGAGTAAGAATTAATCCCATTTACAGTAGCATCTAAAATAATAAAAGACTGGAGCTCCCATCGTGGCTCAGTGGTTAACGAATCCAACTAGGAACCATGAGGTTGTGGGTTTAATCCCTGGCCTTGCTCAGTGGGTTAAGGATCCGGCGTTGCCGTGAGCTGTGGTGTAGGTTGCAGATGCAGCTCAGATCCCACATGGCTGTGGCTCTGGTGTAGGCCAGTGGCTACAGCTCCGATTAAACCCCTAGCCTGGGAACCTCCATATGCCGAGGGAGAAGCCCATGAAATGGCAAAAAATAAAATAAAAATAAAATAATAAAAGACTTAGAAATAAATTTAACCAAGGACGTGAAATACCTGTGCACTATAAACAAGATATTGATGAAAGAAATTGAAGAAGACATAAATAAATAGAATAATATTCTGTGCTCATGTGATGGAAGAATTAATATTGTTAAAATGCCTGTACCTTCAAGGGTGATCTGTAGATTCAATGCATTCTCTATCAAAATTTCAAGGGCATTTTTCACAGAAATAAAAATAATAGTCCTAAAATTCACATGGAACCACAAAAGACCCCAAATAGCCAACACAACCTTGAGGAAGAACAAAAGAAGATAGAAGCATCACATTTCTTGATTTCAAACTGTATTACCAAGCCATCAAAACAGTATGGTACCCACATTAAAAAAACAGACACAAAGATCAATGGAACAGAATGGAGAGCCCAGAAATTAACTCATACTTATTTGGGCAATTAATTTTCAAAAAAGTCCCAAGATATACAATGTGGGAAGGATAATTTATTTAATAAGTGGTGTTGAGAAAACTGGACAGCCACATGCAAAACTGGACCACTGCCTTATATCATACAAAACAATTAACACACCCACAAAGATTAGAAATTTGACTGTAAACTCCTAAACCCTAAAACTCCTAGAAGAAAACCTAAGGAGTAACCTCCCTGACATTGATTTGGTCAATGAATTTTTGGACTTGACAACAAAAGCAAAGGCAAAAATAAACATGTAGAATTGCATCAATCCAAAAAGCTTTTGCACAGGAGTTCCTGCTGTGGCGCAGAGAAAACGAATCCAACTAGGAACCATGAGGTTTCGGGTTCAATCCCTGGCCTCACTCAGTGGGTTAAGAATCCAGTGTTTCTGTGAGCTGTGGTGTAGGTTGCAGACGCTGCTCAGATCTGGCATTGCTGTGGCTCTGGCATAGGCCAGCAGCAACAGCTCCAATTAGATCCCTAGCCTGAGAACCTCTGTGTGCCGCGGGTGTGGCCCTAAAAAGACAAAAAGACAAAAAAAAAAAAAAACAAAAACAAAAACAAAAAAACCAAGAAGCTTCTGCACAGAAAAAGAAGCAATCAACCAAATGAAAAGGTAATCTATAGAATGGCAGAAAACATTTTCAAATCATGTATCTGATAAAGGGTTAATACTCAAAAAATAAGGAACTCATACCACCCAATAGTAAAAAAAAAAAAAAATCCAATTAAAAATTAGGCAATGGAAATGAATAGATATTTTTCTAAAGGAAACATACAAATATCCAATAGGTGCATGAAAAGGTGCTTGATTAATCATCAGGGAATGCAATCAGAGTCACAAAGAGATGTCACCGCACACCTGTAGAACGTCTTTTACCGAAAAGGCCAGAGATAACCAATCTGTTGAGAATATGGCGAAAAGAGAAGGCTTGTACGTTGTTGGTGGGAATGTAAACTGCCCAGCTTCTATGGAAAGCACTATGGTGGCTCCTCAAGAATTTAAAAACAGAGCTACCACATGCTCCAGTAACCCCCCCGTCTGGATGTATACACAAAGGAAACGAAATCATTATCTCAAAGAGATCTCTCTGTATTACTGTTTTCATTTCAGCATTGTTTCACAGCATTGAAGGTATGTAAGCAACCCATGGGGGCCACAGACAGAGGAATGGGCAAGAGACAGTGGAACACTACTCAGTCTGAAAATTTTAAAAATCCTATCAACACTTGTGACAACATGGATGAAAAGTGAGGGCATGAGACTCAGTAAGATAAGCCAGACGGAAAAAGATCAATACTGTATGGTATTCTACTTCTGTGTAGAATTTAAAAATAAAAAAATAAAAATAAAAAGGAGTGGCACTCATATAAACCAAGAGTGAACTGTGGTTACCAGGGGCTTGGCGGTGAAACAGACTTGATAAAAAACTTTCCATTATAAGACAAATAAGATCTAAGGATCTAAAGTATAACATAGTGACGTTTGCTGATGACACTGTCTTGTGTAATTGAAATATGCTAATGGAGCAAAATTTAAATGTTCTCACCTGCCACCCTCCCAAAAAAGGCAAGTATATGAGGTGACAGATATGTTAATTAACTCACTGGTAGAAATCTTTTCACAATGTATAAATGTATGAGATAATCACATTATATACTTCAAATACATTGTAATTTTGTCTATTATATGCTGAAAGAAAAAAAACAGCTACCAATCTCACTGCATTTGATAACTGTGTTCTCCCACCCCCTTCAGACCTGAAATGTAAGCCCTCCTGTCTCTGAGCTTTAAAAGGACTGGGTGTGGGGGAAGGTGGGGACAGAGGGTGGAGACCCCCCCCCCAAAAATGTCATGCTATTGCTTCCAAAATCTTAACTTGTTTTCATGTCTTATGTAGATTCACCAGCAGAGGGCGCTCCAAGACCTTTTTTTTCTTCTTCCCCACAAACAAAACAGGAAGAACAAGTGGCCCCCAAAATCGGAATCGCCATAATTATAACACTTTGATCATTTATCATTCTCAAGGGCAATTTGAGGTGCTCGTAAGGTCACAGAGTGTATGTATGTGTCCTTCTGGATTAGGAAACAGGCTGTGTCCTGGGACACAGGAACACACCAGATGGAAGGCAACCTGTAGTCATTTCAATGCAGGCTTTGAGTCAACCAAGGAACGCGCATGAAGTCACACTATTTACCAAGAAAATGCTTGCCCATGATGTTTTCAAACGAACTTGTTATAAAGGATCTGATTTCTTCGAAGGGTAAGTTAATTGAGAATTTAGTCTTCCATCCAGTGGTAGAACCGGAGACAATGACATTTAGTCTAAGTTAACCAGTTAAATAATGTTATTTGCTTCCAGCCTACTTTTACTTTTTTTTTTTCATTTTTTAAAGTTTCATTGCCGTATAGTTGAGTTACAATGTGGTGACAACTTCTGCTGTACAACAAAGTGATTCCATTACTAGCCTACCGTTAATTAGTAAATTTGAACTTTATAAATGCAGAGTGCTTTCCTAGGGTCTCTTTGGGGAGTAAACTATTCTAAATCCATAAACTACCTTATATCCTGTACTGGTTTTTGTTTCTCCAAACATGTAATGGTGATGAGGGACTTGACTTGTCTAACTCCTTCTCCCTGGGAAAAACTTGTGGTCTGTAAGTGTTAATTTTCTTAAACAATTTTGTATCCTATGTTGAATCTATGCATTTGCCAACAACAGAGGGAGCCCTGGTGTGAATTATGGGCTTCAGTTAGCGATAATGTGTACATGTCACTTTCCCAGTTCTAACAAATACACCACACTAAGGCAACATCATAACAGGGGAACTTCGGTGATAGGAAGAGCGGTACATAGAAACTCTGTACGATCTGCCCAGCTTTTCTACAAACCCAATCTGCTTTTAAAAATAAAGTCTGGGAGTTCGGTTGTGGCTCATTGGTAAAGAACCCAACTAGCATCCATGAAGTCACAGGTTCAACCCCTCGCCTCACTCAGCGGGTTAAGTATCCAGCGTTGCCATGAGCTGTGGTGATCCAGGTCGCAGATATGGCTTGGATCTGGCATTGCTGTGGCTGTGGTGTAGGCCTGCAGCTCCAATTCGACCCCTAGACCAGGAACTTCCATATGCTGCAGGTGCCACCTAAAAAGCAAAATAAATTAAATAAAGTCTGGATTTCCCACTCTAGCTTAGTAGGTTAAGAATCTGACTGCAGCAGCTTGAGTCACTGCAGAGATGTGGATCTGATCCCTAGTCCAGCACAGTGGGTTAAGGACCCGACATTGCCACAGCTAAGGCATACGTAGGTCACGACTGTGGCTCAGATTCAATCCCTGGCCCAGGAACTTCCATATCTGTGGGTGTGGCCAAAAAATATAAAATTAAATTAAATTAAAATAAAATAATAAATTAAAAATAAGGTCGAATGATGGCATTAAAGAAGAGAGAGAGGAGGAAATAGAATAACATTCTAACACCTCCCCCCAGGGACTGAGAGACTGTCTCCCTGCCCCCACCCCCGCCTTTCCAGGCAGAGCCTTGGTGAATGGCGACTTGGAGAAATCAGTCTACTGACTTTTAGTCACAGTTTCTGACTTAGGAGGTTATTGATGGGAGGGGGGTGCCCCTGGAATTTGCATCTCTGACAAGTTCTAAGTTTCAAATGTGTCCAGGCAGAAGGGCCACCTCATAGGTATTCCTGTCACATCCAAGCAAAGAGGCTGTGAAGTCCCCACCTTCCAGCCCAGCTGTCACCCTGACTGGAGGGGCCAGGCTGTCAGCCCCGAAACCAAGACTGAAAACCAGACACCATGTAGACAGAGAGCATCTCAGAACCCCCATAGGGACCAGTGATGCGAGGACCTGCCACCTCCCACTTCTCCTTGTCCTGGCACCTCAGAGATTCTCTAAGCAGACACAGCCTTGAGGAAGGGGGCTAGCCTCGCTGCCAAGGTCATTGTGACTGAATCCGAGTGGGGGCTTAACGTGGACAGAAATGTTCCATTTGTTACACAAACACACAAAATATTGAAGACCTGGTAAATTCTTTGTTTACTAAAATTAAGATAAAAGAGAAAAAAATCCTGAAAGATGCAGACAGAAATTCATTCTCTGTTCCCTTTGCAGTAAAGATTCATGGGGTGTTCAGGAAACTAGTAATATAGAATCTCCGTTGTTGTTCAAGCGACTAAAATCTCCTCTTATCCAGAAGGACACACATGTACATACACTCTGTGACCTTACCAGCACCTCCAATTGGCTGGTACAAACTTATAATTATTTATAACTATCTAATCTGTATGAGAAAGGAGTCTGAAATAGAATGGATGTGTGTATATGTATAAGTGAATCATTTTCTTGTACAGCAGAAATTATCACAACATTGTAAATCAACCACCCTTCAATAAAGCTTTTAAAAAATGAAATAAATAAATGAATTTCAATACACTTATAAATCAGGAAGAGTATCATAAAATTCAGGATATAAACCAAAAGGCCTTGGAGATTTTTTGATGGTCTCGCCTTTTATAAGCTTTCCTTTCTTTCTCTTTCTTTCTTTCTTTCTTTCTTTCTTTCTTTCTTTCTTTCTTTCTTTCTTTCTTTCTTTCTTTCTTTCTTTCTTCTTTCTCTCTCTCTCTCTCTTTTTTTTTTTCTTTTTAGAACGGTTCCCTGCAGCATATGGAAGTTCCTAGGCTAGGAGCTGAATCAGAGCTGCAGCTGCCAGCCTCTGCCACAGCCTCAGTGATACTAGATCCAAGCCTCATCTGCAACCTGCACCTCAGTTCACGGCAATGCTGGATCCTTAACCCACTGAGCAAGGCCAGGGATCAAACCCACGTCCTCATGGATACTAGTCAGGTTTGCTACTGCTGAGCCACAATGGCAACTCCCTATAAGCTTTTCTTATACATGGATTATATCTTTACAATTAATTGTAAACAATTAATTATTTGCTTTTCCTCAAGCAAGAATCCCAGTCTCTTCCATTCTGATAATGATGGATAACACATCTCACTAATCAGAACTCTTCCATTTTATCACTATAGCAAGAGGGAAAAATGACTACAATGTTAAGCCAGCACTGAAAGGGCAATTTTACTCAAAATTGCTGAGATTATTTCTAGCACGTGTTCCACCTACCAAGCTTATAATTCTCGCAAAATTGTGAAGGAGGAATATAGGAAAGAAATAAAGATGTAATGTCTATTTGAACATTTGCAGATGGATTTTATACAGTTGCTCTTTTAAAAGGGATGTTCTCCATTCAATAAATTCTTACTACTCTTCTTTTATTTGTTTGTTTTGCTTTGATTTTTTAGGGCCCTACCTGCAGCATATCAATGCTCCCAGGCTAGGGGTTGAATCGGAGCTGCAGCTGCCAGCCTACATGGAATCTGAGCCTCATTTGTGACCTACACCAGAGTTCATGGCAACACCAGATCCTTAACTCACTGAGTGAGGCCAGGGATTGAACCCGAGTCCTTATGGGCACTAGTCAGATTCATTCCCACTGAGCCACATGGGAAGTCCTTTACTACTCTTTTTTTTTTTTTTTCTGGGTGGCGAAATGCTTTTCACCTTCATGAGTCAGCTGTCTTGTCTAGACTTTGTATTTCTCACATGGGGATTGTTCTCCTGTTAGCCTAGCGACAACTTTCACCAAGGAAGTAATGAGAGAGTATTGTAAGAGCCTGCCCATCATCCAGGAACTCAGAATAAACAAATGGCACCACAAATTAGCTCACAAAGTTATGCTAGGACTTCCTGTAACATTTTAGGCAGGACACCCAAGTTTATAACGGGCAGGTATAGGCAGCTTCTCCTACAGAGAAACCACAGGAACCCCTGCGTGAATTTGAGCTCAAAGACCTGGAAACAACACTAGTGCAGATTTGAATCTCGTGGAAAGAGATCCTACCAGGTTCTCTTCAAGGAAAGAACAAACCTTCAGTAAAGCTCCCAGGAATCAAACTCTGGGTTCACACATCTCAGTTAAAAAGACACAGCAGGGCCATTTCCTGGACTCCGTGTCTGAAGGACACATACACGGAGTCTCCTGGGATCCTCCAGAAGTTAATTACAAGAAGGAGAAAATATTTCCAGGACTTTCCCAGGCTGCAGATGCAGAAAGCTTCTGCCAAAGCTTGTGGGTCAGGACCTGCAGGTACCGGGGGCCCGTGACCGCACACCCCGCTTTGTCCCACTCTCCAGCCTTCCCCCTCTGTCAGTATAAGCTTCTAGATGCTTCATCATCAAGAATGGAAACTAGGAGTTCCCGTCGTGGCGCAGTGGTTAACGAATCCGACTAGGAACCATGAGGTTGAGGGTTCGGTCCCTGCCCTTGCTCAGTGGGTTAACGATCCGGCGTTGCCGTGAGCTGTGGTGTAGGTTGCAGACGCGGCTCGGATCCCGCGTTGCTGTGGCTCTGGCGTAGGCCGGTGGCTACAGCTCCAATTCAACCCCTAGCCTGGGAACCTCCATATGCTGCGGGAGGGGCCCAAGAAATAGCAACAACAACAACAACAACAATAACAACAACAAAAAGACAAAAAAAAAAGAATGGAAACTAATGAGCCTTCCTCTAATCCTAGGCTGGGGTGTCCTGGGCTAATCCCTGCTGTTCTGACAACACCTGACAGGCAGGAAGCACTAGGCTTGGAGACCTGCAGACCTTCTGGGTGGATCTGAACCCAGACGGGGCAGGCTCTACTTCCCAGGTTGAGGCTAGAGAAAACAGGTGTGAGGTTATGGGGAGCATTTCCGGTGCCTGAATTCCCTGATCCCTTGTCTTTCTCAGCATCATGTTCCCGTTCTCCCACATTTTTATTGAGTCTAAAGCATTAAAAACATAATCAGTATCACAATTTCCTCTGATAATATGTCCAGACTTCACTGAAGTCAGCCCTCCTCTCAGAAAGATGATTTCTGTCTTGTTCCCAGGTTAATGTTGAAAAAAGTTCTAATAAATATTATCTGTTTGTGCTTTTATTGTGTTTTCAATCTTCCAGCTTTTTCCTCAGTTGAGCTTTTAGGTCCTGTAAATTTTGTTGACTTCCAACCATAAGCTTTTCTACAAAGCAAGAAAAAAACCTGGGTTGTTGCAAGAAAACAGCTTTAAAGAGCCATGTAGAGAGGTCTCTATAGCAGTGTGATATCTAGAATAATAAACATGATTTATTGAGCTCCCATCGTGTACCAAACTCTATACTCAGGACAGTACATTTTTCACCTCCTTGAATCCTCAAAATGTTGTTTTGCCTAAGATGAAGAAAATGGGGCTCAGCAAGGTTAAATAATTTCCCCTAAGTCAAGGAATTCATAAGGATTTCCAGATAAAATCTTATCCATGTAAGGACATGCGTATGATGTTATGAGTATGAATAGGCTCTTTGCCTGAGAAATTAAATATCCTTGCTGCTGAAAGACACATTTCAGATCTGTGTCTTTTTACTTAAGGAAAGACTTATTTGCGGTCCAAGCATTATTTTAAAAAATTAAACCGGGAATAGAGAAATGTTTGGCTGCAGCGCAGAAGTCAACCCAAGCCTCAGCTGCAGGTGCAAACATAGCTCTTGTGAAGTTTCCCACTTATCACGAGAAGTTGCTGTCATCTGATGGGTAGCTTAGCCATTCTCCTGGCAGTCTTTAGGGGCCACTGCTAATTTCGCGTGTTTAGAGTGCAATTACACTTACAACAGCTCTCCTCTTTTCTAAGAGAACCCCTTTCCTTACAAGAGCATCCTCCATATCCTTGCCCCTTCCCTCTCCCCCTAGGAGTCCCCTCTCAGGTATGCTAGGGATTGGCAAACATGTTGCAGAAGGGGCCTGAGAGCCAAACTCTTAGACCTTGTGAGCTCTGCCATCTCTGTGCAATTTCTCACCATTCACATTCGCACATGAAAGCAGGTACAGACAACACACAAGAAATGACCCCAAGCGAGTCTGACAAGACTGTCTTTACCCAAGTGGACAATGACCTGGATTTGGTTTACAGGTTGTTAATTTGCCAACCCCAACTCTAAACATATATTAAAGGATCTTCTGTGCATTAAAACTTAAAAAAACTCTTAGAACAAGGCCTGGCTCACCCTAAGTTCTGTGTAAGTTAATCATCAAATAAAAACTTGAATATTTGCCATTTCCTAAACCCACCCTTCCTGCACACTCATGCATATGCTCCTGCGACTTCTTCCTGAACTTCTGTCTTCTTCTGCATCTGGATTCTTTTGCCACTTTCAGGACTCAATGTGATGCCATCCTCCACCCCCCAGGACACTTTCTTCACTCTCCATTCCCAGTGGGAATGAACACAGCTGCCTAGTTTGTCTTTCTGGTACCTGGTGCCTGCCTCAGGCACACCCCAAACATGCCCTCCTGCCTGGCATCAAACTCCCCCCACTGTGAGCTCATCCACGGTGAGGACTCTGTCCCCCACTTGAGTGCCTCAATTTCTAACAGGAGATGCTTGCAAAATCTTTTCATCACCAATCAATGAAAATCTTCAGATGAATAAATGAAAAGTTGTCCATTGGGCCCTAATGATTAACTCTCTTCTCCAAATTTCTTCATTCATCACCAGGGGAAGGAAGATGAGACACGTCCACTAGAGAAGACATGTCCTTTTCCAACCTCAAGTAAATTTAAAAGGAAATTTTTGAAAACAGAAAGGAAAGTACCCAGGAACTGAAAAATATGAATATGATAAAGGTAGAGATTTTAAAAAGAAAATGAATAACAGCCGAAGACATAAGTAACACAAGTACATGTAGAGGTGAGGAACTGAGCCAGCGTTTACCATGTATGTTGCTCATGGGTGTGTTTAAGACGTTCTGTCTTTTAGATTTTCTGTCTTTAAATAAATAAGAAGTCATTTATGGATGTTTACGTTTATTGAACAAATACAGGCATGTGTGTGATGTGTTCCGTATAGTGAGGATGCAAAACTTAAAAAAATGCAGGAGGTGAAGAATTCCTTTTGTGGCTCAGTGGGTTAAGAATCTACCTGGTATCCATGAGGATGCAGGTTCTATCCCTGGCCTCGCTCAGTGGGTTAGGGATCCTGTGTTGCTGGGGCTGTGGTGTAGGAGGGCAGCTGCAGCTCTGATTCAACCCCTAGCCTGGGAACTTCCATATGCCACAGGTGCAGCCCTAAAAAGAAAAAAAAAAAAACACAGGAGGTCAGACTTACCAATATGTTTATAATAAGCAGTCAAAAGCACTTGAGGACAGAAGTGTAGCACTAGCCTCTGTTTCCTACAATCCAGCATTCCCTCCCCTTTGTTTCATGAAGTGAGGGTACCCTATTTCTCAAGGAGAACAAACTTGTTCTCTTTGCCTTGGTGGGGCTGCTAGTCTACCTGGGTCTGTCCGACAGGAGACCCACCCCTTGCTCGATCCCAGCCAGTACAATCACCCACTCTCTCCAGAGGATTTACATGTTCATGAACTGATGCAAGTTTGAAAAATTATTGGCCCTGAGTATTTACAAGGAGCAGCCTGCAAATGCTCACAATTTACTGGTACTCCCTAGCTTTCCAGATCAGCCCAACTCTTCCTTTCCCTTGACTCTGTGACCTACATTAAACATTTCTATTTTGAGTTGGAAGCAGGTTCTATTGCCCATAACCCAAACATCCTAAATGACACAGTAAGAGAAGTGATAAAATGGTTGATGAACACAGCAGAGAGTTATTTTCAGTTCAAAGGATTAGAAAAGTTTCCACGGATAAGTCGGCATTTTAGTTAATCCCTGAAAAATAGCTAGGATTTGGATATGAAAAAAAATAGGCGGAAAAGTGTGTCTTAAGTAGGATAAGTGTGTGAACAAGAAATTTTAGAAGATTACAAAGGACATTTCAAATAGTTTATATGACAGAAACAGAAACTGTGAAAGGCAGGAAATAATAAGACTGAAAGACAGACACTGCAGAAGGACTAAAAGTCAACTTGTGGCACAAAAGCGCCTCTAGTCTACACCGTACAAATAGTTAGTTGGTCAAGTGTGTCCTGTGACTAGTTGCCACCGTTATTCTAACCTTGCTCTTGGAAAGAGAATAGAGCTCTTTGTAGGGCCCATTATATTATGTAATATGTATTGTCCCTTCAACTATATTTTGACATCTTTGAAACTGTATGGCAAAGACTCAACAATTTTATTAAGCATAGCTATGTTAGATTCGAATGCTATTATTAAAGAGAAAGGTTTTTTTTAAAATGTCAGCAATGTCATGATGCCAAATTAGAAGACAAAATAAAATTCTATTCACAATAAGTGAAAATCAGAAAAACTGGGAATAACTCTGCAAGAACTACAGCCCAGGAACTTCCATGTGCCACAGTCGTGGCCCTAAAAAGCAAATAAAAAGAGAGAGAGAGAGAGATGCTACTGTCCTATTAAATTAACATAGACTGGGCCCAACCCACTACCAGGGGTGAGCTCACCTGTGCTGGTGGACCCCCAGTAGGAAGAGAGCTTCTCCCTGCCCTCTCTCCCCTCTGTGCAGAATTTGATGTTGTGGTGGGATATTTAGAGGACATGTTCGTGGATGATGAGTTCCAGGTATTACAAAGAAATGTCACGGACAAGTACTACCAGGGGTCGGAAGGCACAGAAGAGCACAACCTCACCTACATCCCTACTTTTAACAAAGACTCTTGGTGAAAACACCACTGCTGAATGGATTCCAGGGTTCAACATGGCAGCGCTTACAACCACGACCGTATCACAGCATCCATGAGATGGAATGGCCGGTGACACACTGGACATGAAGCTCACATTTGCGGGTGTGGCTTGGGAAGGTTTGGGTTAAAGCAATCGATACACAGTCATTTCATTCCTTCTCCCCTTTGGTCCCAGACGTGTAGATGTTGAGCAGTAGTGGACAAGGTCAATGCACCTGCTGGTTCACATCCTTTGGGAATTATGCTACTCTCCCACCCAGGAGCAATGGTTTAAAAATGACATGCATGGATATCCAAGAAGATATGCAGCCTTAAATGGGTTTTGCAATGCTACTCATGGAGGAAAGAATAAATGTACTAAGGAGTATTGTCTTTGAGCATCACTTAATCAATCAGCTTCTTCCATAACATTTTACTCAGGTAGTACTTTTAGCTCATTACCCAGACATCTAATAACAATGTAATTAATGTTACTGTGAAATGAAAATAATTTATAGATGAAACTGAGCATAAAAGAAAATGACTTGCCGAGATCATTTGCTTGTAGAGAAGTACAAAGAAACCATTTCCTATTGTGGTTAGAAGGCCGTTTGGGGAAAAGATTTTACACAATACACTAGGAAATCTTTACAAGATTTTTAACATTTGCCAATTTCAGACATGAGATGTGAAATTTCAGTCATGTTATTTTAGAAACGATTAGTGTGACCTGCATTCTAAAGAGGAAAATGCTGTCAGCAGTAAAAAGCAACTGAATTACAGGACTCAGTTCCTCCCAGAAGCACAAATGACATCAGATTAAATGTTTGCTTTTCTCAGAGGATCCTAAATTATTACAACTATTTACTTTAGTCATTTTCAAAAAGGAATCTCTTTTGGGGGAAGGGTTAGTTGAAGTGTTGTTGATAAGTTAACTTCAGGTATACAACAGTGATACAGTTATACATATACATATTCTTTTTTTTTCATTTTCTTTCTTTTTTTTTTTTTAGGGCCTCATCTATGGCATATGGAAGTTCCCAGGCTAGGAGTCAAATCAGAGCTGCAGCTGCTGCCCTACACCACAGCCTCAGCAACGCAGGATCCGAGCCTCATCTGCAACCTACACCACAGCTCACGGCAACACTGGATCCTTAACCCATTGAGTGAGGCCAGGGATCAAAGCCACATCCTCATGGATACTAGATGGGTTTATTTCTGCTGAGCCACAACGGGAACTCCAGGCATAGTTTTAAGAAAAGAAACAAGAGCATGGCTGTGTTGTAGGAAGGTGAATTTCTGATGGTTTCCCTGAGAATTTGTGTTTGTTACCTAACAGCTTTTCTCAGCATCAAGCCGCAGGATCTCACT
This sequence comes from Phacochoerus africanus, assembly GCF_016906955.1. NCBI lineage: Eukaryota > Metazoa > Chordata > Mammalia > Artiodactyla > Suidae > Phacochoerus > Phacochoerus africanus. The sequence continues at coordinate 52,070,335 of NC_062548.1, read as the reverse complement.
TCATCCTCACTCTGTTTCTTCATCACAGACACTCTCTAGCCTCACCCTCAACCCCGTCAACCTCAGGGCAGAGCATGACCAAGCTCTCAACAGAGCCATCACTCAGGGCTTTAACTGCAAGAGCATCGGCTGAAGCTGCTGCCATTCTGACTTATGGACTCACTTCTCTCCTGTGAGCTGCTTCAGGCAGCTGGATTAAGAAATAGAAACCCATCATTCTGTGAATCTCCAGGGTGTGTATAAAACTGTGGAAAGTTAGTGATGGCAGAGCCTGCCTGGAATTATAGATATTTACTGTTTTTTCACTTTCTTTTCCAAACACGTGATCAATCCATTCATGGATTCAAGTGATGTTCAAAGAAAAACATAGAAATTATAAGTCAAATTGCTTTTCTTTTTCTTTTTCTTTTTTGTTTTTTTTGTCTTTTTGTCTTTTCCACGGCCGCTTCCCACAGCATATGGAGGTTCCCAGGCTAGGGGTCTAATCGGAGCTGTAGCCACCAGCCTATGCCAGAGCCACAGCAACGCCAGAGCCACAGCAACTCCAGATCCGAGCCACGTCTGCAACCTACACCACAGCTCATGGCAACGCCGGATCCTTAATCCACTGAGCAAGGCCAGGGATCAAACCCACAACCTCAAGGTTCCTAGTCAGATTTGTTAACCACCGAGCCACCATGGGAACTCCCAAATTGCCTTTCTATTATTTGGATCAAAGGTGAACTCTCTGCATAGAGAATAAATCTTCTTTTAATAATCCATAGGACATGTCTAAAACTCCTTTGCATTAGGAATATCGGCGGAATGTTCATCCTTAGTACAATTTGGAAATCTGCTACTTGTTTATTTTTAAGGAGTTAATCAGTAATGTAAATAATTTCAGTGTTAATTTCTGTTAATCTTTATATCAAATATCTATCTGAACATACACACCTATTAAGTTGTTGAATCTTGGGCTGAATAGTACCAAAGATGTTTTCATTTCCTTCCTTACTGAGCAGGAATGTCAGAAACAGTGGCTAACCAACATATTTACATTCACCATGAACAGAGTAAACAGATCACAATTATCAGTTACAATACACAGAATCACATGATTTTCACTGTGACGAAGGAATGATTAATATTTCTCAGTTATGATTACAGAAGCTCACCAAAGGGCCCATTGCACTCATTCACAGGCTCACCATAAAATTGAATTAAATGTAGCGTGAATGCTTACAGAGTTAATAATCTCTAAAATAGCGAGATAATTATTAGAAAAAAATTAGCAAAGAGATCTGAGATATAACTTTAGTTTCCAGTTTTTGTGATTCTGATCCACTAAAAATCTAGGCTTCCATAGTTTTAAACACAATGGTCTCCAAAAGATAGGATATATGTCTTGGATGAAGCCACGACTGCTTGATGATGCTGGGTCTAAAAGAAACTGTCTTCCACAGTTAAGGAGCAGGTCTTCATGTCTGTTGAATTAACACTGGGCTCTTCATTGCAAAATCAAATTTCTCCTAACAGTAAACTGGAAGCATGATTTCTTTCTGGTGAGAAGTGATGGATGAGGAATTGGTGTTATCTATTTTGCGCTTCACTTTTAAGTAGCTATACCAATAATTCATGTGAATAGGAGGTAAAAAGAAAACTAAGGTTTATATGAAATATTAATGTTTAATGGTCTGTTTTTAAGAGTAAATGCTAACTTAAGAATGGGGAACCACTGAGAGTTCCCATTATGGCTCAGTGAATATCAAATGCAACTAGCATCTATGAGGACTCCGGTTTCATCCCTAGCCTCACTCAGTGGGTTAAGGATCTGGTGTTACCGTGAGCTGAAGTGTAGGTCACAGACGCCTCTAGGGTCCCGCATTGCTGTGGGTGAGATGTAGGCCTGCAGCTACAGATGCGGCTGTGGTGTAGGCCGACAGCTACAGCTCTGATTCAGTCCCTAGCCTGGGAACCTCCATATGTCAAAGGTGCGGCCTAAAAAGACAAAAAAAGAAAAAGAAAAAAAAAAAAGAATGGGGAACTACCAACAGCTAGGTTACATAGCCTGCATAATGACTTCTTGCTGAATGGCAATCATTAAGTTTACAAAACTGGAAAGTCCTTGATAATGTCCACATAAAGCAGAAATTTGGAAAAATTCTTAGCAAACAATCCTGGGGCCACACAGTGAAGTCTTGAATAGAGGGTGGAGTACCTAGGGTTTCGTGTGGACTCACTCCATTGGTGAGTTCAAAACATAACAGCAGGAATTAATGAGCAGGAAAGGAGAAGCAAGAGCCCAGCCCATAATGGACAACTAAACTGGGAAGAAAAGATAAAATAAACTTATAAGGGAATAATGAAATTTAGGTGACATCCAGGAAGATTGTACACCCCAAAGTACTCAGCCAATGAGGAGCCGGGGAAGGGACTTACTTTCCAGGAAATGCAATTGCGTGTTGTTGCCACCTACCAGACAATGGATCTTGCAAAATCACCCTTCAAGTCTCGCTTCTGCTGCACTTTGTGTCTCTAGTTCATTCTTTTTGAGCAGATGAATGTTTGTTTGGGTTCATTTCCAATTATTCATCTTAATGGGATTTTAATTTCCTTAAATGCATAAAATAGTTCTTATGACTACTTAGTACAAAACCCTTTATTTTACGAAAAAAAAGGAGTTCCTGTCATGGCGCAGTGGAAACAAATCAACTAGGAACCATGAGGTTGAGGGTTCGATCCCTGGCCTCACTCAGTGGGTTAAGGATCCCCTGTTGCCATAAGCTGTGGTGTAGGTCACAGACGCCGCTTGGATCTGGCGTTGCTGTGGCTCTGGCTTAGGCTGGCAGCTGTAGCTTCGATTAGACCTCTAGTCTGGGAAACTCTATATGCCACAGGTGCAGCCCTGAAAAGACAAAATACAAAGAAAGAAAGAAAGAAAGAAAGAAAGAAAGAAAGAAAGAAAGAAAGAAAGAAAGAAAGAAAGAAAGAAAGAAAGAAAGAAAGAAAGAAAGAAAGAAGAAAGGAAGGAAGGAAGGAAGGAAGGAAGGAAGGAAGGAAGGAAGGAAGGAAGGAAGGAAAAGAGAAAAATATGCAGAGTTTAAGAGTGAGCTTGGCTAACATAATTTTGTTTTGTCACTAAAATGTGATGTTGAAATTCTGAAAGTACACTACAAGTGTACTGGAATTGAACAATTAAGCTGGAAGATGGAGGATGATGGAAACCAGCTCTCTCGCCCTTGGGCTGAGAGGTTACAGAATAGCCAGGGAGGAGGTAAGAATGACCCTCTGGGAACTCACCTGCGGGAGTGAGTGCAGGGGGGCCTCAGTGTGAACCTGGGTTGTCATGTAGAAGCAGATGGACATGTGGACACAGATGGACATATGTAGACACTTTATTGACACATTCCTAAACAGTGGTGAGTATTAGCACATTGTTCCAAACTCTCTTATCTGTAAAGAACAGGAAAAAATTATATTCTAGAAACACTGAGATGAGGAGCTACTGTCAGGGCTCAGTAGAAATGAATCTGACTAGTATCCGTGAGAATTCAGATTTGATCCCTGGCCTTGCTCAGTGGGACAGGGATCAAGCGTTGCTGTGAGCTGTGGTGTAGGTCGCATATGCGGCTCGGATCCTGCATTGCTGTGGCTGTGGCTAGCAGCTGCAGTTCTGATTCAACCCCTAGCCTAGGAACTTCCATATGCTGTGGGTGCCGCCTTAAAAAAGCAAAACAAAACAAAATCAAAAAACAGAAACAATGAGATCACGCATGGCCATATCTTGCTTTCTAATTCCATTCTCCATAAAACCAACCAGAGCTCTTTGCAAAATGGCTCATTCCACAGCAAAGGCAGGGGAGGTACAAAATGAGCTTGGAAATCTTGCAGTTATAGAAGGAAAAGAAATGCTAACACACACCTGCGCGCACACACACACACACACACACACACACACACAAGTACGGACATCAAAGGGACACAGTAAACAACTATAAAGCTCCTAATTCCAAAGTGGGAACAACTGAAGCAACAAAATAAATAATTCAGCATTGAATTATAGTCCAAAGCATAATAAAAATATCCATGAAATAATACCAACACAAATAAATAACAGTTAAGGATGGTAAAGCCCGCCTGGTATTATAGATGTTTATCATTTTGTCACTTCCTTTCCCAAACATGTGATTAATTGCTGCTGAAACTCAGCCTCTGTCCACTGGTGCTGGGTGCTGAACAGAAACACAGAGACAGAGTTTGGGTGAAGGAGAAAGAGTTGCTTTTATTGCATTGCCAGGCAAAGACGCCACAGCAGGCTAATGCCCTAAAGACTGTGCCCTCCTTTGGGAGAATAGGAAGGGGTCTAATAGTTTGGGAGTGGAAAATAAGGCCACAGATAAGGATCAGGGGATAAGCTTGCATTCTCCTTCAAAGCTGTTGGTGAGTGGTCTATGGATGGGTTCTGGGTGCTTGAAGCTTTCTCACTGTGACTTTCCTTCAGGAATGATGAATGCTTCATTAAGTGGTTAACATCTTCTATCTGTTGGGGGTTTTAGTTCTGCAGAAGAGCTCAAAGATACTGTTCTATATATTCCTTGAGGAAAAACCAAGACCCTGCCCTAAGGCTGCACTATATTTTTTTTCTTTTTTGTCTTTTTAGGGCCATACCCACAGCATACGAAGTTCTCAGGCTAAGGGTTGAATCAGAGCTACAGCTGCCGGCCTACACCACAGCCACAGCAACATGGGCTCCAAGCCACATCTGCAACCTACACCACAGCTCATGGCAACATCAGATCCCCAACACACTGAGTGATGCCAGGGATTGAACCCACATTCTCAGGGATACTAGTTTGGTTCATTACTGCTGAGCCATGATGGAAACTCCCTCCACTGTTGTTTCTTGACTGTTTTTCTCTTTTTTTCTGCATCCCCTCCCTTCCCTGATTGGCAGCTAAATAAAACCTGCCCTCTGGAGCTCAGGGAAGGTCGTGGAGGCTGAAGCCCTTTCCCTACAGGCAAGAAGCAGGGGACCCAGAAAGCCTTTTGTGCCCAGGACCCCATAGGGCCCTGCTCAGTTCCAGTATTCCCTGTGATTTATGTAGCTATCCACCATTAACTCCCCACCCCTTAAATGTAGGTTGTATATGGTAACTTCCTTCCAAAGAACACAGGGTGGAAGGAGGGAGGGGAGGGGAGAGTAGCTTTCTGGCGAAGACAAACAGGGGGTCAAGGTCAATATCAGCAGAATAGATCGTGTTGATAGCATGCATTCTTGATAGGATGAGAATGGTATTTTACCTCTGTGCCTTTCTCCCCCAAACCCATAATCATAATCTGATCATTAGAAAAGCATCAAACAAGCCCAGCTGTGGTATATTCTGTAAATTACCCTTTCACATGGTTTAGGTTATCAAAAAGAGGGAAAGTCTGAGACAAAGTCTGAGACACTGCCATAGCCTCACCAGTGACTCTATGTAATATGGTATCCTGAATGGGACTCTGGACAGAAAGGGACCTTAGATAAAGACTAGGGAAATCTTATACACAATGGAATACTACTCAGCCATAAAAAAGAACAAAATAGGAGTTCCCATTGTGGCACAGTGGAAACAAATCTAACTAGTATCCATGAGGATTCTGGTTTGATTCTTGGTCTCATTCAGTGGGTCAAGGATTCAGCATTGCCATGAACTGTGGTGTACATTACCGACGTGGCTCGGATACCACATTGCTAAGGCTGGGGGTAAGCCTTGCAGCTGTAGCTCCTATTCAGCCTCTAGCTTGAGAACTTCAATATGCCGTGGATACAGCCCTAAAAAGCAAAGAAAAAAAAAGAAAAAAATAATGCTATTTGCAATGACATGGATGGAACTAGAGACTCTCATACTATGTGAAGTAAGTCAGCAAGAGAAAGACAAATACCATATGATATCACTTGTATCTGGAATCTAATATATAGCACAAATAAACCTTTCCACAGAAAAGTAATTCATGGACTTGGAGGACAGACTTGTGGTTGCCAGCAGGGAGGGGGAGGGAGTGGGATGGACTGAGAGTTTGGGGTTAGTAGATGCAAACTATTGCATGTGGAGTGGATAAGAAATGAGATCCTTCTGTATAGCCCAAGGTACTATATCTAGTCGCTCGTGCTGGAGCATGATGGAAGATAATGTGATAAATAGAATGTATATATATGTATAACTGGTCACTTTGCTGTACAGCAGAAATTGTCAGAGCATTATAAATCAAGTATAATAGAAAAATATTTTTTAAAAAAGACTAGGGAAATCTGAAAAAAGCATGCGTTTTAGTTCAGAATAATATATTTTATTTCAGAGTGACAACTGTACCACACTAAGGGAAGATATTGACAATGAGAGGAACTGTGTGAGGTCCATGGAAACTCTCCACTACTTATTGACAATTCTTCTGTAACTTAAAAATATTCTAAAATAAAAATTCATGGAAAAAAAGACATGTTGGTTTTCATCCTATTGGAAATAATGGTAAATGTAGTTGTTTTTTTTTAATTTGCTTGATATTCTCCTACTTGCTTCCTCCCTATATTTTTTGTCTGTTTTTTGGGGGGGCCACCCCAAATTCATATGGAGGTTCCCAGGCTAGGGGTCCAAACGGAGCTGTAGCTGCCGGCCTATACCACAGCCACAACAATGCAGGACCCGAGCTGAGTCTGCAACCTACACCACAGATCACAATGCCAGATCTTTAACCCACTGAGCAAGGCCAGAGATCGAACCCATGTCCTCATGTATGCTAGTCGGGTTTGTTAACCACTGAGCCATGACGGGAACACCTCCTCCCCATATTTTTGACTTTTATAATCTTTCTGACTTCAGGGCTAAAAACTGACTTGTTCTGTCAACTGTTTCCCACATCCTTACTGATTACATCTGAGATACAGAAAGTGAATCTCTGTTCTAATTTTGTTGTTGTTGTCATAAAACATTGCAACTTCATTTTTTATTATGTTTTAAATTATAATGATAAGAAACGTGTTGGTGATTGATGTCAAAATCCAGCACAGGCAGACCTTGGAAATACCAAGGATTCCATCCAGACCACCTCAGTAAAACGAATATCATGATAAAGCCAGTCACACAATTTTTTTTGGTTTCCCAGTGCATATAAATGTTATGTTAAAAAAAAAAAACAAAGACAAAACATGGGGTTTCTCTGTAGCTCAACAGGCTAAGGATCCAAGGTTGTTACTGCTATGGCTTGAGTCAGCTTGGGTCGCTGTGGCATGCAGATTCAATCCCTGGTCTGGGAACTTCAGCACACTGTGGATGAGGCCAAAAAAAAAAAGTTATATTTACACTGTACCATTTAGGTGTGCAAAAAAAAAAAAAATTAAGTGTCTAAAAACCCATGCAGATTCTTTAAAAATACTTTATTGCTGAAAAATGCTATCATCTGAGCCTTCAGCAAGTCAAGGCAATAACATCAAAATCACTGATCACAGGTCACCCTAACAAATATACTCATGATGAAAAAGTTTTAATGTAAGAATTACCAAAATGTGACTCAGAGACATGAAGTGAACAAAAGCTGTTGGAAAAATTGCCCCAATAAGCTTGCTTGACACAGGGCTGCCACACATCTTCAATTTGTAAAAGAAAAGGAAAGAAAGGAAGGAGGGAAGAAGGGAAGGAAGGGAAAAAAGGAAAAGAAAGAGAAAGAAAGGAAAGAAAAAGAAAGAAAAGAAAGAAAGAAAAAGAAAGAAAGAAGGAAGGGAGGGAAGAAGGAAGGAATGAAAAGAAAAATAAATAGTATCTGCAAAGCACAACAAAAGGAGGCATGCTTGCTTTACTATTGTCATCAGAAACTCATCAAGGCTGAATGTTCCCAGGCATCTCTTTCGACAGCCCATCCATTACCTATTATATTCCTATGTTCTCTGTAAATGGAAGCTTTGGCAATCAATAAAAAGGCACATGTCAAACTATTCTCTCAAAAGAGCATAAGTTAAAATTAATGGAGAAAGTTCTCAAAAAGATGCAAGTAAAATGTTACTCTAGTTCTGAAAAAGAAAGGCTTTCCACCTTGAAAATAAGAGTAGAGTCATACAATTTCACTTGTACGCAAGAGAAAAAGGAATCGATATTATCACTAAGTTTAACAGGAGTCTTTATTTCCTGTTTGGTAGTTTAACTGAGAAAGAAAAAAAGCACACTCTTTTATATCAAAGAATCAAGTGAATAAAAGGAGGGAATGAAATGTAATTATAACTTGCTAACAATAACTAGCATTGAAGGTTATTAAAATTACATTCCTGGCAAGAAGACTAGAAAAGGTCTATGAAAGAAAAAGTGAGTTATTTAGCAAAACATTATGAAATGTAAGCATACAATTTTGGCTAACACTTTTCCTTATATGACAGCCAATTAGCTTAATAGATCTTCTTGTACAGGATTATGATTTTTAAAGAAAATAAAAGCATTAATAATTGTCCTGAAAAATGTTTATTCCAGATATTACATTTTTCCTTCAATTCGGTTCTGTAAACCAGGGGCCCTGAAGCAGAAAACTAGGATCAATCATAAGATTTTGAAAGTTTATCCTTTTATAGGTAAAACCTCCTAGCCATTTGCTGGTACCACAGCCATCTTTGTTCCAGTGGTTTATTGGGAATCCCAACTGGAAATAAAAATGTGTAGTAGCAATACTAACCCTTTTTCTCAAAGACTGAAGCAACGGCATTGCCCAAGCCTCCGGGTGCTATCAAGGATTTTGTAGAAATGAAAAGTGGCTCTTTCTAAATAAACATGGAAAGATTCCTGCACTGAAAAAATATACCAAGGGATAAGTTGGTCTTAAAAATAATGAGCTTTAAAAGCTTTACTAAGAGGTATTATCGGAAGCAAAATCTGTAGTGTTCTTTTCCCCCAGCATTTTTTATTAGAATAAAAATTTACTGATAAATTGAAAGAACTTCTTAAAGTTTTTTGCCTTTGTTTTTGTGCCTTATAGCTGGCAGTTGTTTCAGCAACATCCATTGATGAGGCTATTCTTCCTGTACTGAACTGCTTTTGCAATTTTATTGGAAATGAGCAGAGTATATTTGCATGGGTCTATTTCTGGGTTCTCTATTCCAAGACATTGATCTGTGTCTATCTCTCTGCAATACCACATGTTCTTGATTACAGTAGCTATTTAGTTAAGTCTTAATATCAGGTAAAGTAATTTATCCCACTTTACTTTTGTCAAGATTGTTTTTAAATATTCTAAGGCTTGCATTTTCCATATAAATTTTAGAGTAAGCTTGGGTAAATTTACAAAAAGCTTTTCTGTGATTTTGAAAAGAACTGCACTGTAACTTCAGGGAGAATTTACATTTTAGTCTGTTAAGTCTTCCAGTCTGTAAACATAGTGTACATCTCTTGGCTGGGTCTTTTTTTATATTTTCCCATTGGTATTTTGTCATTTTCAACATGTAAGTTCTGCACATGTTTTGTTGTTATACTTCAGTATTGATTTTGTTTGGGATGATAGTCAATGACTCTGTTAAATTTTGGGTTCCCCACGTTTGTTTTGCATTTATAGAAATGTAATTGATTTCTGAGTCTTGATTGTCTATCCTGTGACCTTGCTGAACTCACTTATTTGTTCTTAGAGGGTTTTGGCAGAATTCTTGGAATTTTCTACTCAGAAAATTATGTCATCTGAAAATAGAGACTGTTTTGTTCTTTCCAATAGGTATGCTTTTATTTCTTTTTCTTGCTTAATTGCAGTGGCTAGAACATTTAGTACTATGTTCAAAAATAAAGGATGAATGAGATATTTTTGTTTTTGTTTTGTCTGATTTTTTCATTTGCCTTATTCTTTCTCTCACAGGAAATTACAGTTTTCTCTATTAAGTTTGATGTCAGCTTTACCAAGGTTTTGTTTTGGTTTTGGTTTGGTCTTTTTGTCTTTTTTTTTTTTTTTCTAAGGCCACACCTGTGGCATACGGAGTTTCCCAAGCTAGGGGTCTAATGGGAGCTGTAGCCGCTGGCCTACACCAGAGCCACAGCAACACAGGATCCGAGCCACGTCTGTGACCTACACCACAGTTCACAGCAACACCAGATCCTCAACACACTGCGCAAGGCCAGGGATCAAACCCACAATCTCATGGTTCCTAGTTAGATTCGCTAACCACTGAGCCACAACGGGAACTCAAGCTTTACCAAGGTTTTTGGTAGATGTTCTTTACCAAGTTGCTATTCTTTTTATAGTTTCTTAAAGTAGAAAGATTATTGATTTGAGCCACTAAAATTATTCCTCTAAGCACTACATTTGTTTTAGCTCTTAGTTTTTCTATGTTGTGTTTTTGTTTTCATACTATCAAAGTTTGTTTGTTTTAATAACTTTTGTGGGGTTTTTGTCTTTTTGTCTTTTTAGGGCCCCACCCGGGGCATGTGGAGGTTCCCACACTAGGGGTCTAATTCGAGCTGTAACCACTGGCCTACCCCACAGCCACAGCAACACAGGATCCGAGCAGCATCTGGGACCTACGCCACAGCTCACAACAACGCTGGATCTTTAACACACTGAGCAAGGCCAAGGATCAAACCTGCAACCTCATGGTTCCTCATCAGATTCATTTCCGCTGTGCCATGACAGGAACTCCCTCAAAGTATTTTTTAATTTATCTTGTGATTTGCAACTTGAAAACTACAATACATTCCTGAAAGAAATTAAAGAGAATCTAAATAAATGGAAAGATGTCCTATGTTCATGGGTTCGAAGACTTGACATTATTAACATGTCAGTATCACTGAAAGCAAACCACAGATACAATACAACCCCTATAAATAAATATCCAATGGCCTTTTTTTTCAAAAATGAAAAGCCAATTTCCAAATTCTTATGGAATTCAAGGGGTCATGGACGGTCAAAACAATCTTGAAAAGGAAAAACAAAGTTGGAGGACAGATATTTCTCAATTTCTAAACTTACTACAATGCTACTATTATCCAAATGGTATTAATTAGCATAAGGACAGATGTATAAGACAAATGGAGTAGAATTGAGGATCCAGAAATAAATTCATATATCTATAGTCAATTGACTTTTTTTAAGTTTTCCAAGACCACTAACTGGGAGAAGAATAATCTCTTAAAAAAAATACTTCTGAGGGAGCGCCTGCTGTAGCTCGGCAAAAACGAATCCAGCTAGTATCCATGAGAATGCAGGTTCTATCCCTGGCCTCATTCAGTGAGTTAAGGATCCAGTGTTGCTGTGAGCTGTGCTACAGATTGCAGATGTGGCTCAGATCTGGTGTTGCTGTGGCTGTGGTATAGGCCGGCAGCTGTAGTTCTGATTCGACCCCTAGCCTGGGATTATGCCACTGGTGCGGCCCTAAAAAAGCAATATATATATATATATACACACACATATATATTTCTGAGGAGTTCCTGTTGTGGCTTAGTGGGTTAAGACCCCAACATAGTGTTCGTGAGGATGTGGGTTCTATCCTTGGCCTCATTTAGTGGGTTGAGGGTCTGGCACTGACACAAGCTTCAGCATAGGTCTTGGATGTGGCTTGCATAAGCATTGCTGTGGCTATGTCATAAGCTGGCAGCTGCAGGTATGATTCCACCCCTAGCCTGGGAACTTCCATATGCTGCAGGTGAGTCTGAAAAAAGAAAAAAGAAAAAATATAGTTCTGAGACTACTGGATAGTTACATGCAAAAGAATCAAATTACATCCCTTCTTCACACCATATACAAAATTAACTTAAATAGCTAAAATCATAAATATTTTGGAAGAAATATATAAATAAATCTTCATGATCTTGGACTTGGCTATAAATATTTAGATATGACACTAAAAACATGAGCAACAACAATGAAAAAAATTAGATGTCATCAAAATTTTAAAATCTTATGCATCAAAAGATACCGTTAAGAAAAACAAGATGTGAGGAATTATTTGCAAATCATATATTAGGGTCTAGTATCTAGAATATGTAAAGAAGATTATTACAACTCAAAAGCAGAAGACAAACCACCAAACTGAAAAATGGCCTAGGGACTTGCAAAGAAAGATCTCCAAAGAAGATATAAAACAGCCAAAAATAAATAAATAAATAAAAGATGGTCAACATCATTTGCATTTAGGGAAATGCAAATCAAAACTACATGGAGGTATCTTAAATTAGTAATAATAAGTGTTAAGTTGTGGAGAAATTGGAACCCTTGTCCATTACTGGTAGAAAAGTAAAATGTTTCAACTACTATGGAAAACAGTTCTGTGTATCCTTAGAGTTAAACAGGAGTTCCCACTGTGGGTCAGCAGGCTAAGACCCTGACTAGTAACCATGAGGATGTGGGTTTGATCCCTGGCCTCGCTTGGTTGAGTTAAGGATCCGGTATTTCCACAAACTGTGGTGTAGGTCACAGACATGGCTCCAATCTTATGTTGCTGTGGCTGTGGTGTAGTCCAGCAGCTGCAGCTCTGATTCGACCCTTAGTCTGGAACTTCCATATGCTAAAAGGCCTAAAAAGACAAAGAAAGAAAGAAAGGAAGAAAGAAAGTTAAATGTAAGATAGCCCTGTGGCCATGCAATTCCAATCCTAGGTATGTACCAAAAGAGTTGAAAACAGAAACTCAAACACATGCATGTATATGTATGTTTTGTGGCATCACTAGTCATGTGACCAAAATGTCCATCAACAGACGAATGGACAAACAGACCGTGGACATTCATACGACTACAATAGAATATTATTCAGCCATATAAGGGAATGAACTACTGATCCATACTAGAATATGGATGAACCTCCAAAACATTATGATAAATGAAAGAAGACAGACACAAGTGGCTGCCTTTTGTATGATTCCACTTCCATGAAATATCACAAATAGATAAGTCCATGGAGATGGAATGCAGACAGGTGGTTGCCAGGGGCGTGGGGGAAGTGAGGGAGCAGGGAAAACTGCTTTGATGGGCAGCTTCTCCAGAGAAGTGGAAATGTTTTGGAACTAGATAAAGAGAGGCCGTGGTTGCACAGCGCTGTAAATGCACTAAATACCACTGAAGTTTTACTTTCAAGTGGTTAATGTTGTGTCATGAGTTTTACTTCAATACATTACTTTTATTCATTTTTAATGATTTTTATTTTTTCCATTATAGTTGGTTTAAAGTGTTCTGTAAATTTTCTGCTGTTCAGCAAAGTGACCCAGTCACACACACACACACACACACACACACACACACACACACACACATACATTCTTTTTCTCACATTCTCCTCCATCATGCTCCATCACAAGTGACTAGATAGAGTTCCCCGTGCTATACAGCAGGAGCTCATTGCTTATCCATTCCAAATGCAATAGTTTGCATCTATTAACCCCAATTCCCAGTCCATCCCACTCCCTCCCCAATACATTACTTTTAAAAAGAGGGACCAAGTGAGTATTGGATATGAAAAAGTTATATAAATAAGGCAAAATTATTTATAAGAATCTGCCACAATCCAAATGTATTATTCACATGGTCCCAGATACAAAACAAATTAATCAACATATGACCAATTCCTAGCACAAAAGACAAAAGGAAAGAAATCCAAGCTAGATGGCCCAGATGTTGCCATTAGCAAACAAGAATTCTAACAAATCCATTTTATTTTTAACAAAATTTTTATTTTTTCTATTATAGTTGATTTACAATGTTCTGTCAATTTCTGCTGTACAGCAAAGTGACCCAGTCACACATACATACATACCTTTTTTTCTCACATTATCCTCCATCACAAGTGACTAGATGTAGTTCCCTGTGCTACACAGCATGATCTCATTGCTTATCCACTCCAAAGGCAACAGTTTGCATCACTAACGCATCTATTTTAACTATGCTTGACCTCATAAAGGGAAGACAGCACATGGACTGAAAAGACAGGAAACTCTGAAGAGATAAGAATTTAAAAGGAACAAAGAGACATTGCACACCTACAAAATAAATAAGTGATTTTTAAAAAATTCATGGATAGGATAACAGCTGAATGGAAATGACAGAAATAAAGCTTAAAGATGTATCAGTAAAAATATCCAATCAGAAAAACTAAAAAAAAAAAAAGAAGGATGAAAATGTAAATAGACCTTAGGAATCTAGGGGACAAATTAGAAAGGTCTTGTATATATACTTGGAGACACAGAGGGGGCGAAGAGAGGGTGGGGGAAGAAAAAATTTAAAGAACGATGTGAAATTCCCTTATACCATATACAAAAATTAATTTGAGGTAGATCACAGGGCCAAATGCAAAAGGTTAAAATTATACAACTTTTCGGACAAAACATTAGAGAATATCTTTTGACTTGGAATAAGCAAAGTCTTAGAGAAGACGAAGACTTAACCAAAGCTGACTGAAACAAAAACTAAAAAAAAAAAAAAGATGTGATCAGAATTGAAATCTTCTGATCCTTATTTTTAAAAATAGATATAGCTATAATAAAAAAAGTAGTCCATCAAAAATGGGAAAAACATTGAATACACACTTCACAGAAGATGACATGATATTAATCACTAAGCACGTGAGAAAGTGGTGACTACAAGCAGCCAACAGGAAAATTAGACTTAAACCTGTAATAACATATCTCTGTATAACAACCAGAAGGGCCAAAATTAAAATGGAAATATGTTAGAGTTATTTTATTTATTTATTTATTTATTTATTTTATTTATTTATTTTGTCTTTTTAGGGCTGCACCTGCAGCATACGGAGGTGCCCAGGCTAGAGGCTGAATTGGACCTGCAGCTGCCGGCCTACAGCACAGCTACAGCAACACCAGATCCAAGTCGGTCTGCAACCTACACCATAGCTCTTGCAAGGCTGGATCCTTAACCCACTTGGGCGAAGCCAGGGATCAGTCCCATACCCTCATGGATTCTAGTCTGGTTTGTTACCATGGAACCATGATGGGAACTCTAAAAAAAAAAAAATTAGAGTTATTTTAAAACAAGACTGATAACACCAAATGCTGGTAAGGACGTGAAGCCCAATCTTAGCCATTGTTGGCAGGAGTGTAAAATGGTGCCACACACTTGGGGCAAAGATGGACATTTTTTAAAAATCTTAAACATATACTCTTCTGCGACCCAGAAATATCACTTTCAGGTATTTAACCAGGAGAAATAAAAGCCTGTGACCACAGGACTCTCTTTTTAATTTTTTTAGGGCTGTATTCATGGCATATGAAAGTTCCCATGCTATGGGTTGAATTGGAGCTACAGCTGCCAGCCTACGCCACAGCCACAGCAACTCGAGATCCAGGCCTCATCAGTGACCTATACCACAACTCATGGCAACACCAGATCCTTAACCCACTGAGCGGATCGAACCCACATCCTCTGGGATACAAGTCGGATTCTTAATCCACTGAGCCACAAAGGGAACTCCAAGAAAGAATTCTTGTTGGTAGCATCTCTGTCCATAATAATTAAAAATTGGACATACCTCAGTGCCTATCAATAGGAGCATAGATAATCGATTGTGGTATTTTCACACAATGGAAATGAGAGTAAAGAAGGTAAACATTCCTTATTTACTCAGCAACATAGATGAATCTCAAAAATAGTATGCTGAGTGCAAGTAATACTGTATGATTCCAGCTACAGGTTCTCAAATAGGCAAAATTAATCTGTAGTAGAAGAAAAATCAGAATATCACTTGCCTTTGAGGAAACAGTAGCAAGGATTGACTCAGAAAAGATTTAAGGGAACTTCTGGGGGCAAAAGTGCCATTTTATATCTTGGTCAGGGTTTGGGTTATAGCGGTATTTAGATTTATCAAATCTCAGCTAATAACACCCTCTAGCATCATGCATTTCATTGCATTGCATGTACATTTTAACACAATAGAAAAGTAAATAAATAAATCCCTGGAGTTCCTGTCATGGCGCAGTGGTTAACGAATCCGACTAGGAACCATGAGGTTGCGGTTCGATCCCTGCCCTTGCTCAGTGGGTTAACGATCCGGCGTTGCCGTGAGCTGTGGTGTAGGTTGCAGACACGGCTCGGATCCCGCGTTGCTGTGGCTGTGGTGTAGGCTGGCGGTTACAGCTCCAATTAGACCCCTAGCCTGGGAACCTCCAAAGGCCACGCCCTTAAAAAAAAAAAGAAAGAAAAAAGAAACCTGCAAACAATTATTGAACTCTAGTTAATGATGTGCTTGTTCAGAGGCAATTGTACTGATGCTCTTTGCTTTGAATTGTATTCAATATATAAGATGAATTGATGAGGGGATAGATATGAGATTTTTAAAAATATTACTCAGAATCTAAATGGTGGCTCTACAGGTGCTACTTTGATACATGTTCCAATGGTGATATTTGCTTGAATATTTTCATAATAAAATGTTAGCAAAACAACCAGAAGGAAAGATATCTTCTGCTGCTACCACGCACTCTAGCAGTGGTTGTCCAGAACCACTCTGACACCACCAACAGAGGGAAATCAATGACTCTAAAATACATTTTCTTCACTGTTACACTGTTACATTTCTTTCAACCATGACTAGAATATACAGGTGCATAATTCCTGCATAAATTCTTGTTTTATAAGTATGAAGATTTTTGTCATCATGTGCCATTTAGCGTAAAGACAAAAGGCAAAACTTGGCATTTGCTGGGCAATTGACTTTGAGTGTAATTGATTTCTATTCAAGTGATTAATTCTAGTGTTATTGCTATTGTCAGGACATGGAGGTATATTCCCGCATGCGCGGGTCTTCATTTATTTTAAGTCTTAGTTTTTCCTTCTGGAAAATAATAAGGCAGTTGAGTCCAATGAAGCCTTGGAGTAGAAGTTCCCCAGGCAGAGTGCTGAGTGCTGAGACCTTCCCCTTCACAGGGTTCAGAGGCTAAGAGAGAAATGGACAAGTGTCTGTCCAAGGTCAATATGTAGCAGGAGGAGGGCTGGGACGATGAAACCATGCAGAAGCCCCTAAATGTCTATATTTTGAAGTAAAAGCCCTTTCCTTTAGCCTCCCCTCAGTCTCAAAAGGCTGACTCAAGAGTTTATGATGAGGAACTATTTGTTACACCTAAAAACTAGTTCAAACCGTCCCCATGATGTTATGTCCTGGCCCTGGCCCACTCACTTACTGCTAATGGTTATTTTCTAGTTAGAGTTCTAGTGCAACTAGTGTCTGGCCTTTCACAAATGCTCTCTTCCTTGATTAATTGCTTTCTTTTATCCATAATTACTTTCTAGTTAGAGTTCTATCACACCTAGTGTTTTCTTTTGTAATCAAAACACCCCCAACACTCCTTCTCTGAGAGAAGGTCAAGGAACGATAACCCCAAAGACAACCAGAAACCATCACCAGACCCACTGATGCTGGCCTTGATGACTTTGAAATAATCTATGGATGAAGAATAATACAGATACATTAATCCGTAATCCTGTCTTCTGAGCTAAACCTATAAAAAGCCCTTACTGTCCCCTCTCAGGACAGGACACAGTTTCAAGGCACTAGCCTACTGTGTCCTCCTTTGCCTGGCAAAGCAATAAATCCGTTCTTCCTCTTCCTCAAAAACTCTGTCTCTGAGACTTAACTGGTGCCAGTGTTCAGAGACTGCCTTTTTGGCCACAACAACAACCTGGAAGACAGACACTTACCCAGAATGGACACACAGGGATCATGGAACATTCTCCTGGATCAATGTCTGGGCTCAGTATGAAAGGATGAAAAAAGATTTGCCTCAGACAACTGGCCACAGTGAAGTAGGTATCTCTGAAAAGTTGCTGGAACCCTTCAGGAGGCTGCGTGTTGGGCAGAGGCAGAAGAAGCCAGATGAACCTGCAGTTCCTCCCCCTTGACCCTCCTTGAGGGCGGATCGCTGCCCTTCCTCCCAGACCTACCTGCAAAGGCACAAACAGATTTAGATAAAAATGGCTCAGAAAGTAGAATCCCAACCTTAGTCAATCATGTGGTTAATGGAACACATGACCTCCTGAAGAACCCCGACCTTATGCGCATCAGTTTCTTCGCCATCAGGTATGCAACAGGCAGGAACTTGTATCCGGCACACTAGCTGTTTGAGGAACTGTTGCAGAACGCTGGAGCTGTCCCAGCCTTCATCAGTAAACACATGAAAAGATGCTGTACTTCATGCCATCGAGGAAATGCCCATGAAAATGAAAACGTGATGCCTCTAGCCATCTACGAGAATGGCCAAACTTCAGCATGCTGTCAACACCAAATGTGGTGAGGATGCAGAGAAACGGGAACTCTCTGTTATGGCTGGTGAGAAGGTGAAGCAGCGCAGAGCCTTTGGGAGGCAGGTTGACGTATTCTTACAAAACTAAACACACTCCTGTAGGTCTGGGTCACTTTGCTGTACAGTGGAGATTGACAGATCATTGTAAATCAAGTATAATAAAAAATCTTTTTTAATTTGAAAATAAATAATTAAAAACTAAACACACTCCATCCGGCAGTCATGCCCCTTGGTAGTTACCCCAAAGAGCTGAAAACATATGTCCACACAGAACCTCTGCTTTATTCATAATCACCAAAGCTTGAAAGCCACCAAAAAACCAAGATGTCCTGCAGTAGGCTGAAGAAATAAATGACGTCCAAACAATGAACTATCATTTGGCACTGAAACGAATGACACTTGGAAAGGTATGGAGGAACCTTAAATGCATGTGACTAATTGAACAAAGCCAATCTGAAAATATTTGTTCCAATGGCTGCCTGAAACCTAGGATAGAATGGAGTCCTGTCTATATTATGCTTTTCCTATGCATGCATACATGTGGTAAAGTTTAATTTATAAATTAGGCACAGAAAGAGATTCATAGCAATAACCAATAGTAAAGTCGAACGATTATGACAGTATCTTGTAAAAAAAAGTTATGTGAATATATTTCCTCCCTCCCCCAATTTCATTCTCTCTCCCCCAGTATCTTATTGAACAAGTTTAATGCCTTTTCCACCTTAACTAAGCACTTACCATGCACTAAGGCTATAACTTTTGCAGTTTGAGGTACAATAGCAAAACCAGCACAAATTTTTCTTTGTGCACACTTTCACAGAAGATTCATTCTCATCCTATGGTGACCTCAGCACACAATTTTTTCTTTCCTTATTAAGTCAAGAGCGTTCACCTTCTCACTTTTTTTTTTTTTTGGTCTTTTTGCCTTTTCTAGAGCCACTCCCATGGCATATGGAGGTTCCCAGGTTAGGGGTCTAATCAGAGCTGTAGCCACCAGCCTACGCCAGAGCCACAGCAACTCGGGATCCGAGCT
This sequence comes from Phacochoerus africanus, assembly GCF_016906955.1. Lineage (NCBI taxonomy): Eukaryota > Metazoa > Chordata > Mammalia > Artiodactyla > Suidae > Phacochoerus > Phacochoerus africanus. The sequence goes on along the minus strand of NC_062548.1, from coordinate 52,051,088 downwards.
GCGTCTGCAAACTACACCACAGCTCACGGCAATGCCGGATCATTAACCCACTGAGCAAGGGCAGGGACTGAACCCGAAACCTCATGGTTCCTGGTCGGATTTGTTAACCACTGAGTCATGATGGGAACTCCCCCAACTTCTCACTTAAAGGAAGCCTTTTAGGGCTTCTCTCTGGGATATTCAAATGGCCAGATTCGCTACTTGCCACACGGTGAGGCCATTATTAATTACAATGAGGGCCACTTGAGCACAAGCTCTGCAACACATTGACAGTCAATCTGATCCCCTAGAGGACAACTAAGAGCCTAACATGTGTATCTGCTGGAGAAAAGGATGAGTCACACCCTGGGGTGGGGATGGAGCAAGATTTCATCAGGCTAATCAGAACACCATGCGATTCAAACTTATACATTGTTCATTTCCGGCATTTTCCATTTCATATTTTTGGATGGAGGGGTACCAAATCCATGGAAGGTGCAACCGTGGCTAAGGAGAAACTACTGTACATTCTGGAAAAGGCAAACCCATGGAGACAAAGAGCAGGGGTTGTAGGGGTGGGTGGGGAAGAGGAATGAATCTGTGAGGCACAGACAAGCCTTAGGGCAGCAGAACTGCTCAGTATGACACAACAATGGCACCTACACACCCTCACCCGACCACAGATTGCACAACACCAAGAGTGGACCCGAATATAAAGTCTGGACTCTGGCTGAAGACATGTCAGGACAGGTCTATCCATTGTCACCAGTGTGCCCTCTGGTGGGGGTGAGGATGTCGATAATGAGGGACACAGCCTGTGTGGGGCAGGGAGTATCTGGGAAGTTCTTTTTCAATTTTGCTATGAAACTAAAACTACACCTTCTTTTTTTTTTTTTTTTTGGTCTTTGGGGGTCACACCTGCAGCATGTGGAGGTTCCCAGGCGAGGGGTCAAATCAGAGCTGCAGCTGCCGGCCTACACCACAGCTCACAGCAATGCGGGATACTTAACCCACTGAGCAAGGCCAGGGATCAAACCTGTGTCCTCGTGGATACCAGTCGGGTTTGTTACCTCTAAGCCACAATGAGAACACATAAAACTATTGCTTTAAAAGAGAGAGAGAGAGACTCTATTTAAAAAAAAAAAAAAAAGATTTTAACTCTTACTCAAGATTTCCTAAACGAGAGTTCTTGATCTGAGGCCCTAAGATCTGACATTTTTAAGGCCCCCTATGATTCCAATCACCACAGAATCCCAGACAGGCTAAAATGGAAATGACAGGCCAAAACTGCAATGGGAGCTGAAGGTAATCAATGAAAAGGGGGAAAGATTCAAGCAAAAATTGAATGAGGAAAGTAGGACACTATGAAAGCCAGTGCCATAAGGAAAATGGGTCCTGAAAAACCTCACTGTGCATCTTCATTCACATCTGAATCATGAGCAATATGTGTTTGCCAAGCCACGTCCCCCTCAAATCACCGCTGTCAGCTGAAAAGATGATGCTGCTGCTGTTGCTCCCTGGACCACACTCTGAACAGCAAGGCCACAGACGGCCAGCCCGCTGAGCACAGGGCTCTTCTCCAGTCACTCGACTATATACCTACGGCCGATCACAAGTTCATAGTGAGCGTGTGGTAGCTGCTCACCATGAGCTCGCTGAATGAATGCTCCCCTCCTCCAAGAAGAACCCTGCATCCAATTTAAGGATGTGGTCTCGCGAAAATACAGATATGATGCATCCTTTCTGGCTTTTATGAGCACACCGGACAACAGCCTTTGCTTGGTTGCTTTCTCTCCTGTCATTAGTGCTAAACTGCATAAGGGCAGGGGCTATATAATTGTCTGCAGGTTTCTGGGCACTTAGGACAGTGCTTGGCACATAAAAAAAAAAACATGTGGGAAATGCCTCTTAAATAAACAAATGATGTGGAAAGGCAAACTCGGCTTTTTTTATCCACCAAAGCGGCCGTGCATCTCCCACTGACATGAGATTCCCTCCCTGCAAACATGATCACGTGTTCTCAGGAGCGAGAAGGAAGAGATGCGTGTTGAAGACCAAAGAGGGACGGGTGTCAGGGGGGCCACATCCCGCAGCACTCATTCCCAAGCGGTGTCATCCTGAGATCAGCTGCAGGGGCTCTGAGGACTCAGCCGATGAGCCAACGTCTCCCCAGAAGCAGACACAATACATCAGCAGTTGTTCTCTTTGGCAGCTGCTCCTTGCCATGGAAGGACAGCTCCTCTGCCAGGGCAGAATTTGCTTGGCCACCTTCAAGGTCATTGCACCTCCCAGATCTGGCACTGCCTCTAGAGCCTGGCAAGGCTGGCTTCGTAAAGTGGATTAGGTGGGTACCACAGAACGGGGCGTCCTGGCTGCCTTCCTGACACTTAGACAGAAAGTCCCAGTGATGTTTCTCTGAGGCCAGCCTCCCCGTCTGTCTAGCTCCTGACCTTAGTGGTGGATGCTGTTTCATTCACCGTCATCAGCCATGGCAGCTCCGCTACAGTCACATGACTTTTGTCATCATCACCTGAAGTATATTCTGGTAGGAAAGACCTAAGTTAACCTGTGCCCAAAGTCCAGAAGCAGAAATTCAGTTACAATTGTCAAAAACAAAATGAAGGAACGAACAAACGAATGAAACTATTAAAAGCACTTGAGTACTTCTATGAAATTCCATCTCTGTTTACCCTCTATCGGTTTCTTAGAATCACTTAAATGCATAACCCTTCCATTTAAACTGGAGTTATAGTACAAGGCGATGCAATCCTTTTCCAGAAAAGCTGTGAGCTGATCATACAAGCCAGACAAGAAAGCTGCACGCAGGCCCTGCTTCCCTGTCTTAGCTGAAGCTTTATTGCATGCAAGATTGTTGGATGCTGTCATTGTTTATACAGAGAACAAAGAAAAAGTGTAGTGGCAGGAATTTGCAAGTTCATTTCTGATTCCAATGTCAGAAAATGAGAGATGATCTGGACTTTTGTGTAGAGAGAGGTGAACAGTAGTTAAGACACGTTCTCACTTATTCTATCAGTTTTTAGATTTTCCTATTTCACTGTTTAATTCACTGACATGGCTGGTGGAATGTGGGTCTGGAGAGAGTGACAGTGGCCAGAGGGGCTGTGGGCTGCCTCTCTTCCCCTCACCCCCCCCCCCATAGAAATGCACACACATATCTAGGTCTATCTATAATATCTAAATGTAGCTAGATGTAAATACGGCTATAGATATGTAACCGCACCCCTGCATATAGAGTCTAGGTATTAAATATAGACATCTAGGGGCAGATGGAAACATAAAACTTACATAGCAAAATTCTGCAACGTTGGAATAAAGTACTTTGGTGGGCAAGCAACCCGGTTGGCTCCACCTCGTTTGGTTTATCCTCTTTTTTTGTTTTGGACGATTTCTAGAGTCTTTCATTTTCAACCCATTTTTAAGTGGAAAGGGTATGATTTTTAAAATGACTCGTGAAACCTTCCTGAAACGTCTCCTTCAGAGAACCCATCGCTGGAAAGCCAGAACCAGCCTCCACCCGAGACCCTGGGAGACAGCCCTACGCGACCGCGAGAGACGCCAAGTCTGGGGAGACCAGACCCCTCGATCTCTCCTCTCTGCTGGGCCTTCAGCGGCTCCACCTGCAAACATCACTTCCTGAGACCCTCCCTGTCTCCCCATCCTCTGCTTCCAACCAGAGTCCTGGGAGGTTGGAATTAGAAATGACCCTGGGGAATCACGCCCTGTTTCCTGCAGGGGGTGGGGAGGCGGGAGTGGCCGCGGCGCGCCCGCCTGGTCAGGCCGGGACCCCGAGGGGGCGCTGGCCCGGAGCCCAGAGCCCAGCCCGGCCCGGTGGTTCCGGACCGTCCCCTGCGCCCCACGCCCGCCGGCCCGCGGGGTACATTCCTCTGACGTCTGTCTCCCCAGCTCTGACGATCGCCCGCCGGCCGCCCTTATAAAGGGGACTGTGGCCAATACTGGATTGATTGTCACTTCGCTGCGCCAGGCGCCCCGCGCCGCGCCCACACCTGTCAACTCCGCGCGCGCAGCGTTCCTGGAGACTCGGGGTGCGGGGTCCCCGGAGCTGGAACCTCTCGGAGCTGCCGCCCCTGCGCCCCTGCGCCCCTGCCCACCCCTCCAGTGTCCCTTGCGGCCTCGGCATCCACGGTTCCCGGGAGGAGCCCGAAACCGCGGAGCGCTTCTCGGCGCGGCGACCTCTCCAGGTAGGAGCGCGTCGAGGCATCCCTCCGACGCGGCTCTGTGCCTCCGGCGGGGACGCCCAGCGGGTCCGGTCCCGCAGTCCGGGTCCTTGGGCGCGAGCGGCTGTGAAGTTGGGGAGCAGTAGGGGCACCAGGGGCGTGGGGACACTGGGGGCTCGGAAGGGGCGGCCGGGGCGCAGGAGCGGCGACCGGTGGGAGGGACGCGGCGTCACAGAACCTGCAACAGGCGGGGAACACCGGGGGCGCAGGAGCGGCAGCGGAGCACGGAGGCGGGGGCGACCGGAGTGAGGACACCAGGGGAGCCAGAGCGGCCGCGGCCCTTCCGGGCTCTGGCTGCCAAGGCGAAACCCACCCGCAGCCGGCGCTCCTTTCGCCTTCCCGGAGCCGAGCCGGAGGGAAGCTAGTTATTGCGCCCAAGGTTTCTCACCCACCTTCGTGTGCAAATACCTGAGTTTCCCCCCGAAACTTGTTTGCGTGAATTGGGGAGCATGAATAGCAGTGGTCGCCAGGCGGGTGGGGAATAATAGAGAACGAGAATTCCAGAAAGTAAAGGCGTTAAAACCTGACACCTGTCTAAAGGTCTTGTTTCTAATGCCTCTGACGCTTCGTTATGCTTTAGGCATTTCTGTATTTTTAAATCATTTTCTTGTGTGTCACTAAGCGGGTGGGGGAGAGATGAAAGGAGCAGAGTGCTGTGGATGGGGAGGGTTGATCCGGAAGGAGACTCTTCTAAACAATGCAACGTCTTCGGTGGCTACGCTGACTTAAAGCTCACTTGTTGAAAATTGGAATCTGTATGGGTTTGCGGGGGATTTTCCTAAAGTTTTTTCCCCCCAGATATTTGCACGTCCCTGTTACTTTTGGAACCATTCCCTGAAATTGTTTGAAAGGAAGGACAGAATAATAAATAAATGAACAAATATGTGTCAGTTCTGAGTTTTATCAATACACTGACACTGCTAAAAAAAAAATCCAGATCAAATAGTACATTGTTCCGAAAAGCAAGTGATTTCTTGACCGAGTCGTGACACAAAACAAAGTTAATTTTACATGGCAAGAGTTTAACGCAAAATGATTATGTCTTAAGCATGCGTTCCAATTTTTTTTGCTTCTTGAAAACTCAAAAGAAAGTTAAATTGTTGACCAGAAACAGAGTGATCTAATGGATACTCTTTGGTAAGCACGGTTGAGCATGCGATTTCAATGTGCTTTTTCTTTAAGGGGCACAGGCTCTATCGGGAGCCATCTAGCTGGTTTACTCCCGGCTGCCTGGGTTTGTGTGGCTGGTTTATAAAGCATTCTGTATCTTCCTCAGAAGTCTTAATGAAGTAGCCAGCGCGACAGACCCAGAGCCCTAGACCAAAATGGCTTTCCAGGTGGAAGGGCTGATAGCGATCGTGGTGTTCTACCTTCTCATACTATTGGTTGGAATATGGGCTGCCTGGAGAACCAAAAACAGTGGCAGCGCGGAGGAGCGCAGCGAAGCCATCATCGTGGGCGGCCGAGACATCGGGCTGCTGGTGGGTGGATTCACCATGACAGGTGGGTTCAGGCGCTCCCACCCTGCTGTCCCCCTCCTTGGCTCCTCTGAGTAACAAAGCAAACCTCACCCTTTGTCCCTGGGGAGGCTGTGTGTTCACCACTTAGGTACTTTTAAATGAGTTTATTTTATTTAGAACAAAAATAAATGTTTCAACTCAGTAGCACTTGAACCAATGATTTCAGACTAAATCCCTAGACAATATCAATGAAATAAATCTGGACTCTGGGCTGTTTAGTGGGTGGAATCAGTAAAAACAAAGAGATGGAGCAATGTGCAGAAGAGTCTTAGTCTGATGGCATTCCTGTTCATTAACTTGACGATTCAGCAGCTCCTCCTGTTCGCTAACACAGTCATAAAGTTATGTTATCTTAATGAACACTAACTAGTCAATGGACACTAACTAGTGATGATTTTCAACCTCAGTTAGTCAATTTGGGGGCAGCCCAACCCCAAATGGATTGATGTCCTGTTTTGAAACCGTATTCTCCCGTTTAGTAAAATAATTTACTCACAGTAAGACAATCACATGTTGTGTACCCTGGTTCTGAAAAAAAGATTTCCAGGAACAGTGATGTAGAAGGAAAAAAACCAGGAATTCCTCAGCCACCAACTGCAGCTGTCACCCTTCTAACCATCTCTGTGCTCAAAGCAGCCCAAGGCTTTCCTCCTCTGCCCAGGGGTGGTTCTGATTAAGTGGGGCTTTATTTTCCCTTTGCATTCTTCTCGGTTGTTGAAAATTCTGAAAAAAACAATAATATAAAATGAAATCTTTGTTATCATGTGGTACATATTCGCATAATAACACACATTTCATTTCAGTATTAGGTTTTGAGACATTAACGACAGAATCCATACCGACGGGAACTTGAGTGCTCAGTGGGAAAATACCCCACTAGAGATGCTATCAAAATGATGCCACATTTCAGTCTTGAAAGTGCTAGCTAACAAGGACTCACCCTATATATCAAAACCTTTTCCCAAGCTAGTTTGGGAAGACTGCATCTCTGGCCATTGGAAACCTACCACCATGCCGACTTAGGGACTGAGTCCCATTTCATGTTTATTTAACTCTTCACTGACTGTACATGGTTTCATTTGGTCTTCACGACAGTGTCGTGGAAGGGCCCTGGGTTACATGAGGACCCAGACTCACCTGTGAGCAAGGATGGGCGCTGGGGCCACACCCGGGTCTGGCAGCCATGCCAACTCCCCCCCCCCACACACACACACACACCCCAACCCCCTCGACCCACTGCAGGGCATCACACCCAGCCCCCCACCCCCCTCACTCCTTCAAGGCACCACACCCAGCCTTAAGGGAGAGCTCTTTTTTAATGCTATTTCTTATTTTTTCTATATACACACTTAAACAGAGCAAATTGTGTTTTGCAAAATATTTTATGTGATGCACAACATACAAATTTAGACACATGCACATGAAAAAGAAGAATCACTCATACACTTCCACCTGAAGATGTTTCCTGGAATGTTGGCATAGATTTTCTTTTTTCTTTTTATTGTTATCCAGCTATTGATAGACAATACACACACCTTCAAATCTTTGTTTTCACTTTCCACCAAAGCATAAACATCTCTTCTTTCCCTCTAGAGACCCACATGTGATACTGGTATCTGAAGATACTGGTTACTGGCATATTGTAATTATAATTCTCTCAGACCTCTCCTGTGACAAAGAAAATAAGAAGAGGACAATAAAGTGACAAAAGTTGTTGATTTCACTCAAAGCATTGAAAAGGATAAATGAGCTGTTGTGTACCAAAGTATTTTATTCACTGTAAATTATTATAGCGTTCTATTACTCTAATTTAATAATACATTTATTATGTCCATAAAGATAATATTGCATAACTTGTTCTTTTATCGTTATGTGAAATTTGGAATCCAATAGACTATTGAATTTATGTAAAATTTGAATTATGATATTGCTTAGAAAGTGTCGTGTTCAATCTTAGCTTTGATTTTTTTAATCTCTCAGAACTGACAAGCACCTTGATCACTCTCATAGTTCAATTAAAAATTGAACAATATTAGAGTTCCCGTCATGGCACAGCAGAAATGAATCTGACTAGGAACTGTGAGGTTGCATGTTCGATTCCTGGCCTCGTTCAGTGGGTTAAGGATCCAGCATTGCTGTGAGCTGTGGTGTAGGTTGCAGATGCAGCTGGCATCTGGCATTGCTGTGGCTCTGGCGTAGGCCAGAAGCAACAGCTCTGATTATACCCCAAGCCTGGGAGCCTCCATATGCCACAGGTGTGGCCCTAAAAAGACAAAAGACAAAAAAAATTTTGAACAATATTATCTAAACCTTATCAGATTCATCGATTATATATTTGATAAAAATGAAGATTGAAAATCAAAATGCATATAATTTAAAAGAATTCTTCTCACTCATGAATCTGACATGAAATATACAGAACGGAAAGCAAATTCTGGTGTGGAAAGGACTGGATTGATACAAATGGAGGGACTTTTAATCATCCTAAGTCCCTAAGTCTGCAAACCTGTATTATAGCACCTGCAATCCTTCAGGCTCCAGTTTTCTTGTTGGAAAGGGGGAGGAGACCCACATTATGGGAAATGATCAGGAATGAGTATTGTGCCTGCAAGACCATGACACCTTCCCTTACTGTGAGGACACATTGCTGGTGCTATGTTGGGGTCACAGGTCCTGGCAGGAACATGAGGTCCAGGGGCTCTGCAGTGAGAATCCACTGCTCCAGGTCCTGATCACTCAAACTTCCTGTTTCAAACTTCCTCGGGGTTTAGGATGAGAAAAGGGAATCAGAGCATTTGTCATACCCTTGGAAAAACAACCATGAAGATGGTGGTGGTGGCTAAATAGACATTTGTCCACTTGAGACTTTTTTGTGTATAAACTCTCCTTTTAATGGATTTAAAATTCCTTTGCAGGAAGGTCTTTTCATGATGGCCTTTTAAAAATAGGATCAACCTCTGAACATCCTCTCTTCTTTGCTTTGGATCTGGATTAAAAGCCAGATAAATTTTGGCAAGAAACACTTGTCTTGGGCAGTTTCATATACATATTATTTACTTTACTTATATTCTGTGATATTTTAGAGAATTTTTCAATTTTTTTTTTTTTTTTGGCCATTTCTTGGGCCGCTCCTGCGTCATGTGGAGGTTCCCAGGCTAGGGGTCCAATCAGAGCTGTAGCCACTGGCCTACGCCAGAGCCACAGCAACGCGGGATCCAAGCTGCATCTGCGACCTACACCACAGCTCACGGCAATGCTGGATCGTTAACCCACTGAGCAAGGGCAGGGATCGAACCGCAACCTCATGGTTCCTAGTCGGATTCGTTAACCACTGCGCCACGACGGGAACTCCAATTTTTAATCCCCATTGGATAATACTAGAATTCAGCCTCATATCTGACAAGCTTCATGCCAGTCTATGTTCCTCATAACTTTACACACATTCTATGAAGGTATTATTTTAAAAATTCTGACTAGACTCTTTAAAAATATATAAATTGCAGAGTTCCTGTCATGGCTCAGGGGTTAACACATCTGACTCGGAACAATGAGGTTGCGGGTTCGATACCTGGCCTCACTCAGTGGGTTAAGGATCTGGCGTTGCCGTGAGCTGTGGTGTAGGTCACAGACTAGGCTCAGATCCCGAGTTGCTGTGGCTCTGGCGTAGGCTGGCAGCCACAGCTCCAATTTGACCCCTAGCCTGGGAACCTCTATATGCCACAGGTGTGGCCCTAAGAAGACAAAAGGCCAAAATCAGATTCATTGATTATATATTTGATAAAAATGAAGATTGAAAAGATATAGACACACACATATATATAGCAAATATTTGATTGTTCCATTAATTTTAGTTTTTCAGCAAAAATCAGCTATTATAGTGCCTTCTCAGAGAAAATGATCTATTTATAGATCATTCTTGGCCCAAACTTGTTTTTTGGTTTTGGTTTGTTGTTTGTTTGTTTTTTGTTTTGTCTTTTTAGGTCCGCTCCCACAGCATATGGAGGTTCCCAGGTTAGGGGTCGAATCAGCACTACATACAGCTGCCCGCCCACACCACAGCCACAGCCATGTGGGGTCCGAACCGCATCATCGACCTACACCACAGCTCACAGCAATGCTGTATCCTTAACCCACTGAGTGAGGCCAGTGATCGAACCTGCATCCTCATGGATACTAGTCAGATTCATTTCCGCTGAGCCATGATGGGAACTCCAGCCCAAACCTGTTTAATCAAAATGAGTTTTCTTTGGTTCTGTGTCCTCCCTTCTTTAGCTGTTATGCTACAGAAGTATCATTAAAGAATAACTGAAGAAGGCATCTTTCTTATAATTCTTATGAAATATCAAATATCTTACTGAAAGACCCAGATTAGAACAAAGAATTGATAATGGGTATGCAGCTGAGGTTAGACATTCTCCTGAAGGCTGCATGCCCATTAGCCTTAGGTCGAGCCCTGAGTGTATGCCAGGTTCTTGGGAAGACAGAAGAGGAAAAGGTAATTTCAGCTCACTTTAGGACACCTGTCAGGAAAAGTGGTAGCCTGACTCCTCCACTCCCTTAACAATTGAAGGTTTTAAGTCCAACTTAGTTATAATGCAGAACAAACTTGCCAAAATCCTACACACCCAGCACAGTTACCAAGTGACTCTATAGTTAGATCACATGCACCCACAACCACGCGTGCCCATGCACACACATGCGGGCACACACACACACACACACACACACACCACACCTTGAAGACAATAGTCATAACCAATGAAAAAGAAAGATCAATACAACTAAAACAAAAGGACATTGAAACGAAGACACTTGACCCCATGTTATGGAGGCTGAGAAGGTGGGGGTGTATTATTGAGACTGGAAATAGTCGTAGCATATATTCTATAAGATCTGGGACTTTATGATACAATAATACCATTTAAAGGTATTGATGACTAAATGAATTAAGAAAATGTCTGGGGCAACACTCTGCAATGGAAATGTAAGCCATAAATATTATCTTCAATTTTCTACACACCACTTTTAAAAACAGAAAAGAGGTGAATTAATGTACATAATAGAATTACTTAGCTCAGTACATGGAAAATGTTTTAATTTTGCCATGTAATCAATACAAAAAATATGGGGAAATCTTGTATTTCTTTTTCCCTGCTAAGTCTTTGCAATCCAGTGTGCATATTACACTCTTAAGACACTTCAATTCAGACCAGCCATGTTTCCACTGGCTCAGGGCCCCTGTGTGGGTCTGAGCAGGTCTAGGGGAATGATTGGTGTGACAGTGCCTTCCCCTCACTTTTTGTTCTGTTTCAGCCACCTGGGTCGGAGGAGGTTACATCAACGGGACAGCCGAAGCAGTGTATGTACCAGACTATGGTCTGGCTTGGGCTCAGGCACCAATTGGATATTCTCTTAGTCTGATTTTAGGTAAGCAAAAATGGACCTGAGTGACTCAGAAAGTAAAGCATAAAGATTAGGAGTACGAGTAACCATCAAAATGATGTGACTAACAGCTGTGGGAGATGCTGCCAGGAGCTAAAGGGCCATTATCAGAAATTGGTAACATTCATGTTTAAACTGTTGGATCTCGATTATGGAATATGTAAAAAAGAATTCCCTTGATCTCAGAACTATCAGAACAATGAATTTCTTAGCATAATGATGCTTTTTTCTTTCAAAAATAGCATGGCCATATCATTAGAAATGAATCAGTTTTCCTTTTGTAAATCAAATGAATAAAAGGTCAAGAATATTATATAACAATGAGCTCCTAGTTATTTTTGCAGTTAGAACTACTTTTTTTTTCCTTTTTTTTTTTAGGGCCACACCTGCAGCATATGGAGGTTCCCAGACTAGGGGTCGAATCAGAGCTGCAGTTGCAGGCTGCAGCCACAGCCACAGCAGTGCAGGATCTGAGCTGCACCTGTGACCTAGGCTACAGCTTGTAGCAACACTGGGTCCTTAATCCACTGAGTGAGACCAGGGATTGAACCCAAATCCTCATGGATACTAGCCAGGTTCTTAATCCACTGAGCCACAGTGGGAATTCTGCAGTTAGACTACTTTTTTGGTTCTTGTACTTAATCAAATGTCTGAATACTCTGCTGGGGGATACAAATGCATGAAAACGTTTTAGTGAGTGAAACTGAAACGTCAATGTTTTCAACCTACGTGCCTCTGCTCTACCATGTACAGCTTGGGTGCACATGGTGACAATTTTATCGAGAAATTTACGGAGTTTCCTTTGTGGCTCAGGGGTAACCAACCCGACTAGTATCCATAAGGACGTGAGTTCTATCCCCAGCCTCGCTCAGCGGGTTAAGGGTCTGGCATTGCCATGAGCTGTGGTGTAGGTCACAGATGCAGCTCGGATCTGGCATTGTTGTGGCTGTGGCTGTAGGCTGGCAGCTGTAGCTCTGATTCAACCCCTAGCCTGGGAACTTCCATATGCCACAGGTGCAGCCTTAAAAAAACCAAAAAAGAAAGAAAGGAGAGAAGGAAGGGAGGGAGGGAGGGAGGAAGGAAGGAAGGAGGGCGAAGGGAAGAAAGGAAGAAAGGAAAAGAAAGAAAGAAAGAAAGAAAGAAAGAAAGAAAGAAAGAAAGAAAGAAAGAAAGAAAGAAAGAAAGAAAGAAAGAAAGAAAGAAAGAAAGAAAGAAAGAAGGAAGGAGAAAGAAAGAAAGAAAGAAAGAAAGGGGGAGGGAAGGAAGGAAGAAAGGAAAGAAGGAAAAAGAAATTTCCACTTGGTTGCTAAATATTTCTTGTTCCTGGATTTTGCATGCTGGTTCTTCAACACACACACGTGTTCTGAAAAACTCATTTCCCTTGAGAAAGCATAACATAGTGAAAAATTGGCAAGGACTATTACATCACAGATTTTTTTATTTTCTCTTTAACGCTTGCTTGAATTTCCCTCAGGTGGTCTGTTCTTTGCGAAACCCATGCGTTCTAAGGGGTACGTGACCATGTTAGACCCATTTCAGCAGATCTACGGGAAGCGCATGGGCGGGCTCCTGTTCATCCCCGCACTGATGGGGGAGATGTTCTGGGCTGCGGCCATCTTCTCTGCCTTAGGTAAGCGCCCTCGAAACGGTGTCCCGGGTATATCACTCGGGCTAGAGCACATCAGGTTCACAGCTTTGCTTTCTCCCTCACCTGGATCAATGCCACCATCTCCCGGTTGACAAGGCTGCTCTTCCCTGGAAACCTCCACAGACACTGGACCCGTCCTTCCAAAGCATAAGCCCCATAGACATACGTCACATATACCCATGACCCATATATATATACATATGTGTGTGTGTGTGTGTGCATATGTGTGTGTGTATATATGTGTGTGAGTGTGTGTATATATATGCCTCATAGACATTCGCCCCATATACACATATGCCCCATATACACATACGTCACATATACACATACTTCAAATATGCATACATCCCATACGCATATGCCCCATGCACACATGTCCCATATACACATATACCCCATATACACATATGCCCCATACACATAGGTTACATAAGTATACACCACATACACAGACCCGTCCTTCCAAAACATACGTCACATAGACATATGTCACATACACATACGTCACATACACATACCCCCATACACACACGTCACATATACATATGCCCCCTACACACACATCACAGACACATGCCCCGTATACATATGCCCCACATACACATACGCCCACATACACATACCCCACATATACATATGCCCCATACACACGTGCCCCACGTACACATAAGCCCCATAGACATATGCCCCATATACATATATCACATATGCCAGACGTGTCCTTTCTAAAACATATGCCACATACACATATATGCATACACATATGCCTCATATATATATGTCACATATGCATATGCCACAAAACATCCTCCACATATGCCATACCTGCCCTTCCAAAATCTGATCACGCCTCTTTCCTGCTGAAAACCAGACTTTTAAACCCAGGTAGGAAGGCTTCTCGTGCCTTGGGCTCTGAGTCTCTCTTCCTTCCTTCTTCCAGAGTGGCACCTCCGACAATATGCAAGCCACCAGCCCTCTGCTCTGAGCTCACCCCCCCCCCCACTTCCTTGCTAGGCAACCAGGAACTGCCTTCAGGTTTTCTGCAGATGTCTCTCCCCCAGAACAGTCATCCTGAACTTGCCAGCATCTTTCCATGGGCTTTCTTAGGCACCGGGAATTTTGTTTTCCTTAGATTTATCACTTTATTGGATTACCTGCCTGTTTATTTCCTAATTTCCAACCTTGAAAAAGGATGGTAAATTTCTCAAAGGCAGGACCTGTGTCTGGTTGACAGGGTCTTATCACCAATGAATGAATGCATGGATGACATACCCATAGCTATACTTTCTCCAAAATAGAAAAAGGAAAACAGCATTCCTTACTTTTTCAGTGCAGTCCATTACCCCCCAGGGTGCTGGATTGTCGACGTGTTTGGGGGCTTGGAAAATGGACTTAGACTCTTGATGGTCTAACTTACTGCCAAGATCAAGCAGAGCTAAGGACAACAGTCCTCGGTCCTTGGATTCTCAGCCTACTTGTAAGACTTAGAACACAAGAGGTTTTGGTGGGATTGTGGCAGAGCATGATAGCCTACCCTTTCATCGAGAGGAAATCTAAACCCTCGAATAAGGGTTGACTTCCTTCCCCAGTGAGCTGTGTCCTTGTGTGACACCCAGGCATTCACGCGTGTGTGTGTGTGTGTGTGTGTGTGTGTGTGTGTTACTCTCAACTCGCCTTACAAATGGAAATAAGGGGCTTTGCATCTGCAGCCAGACTGGAGTGGCCAAAAATTAAATAAAATGCCTCTCTTGTGTTACATGTCAGACCACAAACTTGTCCTCTGGCTTCAGGATCATCATTAGACCTGATCTCTCTAGTATCAGATGTTAGTTTACATCATTTTCACTCTTTTCTTTAGACCCCTGAATACTCATATCATATTTTCTTGGCCTCCAGCTATAAAATGAAAGAATGGCTGGATTAGAAAAGAAGACAAATTGATACTTAAAAATACTGTAATAGGGAGTTCCCATCATGGCACAGCAGAAACAAATCCAACTAGGAACCATGAGGTTGAGGGTTCAATCCCTAGCCTCAGTCAGTGGGTTAAGGATCTGACATTGCCATAAGTTGTGGTGTAGGTCGCAGACATGGCTCATATCTGGCTGTAGCTCCAATTTGACCCCTAGCCTGGGAACCTCCATGTGCCATGGGTGAGGCCCTAAAAAGAAAAAGAAAAAAAAATACTGTAATAACTCAGTGAAAAAAATGTAGCATTTTCCTGCTGCTAGGTAACCACTATACATTCCGAATGAAATTTTGTAGAAAAATACAGCTCTCTTCCCACCTTGTTCTCATTAGCTGAGAAGCAACAGTGGTTGATTTGTGATTGGTTTCAACATGAAAAAAAAAATTGGTTTTAGAACAAAAGGTCTGCTGAGAAATCAAAAAAGGAGTGGGCTAAATGAATCACAGAATGCAGAATGTTCACTCTCCCTGAATAAAGATCAAGTTCTATAACAGAGGCCTGAAGGAGAAGAGAAGGAATAAGTTATTATTTTTAAAGTCTTTTGGAAATCGAAAACAATGTCAAAACTCTGAATGTTGCTTCAATTAGTGATTTTTGTAAATGTATGTGCCTGCATGTGTGTGTAAAAGTCAACACGAATGTAAAATGTGTTTCTCTCTCTACACACAGACTCACACAGAGCAAACATTTGTGAAACCACTACTGCTGTTCTTGACATACACACTCTGGTAAAAGGAATGTGTGTGAATTTCCAATTAATACCTCTATTTTCTTCAAAAATAATAGTTGGGAATAATTGCAAGTTAGTATTTATTGGCTCTGTCACCACCTTACTATAAATGTACATAGTCCACACTGAAAATTAGAAGAATCTTAAACTATCTTTTTGGTCTAAACAGACAACATGCTTACAGCTTCTTAGGGAAATGTGTATTGACACTTTTCACAGCTAAAATTCAGTATGGTTTTATAACTTTATTTGCAGTGTATTTGTTTGCTAGTAGCATGAGTAAACTAATATTTTGCAACAGATCTGGAAGTATGATTTTTATTTTACTCATTACAAATGATGGAATGATTTAGAAAATATTTTAAAGGAAAAAATTCATAAGTGGGTGAACATTCAAAAGACTGAGTTGCAGCCAAATGGCTGCATTTACTAGGATCCTAAATCTTCAGGCTGCTCTTCCACTGATCTTTCTTCTGCAGCATAAGCCTCTCTACATTTTGGAGGTGTAGCATTAAGAGAAATTTCACAAATGGGTGGGAAATTAAACAGTATCCAAAAGAGGCAGGTAATAATTGGACAGCTCATAATTCTTGGGGTATAACCTTAAGATGTTGTCACCAAAGCAGAGAACTAGACCCAAGATGAATAGCAAAGAATTGCAGCTAAAGTTCCAGCAGAAAGTAAATAATCATAGGAGAGTAAAATAACTTCTTAACTATCCATACAATAAAAATTACAATAAAAATTCAGACCATGATCAAAAGTCACTTATAAATAATTGACCTCTTTCCCTCATCTTCATCCTCCACTTCCTAACGAGGCTTTTTCTTTTCTCAGTTGGTTTTTACTCAAGGAATTAATTTAATTTTGTTACCAAAGCCAAAGCACCAAGAAAAAAAAATGTCTTGCAAAATATTTTCTATGGTTATCTTAGGTCTAAATACATTGCTCTTTGAGACAGTGAGTTTTCATCTCAGTGGGTCGCCTATGCTATCAGCAGACAATTGAGAGGTGGCGGTTGAATGGAAGATTGCCATGAATGATTCAAAGAAATCAGATATCCATTGCATGTACATTAACATGATAGGAATATAATGGCTGCATTTTATAACATGAAAGATAAGCTATATTGCTTGTGAGAACAGTAGGGACAGAGTTTGTGGAGCAACAAGCAAATTCTGAACGGGCAGCCCAGGAACCACAGTGACCCAACTATTGACATCATGATGTTCTGTGGGAACACAGACACCAACAAACACAATAAACAAAGTCATAAAGAAAAACATAGGAAAAGTGCTTAAAATGGGATACTGAAATCTAGGCCTCTTCAGGACACGGCTGTTCCAGGGACGCGACTGGAATGTTCCACCAAACACACAAAAAAAGAGTCGTTCACAACCTTGGAATAAATGGAAGATGCAATTTACCAATTTTATTATGTTCCCATATAAATTTGCTTCAAACCTTGGTACATTGCACCCTACATCATCTGATAAAAGTCGACAGAGGGCAGAGTTCATGCAAAAGAGCAAATGAACACTGGTAAAATGTGGAGATGGGAGACTCCTTATCATGAAAGCATGTATTTCTCATGGATGTGAATATACTGCATGTGTTCAATTAAGTCAGCATCTCAGGTGGTCAGTGGCACTATTGCAAGAGCTCAGAGTAATATTAAATTTAGTATGTCTCAGCATTCTGCAACCATGTCATGAATTTCAGGTGTCCCCATAGAAATCAGGGAGCAAAGCACTAATTTCAGAGAGAAAGAACATTTTTAGGCATCTGTGGATTTATAAATAGAAATATACACATGCATATTCGGTTTCTTAAGTTTTTAAGAATTTCAGCGTGAACCTTCACCTGAACTTTTTCTCTAATCCTTCCAGGAGCCACCATCAGTGTGATCATTAACACGGATGTGCACGCGTCCATCATCGTCTCCGCACTGATCGCCACTCTGTACACGCTGGTGGGCGGGCTCTACTCCGTGGCCTACACGGATGTGGTCCAGCTCTTCTGCATCTTTGTGGGACTGGTAAGGGCGGCAGTTCTCAGGCTTTCTTTCTCCTTTTCTTCCCTCCTTCCTTCCTCCTCCCTCCCTCTTCCCTCCCTCCCCCCTCCCTCCTTCCTCTCTCCCCCCCTCCCCCTTTCCTTTCTCTCTCCCCCTTCCCTCCCTCCCCCCCTCCGTCCCCTCTCCGTCCCCCCTCCCTCCCCTTTTCCTTCCTTCTTTCCTTCCTTTGTCAAAGGCAACATAGTATTTTGTATTAACTCAGCAAAAATTAATGGAAATGCTATTTTCCCATCGTGAATAATACACAGTAAGCCGTATACTGTTTGAAATTTTTCATTTCTCTTTGAATGAATTGGATGAAATGTCTAGTCAGTTTGTGAGATTATGACAGAAAGTAGCCCTCAGTTAAGTATTAGTAAGGTCTAGGGCTTCCTTTCCTTCATGCCTGCATTTGATGGAAACTCATTGTAATCATCCTATTATATATTGCTTATAAGCTCTAAGTTAAATTAGGTAATATATGTATGTGTTTGATTAAGTAAAAATCTCTGTATCATTACAAAATAAGAATTAATAGAATCACATTAGACACATTTTATGTGTCATGAACACATTTTAGTCAATGTCGAGGCATTGCATACTCACAACTTAAAATGTGAAGATTTGGAGTTCCTGTTGTGGCTCAGGGGAAATGACTCAGACTAGCATCCATGAGGACGCAGTTTTGATCCCTGGCCTCGCTCACTGGGTTAAGTATCAGGGCATTGCAGTGAGCTCTGATGTAGGTCACAGACGTGGCTCAGATCTGACATTGCTGTGGTGTATGTAGGCCAGCAGCTGCAGCTCCTATTTGACCCCTAGTCTGGGAACTTCCATATGCTGCAAGTTCGGCTCTAAAAAGACAAAAAAAAAAAAAAAGGTGAGGATCATAATTATACATGTAATAATATCCAACTCCTGAGCCATATCAAAGGAAATGTGACGGAAATTGTGTGTCCATGCTGCTGCAGGGGCTCTAACATGTTCTTGCAGGTACATCGTCTCAGGTGTGTTCCCTGTCAGGCAATGTCCTGGTTCAAAGGGCACCTTCAGTGCAAGCCAAGCCTGCAGACCATGGCTCATTTTCCCAAGGATGATCAAACACCCTTTATTCTCCTCATTGGTTTATATTTTGCTCATGATGAAAAGCTTTTCACTAGACACTTGGAAATGAAAAATGAGTGACTCTCACACCTGTTTGTTTGCTTTGGTTTTTTACTGTCCAGTATCTGTAATAATATAAAAGAACTGACTACCATTAGAATTATGGTTTAGCCATACCTTTACATATTCTAGCAATGATTATAATTTTTTTTCTTGTTATCCCAGATATTTTATTTACATGTCATGGAATTCACTTATACTTTAACTCAAGATATATTTAATTTGGGCACAGACTCCCACTTTTAGTTTTTAAATGACCAAAAGCAGTAGACAGGGCTGAAATTCTGAGCTTTCCTTAGCATCACCATAAACTTCCAGAAATAAATCTCTGTTCAGGACATCGAAGGTGGAGTTAGTTTGGCAGTGACAGCTCTAGTAACCAATACACTTGTATTCTAAGAAACACTACCCCAGGGAATGCATCTATTTATCGATGATGTAAATTCTCATGGCTTTGCCTGAAACGATAACTGAAAACATGCAGGTGCACAAATCTCGTGTGCTGGTGTAAAGATGGCAGATCTATGTAGGGAAAGATCTCAGAGAAGTTTCTGCTACAAAATATAACTAAAGTGACAAGGAATTCGTTCTGTTGGTTGCTAGTTAAGGCACTATTTGTCTTTGGAAAGGCCAACCATGCTTTGTTTCCCAGACTTCAGCTTGCTTTGTGTACGTACGAAATTAATCCATTTCCACCTAAAACAGTGTACTCTTCTCAGATTCTACAATTCTGTTGATTTTTGTCATCATCCTTGGAGCTGCATAGCTGTAAGCACGACGTCACCTGGGACGTTTCCCTCTGACCTTGTTCTTCACATTTTAATCAAGGGCTGTTGATTCTCTTCTAAATTCATTTGGTACCAATACCGTCACTCTATCTCAGAATTCCTTGGATGGAATTCCCAGGCCACCTCCTGCTCTTTCTGACCTCCTGCCCCCTCACTCCCTTCTTCTGTTTACCTCTACAATAGAAGAATTAGATAGGATAGAAATCCTGCTAAAAATCTTTTTAAAACTCAGAAGAAATTGCTCTCACTTCCAGGTGTCTACAAAACAAAATACACACCCCCATAGCCAGCAGGTCAGGGCTCTCCCCACACACCCATCTTTCTCTCTTCCATTTCTGTAGTCACCCCAGGCCGGCCAGCCCTGTCACCAAGCAGGTGCACGTTCACACATACACACACACACACACACGCACACACACACACTCACACTCAGGTACACACACACACACGCACCCCGAGTGGTCCTTGCCTCTGCCACACCTCGCTCCACCCAGATCTGCTCTCCCCTCACCTCCTCCTTCTCCTCATCGATGCTAGACTCACCCTCCAAGTTTTGTTTCACCCCGCCCCCAGCTTCTCAATTGGATCTTTCCTCATCACTTTAAAGGAATGGATAGCTTCCTCTAATTCAAAGAAAACACCAAAAGTTTATGCGTACAGATATGTGAAATTCTCAAATTCAACCTTTTCTTCCCAAAGGTTTTCAGCAGTTGATACCATGAGGTATAATTAAGCACAGAGGCTGAGGACACGTAAAGTTAGCTTTTCTAAATCTGTGGTTCATGGTGTCCACGGAGAACATGCTTCCAGATCCTTCCCTAAACAACTGAGCCATGCAGAGTCTGAGGAGACAGTGATAAACAGGAGGCTAACCTTGCAGATCTAGACAGTCAGAGCCTAACACTCCCCTGCGCTCTGCTTACAGTGGATCAGTGTCCCCTTTGCGCTCTCTAACTCTGCGGTCGCCGACATCGGGTTCACGGCCCTACACACCAAGTACCAGAAGCCTTGGCTGGGGACCATTGAGTCCTTTGAAGTCTACACATGGCTTGACAGCTTCCTGTTGTTGGTAAGTGTCGCCCTTACCAAGGAACCCAGTCTTACCCGCCCCCAAATCCAGCGCACCTCCAAGATGTTAATGTCCACTTCCCCTGCTGGCTCCTGTCCCCTTCTGGGCTGAGTGCTTTCTACTGGAAGAAGGATTGAACCACTGACTATGAGAGCTGACAGGTGTCAAGGCTCACATCCAAGAGTTACGCATGGTGGGTCCACACTTCTCTTGTGCTCTAAATACCACCAGATGCCATCCCCAGTCTGAGAGCCACACCATCTTGGAGCTTGGATGAAGACACCAAAAGCCAGCTTCTTCTGAATTGAGTAGCTCATTCAGTCTCTAATTGCAGTGCCGTGGAATTAGCAGTGTCAAGAGGCCCCAAGGGCATGAAACACGTGGGAAGGGAGGTATCCCCTAGACGGAGGCCAAGAAAGAAGGCCAGGAGGCCAGGTAGCTATGAACATGCAGACCTTGGGGCAAAGGTGTTGGCCTTGAGCAGTGGGCATGGAAGAAATCAAGGCAGATCACAGTCTGGGTCAGGGAGGGCAAAAGAACCTCCCAGATTTTGTGATTTGGGGATTTTGCTGGTTAGAGGGGTTATATAGTTTAAAAAAATAATAATATATTTGATTTTATAGTAAGCCCTAGATTAATTTTTATCAAAAAGAAGGGGAAATGGTTTATGTTGGTTTCCTTTTTAGAAGAGTCACAATATTTTGTGACTTCACTTTGTGTTTGTGGCACTTTGCTATATTGTAACACTAGAAGTAGACATGTCTGCCTCAGTGAGGAATTTCTTGGCAAGAAGGCAGGAAAATAGGCAAACTAATGTTTCCAGTGAATGGAGGGGGGCTCTTTTCCCCAAGGATTGTTAGGAAATGTACTGGTTGAAATTTTTTGGAGTGAGTTAACGATTACAAGATTATGAATTGAATGGAAAGGGGGATTCGTATTTTATGTGTGTGTAATTTTGCCTTCATGGCAGATATTGTTATGATTATATGAGGGAGATGATCGGCCTTAGAAGAATGAGGCAGGGTGGTCCCTGGTGCCTTGGCAGGTTAGAGATCCAGCATTGTCACGGCTGTGGCTCTAGTTACTGCTGTGGCACAAGTTCAATCCCTGACCCAGGAACTTCTGCATTCCATGGGTGTGGCCAAAAAAAAAAGCTAGGCAATGTGTTGCTTATCAATCACACCACTGATGCATTGACAGATTATAATAGAGAACCAAGACTCCAAGGCCTTTCTCCTACACCACACTTTAGTCCTTGAATTTACTGATCCTCAAGATAAGGCTTTCTATCCCATGTTTGCTAAAGCTCCCATCACAAAAAACTCTGGGACCAAGTCACGGTGATTCTTCAAATTGAAAGATAAGTTGAAATGAAATGATAGATGTGGAAGGACTTCTTAGGTGGGAAATCAGACATGACTTGCTAGGCACCACCAAAACTCTAATCAGACTCAGAGTCAAGAAGGCTGATCCCTCCCTCAACAATGAGCTGCCTTGGAGACCAGTTAAATCATCATTCCTCAAGGGCTGTTCCTTTAAAACTTCCCTCTATCCCCACTCCAAACCATTACCCACATTCCTAAGTAGATTGCCTCCTCCAACCCTTGAATACTGACTTAGCCCAAGAACAAACCTGTGGTAAAAATAGAAACTACCCCTTTTCCTATATAAACAGCTGCTCCCCAAGCAGCGGGGATCCTGAGTGCTCCTGGCCAATCTGTTGGTCAGTAAAACTCACCCGAAGTCTCAGCACTTCAGCCTCCTGCCTCTTCTTTGATTTTCTGCTCTAACATGAATAAATAAACTATAGACATAAGCCTTGAAACCTTTGCCACTGGTCGCTGCTCTACCAGTTGCCGTGGAAATAACTTGTCAAAGTACCCTCAAGGGTACCATCTTGGACGTCCCAAATTACGTGAGATGAAGCCGCTCCACCCCCTGGCCTGTCATGATGGTCCCTCACTGGTCTCCCCACAGGTGGCCCACCCACATTTCATGCCCACTTTCCACCCTTCCGTTGGAGATTCTGTTCATCACTGGACACCAGAGTTTATCTTGCTTCCAAATCTGGATAGCCTAAATGTCCAGAGACATCAGGGTGTAAGTTATGATATATCAATTCATGCAGTCATTGAAATTATTTATGCATATGTATTGACATGGAAGATTTAGCAGGTTGCAAAACAAAAGGAAAAGTTTTGGAAGCATATAGATTTGAGGCATGGGATTATGAATTTTACAATTTCCTCTTTTACTTTTTTTTTAAACTTTTGAGCATGTATGACTTTTATAAAAAGGAAGTTGTTCTGGAATCAATATGTGAGACATTCTGATTGGCACAGGTGTGACAATGATAAACAAGGCAAACATTCCAGAATTTAGAGCCTCTGAGACAGACCATCAAAGAAGCAACTTCACTCCATCAGTTCACTCATCCGTACCATGAATAGTTACTCTCTTTCCACTTCCACACACCCTGACCTCTGCTTGTACCACATGTGTGATGGTCTCATGGCTGCTTCTTTGTTATTTTTAGTTTTATTTTGTTTTTGTTTTTGTTTTCATGCTGGATTCTTTCCCAAGAACATTCCTATCTCTCCATCTCTACCTCGATGCTTACAGATGGGCTCAGATGCCGTCACTGTAGGCTTTCCTGGTTACCCTGCCGCTCCCCTCCTCCCACCTTTCTGCCTTCCTCTGTTGCCCCCCAGTGATTAATTGTCTCTTATCAGTGTGACAGCATCAACAAATCACACTCTAGTTCAATGTCTCCACTCTTTATTATTGCATATCCTCAGTAAGAATGTTAAACACACCCCCAATGTAGGGATAAGGAATTATAAATTGCTTAGATGTACCAGCCCAGCACATCGTGTGAATCATTTAAGAAAACAATACAACATGTGGGTACAAGGTAAAATGAGTATAGAGAGAAATTCTAGCATCTTCTTCACGCCCTGTACTGTGTTAAGTCCTCTGGCAAACGCCACAATGCATTGACTCTCTCAGTGGATGGTGATCTCAAGAGCCGGAAGCATTTCCCCTCATGTTTGGGCTCTGACAACCATTCCATTGTCTGGCATGTGGTGGGAATCTGGAAACATCCATCGGGTTGTCTGGACTCAGGTTAAATTTCGTGGTTTCAGGGGTTCCCACCGTGGCTTAGTGGTAATGAACCCAACCAGTATCTGTGAGGACATAGGTTCGATCCCTGGCCTCGCTCAGTAGGTTAAGGATGGGGTGTTGCCGTGAGCTGTGGTGTAGGTTGCAGATGCAGCTCAGATCTGGCGTGGCTGCAGCTGTGGTGTAAGCTGGAGGCTATAGCTCTGATTCAACCCCTAGCCTGGGAACACATGCCACAAGTACAGCCAAGCCCTAAAATGCAAAAACAAACAAACAAAAACCCACAAGTTCATGGTTTCGGAATCATCTTAATTGTTCTTTGGAGACGGTTTTGCTGGACCCTCCTGATGAGCACACACTGAAGGTTCCTGGGCTGTTGCAATGTAGCTCAAGGTAGGTAAATTAAGGAAAAGAAAACACTGTGCTACCTAATGTTGAAGGAAGAGAACTTGAGAAATGTCCCTAACTGAAACTAGGACAACCAACTTGATGACAGCAGTGGAGATGAGTAGCATGTAGAACTCTTTTCTATTCTTCAGAGCGGCTGCTATGACTAAATGCGACTGTAAAAAAACAAAACAAAAAAAAAACCCTCATTTTAAAAACACCTAATAGATACTATTTGCCTCCAATTCATTCTGAGTCTCCTGGTTTCACACAGATGCTGGGAGGAATCCCGTGGCAAGCCTACTTCCAGAGGGTTTTGTCTTCATCCTCAGCCACCTATGCCCAAGTGCTGTCCTTCCTGGCAGCTTTCGGGTGCATGGTGATGGCCCTGCCACCCATACTCATTGGAGCCATTGGGGCATCAACAGGTAAACCTCTTCAGCTTATCTAATCCACTCAGGCTTCACCCAAGTGACCAATCCCCACCCCGCTGCCCCCCCAACACTGTCCCTCATGCCCCCACACAGTTAATGGTTAATTTGATTCTACTGTTAATTACTCTTGACCCTCATGCTCCTGTAATAGATGGATTTCAGGAGTATTTCATGAAAGTACATCACATTCACCCCAAATCCAAGGAGTCCTCCAGGTAGAGGCAATCAAAGCAGATTAAGGAAGTTTACTTTTCACACTGCTGTGTTTTATAAAAATGACCCAGGGTAATGCTCACTTGGTTCCTTTGACTTTTAATGGATAGAGATGCTTACTGGATTATTTAATTTTTAAGATCACAGTCATGGTTCATAGTGTACATTCTCCAGTCCACAGTTCATCCATGACGTGAATAAATACTCAGGAAGGTGGCTGACAAAAGAGATTTTGTGCCTTGGAATAAAAAACAGCATTTACATCATAGTCTGAAAATAGGTCTGGCCGTGTGTGGGGGGTGGGGGTGGGGTGTGGGTGGGTGTGTGTAGGTGTGGGTGTGTTGTAGGAAAACAGACTAAAAAATTAAAGCCTATTTTTCCTTAGGTTAGATACACACCCTAGGTTGCTATTTCTGGTACCATAACATCTCAGTTAATGCTGTAAAGTTGGCCTCATCCAAGGGTTTTTAACAACTGTAATAGAAAATGGGGGAGGGAGTTCCTGTCATGGCTCAGCAGAAACAAATCTGACTAGCATCCATGAGGACGCAGGTTTGATCCCTGGCCTTACTCAGTGGGTTAAGGATCTAGCATTGCCGTGAGCTGTGGTAAAGGCCGGCAGCTGTAGCTCTGACTGGACCCCTAGCCTGGGAACCTCCATATGCTGCGGGTGCAGCCCTAAAAAGACAAAAAGAAAAAGAAGAAGGAAAAAAAAGGGGGGGGGAGAGGAAAAATGGTAGGAGCCAAAGGAAACCACTCCCATTTATTCCTATAATCACAACATTAAAGTCCAGCAAGTAAAAAAGGAGCTATGCTAAAGAACAGTTAAAGCTTCCATTGTATTCTTGATCACATGCTAGCGTAATGAAACAATAAAAAAGATAAATATTCAGATAAACTTATGCTTCAAGTCCTTTTTTCGCTGAGTCCAAAAACGTCCTGAAAATGTCAGCCTCCTCCTTCCCCTTTTTACTCAATACAAAGGTACTGTCCTTGGTGCATCATCCATCACGCCTATTTCCAGTAGGTGGAATTCAATGCAAGAAGGAATTTACTTGAGAGAAAAACAATGTGGAGGAAGCTCCAATAAGGAGGCTTTATCCAGGAAGAGGATGGGTGAGAACAGCCCCTCTGCTGTCCTGGTCCACTTGTGTGTGTGTAACTGACCACTAAGGATGAAACCTAAGTGTCCGCTCACCTCTTCACGTGGCTGGGGGATCACTCCATGCCCCAGCCCAAGAGCACTATTTCCTATCATTCTGCACAATGTGGTGCCACCATCACAGAAGAGAAATATACATATAAAACAGTCACACACCACCACCCTATTCTGTGCAGGTCTTGATGATAAATCTAAATGTAACCCAAGTTCATCAGAAGCCAGAATATATGAGGAGTTCCCATTGCAGCTCAGGAGTAACAAACCTGACTAGTATCCATGAGGATGCGGGTGCGATCTCTGGCCTTGCTCAGTGGCTTAAAGGATCTGGCATTGCCCTGACTGTGGTATAGGTCACAGATGCAGCTCAGATCCTACACTGCTGTGGCTCTGTGGTAGGCTGGCAGCTGTAGCTCCAATTAGATCCCTAGTCTGGGAACCTCCATATGCCTTGGGTGCGGCCCTTAAAAAAAGAAGAAGCCAGAATATATGAGATAATTTCACTGAACCAGTACATGGTAATTAGACTACCAAACCCAGTTAGACTAATAGGATTCCCTACTGCTGAGACTAATCCATGCGTTCTGAGTTTATTTTGAAAGCCCCCTGGTACACAGAACAGGCCCGATGGATGGGTGTAGGGCTCCTTGGTTGTGTTTCTTGTTTCTATTGACAGACTGGAATCAGACCACCTACAAGCCTGACACCCCCAAGGACAACCAACAGGCAGACATGATCTTGCCCATTGTCCTGAAGTACCTCTGCCCCATGTACATTTCTTACTTTGGTCTCGGTGCCGTCTCTGCTGCTGTCATGTCATCAGCGGACTCTTCCATCTTGTCAGCAAGTTCTATGTTTGCTAGAAACATCTACCAGCTCTCGTTCAGACAAAACGTAAGAAGAGCCTTTTTAATGTCACATGGTTGTTGGTGGTAGTCTTGTCCTTAGGCTTCCTGTGTAGGTGTTAGTCTCTACTTTTTACTCCTTGGCGTGAAAGCCCTATCCTACTTTGATTCAGCACACAAGGTTAAATGGTGATGCACTTTATGCTGTTTTTAATGCATGTTATCATCCAGTACAGATACTGAAGGGCACTCGTCAATGTAACTGTTTCCCAGGAGGTATACTCAAATTGCAATAATTTAAGCAATTCTTTAGAAAACATTGAGTTTAACTAAATAATGATAATAAACTCAAGGACCCTGGGGGAGGCAGCACGTGGTGAGTAATTATGTCATTGGCCTTGGTGTCGCAGCTGTCCTATTCTTCTCTTGAACCTCGAGTCCACCTTTGTCAGGAAATAGCCTCGCCATTGATTTTCCTGATTGAATCGGGGGATGTGGAGCAGCACAGTGGTGCACACTGGAGGCCCGTAGCCCACTTCCCCTTTTTCCTTGACTCAGGCTTGCCTTTCTCTAGGTTCTCTAGGCGTAGTTAACAGAATGGTACCACTTGTTTCTTAAGGTGGCTATCCTCCACGGAGAGAGAAAGTCAGATGTGCCATGCCTCCTCACGGCCACATTAAAAACTATCACTGGAGTTCTCGCTGTGGTTCAGCCGGTTAAGACCCCAACATAGTTTCCATGAGGATGAGGGTTTGATCCCTGGCCTCCCTCAGTGGGTTAGGGATCCAGTGTTGCCATGAGCTGCGGCAGGTCTCTGGAGTAGGTCTCAGAGATGGCTTGGATCTGGCATTGCTGTGGCTGAAGTGTATGTAGTCCGGCAGCTGCAGCTCCAATTTGACCCCTAGCCTGGGTATTTCCACATGCCGCAGGTGCAGCTGTAAAAACAACAAAAAAGAAAAGAAAAGAAAAAGGAAAATAAAAGAGATTCCCCACATAAGTGATCTCAGTATTTGTCTTTCTCTGTCTGACTTACTTCACTTAGTGTGATAATTGCGAGGTCTGTTCATGTTGCTGCAAATGGCATGATCTCATTCTTTTTATGGCTATTATTCCATGGGTTCTTTAGAGTAGCTTTAAAGCACAGGAAGGCATCTCATGCTCAGCCCATCTGGAGGAAAACTGACTCGATGGTGATTTCTTGCAGGCTTCCGACAGGGAGATCGTCTGGGTCATGCGGATCACAGTATTCGTGTTTGGTGCGTCTGCAACAGCCATGGCCTTGCTGACCAAGACCGTGTATGGGCTCTGGTACCTCAGCTCCGACCTCGTCTACATCATTATCTTCCCACAGCTGCTCTGTGTGCTCTTCATCAAGGGGACCAACACGTACGGGGCCGTGGCAGGTTATATTGCTGGGCTTTTCCTGAGGGTAACCGGTGGAGAGCCATACCTGAACCTGCAGCCCTTGATCTTTTACCCTGGTTATTACGTTGAAAAAAATGGTATATATAATCAGAGATTCCCATTTAAAACCCTTGCCATGCTCACCTCCTTCTTATCCAACATTTGCATCTCTTATCTAGCCAAATATCTATTTGAAAGTGGAACCTTGCCACCAAAATTAGATATGTTTGATGCTGTTGTTGCAAGACACAGTGAAGAAAACATGGATAAGACCATTCTAGTCAAAAATGAAAACATTAAATTAGATGAACTTGCACCTGTGAAGCCTCGGCAGAGCCTAACTCTGAGCTCGACTTTCACCAATCAGGAGGCCTTCCTCAACATAGATTCCAGCCCAGAAGGTTCTGGGACAGAAGACAATTTGTAATAACCCCATCTGCATAAAACACTGCTTTCTCACACAGAGCACTCTAGCAGGCTAGTCCTAGAATGGTGGTTTGCAGCATATAAAAATATATATTTTAAAAAATAGTGTTCAGGAGGACAAGAGTCCAGGTCATAGTGCAGTTACACCAATCCAAGGCAAGCCAGAAGGAAGCAGCCCTGAAGCAGCCACTTTCTCTCCCATGGATCCTTCTCATCCTCACTGGCAATTTGATGCCAGGTAGTCTTGCTCAGTATTCAAACGTGAATAAAGCCCCACGCAAAGAACAGAGAGCCAAATGGAGCCTCCATCTTTATTTCGGAAAGAGGAAGTAGCTGTAAAAGAGACTGGATCATCGTGATCCCAACCTTGTTTGCAAATGCACCACGAGTCTAGTTTCTCAAGCCACAGTTATGAGAAAAAGTCACCATCCCTCCAGCGAATGGGGCAGTGAGTTAATCAGCTCATTTTCTTGATGTGAAGAGTAATTCCTTCTTTCGTAGTCTGAACTACCCCCTTTGCTGAATATGCATTTTGTTTTTCCTTGTAGCAGTTGCAGGTGTATTATTCTGAGCACAGGAGGAGCAAATACAAAGAGCATTGCGTAGCAGCATTTCTTGACACGCAGGAGGATAGGAAGGTAGAGTCATCTTAATAGAGGAATCTGGTTCCTCTGAGTGTGTCTACCACTACCGTATTCATTGGGGAAAGTGCCTGCAGCGAGGAAGGCATGATCGTTACACAGCCTTACAGCAATAAATCGAAACGGCCATCAAGCAAAAAGTGACAGGAGCAACGGAGGGCTGAAGTTTGTAAAGTTTCTGCTTCATGAGAAAAGAAGCAATCCCTTGACTTACTACCCAAATGAGTCCTAGAACTGAAATGGAGCCATTGAGGCTACACACCAATTAAGGTTAGTGAAAGACAAACCACCATCCTCCCCCCTACCATAGTCGCAGAAAAAAAAAAAAAAAACACTCAGTTTTAGATGTTCATTAATGAGGATGATTTAGTGTCAGGAGAGCTGCTCTGTGGCACCTTTTTGGCAAAAGCTAGTCTTAGGTACAGGACAAACCACCACTACAGATGGTATAGAGTGAACTTCAAGATGCAGAAGAAAGCAGAGAGTAAAAGTCCTAAAGGGAAGAAGCCATCAACTTGAACATTTGGTGTCTACATAACTTTCATGAGGTTGGTCATTAAATATTATTTTGCTCCTTTTCTGGAGTTAAATATATATATGTATGTATGTGTTTACATAAATATATATTACATATATATATTTATGTATATATGTGTGTATGTAATGGTTTGTATCCATCTTAGAATTTGAAATGCTCTCTCATCAGTCACATCATAGAAATAACTGGAGCTGTGTCAACAAAATCAGAGTAAATTGATCATCTGAAAAATTTGATCCCACAAAGGCAGCCTGAATTATTCAAACTAAACACTTTTTTTTCCAAAAAAGAAAAGATTTCTTTTTTGGGATTCGTAGACAAAGTGAAGTTATTTCAGAGTTTGGCATTAAGTAAAGGTTGTGTTTGGAAAGTTAGAATTCTTTTTTTATTGTAATTGTCTTAAAAAATCGAATAATAATCTCCTTTGTTATTAAACATGAATTAAATTCAAGAGTAATTTTTAAAATATGAAATTAAATAATTTTACATGTTGTAAGGTCCCATATTGTTAAAGCTTTATCCAAACTTGATGGTAAATGCGACATTGCATTCAGAATCTTTACAAAACATCATCTATCACCTAAAGGAAGAGAATTTTTTTTTTTTTTACTCATTTATTTGCTCAGAATCTAATCTATGCCCAATACGCTATGGAATATTTGGAAAGGAAGCTTTGGAACCATTAAATGTGGGGATTCCTACGATTCTCAGACATGGATTGAGAGAAGAACTAGGAATAAGAAACACCTTTCTTAAAAAACCACAGAAGAGGAAAGGGTTGACATGTAAAGCTAATTAATTCCTGAGAACTGCAGCTACACGACACTTCAGATGTTCCATCTTTCCAGCGCTCTACTTGCATAATTAATTTTACCCACTCCATCACCATAAGGTTTTGTTTCAACCTTTTTAGACACATGCTTTCATAGAAACCCATCACTACGTTATACTAGAGTGAAACGGGGAAGTATGGTCTCTACTGCTATTACGTTTTACAATTTTGCTGGGCAACAGTTGTCCAAATGACGATATTTAAATCCAGTGAAAAAACAATCTTTAGTTTTTTAAGGCACTGCCATACTGTTCTCCATAGCAGTTGCACCAGTTTACATTCCCACCAACAGTCTACACAATCAGTAAGTGACAAAGACTGACCTAGAGCATGGAGAAGTCTACTCAGTACGCTGTGATAGCCCATATGGGAAAAGAATATGAAAAAGAATGGATATGTACATATATGTATATGTATATGTGTGTGTGTGTGTATACAATTCACTTTGCTGTACACCTGAAAATAACTCAACACGTAAGTCAACCATACTCCAATAAAACTTAAAAAAAAAATACGAATGGTGAAAATTTCTTCCATCCCATTCATTTTGTAATAGTAAAATAAAGGTGGGAAAAAGTTTACCTTGTCCAAAATATTAAAAACTAGCAAACTTAAAGCTAATAAATAATGTTCTGTTTTTATTTAACTCATTTCTTACCTACTCTCAAACTAGATGTACAAAAAAATGTTTATAGAGTAAAATATGCCAGTAAATGGCTAACTATTAGCAAGATGATTTTTTTTAAAGGACCAAAAAAGTTGAGGGTCAAAAGAAATGAAGCGATGCTCACAGGGTCTTTGTTTAGACACATTTTCACACAAATGCCCCAATTTCCATGGAAGGAACAAAGCTGTGATACATGGAATGATGTTTTATCAGTTGCTCTGTCTTGACCTCGTGGGGAATGCACACAGCTTTGACCTCTTCTATCTTTTCTTTGTGGACCTAATTTTCAAGAACCTGTTCTCAGTGAAAATAAAAGAGAAGCATCTCAGACACTGACTGTGTTAACTTTTGGAAGCAATACCTGTGGATAAAGCATTAGAATAAAATCCGTATTTTCTCTTCACATTTTTACAATAACTGTAACACATTTTGTGTCATTTTAATGTTTCTTTTCACATATACTTTTCAAAATATCAAGCTCCTACCTGGACTGAAATGTCAGCAAAAGCTTTCAAACACTCATTGTTAAAATCCAACTTCCTTGACTCATTCATTCAAGTAATGAATTTTATGTGAATATCAAATGAATGTAAGCTTGAAATAAGTGAATCTAATGTAATGGCTCCTCTCTTTTTTTATTTGGGAATAGTGAACTAGCATTGTATTTTAAACATAAGTTGTGATTTTTTTCTTTTTAGCCTTCTAGAAAATTTACTATGGTATAATCTATGATTTAAGTTTGCTACTGAACAGGCAGGTGCATATAATAATTCTAAACATATATTTTTGTCTGTCAAAATATTATATAAATTGTGCTTAAAATAAGTAGATTTGCAACTGTCCGTGTAAATGTTTAAAATCTAATGGTATTGTATTAAATTGTGCAATTCAGGATACCATTGTCTAGTTTTGGCTTTTGGGGGCCCTCGCTTCAAGACAGCTGTAGGAGTTCCTGCTGTGGTGCAGGGGGTTAAGAACCTGACTGCAGTGGCTCTGGTCACTGTGGAGGTGCAAATTCAATCCCTGGCCCAGCACAGTGGGTTAAGGACCTGGCATTGCCACAGCTGTGGCATAGGTCACAGCTGCAAAGCAGACTCAGTCCCTGCCCTGGGAACTTCCATATGCCACAGGTGCAGCCATTAAAAATAATAATAATAAAAGACCATTATGTACTGGAATTGACACTAACCCTCTCATTACTGGAACATGTGCAAATGCTAAATGGAAATACTGTACCTCCATAAATCTTGGGGAAATCTATAATATCCTATCTCCAAAAAATGTGAATTACTTTCCTTGGAAAAGACATTCTATCACTGTACACAGGACTTTCTTTGAATTAAAGAAATCAATAGACATGACATCTACTCTGTTAATATTAAGAAGATCTGCTTTCTCAAAACTACAGTAATTGTCCAATAATAGGTGTAGGTTATACAGCCGTCCGTCAGGCGACTGACTCAGAGCTGAGAGCTCTAAGTATACACTTCACCTCCTTTACCTCACTTCCTCAGGTGTTTTTAACAGTGTAATTGTATAAAGTCTCAGAAGGGGAGTTGCCATCATGGTGCAGCAGAAACGAATCTGACTAGTATCCATGAGGTTGCAGGTTGGATCCCTGGCCTTGCTCAGTGGGTTAAGGATCCAGCGTTGCTGTGAGCTGTGGTGTAGGTTGCAGATGCGGCTCAGATCCTGGGTTGCTGGGGTTGTGGTGTAGGCCAGCAGCTGCAGCTCCGATTTGACCCCTAGCCTGGGAGTCTCCATAAGCTGCAGATGCGGCCCTAAAAAGACAAAAACAACAACAACAAAAAAAAATTCTCTCAGAAGAACATTGGCCCTTTACACCTAAGGCATAAGGGCCTAGACTAAGTCGTTCTGGCAGGAAATATCACACTAGTCTGTCTGCCATACAGACATGTTTCTGGAAAGTGTGTATATTAACTTCCTCACAAATCTACCCTATAGGGGAAATTATTAGGAGTTACAAATGAGAATTTTAGCATGTGATACCAGAGCCTATGCATGGCATGCCTTCTTCATTTTAACCCTTGCATTGAGAGTCTAATTTGACCATTAGCATCTTCCTAAGACAGACATGGATCCAGGGACCTACAGGGTAATGATGAGTGATTATTTCTTCCCTTTTATTTAATCCCATCAGATAAAGAAAAATTCCAGGTGATGGAGCTGTTCTGTATCATGATCAGCCATCTCATATTATTTACATTCTCTAAAATCAAAGAATAGATGGAGATAAGTATTGATTTTCAGTTGGAAAACCACAGTTACCTATTTAAAAGAAGTACGGCAGTAGCTATTTTAAAGGCAAAATTCTGTGTTGGTTTATTGATTTTGGACCTAGAGGTAGTTAAAAACATAAATAAGTTAGGACTAAAAGTCTAATGGTAGCATTAGGGCAGTGGGTTTTAATGAAAGGAATAATTGGGAATACCCTTTAAGAGGGCTATGAACACAGCTGGATTGAGCCACAGCCCAAGAAGGGATCCAGATATCAGATCCCTGGCTTCTGACCTGAAAAACAATGCAGCTGAGAGAATTCCTAAAGTCTCTGTGTCTCTGTCTTATCTTTTTTAAGGCTTCTGATTCAAATAATCTTTGAGGTCTCTTATCTCTCAATTTTGATGACCTCCTATGTTGGAAATCTAGAAGAGATCAGTGACATAACTCGATTGAGGGCAGACAGCAGGGAGATTGCAGAGCAGGACATATGTGGCCTCAAACAGGTGGGACGTGGGGGGGGGGGCGGCCTTCAGCAGCCAATCCCTGAACCTCTAGGACCTCCATTTCCCAAGTGAGGGTCACCTTTACCTGCTATTAGGCTGGAAGTATAGGATCTAGAGAAGGTTACGTAGAACACTCTTTTAAACTATAAAGATACAGAATGCTAAATAGAGCTCTCCAACCGGGAAAATTGTAATAAAGTGTATCTAGCAATTTGGGAAGTCATTTTGACTTTGAATCTTGTCGTAGTCAACTACTTTGAAACATAGATTCTGAATTAGAGATAAAGAAAGGAGAGTCTGAAGTCTATCGAGCTAGGGATCATATTTGCTTTATTGGGCTTTTCA
Source organism: Phacochoerus africanus (assembly GCF_016906955.1). NCBI lineage: Eukaryota > Metazoa > Chordata > Mammalia > Artiodactyla > Suidae > Phacochoerus > Phacochoerus africanus. Next base: position 52,016,712 of record NC_062548.1, on the reverse strand, counting down.
AGGATCTAATTTAATGGAATTTTAGTGCTGCTCTGAATGCACCCAAATTGTGTGAATGTGTGACTAGGGCTTAACTAGGAACCCCACGTCTATGGGAAATTGCCCTCCATTCACATGGGGATTTTCAGGCAATACCACCTACCAAGAGTACTTTGTACCCAGAGAAAGAATAGAAAACCCATGGGAGGTAGGTGTGTAGGTTTGGAAAAGTCATTTAAAATTCTTTTAGTTGCTTTGAATATTTCTGATGGTTCCATTAAAAAGCATCGCATGATTCAAACATGTCTTTACAAGGTAATAAAAATGATAGGAGATTGAAAAAGTAAATTGTATTATTTGAAAAGCGCCTGTAAATGTACATGCTTGGGTGGGAGTGGGAACCAATGCTGATGAAAATCAATAAAAAGGAACATGAAACTTAAAAAATTAAGGCTAAGAAAGTATTGCAAACCATATTACTCTATGTAGGTTAAAATGTCCCAGGAACAGATGGCCAAGGGCGTAAAATATAAGCCATGGCTTAAGTGCAGGGAGCAACCTGGGCTGAACCCGTGCAAGGCAATCACATCCCCGAACACATTTGTTTGTGTTCACAAAGCTTGAAGAGTACAAGGGACATGCACCATCCATTTTCTGTTCATCAACAGTAAGCTGAAATTTAGCCTTCAGAAAAAACCTAACCTACATAGGCTTCCATTTTATAAAAACTTTCTTTTCATATAACCATAGTTTTAATAGTAAAATTTCCATTAAGTAATGCTATGTTTATATAACAAATAATGCAAGTAGATATTTCCCATGATTAATTTTTCAGAGAATTAGAGATTTTTTCAAACAATACAAAAAAGACTTGTAAACAATGATATCTGAAGTAAAAGCATGTTTTCGGCATTCATTTGATAACCCGTTAGGGATTTTGCTTTCTAAACTTTATCAGCTCCTGAACCAAGGAGTTGGGAGATGGAACCCTTCACTCCTTCTTTGGCTCCTTTTTGATCTTAAAGGATCTAATTGACCTATCTTGGTCCCAAGTCTTCTGTAAATGATGATATTTAGGGCATCTCTCTGGCTTGGCGTTTAATACATATATGAGCGTACATCTCCCCTCCATGTTTGTCCAGACATGCTTCATTATTCTTCCTAGGACTATTCAAATTATTGATTTCCCAGGATCTCAACTTCAGCATTTCCTGTGAACTGAAGAATTATGGAAATGGTCAGAGATCCCTGTGGTGATGGACCTATTCCATTTCATGATTTTGTTGAAGGGAGTTTAGGATGGCTAGCAGAGAAGGAGGGAGAATAAGCATTAGCTATGACCCTGAAACCAGGTCTGATGGGGAAAGAGGCTGTTGTTGGTACCATTTGCTTTCTGTTTCCAAGTTTCTCTCTGGAAAAGAGAGCTACTGGAATCCTGAAAGACCCACTTACCACTTCTGGACTGCTCAGTCATGCTTGTCTGCTTCCTCCTTCTCAACAGTCATTCAGAGTGTACTGGGAGACCAGCGAAGGGCCCTCAGAGAGAGGATCTGCTCAGACATTAGAAACTCCCTACTAATCTATACACATTCATTTGATCAGGCAAAAACTGCCTTTCCCTTAACTTTGATCTATATAACAAACTGCAACACTAAGCTTCCTTTCCCAAAATTTTGATTGAAAAAATGTGACAGAAGACCCCCTTTTTTGCACTCATACAGCTGTAGATGACATTATAGGGGTAGGAACAAATAATCTGATTAATATGGTGGATTCCAGCCATCTTTTGCCCTCATTAAAGGTCCTCATTATAGCTCAGAGGGAGAACAGCCAGGATGGCAGAGCAGAAGGAACCTACGCTCACCTCCTCGCACAAGCAGATCACAAACACAATAATCTGCAGAACAAACATGGTTGAAAACATCCAAAACCTACCAGAAAATCTCTTCTACAACTAACAACATAAAGAAGGAACTACAGTGAGACTGTAGGAGGGGTGGACTCACGATATAATTAAATACCATATCCACTGGATGGGCAACCCACAAACTGGAAAATAATTATATCACAGAGGTTCTCCCATTGGAAGGAGAGTTCTGAGCTCCTCCCATACTCCTCAGCCCAAGGGTCTGACACCGGGAAGAGGAGCCCCAGGGAGCATTTGGCTTTGAAGGCCAGGGGGCTTAGTTGCAAGAGCTCCACAGGCCTGGAAAACATAGAGGCTTTACTCTTAAAGGGCACACACAAAATCCCACGTGCACCAGGACCCAGGGCAAAAGCAGTAACTTCATAGGAGCCTGGGCCAGACCTACCTGCTGGCTTTGGAGTATCTTCTGAGCAGGTGGGGGAGGCTGTGGCTCACCATGGGGACATAGACACTGGTGATGCACATGTAGGAGAATAATCATCCACATGAACTTTCCTGGGCCATTTGGGTCATTAGCACCAAGACCTGGCCCCCTGTAGCAGCCTGCAGGCTCCAATGCTGGGATGCCTCAGGCCAAACAACCAACTGGGCAGGGATACAACCCCACTCATCAACAGACAGGTTGCCTGAAGAATTCCTGAGCCCACAGCCACCTCAAGGCACACCCCTAGACCCAATCATTTAAACCAGAGGACCAAGAGTCAACTCCACCCCTCAGTGGGCAGACACCAGCTCCTCCCACCAGGAAGCCTACACAAGCCTCTATGCCAGCCTCACCCATCAGGGAGCAGACACCAGAGGCAAGAAGACTATGCTCCCACAGCCTGTGAAACTGAAAAGGCAAACACAAGTCAGAACCTACCCTGGGACCAGCTGGCCCCTGGCCCTTGGGTGACAAGAGGGGAGTGCACTGCTGAGATGCATAGAACATGCCCTACAGAGGGCCATGTCCCCAGGGAAATGTAACTAACCTACTACATACATAAAAATATAAATAACAATTTAGACAAAATGAGGAAATGTCCACTCTCACCACTTTTATTCAATATAGTTCTGGAAGTCCTACCCACAGCAATCAGAGAATAAAAAGAAATAAAAGGGATCCAAATTGGAAAAGAAGACAAAACTGTCACTATTTGCAGATGACATGATACTATACATAAAAAATCCTAAAGATGCCACCAAAAAACTATGAGTTCATCAATGAATTCAGTAAAGTCACAGGATACAAAATTATATACGCAGAAATCTGTTGTGTTTCTATATACTAACAACAAAAAAACAGAAAAAGAAGTTAAGAACCAATCTCATTTATCATCACATCAAAAAGGATAAAATACCTAGGAATAAACCTACCTAAGGAGGCAAAAGACTTGTATTCTGAAAGATGCTAAGATGCTGATGAAAGAAACTGAAGACAACAAAGACAGATGGAAAGACAGCGTTTCATGTATTGGAAGACTCAATATTGTTAAAATGACCATGCTACCCAAGGCAATCCACAGATTCAATGTGATCCCTATCAAATTACCAATGGCATTTTTCATAGAACTAAGACCCAAAAAAAATTTTTTTTAATTTGTATGGATACACAAAGACCCTGAATAGCCAAAACAATCTTGAGAAAGAAGAATGCTGCTGGAGGAATCAGGTTCCCTGACCTAAGACCATATTACAAAGCTATGATAATCAAAACAATATGGTATTGTCACAAAAACAGAAATATAGATCAATGGAACAGGACAGAAAGCCCAGAAATAAACCCACACTCTTATGGTTAATTAATCTATGAAAAAGGAGATGAGAATATACAAAGGCAAAAAGACAGTCTCTTCAGTAAGTCATGCTGGAAAAACCATAGAGCTACATGAAAAAGAATGATTAGAACACTTTCTAACTCAAAATGAATTAAAGGTCTAAATCTAAGACCAGAAGCAATAAAACTCCTAGAGGAAAACATAGGCAGAAGACTCTTTGGCATAAATTGCAACTATATATATATATTTGTATCCATGTCTTAGTGTAATGGAAATAAAAGCAAAAATAGTTAAATAAGACCCTAATAAGCTCAAAAGCTTTTGCACATCGAATAAAACCATAAAAAAACTAACAGAAAACCTACAGAATGGGAGAAAATATTTGTAAACAATGTGACCAACAAGAGGTTAATTTCGAAAATAATATAAACAACTCATACAGCTCAACATCAAAAAACAAATAATCCAAACAAAAAAATGGGCAGAAGATCAAAACAGACATTTCTCCAAAAAAGACATATGGATGGCCAACAGGAACATGAAAATATGCTCAAAATCACTAATAATTAGAGATGCAAATCAAAACCACAATGAGGTATCGTCTCACTCTGGTCAGAATGCGACAATCAAAAATGCTTGAGAGGGGAGAGAGGACAAGATGGCAGAGGAGTAGGGGGACACGCTCGCCCTCTCCCACAAACACAACAAAAAAAAGCACATCTACAGAATAAATGACTCGCACAGAACAGCAACCAATCGCTGGCAGAAGAACCTAAACTCCAATAATGGCAAGAAGTTCGTGACATTACGGGGCAGAACGGGAGAAAAGGAGGAGAGTGAGAGAAGGTGAATCCGAGCGGGACGGGCGCCCCGAAAGGGAACTGCGGAGGAGAAAGGGATCCCGCACCCTGGAAAGTCACCTACACGGGGGAAAGATCAAACGAACTGGAGGAATCTCCAGATGCAGAGAAGAGTGTAGCAGTAAGTTGGAGTACGGAAAAGCCGATCAAGAACCGAACGGACCATCTGAACTACGGGCACAGTCACCAAAAATTGAGACGCCTGGGTGGGGGCTGTGCACCGAGTCCTCGGCTCCAGAGGTTAGTCCCTGAGAAAGGGCCGGAGGACACCTGGGTGGGGGCTGGGCACCGAGACCTAGGCTCCAGAGGTTAGTCCCTGGGCTGGGGGTGCAGGGCGGAGCGAAAACTGCTTGGGAGGTCTAGAAACCATTTGACGGGGCAGAGACTGCCTGGGAGACTAGAAAACAAAGCTATCGCAGAGGAAGGGAGCAATACTCTAGGGGTGGGGAAGTGGAAGCCGCATCAGAGGGAACCTGGGAAAAGAGCCTGGTCTGCGCCCGTGCTGGGGAGGGGAGAAAAGAAGGGGTGGGTCCCCATAGAATACCCCCCACGCCACAGCAAGCTTACAGGCCCACTAGCTAGCTGAAAGCTGTGCTTCCCAGTACATCCCCTCCCCCCACCCCCACCACCCCCTACGCTCTTGCCGAACCTGGGGCTGCCTGCCATCCAGGAGGGCTGGCCTCAACAATTGCCTGAAGCCTACCACCGCGGGGGCTGTCCCTGCACAGGCCTGCTTGCCCTTTGGAGGGGCTACACTTCTGCAGAGTAGCACCAAACACCACCAGCCCCTGAGAAAAGACCTGCAGCCCAGAAAAGCTAGAACAAGCCTAGCCAGGCAGTGAATAGATCTGCCTAATTCCCGGACGGTTTTTCTGAGTCGGGCTGCCCCGGGGAGGAGCCTCTTCGGTTTCCAACGGCCCTGCTACCCACCCAAGCCCCCAGGGAGTGCCCTAGTGGATCAGCTGTATAGGACTGCCAGCTCCAGGCAGGACCCCCTATAGCCCAGAAAAGCTGCAACAAGCTCGGTCGAGCTTGGAAAAGATCTCAGACGGTCTTTTTGAGTCGGGCTGCCCCGGGGAGGAGCCTCTTCGGTTTCCAACGGCCCTGCTACCTGCCCAAGCCCCCAGGGGGTGCCCTAGTGGTTCAGCTGTATAGGACTGCCAGCTCCAGGCAGGACCCCCCTACAGCCCAGAAAAGCTGCAACAAGCCTGGCTGAGTCGGGAAAAGATCTCAGAAGGTCTTTCTGAGTCAGGCTGCCCCAGGGAGGAGCCTCTGGGGTTTCCAGTGGCCCTGCTACCCACCCAAGCCCCTAGGGGGTGCCCCACTCCCACAGAATAGCTGCTCAGCACCACCAGCCCCCTAGAAGAGCCCCTGCAGCCCAGAAAAGCTGCAACAAGCTTGGCCAGACTGTGAAAAGATCTGCCTACATTCTCAGGCCATCCTTCTGAGTTGGGCTGCCCTAGGGAAGAGCCTCTTAGGTTCTCAGTGAGCCAGATAGCTGCTCCAGCCCCCAGGGGGTGCTACACTCCTGAGGAACAGCTGCCCAACACCACCAACCCCCTGCAAGAACCCCACAGCCTAAAAACACCAGAGCAAGATCTGCATGACCGAGTGAAATCTGCTACCATCGTGGTGTGGACCTCCCAGTCCTGTCTGCCCTCAGGAAGCCCTCCTTTGCTTCAAAGAAACACTGTTAGCCCCATCAACACTCCAGAAAAGCCACACTGCCTCATAAAAGATTGACCAACAACACTAGCCCTCAGGAAATATTCCACGGCAGTGACAAGGCAAACACTGCCCGATAACGGAGAGTACAACTCCCTCAGGAGAAAGAAAACAACAAGCAAGATGAAGAAGCTGAGAAACCACCCCCAGTCAAACCAACAAGAGAACTCACCTAAAACAGTCAACAATGAAACAGATCTCGGCAGTCTGACAGACCTGGAGTTCAAAAGAGAAATAGTGAAAATACTGAAGGAATTAAGAGAAGATATGAACAGCAATGCAGATACCCTCAGAAAGGAACTAGAAAATATAAGGAGGAGCCAAGAAAAGCTAGAACATTCATTTGCAGAGATGCAAACTAAACTAAGGGCAGTAAAAACCAGAATGAATAATGCAGAAGAACGAATCAGTGATATGGAAGATAGAATAATGGAAATCACTCAATCTGGTCAACAGACAGAAAACTGAATCAAAAAACTGGAAAGCAATATAAGAGACCTATGGGATAATATAAAGCAGGCCAATCTACGCATAATAGGAATTCCAGAATGAGTAGAAAAAGATAAGGGGGTGGAAAATATATTTGAAGAAATTATCGCTGGAAACTTCCCAAATCTAAAGGATACTGGGTTCAAGATACAAGAAGCATAGAGGGCCCCAAACAAACTGAACCCAAATAGACCCACAGCAAGACCAATCATAATAAAATGGCAAAAGTTGTGAATAAGATAAAGAGAGGATCCTAAAGGCAGCAGAGAAAAACAGAATGTTACCTACAAGGGAACCCCCATGAGGTTATCAGCTGACTTCTCTACAGAAACACTACAGGCCAGGAGGGAATGGCAAGAGATATTTAAAGTGTCTAAAAGAAAAATATGCAACCAGAATACTCTATCCAGCAAGAATATCATTTAAAATAGAAGGAGAATAAAATTTTTTCCAACAAACAAAAACTTAAAGAATACTGCAAACAAAACCCAGGTAAAGGAAATATGAAAGGGCTTCTCTAAACCAAAAAGAAAGGAAGGAAAGGGAAAAAAAAAGAAAAGAGAAAAAGAAAAAAAAAAAAGAAGAGGAAGAACTAGGACTGAGGAAACCGCAATCAGAGAAGCAGTCACTCAAATAAGCCAGCATACAGATTTAATCATGAACAGGTCTCAAACAAATAAAATTAAAAAGAAAAAAATTAAAAGAGTCATCAAAACCATAAAATTGGGCAAGGGATGTTAGGAAGTAAATAACACTTTTTGTTTGTATGTTTCTCTTCTTAATTTTAATATAGTAATGAAGTGTTTGAACTTACAGGACCATCAGGCTAAAACACACAATTATGGGAAGGGGTTAGCAATTTTAAAAACAGGGCAACCACAAGCCAAAACCAAATATTGCATTTGCAAAAATGAAAAAAAAAAATACACTCAAGCAGATAATAACGGAGACCATCCAACCAAAAAAAAAAAGAAAGAAAGAAAGGAAGAATGGAGAACCATAGAATCAACTGGAACACGAGGTTCAAATGGCAATAAATAATCATCTATCAATTATCACCTTAAAGTCAATGACTGAACGCCCAGTCAAAAGACACAGAGTGGCTGAGTGGATAAAAAGGCCAATATTGCTGCCTACAAGAAACTCACCTTAGGACAAAGATACATACAGATTGAAAAAAAGGGTGGGGAAAAATATTTCATGCCATAAGACATGACAGAAAAGCAGGAGTGCAACACCATATCAGACAAAATAGACTTTAAAACAAAAGACATAAAGAAAGACAAAGAAGGACACTACTTAATGATAAGGGATCCATCCAAGGAGAGGATGTTACTATCGTCAACATATGCCCCAAATACAGGAGCACCCAGATACATACAACAAATATTAACAGGCATAAAGGGAGATATTGATGGGAATACAATCATAGTAGGAGACCTTAATACCCCCCTCACATCAATGACAGATCCTCTAGACAGAAAACCAATAAAGCAACAGAGATCCTAAAGGAAACAATAGAAAAGTTAGACTTCATTGTATCTTCAGGACACTACATCCAAAAAAAGCAGAATACACATTCTTCTAAATGCTCATGGAACATTCTCAAGAATTGACCACATATTGGGACACAAAGCTAACTCAATAAATGTACGAGCATAGAAATTATCTCAAGTATCTTCTCTGACCACAATCCATGAAATTAGAAATCAACATGGGAAAAGGAAAGAGAAAAAACCTACTGCATGGAGACTAAACACATGCTACTAAAAAAACCAATGGGTCAATGAGGAAATCAAGAAGGAAATTAAAAACTACCTTGAAACAAATGATAATGAAGACACAACCGCTCAAAACCTATGGGATGCTGCGAAAGCAGTGCTCAGAGGGAAAATTATAGCAATACAGGCCTTTCTCATAAAGAAGAAAGATCCCAAATTGACAACTTAACCCTCCACCTAAATGAATTAGAAAAAGAAGAACAAAAAAGTCCTAAAGTCAGCAGAAGGAAGGAAATTATAAAGATCAAAGAAATCAATGAAATAGAGACTTCAAAAAACATAGAGAAAATTAATAAAACCAAGAGCTGGTTCTTTGAAAAGGTAAACAAAATTGACAAACCCCTGGCCAGACTCACTAAAAGAGGAGAGAAAGAACCCAAATAAACAAAATTATAAATGAAAAAGGAGAAATCACAACGGATACAGCAGAAATACAAAAAACCATAAGAGAATACTATGAACAACTATACGGCCACAAGTTTGACAATCTGGAAGAAATGGACAATTTTCTAGAATCTTACAGCCTGCCAAAACTGAATCAAGTAGAAACAGACCAACTGAACAGACCAATCACTAGAAATGAAATTGAAGAGGTCATAAAATCACTCCCTACAAATAAACGTCCAGGACCAGATGGCTTCACAGGCGAATTCTATCAAACATATAAAGAGGAATTGGTGCCCATCCTCCTTAAACTCTTTCAAAAGGTTCAAGAAGAAGGAATACTCCCAAAGACATTCTATGATGCCACCATCACCCTCATTCCAAAACCAGACAGAGATACCACCAAAAAAGAAAACTATCACCCAATATCATTGATGAATATAGATGCAAAAATTCTCAACAAAATCTTGGCCAACCGAATCCAACAACATACCAAAAAAATTATACACCATGACCAGGTAGGGTTCATCCCAGGTTCACAAGGATGGTTCAACATATGCAAATCAATCAGCATCATACACCACATTAACAAAAAAAGTCAAAATCATATGATCATCTCAATAGACACAGAAAAAGCATTTGACAAAGTCCAACATCCATTCATGATCAAGACCCTCGCCAAAGTGGGTATAGAGGGAACATTCCTGAATATAATCAAAGCCATTTATGACAAACCCACAGCAAATATAATACTCAATGGGGAAAAACTGAAAGCCTTCTCACTCCAATCTGGAACAAGACAGGGATGTGCCCACTCTCACCACTGCTCTTCAACATAGTTTTGGAAGTCCTAGCCACAGCAATTAGACAAACAACAGAAATAAAAGGCATCCATATAGGAAGAGAAGAGATAAAACTGTCACTGTATGCAGATGACATGATACTATACATAGAAAACCCTAAGGACTCAACCCCAAAACTTCTTGGAACTGATTCATAAATTCAGCAAAGTAGCAGGATATAAGATGAACATTCAGAAGTCAGTTGCCATTTCTGTATACCAGCAATGAAACATTAGAAAAGGAATACAAAAATACGATACCTTTTAAAATTGCACCTCACAAAATCAAATACCTCGGAATACACCTGACCAAGGAGGTAAAGGACCTATATGCCGAGAACTATAAAACTTTAATCAAAGAATCAAAGAAGATGTAAAGAAATGGAAAGATATTCCATGTTCCTGGATTGGGAAATCAATATTGTAAAAAATGGCCATACTACCCAAAGCAATCTACAGATTCAATGCAATCCCTATCAAATGACCCAGGACATTTTTCACAGAACTAGAACAAACAATCCAAACATTTATATGGAACAACAAAAGACCCAGAATCGCCCCAAAGCAATCCTGAGAAACAAAAACCAAGCAGGAGGCATAACTCTCCCAGACTTCAAGAAATACTACAAAGCCACAGTCATCAAAACAGTGTGGTAACTGGTATCAAAACAGACAGACAGACGAATGGAACAGAATAGAGAACCCGGAAATAACCCGGACACCTATGGTCAACTAATCTTTGACAAGGGAGGCCAAGAACATCAAATGGGAAAAAGAAAGTCTATTCAGCAAGCATTGCTGGGAAACCTGGACAGCTGCATGCAAAGCAATGAAACGAGAACACACCCTCACACCATGCACAAAAATAAACTCAAAATGGCTGAAAGACTTAATATACGACAGGGCACCATCAAACTCCTAGAAGAAAACATAGGCAAAAACACTCTCTGACATCAACATCATGAATATTTCTCAGGTCAGTCCCCCAAAGCAATAGAATTAGAGCAAAAATAAACCCACGGGACCTCATCAAACTGAAAAGCTTTTGCACAGCAAAGGAAAGCAAAAAGAAAACAAAAAGAAACTTACAGAATGGGAGAAAATAGTTTCAAATGATGCAACCGACAAGGGCATAATCTCTAGAATGTATAAACAACTTATACAACCCAACAGCAAAAAAAGCCAATCAATCAATGGAAAAATGGGGCAAAAGACCTGAATAGACATTTCTCCAAAGAAGATATACAGATGGCCAACAAACACATGAAAAAATGCTCAACATCGCTGGTTATAAGAGAAATGCAAATCAAACTACCATGAGATATCACCTCACTCCAGTCAGAATGGCCATCATTAATAAATCCACAAATAATAAGTGCTGGAGGGGCTGTGGAGAAAAGGGAACCCTCCTGCACTGTTGGTGGGAATGTCAACTGGTACAGCCACTCTGGAGAAAGGTTTGGAGATACCTTAGAAATCTATACATAGAACTTCCATATGACCCCGCAATCCCATTCTTGGGCATCTATCCGGACAAAACTCTACTTAAAAGAGACACGTGCACCCGCATGTTCATTGCAGCACTATTCACAATAGCCAAGACATGGAACACCCAAATGTCCATCGACAGAGGATTGGATTCGGAAGAGGTGGTATATATACACAATGGAATACTACTCAGCCATAAAAAAGAATGACATCATGCCATTTGCAGCAACATGGATGGAACTAGAGAACCTCATACTGAGTGAAATGAGCCAGAAAGACAAAGACAAATACCATGTGATATCACTCATAACTGGAATCTAATATCCAGCACAAATGAACATCTCCTCAGAAAAGAAAATCATGGACTTGGAGAAGGACTTGTGGCTGCCTGATGGGAGGGGGAGGGGAGTGGGAGGGATCGGGAGCTTGGGCTTATCAGACACCAATTTAGAATAGATTTACAAGGAGATCCCGCTGAATAGCATTGAGAACTTTGTCTAGATACTCATGTTGCAACAGAAGAAAGGCTGGGGGAAAAATGTAATTGTAATGTATACATGTAAGGATAACCTGACCCCCTTGCTGTACAGTGGGAAAATAAAAATAAATAAATAAATATAAATAAATACATTTGTTAAAAAAAAAATGCTTGAGAGGGTGTGGAGAAAGAGGAACCCTCCTACACTGTTGTTGGGGATGTAAATTGGTGTAGCCACTATAGAAAACAGTATGGAGATTCCTTAAAAACTAAAAAGAGAGTTGCTATATGATCCAGCAATCTCACTCCTGGACATATAACCAGGAAGAAAGAAAACTCTAATTTGAAAAGATTCATGCACCCCTATGCTTGCTGCAGCACTATTTACAATAGCCAAGACTTGGAAACAATTTAAGTGTTCATCAACAAATGAATGGATAAAGAAGAAGTGGTATATATACACAATGGAATGTTGGTCATAAAAAATGAATTAAATAATGACATTTTCAGCAACATGGATACACCTAAAGATTATCATACTAAGTGAGGTAGCCTGGACAGAGAAAGACAAATATCACATGATATCACTTATTTGTGGAATCAAAAAAAAAAGATACAAATGAACTTATTCACAAAACAGAAATAGACTCACAGATGCAGAAAACCAACTTACAGTTACCAAAGGGGAAGGGGAGGGATAACTTAGGAGGTTGGGATTAGCAGATGCAAACTACTGCATATAAAATAGATAAATAACAAAGACCTACTATATATTACAGGGAACCATATTCAACCTTATAATAAATTATGATGGAAAAAACATTATAATAAACTCTAACAGAAAAAAATTTGAAAAAGATTCTTTTACACAACATTAGAAATCAACTATACTTCAATTTTTTAAATAGACGAAAGATTAAAAATTAAAATAATTATTATGAGAAAAAAAAGACAAATAGAAATTGCAAGGTTCTTTTTTAATTCTACCAACCACTTGGGTGCTGTGACTAGTCTTCATTTTCAGTCCCTTATTAGCTTTCTACTATATTAAAATTTCAACCTTTTGTTAAATGTAATTTGCTATAAAAATTATGGACAAAAGCCTTTATTACTGTAATCTCAATTAGAAACCAGGGAAATATATAATATAAACTATAAATTGTAAATACTTCAATATATATGTTGAACCTGTTATATTTTCTTAGTAATGCAAAAAGATAAAGCTATAAGGATATACCTATAATTATTTGTCTTTTTATTTTGTCTTTTTGCCATTTCTTGGGCTGCTTCCCAAGGCACATGGAGATTCCCAGACTAGGGGTCTCATTGAAGCTGTAGCTGCCGGCCTACGCCGAGCCACGTCTGCGACCCACACCACAGCTCACAGCAACACCAGATCCTTAACCCACTGAGCAACGCCAGGGATTGAACCTGTAACCTCATGGTTCCTAGTCGGATTCGTTAACCACTGAGCCACGATAGGAACTCCAATCATTATTTAAGTCTTAAACTATCGTCTCATTGACAGTAAATCGAAATGTGGATTGTGACAATGTTTTCTTCCACAAGGGTAATTTATGGAAAAATTGAAGCAGTAATCTAAAGGAGAGAATATTAGGAATTTAGCTGCTTCTGTGGTCAATTTTGCCATTATGTTAATACTGGATGTATTTTTTGACCCTTGACACATTTCAAAACATGTAAGGCAATGTTTCCACTGAAACACATGCTTATGGCTTTGTGAGCTTCTTGATCAAAATCCCCAGTATGATTCAAATTTCCCACAGCATTAAGGAGTGACAGTGGAGGAGGCAGGGGATAATAACACAAAAAGTCCCAAAGAGCCCCAAAATCTAACTTGAATTGGTAAGGCTGTGTCTCTGTTTTGAAGCATTTCACTGAATTTCATTGCTTTGCAATTTCTTGAATTTTGTTTTGTTTGCCTGGTACCCTGAAGTCAGACAGCCCAAGGAACAAGGAGCTGCCTGAATACACACTGAACCAAGGCCTCTGTCTCTAAGACATCACCCAGCCGACCTGGTGTGTCAGGACAGCTGAGCACAAGCAGAAGCTTGGCTGAACGGGGGCTGCTTGACTGTTATATTCTGAGCACAGATAGTACAGCCAGAGGGACTGTCCTGGGGTGGAGGTGGGGGCCTCTGAAAGAGCAAACCCTGACTAAGTCATCATTTACAGAGGCTGAACACCTGCCTGGGGACAGACACATAAATGGCAGAGCCGTCATGGGGACTTATTTTTCTTCCCACCTAACTTTCCAGGACAGAGGCCAAACCCCCCGGGGGGAGTGCTGCCTCCAGGAGGCAGTGGGCACAGCTGAGCAAACTGGAGCTGCCTTAGCCCAGAGTAGCCTCTCATCTCCAGGGTTGGACCAGGGAAGGCGGGTGCTGCTCAGGGAAGGAGCCCCGCTTGCCCAGGATACATTTGGAACTCTGTTCTGCCAGGGAAGCCAGGGTAGCATGCCCTTCCAAAGGGGGTTGATTCTGGAGGGCATTTTTTAAGACAGTAGACAGGCACACACTCTCCAGAGGAAAGCTGTTGGTGAGTGTGAACACCCTTGCTGTGCAAACTGCTTCAAGACACTTGCAAATTTTTCAGGCACCGACCATCACCTTTCAGCACAGATTAATTATCTTTGACACTTGCTGCTCCAAAACGTAATAGGCAGTTTGAAGCAAAGAGATATGGTTGTGTTACTGTTGTTGTTTTCATCTTGTACTCTACAGACTATCAAGCTGGTATACAAAACAGGAAGCCACATTATGACACAGAAATGTTGGCAGCAGCCTGTAAGAAATAACTTTCTCTGGGAGCTAGCAGTCAAAAGAAGCCTCTTTTGTGGAGGAAAAGATATTCTGTACATCTCCAACTGTAACGTGGAAGTGAATCATCTTGGCGATGTGCTTTTAGTTCTTTCACATGCCCACGGCGTTTGCCACCTCCAAGTAGAAGAACGATTCCCAGACAGATGGTAGGCAAGGTTGACATTTGGAAAAACAATTTGGCCCTGCACGGTTCCTGTGTAAAGGCGGAGGCTTCAAAGTTGCGCCAAAGATCTGGGCTGGTGAAAATCCAGATGGTGGCTTTGGGGATGGGAGGCCAAGATGGAGTCGAGTGAACGATAACACAAAGGCATCCGAGGAAGGCAGAGAGTGTAAGTGGAATGAGTGAGGGGCTGCAGGAAGTTCTCTCCATCTTCAGTAACCCAACAAGAAGAGGGATGATGGGAGGAAGGTTTTGGCTCCAGAGAAAGAGAAAACCTGGATGATGGGGAACAAGGTTTCAAAGTAGCCAGGATCTGCAGGTTCATCAGGAAGACTTTAAAGGAGAGCCAGGGACCAAAAGTTAAACAGAAGAAGCATTTTTTTTTTTTTTTTGCTTTTTTAGGAGCCACAACCGTGGCATATGGAAGTTCCCAGGCCAGGGGTCAAATTGGAGCTGCAGCTGCCAGCCTACACCATGGCCACAGCAACGCCAGATCCAAGCCGTGACTGCAGCTTGTGGCAACACTGGATCCTTAACCCACTGAGCAAGGCCAGGGATCGAACCTGCATCCTCGTGGATACTAGTCGGATTTGTTACTACTAAGCCACCACGGGAACTCCAGAAGAAGCATTTTCTGAAGGTGTAAGGGATTATGATGGAAAAGAAAAGGATTTTATGACGATGTTTTAGAAGGAATCATGTGATGCTGTCACACAGGCTGGACTGGAGTGGGGTGAGGTTGCTGAGTAGCAGCTGGGGTGGGGTGTCAGTGGGAGTGAGCACCATGCTCATTCCTCGCTGCCTCATGGAGGCTGCCCAAAGGCTCATGCAGCCCTGTCTCCACATCTTTACCTCTTAGGCCTGATCTGCCCAAAGCTCATTTCTGTTCCAACATTTCAGGAAAACATCTCTCAGTGGGGTCCCTAGCAGCCTCATTTCAACCAAATCTGATCACACTTTTCAGTCTCGGCCTTCCTCCACCTGCCTCAGGGACTTCATTCCAGAAATAAAGGACACAAAGAATGGGGAAAAAAATGCATTCCTAGTCACAGAAATGTAGTTATGTAGAAATTCTCAAGCAATCTACAAAAATCTCCTAGGACTAATAATAAGTGAATTTAGCATGGTTCCAGGATACAAAGTCAGCATCTAATACCAAACCACATTTCTATATACTTGAACAATTATAAATTGAGCAATAGTAAAACTAAAATTAGTAGAACAGTACCGCTTATAATAACGCCACAAAGAAATTCTTACACATAAATAAAACTACGTATGTATAAGATATATATGCTAAAAACTATCAAATGCTGATAAAAGAAATCAAAGAATAAATAATTGGGGACAGATGCTGTGTTTACAAATTGGGAAAATTAGTATAGAGGTTGTTCCCATTGTAGCGCAGTGGAAACAAATCTGAGTAATATCCATGAGGATGCAGGTTTGATCCCTGGCCTCACTCAGTGTGTCGGGGATCCAGCCTTGCTGTGGCTGTGGCATACATAGGCTGGCAGATGTAGCTCTGATTTGACCCCTAGCCTGGGAACTTCCATATGCAAAAAGCAAAAAAGAAAAATTAGTATAGAGATGATCTATCAATTCATCTTATATTACATATGTTATCTCAAATGCAGTCAAAACCTAAGCAGTATTTTTAGCTATAGATGAGTTGATTCTAAAATGAGGTGGAAAAGAAAGGGAAGTGAAATAGCCAAAAAAAAAAAAAAGACTTTTTAAAAGAAGAATTAAGTTGGAGGACTTTTCGTCCCCAGCAATCAAGACAGGATGGATTTAGCAAAAGTGTAGACACAGGAGAGGGTCCAAAAATAAACCCATGGCAATTACGCTCAATTGTTTTCTGACAAATTTGAAAAGGTAATAATTTAATGGAGAAAGATAATTTTTTCAAGAAATAATGGTGAAACAATGGGGGGCTGATTGACGGTAAGGAAGTAGCATGAGAAAATCTGGGGAAATGATGGAAATTCCACCCTTACTGTGGTAGAAGTTACATGATCCTATGTATGGATTAAAGCTCATGTAACTGAGCACTGAAATAAGGTAAATTTTATCACAGGTCATTTTTCTTAAGCATTTGCACAATTGCTTATGAAACGGTCTTTGCATAATGGAAAGGATACAGCAGATAAATGAAGATTCGATTCCAGCTCTGCTTCTCCAAGTTTGTGAGTGTGAATATTTTGATATTCGTTTTGTTGATCTAAGAAGTAGTAACATTGGCACTTTTTTCAAAATATTGCTGTGAGTGTTACACACGAGATAAGGTACATAAAATATTTCGTGCAGTAAAAAAGCTGGAGTTCCCACTGCAGCACAGTAGCTTAAGAAGCCAACTGCAGCAGCTTGGATCACTGTGGAGGTGTGGGTTCAGTCTCTGGCCCGGTGCAGTGGGTTAAAGGATCCAGTGTTGCCACAGCTGCAGCTCAGATTCAACCCCTGGCCCAGGAACTTCCATCTGCCTAGGGTGTGGTCATAAGGGAAAAAAAAAAAAAAAAAAAAAAGCTTTATACAATACTGAATATAATTGCAATAAAACATTCGTCAGAAAATTTTTTAAAGAACCTTGAATTATTCAAGAGTATATTAAAGTGCAAGGAGCAAAGATGCAGTACACTTGAACTGGGTTCTTTTAGAAGAGCATATGTAATCAAATATTTAAAGGGTATGGGTGGGGTGCCGGAAACCCCAAAAAATAGCAAGCTCCCCAGGCATAGCCAGCAATGCTGAGGGTGTGTCTCAAGGTAATGTTGGCTCTGTCATACTTACATTTGAAATCTAAAAGTCACTCCTAACAGCAGAGGGACAGAAGGAGGAAAATAAAGTTAATTAGCAGGAAACAAAGGTCTCAGAGCCCCAATTCTACAAGTGTTCATGAAGCCTAGGCTAGGCTCTAGCTTCATATTCTCCCACCCAATCTTTGTGCCCTGTCTTTTTCTGCCTTGCAGCTGCATGTTTACCCAGCGAGATGAATCAAACCTTTATTGTCTGGGGAATTCCTGTCATGGCTCAGTGGTAATGAACCTGACTAGGATCCATGAGGATTCAGGTTCGATCCCTGGCTGGCTCAGTGGGTTAAGGATCTGGTGCTGCTGTGAAGTGTGGTGTAGGTCGCAGATGTGGCTGGAATCTGGTGTTGCTGTGGCTGTGGCATAGGCTGGCAGCTGCAGCTCTGATTCTACCCCAGCCTGGGAACTTCCATATGCCACAGGTATGGCCCGAAAAAGGTAAAAATATATATTGTTTGATGGCTGAATCCTTGCAGGTCTGATTTCCGGTTTGCTGCGGGTTTTCACAGTCTGGTCTTTTTTGACAAGACAGTGATAAAAGCCTCCCCAATAAAGCTCTAATCCAGGCGTAGTCCTCACCATGTCTATTGCATAACAGCAACCTGAGTTTCCTCCAGGAGCTGGGATCCATCCCAGGCCACCACAGATGCACCCTTCTCTGTCCATGGGTTTGAGAGCTGAGGAGGCCAGAATGGCCCAGGGGGAGGGTCTTAGCTTCCACCTTCTCACTGTCCTCGCCTGGCAGGGACCAGACAGAAAACAAGCTGTCTCCTCTTGACAAGGCCACTAATCCCATCAGGAGGGCCCCACCTGCATGACCGACTTACCTCCCAAAGGCCCCACCCCCGACTCCATTACATGGGTGATGATAGTTTCAATATGTGGACTGGAGGTGCTCTGACCAGGACCAGAGTGTCATGGTCGTGAGCCCACTGTCACACCTCCTCTGCTGCCCGAAGCATCCCTATAGCATGTTGATGAATAAGGATCCCTTTCACCCAGGAATAGTGGGTCTAGAAGTCCTACCCACACCTGGAACGTGAGTCCCTCCCAAGAGCCCTGGATTGGGGTCCATTGTGTCCAGGAGCCCTGAGCCAGGGGCTCCCCCACCCCTTCTCTCTTCCACTCCCTCCCCAGCTCCAGAAACAGACTTTTTTTTTTAAATAATCACAACACTCAAGCAATATTATTTTCATAATATGATGGATGAGAATAAATGGTTATTTTTGACTTATGACATTTAATTTTTTTTCTTTTTAGGGCCACACCCATGGCATATGGAGGTTCCCAGGGGTCGAATCGGAGCTGCAGCTGCCAGCCTATGCCACAGCCACCAAAACACAGGATCCGAGCTGCGTCTGTGACCTACACCACAGCTCATGGCAATACCAGATACTTTAACCCACTGAGTGAGGCCAGGAATCGAACCTGTGTCCTCATGGATACCAGTCCAGTTCTTAAGCTGCTGAGCCACAACAGGAACTCCTTATAATGTTTAATTTCATCTGGATGGTTTTGATTTCATTTTATCCCATACTTGATTCCTGAGATCTTCTCATTCACTGGCTACATCCTTTACCTGTTCACATCCTTTACCTGTCACACCCACCTGTCTGGCCCCCCAACCCCACCCCCTGTGATGATCCTGGGGAAGGCTGGAAGTTATCAGTCACCAATTCTGGGAGGTTTCATTATGGCTGAAAACCTAAACCCCTGTGCCGTTCTGCACAGAAACATCAGCCAGTAAATACAATGTATTTTCTCATTACCTGTGTCTGGTTCTCTCACTTCACTATTAAGCACAAACCTGGCTTCTAAATCACAGGCAGCTGGAATTCTACTAGCATTCCATCACACGGGGCCTCCCACTGGAAATCAGGCCTCGGGCACGATAATAAACAGAGCCAACTGTCCGGGAACGACAGAGCGGGGAGTGTGGAGCCATCACTACTGCTGCTTGCTTGTATTTTCTGTTTGATTCGTGTGGAAACTATTCACAAGATAGAAAACATCCACCAGGCAGCAGTTTCCTTCTGTAGCTCCAAGAGGAGAAAAGACAAAATTCAAACTCACAAATTAGGTCATTACCTTCCTGACGGCGCTTCAGCACCAGGAGAAATGCATCCCGAGGTTTTTAAGGACTTGTAAGAAGCGCAAGAAAATGGTCACCATCAATGTTTCAATTGCAATAAACCTGTGATTAACCTTTCAAGACACAGAGCCAACAGCTTGTGCTCAAGAAGGGAGCTCCAGATAGAAGCGGTATTTCTCACCCCAGCAGGACGCTTTCCATTAAATTCAAATGTTCCCTATTTCTACACACATTAGCTTTACTAATTGAGACTGATGCAATGCTCTCGAAAGGCTTAAAAGCAAATATGGAGAAACACAGGTATTTGCAGGCTTTTACTGACTGATTAGCAGTGTATTTCTGTAAACAGGTGGCGCAGCGGTTGGCCCACCTGGAGGCCTGCTATCAGACCTTGATGAAAAATGCTCCTTTCCATCCGCATTAATGGCCTCTGACATCCGTGCTTTACATCCTGCTGCTGGCCTTGTCCCTGGGCGAGGCCAGCCGCCCCTCAGGATGGCTTGTTGTCTGCATGAGGTGATCATCACAGAGATAGGCAGGGGCTGGCACAGCACACATTATGGACTTGGAGAAACCCAACCAAGTGCCCGGGTCTGGAGAGGAAGTGAACAGAAGGCTTTTGCCTTCATGAGACTCGACAGAGTCTTTGCCAACCTGCTGGGGGCCTCATTTCACAGGGCTCCAGGGCAGACAGGCCAAATCTGTTTGCATCAAGTTGTGAAACGTACCTGTCTGTCTGCACAGACATTCGGTGTCCATTCCTTTCTTTCACACATATCCTTCGGTTTCTCCAGGGATTAGGCACAGCTCAAGAAACAACTCTCATGTGGCTTCTTCTTCTAATGTAAGAACCCGATGATACACAAATAACTCTATCTTGGCGACATGTCAGGGAGAAAACCCCTGTCCCTCCACGGGAAGAGGGCATCTTAAACAGGCTTGGACCAGAAGCACAGCTCACAGTCCCTTGGCCCCAGGCTGAGCTCTGCACGCAGTGGAGAGCAAAACGGGGATTCTAGAACAGACCTGAAAGCAAAATGAAAGGGAAATGAATAGAAGGAAAAAGAGACAAGATGAAAGGAAGAGGGGGAGCGAGGGTGAAAATGAGGAGGAAAGAGGAGGAAAGTGAACAGAGAGGAGAGGGGAAGCAACCACTGTGAATGGGACAGGAGCAGAGGCCTCCTGATGGGTCCCAAGACCACCCAGTGCGCCAAGGCCTTTGTCAGGTGCACCAGCGAGACCTCATTTACTGCGCATGTGTGCGGCCGTGGAACTTGATTGTAGGTTTCACTGTTGTAGAATTCCCAGAAATCACCTCAGAGGACACTGGAGAAAGATGGAGTACAGCTTTATTATGCAGGCAGGTCCACAGGGAATCACTTCCTGATCATGGACCCGGAACAGAAAGGGGGAGATATATTTATAGTGCTTGCTTACCTGTCTAACATGCTACATTAACTTTTAGTTACATGCAGGATACAGAAAGATGTATAGCTGTACAGAATATCTTATATTGTTACTTTAATGAATAACCTCAAGTACAATCTAGCTATTTTTAAATATCTTAGAACAATCGGGGCCCAAAGTTTCTCAGGTCCGAATGACTTTGTTTTTCTCAGAGCCCTCCTGGGGGTCACCCTAAGTTCACCAAGATGGACAGTGGCAGCAAGATGGCTTCGCTCTTGCCAAGCTCCCTATTCCCTTTTCTACACCCCTACATCACCTCACACAGCAAAAGTGCTTTTTACCTGTGCCTCCAGACTCAGTTGTACAGAGACCACCTGTACAGAGAGGTACATGTGAGACGTGGCTTGATGCCCGCCAGCTTCCTGGGAAGTGTAGCCACGGATCTGCTTACAAAGGGCAGTGCATCTCCCACTGGCTTTAGAATTCTTTAAACTCTCTCCAGAGAGAACAATCTTCAGCTGTGACATTTTTATTGGGTCTAATTTGAACCTTACCCCTGCCAGTAAAGAACAGGGACAAGGAAGAAAGGATGGGTAAAAGCCATTTTAGGCAAAAAGAAAATAAAATAATCTACCTGCAGAGGCTTCTGTCACCCCTCAGGAAAAAGACGCCATCCATGCAAAACAGCAACAAATATTCACTCAGGGCCTCCCTTATGTCGGGGATCTGGGTTCATCTCCTGGGAAAGGACAGCTGAAAAGACTGGCAAGGGCCCTACCAGCTCCAGGCCTCCACAGGCGCTCCCCTCCCCCACCTCGTAAGAATCCAGCCTCGGGGAGGGGGGACGTGACTTGCAAGGGTGGGTTTTGAATCCCGCGTTTCTGGGGTGTGACCTTGAAAACTTGTAAGTAAGTAGTCAGGCCTCTTCTTCTTCCACGTCCCTTTTTCCTCCGTACACTATTTATTCCCGCAGGACTGACGGGCTCCAGCTCTCCCTGGGGGCCCCTGCAAGCGTGGCTGGAGAAAGGTCTGTCCTGCTCTCAGCCCCTCTCCTGCCCGCCTCATCCTGGTCGGTGTCGCAGCTGAGTTGGGGATCGGGGGAGGCCCGGTGATGACGTTTCCATGAGGAGACCCAGGGATCCTGAATCCCACCCACGTGCCCTGACCGCCCCCCATCCCCGCCCCTCCTCCAGGAGCCACAAGGCACCACGGAAAGCAAAGCAGAGGAGTCTTTTGCGCAGTGGAGATTTGCCCCCTGAATTCATTGCACGTCTCCTGTAGCATAAAGGGACTCAGATGGCTCCATTCTTCTAAGCTAGGGAGGCTGAAGGACACAGACCAAGCCTGATCCTCTCCCAAGGCTGGTCCTCAGAGGAACCACCCTCTCTCATAGACTCACTACCACCTTCCCTGTCCAAAGCCCTCCTCAGCTAAATTTCCTTCCGCAGAATGAAAATACCAGCATGTCAGCGGACTCAGGTGCAGGCTGGGCAGTTCCTGGCTTTCTCTAAACTGCCCCTGTCTACACCCACCTGTTGCCATCCCTCTAAGGCTTAGTTCTGACCATCCTCCCAAACCTTGATGTTCCCATATTAGTCTGTGAGGGGTGGGTTTTGCTGCACATTCCACCTATAACCACTGGGATCTATGGCGTTCCCTGGCTCCCTTTCTGTGACACTGAAGTCTTGTGTTCACAACCTCCTGGTGCTTGTAACTTGATCCTGGAAAAGTTGCTTGGTGATGAGGACTTTGAATCTCTTGGGCAGTGACGTGAAGCCCACAGGACTCCCTCGTTCCACGTAACTTCATGTCTCTACTCCTGCATTGACTGTGAGGGCCGCCCTGCAGCTTCTGAGCCAAGTACTGCCCATCCTATTCTGTTGGAGGGTGGCACCCCGTGGACAAGTTTCTGCCCCTCATCTCTGCTCCAGGTTGACACAGAGCAGCCATGCCTCACATCCCACATAAGAGACACAACACTGGAGTGGTGCAGTGGTTAACAAATCCATCTAGGAACCATGAGGACAATTCCTGACCTTGCTCAGTGGGTTAAGGATCCGGCATTGCTGTGAGCTATGGTGTGGGTCACAGACGCATCTCGGATCTGGTGTTGCTGTGGCTCTGGTGTAGGCCAGCAGCTACAGCTCTGATTAGACCCCCTAGCCTGGGGACCTCCATATGCCATGGGAGTGGCCCTAGAAAAAGGCAAAAAGACAAAAAAAAAAAGAGAGAGAGAGAGAGAGACAACACTAAAATCCCACAGCACCCTTCTCCACCTGGACACCGCCCCCACCCCACCCCGGCTTCCCACATCCCCTGTGCCTAATGCCGCATCAACCGCTGTTTTAATCAGGATGTTTCTTCCAGAAGAGAAGACAGGAGATGGGTTTCCTCAAATGGCACTAAGCCAGTCTGGTTTCATCTTAAACCAGGATTCTCTGCCACAAAGTGTGACCTCTCGTCTTTTAGGAACATAGACCATTAAAGAACACGGGACCTTCGTCCACCCCTCAGCTCACCCTCCAGTGAGACATAGCCAGGGTCACAGTGACCACACACTGGGACTCCTTTCCTCTGAAGATTCCCGCCAGCTCAGTCCTCAGCCCTCCATCTCTGTGGTGCAAAGGCAGCCAGGTTCTTTGCGGGAGGCTCCCAGCCCTGCACACACCTGTGCAGGTGCAAAGACAAAGCCAGGCCAGGCACATCACAGCTTCCAATCCCAGACACTCAAAGGCCCCTCTCATTTCCACATTCTGCACAGACCCACACATTAGAGCTGCAGTGGCAATTCTACTGTCTGTTGACTGCGGGGGAAAAAAAAAAAAACACAGTACATGCGAACTATGACATTTGGAATGGATAAGCAGTGAGGTCCTACTGTACAGCACAGGGAATTATGTCCAGTCTCTTGGTATCACAGACCATGGTGGAAGATAATATGAGAAAAAAGTGTATATATTTTTATGACTGGATTGCTATGCTGTACAGCGGAAATTGGCACAACATTGTAAATCAACTATACTTTAATAAAAAATACATATAAAGAGTTCAAACTGTGGCTCAACAGTTAATGAACCCAACTAGTATCCATAAGGATGCAGGTTCGATCCCTGGCCTTGCTCAGTGGGTTAAAGATTCAGAGTTGCTGTGGCTGTGGTGTAGGCCAGCAGCTACTGCTCCGATTTGACCCCTAGCCTGGGAACTTACACATGCCGCTTATGCGGACCTAAAAAGACAAAAAAAAAAAAAAATCCATATGCTTTGGAATTCCCGTCATGGGTCAGCAGTAACGAACCTGACTGTTATCCATGAGGACAAGAATTCGATCCCTGGCCTCTCTCAGTGGGTTAGGATCCAGCATTGCCATGAGTTGTGGTATGGATCGCAGACGCAGCTTGGATCCCACGTTGCTGTGACTGTGGTGTAGGCCTGCAGGTACAGCTCTGATTAGACCCCTAGCCTGGGGACCTCCATATGCCACGGGTGTGGCCCTCAAAAGACAAATATATATACACACACACACTACATCTTTAAAAAGAGAAAAAGAAAAAAACATAATGGTGAAAAAATGTTGAGATGTAGTCAATAATTTTTTTAAGTGTTTCATTATTAATCATAATGATCTGCCCACACATACAAATAACTACATTTGAGAAGATAAGCTGAGTGTTCAGCCTACAGATCATGTGTGGTGCACACTCAGGAGCAGATGTTGGGCTTCACTCCATGGTCCTGAGGGTCCTTCCACCCCTGCAAGTCTCTGCCTTGCTGGGTCTGTGTGATTAGACAGGAATGATTTCCCACTGGAAATTAGTACAGGAGGCTCCAGGCTTAGCCCAAGTTGCGCAGCATCATGCAGACGCCTTAGTGCTTTTCTTTCTGCTGTAAACAGGAAGTTGAGGGGTTGGCAAGGGGCGTGTGGCGCCAGCTGAGGGTGCCTGCCCCTGGTGGGGACTTCCCAGAGGAGAGGACCACCACTCCTCCTCTGGGAAGAGCCAAGCAACAGTGTGTTCTGGGCCTGGCACTCTCAGGTGCTTCTTTATTGGTCAGAATTGCAATGGAATAACTTCCCCACGGGGAGAAAAGCAATTTGGTCACCTTTTAAGCGACTGGTGTTTTCTCTTCCTTTGATCATCCAAACAATGACCTATTCTGTTACTCAGGAATAAGCCCTGTCTTTTCCCCCCTCAAACTGCAAAACCTCCATCCTCTGTTTGTAAAATAGAAAACATATTTTCACCTTTCTCCTTTACATGTAAGGGCAAGAAGGATGCCCTGCTTAAAATCTTATCTGTTCCCTTGGTGAGGTATTTCCTTATGCCCAACTGGTTAGGAGGAATGGTTGCAAACATCAATTTACACTCCCAGCAAGCCTTCTGTGAGTCATTAGAACCATGACTTCTCAAAGACTCATCTTCTAAAGCCATTTCTTTTAAAGACAGGAAAAGCTCCCAGAGATTGATGCATCCACTTCTAAGGAGGAGATACAAATTTAAAGCTTCAATCTCCTTTCTGAGGTTCGTGAATAAAACCCACTTGATGAGTAAGTTTTATGAATATGACCTGCCTAGGGTCTAGGTATACTGTTGTTTATTCATTTTATTTTCTTGCCAAGGAAGCATTTTTTTCTCCAAGGGGCCATAAGTCTAATGAATGCCAGGAAGGATCCTACCCCAAGTTCAGGTAATGATGTCTTTGAACTATACAACACCTCAATTCTCTCTGACATGAAATAAACACATCCTCCCAGTATTTATGAGCATAAGCTGTGCACCAGCTTTTAAGACATCATCCCCATCGGTCTGGGAAAACCACAGCCTGCAAGCAAGATGAGGAGAGGTACCCAGGCTAGTCTTGCTGAGACTGGAAGCCTTCTCAGGCAGGGATATCTCAACAGAGACCCAACAGAAGAGGAAAAGCTGTGGACAACTTAAGCAGTGCCCCTCAAAACAAGGACCACTCCCACCAGTGCCAATCACTGTCATTATCACAGCAAGAAAAGTACAAAACAGGGAGCAGACATGCAGATTTTATGGCAATCGGAGTTACTGTGACATCCAAGCAGGTGACCAGCAGGTTTATATTGTATGGGCATTTGTTTATTATTTTCTAATAGTTCTTGCTATTTTATTTTACAAAACCTATTAGTCTGCAATGAAATCTGGTCCATCTCCACCACTGACTTGAGAATTGTCTCTCCCTCAAACAATTTTGCTGGCTCTACACGACTTAAACAAGAAAACTACCTGCAACAATGGAATTGTTTCCTCTTCTTGTACATGAGCAACGAAGCTTTCCCTGGGGATCTGCGTGAAAAATGATCGTGGCTTGCACCATCAAAATCACACCCATCATTGTGATTTCTGACCCATTTGCCCCCAAGAATAATTCTCAGTCACCAGAGTTTTGACAATCTTCATAGGGATTCTTTTTATTTTTGTTCCTCTCTTTTCAAACTTGTGCACTGAAGTTTGGCCCTTGCCATTAGCCTCTACATGGAGTAAAACATGAGCTACTGCATAGCTGCCAACCCACAGCATCCCTTGAGTGGAGCTCAGGGTGGAGACCAGGAGGGAGGCGCTCTGTGCTCAGGGAAAACTGGAAGAACAGGTCTGCAGACAATCAGATATTTTTAGGAGAAGATTTTATGCGCCCAATTCTTGCATCTTCTCCTATCTAGAAAAACACTAAAATTCTTCACAGTGATGTCTGCTTCTGTGACCTTCAGGAGATCGGCAACAAACTTTTGTAAAATGTGTGTGTGCGCTGCATGCGTCTCCCCCTCACCTTGATCGAATCCTGATGTTCTCCCCTTTTCCTCCTTGGATGGTATTTCTGCCCAGTCTGTAGTTAAGGATAAAGAATGTCACAGTCATTTGTGAATGCAGTCGCCTCCAAGGGTAAGAGTCAGTAAGTCCCCCATGCTGTGCAAACTCAGGATGCTGGCCCTGATAGTGGAGGCAC
This sequence comes from Phacochoerus africanus, assembly GCF_016906955.1. NCBI lineage: Eukaryota > Metazoa > Chordata > Mammalia > Artiodactyla > Suidae > Phacochoerus > Phacochoerus africanus. The sequence goes on along the minus strand of NC_062548.1, from coordinate 51,989,727 downwards.
ATATCAAAGGAAGGGTTTCCGGGAGCCCAGGCCTCTTTTTTCCTGCTCCCTGACCTTTGTTGCAAAACCGCCTATATACCCTAGCTCCTCCCTTGCCTCCTCCAAGAGGTTTCTAGGGGCTACCTGAGATGTTGTCTCCTGGGCTTAAGTCCTAATTTTGCCCCAAATAAAACTTAACTCTCAACTTTCAGGTTGTGGACTTTTTGGTCGAAAAAGTAAATCAGGGAAGAGGATGACTGCAATAAAAGCCCGCCATGGTGATGGGTGCTCCTGGTCTCTGGGAGTTCATCCCACAGCTGGTTCCCTTTGAGCTTCCTTCTCCTCCGGAGCTTGATCCCAGGTGGCAGGGAGGTCACCAGCTGACGGAGCAAGCAAACAGCCACACACTCCAATTGCGAAGCTTTCTCAAAAGCAAACATCTCCGGCAAGTGCCACAAAGGAAGCTTTCTTTGTTCTATTTTATTCTTTTCAAATGAATTCCAGTCATCAGAGAAGCAAGCTCCCCAGGAGTCAGCCTAGGGTGATAAAAGGGCTTGAGTCTGTCATCTGAGGAGCAGACAGATGGAGGGCTTCTCTGAAGGAGGCAAGGAATGGGGTTATATTGCAGGGAATTTCAAAGAATGTTCCAGAAGAAAAGTGTATTGAGGGCTACCTAAGATTACCTGAGTTTTTATATCAGACAAATTTGAAAATAAACCTTCCCTTCTGCTCCTTTCTTCAATATACTATGAAATCAGCTTATTTAGCCCAGAATCCATAGTTTTATCGCCAGTTCTTTATTGTCTGGATGAAACTGCCAGCGTGAGAGTGGCGGTGGGTGCCAGGAGAAAAATTAGCATCGGGAGATGGAAACATTTGGAGGTACTGCAGAACTGGGTGGAGCTGCCACAAACCCCACTTTACAAGTGACTTTCTTCCCAATCTGCTTTGACCTTGCCTTGCTGCTGTGTTTCACCCTTTGATGCTGCATGTCCCCCTCCTGCCAGTTGACGGGACTTCTCTGCTGCCTCCCAATACCTCATTTCAAAGATATTTAAATCTGGGACTACTGCCTACATATCTCAAGTAAAAAGTTCACTAGCTCAAATAAAATAGCATTAGTTTGTCTTATTTTCCAGATTTGTGTTTTTAATAATTTCCTTTTTTCTTTAAAGATCTGGACTACTTGGGTTGTTTGGTTGATGTGATCCTCAGTTGATTCGAAGAATTTTATTTCTGTGTCTGAAATATAACAAAGATTGTTAACGTTCAAACATGCTGGGGTTTTTCCTGTGTTTTGTTTTGTTTTGTTTCTTTTTAAGGGCCATGACTGCTGCATATGGAGGTTCCCAGGCTAGGGATCAAATCAGAACTACAGATGCTGGCCTATGCCACCGCCACAGCAACGCAGGATCCGAGCCATGTGTGCGACCCATATCGCATCTCATGGCAATGCCGGATCCTTAACCCACTGAGCGAGGCCAGGGATCAAGCCCACATCGTCATGGGCATTGGTCTGATTCATTTCTGCTGCGCCATAGTGGGAACTCCCTCAAAGATGCCATTTTAAGATCACTTGTGGGGAGTTCCTCATTCCAAGTCTGAGCTGGAATGTTGGACAACAAGGTTCCACCAGGGGCCCTGGTTCTCAGCCTCTGGTTTCTTCCCTCACAGAGTCCCAGACGCTGTTCCCTAGGCAACTCAGTTCCTTTCCTAGAAAACTGTAGTTAATAACAGGAGGATTGAGATTGATCAGTGTATGTTGTGGGGAAATGAAACTTACTCTAATCATTTCCATTAATAGTCTAGGACTCACAAAATTAATAATTTGTGTACTTTATATTTGTCTTCAGAGTGTTCTGTAATTTGCAATGCCCAGTCGTGGACATTACGTCATTTATCTGCAGAAATAAAAAGTATCTGTGAAATTATTTTAATAATGTATATAATTATTAGTAAGTTATATTTAATAATTTATGTAATTATACATTATTTAACAATTTATGTTTAATGATTTATATAATTATATAAATAATTTAATAAATTATCTATGAAAATTATCTACGAAAGTGATTGATAGTCCATACTCTTGGAGAAAAAAATGACTCTTGCTCAGATCATCAGTGTCAGAAAGTGAGACACATGAACATGGGGAGATCTCGACAAGGCTCTTTACTTCTGCAGAAGGGCGCAGGTGCTCAAAAAGCACGCGCAAAGAAGAAAAGACCCTCTTTATTTATCCCTAACGCAGCTGATGTACCTGTCCCCTTCCCATCGGTCAGGTCAGGGTGCATATTCTTCTCGGTTGGCTCATTTGAAACAAACTGTTGCTGGGAGAAGAGGCAAACAAGCATTGAGTTTTCCCTTCATAGTACATGTCTTTCACGAGCCCTGCTTCCCCAGATGCTCTCTGTCACCTGCTACATAGCAGGTAGTAGGTCAGTTTGAGGTTACCTGAGGCTCCAGTTACATATCTGGTGTTAAGGACACATAGATGGAAGTGTCTTCCTCCTTTGTGCAAGCCCATGTCTGAATTTCTAAAAAGCATTTCATTTTGAAATTCTCACCAGCCTATGCTGTTAAGTGATACTATTCGTCCTGCAGCAGCTGGGGCATGGGAGGGCTTGGACCTCCACCCGGTGCCCATTAGAACTGCGTGGACCACAGGCATTTTGTTAAAATGCCAGTGTCCAGGCCCCTCTCCAAGCCAAGTCATTCAAAACTGCTGAGGGTGGAGCCTGAACCGTCATCTTTCTAAAGGCTTCTCCAATGTTTCGAACATGTGGCAGGTTGAGAACCACCATGGAAAGAGCTCCAGCTTTGGATTCAAAACACCTGGGTTTGGAATCGGTGTCTGCTCTTCTCCTGTGCTCTTATTTGAGGTAATTTAATAATTTCTCTGAACCTCAGTTTTCTTAGCCATAAAATTTGGAATAGTGGTTTGTGTTTCACAGGGTGAATGACAGGGATAGCTGAAGGAACAGAGGACAATAACCAGCAGATAGTAAGTTTTCAATAAATAATAGATTCCTGTTCTGTCCCATCTGACATTAGCAGACGGCCTTTGTCTGAGAGTCGCCATATTAGAAGCATGATTCCTTATGTCACGTAATCAAAAACATACCAGTTGGAGTTCCCGTTGTGGCTCAGTGGAAACGAATCTGACTACCGTCCATAAGGACACAGGTTCGATCCCTGGCCTTGCTCAGTGGGTTAAGGATCCTGCACTGCCATGGGCTGTGGTGTAGGTCACAGATGCTGCTTGGATCCTTTGTTGCTATGGCTGTGGTGTAGGCCAGCAGCTACAGGTCCAATTCAACCCCTAGCCTCCATATGCCGTGGGTGTAGCCCTAAAAAAAAGACCAAAAAAGAAAAACCAATCTGCTTACATTTTCCAAATAACAAGCCATGGATTTTCCTAGAAGAGAAGATGGGTGATTTTTGCACGTTACATTCATACATGGCAGGCTCTCCTAAATCTGCCCCCAAACAACCAAGCTGGAGTGTGATCTGCGCAACAAAGAGCAGCCGATCTAGTGCTCAAGCACTGACTCTTGAGAGCTTTTGAAACTGCCCTTATCAGCAGCATATTTAAATTCAAGGCTCGAGTTCCTGCCGTGGCTCAGCGGTTAACAAACCCAACTAGTATCCATGAGGATGCCAGTTTGATCCCTGGCCTTGCTCAGTGGGTTAAGGATCCAGCATTGCCATGAGCTGTGGTGTAGGCTGGCAGCTGTAGCTCCGATTCGACCCCTAACCTGGGAACATCCATATGCCATGGGCATAGCCTTAAAAAGACCAAAAAAAAAAAAAAACCTGAAAATAAAGGTATTTTTTTTAATTTAAAATAAATAAATTCAAGGCGAAGTAGCAATTTGGGAAGGTTCCAGAAATGTACAGTAAGTCCTCACTCTGTGAGAACATGTCACAGAGCAAGTAAGGCTTAGTAACCAGGCTGGAGCTAAAGGGAGCTTCTGGGCCAAAGTCAGATTTTGAATTATACTCTGGCCAACTACCAAAAAGCCCTTACGTGTCTAACTGGAGAGACCACAAAATGTTTTGTCATCTGCCACCTCATTCTTATTTTGTTATCTGATGTGTATAGTCTATGGCATGAGGGCAAGTTAAATGTCTCAGAAGAGGGAATACACTCAGAAATTAGAAGTACCTGAAGAGTAAAGAAATATATTTACCCTAAACCCATAGTTAGGAAGTAGATGATAGTTGTATCCAGGAATAACTAAAGGACTAACAAGACCAATAATATAGTTGAGATGCATGAAGAACGTCTCACCCAGAGTTCCCCTTGTGACTCAGTGGGTTAAGAACCCAACATAGCCTCCATGTGATACGGGTTCAATTCCTGGTCTCACTCAGTGGGATAAGGATCTGGCATTGCTGCAAGCTGAGGTGTAGGTCACAGATGCAGCTTGGATCCCACGTTGCTGCAGTGGCATAGGCCACAGCTGCAGCTATGATGCGACCTCTAGCTGAGGAAATTCCATACACCATATGGCCATAAAAAGAAAAAACAAAAACAAAACAAACCAAAAGTCTCTCCTGCTTAATAGGACAAGGTGACTCCAAGACCAAGGAACACGTAGAACCTGCTTGACTCCACCTGGTGTATCTTGATGGACATAATGTTGGCTACTGCATGTTAAATTGCTTCCCTTAAAGTTTCCATAACTTGGACTTGATACTGACTCAGGCTTGCCACCTCATCCAAATGCATGAGCCTTTGGTGCAGTGATAATTTGGATCACTCAACTAGTGCCATGGCTGAATGTTTTTGCTCCCCAAATCCATATGCTGAAGCCCTAGTCCCCAGTGTGATGGTATTTGGATAAGCGCTTTTGGAAGGTAGTTAGGTTTTGATGATGAGACCCTGGTGATGGGATTGGTGCCTTTATAAGAAGAGACGGCAGCGAGCTTGCTACCCTGCGAATACACAGGGAGATGGCACCAGCTTACAAGCCAAGGAGAGGACCTAGAATGAAACTACCTTGTCACAGCATGATCTTCAACCTCCCAGCCTCCAGAACTATGATAAATTTCTGTTATTTAAGCAGTCAGTCTATGGTACTTTGATATAGCAGCCAGAGCAGGCTGATACAGATGGGGAGATAGTGACGGGGAAGCAAATAGGACAAAGGGGTCCAGGGAAGCTACTTGTGGCTGATGCCATTTGGCAGAATTAATAGAGATCATTACTTGTGGTTGGAAGCTCTGCTGCTCATCCTAAATTACAGCCATACCTTTAATTAATATTGGTCATCTATTACTTGTGGTTACTCCTATCTGGAAGGGTTTGTAATAAATACAGGGCAGCAGGGAGTAGGGAAGGCTTTTGCTAGTAGCACTGCATGTTTCAGGGAGTTAGCATCAATCATCCACCCCTGTTGTTTACGAAAGGGCCAGCCATCTATTTCATTGTTGTGGCACAACAATTACACACCTTCATAACCGGAGCTTAATAATAAATGCATAACCATCTAACAGAGGAAGTCCAAGAAGCTGCCATGTCAGATTTATTCATTCAGTCATTCATTCATGAGGTACTGCTGATTTACAGTATTTTATTAGTTTCATGTGGTCAACATAGTGGTTCAATATTGGTACAATATTGGTTCCAAATTTTATAGATCCTATTCCATTTAAGTTATTATAAAATAATGGCTCTTTCCCTGTGTTGTATAGTATATCCTTCTTGCTGATTTATTTTTGACATCATAGTTTGTATGTCTTAATCCCCATTCTCTCTCTCCACTCGTCACCACCAAGACTTTATACAATTAAAACGGCAAAAGTAAGATACAGAGAGAATTCTAAAGCAAGACAAAAACAAAGAGTCATCTAGAAGGGAACCTCCATAAAGATATCAGCTGATTTTCTGCAGAAACTTTACATCATTATCATTTGCTCTCATGGTATGATTGTGTTCCTTTCTCTCCATTTTTCATGTGTCCTTAGTAGGTTTTTGATTTGTGATTACCATGGAGTTCATATGGTATCTATTTGTTTTAAACTAATATCTGGTTAAGTTAAACATTTCTGAAAGAGCTACATGTTTACTCCCTGCCCCCTGTTTTGTGTTTTTTATGCCGTATTTGGTACCTGCATGTCTATCCTTTAACTGTTTATTATAGCTGTATTTTATTTTACACTGTATATTTTTCTAATATTTGTACTGGCTTGAGTTGTTGATACACAGCCTTCACTGTATAGCTGCCTTTTCTAGTGGAATTTCTCCTTTCTTATAGACGCCTACTTTCTGTTATAGCATTTCCTTTTCCATTTAAAGAAAACCCTTTAATACTTCCTGTACAATTGATGTGGTATTGATGACCTCTTTTAGTTTTTGCTTGTCTAAGAAATTCTTTCTCTCTTCATCAAGTCTGAATGATAAACTTGCTGGTGGTACCCTACATTGTAGGTTTTTTTCCCCTTTGGGCACTTTAAATATATCATAATAATGATGACAATTAAATAATAATAATAGCTAAAACAAGTAACAAGTAGAAATACGTACATACTTTTCAATAATCACTTTACATATCAATGGACTAAGAGCTCCAATCAAGATTTAAGGGAGTTTATTGGGGAAAACACCAAGACCCATCTGTATGATGCCTACAAAGGACTTACATCAGAGCCAAAGATTCACACACACTGAAAGTGAGAGAATGGAAAAAGATATTTCATGCAAATTGAAAGGAAAAGAAACTTGGGGTTGCCGTACTCAAAACAGAAAAAGTAGGCTTCGAAACAAAGTCTATCATGCAGATGGCCAAAAAACACTGAAAAGATGTTCAACATCACTCATTATTAGAGAAATGCAAATCAAAACTTCTATGAGCTACCACCTTACACCAGCCAGAATGGCCATCTTCAAAAAGTCTACGAACAATAAGGGCTGGAGAGGGTGTGGAGAAAAAGGAACCCTAGTACACTGCTGGTGGGATTGTAAATTGGTGCAACCACTGTGGAAAGCAGAATGGAGATGCCTCAGAAAACTAAACATAGAACTACCATTTGATCCAGCAATCCCACTCCTGGGCATCTATCCAGAGAAAACCATGACTTGCAAAGACACATGTACTCCGATGTTCATTGAAGCATTATTTGCAGTAGCCAAGACATGGAAACAATCTAAATGTCCATCGACAGAGGAGTGGATCAAGAAGATGTGGTACATATACACAATGGAATATTACTCAGCCATTAAAAGGAAACGATAATGGCATTTGCAACAACACGGATGGACCTAGATATTACCATGCTAAGTGAAGTTAGCCAGACAGTGGGACACCAACATCAGATGCTATCACTTATATGTGGAAAGAGAAGAAAAAAATATATAAGAAAATGTTGAGCTATGCCTGGAATAATAAAGGGGTACAACAACAACAACAACAAAGACAAAAAAAGACAAAAAATAAAAAAAAATAAAGGGGTGGAGGGAACCTGTTTGTCTTTTTCTTCAACCAACACTTCATCTTTCCATATGCAGCCAGTATGTGCAGGTCCCTGGGGCAGGTGGTGGAATGGGTTCGTTAAACAGTGATTTAGGATAAACAAAGACAAGAGCCTTGCTGCTGAGGTTCCTGCACCAGCAAATCAGCACCTTAAAAGTAGCTCACAGCTATTTCAGGAATCACAGAGCCACTCATGGAACAGGAGCCAAGGGATCACCCAGCAAGAATTAGAAACTCGGGCGAGATTACACACACAGACACACACACACACACACACACACACACACACACACACACACATTCTCTGACTGCCTAACAGTGTCAAAGAAGAGCCACCCTGGACTGTCAGTGGCTTTCCTGACCAAACAGATGCATCAGCAGAGTTAACTCCAAAATAACGCAAGCAGGAACGAAACGTACATTACAAGTTGCCTGAGATGGATTTGATCTGTATTCATAATATCTCCCTCTTATGCCTTAGCTTTATGACTTGGCAGTGGAAGTCATTTTGACACAAAGTCTTTAATAACATTGGTATTCATCCAAGACTATTCGATACATCCAATTAATATGTTCTGCAGATGATCTGTCACCCTGCAAGGCTGCTAAATGAATCAAACTCATTAAGTACTCCCTTTTATTAATAGCACAAGTCGAGAATCTCTGCAATGCAGAAAAGCTATTAGCAGAACTGGCTTCTGCCTCTTGTTTGAACACATCACACAGGACGGATGTGAATCAAGATAATACACAAACCCGGAACAAACAGCCCTGAACCTGGTCTGGGGGCAACCGAGGTACTGCGTCCTCGAGCTACTGGAAAACAGGTATCAAAGAGAAGTTCTGGTTGGAGCAAAGCCTGTGCACACATAAGTCAGTCTGAAAAAACATTATTTACAAACATTTTTCAAAACAAAAGAAAGCATAGAATCGTAGATTATTAGATTAGGCAAGACCCCAAAGATCGTCTAGCCCAGAGGTCTTCAACTGTTACTGTAAATAAGAATTACCTGGAATCTTAAATAAAAACACACAATGTTTGTTAAACAAGTGCCAATAAATCTTCAAGCATCAAAATGATACAAAGTCTGTTCTGTGAATATAGTTGAATTAAATTAAAAAGAAGTATCAGAAAAGTCCCAAACACTTGGAAATTATGCAACACATTTTTAAGTAATCCCTGAGTCAAAGAACAAGTTCTAAATAAGTTAGAAAACATTTTGAACTAAATAATAATTGATATACAACATATTAACATTTGTGGGATGCAGCAAAAATAGCATTTGAACATAGATTTATGGCTTTCAAAGGGATATAATAGAAGAGAAAAAAATAAATCAATAATCTGTGTTTCTACCTTAATAAATTAGGAAAAGAGGAGAAATTAGGCCTAAAACAAGCAAAAGCCTGGAAAGATTAAAAATGGAAATTAAAATAGAATAGAGAAAAACAATAGAGAAAATAACTCAAAAGTTGTTTCAATTCTTAAAAAAATCAATACCGTTAATCAACCTCTAGAAAAACTGATCAAGAAAGAGAAAGAGGAGTTCCCATTGTGGCTCAGTGGAAATGAATCTGACTAGCATCCATGAGGATGCAAGTTCCATCCCTGGCCACACACAGTGGGTTAAAGTTTCGAGCGTTGCCATGAGCTGAGGTGTAGGTCGAAGATGAGGCTAGAATCCTTTGTTGCTATGGCTGTGGTGTAGGCCGGCAGCTCCAGTTTGACCCCCAGCCTGGGAATCTCCATATGCCACAGGTGCAGCCCTAAAAAGACAAAAAAAAAAAAAAAAGGAAGGAAGCGAGAGAGGCAAATTATTACCATTAGAGTGAAAAAAAAAAAGAGACATCACAAAAATCTAAAAGGTATTATAGAATACAAGAAAATATTATAAATAATTTAGGCAAATAAATTGTTAAATGTAGATGAGAATTCTAAATTCTTTGAAATACACCAAATTGACAGAAGAAGAAATAGAAAACCTTAATAGTACTTCTGGTGAAGAAATTATTGAGTAATTAACATTCCCATGAAGAAACATCAAGCCAGCAAGGTTTCACTGGTAGATTTTATCAAATATTTAAGGGCAAAATATGACCAATGTGATACAGAAACTAGAAACTAGAAAGGTCATTATAAAAAGAGAAAGGTATTATTACTATCCCTCATGAAAGCTCAGACATAAGAATATTGAACCAAACATTGGAACAATCAAACCCATCAAAAACTAATCTTGCTAAAGTGCCATGGCCTAGTTTGCCACGTCGACAGAATAGAGGAGAAAAAAAAATTTATTTGCCATTCTCAAATTATATAGATACCAAAAAAGTATCTGACAACATTCAATCCCTTTATGATATAAACCTTCAGCAAACTAGAAATACGAAGTTTTCTCAATTTGACAAAAGGTTATCTTCCCCAAAATGTTACACTGTATTCAATGATGAAAATTATGCTTTCCCAATAAACTTAGAAATCCTGGTGGAATGTAATTAGATGAGTTGGAAACATCTCCAAGACCTGAAGATTTCTTTAAATGAAGACTCTCAGGCCCACACAGGGTGGACCAGCCTACTCGGGTAAACAGTCATCAGAACTGAGAGGTGAGGTGGCCCCTCCAGACACAGTGGGTGCAGCATTGCCATGACAACATGGTAAGTACCCCCAGCACCCCTCACTCTGGCCAAGCATCAGGCAGGGTGACCAAAATGTCCCAATAGCCCATATACAGTGGAAAAGCCAAAGTCGGGGCAGCCACCCCAGCTGCTGGGAAGGAACCCACTGTGGGTTCAAGAGGAGAGTGAACCCAAGAGGAAAACTCCATAAATAAAACCCAAAGTCAGGTCTCAGTCCAACCAGAGCCTAGTCCAAAGCAGGCAGGGGACACCAGGAGGGGTTTCTAGATCAGCCCACAGGGAGGTGGACCCTTCCTATAAACGCAGACCGGGGCTTGGGTCCAGTCCAACCCCAGCTGCTTCTCTACCTTTGATGGCCCTGAAACCATAGTGAAAGGACATCCCAGGAGGCTGCTGGGCCAGGAGAGGGGACTGTCCCTCCCTTGGCATCTTCCTGCCCGAGGACACAGCAGGGGGCAGGTACTGCACAAAGAAGCTGCCCAGGGGCTCTGGGTGGCCCCAAAAGCCTCAGGGTGGACAGGGAGGAGACAGCTGAGCCCCAGCCTGGAGAGAAGGCTGAGGCACAGGGAGGAGGATTGGATTCCTGCTGGCTGGAAATTTCTATAGCCTTTTAAGCCATCAAAATATTTTCTGGAGCACTAGGTGAGGAAAAACCCAGGAAGTCTCGGCCAATCGCACTTTTGGGTCTGCCTTGAAATGTGACCGTAGTATATCCACATCTATACCTAGTTTTATCATGTAACTTTGGAAAAGCCCCAAATGTCTGAGCTCCCAATGCCTGGAAACACCCGCAGACTCTCGGCAGAGCCTCAACCAAACTTTCAGACTTACACCCTCACGTCTTAAAACCTCAGGGCAATGTGCATGGCCCCCAGCACAGTTAATAAAAGAGCAGTGACGACGGAGCTTCCTTCAGGCCTGAGCCAGAATGCAGACACTCTGAGGCATCTCTTTCCCCTACCATCTCCGAGGGGATGCTGTGCTCAGAACGCGGGTGGTTCAGGCAGAATATATGGGATGGGGTCCCTGGATGGGTGTGAGGTAAGGGGAGCACGAGACCCATGTGTTGTGTTTGTTGTCCCCATTCTTCTCTGTGCACCAGGACAGGGCTCAGGGGATTCTAAAGCAGGTGAGGAGTTCCCATTTCGGCGCAGCAGAAATGAATCCATCTAGTATCCATGAGGATGCAGGTTCCATCCCTGGTCTCGCTCATTGGGTTGGGGACCTGGTGTTGCCATGAGTTGTGGTGTAGCTCACAGAAGTGGCTCAGATCTGGCGTTGCTATGGCTGTGGTGTAGGCCAGCAGCTATAGCTTTGATTCGACTGCAAGCTGGGAACTTCCATATGCCGTGGGCGTGACCCTAAAAAAGCAAAAAATAAAATAAAATAAAATTTAATTAATTTAGTTTAATTTAATAAAATAAAGCAGGTGAGATGCAGCCTAAGAGGGAGAAAGAGAGGAGGAGAGATGAGAGAGTGACAGGGCCCAGGAAGGGCAGGGAGAGAGGTGCTTTGTCACACGTTTTCAAGTTTAAATTCCCAAGAAAAAAGCCACCCTCCACCAGAGCAGACAGACCTGTTCCAAGGTCAGAGAAAATTTGGAAATACAGGGTGGGGGTGGGGTGCTTGTTGTGCCAGCTTGACTTGAAGGGAGCCTGGCAGGTTCTCCAGGCAGTGACGGCAGAGCAAGGGCTCCTCACACCAAACGCACTGCTTCGTGCTGGCTCTTTCTGTCTTAATGCATTATTATGATATGAACAAAATTCTATCCAAGTCCAATTGAGGAGTTCTCCTATGGCCCGGGTTAAGGATCCGATTCCCCCGTTGTCCCTGCAGCAGCTCAGGTAGCTGCTGTGGAGCGGTTCCATCCCTGGCCCAGAAATTTCTACGGAAGCCAAAAAATAAAAATAAAAGTTAAGTCAAATTCATCCACGGTTTAGCAGTTCTCAGATTTCCCCACAAATGTCAGGTTCTTTCCATTCATCTTGTCTGCCTCCTGACATAACCACTGGAATGTGAGAGAGTCGGGGGGCGGGGGCACGTCCTGGTCCCCGCCCCAGGCTGACTTAGCAACGCCTAGGCCAGAGTCTTCTCCGGGGTTCTGGAGAGACCACCCGCCCAGCGCCGTCCGTGCCTGGAGGCGTTGTTTCTTGCTGACCAGAGAGAAGGCCGTGAACAGTTCTCGCTGCTTTATTCCTTGTCCACCTGCGCTGGTATAAAGCCTTAAGCCTCAGGTCTCAGCAGTGTCAGGGACCTCCCCGTGCAACCTCCTGCTGTTCCGCCTTCTCCCTGTCTGGATGTCTGACTCTGCACCCTCGGGGCAGCCACATCCCACAACGTGGAGGGAGAATAAACAGGCTGAATGGACAGGGGCGGGGAAGACATGGGATGCTGGCGGAGGTCGGAGGTACTAGCGTGGCAGCCGCCCTCTAGAACACCTGCTATAGGATTCCGAGGCCATTCTGAGCGCAGTGAGCCAGGGTCACACAGGCCAGAGTCGGGAGATGACCCAGAATGGAGGCTGACCCATTACTAGTCCAGGGCAGCCCAGGCTGGCTGAGCCCGGAGAGCCTGAACCTGTCGGGAGCCGAATGGGCAACATTCCAGAAAGAACATCTGCACGGGGTGGTCCAGGCAGCAGTGACTCCAGGATGCCAGGCTGCGGGGCGGGTGTCGACTCTGAGGCTCCAGAGGCTAAGTCCCCATCCCCACCCCACCTCCACCCCACCCCCACTGGAAACCCACAGCGACCTCAGACACAGCCCATCACATGTGCTACCAAGTAGCTTTGGGATTCAGAGCATGTGATTATAACGGGGAAATGTGACTTCAGAGCTGTATAAGTGGCTTTTCCAGAAGCTTGGCAAAGTCTTCGTGGGCAGTGAGGCTGGCCACCCCTGCCCAGCTCAACAATCCCCAAAGAAATACACCAGCTTTGCAGGGTTGCACTGCTTCTCAACAGGTTTCTCCGCATAAAATCGCCAGAAATTTTTAATTGATTTGCTCTAATTTCTGGTGCCATCTAACATTTTTCAAGGAAAATTGTTTAAGAGAGTAGTTCAGTTGGCTTATGAAAGCACAGGCGTTGCCAGAGCCTATTAAGTAGGGAAAATGATGATCTAAACAAATGGGGCTTTTTGTTTACCTTGATTTCCCTAGGGCTTCCTAAGGAAGGCTGTCTGCAGCTTCATCAGCTCCAGTTTGGGGTGGAGGAGGTGCTGTCTGCAGTTCTGCGTCAGGTTAGGGAATTTTCTGGAATGATGTGGCTTAGGGATGCAAAGCTTCCTTAACACACCCAAGGTCTGAGGGACTTCAGGGTACCACTGTGGTCTTTCTTCAAAAAATGTTTGCGAATTCCCCTACCGGGTAACTCTGGGATTCTGTTGCATAACATTAATGAGAATTACTTACTGTCTGTTTCAGATGACACCTGATCTCAGAGTTTTAGTAAAATCTCGACCCCCCCCCCCCGCCCCAGAATTGTTCTGTAAAGATAAACTGTCAAATTGTTGGACACTGAACTAGCGTCTATTTTATGTGTCCGCACCCAATTTTTGCTTTACTTTTGCTTTTTCTTCAGGGTACTCATAACTTTAAAGTGCAGTTTGTTTTGCCTTACAATAGTATACATAAAATACTGCATGATTCAGAAATGAAAACAGAATAAATTCTTGTTTTCATTAGGAAAGAAAGTAGGCTTGGGCAATGCAGCATAAACCAGACACCAGTATGAGAGCCAGGCTGTATGGCTGCCCATGCCTGCCCAGAAATCTCTCTTTTTTTTTTTTTTTGTCTTTTGTCCTTTTAGGGCCACACCTGTGGCATATGGAGGTTCCCAAGCTAGGGGTCTAATTGGAGCTGTAGCTGCCAGCCTACACCACAGCCACAGCAACACTGGATCTGAGCCACGCCTGCAACCTACGTCACAGCTCACAGCAATGTGGGATCCTTAACCCACTGAGTGAGGACAGGGTTCGAACCTGTAACCACATGGTCCCTAGTCAGATTTGTTTCTGACACGCCATGACGGGAACTCCCCAGAAATCTTTACATCACTGGTTTTCTCATGTCAACAAAGAGTAGCTCATAGCAATCAGAGAGAGAGAGAGAGAAAGAAAGAAAGAAAGAAAGAAAGAAAGAAAGAAAGAAAGAAAGAAAGAAAGAAAGAAAGAAAGAAAGAAAGAAAGAAGAAAGAAGAAGGAAGGAAGGAAGGAAGGAAGGAAGGAAGGAAGGAAGGAAGGAAGGAAGGAAGGAAGGAAGAGAGGGAAAGAGAGAAAGAGAAAGAGTAAGAAAGGAAAGAAGGAAGAAAAGACAGGAAGGAAGGGGAGAAGGAAAGAAGAAGAGAAAAGCATCCAAATTGGAAAGAAAGAAAGCTTTCGTGTTTGCAGATGACATGATTCTATCTGTAGAAAATCCTAAAAACAACACCCAAATGCTACTAGAACTCATCAATGAATTTGGTAAATTGGTAGGATACAAAATTAACGTACAGAAATCTATTATATTTACATATATTAACATCAAACTATTAGAAAGACAAATTAAGAAAACAACCCCATTTACCATTGTAAAAAGAATAAATTACCTAGGAATAAATCTGTACTCAGAAAACTAGAAGACAGTGGTGAAAGATATTGACAATGACACAGACAAATGGAGAGATATTTCACAATCCAGATTGGAAGAAATAATATTGTTAAAATGAACATACTACTCAAGGCAATCTATAGATTCAATGTAGTCCCTGTCAAAATGCCTATGGCATTTTTTACAGAAGTAGAACAAATAATTCTAAAATTTAAACAGAAACACAAAAGATTCTGAATAGCCGAAACAATCTTGAGACAGAACAGGGCTGGAGGAATATTGCTTCCTGGTTTTAAACTATATAACAAAGCTGCAATCAGCAAAACACTATGGTATTGGCATGAAATCAGACACATAGATCAGTGGAACAGAATAAAGAGTCCAGAAATGAATCCATAGTTATATGGACAAAGTAGTCTATGACAAAGGAGGGAAGAATATACTGTGGCAAAAGATGCTCTTCAATAAGTGGTGCTGGAAAATCAGAATAGCTACATGCAAAAGTATCAAACAGGACCACTCTCTCACATCATGACAAAAATAAATTCAAAATGGATTAAATGTAAGACCTGAAACCATAAAACTGCTAGAAGAAAAATAGACACTAACCTCTCTGACTTTGGTCTTAGTAATATGTTTTTGAATATGTCTCCTCAGGCAAAGGAAACACGAGCAAAAATAAACAAATAAAACTACATCAAACTCAAAAGCTTCTGCCCAGTGAAGGAAGCTAACAATGAAATGAAAGGCTGCCTACTGAATGGAAGAAGATATTTGAAAACGATACATCCAATAAGGAGTTAATATCCAAAATATACAAAAAATTCATACCACTGAACATGTGAACAACCCAAGTTAAAAACAGGGAGAGGATTGGAATAGATATTTTTCCAAAGAAGACACACAGATGGCCAACAGACACATGAAAAGATGCTCAATATCACTCACCATCAGGGAAATAAAAATCAAGACCACAACGAGATATCACCTCACACCTGTCAGAATAGCAGTTATCAAAAAGACAGTAATAAGTGTTAACGAAGATTTTGGAAAAAGGGATCCCTGGGCACTGTTGGTGGGAATGTAAATTGGTGTAGCCACCATGAAAAATGTTACGGAGATTCCTCAAAATATTGAAAATAGGACTAACATAAGATCTAGCAATTCCACTTTTGGGTAATTATCTAAAGAAAACGAAAACACTAATTCAGAAAAATATATGCACCCCTGTGTCCACTGCAGCATTATTTACAATAGCCAAGATATGGAAGGAACATAAGTACCCATCAATAGATAGTGAATGGATAAAGAAGATGTTTATCCTCATATTTGTGACAACATGAATGGAACTTTAGGGCATTACACAAAATGGAATAAGTCAGACAAAGACACAATATGATTTCACTTATCTGTGGGCTCTAACAAACAAATGAACAAACATAACATAATAGACATGGATTATAGTTACAGAGAATAAACAGGTGGTTTCCAGATGAGAGAGGGGTTGGGGAGGAAAGAAACAGATGAGAGAGATTAAGAATACAAGTGTCCAGAGTTTCTGTTGTGGCGCAGTGGAAACAAATCCGACTAGTAACCATGATGTTGTGGGTTCAATCCCTAGTCTCGCTCAGTGGGTTAAGGATCGGGCATTGCCGTGAGCTTCAGTGTAGGTCAAAGACTCACCTCGGATTTGGCATTGTTGTGGCCGTGGCTGGCGTAGGCTGGCAGCTGTTGCTCCAATTTGACCCCTAGCCTAGGAACCTCCATATACTGCAAGTATGGCCCTAAAAAGAAAAAAAAAAAAGTACAAACTTCCAGTTGCAAAATATGAAATATACATTTGGGGTACTATGGTCAATAATTACGTAATGTTTTTGTATGGTAACAGATCACAACTAGACTCATGGTGATCATTTTGAAAAATATGGAAATATCACATCACTACGCTGAATAATAGGAAATAATATAGTGTTGTAGGCCAATTATGCTTCAAAATCAGGGTCGCAGAAAAAAGATCAGGTTGGTGGTGACCAGAGGTGTGGAATAGGGGGAGGGGAATTGAAGGAAGGGGGTCAAAAGGACTCACAGTTATAAGATAAATAAGTACTAGGGATAGAATTACAACATGATAAAACACTGATGCATGTTATCTATGAAAGTTGTTGAGAGTAAATCCTAAGAGTCCTCATCATAAGAAAAAGGTTTTTTTCCTCTTTCTTTAACTGAGTATTCATATGAAATGATGGGTAGTCACTAAACTATTTTTTATGTTTTTATGGCCACACCTGCAGCATATGGAAGTACCCAGGCTAGGGGTTGAACTGGAGCTGTAGTGGCCAGCCTATACCACAGCCACAGCAACGCAGGATCCAAGCCGCATCTGTGACCTACATCACTGCTCATGGTAATGCCGGATTCTTAACCCACTGATCAAGACCAGGGATCAAACCCGCGTCCTCATGGATACTAGTCAGATTCGTTTCTGCGGCGCCAAAATGGGAACTCGCCAAACAAGAAGACAATGTGCTCTAGTAGTCACTGCGGGTGGTGGTGTAGACTTTTCTACACCTGTCTCTGCCACTTCCCCATTGCTCTTCTGGGTCCTGGGCAGAACCAGAGCCCTCACGGCGCTTCTGCTGAGTCCCTTACATCAGGCTCATGGATGTTTCTTGATAGATTCCCACTCCAGACGACCGTCTCTCTCGTTCTCTTTTCTGCATGCTGACAGACTATTTGGTGAAAAATATTACAGTTTCCCTGCACAGTGTTTTTTCCTCTTGGCTATAAAAGACAAATATACTCTCAGCTCAAATAAGACCAAGTGTTCCTGACGCTTGGGCGAGACGTCGCGGCACAAATAAAACAAAGGAGGGAGCAGCATTGCTGAGCCCCAGGCACCTCGGGGACCCCCAGGGACCTGACTAGACATGGCCAGTCTTTAGGGGCCTGCAGCCTCACTGAGGGTTCACGGAAATAGTAACACTGAACCTGCAGTGACTGTTTTCCGTGGCCCCGTTGAGTGCTTTAGATGCTAAGGCACAGGACCTGTTACCACATTTATTTTCCAGAGGAAGAAAGAGAATCCAAGAAGACATCAATGACTTACCAAAGGCCCACGCTTCCCCCACCACCATCACACCACCAGCTAACACAGCATCGGTCTGACTCTAGATCCTGTGCTTTCAGGGGCTACATCCACCCATCTCCTCTCAAAACTCTCTTAGGCTGGGCCCCCAGGAGCTGCAGGGAGCACCTGACACCCTCATCCACAGGGGACAAACCTGTGCAGAGACGGGGAGCTGCCCTGGCGCCTACCAGCAAAACTGGGAATTCCAGGATGCTCCACCTGACACAGGAAAACAATGAAATCTCAAATAACAAATGCACTGGGAAGTATTTCATATAATTTGCTTGGATAAAGCCAAAATGTTGATGAGGGGCCTTATATCATTTTTCTCAGCTTTTGGTCTCCCACAGGATATAACCCTCCAAATGAAGACCCGGCCCTCACTCAATTCCCCAACCGAGCACAGCATCCGGTACATTCTCAGTGTATCAGAAGGGATCGCACATTATTATGTTGTCTTCTTTCCTTCCCTTTGCAGCCAAGTCAGGGGAGCCACACATTCACAGGAAGTGAATGAACAGGTGAGCGAAGGTTCCTCCAATATCAGCTTCAAAACCCAGTTACCATAGCTTGTAGTAGCAAGTAGAAGCTTGGTTATTCAGATTCACGCTCCCAACTCCTGAAGTATGAGTGAGCATTAAAAACAAACAAACAAAACAAACAAACAAAAAATACTTTTTTGTCTTTATAAGGCTGCACCTGCGGCATATGGAAGTTCCCAGGCTAGGAGTCAAATCGGAGCTACAGCTGCCGGCCTACACAGCCAGGCAGGATCCAAGCCACAACTGCAACCTACATCACAGCTCATGGTAACACTGGATCCTTAACCCACTGATCAAGGCCCGGGATCAAACCTGCGTCCTCATGGATACTAGTCAGATTCGTTTTCACTGTGCCGCTATGGGAATTCCCCAAACCTGCTTCTTAAGCCATATAAAATAGACACCCATGGCAGTCTCTTCAGATCTCAGCTAACAGTGACCACGGGGACAACAGTGGCATCAATGGCACATGGAAGGGAATCTGGAGGCAGGTGAGAGGGCAGCTGCCACCCATCCTCCATCCACCCCATCCCATCCCATCCCACCCCACCCCACCGATTCTCCTTTCTCCAGACAGCGGCATTCGATAAATGTATGGGCTTTCAGAGCAGAGTAGTCTGTAATGCAATTTTCGCTCATCTAATCGAGAAAGAAAAATGGGTACTGTTTAGCAATATGTCTGCCTAAGCCTTCCCCGGATCCACAGCATTTGTATCAATACAGGAAGTCGTGGAGGTAATTGAATTCACAGACCTGTGAAGAATAAATCAATCTCTGTGGAAAAACCCTAGGACCAAAGCTTATACATAAGCTTCCTTCTCAGCCATTTTTATTTGTACTTGCTTGGAGCGTTGGACAAAACAAAGAATTGTGACAAGTCCAAATGAGTCATTTCGGGAGTGAAAGCTTTTGAGAAATTTTGCTCCCCTAGTGGAAGCTTCCTATTTCCACATTTGCCTTGATGACATGGCAAGCTATGGGATTCAATAACGCAGTTTGTTTTTTTAAATCACTCCTAGGATATTAAAATAGAAAGGAACAAAGGAGAGTATTTTTCATCATTCTCTAACGTCGTTCAAGTTCTTCCTTACATTCTGCTGTTTTGATTGTAGGATATGTTTGAAGATACTTGAGAAAATGTGGCGTTTTAGTGAGGCCCATATAGATGCAAAGTACTGAAGAAACGACATTCACATCTTGAACAAATTAGGCATCTATTTCCATATTGCACCAGGCAGGGTTGCAGCAGGAAACAGATGGTCCGCCCAAGGGGCTGACTGAAGAAAGGTCACTGTCGGGACAGCGTGCAGAAGTGTGGGCTCATCAGGCCTGAGAAGTGCAGTGAACCCCCGCAATGGGGGGCAGGGGGCGGTGCTGGTCCAGGCTGTGCTGGGCGATGGGCTGAAGAGAAGGGACGTGGCCTCTCCCAGGTCAGGATAGGGGTGTAGCCTTGCCCAGGGTAGTGGGGGGTGGCGTATACCTCCTTTCCCCTCTGCCTGCCCGCCTTCCCAGCGCTTGCTGGTGCCTCTCTTCGTCCAAACGCAACCCAACCAGACAAGTTGACAAGTAAGGGATTGATCTTTGCAGGCTGATCTTCGAAAAAAAAGAGCCGGCCTCCTTCAAAGCCCTGTGGAAACCGGCCACAGCCCAGTTCTTAAGGCCATGGGTTCTGGACAACCTTGAGGCTTGGCGCTGAAGCTGGCACACCCGGCACACACTCAGCTGAAAGGACACAGTGTGGCACTGAACCACAGTCCTGCAGCTCTGAACACGGCTGGAGAGATCCGTGCTTTTCTGATCAGCTTTGAGACCACAGCTGAGGGCTTCCTAACAGCGTTCCACCACCCCCACCCCCAGGCCCCTACACTCTGTTCTAGACTGAAAGGGAGGTGAGAAATGCGCCCTGGTCCTGCTGACCTCACCTCCTTGAGTTTTCCCTGCCAGTGCCTGGTGCCCAGCACCCAGCTACCTGGGCATCACTTTGGTCGTCTGTGCTGAGCAAGGAAGGCAGATTAATGTCATCCAGTGAGGCCAGCCTCCACACAAAGCAAGATGCAAAAGTGTGCAGACTCAGGAGTTCCCTGGTGGCTCTGGTGTTGTCACCACAGCGGTGCAGGTCAACACTGTGGCACAGATGGATCCCTGGCCCAGGAACTTCCACATGCTGTGAGAGTAGCCCAAAAAAAAAAAAAAAAAAGGTGTGTAGGGGGAATAAAATAAGATATTTATTTAAAAAAAAAGAAAGAAAAGGGTGCAGACTCGAACTGGAGGGACAGCTGTGCCATACCCTGCATTGGGTTCCTCTCTCTCTCTCTGCCTCCTCCCCCACCCCCGCCCCCGCCTCCCCTCTCTGCCTCCCCTCCCCCACCTCCATCTAAGCCCTAGGACCCTCTCCTATCCCCATCTTCACATTTGGTAGGTCAGATCACCTGCCCAGGAGATGCTCTGGCTCTCCCAGACTCTCAGCAGCAGGTTGTCCCCAGCCAAACCGCTATCCCGCCTCTAACTGACTAGGGTTGTGGCTGCGCTGATCAGGGCCAAGGGAGAAAGCTGCTGATGAACTGACTTCCCTCCACCTCTGTGGAGGAGGATATGCTTGGTACCTCCCATCAGCTCTGTTTGCTGTCCAGCGAGGTGTCAGGGACTTTCAGCCATGGGCTCCTTCTTCTGAAAGTAAACCCAAAATGGCAATATCTGCAATTGCCTTAATAACCACTGTGGCTGACTTTTTTTTTTTTCTCAGTGTACATAGTCTTTCTCTCGCTACTAATCTGCAAGTCAAATGATCTGCTTCATTGAATCACCCCCATAGACTGAAGGGGTGCTTGGACAGGTGTCTTCTTTGCTGATGTCCTCATCAAAAAGTGAGGGTGAGGGATGAAATAACTTGTCACAAGTCAGCCCAAAAGGGGTCAGGCTCAGATCTTCAGACTCCAGGTCTGACATTTTCTCCTCTATCGTTCCCCCAGGGTTACTTTGTCTTCTTGGTATTTCATTTCCCACTGCAGCCTTTCTGTTTCCACCCGAAGAACTGCCACCATCATTTCTCCACAGGACAGCCTCGCTGCCTGCAGGCTCCTGTTGTTTACAGTGTCAAAGCAGCCAGGCACTTCCTCCCACGGATGGCGCTTCCAGAATGAGTTGTGGGGATGGCAGCCACTCCAGAGGCACCTTCTCTATCTCCCTCACCCGCTCTAGGGCTGACCCCCAGTGCCCTTGTGAGGAAGGAACAGGACCCCATGGCCCATCCAGTAGGGAGCCCAGGGCTCTGAGCTCTTCCTGGTGCATGCCCACCAGTGAGCGCCAGAGAGGAAGAGCAGGGACGTAGGGTGTTGGCCTCAAATGCACAGACCCACGTTTTCACTAGTGGGGCAGGTCTGCTCCGTGAGCAGATGAAAGCCTCACCTGGCAGCGCCGCTGGAGAAACCTGGATGCCTCTGCTGGTACCTTCCTCTGGGACCTCTGCTCCAGAAGTTTCCACATAGAATGTCTCTCCTTCAAATGGCACTTGTGCTCGACTGAGCTTAATATTTTAAACATTCCCTTTAAATTTTAACTTTCAAATGCAAATTCGGTCCCTCACCACTGGGTCAAGCCAGGAGAACTCAGCTACCAATTATCTCCTGTTGCCTGTCACACAGCAGGACTAGGGCGCTAATGTTGCAAAACCAACAACACAGTAAAGAGACCACAGAATCGGCATAATAACCTTATATCCCACAGGACAGAAGCCTCAGTCAGGCCCCCAGCCCCAAGGCAACCCTGACCCCAAACATCTTTTTAGGTTTCTCATAGTGTAGGCTCCCCAAGACCCATGATCTCAGCCTTTGTTTATTTGGAATGTTCTTATTTTTCCTTTTGAATGTTAGTTTGCCAGATATAGAATTCTAGGTTCATAACCCCTCTCCTCTTTCAGTGTTTTAAAGGCACCCCTCTACTTTCTGCTGGATCACTTGGTTTCTGATGAAGTTCAGCAATGATTTTTATTGCTGTTCCTCTTTTTCTCCTACCGCTTTTCAGATTTTTCTCTTCGTCTTTGATTTGCATCAATCCAAAATGACGTGTGTGCTTGGCATTTATCCTACATTTTAAAACTTATCGGTCGATACTTTTCATTAAATCGGAAAATTTTCAGCCATTACTCCCTCAAATATGTTCTTCTGCTCCAGTTTCCCTCCCTTCCCTTTGCAGAGGTCCAATCACCTGGCCACGGAGGCTATGTTAATTTTTTCCATCATTTTTCCTTCTAGGTTTCAGTTTCTGTCACCCTATCTTAAAACCCACTAACCCTTTTTCTGTTAATCTGCTGTTGAGTCTACCAGATAAACTTTCTAACTCAGACACTGCTTTTTGCAGATGCAGAATTTTCATTTGGTTCTTTTTCTAAAGCATTAAATTTTTTTTTTTTTTGGTCTTTTGTCTTTTTAGGGCCACACTCTGGGCAGGGGTCCAGGCTAGGGGTCACATCTAAGCTGCAGCTGCCAACCTATACCACAGCCACATCAACGCAGGATCTGAGCCATGTCTATGACCTACACCACAGCTCACAGCAACTCTGGATCCTTAAACCTCTGAGCAAGGCCAGGATCCATGTCCTCATGGATATCAGTCAGGTTCGTTACCGGCTGAGCCACAATGGGAATTCCAAAAGTCTTAATTTCTGAATGGAGTCCCCATCTTCTCATCTTTTTGCCCCCTTTTCCTTTAAGCCCTTGAACATATTTATAATTACTATATTCAAGCCCTTATCTTAGAAGTCCAGCCTCTCTTGGTGGAGTCATTTTTTATGGCTTTCTGAAAGTTGCAGGTGTTATGTTGCAGAGTTTGATTTATGTTAACTGCCTGCAAAGAATACTGAGCTTTATTTCATACATTTGCTGGCTCCTTAGCTTTATCCTGTTAATGCTTATCTTTAGGCTTTGTCAGGCAGACTTACCAGCCCTTCCTCTAGGGCGAGAGCAGCCCTGAGCTCTGACTTGCCGGAGCCTCAGCTGGATGCTGTGGTGTTTGCAATGGCTTCTCAGAGCATTGGTGTCTCTTAGCCTTGTGTGATCCCGCCAGGCCCTAGCAGGTGCTCTTTGCCAGCCTTCAGGGGTCTCATCCTGTGTCTACAGGACTTAGTATTTGGCCAAAGGCTCAAGGGAACTCTTATACGGAGCTCCTCCTCCAGTGCCTTCTCTTAAATCCTGTTGCTCATATTCCAACTGCCTCTATGACTCTGAACTCTGTTCTCTCTTCCCTCCATCCTGCATCCCCACTGAACCCGGGCTCCATTCCTCTATGGCACAGCTTGGGAAGAACTTCGAGCAAGAAAGCCAGGGGGCGTGTGAAGCTTATCTCCGAGAGTCCCTTCTCCTAGACCACAAGGTTACACCTCCTCTCATCCAATGCCTAGAGGCAGTTGTTGCATAGTTGTTGCAGCGGGAAGATAAGTCTGAGACACTCACTGCATTGCAGGGCAAACCAGAAACATCTGCATTACTTTTGACATAATGAACTTAAGCTTCTTAGGAGTACATGTTGAATTTACTGAGAGATGCCACAGTAGCAGCACATTGTCACTGAATAAGGTCTCATATGAGTTTTAACAATTTGGGATGAACGTTCCCTGCTCCTTGACTTTAGTTAACCATTTAATCATTAAGCCTCAGCAGTCTCATTTGCAAATTCAAGGGGGGGGGGGTATTAGATTATCTGTAAAGTGCTTCCTAGTTCTAAATCTTTTTATTTGGTGGCACAAAGATAAAATGCATGAATTTTTCAGTTTCATGGTCCAAAAAACATCTCCTTTATATTAGCTCCTACAATAGTTCATAAAGCCTTTGGTGGGAGAAGTACGATGGAGAAAAAATTGAGCACTTAATGCACTATCAAATTGTCTTTTATTTGCTGTGTCTAATGTTCAGCATATCATAGGCATTTAAATTCCCCATAAGAATAAATGTAACATATCAAATAACTCAGTGAATTATACCACCAGGAACTCATTACTCCCACTGCTCCCATATGGAACAGATAATGTGGTTTATATTAATTCTAAGAATGACTGGAATCATAACTGCCAATTTACTCATTTAGATGGCCTCTTTGATTGTAGACTGTACTGGTTTAGTGACCAGATTTAAAGAAAATTAGAGTCGTTGGCGTAATTCGAAGACAGAAGAATCACAACCTTTGCTCTCACGTATTCATTTACTTGACAAATACCTAGAAAGACCTTATTATGTGCCAAGCACTGTACCTGCTTCTGGAGACAAAATAAGGAGAGAAATAAACTTGATTTCTGCTCTCACAGAGTTTAGAGTCTAGTGGAATAGATAGGTGTTAATAAAGTAATAATTTAGAAATAAATATAAAGTTTCAGCCATGAAATGCTCTAGGAAAGAAGAGACTGTGTTCTCTAAGAGGCTAGAGTGTGGATTTGAACTTGGGAAGAGCACATACCAGGAAGAAGACGCAGTCTGTACAGAGTCTTGTAGTGAGAAGAAGTCAGTGACATCCTTGTCTTGCTCCTTATTTTAGACAAAATGCTTTCAGCATCATATATGGCTTTTATTACATGAGATTTATTCTCACTCAGCCCACTTTGTTGAGAGTTTTTGTCATAAATGGATGTTGAATTTTGTCAAAAGCTTTTTCTGCATCTATTGAGATGATATATGATTTTTATTCTTTACTTTGTTAATGTGATCCATCCATAATGTGGTGATTATTTTGTGAATATTGAACAATCCTTGTATCCCTGGGATGCATCCCATTGTTTTTCTAGTTTTATCAGTATTAACCCTACCTTCCTTAAGATACAATGAAATTACCTACACATTACCAACAGTTCCTCAATGTCATGTTCATTCATCTCTCTGTTCATTTACACACACCACTCAAAGGTTATGCTTAAGGTGACAAAAAATGCAGATGACCCTGTGATCTGACAGTATGAGGTACAGAGCCATTGACACTGTAATAGCAATTCTATAAGTTATTAACATAGAAAATATTCATAATAAATTACCAAGTTTAGAAAATAGGTTGACTTTCACAAGGAGTATGTTGCCTTACTTGGAAATAGTTTCATAGATAAGTGTATACACAGAAAAAAATCTAAAATATATACATACAGTTTTAGCAATGAGTTATAATTTTTTCTTCTTTTTAATTTTGCACATGCTTTTTAATAGCTTGTGTTATTTTATAACCCAAAAAATTTTATACGGGTTTTTTAATAGCTTGTGTTATTTTATAACCCCAATTTTTTTTAAGTATATACTACAGCTTTAGTATTTGAGTTATAATTTTTTCTTCTTTATAATTTTACACATTTTTTTAATAGTTTGTGCTATTTTAAAAAAATACAGAGAACTATAACTCAGATGAGGGAGAAAGGAAAACCCCAGAAAATCAGCTAAGCCATGAGGAGATTCTCAGCCTCCAGGAAAAAGACTTTAGATTGTTGATGCTTAAGATGATGCAAGACATTGGAAATAAACTGGAGGCAAAGATGGATAACTTACAGGAAACACTGACCAAAGAGATACAAGATATAAAACTTAAACAAGAAGAGATGCAAAATACAATAACTGGAATTAAAAGTTCACTAGAAGCAGCTAACAGCAGAATACAGGAGGCAGAAGAATGAATAAGTGAGGTGGAGGACAGATAGGTGGAAATTATGGATGCAGAACAGCAAAGAGAAAAAAGATTGAGAAGAAATGAAGAGAGTCTCAGAGAACTCTGAGACAATGTTAAACGCACCAACATCCGTATTATAGGGGTGCCAGAAGGAGAAGAGAGAGAGAAGGGGACAGAAAAAATATTCCAAGAGATAATAGCCAAAAACTTCCCTCACATGGGAAAGGAGCCACTCACTCAAATCCAGGAAGCACAATGTGTACCATGTAAAATAAACCCAAAGAGGAACACCCCAAGACACATATTCATCAAACTGACCAAAATTAAAGACAAAGAGAAAATATTGAAAGCAGCTAGGGAAAAGAAACAAGTAACATACAAGGGAACCCCAATAAGGTTATAGGCAGATTTTTCAGCTGAAACTCTGCAAGCCAGAGGGAGTGGCATGATATACTTAAGGCGATAAAAGGAAAAAACCTCCAACCAAGATTACTTTACCCAGCAAGATATACTTAATGCGATAAAAGGAAAAAAAACCTTCAACCAAGATTACTTTACCCAGCAAGACTCTCATTCAGATTTGAAGGAGCAATCAAATCCTTCACAGATTAGCAAAACCAGAGCATTCAGCAACACTAAACCTGCCTTACAACAAATACTAAAGGAACTTCTCTAGGCAGAAAAGAACAAGAGAAGAAGGAAAGAAAAAAGAGCAGCAAAAACAAATCCAAAGCAATTAATAAAATGGCAATAAGAACATACATATCAATAATTTCCTTAAATGTTAATGGACTAAACGCCCCAACCAAAAGACATAGACTGGCTGAATGGATACAAAAACAAGACCCATATACATGCTGTCTTCAAGAGACCCACTTCACTTCTAGGGACACATACAAATTGAAAGTCAGAGGATGGAAGGAAATATTTCATGCAAACGGGGATCAAAAGAAAGCTGAAGTAGCAATACTCATATCAGGCAAAATAGACTTTAAAATGAAGAATATTTCAAAGGACAAAGAAGGTCATTACATAATGATCAAAGGATCAATCCAAGAAGAATATATAACAATTTTAAATATCTACGCACCCAACATAGATTCAACACAATATATAAGGCAACTGCTTACAACCTTAAAAGGACAAATCAACAATAACAATAATAGTGGGGAACTTTAACACCACTTTTACAGCAATAGACAGATCAACCAGACAGAAAATCAATAAGGAAACACAGGCCCTGAATGATGCATTAAACCAGATGGACTTAATAGATATTTATAGGACATTCCATCCAAAAGCAACAGAATACACACTCTTCTCAAGTCCACACAGAACATTCTCTAAGATTGATCACATTCTGGGCTACAAATCCAACCTCGGTAACTTTAAGAAAATTGCAATCATATCAAGCATCTTTTCTGACCACAACGCTATATGACCAGAAATCAACAATAAGAAAAAATCCACAAAAAACACAAACACTTGGAGACTAAACAACATGCTACTAAACAACCAGTGGATCACTGAAGAAATCAAAGAGGAAATCAAAAAATACCTAGAAGCAAATGACAACAAAGATACAACACTCCAAAACCTATGGGATGCAGCAAAAGCTGTTCTAAGAGGAAAGTTTAGAGCAAGACAAGCCCACCTCAGGAAACAAGAAAAAGCTCAAATAAACAAGCTAACTTTACATCTAAAGCAGCTCAAGAGAGAAGGACAGACAAGACCTAAAGTTAGTAGAAGGAAAGAAATCATAAAGATCAGAGCAGAAATCAATGAAATAGAAACAAAGAAAACCATAGAAAAGATCAAGAAACGAGAAGCTGGTTCTTTGAAAAGATCAACAAAATTGATAAACCCTTAGCCAGACTTATCAAGGAAAAAAAGAGAGAGGACTCAAATCAATAACATTAGAAATGAAAAAGGAGAAGTAACAACAGACATCACAGAAATACAAGGATCATGAGACTTCTATATGCAACTATATGCCAATAAAACGGAAAGCAGAAGATATGTACAAATTCTTAGAAAAGTACAACCTTCCAAGACTAAACCAAGATGAAATAGAAAAGATGAATAGACTAATCACAAGAACAAAAATGAAACTATGATTTAAAAACTTCCAATAAAAAAAAGTCCGGGACCAGATGGCTTCACAGGCAAATTCTATCAAACATTTAGAGAAGAGCTAACACCTCTCCTTCTGAAACTATTTCAAAAAATTGCAGAGGAAGGGATACTCCCAAATTCATTCTATGAGGCTACCATCATCCTGATACCAAAACCAAAGATACCACAAAAAAAAAAAAAAGAAAGAAAACTACAGGCCTATTTCACTGATGAACATCAATGCAAAAATCCTCAACGAAATACTAGCAAAGCACGTCCAACAATGCATTAAAAGGATTGTACATCATGATCAAGTGGGATTTATCCCAGGGATGCAAGGGTTCTTCAATATCCGCAAATCCATCAGTGTGATACACCACGTTAACAAACTGAAGAATAAAAACCATATGATCCTCTCAATAGATGCAGAAAAAGCCTTTGACAAAATCAAACACCCATTTCTGAAAAAAACCCTTCATAAAGTGGGCATATTGGGAACCTACCTCAACATAATAAAGGCCATTTATGACAAACCCACAAAGAACATCATTCTCAATGGTGAAAAACTGAAAGAATTCCTGCTGAGATTAGGAACAAGACAAGGATATCTGATCTCACCACTACAATTCATAGTTTTGGAAGTCCTAGCCATGGCAATCAGAGAAGAAAAAGAAATAAAAGCAATCCAAATTGGAAAGGAAGAAATAAAACTTCACTATTTGCAGATGACATGATACTATACCTAGAGAACCCTAAAGACTCTACCAGAAAACTTTTAGAGCTCATTCATGAATTTGGCAAAGTTGCAGGATACAAAATTAATACACAGAAATAAATGGCATTTCTATACACTAACAATGAAAGAGCAGAAAAGGAAATTAGGGAAGCAATCCTATTTACCATCGCATCCAAAAGAATAAAATACCTATGAGCAAATCTACCTAAAGAGACAAAAGACCTGTACTCTGAAAACTATAAGACACTGATGAAAGAAATCAAAGATGACACAAATAGATGGAAAGACATACCATGCTCTTGGATTGGAAGAGTCAATATTATCAAAATGACTATACTACCCAAGGCAATCTACAGATTCAATGCAATCCCTATCAAATTACCAAGGACATTTTTCACAGAACTCAAACAAAATAAAATTTGTTTGGAAGCACAAAGACTCGAATAGCCAAAGACATCCTGAAAAAGAAAAATGGTGCTGGAGGAATCAGGCTCCCAGACTTCAGACTACACTACAAAGCAACAGTCATTAAAACCGTATAGTACTGGCACAAAGACAGACATATAGATCAGTGGAACAGGATAGAAAGCCCAGAATTAAACCCACGCACCTATAGCCAACTCATCTATGACAAAGGAGGCAAGAATATACAATGGAGAAAAGACAGCCCCTTCAATAAATGGTGCTGAGAAAACTGGACAGCCACATGGAAAAGAATGAAATGAGAACACTCCCTAAACACCATAAATAAAAATAAACTCCAAATGGATTAAAGACCAAGATATAAGACCAGACACTATAAAACTCCTAGAGGAAAACATAGGCAAAACCCTCTCTGACATGAACGACAGCAACATCTTCTCAGATCCACCTCTTAGAATATTGACAATAAAAACAAAAATAAATAAATGGGACCTAATCAAACTGAAAAGTTTCTGCACAGCAAAGAAAACCCTAAACAACACAAAACGACAACCCACAGAATGGGAGAAAATCTTTGCAAGTGATTCAACTGACAAGGGATTCATCTCCACAATTTATAAACACCTTCTGCAGCTCCATACCAAAAAAACAACCCTATCAAAAAATGGGCAGGAAATCTAAACAGACAATTATCCAAAGAAGACATATAGATGGCCAAAAAACACATGAAAAGATGTTCAACATCACTCATTATTAGAGAAATGCAAATCAAAACCTCTATGAGGTACCACCTTACACCAGCCAGAATGGCCATCATCAAAAAGTCTACGAACAATAGGGGCTGGAGAGGGTGTGGAGAAAAAGGAACCCTAGTACACTGCTGGTGGGATTGTAAATCGGTGCAACCACTGTGGAAAGCAGAATGGAGATGCCTCAGAAAACTAAACATAGAACTACCATTTGATCCAGCAATCCCACTCCTGGGCATCTATCCAGAGAAAACCACGACTTGCAAAGACACATGTACTCCGATGTTCATTGCAGCACTATTTGCAGTAGCCAAGACATGGAAACAACCTAAATGTCCATCGACAGAGGAGTGGATCAAGAAGATGTGGTACATATACACAATGGAATGTTAGCCATTAAAAGGAAAGAAATACCAGCATTTTTAGCAACATGGATAGACCTAGAAATTATCATACTAAGTGAAGTCAGCCATACAATGAGACACCAACATCCAATTTGAAAAAAGGACAGACTGAACTTCTTTGCAGAACAGATGCTGACTCACAGACATTGAAAAACTTATGGTCTCCAGAGGAGACATTTGGGGGGTAGGGGGATGTGCTTGAGCTGTGGGATGGAAATCCTGTGAAATTGGATTGTTATGATCATCATGTAACTACAGATGTGATAAATTCATTTGAGTAATAATAAAAAAATTAAAATAGTTTGTGTTATTTTATAACTCAAATTTTTTTCATTTTAAATAAAAATATTAAAAAATTATTTTAAGCATAAAAGTGAGATGATAAGAAATTCTGTCCAGCAGATGTGTCTATGCAGAGTAGATGTACATACACATCTAAAAGACTTTTACAGAAGTCCAGCCTGTGATTGTCTGAACAAGGGGTGTGGTGTTGGTGACAAGGAGGAGACGAATTCTAGAAACAGTAGAAAAATGGACAGAAATTGATAATGTTTATTTACTCTCTGCTCTCAAAATACTACACATTTGGGATATGGACAATAACACTGAATCGCACTGTCTACTTCCTAGTGGAAATTATATTCACCTGTGATTGTTTTTTTTTTTCTTATTTAAAAGTATTTAAGCATTTAAAAAAGAAAATCCATGTAATTATTTTCCAATTTCATAGCATTCCTAAACTGGCAAAATGGTATTCATGAGTAAAATATGTATATCGAATTCAATATTCTGTGATATCGCCAATGGTTGCTATGAAAATTATTTTAGTAAAATAATGATCTAAGCTGAATAAAACAGTGATAACCAATGATGGATTTGTTTGTTAAATAATTTATTTGGCAAAAACCTACTGAATACCTACTATCCAATTATTGTGCAGGACTCTGTTGGATAAAGATTGTGACAAATTGAATAAGAAGTGGTCCTCCACTTCTTCTTCTTTTTTTTTTTTTGATAAAAACAAAGTTAAAGTGTTTATTCAAATTGCAATACACTAGGAAGTACAATCATTGCAATGAGGTAAACATAAGATAAAGCATTTTTAGATGTCAGTATAAAATGTTCAAGGGGCCATATGTTTTTCAAAATTCTTTCAGGATTACACATGCAAAGAATTTTGAATGATAGAGGATAATGTGAAAAAATTGTATATATATATATATGTATGTATGACTGGGTCACTTTGCTGTACAGCAGAAATTGACAGAACATTGTAAATCAAATAGGATAAATAAAAATCTTTTTTAAAAAAAGAATTTTGAAGCTCCCCATCTAAAGAACCGGGAAACCACCTCAAGCAATTTAAACTCTTCATTAAGAAAACACAACTAGGGAGTTCCTGTCGTGGCTCAGCGGAAATGAATCTGACTAGTATCCATGAGGACACAGGTTCGATCCCTGGCCTCACTCAGTGGGTTAAAGATTCCACTTCTTATTCTGAGGAGGATTCAAAATCTGAGGAGAATACTGAAGGACATATCATTGACTATATTCCAACGTAATAATAATATCAACAACTAGCACATACAAAATACATACAATGTCAAGAGCTAGAATAAGCCATCTACACACATTATCTCATTGAAGATTCACAAGGACTCTACAAAATAAATAGACAGTGTTATTATCTTCATGTCACCTGTGAGGAAACAAAGACTTAGGAAGATTTTGTAATTGGTTCAATATCAAAGTAAGCGACAACAGAGTTTCAAATTCAGGCATAACTCCAAGGTATATCGCTACACTGTTATACCAACAGGATGAGTACCTCTCAACAAACACACAGACAATCCATTCATTCCTTTAGGGGGACACTAAAGGCTTGCCATACAGAGAAAGTGGCTTTCGATTCCAGACTTGAAATTTTCCACCTGCTTAAAAATGTGTAGGCAACCCAGACAGAGAAATTAGAAGAGGCATATAGAAATAAAAAGGACTGATTATAGTCGTGTATGACTAGAAAACACAATGTAGAAAGCTATGACAGATAACGAGGCTTCAAAGGGAGAAAGAGTACTTCCTGAATTTAAACCACGGTCCTTAAATGTCAAAGAGCCAAGAATAACATGTCTTCTATCTAGCCAGAATCTCATTAATTTTTCATGAATAGAGGCAATTTTGATGTGTACATCATTATAAAATGGCCACAAGGGGATACAGCTTCAGATAGTTTGCATTCTTTAGTTAAATATTGTTCGGGATTTAAAGATTTGAATTTACTGTTGCAGAAACACCTACATATTTGTCAGCTGTGTTGAATATGGTTGACCAACAGGTTTTTTTAGTTTCATAATATGAAAAAGAAACAGAATATACATCCTCTGTGATTTGAAGATCACCGCAAAGCCCTGTGTGCCAAAAGTACTTTAGACTAGCCCACCATTGAGAAAAAAATCTCATACTCAGTCACCCCTTGAGTAGAAGACAAACTTCTCTTAAAAGAAATATACAGAGAGAGATAATCACTGTACAATCTGGTTTATGTGTGGAATATGTGTGTGTGTGTATACATATTTTTTGCTTTTTTTAGGGCTGCACCTGTGGCATACGGAAGTTCCCAGGCTAGGGATTGAATCAGAGCTACAGCTACCGGCCTACGCCACAGCCATGGCAATTCAAGGTCCAAGCCACATTTTCGACCTACGCCTCAACTCAGTGGATCCTTAACCCACCAAGCAAGGCCAGGGATCCAGCCTGCATCCTCATGGATCCTAGGTGAGTTTGTAACCCACTGAGCCAAGATGGGAACTCCCGGGATTACAAATTGAACAAGACTGGCCATGAATAATAATTGTTGACTTTGGGAGGTGCTACTATAGGATTCATTACAGTGTTTTCTCTATTTTTGTATATATTGAAATTTTTTCCATTAAAAACAAAAGAAATGGGCAAGTGTTGAGAAGCAAGCGTACATACAGACAGAGCCTTGACTGGGGAGGAGGGGAGCGAGGAAAGGTGGAAAGGGCACTGCATGGCAGGTGGGGAGGTGTGTGGAGGAGGGGCTATCCTGTTTAATAAGCAATTGGTGATATTTATACTTCCTCAATTTCACCCATAAAATCTTCAAATTGTTTTATTAAATTCTATACCTCTCCTTAATATGTGCAGCTGAGTGCATCCTTTCTAGAAAATGCAAGTGGTTCTGAATCCCTGCAACGAGGGAGCTGGCGGGCAGCAGTGTAGAGAGAATGCAGGCTCCCAGCGAGCGCACAGCACAACGCTACAGAGGACTGAGAAGCTCCTGTTGAGAGGAGATGCTAAGAAAGAGGACCTCACCCCACGGAAGAAGCGCCCATGAACACTGGTCCTTCTGCAAATAACAGCTTAACCTCTAAACAGAAGTACCTGAAGATTCTGGACTCTGGTTTTTTTTGTTTGTTTTTTGGTTTTTGTCTTTTTTTTTTTCTTGCCGTTTCTAGGGCCGCTCTCGCGGCATATGGAGGTACCCAGGCTAGGGGTCTAATCGGAGCTGAAGCTGCCGGCCTGCACCAGAGCCACAGCAACACAGGATACGAGCCGCATCTGCAACCTACACCACAGCTCACAGCAACGCCAGGTCCTCAACCCACTGAGCAAGGCCAGGGATCGAACCCGCAACCTCATGGTTCCTAGTCGGATTCGTTCACCACTGCGCCACCACGGAAACTCCTTTTTTTTTTTTTTTTTTTTTTAAAGGCAGATTTTGGAGGGTTTCTGGATTTGGAGCAAGCAATTGTCATGGCAGAAGCCATCGATTTTTGCAGCTGTGCCCTTAGGGTAAACACAGTCACCCACAGTGGTAGCGGCATAATGATGTCTGATGCAGCATAATGATGTCTGAAACCCCAATACAGAGCCCACTGGCCTTCTGGCTGGAGGAATCAGGGCAGCCTGGTCACCAGAGAGCTGTCTGGCAACCTCAGAACAGAGAGAACCAGGCAGAAAGTAAAGCCCAATTATGTTTTAAATCCAGCCCAAATCTCCAAGATTCTTAAACCATGCCTGCATATGAAAACTCAGAGAGAATTGCAGCTAAGGCGTGAAGACTAAACTGAGCCAAGATGCAGCCCAGAACATCTGTGCAAGGTGCAGTTGGAATCTGAGTGAGTTCCCTTGTTAAACAAAACAGCAAAAATCTTCAGAGCAATGAGAAAATACAGAGTTCCCACAACGTTACATTTACACCATCAAGAATGCAATCTGGAAGGACTTGGTCTGCAAGTGTAATCTTTATTTTTTTTCTGTTTTTGGCTGCCCCCAAAGCATATGTGAGTTCCCAGGCCAGGGATGGAATCTGAGCTGCAGCTACAATCTACACCACAGCTGCAGTGACACTGGACCCTTAACCCACTGCACCACAGAAGAAACTCCACAAGTATAATCTTATGGTGGAAAATTATAAACCAACTTTATAAGAAAACCAATTAATACCAACTTTTGATCAATCAAATGTTGAAATTATCAGACAAATTTTAAGCAGCTATTATAACTATGCTTGATGAGGTAAAAACTACACATAGCCTTGAACACATACATACACACATGTAAATATATGTATACAGCATGTATATATTTTATAAAATATACTTATTGTATATATTGTCAGTAGGGAAATCAAAAAAATTTTTAAGGAACCAAAGAAGGTTTTAGAACATAGGATTATAATAGCTGGAAAAAGTTCATTGAATGTGTTTAATAAAAGAATGAAGATGACAGAGGGAAAAATCAATACATGTGAAAATAGAGCAATAAAAATATTTCATCTAAAGTAGAGAAAGAGGAAAAATGATTTTTAAAAACCCAGAGCCTCAGGCACTTCTGAAAGAAAGTATATAATAAATGTAAGAGCTAAAATCAAGTAAAAAGTAAAATCAAAAAACAAAGAAAATTAACAAAGCCAAAATCTGATTCTTTGAAAAGATTGACAAAATTGACAGCCTACTAGATTGAAGAAGAAAATAAGACAGAGGGAAAACACAAATTGCCAATATTAGAAATAAAAAAGAGTGGGATCCCTGGATCATATGGTAGTTCTATTTTTAGTTTTCTGAGGAACCTCCATACTGTTCTCCATAGTGACTGCACCAGCTTACGTTCCCACCCACAGTGTAGGAGGGTTCCCTTTTCTCCACAACCTCTCCAGTATTTGTTATTTTGAGGCTTTTTAATGATGGGCATTCTGTGTGAGTTGCTACCTCACTGTAGTTTTGATTTGCATTTCTCTAATAATTAATGATGTTGAGTATCTTTTCATGTGCTTATTGACCATCTATATGTCTTCTTTGGAGAAATGTCTATCTAGGTCTTCTGCCCATTTTTTGATTGGGTTGTTTATTTTGTTGTTGTTGAGTTGTATGAGCTGTTTGTCTATGTTGAAAATTAAGCCCTTGTCTCTGATCGCATGGTTTGCAAATATTTTCTCCCATTCTGTAGATTATCTTTTTGCTTTGTTTACAGTTTCCTTTGTTGTGCGAAAGCTTATAAGTTTGATTAGGTCCCATTTGTTTATTTTTGTTTTATTTCTATTGCCTTGGGAGGCTGACCTAAGAAAACATAAGTATGATTTATGTCAGAGAATGTTTTACCCATGATCTCTTCGAGGATGTTTATGGTATTATGTCTTCTGTTTAAGTGTTGAAGCCATATTGTGTTTATTTTTATGCATGGTGTGAGGGTGTGTTCTAACTTCATTGTTTTGTTTGTTTGTTTTGTTTTTTGTCTTTTTAGGGCCACACCTGCAGCATATGTAAGTTCCCAGGCTAGGGGTCAAATAGGAGCAGCATCTGCTGGCCTATACCATAGCCACAGCAATGCCAGATCTGAGCCATGTCCGAGACCTACACCAAAGCTCATGGCAACGCCAGATGCTTAATCCACTGAGCGAGGCCAGGGATTGAACCCACATCCTCATGATGTATAGTCAGGTTAGTTACCACTGCATCGCCATGGGAACTCATAACTTCATTGCTTTATATGTAACTGTCCAACTTTCCCAGCACCATTTGCTGAAGAAAGTTTTTCCCATTGGATATTCTTGCCTCCTTTGCCAAAATCTAAATTATGACACAAGGGAATATATCTATGAAACAGAAACAGACTCACAGACATAAGAGAACAGACTTGTGGCCACCAAAGCAGAGGAGAATGGGGGAGAGAGGGACGGGGAGTTTGGGATTAGCAGATGCAAACTATTACATACAGAATGGATAAACAATAAGCCCTTACTTGTAGCACAAGGAACTATATTCAATATCCTCAGATAAACCATAACAGAAAATAATATTACAAAGAATGTATATATAATAACTGAATCATTTTTCTGTACAGCATAAATTAACTCAACATTGTAAATCAATTATATACTTCAATTTAAAAAAAGAATTGAGAAGTGGTCACTAGAGTTCCTAGAGACATTAAAAGAACAGGAAATAAATATAAACAATTACATGCAAGCAAATGCTACAGTTTAAATTATACGGACAAAACTAGAGATTAATATCCCTCATGAACATATCATAAAATTTCTTAACAAGCATAAGAAAAACAAATCCAGAAATATAAATAGAGGGAAAAAAAAAGAAGAGAGGAGTTCCCATAGTGGCTCAGCAGTTAACGAACCCAACTAAGCATCCATGAGTGCCAGCTCAGCAGTTTGGGGCTGAAGAATGGGTGCTATGAAACTTAAGGAAAAAAGTTAACATAAAACAAGACACAGAGACATTTATCTTAGGTAAAGGTGGGAACCAGGGGACTCAAGGTCTCAGGGATCAGGAGCGCTGCCTCAAAAAACCACACTGCTTTAGTTGTGCTCTTGAGGATTATGTCAAGTGAGGAGGGGACTA
Organism: Phacochoerus africanus; assembly: GCF_016906955.1. Taxonomy (NCBI): domain Eukaryota; kingdom Metazoa; phylum Chordata; class Mammalia; order Artiodactyla; family Suidae; genus Phacochoerus; species Phacochoerus africanus. Next base: position 51,952,440 of record NC_062548.1, on the reverse strand, counting down.
TAGGTGCAGGATATAGGGTTTTTTTAACTTACTTTAAAAGTCACATAGCTGGTTGCTGATTAAGCTTTTATTCTGACCTTTAGGCATTTAACAATCATTAGCATTTGAGGAAGCTTGGCATCAGCTACCTATGCATAGCATTCTAGAGAATCACCATTGTGCTTCTGCAGACAGTGTGCCTATCTGCAGCAACCCAGCGTTCCTAGGTTTGGACTTCAGTTCTCCTAGCAAATGCATATCCTGCTAAAGACCCCTCATAAACCCCTTGGGGCCATATGAGGCTCCTCTTTCTTTTATTCTTAAGAGGACATATCATGCTGTGCAAACAGCGTGCCAATCTGCACAGGTCCCATGGCTTGCCTAGACCAATGCATTATGTCCTCATTCAGCTGACCCTATGAATAACTTATGCCTTTAGATCTTTGCTCTTAAGCTTAAGTCATTCACCCGCACTTCGACTGTTTTTCAAGCAGGAAGGTGGGGTAAAGTAAAGCAGGACAAGATGGAGTTTTCAGCAAAGAGGCTAAGAAAATGTAGAAACATGTCTTGTGACACATGAGGATGTGGGGTTCAATCCCTGGCCTTGCTCAGTGAGTTAAAAATCCGGCATTGCTGTGAGCTGTGGTGTAGGTTGCTCATGCTGCTCAGATCTGGCATTGCTGTGGCTGTGGTGTAGGCTGGAGACTGCAAATCTCATTGGACCCCTAGCCTGGGAACCTCCATATGCCACAGGTGCAGCCCTAAAAATGACAAAAAGACAAAAAAAAAGAAATATAAATAAAAAATAAAATGTCATGACCAAGTGGGGTTTAGACTTGGAATGCAAGGTCATTTGAGTATTACCATGTTAATAAATTCCTAGTGATAGGAATAAAAGAGAAAAAAATATGGTAATCTACCTACAAACAGAAAATGCTGCCAAATCCAATTATCCATTCACATGTAAATATGGATTCCTCTCTCCTCAGAAAACTTGGAATAGAAGGGAACTTAATCTTCTAAAGAACATACACACAGACACGCACACACACAAAGCCTTTACTCTCAGCATGTGCTATGTTGAAATGTTGAACATTTGTTCCTTATGATTGGGAACAGGTTAGGAATGGCCACTGTCTACACTCTTATTCAGCATTGTACTGAACTCCAAGCCAGTCCCAGTGCAATAAGACAAGGAAAAAAAATCTTAAAGGCAAATGAGCTTGGCAATACAGAAACTCAGAGAACAACGTAGAATTCTGCCATGTGGCTGGATCATCACCAGCTCCTATTAATATGTATCCTCCTCAATTGGTATTGGGGGGGGACACTAGACACGCTAATCAAAAACTGGGGCAGGAAGAGGTAAGTAGTGAATGCCTGGGGTTGGGTTCGCATAATAACACACATTGAGACAAGAATTTGAGTGCAAGTCATTCTTCAAAAGATGATCCCATAACATACCAATAGGGCAACATGAAAGGTAAAAGGGAAAGAAACATAGAAATCATTACTGAGCTGGTTCCCACTACAAGCATCTGGAGCTAAGTCCCATGGAAAACTTCTGGGATAGAATGGAATATGGTAGGAGATGTTTTTCACAAAAGCTGAGAAACCCAAGGCATTTATACAGCTGCTCCTTTTTGTCATTGGTTAAAGAATACACCTTAGATTATTAACTCCTTTAATTCTGATCTGCCTGGGATATAGGTCCAATATGTTCCCTTCCCTGAAGAATATTCCAGTCAGGAAGTCTGATGTGTTCGCAGGAAGAAAATGTCCATGGGGACGGAAGGGTTGAAAGGATTCTGGCAGGGTACCAATTATATCCACAACAGCACACCTCTTACACTGCTCAGATCCCCTCGTCCTCCATGCTAAGGTCACTTTGTCCTATCCCGGATTCTTCAATATGATGGGCAGTTACAGTTTCTGATAACAAAAAAAAAAAGTTTTGCATGATTCACCACAAAGGGGTCATGACCACGAGTTCCAGTCCTTGCTATTACCATTGCTCTCTGGATAATCATATATATCATTTCCCTCTTTTACCATCCATCTTTTCATGTCCTTGCCAGGCCATGATTGGGAAAATTGCCTGTTCCTGGCTTTTACTGGGAAGGTAAACACCAAGAAGGGACCCCACTGAATCACCTATGTTTCTTCATACTCCACTCACATTAAGTAGCAGCGACCTTATCTGATCATGATTGAAAGGCTCATTTCCCCTGGCAGTGCAAGTTCTTTCATTGTCTGCTGGTCTACTGGTATAAAACGCCCAAAATGACGACCCATAACTCTGTGTTCCATGGAACACTCACTAATTACTCTGATAGAAATACCCCCACTCAAACCTGAAACAAGGGTTTCTAATACTACATAAAAGTAACAGCCACAGGAAGCACAGATTACTGTTGGCAATTTTCAGTGATGGTTAGGAGAGCTGCTCCTTTCTTCCATTTGGTTCCTGGATCCAGGTACTCAACCTTTCAGGGACACAAGTCTGTATCATGGTTATCAGTTCAAAGTGTAGACTCTATCTAAAGAACAGAGCCCCAATCAAAGCGACACCGTAGTTCTAATAAGGCAATCCCAATGCTTTATCAGGCCAGTGGCTCCTGTGTAATGCAATAAACGGTACAACCTGTGGATCCTGTAACTATGCACTCATGGTTCTGTGGGATCGCATGTTGATATGTCAGAAAGTCTTTGACCCTCTAATAGTGTGGCTGAGGCTCTGAGGGAAGGAAGGCAAAGCCAGACATTGTACACATGTCAGTCCCAGTGTGGAAAAGAACCACTTTCTCCAAAATGGAAATTAACTAGTCACCAAGTAGCTCGTGGGTTTCCTTGAAGGATGGAGGGATGGTACCATCTAGAGATCTCAGTGTTAATCTCTGCTAATAGTTCATAAATCCAATGGTGGCGACAGTTAGGCTGACCTGAAGAAGATGGAACCCGTTCTGGTGCAGTTCTGACTCCATCTCTGCCCAGGTGGCAGAGCTGCCTGCATAGCTCCATTGGGCCAATAAGAGGGTGACCAGTTCCAGAGGCTGGAGTTCATCCTTTGGACCAGCTGTCTGTCTCTTGGCTGCTTAGTGCCCTCTGAGGCAGATGTTCTGTAGCAGGTATGGACATGAGGCACCTACATGTGCACACATTGAACCGGCTCCCAGGGACCCATTCACGGACCTCTTCCCCAGCCTATCTTATCTCCATCCCTTCAGTATTGCCCCTTCCGGTCCAGAACAAGTCCAGTCACTAGCCGTGCCCAGGAGTCCTTGTGAGTCCTCACCTCAGGCTACATCTCTCTCCATGTCAAGTTTCTGACCAGGTTCATTCATCACTCCAAGTTCTGTCCAGGGCAGGATGTACCCCATCCAGGCTCTCTTGGAGCTGGTCTAGCAGGAACGGAGTGTGGCATCAAAAGGTCAAACTAATTTATCTATGAGCTAAACATGAAATTGTTAATCCTCCATCTGCTGGTTATAGAGAACCTTCCATAAGACAGCAGGTGTGAGATGATGGAGACATTATCAGTGGTGTAAAAGCCATGGTGTGGGAGTCTGAGCTCCTATTGCATGGCTATTTCTGTAACTTACTATGTCCCTGGACCTGTTTCTATGTGATCTGTCGTCTTCCATTTCCGAGGTGTGGTGGATTGCTGCTGTGCTCACCCATCCTTATGACAGGAGAGCAGTAGCGCCAAGCTTGTGAGGGACCGTCCCAGTTACCTTGTCACTTAATGTCCACTGTCAGGCACTTAGTCTCTACCGAGGTCTAGCTGAGTCCCAGGATTACTTTCCTACAGTTCGTTCTGAGAGAACACATCATGTCAGAGAGAGAATTCACAGACAGCACTGCAGACGTCAATCACTTGCATGCCCATGGTCCCAGTTTCCTCTTGGTGACTGTCCCTTGGGGTCCTTGTACCTGCATTTCCCTAGGAGCACAAGCAGCCCAAATGCACAGCCAGCACAAATAAGCCAAAACCCCACAGTCAAGAAATCGGAAAAACAGGAGGGAAAAAGAAACACTCTCAGTCACCAAACCCGCCATTTTTGTGCATTTTACTGAATTGCAGCGGTAATTAAAGTTGTCCAGATGCTGTCGGTTCAGGGGAGCACTGAAGTAGAAAACACAAAATTGCTTTAATTGCCTGAAGGTGATTAAATTTGGGAGTAATGGGCTCTCCATCAATCTAGTCTTCTTTTTTTAGAGAGAAAACACTAACCAGGTTGCTGTTTCAAGAATATCGATCTGTCTGAGCTGTGTGTGTATTTTTAAATAACTGTAGGTGAGTTATAAATCTAATGTACTTTCCGATTCTTAGTGGTGCCTCCAGCTTTCCTATTCATCCCACCAAAAAAAAAAAAAAAGTCTATGTTCCTGATACTGCCTCACTAGCTTAGAAACTTCTCCTCACCCGGGTGCTCACACAATCGTAAAACTATAAAGATGAGCTCTCTGGAGTAGAAATTCTTATGGTGTCTCTAAAGTGAAAATAGCCTAGATTGATGAGGTCACGTACAATGGCTGCCTCTAATGAGTTGAAGACTCCCATCTGTGCCATATCCTAATGAGGAGGAAGCCAGGGAAAATGAAATCAGTAAGATGTAATGACCTCTTCATCAGCATTAAAGTAACAATAGGATACACAGAGGGTGGGTTAGAGAGAGGTCCTGAAGGCACTGGGGTTTAGCCTGATAGCTGAAGACAAACAAAATTAAGGTGTTAATTCAAACACTGAGTGGAAATGTAGCCATGAGAAATGCACTCCTTTGAATCTATAAACATTAACCAAAAAAACAAATCCTACCTCCACCCCCATAAAGGAAGGTAGAGATCAGCTGGCAAGTGAATGTTTCCTTGGAAAATGAGACATATTGTGGGTCCCTCCCAGGGTAAGTGGCACAAGCATTGGGTGATCCATCACGGTTCTCCAAATGCCGGGAGACTTGGCTTCCGAGTCTGCAGGTTGCTAATGTGGCTGAGATGGAGCCAAGCAAAATTGGACTCAGGCTGAAGGTTCAGTAGAAAGTGAATGATCATACTGAAATGTTTATGCTTTCAGGCAAATCATGTTTATAAAATCTATGCTGGAGCAATATTTCTACACCTGTGGAATATTACCTGTGGAAGGCTTGGGGAAATTATCTTGTCTCACTTACCACTGACTTCAATACTTTGAGGCAAATACTTCACTTTGCTGGCTAATATTCAGGATGTATTTGTTCCACTCCAGTTTACAGACCTGAAAAACTGATGCTCAGAGCTGGAAGGAAATGGCTTCCCTGAATTGCCTGCACTTTCTCCTTCGGAAGTTCCACCAGGCTGGTCTGACTTCACTCTCCAATCCTATGTAATGAAATATTCCAGTGGACATTAACACCTGCTGCAAACTGACTAGATCCTTGGAAGTGAGCTACCCCACTCAGTAGTTAATTCTGAGGAAATGCAATTGTCAAGGCAGAAACAAAAGTGTTCTTTGTGAATCTGCCTCCAGACCTGTCAGCTTCAATAGCAATTGTCCTTGAGATGGAATAAAGGCAAGACCAGTAGGAGAAGAGAGAAGAAAATGATTTAATAAGAATTCCATAGTTATCAGAAGCATCGTGCCTGCAGAGAATGGGACATTTCAGCACCTTCTGGGATTAATGATATTTAAATCCCATATTAAGTTTTGTGATCAAAATATGTCTGTACCCATCACAATTCAACACGTACAAAAGTGAACTTTTATCATTGAATTACAGCCAATTCATGTTTATTTTAATTAGCAGGAAATCAAAAGCTAGTGAAATATTTTTGAGGCATTTATTTTCCAATCATACAACATAGATTGCCCTTCTTCCTTGAGAATGCAATCAACAAATGGCTTTGTCACATCCTAGTTGATGAATGGAAATATTTCTTTCTACTCAAGGTCACGGAAAGACAAATACACCTGTGGAAGGCAGGGGAGATGAAATTTGTCCAGTGTTAAAAAAAAATTATTTATAGTTTTCTGGTTTCGCTCAATCAAGTAAAGCATCAGAGAGAAAGAACAGCGAATACCGGTAAACAAAAGGGCAAAAGACTGAACTCAATGTCAGTCAAATGTCCTACCCTCATAAATATTGATTGTGCTGTCTCCACATATAAGGGTTTTTTTTAAGCATCTGTACTGATATAGTTGGCAAACATCTTGGGGAAATAAATATGGGGACCTCAGGCTAAGAAATGATGGCCATCATTTTAAAGCAATGAATTCCAGAACAGTCTTAGTCTGGTTTCATCTTTCTTCAACTCTATTGTAAATACTGAACACATTGAAGGGAAATATTTATTGAGTGAATACTGCCCTTCTCCTTATATGCCCCATCTTTTGGAGCAGCAGGCTGTAAGGTGATCATGAGCTCACATACAAAGAGTTTCTCTAAGTAGTTTAAGAAATTAGGCAGAAACCTGTTACCAACTATAGGAGGAAATACGGAGCTGTTTTAAAGGTCACCTGGAGTAAGAAACATTTGCATCTCAAACATGGACTCTCTCAAGGTCACAACTAAGGGGTTTCATCCAGAGGCTTAACTGGGGCACGATCTATTTCCAAGCTCATGTGGTTCTTAGCAGAATTCAGTTCTTCAAGAGCTGCTGGACTGAGGGTTTCTACTCCTGGCTGACTACTGGGACTTCTACTCCAAGGACTTCTCTTCCTTGGTTGTCATTGTGCTCAGTTACTTCTGTGAGGGTTCTATGTCTTCATTGCCTCAACCATATGGTATTCCATGAATTTTTTTTTTGTCTTTTGTTGTTGTTGTTGTTGTTGTTGTTGTTGTTGTTGTTGCTATTTCTTGGGCCGCTCCCGCGGCATATGGAGGTTCCCAGGCTAGGGGTCGAATCGGAGCTGTAGCCACCGGCCTACGCCAGAGCCACAGCAACGCGGGATCCGAGCTGCGTCTGCAACCTACACCACAGCTCATGGCAACGCCGGATCGTTAACCCACTGAGCAAGGGCAGGGACCGAACCCACAACCTCATGGTTCCTAGTCGGATTCGTTAACCACTGCGCCACGACGGGAACTCCCACCATATGGTATTCCATGAATTATGCTTCAAAGTTTGTTCTGGTCAATTGCTGAGACCACTTCCTAGTGATGACATTTGCTCTGATGCCTTCTGAGTGGAAAAGGAGATTTTAAATGGAATAGAGATGAGGAGTTCCCTTTGCAGCTCAGTGGAAACAAGGCCAACTAGTATTCATGAGGATTCAGGTTAGATCCCTGGCCTCGCTCAGTGGGTTAAGTGTCCGGCATTGCTGTGGCTGTAGTGTAGGCTGGCAGCTGCAGCTCCAATTTGATCCCTAACCTGGGAACTTCCATCTGCTGCAAGTGTGGCCCTTAAAAAACAAAAATTAATTAATTAAATGGAATGGAGAAGAGACACTGGGCAGATTGTGAACAGCACTTAGAGGATTTGGGTAATACTGCTGGAGTCCTGCAGTGGAGGAAAAAATCCCCAGAAGGTAGAGGTTGTAAGTAAGACAAGGAGAATAGGCAAAATGAATAAATAGGAATAAACTTTAAGGTCCTATCCAATAGTACATACATCCACCACTTAAATACTGCATTTGGGTGCAAATTTTTATTTAATTTATCTGGGCCTCAATTCATTCACTAGAGTAGATGGCATAGAACCTCCCTAATCTATAGGTGTGTCATGGAGCTCAGAGGAGATCGTCTTTGTAAAGGGGCTTCGATAGCGCTTGGAACGTGGAAAATACTCAATAAATTTTTATCATCATCATTATGGTTATTAGTATAAAAAGACAAGCTGAGATTAGGGTTACAGGGAACCTAAAATGCTGAAACAAGGAAAAATTCTTACTCTGAAGATAGTAGAAAGCCATTCTAGGCCTTTGTCAGTGCACCTGAAAAATTACTCCCTAAAAAGAAGTGCAATGATGTTTTTAAATATATATGCAGCAAAAACTCCATTCAAGGAGGGATCAAAATTTTGTTGAAAAGACAGAGACTGAGGTGGCTGTGGGAGAACTCAGTTATAATAGTGAATTAGTAAATAATTGCCACTGGCATTCTATTATCTAGTCTTTTTTTTTTTTTAACCTATCCTTTTTGCCTTCCTTGTACATCTTTGTGTAGAAACTGCAAGGTGACCTAGAAAATGCCATGAAGTAGATCAAATGATCTGTTCAGTCATACAGAAGACCAGAGTCAACAGAGACAAACTAAATTTATTTAACCTGAGTCTAGAAAGAACCTTTAAAAAAATAAAAACAAAAGGACACACCATGCCCAGGGGTCTCCAGGTTTCCTGAAGGCAGTAAAGGTGAGATGACAGAGCCAGAAGTGACAGCCTGAGAGATCCATCTGGAAGACCTGCTCTAGAAAATAACTGTCTTTGATGAATGGATTGGGAAGATGTGGTACATGTGTGCAATGGAATACTACTCAGAATAAAAAAGAAGGCAATAACGCCATTTGCAGCAACATGGATGGAACTAGAGATCCTCATACTAAGTGAAGTCAGTCAGAAAGAGAACGACAAATACCGTAGGATATCACTTCTATGTGGAATCTAAAATATAGCACAAATGAACCTATCCACAGAACAGAAACAGACTCACAGACTTGGAGAGTAGACTTGCAGCTGCCGAGGGGGAGGGAGTGGGATGGACGAGGTGTTTGGGGTTAATAGATGCAAACTATGACATTTAGAATGGATGAGCAATGAGGTCCTGCTGTACAGCACAGGGAACCAAATCCCAGTCTCCTGGGATAGACCATGATGGAAGATAATATGAGAAAGGGAATGTAAATATAGGTTTGACGGGGTCACTTTGCTGTACAGCAGAAATAGGCCCAACATTGTAAATCGACTATACTTTAATTAAAAATAATAATAAATAAATATGTTTTAAAAAAAAGAAGCTGTCTTCAAGCAGGTAGGGGTGATCAGAGCTTGCTTGTCACTGTTTCTCTTTAATATCTTAAAACACACCAGAAAATAGAAAGTTATTTATCTACTCGTGCAAAAAAGTGAAGGGTGGTTCTATTCCTTGAAGCTTTAAATCCACATGGTCTGGGCTGGGAAAGGATTACAAACACCTCCCCTGCCCACACCCATCTACAATGGGGGAAAACAGGGCTGTGGGGACGCCTCAGTAGAAATAACTACAGAGAACTTATCTCAATAGAACCTCTGCAGAAAACTTGGGGTCATACTCTACCATTTGCCTGAAATCCCTTTGCATAAATCACTGGGTGGAAAGCCAGTTTCTACTCAAACACACCTCGAGGTAAAAACTTCCTTTACTTCCTAGACTGCCAACTCCATTTCCAGGCTGATGAATAGAACTGCCAAGTACTGAGCAAAAAATCAGCCCGCCTGCAACACCCTCCTTGCCATTCAGAATCAAACAGGCTCTGTGTCATTTCTTTGTCACAGTGCGGATCCTGTGCTCACTTTTCACTGGCATCTTTTCCGGTTGATTATCTACACTTCCTTTAACTATTCCTTATGCACTGTGCCTTCAAGACCACTTACCCTCTGAGAACAAGAAGGAAAGGAGAAAATCTACCCTAGAAGGGGACAGTTAGGGGCTAGGCTGTGATCTTCCATAATGACCACAAACAACCCAGCAATAAACAGACCAGATTACTGTTACTAGGATGAAAAAAGACAAGAACACACCTACCCAGTAGTTATGTCTGAACAAAAACAAAGACAAGGATGCCATACCCCCACAAAGTAGCCAAACCTCCTCTCTGTGCTCACAGAACTGTTGCTTCTTCATCAATGATAGCTCCAGCTACACTTCATCCAACCTGGATCCTAAGTAAACATTAAGATACTTTGATCTTTATAACAGCATTATCCATAGAGCCACAAAGTAGAAACAGCTCAAATGTCTATTAAAGGACAGAGGGGTAAATAAAACGTGGTTGATCCATACAATGGAATAGTATTCAGCCATAAAAAGGAATGAAGTGCTGATTCCTGCTACAATGTGGATGAACCTTGAAAACATTGTAAGTGAAAGAACCAGACACAAAAGACCACATAGTACATGATTCCATTCAAATGAAAGTCCAGAGTTGGGAGATTTATAGACACTGAGAGTAGATTATTGGTTGGTAAGGTCTTAGGGAGTGACTAGGGTATGGAGTGACAACTAAGGGTCCAGGATTGCTTTGAGGGATAATGGGAATTTTAATATTGTTCATGGTAATGGCTGTACATAGCTGTTGTGGAAACAAAAGACCAACTGAATGAAAACAGACAAAGGGTATTTATGCAGAATTTGATACAACAAAGGAGTCCTCAACTGTCACTTCTGTTTGGCAGAGGCTCAAAAGTAGTCACAGGAGTGAGAAAGCTTTTTAATGAAAATTAAAAAAAAAAAAGGCTTCCGGTGTGTCCTGACTGAGGCTGATGTACTGAGGGAGCTGTAGGTGGGCTCACTGGAGGAAAGGCTTCCTGTATGATTGGTTAGGGTGCATTTTGGCTTTGTCTGGTTAGTCCTAAGTTGGAAGCAAAGACCAGATTTAGGGAAGCTGTCAGTTATTAATCAAGCCCTGGCCATTTGGAGCTGAATTTTACAGGTGTTGGCCACTGTCCATTTGCGTATTTACACTCCCTGTGAATACACTGAAGCCCATTTAACTGTATACATCCCACAGGGACCCTGTATGTTGTGAGTTATATCTCAATAAAACTTCTTAGAAGTTTCTTGGTGGCACAGCAGGTTAAGGATCTGGTGTTGTCACTGCTGTAGCTCAGGTCACTGATGTGGTGTGGGTTTTCTCCCTGGCCCAGGAACTCCTGCATGTCATGGGTGTGGCCAAAAAATAAAATAAAATAAAAATAAGGCACCTATCTTTAAAAAAAAAAAAAGATTAAGATGCAGAATAGAAGGACTGGAGCTCAACTTCTCTCCTAAAAACAACAAAATTCACAACTAAAGGCTGAGCAACCTCCACCCAAATGGACCGGAAACCTTAAAAAAGATACCCTACTCCAGAAGAAAAAGAGGAGGCCACATCAAGAGGTAGGAGGGGCGATTTCACGATATAAACAACCCCATACCTCCTGGGTGGGAAGCTCCACAGACTGAAAACTAACTCGTTCACAGAGACTCACCTACAGGAGTGAGAGTTCTGAGCCCCACATCAAACCCTCACATGCTGGGATCTGTCACTGGGAGAAAGAGCCCCTGGAGCATATGGCCTTGAAGGCCAGTGGGGCTTGTGTGCAGGAGCTCCACAGGACTGGGGGAAACGGAGACCCCATTCTTAAAAGGCACACATGGACTTTCACGTGCACTGGGTCTCAGGGCAGAGCGAGGTCTCCATAGGAATCTGGGTCAAACCTGATTGCAGTTCTTGGAGGACATCATGGGAAAACAGGGGTGAACGTGGCTTGATGTGAGGGAAGGACACTGAAGACAAAGCTCTTGGGAATATTCAGCAGCATGCCTTTCTCTGGAGGTGGCCATTTTGGGAAAATCTGTCTGGCCCCACCCATCAGTCAGCCTGAGAAGCCCCAGGGCAAACACCAATCCAGGTGGGATCACAGCCCCACCTCTCAGTAAACAGGCTACCTAAAGACCCCTCAGGCACACAGCTGCCTCTAATCCCATCCAGACACTAAGCCCCACCCACCAGAGGGATTAGAATCAGCTCTACCTACCAGTGGGCAGGCATCAGCCCCTCCCATCAGGAAGCCTACAGCAAGCCCCCATACAGACTTCAGCCACAAGGGGGGCAGACACCAGAAGTAAGAGAGGTTACAACTCTATTATCTATAAAAAGGTCACCACACCAAAAACCTATAAAAATGAAATGATAGAGGACTATAACTCAGATGAGGGAGAAAGGAAAACCCCAGAAAATCAGCTAAGCCATGAGGAGATTCTCAGCCTCCAGGAAAAAGACTTTAGACTGTTGATACTTAAGATGATACAAGACATTGGAAATAAACTGGAGGCAAAGATGGATAACTTACAGGAAACACTAACCAAAGAGATACAAGATATAAAACTTAAACAAGAAGAGATGCAAAATACAATAACTGGAATTAAAAGTTCACTAGAAGCAGCTAACAGCAGAATACAGGAGGCAGAAGAATGAATAAGTGAGGTGGAGGACAGATAGGTGGAAATTATGGATGCAGAACAGCAAAGAGAAAAAGATTGAGAAGAAATGAAGAGAGTCTCAGAGAACTCTGGGACAATATTAAATGCACTCAAATCCAGGAAGCACAACGTGTACCATATAAAATAAACTCAAGGAGGAACACCCCAAGACACATATTCATCAAACTGACCAAAATTAAAGACAAAGAGAAAATATTGAAAGCAGCTAGGGAAAAGAAACAAGTAACATACAAGGGAACCCCAATAAGGTTATAGGCAGATTTTTCAGCAGAAACTCTGCAGGCCAGAAGGGAGTGGCATGATATACTTAAGGTGATGAAAGGAAAAAACCTCCAACCAAGAATACTCTACCCAGCAATGCTCTCATTCAGATTTGAAGGAGGAATCAAAACCTTCACAGATAAGCAAAAGTTGAGAGAATTCATCAACACTAAACCAGCCTTACAACAAATACTAAAGGATCTTCTCTAGGCAAAAAAGAAAAGACAGCAACAGGAAACAAAAATTCCACAAATGCTCACCAGTAAAGGTATATATACAGTAAAGAGATGAAATCATCCATGCACAATTATACCACCAAAATCAGAAATCATGAGAAGAGGTGGGTACAAATGCAGGACACTGGAGATGAACTTGCAATTAAGAGAACAACAACTTAAAACAATCTCATATATATATAGACTCATATCAAAACTTCAGAATAACTGCAAACCAAAAATCTACAATTGATACACAAACAAGGAATCTCTGGAGAACAAATATATCTCATAGTAAATAAGTGCATAATCCACCATGAAGAGGGTCATTTGACATCATTCTTGGAATGCTGAAGTCTTCTTACATCTGATTCCCTCTCCATCAAAGAATTTATGATAGTCATAATTAAATAATGCAACTGTACAATTAAATAATATAGTTCTACAATTGTATTATTAATAACCATTTCTCTCCATGGTACAATGTAAAGTCTATAATGTCTTGTTTATCACATCACCTAGAATGGTGTAATGCCTATATTGAAGAATCAATAAGATGTAACAAATTGTGAGGACATATTTATATAGTTACACTGTTTTGCTTTTTTTTTTTTTTTTTGTCCTTTCTAGGGCCACTCCCGCGGCATTTGGAGTTCCCAGGCTAGGGGTCTAATAGGAGCCGCAGCCACCGGTCCCTACCAGAGCCACAGCAACGCAGGACCCAAGCCATGTCTGCAACCTACACCACAGCCCACAGCAATACCAGATCCCCAACCCACTGAGTGAGGCCAGGGATCGAACCCGTAACCTCATGGCTCCCAGTCGGATTCATTAACCACTGTGCCACGACGGGAACTCCTACACTGTTCTTTTAACCAATTTATGCATTTTATATTTTACTTATTTTCAGAGGGTATATTATTTTTGTTATTCTTACCAGGTAAGTTATCCTTTTTATTATGCTATATAAAATATTTAATAGTATATAAGGCTTTCTTGTTTATAAATTTTAGTTGCATAATATACACAATTTTAATATAATGCTAATTTTTAAAGAAAAATTGAAATGTAATAGATAATACTAAATAGTAAATATGAAAGCCATACAAAATGGGATAAAGTATAGAATGAATTTCCTATTTGCCTCAGCATATTTTCCATTCCACTTCTCCAGAGGGAGTTATTAATCTGTTTCTTAAGATCCATGATATAATAATCTGTGTGAATGTAATTGTGTTTAAATACATGTATTTTATTCTGTAAAAAAAAATAAAAATAAAATTAAAAAAAAAATTTGTTTTTAATTCAAGGGTAGGGGAAGATACCCCAATTGCATCTACTTCCCGGAGCTCCCAATCCAGAATGGACCCTTGTCTCTTTAAGCCCAAGCCCTGCCCCACAGATCCCCAGCACAAGCCCTGTCCCCCGCCCCAGCACACACCCATACTTCCTCCCTCTTGCTGAGATGCCCAGTTCTGTCACTGTCTTGCTGCAGCAGTGAGTAACCTGAACTTTCACTCCAGGGGAGTGCCTGGTAGTCTTCCAGCCAGAGCAGTGGGCTTCATCTCCCCCCACCCCCACCAGTTACTCTGCTCTAATGTATCAAGTCTGTCCACACCCTTCCTGCATCACCTTACTGAGGAATCCTGTGTGGTCGGATCAGCGCAGAAACAAGCAGCATTCTCATGTTGCCCATTCTTGTCACTGAATTTCCATCACACGAAGGTAGGCTATTTTTCTGGCTCAAAAAAAATGCAGAAACATACATTCTCACACATCACGAACATCTCAAGGCAGGAAATTCAGATTATTGTTCTTCCATAATCAGGCCCTTCTTTGAGGGGGCATCAAAGAAAAGTAAGTATAAATATATTTAACACACATATGTTTTAACAGACATAGACATACATATGCACATTTATACGTACATACATAATACAGACTGTGTGTGTGTGTGTGTGTGTATAAAGCTATATTTCAGAATTGGCTGTGAGCCCCTTTTAACTCTGGAAACAAGCATTCATATGGAAATGGTCAAACACCAGGAAATTGAGAATCAATACTGAATAATTTAAGTCAGGTATTAACTTTATTACATTAGCAGTAGCACATTCATTTCAGTTATTGATCTAGCCTACCTAATCAGCGGAGAGTGGGCAAAGCCTCTTGTATTGACAAGAAGCCAAATGGGAGTCAAGGAGGGAGAGGCAGAAAAAGGGAGATATTCTTTACATCAGCCCGGCCCCTTCCAGCTTTGAACTGGAGAATGTTATTCCTTGGAACCATCAAGGAATAACCATCATTTTTTCTTACTTCTCGGTCAGTAGCGTTTCCCCCACAAAGAGAGTAGTAACCCCCCATCACTGTGCTTCCTATATTTAGAGTGTGCATAGAGAGACTGACAGCACTCATGGCCTGAACCCGGCCTAAACCCAGATTGGGACTTGAACCCACGTGCCGGGACCCAAACCCAATAAACCCAGATTGGAACTCAAACCCACAGTTTTAAATTAGAATCACTCAGCCAGTTTCTGGACTCACTGAGGATCAGGTTCTTCATGCTTCCCCACAGAAGGAATTCAGTGAGAGGCAAAGTGATAGGCGGGAAATAGATTTATTAAGATAGGATGCTTGTGAGAGATGCAAGTGGGCAGGCACAGAGGCTCTGCCCCCAGGATCCTGTGGGCTATAGATTTATCATTCAAGTGGAGTTGGGTTGGAAAAGCCAGCCTCTTCCTCTTTCTTAGTGTAGTAGCTCCTCCTTAGTATCCAGTAAGGTGCAAATTCAAATCAACAGAATGGTGGTCCTCAAACCCCTGCCCTTGATCTGAACCTGAATGCAGGCCTCACCCCATTCCCCACCCAGTGACCTGAGACATATCTCACACCTCCACTAGTCAAGCAAGTGGCAAGTGGCAAGCACTAATCAAACAAGTCAAGCAAGTCAGCCTTGTGCTGATGGCTTTCGTTAGCAGTTATTAGCTTACAGTGATCTCCCAAAGTCCCCTAGGTTTCCCTCTCTACCTATGGTCCCTTACTGGGACTTCTACAGCTACCTGTGCCTACTCCATAGGAAGGACATTATGGTATCCAGGCTATAAATGCTGATACCAATGAATTAAAGGGCATCTCACAGGAAAGGAGGAGGTAAGACACTGCAAGTGTGAAAACTGTTGCCTTCCATTTGAGAAACCTAAATACCCCTGTCCCTCCCCAGCCCCAGACCAAGCTTCTGTCCTTACAGGGCATATTTTAGAGCAGAGAACCATCACACTGCCTAAGTCCCAGCCTCCTTCCAGGCCTGACTTCAGCAGAGCTGCTGAGACAAAGGTGCAGCTGAATATGAAGTAGACAACAGAGCACAAATGCATGCACATACACAAACACACACACACACACGTACCACACACAAACACATGCACCAAACACATACACATGCACCACACACAAACACATGCACTTGCAACACATCAACAGTAAGTCCTTAGACATGAACAGAGTAAAATTATGTTGATTACTTTAATCTCAGGAGAAAGGAAATTCAAAACCAAGCTAAAGAGTTCCATGTCTTACATGGAGGAGAAAGCACATAAAAACCAAAATCCTCCAACAAAAAGCAGCCATAGACTCTGGGCAGAATATAAAACACAACTACCCAAGAGCTCTGGAAATTGAACAAAAGCAGACAAATTGTGGAAAGGAGTCAAAACTTGGACCAAGCTACCTGCATGGAAATGCCCTGAAAGCAGCCCCTATTGTGACAGGGCTGGTGTAAAGCAACTCATATCTGATAGAAAGTGCATAATTTTTCAGACCAGAGGGACCAGTACAAAGAGCAGACCAACCAAAGCCACTGAAGAGTAAAAGGAAAACCCCAAAGTAGGAGGGTGAAGGGGAACCCCTAATTCTATGTCTAAATAGAGACTGTCTCCAGCTGACCCTTAATAAACTAGATGTGATAAACTGGATGTGCAGATGCAATAAACTGCAAGCAACTTGCAGCTCAGGCTTAAAGAGCTGGTCTAAGATAGGAAGTTCCCGCCTCCTTCCAATCCCTGCTGACATTGTTCAGCTTCCCAAACAATGTACCACAATTTGGTGGATGCAGCCAAAGCAGTGATTAGAGGGCGTTTTGTAGCTTTAAATATGTATGTTAAGAAAGAAGAAACATCCAAGAATGATTATTTAAATCTCTACTTCAAGAAGTTATTTAAAAAAAAAGAAGCAAAGTAAATCAAAATAAAGGAGAAAAGAGATAGTGAAGATATGATCAGAAATTGATTAAACTGGAAATAGGCAACTGCAAGAGCAAAAATTACAATTCAAGAGCCATTTAGGGCATTCCCATTGTGGCACAGAAGAAACGAATCTGACTGGGAACCGTGAGGTTGCAAGTTCGATCCCTGGCCTCGCTCAGGTTAAGGATCTGGCATTGCCATGAGCTGTGGTGTAGGTTGCAGACGTGGCTCGGATCTTGTGTTGCTATGGCTCTGGCATAGGCGGGCAGCTACAGCTCCAATTAGATCCCTAGCCTGGGAACCTCCATATGCCACAGGTGTGGCCCTAAAAAAATTTAAAAAAAAAAAAGGCAAGAGCCATTTAGTTGTAAACATCAACAAAATTGATAAACTCCTAGTTAGACTGATCAAAACAAAAAACAGGGACCTAGATCAAATACGAATTACCAATATCAGGACTGAAACAGGAGTTATAGCTCTAGGTAAGGACAAAATGAGAGTATCATCAATAAATTTGTTCTTATAATTTTGCAAACCTAGTTGAAATGGATGAATCTTTTGAAAAACTATAGAAACATATAGACTACATATCTATTAAAGAAATTGTTCACAATTAAAATTTTTCATATAAGAATACTCCAGGATCTGATGGTTTCACTAGTGAAGTCTCCCAAAAATTTAACTTGGAAATAATGCCTCTTCTACCAAAACTCTTCCAGAAAATAAAAAACAACACTTTTGAAGTGGTTTTGTGAGGCCAACATTTTGCCTTGATATTATCCCCAAAGATCCTCCAAGAAAACCAAAAATCCATGTCCCATAAAGTCATAGATGCAAAATATCTAAACCTAATACGCTTGGTTGAATAATTTGTTGTGCAATATTTAGTAGTATCTCTGATCTCTACACATTACATGCCAACAACACTCCTCTCAGTTGTGAAACCAAAATCCACAACACTGCCAAGTGAAAAATCACCCTATTATTAACCACTGGAATAAAACAAGAAAATAAAATGCATTACAGTCTGAAAATAAGGGATAAAACTATCTCTGTTTGCAGATAATATGTTTATTTACTTTAAAAATCCTCAGGAAGGAGTTCCCATCGTGGCTCAGTGAAAACGAATCTGACTAGCATCCATGAGGACACAGACTCGATCCATGGTCTCGCTCAGTGGGTTAAGGATCCAGTGTTGTCATGAGCTGTAGTGTCAGTTGAAGACAAAACTCGGACCCTGCGTTGCTGTGGCTGTGGCATAGGCTGGCAGGTGCAGCTCTTATTCGACCCCAAGCCTGGGAAAATCCATGTGCCACAGGTGTGGCCCTAAAAAAGACAAAAAAAAAAAAAAACCTCAAGAATATATGCAAAAGTTCTAGCGAAATTAGCAAGGTCACTGGAAACAAATTAATGCTTAAAACTCTACCACATTTTTATATATTAGAAGAAATTAGACATTGAAATTAGAATATCAATTAATTTACAGCAGTGGCAAAAAATACTTAAGAATAAATGTATTTAAGAGGATATAGAAGTCCTCTACGCGGAGAACAACAGAACATCCCTGAGAGATATTAAAGATCTAAATAGGTAGAGTGATGGGCCACATTCACCTGTTAGAGAGGAGCAAGCCTGTTACTACCTCAATGTGGTCCAGTTGTGTTCGTGTCGGAACTGAACCTGCCTGAAAGTTATCGTGCAGTTTGATGATTAAATTCATGTTAAGTGCTTAATATCTAATGCTCTACATTATAGGCACAGAGTACGCATGCAACAAATCTTACCTGTTACCATTATTTATTTATATCTTTCTCCAATGCAGTTCTTTTTTATCCATCTGTTTCTCCCAGCATTAACTTTCTTCTATTAAACTGTAGAAGCATCTAGATCCCTGGATCAATTGAAGTGCCTCCTGAGTCTGAACAGTTTCATCTCGCCCTTGCAGGTACCAAGTTGGACACAAAACTCCAGAGGGAGCCGTGTAAAGCAGACTGATCAATGCTGTGGCTAAGTAGATGCATTTTTCTGACTTTCTTTATAGTTAGAAATGAATATCATAATACAAATCCATCCATCCTCTGTCACATTTCTTGCCTACTATAGATTCTGAGAAAAAAAACATGGAACTTGAAATGTGGCTCTCATAAACCATAACTACTAGAAAGATTTAAAAAACAAAAATTCTTAAAACCATTCTTTTCTTTTTGCTTTTTTTTTTCTTTTTAGGGCCACACCCATGGCATATGGAAGTTCCCCAGCTAGGGGTCCAATCAGAGATGTAGCCACCGGCCTACACCACAGCTACAGCGACACGGGATCCAAGCTGCATCTATGACCTACACCACAGCTCATGGCAACACTGGATCCTGGACCCAGTGAGGGAGGCCAGGGATTGAACCCACGTCCTCATAAATATTGCATTCATTCATCCCCATGAATCCTCAGTGGATTCATTTCTGCTGCACCACCACAGAAACACCTTAACACCATTCTTGAACTATAATAGTACTATCTAAAAATACTCTTAGGTGCACAAGTAAATTTAGACAATGAACAAAATGTACATAAATAAAATAGCCACAAATATAAAATACAACCTACCAATCCATCTTTATACCCAGATTCCTCTGAAATTTTCCCACCTTTTTCTAGAGCACACACTTTGTAAAGTCTGGGTTTTACAATAACCAATTTCACTCTGTAAGGATTTTCTACATGTGTGCTGAGGCAATGTTATGAACCAATGTTTAATACAGAAAAGTAAAGAAAAATGATGGTTTGAATGAAATAAGTAATAACCTGGAGGATGATCAAAAATGCAGTCCTGCTCAGCCTTCCTCAGGACCTCTTTTGACCTTTCAGCTCAAGGCAACCAAAAGAACAAACTGTGATGGATAATTTCTCTTGGAACTAGGGAATGGAGTCATTATGCAATGATAAATCAAGGAAAGAGTCCTTTCCAGTAATGTGATTAGTAATTCCAGGGTCAGAACGGAGTGCCGAGAACAGCATCTGATGACGTAGCTCATAACCTTCACAGCCTAATCATGTCTGCTCTTAAAGTAGCTCAAATGGTTTCATTTGTATGGGACTAGCAACCAACCAGCTGGGTCAGAAGTGGGGGGAAACCAACATGGTCAGCCTCAAAGCACCTGCTCATTATTCTGAGCAATTGAATAACTGCATCTCTGGTGAGCTGTTAATGCAATCCTCTTCTCTTAACATCTACTCAAAATTCACAGCCAGAAGCAACATGGAGTGAGTGTCCTGGATAAAATATTAATGATTCTGGTGATAAAACTGTCTCATCAGTGGGCATCCAGTGAACATATTCTTTGTAACCAGAGTGCTTTAAGCATTGTGTTTGCCCTTGGATGTTTGAACATTTCAGATTGGGTAGGAAGGAGCTGTCCATTCTCCAGCAGATCCAAGTGGGCAGCCTGAGAATCAGAGGAGAACACATGTCAAAGTGTGGGTCTTGTCCTTCAAATTCTGAGAAACATGATACCTCACTTCTGAAAGTCACCAGCAGAGGATCTAGGCCAAACTAAAGAGACTGATTGCTTCAGCCCCACTGAGTTAACAACAAGAAGACTGTAGTTGTTCTAATGCTGCAGAATTCATCTGACAGAAGAGCAGTGTTTGTTGATATTAGAACAACCTTGGACCTACTCATCCATTGTAATGTTCTCTCGAAATGGAGCAGCGCCATTGGCAAGGCTGTGATCATAAGGTACCACAGGGCATCAGCAGCATCAAAAAGCAGTTCTAGACCCTGAGTGCTTGCAGTGCTCTGGGCTTGGAGATCTGGAGAGAAATCCAATATCATTTGCCAACCACATGGCCTATTTTCAACATCTTTTCTTATGGCAAATGTGCATAGCCTTCGACTGTCATTCTGTAAGCAACCAGACTGTAACATTTAAGGCCAAAAAGCAAGAAGCCGTGATCAAAGGCTGGGTTGACAGTAGCAGTGATTAGTGAGAATAGACTCTCACCACCTTGTGAACAATTTCCATGGATTATATCTATTCATCTTCATATTAACTCTGTGATAAAGACATAGTATTGTGCTTATTTTAGAGGTGAAGCAACTTGATGCCTAAAGAAATCTGTAACTTAGTCCAGGTCACACAATACTAAGTTAAGAGCAGGGTTGCTAGCCCAGGTCACGTGACCAGTACTATCTTGGCAAAGAGACAGTGGCACAGACAAGACTGACAGGCACAGAGGATAAACGGCCAGGCACCTTTCAGGGCTTTAAGTCACTTAGACCTCACAACTCTCTGAGGTAAGTATTGCTTTTGTTACTGTTGTCGTTGTTGTTGTCATTATTTCCATTTATTTATTTGTTTATTTTGCTTTTTTAGGGCCGCGCCCAGGGCATATGGAAGTTCCCAGGCTAAGGGTCAAATCAGAGCCACAGCTGTCAGCCTCCACCCCAGCCACAGCAATGCGGGATCCTTAACCTACTGAGAGGGGCCAGGGATTGAACCTGCATCCTCACGGTCAGGGTTAAGGACCCACGTACTAGTCAGGTTCTTAAACGTTTAAGCCACAAGGGGCATTCCTATTATTTCCATTTCATTGAGCAAGGGCAACAGAGACACAGAGAAGCTGCTAGGGGACCGAGGTCACAAAGCTTTCCAGGAGTGGCACTGTAATTTCAAAGCTCCAGAGTCCACACTCTTAATTACAGAAGTGCCGTTACTCCTGAGACCTTTATTCTTTACTTCTTGCAGAAACTTCCCTCAGCCTGTAAGGCAATTGGAAAATGTAACTACCTTTTATAGTGGCGTGAATTGCATAATTGAATTTTATAAAAAAGAACTAGAAATCAGGAGTTCCCACCGTGGCTTAGTGGAAATGAACCTCACTAGGAACCATGAGGTTGTGTGTTCGATCCCTGGCCTCGCTCAGTAGGTTAAGGATCCAGCATTGCTATGAGCTGTGGTGTAAGTCGCAGACATGGCTCATGGCTCAGATCTGACATTGCTGTTACTCTGGCTTAGGCTGGCAGCTATAGCTCCAATTCAACCCCTAGCCTGGGAAACTCCATATGCTGCAGGTGCAGCCCCAAAAAGCAAAAAAAAAAAAAACAAAAACAAAAACAAAACAAAAAAACCTAGAATCAGAAAATGAAGACCCTGATTCTAATTTAGGTAAAATTAGTTATTGTTAGTGTATGTGACCTTGAACTAGTCTTTTAATATATCACGTGCTTGATTTCCTTGGTCTGTGAGTCTTTGCCATTCTCCTGAGTGTATATGAACCCTCGACCTGCTATGGAGCTTCTGCTATTGTGCCCGAAGCCCAACTTTTGCCTTAGCTCTCTTTACTATCCTCAGAGACTAAGCTGCTGGTGTGCTTCTCCAGAAATAAAGCTTTACTTGCACCAAGGGAGGTCCTGGCAGAAAAACACAAATCACCTTTCCTGAGAATAAGCTTTAGCATCTTTGTAATAAAAGGGAAGTGAACCGACCATTCTGTTCACAAGTCATTGGTGCAACCCCTGGCATTCATCAACCATGGAAAAAGGAATTTGCAATATGAATTTTCAAAACGCCTGAGGCCCTAAAGTGCTACTTCTTAAGCACGTGCTCATTGAGCAGATGCCTTTAAATTCTCTTCTTCAACAAGCCAATTCTCACCAGGACGCTCAGGAGATGTCCCCAAGAATGGGAGCAAAAAGCAAGACGTACTTACCAAGTCCGGAGGGAGGGTTGTGTGTGAAAAATGAATCTCAGAGGAGAAAGAATGGGATGGTGTCAGGGACAATGAGGTTATAAAAGGACACTTTCCTCTGAGGAATAAAGCTGCTCTGGAGGAAAGCTGCCCTCCAAGAGGGAATAAAGGACATGTGAGTGCCACGGTTTTGAGTGAAGAGGGGTACAATAGTCATCCATGTGACGCATTCTTTAAAAAGCATGTTTCAGGAGTTCCCATTGTGGCTCAGTGGTTAACGAATCTGACTAGGAACCGTGAGGTTGAGGGTTCGACCCCTGGCCTTGCTCAGTGGGTTAAGGATCCGGCGTTGCCGTGAGCTGTGGTGTAGGTCACAGACACGGCTCAGATCCAGCGTTGCTGTGGCTGTGATGTAAGCCGGTGGCTACAGCTCCGATTCGACCCTTAGCACTGGAACCTTCATATGCCGCGGGAGCGGCCCAAGAAATGGCAAAAAGATCAAAAAAAAAAAAAAGTATGTTTCAATCATAAAATTATTCCTAGAATGAAATAAATGTTTGCCTTTTCCAAAGCAGTCCAAGAAAATAACCAAACTAGAAAAATAGGGGATTGGTTGCAGACATGTCCCGATCCATAAAACAGAATACTGCATAGTCATTATAAATGACTTCTCCTGGAAACATTTTTCGAGTGGAAAGATGTCAATTATGTAGTATGTGTTTGGGATTTAGAAAGAATGTTCCAAAGCAATAACCCAGTTCCAGTGCCATTTTGAAGCATGTACGCGGAAGTGTGTGCACCAACATGGTTACTTCTGAATGGTAGTGCATCTTTGTATCTTACTAGTTTATGTGTATCTTCTTATTTTCCACAATGGGCGTGTATTAATTCTACAATGAAATCAAATATGTTTAAAGAAACCTAAGAGGGCAGATCCTGTGTGCAAGCAACAAGACACAAGACGTCTCAAATGGCAGAATGGCTTAGACCAATGATTTGTTGATGTACCGTAGACTTTCCTTGGGGGCGGGGAAGCTGTTCTGAGCAATAAACCATGACTGCTAAGCTGTCAATAAATATCCCTGACTTGGTAGAATTAATATGATCCACCACATCTGCATACCCGCTGAGCAGGATCAGGTCTTCATCTAAACAGAGTCTTACGCTGACTACAGCTGACCCTCTGTTGGCACCAGAGCATCTCTGGGAGTGAAGAACTGGTCAGTCATGAGCTTTTCAAAATGGCAGCCGTGACATACAACTTGAACCCACTCATGAAATTTAACCTTGTCACTGGCACTATCAGATTTACAGCTGGAGCCAAAAAGTCTATTGTTTCTCTTCTTGATTCACACTTAAAAAGGCAAAAGCACACTAAACAGATCAAGATGGGTAACTCCTGGAAGTAGATGGATTAA
The DNA here is from genome assembly GCF_016906955.1 of Phacochoerus africanus. Taxonomy (NCBI): domain Eukaryota; kingdom Metazoa; phylum Chordata; class Mammalia; order Artiodactyla; family Suidae; genus Phacochoerus; species Phacochoerus africanus. The sequence continues at coordinate 51,928,487 of NC_062548.1, read as the reverse complement.
AGACTTCATGCTGTTCATGGCAGAAGTAGTAGAAACCAGAAAAATAGAAGCTGAGGTAGAAGTGTCCAAACTAAAATAGATACTAAGACAGCCTTGAATTCTTTAGAATAAGCTCCCAGGAGGGAAAAAAAGGTGTTACTCTGAAAAACTCTCCATGGGTATCTTTTTAAAAAATTATTTTTCCAAAATTTCCTCAAATTTCTAATGAAAGTAAATAAGTTTTATTACCAAAGCTATACCTATGTTCCAGTAAATCATCATACGCAATTTAATAATGGTCAGCTTGGCTGCCGTGCATGAAAGCAGGTGTGTATTAGCAGTAGGATAAGTATATGGTAACCCCTGGTATCAGGACACAGGCAGGACTAAGAGACCTCCTGCATTCACAGCATACATTACAAAGCCATTTCCTCCACTATACACATCTCATATGATCTTTAAAAACATTCAATGACACACACAGAGCAGACATGATGGTTATTATTCCGTTTTTTCAGATACAGACACTGAAGCTATTTAATTATTCACAACTAGAAACAGTATTTTCATACATGAGACTTCTGACCCCAAAATGACAATGTTTTACTCTCAAAAACACAGAAATACCAATTTAGTAACTCATTGCTCTATTTCCCACTCTATAAGAGGAAACGATTCTTAAGATTATTAAAAATTAAGGTCTAGATTATATCTTCTTTTTCCAAATATCCATTCACTTCTTTCTGGATGACAGTTCCTTTATTTTTGAAATCGAGGTGAAATGCACATAACATTAGAACAATCCACTTTAAAGTGAACGATTCAATGGCATTTAGTGTTTTTCCAACATTGTGACACCGCCACTTCTAGCTAGTTCCAAAATGTTTTCATCACCCCAAAATAAAACCCCAACTATGCGAAGCAGTTACTCCCCTCTCCGCCCACTGATGGCCACCAATCTGTGTTGTCTCTGGAGATGACTGACTCTGTCCATGTCACATAATGGAAGTGTATATTGTGTGACCTTCTGTGTCTGGTTCTTCCCATTGCCCAGTGCTCTGGAGATTCACCACACTGCGGCCTATATCAGTACTGCATTCCCTTTTGCCTGTTTGAGCAGATATTCAGTCAACCTGTGGCAACAGTGATTTGGGGAGGCTCTTTCAGACTTCCTCTTCCTTCATTACAGTCAGCTGTTAGCCTCCACCCACTTCTAGATGATGCTACTATGGTTCTCTCCAGCTCCTAAATTGTTCTCATAATCTGATCCAATTAAATTCTGGTCCCTCGGAAGGGATAGTTTTTTGAGACTGGTCTTTGAGGTTTATTCTGCCCCTATTCTGATGCTCTCCTTATCATCTTTTACCCCAGTTCACTTTTGTAAAACAGCTGGCCTTCAGGTTGGCTTGTGGTACCCAAGAGCTTCCAGTCTCCTTCTAATTGTCTACCACCTACACCCCCAGTGTTTCGAGAGTCCCCTTAGGGTTGACCTTCCTCACATTCTCATTCAAAGAAAGGCAGACCCAGCTGGTCTAAGACTTCCCTGATACCATATGCAACATTGTGTGTGTTTGCATTCATGTTCATCTTTCATGACTTCCATAATATGCAACTCAGAGAGTTCCATGATATTTATTCAACAGTCAGCCCCTCTCTGTGCTATTTCTGTGTAAAAGAAAATCCCCCAAACCTATTGGCTTGAAACTGTAAGAATTTATTTTTGTGCATGGGTCCATGGGTCATCTATTGATTTGCACCAGGCTTGGTTGGTAATAGAAGGTCCTGATCACACATTTGTGGACAAATTGTGGGTTGTCTGGGACTAGCAGGTCTAGGACAGCCTCACTCACAGGTCTGGCAATTTCCTGCCTGGAGCATCAGTGATGACTGAACCACAGGTCTTTCATCATCCAGCATGTGGTTCACACACAAGCACAGTTCCAAGAGAGGATACAGCTTTCAAAGCCCATTGAGGTCTAAGCTTGAAATTGGCAACAATGCTTTCTGACACACTCTTTTTGTCAATGCAAGTCAAGTCCAGCCCAGACTCAAAAAGAAGAGAAACAGGCTTCACCTCTTAGTGAGAGAATATTCAATATCGCAGGGCAAAGCTATGATACAGGAGGAGCACAGAGTTGAGAGAGTTTATCAGTTTTCTCCCTGCCTTCCATCCACACCCTTGCAGGGCCTTGTCTTGGGCACGTTGCACTTCCCACTCCTTGACTTCCATGTGACTTGGTTTGGCCAAGGCATTGTATGGAGGTCAGAGTACCTACTCTGAAGTTAAGCCTTTAAAGTGTCATACCTGCATTGCACTAAGAAAAGCAAGTCCCAGAAGGAGGATGAGAGAAATTCAGAGCGAGACCTGGACATGCAGAAGTGTACTGTGAAGATGACCATCCCAAACAGCACAGCCTGCCAATCCAAGATCTCTGAGAATAAATGGCTGCAGCTTAAGCATTGAGTTTGGGAATAATTTGCTACACAGTGGCATTGGCAATATTGGTAACAGATTAACGATGTTCCAAGCATATTGAAGTGCAAAAAAATAGGCAAGGGCTCTTCCTTTACGGATCTTATAATTCAGTGGGAAGAGACACACCATAAACAAACAAACAGGAAGTTCCCATTGTGTCTCAGCGGTAACGAACCCGACTAGTATCAATAAGGACGTGGGTTTGATACCTCGCCTCACTCAGTGGGTCAAGTATCTGGCATTGCCATGAGCTGTGGTATAGGTCATTGCTACACCAGATCCTGCATTGCTGTGGCTGTGGCGTGGGCAGGTAGCTACAGCCTGGATTCGACCTCTGGGAACTTACATATGCCGCAGGTATAGCCCTTAAAAAAAGCAAAAAAAAAAAAAATTTAAATAAAATAAACAAACATCAATATAATTAGTACTATGAATAAAATGAACTTAATAAGAGGCTGGTAAGGACCTTCTTTCTTTAGAGGTTACTAAGAGCTATTGAGACAAACTACTGTTTGCATTTTTTAGTTCACATTTTTAAATACACAGCGGTGTTAGTGACGTAGCCTCAGTCACAGAAGCCGGTATGCAGAAAAGGATTGTCACTTTACTACAGTGTTTTAAACTTCCCCAATTCCTAAACTTTAGCTATATCTCTGACAATTTTCAGTAGAGGAGTTTAATACAAGAGCATGTATACAGGGACCAACACTTGGCAGGCAATCTAATAAAATTTTAGATTATATAAATAGAATCTAAATCAGTAGAGTAGATTATGAGTAAATATTGCTAACTTTACTTTTTAATGAGCAAGATAGAATTTACATATGCTCAGAGTTTTTCTTCCTCTCTGATGTGCAAATTACATTTTATGCACCACTGTGCCACACCCAAACACACCATTAGGTTTTACTGAAAACGAGTAATTACAACTTCTTGGCCAGAGGTACAATTCCCAAATAAAGGGAAGATGTTTTAGAGCCATGTTAGCTGGGTTTTCAATCGTAAGTATCAGGGAAAAGCATAAAGATTTCTCTCTCTCTCTCTCTCTCTCTCTCTCTCTCTCTCTCTCTCTCTCTGTGTGTGTGTGTGTGTGTGTGTGTGTGTGTGTGTAGATTTCTCTCTCTCTCTCTCTCTCTCTCTCTCTCTCTGTGTGTGTGTGTGTGTGTGTGTGTGTGTGTGTGTGTGTGTGTCTTTTTAGGGCTGCACCTGCAGCATATGGAAAATCCCAGGCTAGGGGTTGAATCAGAGCTGCGTCTGTGGCCTATACCACAGCTCCCAGCAATGCCGGATCCTTAATCCCCTGAGCCAAGCCAGGGATCGAACTGTGTCCTCATGAATACTAGTTGAGTTCGTTACCACTGAGCCATGATGCGAACTCCAAAGATTTCTTATCTACAGTAATTTTGTTTCATCCATTCACAGATGCCCCCAGACCTGTGCCAAGAACAAGCCAGCACTCAATAAATGCAAGCTGGAACAAATGGATGTCAGATAAACTTGGGATAAAGAAAATTGAGTAAACAGGTACTTTATCCATAGAATAACCACCACCGCTATTCTCTCTAGAGTGTGGCCAAGTCCATGTGAAAGTGACCCAAAGACCTGGTCACTCCTCTGTCCTGGAATGGCAGACATCCAGTCTCATCTGCTTCCAGCCTTCAGACATTAAACTGTTTCATTAAAACACTCCCATAAAAAGAGGTCCTAATTTCATCATTTTCATCGGTTTCTTTGCCCTCAGAGACCAACAACCATCAGATGCAATGATGTGTTAAAAAAATTAATTGCTGGACAAACACTTGGGAAATCATTTTATTTGCAAACAAACCTCTGGTGCTGCCAGCTTTTCTTTCTGTTTCTTATCTCAAAATCTTCTGGATTAAGGACATCTGCTAGAAAATAAATTCACAACTTCTTAAGACATCATTTGTGGGAATTGCTATTTTGGGCCCGTCTCAGAGTCACAGTCGTTCCTTTAGGTATAATCTTAGAGCCATTGCACATCCTGAAGCCCCACTGATGGTTATTTTCTCCGAAGAAAAACCACTAACTGGGCCACTTCACATCCCTCGGAAAACCCTCTGCTGCCAGGAGCTGAGGCAGCCACCTAATAGTCAAAGAGCCCAGGGACAGCAAGTGAGAAATCAAGTTTTGTTATTCTCCACCAGGTTGAAAATCATTTTATTTGAAATCTTTCTGAGGTTTGGACTGAATCCCCAGAGAAGGCTATGCCCCCACCAGACCTGAGCTGAGCTCACGCCTATAGTGATGTTATCCTTTTCCAATGATGTGACCCCACCAAGCACGCACCAAAGTAGCATTTGAGTCTGGCGTCTGCTCTGGCTCTGATGTGAGAGGTAGAGACTCCAATGTCCTGGGCTGGCCCTGAACTGGAAAGACCCATTGTTCTGAAGAAGAGCCTAACCACTGAAGGAAGAGGAGGAGATAACGCCCAAAGTTCTTTACTCAGGGCTTTCCTACTGAAATGGAAGTAAACACACATGAAGACAGACTTACACACCCTACCCCCTGTCCTTTTCTGCAGCCAACATGACCAGCCAGTCTGATCCAAGTAAGAAATCAGAAACTGTTACATTTAGATTGGATAGACATTGCAGTCCTGCTGTAGAGCACAGGGAACTATATCCAATCACTAGTGATGGAACCCGATGAAAGATAATATGAGAAAGAGAGTGTGTATAGATGAATGACTGGGTTACTTTGCTGCACAGTAGAAATTGACAGAACAATGTAAATTAACTATAATTAAATTTTATATATATATATATACACACACACACACACACACACACCTGGTCTAAGGTAAAAAGAATAAAGAAATCAGAAAGGTGACCTCTGGAGTTCCCATCATGGCTCAGGGGTTAACGAACCCGATTAGTATCCATGAGGACAAGGGTTCCATCCCTGGCCTCGCTCAGTGGGTTAAGGATCCAGCATTGTTGTGAGCTCTGGTGTAGGTCGCAGACATGGCTCAGATCTCGTGTTGCCATAGCTCTGGCTGTAGTGTAGACCCCTATCCTGGGAGCCCCCATGTGCCACAGGTGCAGCCCTAAAAAGATAGGAAAGAAAGAAAGAGAGAGAGAGAGAGAAGGAAGGAAGGAAGGAAGGAAGGAAGGAAGGAAGGAAGGAAGGAAGGAAGGAAGGAAGGAAGGAAGGAAAAGAAAGAAAGAAAGGTGACTTTCACACCTTCCTAAATATTTCATAGATAAAAATCAAGGGCCTGGTCCCATAAGCACATTTTAAAAATGCTCAACATCACTAATTATTAGAGAAATACAAATCAAAACTATAATGAGGTACCACCTCACACCAGTCAGAATGGCCATCATTAAAAAGACTACAAATAACAGAGGGTGAAGAGGGTATGGAGAAAAGGGAACACTCCTTCACTGTTGGTGGGAATGTAAATTGGTACAACCACTGTGGAAAATAGTGTGGAGGTCCCTCAGAAAACTAAACTTAGAACTACCACATGACCCAGCAATCCCACTCCTGGGCATATATCTGGACACAACTTGCATTGAAAAAGATACATGCACCCCTATGTTCATTGCATCACTATTCACAACAGCCAAGACATGGAAACAACCTAAATGTCCATTGACAGATGGATGGATTAAGAAGATGTGGTATATGCACATAATGGAATACTACTCAGCCATAAAAAAGAACAAAATAATGGCATTTGCAGCAACATGGATGGAACTAGAGACTCTCATACTAAGTGAAGTAAGTCAGAAAGAGAAAGACAAATACCATATGATATCACTTTTATGTGGAATCTAACATATGGCACAAATGAACCTACCTATAGAAAAGAAACAGACTCATGGACATGGAAAACAGACTTGCGGTTGCCAAAATGGAGAGAGAAGAGGAGGGAGTGGGATGGACTGGGAGTTTGGAGTTAGTAGATGCAAATTCTTGCATTTGGTGTGGATAAGCAATGAGATCCTGCTGTATAGCACAGGGAACTATATCTAGTCACTTGTGATGGAACATAATAGAGGATAATGTGAGAAAAAGAATTTATATATGTGTGTGTGTGTGTGTGTGTGTATATGCGTGTGTGTATATATATATGACTGGGTCACTTTGCTTTATATTAGAAAGTGACAGGAGTTCCCGTCGTGGCGCAGTGGTTAACGAATCCGACTAGGAACCATGAGGTTGCGGGTTCAATCCCTGCCCTTGCTCAGTGGGTTAACAATCCGGTGTTGCCGTGAGCTGTGGTGTAGGTTGCAGACGCGGCTCGGATCCCGCGTTGCTGTGGCTCTGGCGTAGGCTGGCAGCTACAGCTCCGATTAGACCCCTAGCCTGGGAACCTCCATATGCCGCGGGAGCGGCCCAAGAAATGGCAAAAAGACAAAAAAAAAATTATATTAGAAAGTGACAGAAAAATGTAAATCAACTAATCAACTATAATATTATTTTTCTTAAATCAAGGGCCTGGTGATTTGGGGCCAGGAATTCATGGGATTTTTTTTCTTCTGGCTTCAGCATCTGCTCTTCCTGCTCCATTACACTTTGGGGGGGGGGGGGGATGTGCTTGGGCTGTGGGATGGAAATCCTGTGAAATCAGATTATTATGATCATTATACAACTACAGATGCGATAAATTCATTAGAGTAACTAAAAAAAATAAAAATAAATAAAATAAATCAACTATACTCCAAAAAATTTTTAAATTTTAAAAAATTTTAATTAAAAACAAAACCGATGTTTAAAAATAGAGATTACAGGGGAGCCTCCTTGGCCAGTTTGAGACCACAAATGTTTTTTGAAGAACAGCAAGAGCTTCTGAAAATCACTGCTCTACTCAGTTCCTTGTTAACAGCTTCTAGTTTATATTGGAGTTCCCTTCTTGGCTCGGTGGTTAACAAACTCCACTAGGATCCATGAGGACAAGGGTTCAATCCCTGGCCTCACTCAGTGGGTTAAGGATCCTGTGTTGCCGTGAGCTGTGCTGTAGGTCACAGGTGTGGCTCAGATCCTGCATTGCTGTGGCTGGCAGCTGCAGCTACAATTCGACCCCTAGCCTGGGAACCTCCATATGCCATGGATGCGGCCCTAAAAAAGAAGAAAAAAATAGCTTGTAGTTGGTATCAATTCCAAACATGGCTATTGGGGCATATCGTTATCGGTTCAGGTAAAAGGAAATGGAAATAGATGTTAAACAAAGAACACTGACAGGGAACAGGAGTCTTGCATTTTAACCTTGGAACTGATACTAAACAGCCTTGTGGCCTTGGCAAGTCGCTTAATTCTGTGAGCCTCCTCCTCTTGAAATAGAGTGTTTCAGATTAAATTTCTAAGTTCCCTTCCAGCTGAAAACTGGTGTTTGTGTGTGTATGTCTGTTTTACAGTTGCCAAATAAATCATCTAAAAATTAATCACACTCAAGGTTTTAAATGATTTCACCATCCACTGGATTCAGCAATGTTTCAGTGACGTGTGCCTGGTTTAATGTTCCAATTTTAATGAGAATTTTCAGGACGACAGTTTTCAAACCAGATATTTCTGTTTCCTGTAATGAAATCCTAGTCCCATTTAATTACATCGGTAAGCAGAAAGGGAGGAGAGAAATTTTCAGATTGAACCTAAAGATTAAACCTGTAAAAAAAAAAAAAAATGGACAGGCCAGACACAGCTGGAAGTAGAACTGGCCAAAACAAAGATATCAATCACATTTTCCAAAAGTGTGCATCTTACAACTTGAGGCTGATGTGGCTTTGCCCATCTTCTGATGTGGTAACTCTCTTCTCCCTCTCTTCTCCTCCTCAAATTTCCCTGTTGGCATCCATTAGGTCTCTGAAGCTATTGCCCAAAAACCAATAGGAAAGAGCTTATTAATTTGACCCTTTAACTCTGTTCATGTTTTCTCCAAAAATATTAAATGTAGCATTTAAGGATAGAGGTTATGGCACCTCTTCCTCACGAAAGCCTAGTAAAATATTTGCTGAGCAATGTATCATTTCCTAACACAAGACAAAGATCTTCCCCGTGGAGAACAGGGAGCATCAGTGCTGACTCTGGAGTTCCCGTCGCGGCTCAGCAGAAACCCAGCTTGTATCCATGAGGACAAAGATTCAATCCCTGGCCTCGCTCAGTGGGTCAGAGATCCAGCATGGCTGTGGCCTTGGCATAGGCTGGTGGCTGCAGCTCTGATTCGACCCCTAGCCTGGGAACTTCCACGTGCCGCAGGTGCAGCCCTAAAAAGCAAAATGATAAAAGGCTGACTCTGTGGAATCCGTGTGGAGTCTGCAGGAGGTGGAACAGCCTGGGAACTTGCACATAGTAGATCCTCAAGAGATGGCTGTGGAATTACGTGTTAAAAACCTAATTTGTTATGCAAAGACATCGGTTTCCAAGTTCTGCTAAGAATCTCCATAAGCATGAAATACACCATTAAGACCAGTGAGAACTCTGGAGTAGCATCACCATTTCCTAATGAAACTGGGAGGTTTGATTCATCTTGTACATTTTCATCCCTGTTGGAGTGTTTTATAAATGTACCCTGTGTCCCGCTCTGCCAGAACCAATCCTGAGCCATTCTCCTATCATCTTCTATTTCTTCAATTGGGGAGTAAGTCTTTTTTTCCTTTTCTTTTCTTTTATTTATTTATTTATTGATTTATTTATTTTTGTATTTTTAGGGCCCCACACACTGCATATGAAGGTTCCCAGCCTAGGGGTCATATTGGAGCTACACCACAGCCACAGCAACGTGAGATCTGAGACGAGTCTGCGACCTACACCACAGCTCAGAGCAACACTGGATCCCTAACCCACTGAGCGAGGCCAGGGATCGAACCGGCAACCTCATGGATACTAGTCAGATTCGTTTGTGCTGCTCCACAAGGGGAACTCCAAGCTTTCATTTTCAATGTTACTAAAAACCACTGTGAAAATTTCCCTGCGTAGATAAATAGACGAAGTCCTGACCTTCAGAACAGCAAGTAGAAACAGCATAGCTATTCTCAGACCCCTGTTTTTACAGCTTCTTGGTGCTACATAGTCAGTCTCATTTCACTTAGGGTAGCCTTATTTCTCTATTAGCTTGTTTGCCCATAGGTTTCCAAGTTCAATGCAATTACTTAAAAGGAATCAATAACAGAGCCACGACAGTTGAGACCAGTGGTTGGTTCCTAAAATAATTCTCAATCTTTTTACCAGAACCACGTTTAGTCAAGTTTGAAGAATATTTTAAGAGGCCCTAAATCAGATTAAGTGCCGGCTTTAGGTCTTGCTATCTCGGAATGCTGCCAGATAGCAATCTCTGTGATTGAGTCACTCTGCATTAGGAGAGCTTGTTCCGACGATGCACAGATGACTCATGGCCTCTAATTCTCTTAAAAAGAGCCAGGAGACCTGCAATGTTAATTACATTATGGGACAGAGTGGAGGAGTATTTACAGGGATCGAATCCAAATTATGCATCGCAGGCTCCCGTCTGCAGAGTCATTTGGGGGTGTAGGTTTGTCTTCACCGGCTCAGGCCTCTAAGTCTCATGGCACCAGGGTTGTTATTTTTTCACTTTGCAAATATATTTTTAACAAATGAAATACCAGCTAACATGACCAGAGTCGTTAGAAAGTATGCAATCTGTCCTCCTTTGGCCGTGGTGAAAACAACTGTTTGGGGGCAGCTGCTGGGCGCTTAGATGGAATAATGGGTATAGATTTCATTCTGAAAGGAGTGTAGGATAGGAAATGGTCATTTCCCCTGAGTGCAAGTGATAAATCTAGTGGAGCGCCTGCTCCAAACAATGCTTGTTTGATGGGAAGAGATTTTGTCATGCCTTACCCTAACAGACACTGCCCCTATCAATCAAGGATGGTTCGATTTCTGCGTTCTTAAAGGAATGACCCAAAGGAGTTTTGGCAGACGTGTATCCTGCTGACCTAAAGGAATCAGATTACATCAATCCACAACCTATATCCCATGCAGGTAGGTGGAACAGACACTGTGCTCTCTCCTCTGCTGACCCAGAGCCACAGGTCATGAGTTGTCAAGTGCAATGAGAGGGTCTTGGATTTTCCCAGACCACCTAGGACTCATGCCATTTAATTCTGTTATTAAAGAATAAGGACAACCCCCTATGAGCTCTTGGAGTTCTAGCAGCATCCTAGAGACAGGAGACAATTTGAACTAGCACCAACTAATTAATCTGCAGCCTTTTCTAAGTGCAAATCTGTGAAACCAGAGCCAGGATGCTGGACTCTGCTGAGTGCATGGCCCCATTCCTCCAGACCTTCTGAGTAACAGCAAACGAAGGAAGACAAACGGCAAACAATGGCTTTCCTGAGGCAGGGAGACCACGACAGCAGGAGAGGATAGCCTAGCATCTGACAGGGAGAGAGGGAGAGACGGGAGAAGAGCAGAAAGAGAACTCCTGGTGGAGAAAAAACAGCGCCTAGGGGTTGCAACCCTCTTATAAGCCCACTCCTACAGCCCTTGGGAAAAATCACAATAGTTTTATTTCATTTTATATAAACTAGAGAAAAAGTTCACAAAAATATTCAAATAATATGGAGTTTCTGTCGTGGCTCAGTGGCAATGAACCCAACTCATATCCAGGAGAACACAGGTTCAATCCCTGGCCTCGCTCAGTGGATTAAGGATCTGGCATTGCCATGAGCTATGGTGTATGTCACAGACACAGCTTGGATTCCGTGTTACTATGACTGTGGTATAGGCTGACAGCTGTAGCTCCGATTCAACCCCTAGCCTGGGAACCTCCATATGCTGTGGGTGAAGCCCTAACACACACACACACACACACACACACACACACACACACGTGCGCGCGCGCGCACACACACACACACAAATTCAAATAATAGAATTAAAACAAAAGTGCTCCTAAACTGACCTCCTCGACTTCCTGGAACCCCTCCCCCAGGTCACCTTGGTGATCAGGTTAGCACCTCTCCAGGTCTTTGCAGATGCTGGGGGGCTGGAAGAGGGGAGTCAAAGCCAAAAGCCGGCTTGTGCCCATGTGCCCAGCTGGGTACCCTGACGAAGCTGCCGCTGCCCAGAAGAAGATACCCCTCTTCCAGTTCGGGAAAGATGAGCAGTGGCTTGGGGCTCAATACTCTTCCAGGATCTTTCCTATGCATCTATATGCATGTATTCAGATATGTCATTTAGATTTTTATTATGCATGTTGTTTCATAACTTGCTTTTTTTTAGGGCTGCACCCACAGCATATGGAGGGTCCCAGGCTAGGGGTCGATTCAAAGCTACAGCTGCCGGCCTACACCACAGCAACTCAGGATCTGAGCCACATCTGTGCCACATCTGTAACCTACACCACAGCTCATGGCAACACTAGATCCCCAATCCACTAAACAAGACTGGAGATCGAACCTGCATCCTCATGGATACTAGTCAGATTCATTTCTGCTGTGCCACAACAGGAACTCCCTATAACTTGCTTTTTAATTAATTTATTTTTCTTCCAATTTTATTGAGATTAGTTGACATACAACCCTGCCTTCATTTAAGGAGTATAGCATGAGGATTTGACTTATCTCATGAAATGATTAGCACAATAAGTTTAGTGAACACCCATCATCTCATATAAAAATAAAGAAATAGAAGAACAGTTCTTCTTATAATGAGAATTCTTAGGATTTACTCTCTTAATTTTCAGGTGTAACATTTATCAATGAAGTCGGTCAAGTTGTAAGATTCAAAATTAATACACATAAATCTGTTGCATTTCTATGTAATAACAACACACTAGCAGAAAGAGAAATGAAGAAAACAATCCCATTTACAATTGCATCAAAAAGAATAAAATATCGGAGATAAAACTAAGTAACAAGGTAAAAGACTTGTGAAAACTGTAAGATCCTGATGCCAGAAACTGAAGATGACACAAACAAATGGCAAGCTATATTGTGTTCATGGGTTGGAAGAATTAACATTATTAAAATATCCATACTACCCAAGGCAATCCACAGAGTCAATGTAACCCCTATCAAAATACCCATGGACCTTCTTCACAAAACTAGAACACAATAATCTATCTCAAATCTTGTACAGGTCAATAAAATATAGGATAGAGTTCCTGTTGTGGCTCAGCTGTTAATGAACCCACTGAGCATTCATGAGGATGAGGGTTTGATCCCTAGCCTTGCTCAGTGGATTAAGGATCCGGCATTGCCATGAGCTGTGGTGTAGGTAGCAGACATGGCTCAGAATCCACATTGCTGTGGCTGTGGTGTAGGCCGGCGGCTACAGCTCCAGTTCAACCCCTAGCCTGGGAACCTCCGTATGCTATGGGTGCGGCCCTAAAAAACAAAAAATAATAATAATAATAAAATTAAAATATAGGATGACCTCATCTTTTATCCACATTTTTTTTTTAATCTGGACCTACAACCAAAACTCCCCAAAAATCAATTTAGCTGTTTCCAAAATTTTTCTCCTACAATTGATAAGGTGAACATCATTTTCTAGGAAGCTGTTCCCATGCAATGTGTTGGAGGAACAGGGGGTGGGGTAGGTTTGCAGAACATCCCACAGACACCTGGAGGTCATTGATAGCATCACAGAAGACAGACTTCTGTCCAGGTAAGGGAGGCCTACCTCAGGACCCCTGCTTTAGAGGCCCTCCTCCAAGACAAAACCAGTAAAAAATAAACGGGTTAAAGAACATGTGGGCCTGTTGGTCATTTGGGATGCAGTGCTCTGTGCTGGCATCACGATTTATAACCCTAATGGTCCCCTCAGGGACCAACACTGTTCAGGTCCCAAGGAGACTCTGCTCCATGTCCAGTGTCCTGGGTCCAAAAAGCATCCTTGTGCTGAGAAGGCCAGGGGATGTGCCACCATCAGAGGTGAGCCCTGCCCGGGCAGGAGCACTATGAATGGGAGGCACTGCAAGAGGGAGGACTTCAGCCAATCCCGCCTTCTCAGGTCGTCTTCGTGTTCCCAAAAGTACCCACTGTGGCATCCACAACAGTCACACTTTGCACCTTGGTAACTGTCTGCAATATTGAACAACCAATACAGCTCTTTAAAACTGGGAGTTCCCTTCATGGCTCAGCAGTTAACAAACCCGACTATGATCCATGAGGATGTGGGTTTGATCCCTGGCCTTGCTTAGTGGGTTAAGAATCTGGCATTGCCATGATCTATGGTGTAGGTCGCAGGCACTATTCAGACCTGTGTAGCTGTGGCTGTGGTATAGGCTGGCAGCTGCAGCTCCGATTCAACCCCTAGCCTGGGAACTTACATGTGCTGCAGGTGCAGCCCTAAGGAAAAAAAAAAAAAAAAAACATCAAATGCAAGTGTACATATGTAGCTCTAGATACATCATGCTTAGAGAAATACTGCTTCTTTATATTGGAGCTGGATGTACTTTGAACACTAACCTGTGGTTTACTTTTGTGAAGTATATACTCCCACAAAAATCTTATCAACAAATAAAACAATTAAATTTTGTAAAAGTAGATATAATCTCCCTAAAATAATGTTTATTTAAAATTTAGGGGGAGTTTCTGCTGTGGCACAGTGGGTTAAGAATCCAAGTGCAGCAGCTCGGGTTGCTGTGGAAGTGCAGGTTCGATCCCCAAACTGGCGTGATGGGTTGGAGGATCCAGTGTTGTTGTCACTGCAGTGTAAGTCACAGCTGCAGCTCAGATTCAATCCCAGGCCCAGGAATTTCCATATGCCATGGGTACAGCCACCAAAAAAATCTAAAAATAGGGGCATTCCCATTGTGGTGCAGCGAAAAAGAATCTAACCAGTACAGCACTATTCACAATAGCCAGGACATGGAAACAACCCAAATGTCCATCAACAGATGATTGGATTTGGAAGAGGTGGTATATATACACAATGGAATACTACTAGGCCATAAAAAAGAATGACATAATGCCATTTGCAGCAACATGGATGGAACTAGAGAATCTCATACTGAGTGAAATGAGCCAGAAAGACAAAGACAAATACCATATGATATCACTCATAACTGGAATCTAACATCCAGCACAAATGAACATCTCCTCAGAAAAGAAAATCATGGACTTGAAGAAGAGACTTGTGGCTGCCTGATGGGAGGGGGAGGGAGTGGGAGGGATCGGGAGCTTGGGTTTATCAGACACAACTTAGAATAGATTTACAAGGAGATCCTGCTGAGTAGCATTGAGAACTTTGACTAGATACTCATGTTGCAACAGAACAAAGGGTGGGGAAAAAATGTAATTGTAATGTATACATGTAAGGATAACTTGATCCCCTTGCTGTACAGTGGGGAAATAAAATTAAAAAAAAAAAAGAATCTAACCAGTATCCATGAGGACCCAGGTTCGATCCCTGGCCTAACCCAGTGGGTTAAGGACCTGACATTGCTGTGAGCTGTGGTGTAGGTCACAGACATGGCTCAGATCCTGCATTGCTGTGGCTGTGGTATAGGCTGGCAGCTACAGCTCTGATTCGACCCCTAGCCTGAGAACCTCCATATGAAGCGGGTGCAGCCTCAAAAAGATTTTTTTAATTAAAAATAGTAAATAAAATAAAAATTTGGTAACTGTTAATTGCAATTTATATTTTACTGTTCCAGTTTAATAATAGTTTTTAGAATTTTTTAGAATTTAAAAAAATTCTAACTTCTACCTATACTCCAATTTATACTTTATAAACATATTCAGTTTACATTCTTTCAGTCTGATTACATTTTCTTTTTAATCTAATACTCAATACATTAAATGAAATCTTAAATAATAGTGGTCTTGCTACACAAAGGTTAAAAACAAAGGTTGTGTTGTAAATATAGTAGTGTTTAAATTACATACGTCTTTTTTTTCCCCCCAATGGCTTCATCTGCAGTATATGGAAGTTCCTAGGGCAGGATTGAATCTGAGCCACCACTGCCACTTACGCCACAGCTGCAGCAACATAGGATCCTTTGACCCACTGCTCAGGGTGGGGATCAAACCTGTGCTTCTACAGCAACCCGAGGCGCTGAAGTCAGGTTCTAAACCCACTGTACCACAGCAGGAACTCCGTATATGTCTTTACCTCCCATCTAAGCATTTGCTGGCCCATCAACAGAATGTCCAGGCACCTGCAATCAATGACAGGTAAACTGAGTTCTCTTTGATATTGTGCAGACTTTCAGTTATACATCCATATATTTTTGCTATGAAGCTGATTTATAAAGGTTGAAGATTCTATGTGTCTACATATGTACCTATATAAACATATAATCCTCTTTGTTAGTTTGACTTATAACTTTAAATGCTTAGGAACATGGCTTCTCCTCTGCTCTTATCCTGTCCTATAAGTGTCTGAGCCTGCTTGGCACTGCTCATTTCCAAAATTTTGTTTAATTTTGTGTATTTATATTTCATCCCACTGATTTTCCAAAAGTTTCTCAGGTAACTCATAATAAAGACATGCACTTGAATATCCAGTGTGGTCAAAACTGCAGTGCATTTGCCAAAATTACCCAGTGTGAAAAAATATTATTAAAAATATTAAAATATTAAAATTGCTAGAGAGGCAGGCTCAAAGAAAAGACAAAATTGAGGAATCCAACAACTTCTCACTTTGCTGCTGTGCTTCCTGTTAGCCCGAGCCTAAAAGGAAGCACTTGGTTATACATCTCTCCTTGATGGGAAGTAAGAAACACATCTCTCAAGAAAACCAAAATTCCTTTTTTTTTTTTCCTGCTTTTTAGAGCCGCTCCCCTCCCCACCCCAGGCATATGGAGGTTCCCAGGCTAGGGGTCAGATTAGAGCTACAGCTGCCAGCTCATGCCAGAGCCACAGCCACAGCCATGCAGGATCCGAGCCATGTCTGCAACCTACACCACAGCTCACGGGAACGCCAGATCCTTAACCCACTCAGCAAGGTCAGGGATCGAACCCGAAACCTGATGGTTCCTAGACAGATTCATTTCTACTGTACCACATTGGGAACTCCAAGAAAACCAAAACTCTATAAGAAGATTCTGGTGTGGAAGTCTGCCACAGCAACACTTTCATAGCCAATGCAATGGTGGGTTATATGGACAGCTTTTTTGGGGGGTGTACACTTATAAGAAAAGTCAAAGATACAAACATGCAAGCTAATGAAAACAATTCTGTTGTCCAGCAAGCAACCTTCTGTGATCCAATCCAAGAAAGCCCCAGGTTCTCTTTAGAGAAAGCCAGGAGCTTGCGACCACTTGCAAGACGAATGGTGGTTTTCTAAAGGTCTGATGAAAGGCCAGTTTTGAGTCATGTGAGCCTTGATTGTCACATGCAGGTGAGGAATGCGAAATCGCTGGCTGCACAGCGAGTGTTCCATTAACATTTCCAGAGCAAATTTCGTCCCTCCAGGACAGAAACGGACACTGGGTGGTGGCTACCACTGAATGCCTGCCCTCCAGTGTGTCCTGGAGGGGGCCTGTCCCCTTGCTGGGAAGTTCTTTATCCCAACCTGGCATTCTTGGAATGGCTGGTCTGGGGGGGCAGGTTGCCCCCAGTTTTACAGCGTTGCTTTCCTTCTTTAATTTCCCCAAAGCTCTTGGTCTGGGTCCTGGAGCAGAATATTTTTGTGATAAATTGACCTTAATTAGGCCAGTGTGTGGGCTAAGTTAAAAGAGCATTTAGCTGCCAGCAAATCCATTTAGAGATTTAAAAATATTTGCCTCCTGCTAAATATGGCCAGCTCTGCATATTTAGAATGATAAATTTTTCTCAAAGAGTTGCCATCAGGGTCCATTGGCGTCATTTCCATAGTATGAAATATAACTTAATATTACTGTAAAGTGAAAAAATTTTGAGGCATTTATCATTCTATCCCCTGCTTCCTCAAAAAAAAAAAAAAAAAAAAAAAAAACCTATTTTCCAGCTTTGACTCATCAGCCAGGTCCCAAGCTAATCCTCACACAAACTTCTTGACAACATACAGCATCCGCTCTCTGCAGGTCCTGGCTACGCTGGACACTTTGGAGATTTTGATTGAAGTGGGGCCTCTTTATACATCTCATTTTTCATGGGTAACAAATATGAGAATTCATTTAGGAATCAAAAATAGACCATTTCGATGCTAGACTCGATATTATCATTGTCTGTAACTGTCAAAACAAAAACTGATGGGGTGACAGAGCGTCTTGTTAAAAGAGCTTCGAGCCAGCGGTCTGGAACTTACAAGCAATTTAGTCACACTGGCTGCTGGTCCCTTCTTAATTCAGGGCATCCTTCAAAATGATACAAATGCATTAAATACGGCTTTTCTTTATGGAATAAAGTTCACAAGTTCATTTACTGTGGACGGGTATTCAGTCTCATATAAGTAAGATCATTTTTATCATTAAATTCTTAGAGATATAAGATCACTTGGGGGCCAAACTATCTCCCGATCAAAGGCTCCTGGATGGGACACATTTTATTTTACCATCAGAAATAAATGTTTGAAGGATTAAAAAAAAGTTACTTCAGGATTTCCTGTTGTGGCACAGTGGAAACAAATCTGACTAGTAACCATGAGGTTGCGCGTTTGATCCCTGGCCTCGCTCAGTGGATTGAGGATATGGCGTTGCTGTGAGCTATGGTGTAGGTCGCAGACACCGCTGGGATCTGGTGTTGCCATGGCTGTGGTATAGGCTGGCAACTGTAGCTCCAATTCGACCCCTGGCCTGGGAACTTCCATATGCCACAAGTGCAGCCCTAAAAAGCCAAAAAAGGATAAAAAAGGTACTTTATTATTTTGTTATTGCAAATGTACAATCACGTTCATTTTATTTGAACTTTTCATCTCATGTGCAGCTGTTATCATAAAATCATCAAGATTTCCCAACAAGACTTCATATGTATATGGGTCACCTTCTCTTTTCACATACGACAGGACGAGTGAAACAGGGGCCCCATTTCACACCAGACTTCCCAGGATTTAGTGATAGTAGAAGTGGGCATTTGTATTTCCACCAAGCAGACCTGTAGAGCTGTTCACCTGTGCACCCCAGACACTCATTGCATGCCAGTTCCTGCGGGGACAAAGTCCCATTCAACTGAGCAGCAGCAACATCATGCATCAAGTAACAGGGTTTCAGAATCCCTCAGCCCCATTTTCCTAGCCCTCTGCCTCCCAGACATACTGCAGGGGGCCTAACCCTGAGATTTCTTCCTCTCCTCCACTTCCCCAGGCCCCAGAGAGAGAACTGGATTACAGAAACTCATTCAAGTTCATGCATATGGACGTGATTCCATATAAAGAGCTCCAGGTCCTAATGCTCGTTTTCCTCTCCCTGCCCAGTGAGTCACAGAAGAAGTGACTCAACAAATAGAAAGGGACATACTGGTCTCTGTACATCTGTACACGTGGGATGACCCACTGCCCTCATCAGAGATGTCCTTCTGAGGAAAAAAATAGGAAGTTGCCGCTGGGGCTCAGCGGAAACGAATCCGACTAGGAACCATGAAGTTGTGGGTTCCACCCCTGGCCTGGCTTAGTGGGTTAAGGAGCCAGCGTTGCCTCGAACTGTGGTGTACTTTGCAGACGTGGCTTGGATCTGGCATTGCTGTGGCTGTGGTGTAGGCTAGCAGCTGTAGCTCCAGTGTGACCCCTAGCCTGGCAACTTCTATATGCCGTGGGTGCAGCCCTAAAAAGAAAAAAGAAAAAAAGACGTCCTTCCATAGGACAGCTTGATTTCCGCTGTGGACTGAATTGTGTCCCCGCAGATCACAAACGTTGAAGCCTAACCCCCAATGTGACTGTTACTTGGAGACTGGATCTTCAGGAGTTAATCCAGGTTAAATGAGGCTGTGGGGGAAGCTCTAATCCGCCAGCACTGAGGCCTGAAAGGAAGAGGGAGTTCACTCTGACCATCGTGAGAGGGCCCAGCAAGAACGGACTTCTATGAGTTCCCTGGTGCCTCAGTGGGTTAAGGATCTGGGGTTGTCACTGCAGCAGCCTGGGTCACTGCTGTGTGGGGGTTCTATCCCTGGCCCAGGAACTTCCACGTGCTGTAGGTGCAGCAAAAAAGAAGAAGGTGGCCTCTGCAAGCCAGGAAGAGGGTCTTCAACAGGAGCCAAACCCTGTTGGACCCTCCATCCTGGACTTCCCAGCCTCCAGAAGAGTGAGAAAACAAATTTCTGTTGTTTGAGCCACCAGAGTATGATATTTTTATTGCCACCCAGGCCGACTGCAACAGCTTTCATCAAGGGTTTTGTCAGAGAGACATAAAAATGTATTGGGAAACTGAAGCAGCCTGGAGGAAGCTAGACTATTACAGCAAGTGTCCCAATCTCCCAATCTGACAGATAACACCAGCTGCTGTTTATTGAGTGGTTAACACTAGGTAATATGCTTTGTAGGCACACACACTCACACATACATGGCACACGTGACGGCCCGTGCGCGTGCACACTCACACACTCACACACACACACACGCAAAACACACTATCACATTAAACCTTCAAAGTGACCCTATTCTACTGTATTCTATTCTATTCTATTCTACTCATTATTTCCCCCATTCTATTAATTGATGAAATGGAGTCTCAGGAATGTTGATCAATTTGCCAAAACAGGCACAACTAGCAGATCCAAGATTTAAAGCCAAATCTCCAAAGTCTATCCTTTCTACCATCACGTTATGAGCACAGCGTCTGGCTTTGGGTGTCTCTGGAGGCATCCTGAGCTCTACGCTTTCAAACCAGTCAGAACCTGCTCCACCCAGTCCCTGTCCATCCCAGACGTGCCCACGTCAATCAGTGTCAGGCCCCAGGAGGAGGAAAGCCTCTCACATGGGGGAAGAGGGGAGCGTCCAACCCAGCCTGCACTTGTGCTGTCTTTTCAACATTCACCAACAACATAAAGTTCTGTTCCTGAAGGAGGAGACCTGGGGACAGAACTCAATCTGTGGAAGAACTCAATCTATCTAATATGCTGCATCTGAAGTGAGTCACAAAACATCCTCTTACAGCTTGTTCCTTTTTTCCAGCCTCTGTGATCCATCAGCACAGACCTTCCCACTGGCCACACAGTGAACACATCAGTCTCACAGCCGCCATGGCCACTGCCTAGAAGAAAATCCCCAGAGCACAGTGTCTGGTGGAATTCCGCCCCACTTAGCATCCAGAGACCCATTCCCTTGCAGGCTCAGAGTCAGGCCAGCTGACTTTGCAGGCACCATCCATTGCATCCTGAAGCAACATTGCAGGGCTAGAAACAACAGAATCCAGTTAATGCAGAATCTTTCCTCAGCCCCTGGCTGAGCCGGCTCTGAACCTGTGCCAAGATAGCTCTTAGCAGTGATTAAAAGTGAGACGGCCAAGATGAAGTCCCTGAGGAACCGCAAGAGACATGCCTTTCCAACCTGAGCTCATCAACACTGATGAGGCTCGGCAAGGGGCCTGGTCAGATGTGGACCAAGGACCCGGGGAGGGATGGTTTCAGACCGTTGCTCCTGATTGACCCAGCAGGTGCGTGGAAACATCAAGCAGGGTTGTTTGGTCATCTTGCTCTTTTGGAGGAGGGGCCAGAAACCAAACAAAGCAAAATCCTGACTCTGTACATGGTAAACCATCTTCCTCTCATTCTGAAGCCAAGCCAGGTCATGCTGCTGTTACCTGCCTGCAAGGAACCCTCGCTCGTCACACTCACTCGCAGGTGGCAACCCATGCTCAGAACCCATGGGGAACTCCGCTGTTCCTGGAGTCAACCCAGACCCCCCACAATCTCAAGACTAGAGCTAGGATATGGGATACATGATAGTGTGTGTCCCTAATTTACAAAGAAGTTTTCAAAATTAAGGAGGAGATAGTTCTGCTCCAGGCAAGAAGGAGCAGCAGGGGTAGAATTGACATTCCCCTGAAACAACTTTTATTAGGCGAGAAAAATATGTGAGGGAAAAAAAGCTTTTCAAGACATTCTCATCTGGAGCTCCCATTGTGGCTCAGCAGTAATGAACCTGACTAGTATCCATGAGGATGTATGTTCAATCCCTGGCCTCGCTCAGTAGGTTAAGGATCTGGCATTGCCGTGAGCTGTGCTGTAGGTCACATATGTGCCTCAGATCCACCATTGCTATTGCAATGGTGTAGGCTGGTAGTTGTAGCTCGGATTTGCCCCCTAGCCTAAGAACTTCCATATGCCATGGGTGCGGCTCTAAAAAGCCAAAGAAAAAAAAAGAAAAAAGACACATTCATCAAACAACAAGAAACAAGGGAGGTAAGTGGTATCGTCACCCTGGCTTACAGCCCTGAGCCCACTCCCAGCACCAGCACAAGGAGGGGACACAGGTGGAGCCCATAATTTCCCAGAGTAGACCCAGTAGAGCTGAGGTCAGGGGTCAGATAAAAGATATCAATGTCAAATCTACTGACGGTGATAACTGTGCAATTTTTATTTTTTTTATTTTTTTTATTTTTTATTTTTTTTTTGTCTTTTGTTGTTGTTGTTGCTATTTCTTGGGCCGCTCCCGCGGCATATGGAGGTTCCCAGGCTAGGGGTCGAATCGGAGCTGTAGCCACCGGCCTACGCCAGAGCCATAGCAACGCGGGATCGGAGCCGCATCTGCAACCTACACCACAGCTCACGGCAACGCCGGATCGTTAACCCACTGAGCAAGGGCAGGGACCGAACCCGCAACCTCATGGTTCCTAGTCAGATTCGTTAACCACTGCGCCACGACGGGAACTCCTGTGCAATTTTTAAATAAGATAATATCCTCTTCTTAGGAAATACACCCTCTTGCCAGGGACTTGGTTTTTAACCTCGCTCTTTAGTGGAAGGATTCTGAAAGAAAGCCAGTAAAATGCACCTAAGCCATTAAAAAAAACGGTATGTAAATTATCCTCAAATGGTTGAGAAATAAATTTGTATGAGTGTGAGGGTGGGATGTGCATGCGTGTACAGCA
The DNA here is from genome assembly GCF_016906955.1 of Phacochoerus africanus. NCBI lineage: Eukaryota > Metazoa > Chordata > Mammalia > Artiodactyla > Suidae > Phacochoerus > Phacochoerus africanus. The sequence goes on along the minus strand of NC_062548.1, from coordinate 51,906,144 downwards.
AAAGTAATGTTTGCAATACTTATTTACACAATGAATAGAGGATTTTCAAAAGGAATAAAAATTGACATCCTGGATGATTAAAAAATAAGAGAACTCATGGAATTTACAAGTGTCAGAAAATAAGAAAAAATGTATACTCAAAAGTAGTATGGGATTGGTTTTTAAATTTTTTCTGATTAGCACTTGCAAATTCTTTGTGCTATATTTGGTGATTCTTGGATCTTCCAAGAGTAATTATAACTAAAATTCTAGAATCCATTCATTTTGACAACATACAAATAGAAACATAATTATGGAGCTACGATTCTAGTATTATAAAGCATACCAAAATTTACATTAAAGATGTGGTTACATATGCAGAGATCTGACAAATTCTTCATGGGTCAACTTTCTATCAAAGACTTGACTATTCAGAAACCATAATTACCAAAGAATACTGTTGTTTGTTTTTTGAGGTATGAATTATCCATTCTGTTTGTTTGAGTATTACAGAATTCGTCTTTGCACCATGCGCTATAAATTCAATATATGGCATCCAAGTAAGGAGCATGATGACAGATTCATGGGTAGAAGGGGAACTTTCCCTTTGGGTAACCATTGAGTAATGGTGGTTTTGGAAAGAAATAGAAGAAACATGAGCTAAACTAGCAAAAGCAAAAGTAAAACAAAATGCAGTACATCTACCACTATATTTTCAACTTCCATTCTTCATCTATCATTTCTCAACCTGGTGGATTTCACTGTCAACCCCAAACTTTCTTTTCCATGGTGATACCTACATGTACTTTAGGTCAAACCATTCTCACATTTGGTTTGAGTCTGCCTGTACAGAACTGGAAAAGACTTCCAACTACCCTTGCCCTGAACAGGAGGTAGTGAGAAAAAATATCTTCATTTATCAGCTGAAAGTGCTCTAAGAAATAGGACAACCTTCTTGGCATGCTTTGGAATAACTTTATATAATAAGACATAATTTTCTTGGAGTGCTTCACCCTGCAGTTCTAATGTTTTAATAAAAAGTCCCTGGGGTAACGTCGTCAAGAAAGCGATGTAGGTCATTCTCAAGTCCCATCCCCGCACAAGAAGGCCCACTAGGAACTAACCATGGACAAGACACCATTATGAACATCCTAGAACCCAGAGGTGAGGCGGAAGCACCCCCAGGGCAACAGAGATGAACAAGGACAACTCAGCAGGCAGAGAGGAGCAGCAGCTCGCTGACCACGCGGCCACACAGAGCAAGCCCCTCAGGCCAGCGGTTTCTCCAGGGGAGAAGTGGGAATCCAGGTGATCTTGGAGAGACAGCAAGGAGCAATGGCTTGGAGCAAGGTCTTAAATCTCTGCTCAGGAGTTGAACCTGGGCAGCCTGGGTGAAAACCGGAAATCCCAGCCACTAGACTAGCTAGAGGCTAGAAGCAGAATTGCCCTGATTCTTGCCCCCTGTTGAAAGCAAGAGTGTTTCAAGGAGGCAAAGACTGAAAAAAGGTATAAAGTTTATTGTTAGAGTCACAGTGCAACATGTGGGAGATCACACAGAGAAGGAGTTTAATTAAGTCAAAAGCAAAGCAGTAACACACACCCTAAGGAGGAGCGCGGGTGTGGGCGTCCCCCTGAGAGAGGAGGGCACCAGAGAGGTGATTTAACTCACTTATATAGGACGTTTCTTCCAAGTCTTTGTTTACCTTTAGCCAATTATCTTGTTTTATTTCTCACACCCGACTGGACACAGGACCCTCCCCAATACTCGTGCGCCACTTTTGGCAAAGATGGATTCCAGAGCAAAGGATGCCAGGATGGTATCAGGACTTATTATGGCCTGGCACCCCCTCCCTTTCTGACCCCTAGGAGTGTTACTGCACATGTATTATTGGGGAGGTCTCTTAGACCTCAGGAGTGATTGAATGGTCATCCTATCGTTCTACTCCAGCAGAGCTCAGCTCCTGCCATTAACTTTCTCCTAGAAGCACCAAAGAGAAGCAAGGCCCAAGTTAGTCAGCCTGACAAGTCCCAGCTATTCTCAGCCCAGGAGCCCATCTACCTCCTCCCTCACAAGGTAGACATCCATCTGTTGCAGGAGCTCTCGGGAGGTCACTTAGGTCTCATCTTCCAGGTATCCCTAGGGGAATCTGCAGAGCTTGACTGCTGGAGTCAAACAGAGACAGAGAAGGGAGGTGGGGCTTACAGCAGGCAGAACCTCCTTTGAAGCATCGCAGGGCTCAGAGCCTACCTTTGTGCCTAAAGACATTTTCAAGGCTTTCCAGTAAAGTCTCCAAGCCAATTTTACCCTTGAACACATTTTGAACATCCTCAACCTCAAACTCAAGTTTCCCAGTGGCCTCACTGGAGGCTTTTCCCACAGCCACCTGCAGCACCTGCAACCCAGCAGGGGCTGAAGAGAAGTGCAGCCAGAACTGACACAAAACAACCCCTGGATGGGGAATTTTGAGAATCTCCCCACCCACTCACCAAAAAGAACAATCCCCAAAATTGAAGAGAGACTGTGTCACTCTATGGAAATACTTTTTCAGAAACTACATCAGCCACTTTTGTAAATGACACTAGCCCTTCTCATGGATGTATCTTCAAAGAGAGTAATTGGTTAAGAATAACCTGCTTAGGGAGTTCCCGTCGTGGCGCAGTGGTTAACGAATCCGACTAGGAACCTTGAGGTTGCGGGTTCGGTCCCTGCCCTTGCTCAGTGGGTTAACGATCCGGCGTTGCCGTGAGCTGTGGTGTAGGTTGCAGACGCGGCTCGGATCCCACGTTGCTGTGGCTCTGGCGTAGGCCGGCGGCTACAGCTCCGATTCGACCCCTAGCCTGGGAACCTCCATATGCCGCGGGAGCGGCCCAAGAAATAGCAATAGCAACAACTACAACAACAAAAAAAGACAAAAAAAAAAGAATAACCTGCTTAATTGTTCTTAAGACACTGAAAGCTAAGGCTGCCCATTTGGGCTCAGGATATACTGCATACATATGTGTGTGTAAAGTCATGGCCGTGCACACACACACACACACACACACACAAAAAAAAAAAAACACACACACACATTTGTTTTCACTCCAAACATGAAATGGGATTCTTAATGATTTTAATAATTCCTATCTTGATGGTTTCCTATATCTTCAAAATTTTCTGTAAGAAAAAGGAAGGAAGGAGAGAAGAATGAGAGACGAAGAGAGAGAGAATGAGAAGGAAGGGAGAGGATGAGAGGAGAGTTACAGAGAGACAGACTGCCAAAGCTAGTCCTTTTAGAAAAGGAAGTCAGTTCATGGAGTTCCCATCATGGCCCAGTGGTTAACAAATCCGACTAGGAACCATGAGGTTGCGGGTTCCATCCCTGGCCTTGCTCAGTGGGTTAAGGATCCGGCGTTGCCGTGAGCTGTGCTGTAGGTTGCAGACACGGCTGGGATCCCTCGTTGCTGTGGCTGTAGCGTATGCCGGCAGCTACAGATCAGATTAGACGCCTAGCCTGGGAACCTCCATCTGCCACGGAAGAGGCCCTAGAAAAGGCAAAAAGACAAAAAAAAAAGAAAAAGAAAAAAGAAAAGGAAGTCGGTTCAGCTAAAAGCCCGCCTCCCAGCTGCCTTGAAGGAAGCATCTGGGAAAACTCAATATTGCCCTTACACAGTCATGCCTCCTGCTTCTGCCCATTTCTGAAGATGTTTTCCCGCATAAGCATGCAGGAAAGATCATTTTTCCTCTCACTCAAGACAAAAGCTGCTTAAGAGTCCTCTAATTTAGGTTAGCTAAAGTCCAGCTGTCTTTTTTAAAAGTCCAGTCTCTTTTTTAAGATTTTTATTTTTTTATTATAGTTGATTTGCAATGTTCTGTCAATTTCTGCTATACAGCAAAGTGACCCAGTCATACATATATATACATTATTTTTCTCATATTATCTTCCATCATGTTCCATCACAAGTGACTAGATATAGTTCCCTGTGCTATACAGCAGGATCTCATTGCTTATCCACACCAAATGCAAGAATTTGCATCTACTAACTCCAAACTCCCACTCCCTCCCCCTTCCTCTTGGCAATCACAAGTCTGTTTTCCAAGTCCATAAGTTTGTTTCTTTTCTATAGGTAGGTTCATTTGTGCCATATATTAGATTCCACATAAAAGTGATATCATATGGTATTTGTCTTTCTCTTTCTGACTTACTTCACTTAGTATGAGAGTCTCTAGTTCCATCCATGTTGCTGCAGATGCCATTATTTTGTTCTTTTTTGTGACTGAGTAGTATTCCATTGTATAAATATACCACATCCTCTTAATCCATTCATCTGTTGGTGGATATTTAGGTTGTTTCCATGTCTCGGCTATTGTGAATAGTGCTACAGTGAACATAAGGGTGCATGTATTTTTGTCAATGCAAGTTGTGTCCAGATATATGCCTAGGAGTGAGATTGCTGGGTCATGTGGTAGTTCTAAGTTTAGTTTTCTGAGGGATCTCCATATTGTTTTCCACAGTGGTTGTACCAATTTACGTTCCCACCAACAGTGAAGGAGGGTACCCTTTTCTCCACACCCTCTCCAGCATTTGTTATTTGTTGAGTTGTTAATGATGGCCATTCTGACTGGTATGAGGTGACCTCACAGTCGTTTTGATTTGCATTTCTCCAGTAACTAGTGGTGTTGAGCATTTTTTCGTGTGCCTGTTGGCCATCTGTCCAGCTGGCCAATTTTTGACACCGATTTTAGTGTTGCTTCTCCGAGTCAAGCTTCGGATAATCAAAGGTAATAATTTTTTTAAAGAACCACAAGATGAATTAATGGTCTCTACTTCTTTCCTCCTTTGCAGCAGACTCACAGGATTGTTCTGGGGCCACTGAAGATCAGTCCTTTCAAGAATGATACTGGCCCACTAACCAGTGAACAGCATTGCTAACAGGACAAAGAATGCTCTGAAAATTCAGTCTATATGCATGGACCTCCAGCTTCAGAACTGCACTTAGCATCAGATTCCCCAGCCCACGCCTGCTGCCTCTGGCCTAGCTGCCTCAATAAGGAAAACAGGTTCACATTCCAGGGTCTCACCAACCCGGACAGGACCAGTTTACACTGATAGATGTCTTTTGTCACCTTCCCTTACAGGCTGGGGTCATTTAAATCTTCGAAATGGATGAAGTCAAATGTGACCGGCGCTCCCGTTTGATGAAGCAGGGACAGAGCTGAGGAGCCAACCATACTGACAGAAGAAGAAAATATTCTTCAGACCCATCCATCAGCTTTCAGACCTTCTGACACACTGATCTCCTGTGCTAGTAAAAGTGTCTGCATCGAACACAGACAAAAGCACAGATGGCGTTTCTTTCTTTCTTTCTTGCCTTTTTTTGTGAATTTCTTTTATATCAAAAATATGTGATTTTTAAAATTAATAATCCATGTAATCCTTTTAACTCTGTAATACACTTCAGAGTATTTTTTTGCTAAACACTTGGAATTGTGTTCTAACATTAAGGGGCTCGTTACAGTGTCGCTTATATTTTTTTTAAAATATGGAATCAGGAGTTCCCTGGTAGCTCAGTGGGTTAAGGATCTGGCATTGTCACTGCTGTGGTTCAGTAACCACTGCCTCCCTTTCTGCAGATTAGGAAATCCAGGCTCTGAGGATTGAAGTGAAGGGTCAAAGGTTATTGCAGCATTCAGGATGTATTTCTGAATATCTGCAAATGATAATACTTTGTCCTCTCATTTATTACTTAAAAAAAAAATCATATCAAAAATGTATCTGGGAGTTCCCGCTGTGGTGCAGTTAGTTAAGGACCCAGCATTGCCTATGCAGCAATTTGGGTTGCTGCTGGTGTTTGAGTTCAATTTCAGGCTGGCCCAGTGCTGTGGGTTAAGGATCCGGTGTTGCCTCATCTGTGGCATAGACCCCAGCTGCAGCTCAGATTTAATCCCTGGCCTGGGAAATCCATGTGCCTTGGGCACGGCCAAAAAAGAAAAAAAAAAAAACAAACACATGGAGTGTCATGTAGCAGTTGGTGTAAATCCAAATAGATATTGGCTTGAGGACCAGCCTCCCATCACACAGAAATAAATGTCAGGGATTCAAATTGGAACTGACCCCTCTATTGTCTAGAGCATCTCTCACCTTCTACAAAGTGGTTTCCGACGGGATCAGAAGGTTTACATTGTTTCTGTGAGCAGAGGCAAGGTATGCAGGCAGAATCTCCATCGATTTCTTCACTTGAGAAGGACATAGGGACATTTGTACATTTGGACATGTGGGCAGTGTATCGGAAGCCTATCTGGTTTTTGGACAAATGCTGAGAATACCAATGCACCAAACTAACACCAAAGGCAAAACGCAAAGAACATGAGACACAGGGAAGTGTGTGAGAGGGAGGAGGTGGAGGGCAGCGTGGGGACCAGCACACAGACCACAGCTTAGCTCTGTGACCCTGCCAGTGCCTCCTCTCTCTGAGCCCGGCCCCACTATCGCCAAGAGTATGGAGGGAAGGACGAGCCCGTAATCCCACTTCAAGGTCAGGATTAAATGAAACGGAAGGGCAGCATCCCACGGAGTTGAGGGCAGGCCCTGGACGCCAGCCATCTGGATCTCCCTCCTGACTCCCTGGTGGTCCTGGGCAGGTATGGAACCTCTTGTCTAAGTTCCTTCCTCTGTAAAATGGACCACGGAAGTGCCTACCCTTAAGGTTTCAGTGAGGATGGCATGATTTGGCAGGTGAAAGCATCTATTGGGGAGCCTGGCCCACTGCTCATGTCCAGCGTCAGCTGCAAGAACGTTGATGATGCTGGTGGTCATGACCATGAACCACAGTGAGGGTGCCAAGGTTCTTCCCACGATTCAGGGACCCATGTCCGAGAGCCCCCTTGACACTGAAGGCTCCAATTTAGGCTAAAACGGTAGTGCACATACGCAAAACTGTAAAGACAGTCCTACAGAAACCACACCCCTGTCATGTTGTGTCTGAATCTGAGACCATAAGCTGACCCATTTACATTTCCCAGAGCCCATCAATGACTTAAACCGGTTCATATCAGACTTCCCATCAAATAACCCAACTGCTTTGTTATTTTGTTGCGGGATTGTTAAGAGTCAATGCTTTTACTGCAAAGTTCTGTCCTAAATAATCAAACACTCCAAGAACTAAAACATCACCAGCACTTTCATAGGGTTTGATGACGCATGAGAAAGATCTGTCCAGACTCATGAAAAATCGCTATTGTATTCAATGCAATTATTTCCTAGATCACCCACAGGTGCTCTGGGGAGAAGAAATTGACAGCTCTATGTGACAGGGTTGAAGCATTTCAGAGCCTATTGGCTTCACCATGAAACAGCAATTTCTTACCAGTTTTACATTTGTTTTTCATTTTGTCATATTTCCAGACAAAAAAAAAATAACAAAAGAGTTATAGCAAACACTATTTCACACACACATATGCCTCCCACCTTCCGTGTATTTATGCTCTCATGCTGGGAAGAGCTGAGTCCATGACCAGCCACCAATAACACTGGACCCGGTACGGTGTCAGTCCCTGCAATAAATCACACAAAGAAAGCAGCACTTTTAGGGGTAAGAACCTCAAGGTGATAAGACGAATGTATATTTTGTCTTCTGAAAAAATTATATAGTATAGAGAGACAATGTAGAAGTAGGTATAGGTAGATATCAGTCGGTCTCAATTAATATCAAAAGATTCCTGGAGTTCCCATGGTGGCACAGTGGAAACGAATCCGACTAGTAACCGTGAAGTTGTGGGTTCAATACCTGGCCTCACTCAGTGGGTTAAGGATCTGGTGTTGCCATGAGCTGTGGTGTAGGTCACAGACACGGCTCGCATTACTGACTGTGGTGTAGGCCAGTAGCTGTAGCTCCGATTCAACCCCTAGCCTAGGAACCTCCAGGTACAGCCCTAAAAAGCTAAAAAAAAAAAAAAAAAAAAGATTCCTGTTTTTTCTTCTTCTTCTTGTTTTTGGGCTTTTTGTCTATTCATGGCCGCACCCATGGCATATGGAGGTTCCCAGGCTAGGGGTCTAATCAGAGCTGTTGCTGCCGGCCTACGCCAGAGCCACAGCAACGCCAGATCGGAGCCACGTCTTCAACCTACACCACAGCTCACGGCAAGGCAAGATCCTTAACCCACTGGGCAAGGCCAGGGATCGAACCAGCAACCTCCTGGTTCCTAGTCGGATTCGTTTCCACTGCACCACGACGGGAAAGCCGATTCCTATTTTCTCTTCTTTCTGTATGTTTTCTTATAATCATGGGGTTTTTTTAATATACCTACCCTGCTTTGCATAAATATACATACTCAGGTTAGAAAAATGACCAAGCACCATAATGAAGGACAGTGGTTCTGGGAGCTCCCGTTGTGGCTCAGTGCTTTATGAAACCCAGTAGTATTCATGAGGACATGGGTTCGCCCCCTGTCCTCGCTCAGCGGGTTAAAGGATCCGGCATTGCCATGAGCTGCAGCGTAGGTCACAGATGAAGCTCGGAACCCACCTTGATGTGACTAGCAGCTGCCACTTGGACTCGACCCCTAGCCTGGGTGCAGCCCTAAAAAGCAAAAGCAAAATTAAAAAAAAAAAGCCGAGGCTCTCAAATCCAGTCAATTTTGCTGCAGAATCACCTTGGTGGCGCCTTGTGTTAACACAGATTCCTATCCTGACCACAAAAGTTCCCGAGTCAGCAGGCCTGGGTGGAACTTGAGAACCTGCCTTTCTAACCAGGTTCCAAGTGATGCTGATTCCAGGGACCACAGTTTGAGGACCAGGGTTGCAGAAGCACCTCACCGACCTCACCTGAAGGTGCAGAACCTGGGTCTGATCTCAGCTCCGCTGTGTGACCTGAGGCATGTAATCCACTCCTCCAGATCACAGCTCTTCAAGAGTGAAGGAGGCATGGGCATTCCCGTCGTGGCTCAGTGGTTAATGAATCCAACTGGGAACCATGAGGTTGAGGGTTCCATCCCTGGCCTTGCTCAGTGGGTTAAGGATCCTGCGTTGCTGTGAGCTGTGGTGTAGGCTACAGACTTGGCTCAGATCCCACGTTGCTGTGGCTCTGGCGTAGGCCGGTGGCTACAGCTCCGATTAGACCCCTAGCCTGGGGACCTCCATATGCCGTAGAAGCGTCCCAAGAAATGGAAAAAAGACAAAAAAAAAAAAAAGAGTAAAGCAGGATGCACTAGATGAATGTCAAGATCTCCTCCAACACCATTAATCCTTGATCGCTATGCTCTCTCCCGCAGGGGTGCCTCTTCCGACGAGCTCCTCCTCCATCCCAATCCTCCATCCTGTTCAGGGATTTCCCTCGGTGACTCAGTCTCCAGCAGTGGTTTGCAAAGGTTGTCAGAAGCAGCAAGGGCAACTAAAAACACCTATTTCTCTTTCCTATTTGTAAAAGGTGAAATGCTTCACAGTTCTTTAGCCCCTCTTCCCACATGTAGTGGGAAGAGAGGATAGGCTTTGGTGTGGAGTCACCAGCCTTCCCAGCATCAGTCATCATAGAAAGATCAACGTAATAATAACAACTGCAGTGGACAGTCCTTGAACACGTACCCTGATAGGGCCTCTAGATGGACCTTCGTTTAATCCTCACAATAACCTGTTGTAAGGTATTATTGTCACATTCATTTTAGGCAAGAGAAAACCTACTCAGAATAGCCTTTTGGCTCCCCCACAGTCCAACACAGAACAAGGAGCAGAGCTGGGATGCAAATTCAGTTGTTGTTGTTTTTTTTTTTAAATTCCAGATCTTGCATTCTTGACTGTGGTCCTAGTTAAAATTGTATCACTGGTTCTACCCCAGAGTGAGGCAGAGGTGAGGTTTCAACAAAGGATCAGGTGAGAGAGGCTGAGGGTAGAAATCCTCTGGGCTTGGTGAGTTTCTGAGCCAGGAGGACCAGGGCCGAACCCCAGCAGCAAGTCAGGGATGCAAGGAAACCCCATGCATGCAGCCGTTGGCTCAGTATTCAAGAGACCCTGAAGTCCCAGCGGACTCAAAACCCAGGAGGCATGAACGCAGCCCATGGACAGGACAGAACCAGATGGGATCTAGGGCAGCTGGCTCCTGGAGAGAGGCTTCTCCGTACTGAAACGCAGACCTGACGTGTCCACAGTAGCCCTTCTCTGCCACAGAGCTGGACCCTGTGTGTCCCCCCTCCCATTCTGCCTGGGCAGCAAATAAACACCCAGAGGAGAGGGCAGGGTTCACGGAGGTTGTGCTCATTCTTCAGGGACCCACCCCTTAAAATGTCAGAGAAGGAATTCCCCTCATGGCTCAATGGAAACAAATCTGACTAGCATCCACGAGGACACAGGTTTCATCCCTGGTCTCGTTCAGTGGGTCAAGGATTCAGCATTACCGTGAGCTGTGGTGTAGGTCACAGACGAGTCTCAGATCCCACTCTGCTGTGGCTGTGGTGTAGGCCGGCAGCTACAGCCCAATTCAACCCCTTGCCTGGGAACCTCCATATGCAACAGGTGCGGTCCTAAAAAGACAAAAAGACAAAAAATAAAATAAAATAATCAAATCAAATCAAATCAAATGTCAGAGAAAATAACCTCAATTCTTAAATTACTTCATATCAACATCGTTTGGGGGGTTTTGTTTTGTTTTGTTTTGTTTTTTGTCTTTTTGCCTTTTCTAGGGCCCCTCCCTCAGCATATGGAGGTTCCCAGGCTAGGTGTCGAATCGGAGCTTCAGCTGCCCGCCTACACCACAGCCACAGCAACGCGGGATCCGAGCCGAGTCTGTGACCTACACCACAACTCAGGGCAATGTCAGATCCTTAACCCACTGAGCAAGGCCAGGGATGGAACCCGCAACCTCATGGTTCCTAGTCAGATTCGTTTCTGCTGCACCACATTGGGAACTCCAGTGTTTCGTCTCTTATGTGGGATGTAAGGGAACTCCTCAACATCGTTTTAATTGCACTAACAAATGGAATAAAATAGGACCTTATTAACTTCTGAGGACTCAAAATGATTCATGGATTCATCCCCATAGACCCCAGTTTGTGTTCTAACACCCAAATCTAAGCAACCACATTGATTCTAAAACAACAAAGTTGATTCTTTTTTCTTCTTCTTTATCTCTCTTAGCCTGGGTTTTTCAAAAAGGTGAACCTTAAGTAAAGAGCCTATGAGCTATTATTTTATTGAAAGGATAAATGAGCAGAAGTGAGGGATAAGGTGGCTCAGGGGCAGGTGTTAGAGCCAACGCAGGGTCTCCACCCAGCTAGGCCTGTGACTGATGCCTCAATCCCTGGAAACACACCTGAAAAAGCTGTGGCCACAGCAGGTTGGACCGTCCCTCGGACTAGCTGAAGGAAGAATGTTTCATCCACTGCTTTTGTGGCCAGAGGTGCACTTCTAAGAAAATTGAGTCCCCAGGCTTCCGGGCTGCACAGCTGGGCACAGAGGGGACGCCCTGGGAGAGGAGGCAGAGCTGTGCAGGGCAAGAGCACAGGTGCCAACAATCAGGTGCACCTGCAGAAAGACAGCTGGGTCAGAGAGGGCTGGAACCAGACACAGGGAAGCAGGGAGTTCTCAGAGATCCAGGGGAATCTGATCCAGAGCAATTCTCCAGGTTTAGAAAAAGACATGGTTCCCCCAACTCTGTGTATGTTGTGTGTGTGTGTCTTTTTAGGGCCACACCCACAGCATATGGAGGTTCCCAGCAACACAGGATCTGAGCCATGTCTGCAACCTACACTGCAGCTCATGGCAACGCTGGATCCTTGACCCACTGAGTGAGGCCGAGGATGGAACCTGTTTCCTCATGGATGCTAGTCAGATTTGTTTCTGATGAGCCACGACAGGAACTCTGGTTCTGGCGACTTGGCAGGCAGACTCAAGGAAATGTTTACCGGTCAACACCATCTGTGACGTCTCGCCCTAGAAAACGTGACATCAAATGAACGTGGATTTATCTCCCATTTTGAAGGGGAGCATTCATTTGAGTGTTCCTTGTGTGCCCCAAATCAAAAAACAAAACCAAAATTAAAGTCTCCCTCTAGTGTCCAAACTGCTATTTTACAATTCTCTCGGATGTTGAATGGGAAATTTGGACGGCAAAATATTGCTTTATCTTCTAGAGAAAAACAAATTTCAAGTTGCTATGTGATAATGAGTTGTTGACTGTAAGGGGGGCGGTCAGTGAACATTTTCTGGAAGGGAAGACAGAAAATATTTAGGTGTTCAGAGAACATGCAGTCTCTTTTATATGTTTTCCTTTTTTTGTTTTTCTTTAACAACCCTTTAAAAACATAAAAACTAGTTTCAGCTCATTGACAAAAACAGGCCATACCTGGTTTCGTGTTTGGTGATCCCTGAGAGGGATACAGTATATTTTTAAAACACATATAATTCTTTTTATTTGTATATATATATCTATAATTAATATTATTTAATTAATGTATTATATATTATATACATACATATGCTTATAGCATGATGCAGTTTGTTTTTTAGGTAAATATTTATAAAGCCAAGTGCCTTACAAATTTTAGTTTACAATATTTATGCTTAGGTTAGCATTCTGAAGAAAAATCATAGTATTTTGGTAGATTTAGAAAAACCTATGTCTCAGCACAGAAGCTCTTCATAAAATATCCCTAAAAGAAAACCTTTTAGCTCTAGCCAAAATTTTTCTATTATGCTTCTTTTTAAGACTCCCTGCCTTACACCCAGAAGGCTCTAATTGTTTTTTAATTACACAGTTAGTTGAAATATATTTAAAATTTTAATCTACATGTGGTAATTCTGCTCTTTGGCAATATACAAACTATAGTACTGTTCATAACTAATAGCTAAAAAGTGGAAACAAGCTAAACCCACTGACAAATGGACTAATGGAATGTGGTGTCTCTATGCAATGGAATATTACGCAGCCATGAAAAGAAGGCTCTGATTCAGGCTACAGCATGGATGAATCTTAACACCACTGTGCTCAGTGAAAGGAAGCTACATGCTCCATTTGTGTGAAATGTCCAAAGAGAGAGGAGATTCACGCTTTCCAGGGTGAGGCGAGGAGGGGAGTGACTGCTAATGGCTACAGGATTTCTTTCTGGGGTGATGAAATGTTCTGAGATTAGACCATAGGAATGGTTGTCCAACTCTGTGAGAACCTTTAAAAACACTGATTTGTGGGAGTTCTCATTGCGGCTCAGTGGTAATGAAGAAGTCGACTAGCATCCATGAGATACAGCTCAACCCTCGGATCGGTGGGTTAAAGATCCAGCATTGCCATGAGCTGTGGTGTAGGCTGAAGATGTATCTCGGATCTGGTAATTGCAGTGGCTGTGGGCGGCAGCTGCAGCTCTGATTTGACCCCCAGCCTGGAAACTGAAATAATAAAATAATAAAATAAAATAAAAGCCCCACACTGAGTTGTATCCTTTAAAATGGTGGATTTAATGGAACGTGAATTACAATTGAGAGGGTATCGTGCAAACTCCCCATCACCAGCAGGGGGCGGGCACCCTGCCTGAGTTAGGAGGGAGGGTTCTCCACAAAAACTGGGCCTAAAAGGCTTGCTTTGTTGCCCATGGATGTGTATTTATAAGAAGCAGAGGCAAAATTTGAAACCAGTGAGTCCTGACTTCAGAACGAAACCCCTTAATCACAAGACTCTACAAACTGCAGTTCAATGCTCGCTCCAGCTCTGACAGCAACAGTGACAAAGAAAGACTAATATCAGCAGGTATCAGGGCTAAGGCCCCTTGCCATGAATTTCCTAGTTAATTCCCAAATTCCTAAACTCTAAATTCTATTATATAAATGTAAATGTAAATTCAGTTCCTCTATTCCTGCTGCTTCCACCTGACCATCAAAAACAAAGCAAACCTTATGACCCAGCAATCTCATTCTTAGGCATATAACTGGACAAAAAATCTGCTTAAAAAAGACATATGCACCCGCATGTTCATTGCAGCACTATTCACAATAGCCAAGACATGGAATCAACCCAAATGTCCACTGATAGATGATTGGTCCAGTTAGATGTGGTATATATACACAATGAAATACTACTCAGCAGTAAAAAAGAACAAAATAATGCCATTTGCAGCAACATGGATGGAACTAGAGACTCTCATCCTGAGTGAAGTAAGTCAGAAAAAGACAAATACCATATGTTATCACTCATATCTGGAACCTAATATATGGCACAAAGGAAACTTTCCACAGAAGAGAAAATCATGGACTTGGAGAATAGACTTGTGGTTGCCAAGGGGGAAGGGGAGGGAGTGGGAGGGACTGGAAGCTTGGGGTAAATAGATGCAGAATGTTGCCTTTGGGATGGATTAGCAATGGGATCCTGCTGTGTAGCACTGGGAACTCTGTCCACTTAATTATGATGGAGCATAATAATGTGAGAAAAAAGAATGTACACATGTATGTGTAACTGGGTCACCATGCTGTACAGTAGAAAAAAAATATATATAAATAAATGATTTTTAAAAAGGAAAAAAAAAAAAAGCAAGACAGTTTCACCAGCAACAGTCCAGGTGCATCTGAAACCCTTCCCGGCCCTATGGCAGCTGCGATCCCACATCTGTGTTTACAAACATTTTCTAATCTTGAAATTTCTGAAACAACTCGATGACCACCCTCTTGTCTCTGCGTCTGCCGTGGTCCTCTCACCAGTTTCTTTCCTAACACCCTTCTTATTTGCATTTGAGTTTCTTTTCATGCTACAGCCAGTCTGATCCCTCTTGAACAACATCTTACCAAGCCAGTCCCCTGTTTAAAACCCTTCCATCAGGAGTTCCCATCGTGGCGTAACAGAAACAAAACCGACTAGTATCCATGAGGATGCAGGTTCGATTCCTGGCCTCACTCAGTGGATTAAGGATCCAGCATTGCCATGAGCTGTGGTGTAGGTCACAGATGTGGCTCAGATCTGGCATTGCTGTGGCTGTGGTGAGGCTGACAGCTGTAGCTCTGATTCCACCCCTAGCCTGGGAACTTTTACATGGTGCAGATGCAGCCCTAAAAAGTAAAACTATTCCTTCGGGAGTGCAATTCAACACCTTTTACCATGGATCTTGACTGTGATCCGTCCTTCACACTGGCTGCAGCACGCTGGTCTCCATTCAGAGGCTGCTGATGACCTCCGGCCCCCACCGCTGGACCTACCTCAGTGTTTGTGCCATTGCCATGATTCCCCCGAGATAGCCTCACACAATGGCTGGGCACAGTGGGCACCTGGCCAGGGAGCAAGGCCTCACGTGAAACCCCTTTAAGGGGCACCTTTGCACAGAGACCCTCACTGTATGCCCATGACCTTGGCAGAACCACACAGAAGTGGGAGACCTCCTGCCCCACCCTTCCCTCTCTGTTTACTGGCTCTGGAGGTTGTCCTGACAGCTCTTGCTTCTCTGTCTTTCATGGGCATGTCTCTCAAACCTCTTACACATCCAGTCATGTCTTTATATCAGCTTCCGAGAGATCCCAGCTGATGCCGACATGCTGGTGCCAAGTTCCAGAGTCCCTGGTACGTACAGCAAAGACCTTTGAGTGGCTTCATCACATGAAATCCCAGCATCCTTGGCACAGCAGTGGCTGTGCAAATCCTCCTGAGGGCTTGGACGGTGGGTAGCAGCATCTCAGAGAGGACGCCAGAAGCAACAGCAGCAAAAGAAAAAAAATAAATGCATTCATTTTAAAAATTTTGTGTGTCAAAGGACACAATCAAAACAGTGAAAAGACAACCCGCAGAATGGGAGGAAATATTTGAAAATCATATATCTGATAAGGAATTAATATCTAGAATACATAAAGAACTCCTAAAACTCAGCAACAAAAAAATACATACAACTCAATTCAAAAACAGGCAACGGACTTGAAGAGACACTTCCCCCACTTTCCCAAAGAAGATGCACGTAAGGGCCAGTGAGCACATGAAAAGATGCTTAGCATCATCAGTCATTCAGATTCGGGAGATGCAGATCAAACCCACATGACACCACCTCACGCCCATTAGGATGACTATTGTCAAAAACAAACAAACAAGCCAAAGACAGGAAATGGCAAGTGTCTGAAGAGGATGGAGAGAAATTGGAACCCTCATGCATTGCAGATAGAACTAACAGTAAATGGTGCACCTGCTGTGGAAATCAAGTTTGACAGCTCCTCAAAAAAGTTAAGTAGAATTATCACGTGATCCAGCAATTCCACTCCTGGATATAAACCCACAAGAACTGAAAGCAGTAACTAATCCAGAACCTCATACACCAATGTTCAAAGCAACATTATTCACAATAATTAAGGGTGAAAAAAAAAAAAAACCCAAGAACCCATCAGCAAATGAATGGATAAACAAACAGTGATCTATCCATATCTACCAATATCTAGGGAGTATTATTTAACTCTAAAAGGACTGAAATTCTGACACAAGCTTCTATGACACAAATGAAACTAGAAAACATTAAGGTAAGTTAAATAGGCCAGATACAAAAGAACAAAGAGGATAGGATTCTACTTGTAGGGGTTACCCAGAACAGTCCACTTCACAGAGCTAGAAAGGAGGATGGCGGTTGCTCAGGGGAGAGGGTACCAGGGAGCTACTTTTTAACCAGAGAAGAGGTTTTGCTTGAGATGAGTTCTGGAAATGGATAGTGGCAATGATTGTGCAACACTGGGACTGTACTTAATGTCACTTAATTGTACGCTTAAACATGTAAGAATGGCAAATTTTATGTCTCGTACATTTTACCACAATTTTTAAAATATATATCATCTTTGGGTTATTACAGCACTAATACAGAATATAAAAAATTCACACATGTCCAGAAAAGCAATATTTCGTTTTCCTAAATGTTCTGTTTGATCGTGCAAAACACTTTTCAGCTACAGAAAAATATCTGGAAATAGCACATTTGTTGGAATATATAAATGTAACGAAAATATTAATAGCAGTTGAAATGCCCTGACTGTACGTGTGTCTTTTACGCGTTGTTTCCTATGGGGACTCTGATGATATTATAAAAACTACATGACCTATAAAAATCGTCCCATGTTGCACCTGCCTCTCACCTCCAAACTGCTCTTTCTGAGCCAAGACCTAGACTTTTCATCTTTCTGAGGCAAGACCTAGACTTTTCATCAGTTTTCCTTTGCCAGCTGGCCTGGCGTCCGGCGCTGACAGCAGAGGGCGCTAGAGATATTCTGCCCTGGAAAAGGCGTTGAGTCCAGCCCAGCAAGCTCTGGCCAGGCCCCCGTGGTCCTTCCCCTCTGTGGGCAGCTCCTCCCGTCCGCCCCCAGGTCGATTGTGGAGTGGGGAGCCTCAGTGTAACAGACCCCTGTGAACGGATTTCTCGTATTTTCTCAGGGTCTTAAATGCCTTCACAGTGTTGCTCTCTCAGATTTCTATCTCCACCTCAGGTCTCAACGAAGAATTCCTAAAGTGTCAGTCTAACTAACGTTGAGCATCTTTTCATGTATCTGTTGACCATTTCTATGTCTTCATGTCTATTCAGATCCTCTGCCCGTTTCTAAATCAAATTGCTTTTTTTCTTCCTATTGAGTTGTATGAGTTTTTTGTTTGTTTGTTTTTGTCTTTTTTAGGAGCGCACCCAAGGCATATGGAGGTTCCCAGGCTAGGGGTCGAATCCAAACTGTAGCCGCCGGGCTACACAGCCACAGCAACAGCAACTCAGGATCTGAGCCACGTCAACAACCTCCAATACCGGATCCTCAACTCACTGAGCGAGGCCAGGGATTGAACCCACAACCTCATGGTTACTACAGGTTTGTTAACCACTGAGCCATGATGGGAACTCCAGTTTTTTTTTTAATATACTTTGGATAGTAACCCTTTATCAGATTTGCAAATATTTTCTCCCATTTATTGCCTTTTTCTTATGCTGATGATTTCCTTTGCTGTGCAGAATCTTTTTAGTTTGATGAAGTCTCACTTGTTTGTTTTTCCTTTTCATGTCAAATCCCAAAAAAAAAAAAAGCAAACAACCCAAAAAGCCATTGCCAGAACTGATGTCAAAGACCTCACTACCTATGTTTTCTTCTAGTTTTATGGTTTCAGGTCTTACATTCAAGTTCATCTGCTTTGAGTTAATTTTTGTGTATGGTGAAAGACAGTGAGTGGTCTAGGGTCATACTTTTGCATTAGGAGCCAGCCAAATATTAAACAAAGAACAGATATAAAGCAGGCAGTTGGACTGACAATTTAGGAATTCCATGTTGCTTTCAAGATTTTTTTTTTTAATAGACATGATTATTCTCTGAAGCCTATGGAGTCACTGAGTTTGCAGGTAATGTGTCAACTGGTTCAAAGACATATGAGGAGGGCCTGGAATGTCCCAGCCACTGCTCCAGGGATGGGGACAGGGCAGCAGGGAGGCTGGTGCCCTTACAGGTGGGGAGGCATGTCCACCAGCACACCTGCTGACAAGGGGCTGAAGGGTGTTGCAGAGGACATCCTCGGAGCCCAGCGGCGTGGCGAGTGGGCTGCCTGTGTCCAGTGTGCCAGGGAAATGAGTACATCCACTGCACCGAGGCAGTTACCAAATGCAGACAGACCTGAGTGACAGATTGTACAGTCACCCGGGGAGAAAGGCCCAAAGCAGGGGAGAAGGGCCTTCAGCTCTGTCCTGGAGAATGGACAGGTCTGTGCCAGCTGCTCTGGCTGCCACACAAAATACCAGAGACTGAGTGACTTAAGCGACAGAAATGTATTTCCTCGCAGGCCTGTAGGTTAGAAGTCCAAGGTCCAGGTGGGGCAGGGTGGGTCTCTCCTGAGGCCTCTGTCCTCAGCTGCAGGCAGCCCCCTTCTGGCTATGTCCCTCTGTGTCTCTGCCTTAATCCCCTTTCTCACAAGGACCCCAGCCAGACTGGACTAGGAAACCCCCAAAGACTTCATTCTAACTAATTAAACACCCCGTCTCCAAACACAGTCACTCTCTGAGATGCTGGCTAGGGTTTCAGCATCTGAGTCTGCAGGGACCCCCTTCAGCCACTCAGAGGCCTGAGCCAGAAACTACACCACAGGTGGTCCAGGCCAAGGAAACAGTGCCCCCTGCAGGCAACCCAAGTCCATCTCCCCAGACCTTTAACTAAGGCATCAGAGATCATCTCTAGATGCTACTGAGCCTCATGGCTCCTGCCCAGCGGGTGGAGGCAGGGAGGTCTGAGGATCAGACACTTCCGAAAGCCTGGGGGAGACTCCGTTTTCTTGTCCTGCAGGGTCGGAGGGAGCTCAGAGCTGGTCCAGGAGCCCCAACTATAGAACTCCTGGAAAAATCCAGGTGTCACCCATCCTGGGTCTGACAACCCAAGGCCAAGCTGGTTCCAGGTGCTTGTGCCAAACCCAGGCCCCTAACCAGGCAGAAGCACAAGCCCTTTCTAAAGTCCAAGGTCCCTTGTGACACCCCCAGCCGCCCCTGCCCCCCACTCTCTTCTCACACACTGACCTGCCACCTGCCCTGCAAAGCGGGACATGTAATAGGCAACGGGACCTGAGACAGGATGCACCCCCACCCCAGGAACCCCAGTATTTAGGAAAGAATTTACAAAGGAAATCAACGCTGAGAGAGCAAATTGTCCAGGGTTGCAACTCCTGTCTCAGAAAAGTTTATTTTCTCCCCTAGAACATTTTTGGTTTTGTTGTGTTGTGTTTTCACATACAGACTTGCGGATAATTATAGCCCTGTCCTTCCTGAGAGGTGAATTTCACACAACAGGATTTCCCTCCTCTCTTGGTAAGGAAAGAGAAAGCCAATGGGTGGTCCCGCCAGCCCCTCCCTACAGACCATGCACCTGCTCACAGCCCTGCGGGTGAGCACACCACCTCCTCAGAGCAGTAAACAAGTCCCTAATCCCTTTGTGGCTGCACACGATGGAGCTTATTTCCACCCGTGATGAAATCGGGTTAAGTCCCCCCGGGGAAACTGAGCAGTGAGTCAGGCCTTCCCTGAAAACACTTCTATTGTGGAGATAAATGAATGCCCCTGCAGGTGTGCAAACAGTAACCCTATACATGTCCGCAGGTGTGTCCACTGGAGGAGCCAGGAGCGGGGCCGTGGGACTGGCTCCTTCTCTCTAGGGTCTATAATCATATTAGCCACAGTGCACATTCCCAAAACCATTGCCCAAACCCACAACCCAGAGCATGTCTGTAAAGTGAAGGCCTTTTTAGCATTACTCCATGCTGAATAAATTGCAATGAGCAATGATGGGAGTTTCTGAACTGCCTTTGCTACTGGCATCTCTGGCCCCTTCTAGCCATTTTCCAACAGCACCCAGCCTGCTCCCCCTCTGCCTAGTGAACCTGAGCCCTGACCATGAGCAGGGCAGTAAACCTTCCAGAGGGGCCTTCTTGATTGAGAACAAAACCCAAACTGACTTCCAGTCCCAGAGCAGCTGGACCTGACCCCACCTAGCTTTCTGCCCCGATGATGACACTCCAACCACTCCAGCCTCCATTGCTTCCAAGAGCCCATCCAGCCCTGCATCTTAGGACGGCAGCCCTTCTGCCCAGCGTTCCCTTGCCGATGCTCTTTCCCAGCCCAGCTCATGCTGGAGGGCAGGTTCATGACTCTTGGCTTCTCGGGCAGCATCTCCTTGTATCCCATCACTTAACTCGCCGTATCTTCCTCATGGTCCGGCACCCTCTGCAGCCTTTTTACTGTTTTGTTACCACCTGCCTTGCTGTGCCAGACGAGAAGCTTCATCCCATGGCACCAGCCTTGAGCAGAGGCCAGCACTCTCTAGGGAGGTGTTAGGGAACTCTTTTTTGGACAATGAATGGATGCATGGATGGGTCATGGATGGATTCATCAATGGGCAAATAAGGACCATCTACCTACCTCTAATGTTCAGACGAAAAACTGCATAGTGATCTCATTCTGAACTAAGTGCCTCTATTTCACTCCATAGGACCCACACACCCACTTCCATTTTTTCACTCCATAGGACCCACAAACCCACTTCCATTTTTTTTCTTTCTTTTTTTTTTTTACTTATTTTTAATGAAAGCATTATTGATTTACAATGCTGTGCCAATTTCTGCTATACAGCAAAGTGACCCAGTCATACAAACATATATATATAGATATATAGATATGTTCTTTTTCTCCATCATGTTCTAACCCAAGAGATTGGATATAGTTCCCTGTGCTGTACAGCAGGACCTCATTGCTCATCCATTCTAAATATCATAGTTTGCATCTACCCACCCCAAACTCCCCGTCATCCCACTCCCCCCACCTCCCCCTTGGCAACCACAAGTCTGTTCTCTATGTCTGTGTGTCGGTTTCTGTATATCACATATATGCAGAATCTAAAATATGGCACAAATGAACCCACTTCCATTTTCAGGTGTTATGATCCAGATGATCCAGACGTGAACAGCAGCCCAGCCTAGTCCTGTTAGAAATCCTAAGGCACTGGACAGTGGGTAGCAGAAACAATACAGCTATTAAAAGTGTTATCTGGGATTCACAGACTCCCATCATTCAGATATTATGATTTAAGTTCTGGGTATGCATCTCAAGAGTTGATGAATATTAAGTGTCACTGAAAATCCCAAAATAAAATTTCCAGAAATTATCATTCCTTGTAAAGAGGAATGATTTCTCCCATGTCACTTTTTTCCTCCAGAACAAATAGAAACAAGCAGATCTCGTAAATCAGACATGTGGTCATTTAGAATGTAGTTTTACGTGTAGAGCAAGTACCTTTAGAAGACACTTGCTTTAAGAATATTTGTTATATAACTTCTATGTGGAATTGAATAAAAAATGATAAAACAGAAACAAAGTAACAGATTTCTTTTTTTTTTTTTTGTCTTTTGTCTTTTTAGGGCCACATCTGGGGCACATGGAGGTTCCCAGGCTAGGGGTCGAATCAGAGCTACTGCTGCCAGCCACAGCCACAGCCACAGCCACAGCAATGCCAGATCCGAGCCATGTCTGCAACCTACACCACAGTTCACGGCAACCCCAGATCCTTAACCCACTGAGCAAAACGAGGGATCAAACCCAAAACCTCATGGTTCCTAATCGGATTCGTTTCTGCTGCACCACAACGGGAACTCCCAAACTAACAGATTTCAAAACCAATCTTAGGTTCACCATAGGTGACACATTTTGGGGAGGGAAGAATTAGGAGGATGGGAATAACACATAAAATAGGTGATTAACAAAAACCTACTGTATAGCACAGGAAAATCTACTCAATAGTTTGTAATATGGAGAAAAAGAGTGGATATATTTACACGCATGACTGATTCACTTTGCTGTCCCCCTGAAAATAATACAACCTTGTAAATCAATTGTACTCCAATAAAATTTTTTTGTTAAATGTGTTACTGACATGCATGTATGTAGCTTGGTAGGCTTTTAAGATGATCAGTTTAACATATAAAAAATGTTACAGTTATTAGGACAATTTTTAAATTTGCTGAATTTGCTAATCTAATTGCATAGGCCAAAGTCATTGCTTCTAAGTATGGAGAACCCAATAACCCTGACAAGATCTGATTCTGTAAAGAGAGCATCCTGGCTTTGACCTTCTCTCGTCATCTCACTAGGGGAAGAACTAAGTGGCCACGAGGCTTCGAACCCCAACTGAATAGGTTCAAAACCCCTAACCAAAGCTCGGTTCTGCAGGGTCCCCTAAGCTCTGCAGGACTTGGATTCCTCACCAGGAAAATGGGAAAATGATGGTACCAATCTGGCAGGACTGTGGAAAGGATTTTTAAATTATACTAATACAAGTAAAGCAACGTAGAAATAAGTGAAGACAAACCGATTTTAGAAATGCACAGGTGCTCCTGCAGCATACCCCACAAGGTTGTGTGAGGTACCCAGCTGGTTCAATTAAACAAGCAAAACAAAATTAAAATGGCTGGTTAGTAGTTATCAATAAGTGGAATCCTAAGCAAACAAATCACCCTGCACCTTTAACCTCTGACTTTGATTCTGTTAGAACATCATGTACACTCTATTCCAGGAGTGGCCAGCAGGCCTTGTCTTTCAGCCAAACCTTATCAATGGGAAGTCAAGGCTCAGGAAAAGGCTTTAAGGAATTCCTTGGGCAAGAGTTCCCGGCCAGTTACTGAGTTGCCAGCACCAGAGAAGCCACAGAACTGCTGCCCCTAATATTCTGATTCCAAACGGTTTGCCAGGGTCAGGAACGGGTGGCCACAGGCCAGGACAGTCTGAAACCAAAGGCCAGGCTGTGCTACAGAAACACCCAGAGAGGGCCACGACCAGGGCTTCCATTGGCTGCTTCCCTCACTTCCGCCCTCCACCCCGAACCCTTAAGTCTAGCCCCATCCCCACCCGCCTTAAGCAGATCCTGCTCCAGGGAACCGAGCGGCAGGACCATTGCAGGAGCAGCTCCCGGGGCCTCCACGCACGCGCACACAGCCGGGGCTGCAAACGAGGGAAACCCCTGGAGGAAGGGCCGGAAGAAAGAGGGTCGTCGGGGCCAGACAGCAGGAGCGGAGATCAAGGTCTGTGAGTCTGTGTCCTTTCCCCAAGCCTGCGTCCCTGGTCCCAAGGCAGCCTTCCCCGGAGTTCGCTGCGGTGCCTGAGTGAACGCCACACAGGGTCTGCCCCCTCTTGCGCAGGCATCAAGCCGCCACCTCCGCGAAGCAAGGCCCGTCCTAGTTCTTCAGCCAGGGGACAGGCCGGGGTCTCCAAAGTGGGGGCCCAGGCCACCGAGGACCCCGGGACTGGGCTGTATGCCCAGGGCGTCACCCCGGAACAGGTGTCCCTGCTGTTGGCTGGCAGTCGTTTTGGAAAGAACAGGTGGGGGAAGGACGGCAGATTTGGGGCCTTCGTGGGCAGCCCTCAAAGCCAGGCTGACCAAAGGGTGCCAGCTTTCCTGCGGCTGCAGGAAACATTCCTACCCTGACCTGTCATCCCCAGGATGGGCTCAGGCTGGGCAGCCACAGGACTTACAGAAGGTCTAGCAGAGCCCTTTACCGGGCGGGAGGATGGCCAGCAGCTGGCGGGTTCCAGGACCCTGAACCTCGCCCAAGGAGGGGGACCGAGGTCCAAGGCCCCCTCCCCTCCCCCGCCCCGGGGGGGCGAGGGGAAGGAGGCCAGGGTGGCGGTTTCACAGAGAGAATAAAGCCAGCTCCCACTCTTGAGTCACCAGGTGAGCAGGACAGAGCTCCTGGGCTCAGAGGCTGAAGCTAGCTCTTTTACAGATTTCCAGAGCAGTTTGCTCAAGTACAGCCATTTTCCTACGCCCTTGAAATTGTTTTGTACTGAACTGAATATGTTTAGATTAGCTTTTAATTTAAAGAATTTGGTTATCAGGTAAGCCTTGTTTCTTTTCTGACTCAGTGTAAGAAGTTTAAAAACTTTAAATACCAGGGAGGTCCTTTCTGCCAGTTTATAAGATAAAGAGGTTTTACTTAAGCCAGTAATAATAGATGAAGGAACTTCCAGTTCCAATGACAAGGCCAAATTACTAGAAAATCCCCCAACGCAAACACCAAGAAATTCTAGACACACAACGGTGTTCTGAGTGTGGAGCCCAGTGCAGGCATCCGAAGAGGGGCTGAACCGCAGCCCGCCACCTGGAAGTGGGTGCAGATGCCCACCTGTGACTGTCAGGAGGGGGCGGCTCTGCCAGGAGGGCATCTGGAGTCAGACGCCGGCCCCCCTTCAAGGGCTTGGCCTATTCAAAGTGCTCAGGAGAAAACCCATCCTCACATTTTCCTCGTGGATGAGGAGGCTCAGCCATGTCCTGGGCTGTACAGGAAACCAGTCTCCCCTGGTAATTCATGATCTGGGCATGTGCTCCACGCCCACTCGGTCCAGCAAATGCAAGGCAACAAGTTAGCACAAAGCTAAGTCTCAGGGAGTTCCCGTTGTGGCTCAGTGGAAGTGAACCTGACTAGTATCCATGAGGACATGGGTTTAATCCCTGGCTTCACTCAGTGGGTTAAGGACCCAGTGTCACCATGAGCTGTGGTGTAGGTCACAGACGAGGCTCGGATCCCACGTTGCCATGGCTGTGGTGTAGGCTGGCAGCTGCAACCCAATTCCACCCCTAGCCTGGGAACTTCCATATGCCTCTGGTACAGCCCTTAAAAAAAAAAAAAAAAAAAAAGATTAAAAAAAAACTAAGTCTCAGGTTAGTTGATACCCTGAGCCCTGCCAGGCATGTTCTCCAGAGAGACCAGCCCTTGGCAGGCTGCACAGGAGCTGACATGTGTCCCCATGAGAAGGAACTCCCAACCCAAATGGAAACCTCAAACCAGCAGCAAGGACAGCAGAGTAAGACACACCCCCGCACCCCATGAACCGCAGGTAGTGGGAATATATAGCCATCAGTATTTAAAAGATAGACAAGGCCCAGCCAGAAAGAGCACTGAGAGTTTGGAGACATAAACTCATGCAGAACACCTCCCCTGCCTGGGACTGGTGGGGGGATCAGTGGAGGGGGTGGGGGGGTCCCGGATGCAGGGGGGAGGGGGGCAGGGCCAGGATTTCCCCAAACATGGAAAGCACACACAGGTAGTTATCTAGGGGTCTGGGAAACAAATGAGGCTTTTTTTTTTTTTTTTTGGCTTTTTAGGGCTGCATCCACAGAATATGGAGGTTCCCAGGCTAGGGTTGGAATCAGAGCTACAGCTGCCGGCCTCCACCACAGCACAGCAATGCAGGATCCTAGTGGTATCTGCGACCTACACCATAGCTCATGGCAATGCCGGATCCTTAACCCACTGAGCAAGGCCAGGCATCCCTGTGGATGCTAGTCAGGTTCGTTTCTGCTGAACCATGGCAGGAACTCCCAAATGAGGCTTTTGTTTTTCTCTTAAAGTTTTCTTTAGAGAAGTTTTAAACTACACGTTTTGTTTTGTTTTTTTTAACAGTTAAAGAACACCTGTGAACATTCTCCTAGATTCACCAGCTGTGACTTTTGCCGGCGCTGCTGGCTCTCTGCCCTGCCCCTCCCCACCCCCATATATCTGTGCACATAAACATGTGCCTCTATGCAGATGCCTGTGGACAATAAAGCATCAGCGAGACAGTTTGACCCTTGACCCCACATGTTTCAGCCAGGATCTTCTAAGAACAAGGACAGTCTCTTTCCCTACAAATACTGCCAAACACACGGTCTAGGGCCAATTTCTCCAGCCACCCCAATAACGTCGTCCAGGGCTTTCTTTGCAGCCCAGAACCCCAGTGTCTCTTGCACTGCATTTGGCTGTCACTTCAGCCTCTTCTAATCTGGAACCTCGCCCCCAGCTTAAACCATCTTGTCCTCTTTTGTCGTCTATTTCCACGCTATTGAATAATCTTTTGAAAAATGCAGGCCAGTTGTCTCATAGAACATCTCATAGAATATCCAATGATTTCTACATGATTAAATGCAGGTTAAATGTTGTTACTAGGAAACTGCCGGGTCACGTTGTCAACCTCTGACTCTGTACCGGGCAGTCCTGCACTGGGCTCGCTGGCTGAGAGCACTGGCTCAAGGTGGTCTGCTGCTACTTCGCTCCATCACAAAGGCACATTTTCCACGTGTAATCTGAGGTCTGGGAACTTGTAATAGCCTATTTCTCTCTCATTTTATCCAGTGGTGTTCAGATCCATTAATGACTTTTTATAGAAATTTCTGTCATTCCTTCCTCGTTTACTAGCTGGCATTCTTCATAGAGATCAGCTGAGGCTTTTTTCTTTTCTTTTCTTTTCTTTTCTTTTCTTTTCTTTTTTAGGGTTGCACCTGTGGCATATGGAAATTCCCAGGCTCGGGGTCCAATCGAAGCTGCAGCTGCCAGCCTACGCCAAAGCCATAGCAAGGCAGGATCCAAGCCCCACAGTTCACAGCAATGCCAGATCCTTAACCCACTGAGCAAGGCCAGGGATCAAACCCTCATCCCCATGGATACTAGTCAGATTCTTAACCCACTGAGCCACAATGGGAACTCCTCAGCTGAGGCTTTTGAAAAGCAATCCCAGAGCCTTGCAAAGCCCATGCAGATGTCTGGAGAAGCCCACCTTCAAGACAGAGCAGAGAAGCCCTCACATCAGGGGCTGTTGTTGGTCCCAATGCAGGAGGAGAAACTACAGGCAACTTAGGAAAAGACACTTTGAGCAGAGCTGAGTGCTGGCTGCACAGATTTGAGCCTGGGGTTGCCAGCAACATAAACACATCCACTAAGACAGGTGAGGAAAAGTCACCAACCACATGAGATAAACGTATTTTCAACAAACAATATCTGTGAGTGAAAATAGTGGCAGTGGTTGGAACTAAGAACATGACCAGACTCAATACAACTGAAAGAGGAATTTGTAAAATAGAAGCGGGCTGAAAAAATGTCAAACTGTAGCCAGAGACGCAGGGCAAGGAGAGGCCAAGAGGTCTGAGGACGGAATGAGAAGGTCAAACACAGAGCCAGCTGGAGTTCCAAGGAAAGACAGAGAGAAAGAGAGTGTGTTTCCAAATCTATGAAACGCGTGATCGTTGAAGTCAAAAGGTACAAGTGCCAGAAAAGATAAAAACAAATACGCACAAGACTAGATGTTGCCCTATAAATCTAAAAACAACAAAGGCGAATTTTTTTTTTTTTTTCTTTTTCAGCCACACTTGCAGCATATGGAAGTTCCCAGGCTGGGTATCAAACCTGAGCCACCAGTGTAGCCCTGCTGGATCCTTAATCCACTGTGCCACAGCGGGAACTCCTAGGAAATATTATTTTTTAAACTAGGAAAGAAGATTTCCTATTGTGGCTCAGCAGAAACGAATCTGACTAGCATCCATGAGAACACAGGTTCCATCCCTGGCCTTGTTCAGTGGGTTAAGGATCCGGTGTTGCTGTGAGCTGTGGTGTAGGTCGCAAATACAGCTCAGATCCTGCATGGATGTGGCTGTGGTGTAGGCTGGCAATTCGAACCCTAGCCTGGGAACCTCCGTATGTCGCAGGTATAACCCTAAAAAGACAAAAAAAAATAGAAACAGAAAACTAGGGAAGAAAGACATTTTACTTACAAAAGAACTCTTTAAGAGAGCAAAATTCTCAGCCAGAAAACAGCGAGGTAAGGAGGTTGAAAGAAAAAAGCAAGGAAAATGTATAAGCTACCCCCCATAAAGGCTGTGTGGACCCCTCAATAAGTAAAAGAATCAACAGATTGTGGTCTGTCCATACAATGGGATTTCGTTTGGTTGTAAACAAATAAGTAAACTGGAATGTCAGTGTCATGGACCCACAGAGATAAAGCTCAAAATGTTACGATGAGTGAAGTAAGCCAGACCAAAAAAAGAGAACTAAAATCCTAAAAAATGCAAAATCATCTACAGCAGCACATAAAGCTAATCAGTGGTTACCTGAGGATATGGAAAATAGGGACAGGCTGGAGAGTGGAGTACATCTTCCTTTTTAAATTTTTTATTATTTATTTATTTTGGTCTTTTTGTCTTTTTAGGGCCGAATCCACGGCATGTGGAGGTTCCCAGGCTAGGGGTCTAATCAGAGCTGTAGCCACCGGCCTACACCACAACCACAGCCATGCCAGATCCAAGCCATGTCTGCAACCTATACCACAGCTCACGGCAACACCAGATCCTTAACTCACTGAGCGAGGCCAGGGATCAAACCCGAATCTTCATGGATCCTAGTTGGGTTCATTAACCACTGAGCCACAACGGGAACTCCTGGAATACATCTTCTTGATTGTGATATTAGTTTCATGGATGTAGACATACGCAAAACTTATCAAACTGTAACACTTTAAAATGTGCCACTCATTAAACATCAGCAAAATATGAGATGAGTGTCCATAAATTTGAGAAATGAAAAGTTGTCCAGTGTGGCTGGAGGAAGTTAATTACTTCACTAAATCTCACAAATCTAGGAAATTAAGCTTAGAAAGATGGCAATTCTTAAATGCTCTTAAACATTTATAAAGTAAGTCAAACTTTCTGAACTTTCAACCTAAAACCCCAGGTTTAAATATTAAATTGCTCAGCAGATCACCTTCTCCCAGCAAGGCTCATCTGTTACACAGTCCAATACACAGGAAGTTCCTTCTGCATTGTAAATACTTACTAAATATGCCAAGATGATTCTTAAGCCTAAAAACGGGAACGCTGTCCTTGACTGTATCATGTTTCTATAATGAATTTAAGATTTCAAGAAACTGAGAACAAATTTACCTACCAAGGGACCAGTCACCCCATCCCAAGCCAACCAGGGTTAATCACCACCCACCATCCCAACCCCACACCCAAAATAGCTGCCCTTGGCTGCAGGTTTGGGGCAGACATGCCATCTGGGGCTACAGACCCAGGCTGCCACACCAAGGCCTTTCCACGGTTGTTGTGCCAACAGGGACCACACACATGCATGCACACAAGCTCGCCATCCACCCGCCTCCTAGGTCACTTCAACGCTGGTTTGTACCCGCCCAGCGTACGTGCTGGCTCCATTCTGGCCTCTTTTTGCTCCAGTGCAACAAGCTTCTTGGTGGTCCTCAACCTCGTGCCCAGCTTGGCTATCCCCTCCTCACTCGACCATCACTGCCTGACTCACCTCCTAGCTCCATGTCCCTCTGGCCTTTCCTCCCTCAGAAACATATTCATGTCTTTACATCCTGAAACGAAGCCATTTAAAATGCTTCAGGCTGTCCCGGCCTCTGCTTCTCTCATTGAACATTATACATAGTCATGAATTCCCAGTGCATCTCTCCTAACTTTCGCAGAGAATTGTTTTTTGGGGGTGGGGGGAAATACTGGAATGACTGTTTAATGCTTAGAAATGAAACACGCACATCTTTCTTTTCAGCCCCTGGGAAAGAGGTCCACAGAGAAAGATGTCCTGGGAGGAGATGAAGGATCTCCAGCTGGAGGAGATGAAGGATCTCCAGCTGGAGGAGAAACCCCTGCCACTGGAAATCAAAGAACTGAATGGAATCCTGATGGCCAAGATGATAAGCGACAATTGGGACAAAATCTGGAATTTCCAAGCAAAACCTGACGATCTGCTCATCGCCACCTACTCAAAGGCAGGTAGGTTGGAGGCCGTGGCAGCGTGGAGGGGCCTCCGGTTTTAAACCGCGGGGTTTCACCAGGGAGGCCCCTGGGGGAATGAAAACCAGACTCCCTGATGGGCTCCAATCGCCCAGGATCCAGGATCCTCCTTTTTATTTAGGAGATAATATTTAGATATTTAGATACATTTTATTTATTTAGATAGAGAAAGAGGTGGCGGGCATCCCCCATCATCCAAGGACTGGCGGAATCACAAATCTTCTTGAAAGCGCAGAGTCTGAGAAAGAGCACAGATGTTCTTACAGGAAACTCTGTCTTCGTCCCCCGAGCTCTCCCAAAAGCAGAGACAGGGGAGGAGAGGAACGCTTTCCCCCAGTGCAAAAAGTGCGCATAGCGTTGGGTGCAACCTGCACAAGTACAGTGGCACGGGCGCGGGCATGGGTTGGGGGTGGGGCACTTAGCAGAATCTTGCAGGACCCCCGGGAGGAGCCTGCGGACCCCCAGGTGGGAGGAGGCCGAGCAGCCAGGCTGGTGCAGGGGTGGAGCACGGAGGCCAGAGGAACCCAGAGGCGGAGGAAGCCAGAGGCAGGCTCTGAGGGTGCCCCCCAAGTTATATGTTTATCATTTCAAGCAACGGGACCGAGGGATGGAGAGAACTGTCAGCTGTCACTCTCTGGGAAAGTCTCTGCGGCCTCTAGGTCCTCAAGGGGAGTTCTCGAGGGTCACAACCAGAAAGCTTCCAGGAGCCCCTTCCCCCGCAGTCCCTGACTGTTTCGGTGCATTTCTGTCTTCCCTGGTTGGGTCAGAACTGCCTCCCAAATCTCACACTGCTGCTGGCCCGGGAAGGGGCCTCCTGTTCACCCCCGTGGGCAGTGTTCAGTCTAGCCGGAATCATCTGTCTGGCTTGCAGTTCTCTTGCCTAGATCTGAACTTAAATTTGTATTGTGCCAGCGTTCCTGCCATGGCTCAGTGGAAATGAATCTGACTAGCATCCATGGGCACACAGGTTGGATCCCTGGGCTTGCTCAGCATTGCCTTCAGCTGTAGTGTAGGTCACAGATGCGGCTCAGATCCCACATTGCTGTGGCTGTGGTGTAGGCCAGCGGTTACAACTCCAATTCAACCCCTAGCCTGGGGACCTCCATATGCCCAGGGTTTGGCCCTAAACATACAACAACAACAACAAAATTATGCTGCACCACAGAGCAGAAACTTATTTTCAGTTTAGCTTGGAAATGATTCAGTCAGCCCCCAGGCTCTCCTCCCACTCTCTCTCCAACCTTATTCCTCCACCTCCCCCACCAACCCACCAACAGCCCTCCACCCCCACCCCCATGATCCCTGCTTACACTTCGCAACCAGGAAACAACACCCACCTTCATCCTGCTCCCTCCTGGGCTTTCCCTCCTGGGCTTTCCCTCCCTGGGATGCTCTGCCTTCTTAATGCAGGAGGACACCCTCATTCTGGTGACTCTTGACCCCAAAGAGAGCATCTCAGCTGAGCCCACCTACTCCTCCTCTGAGTTCCTGTACCCCTCAGCCTGTATGGCTCTGTTTGGACCATCCACCTTTCAGTTATGTGTGTACTTGTCTTATGTATCAGTGAGGACCAGGCCTGGCCAAGACTCGGACACCAGATACCTTTGATGTAAAGAGGAAAATAGCTATTTGGTGGACAGGGAGCACAGTCTAGCTCTTTGCCCACTCACATGTCCCTTCACACACCTCTTCTGTATTAGTTGAGATTCAGTTTGGCCATACGTGTCCGAAAATTCAAAATAACGAGAAAGAAAAGGCAGTCTGGAGGTTAAAATCCCATGCTAAAACGGTAGCTGCCTCAATTACCAGAACCCGTTTGTCCTTTGAACAGTCTCTTCTACCATTTTAGGCTTAGATTTTGGTTTTATCGCCAATGTGACGGCTGGAGCTCCAGCCATCACATGCACATTCCAAACAGTAGAGGGGAGGTAGGAAGGGAGGAGTAAGGTCATATTCCTGCCCTTTAAAGACAACTTCCCAAAATGTAATGGCATGGCCCACATGTAGCTGCAAGAAAGACTAAAGCAATGTGACTTCTGAGCCAAGTGGCTATATGCCCAACTAAAAATTGAGGCCCTGTGAATTTGAGAAAGAAGGGAAGAATGGATATGGACTAGGCGAGATGTGGTCTCGGTCATGTCTTATCTCCACCAGGGAGACTGCACGCTCATTAGGCAGGAATCATGGATGCTTCTCCCTATGATCCGTTGAGTCAATATTCTTTCACCTAAGCTACATTTACTAGGTGCAGAACTCTATGCAAGGCATGGGTGACAAAGGGAGAAAAGGGACAGTGCCTGCCTCTGTAGAAGTCTCCGTTTCACAAGGACACAGGTCTATGAGAGGCCCGGACAATGAGCACAGGCCAGTCCACCCGGGCATCACACAGAGGAGGTGACCAGGGAGCTGCTTCTGCTCAACAAGCAAAGGTGACTTTTGCTGAATACATGGATAATCCAGGATGCAGAGTTAAGGTGAACAGTGAGTATGTGGACTCCAGGATAACTAACCCTTCTAGGCACTACCTGGACACAGGAGATTGTGGACATGATCCATAATGATGGGGACGTGCAGAAGTGCCAGCGGGCCAACACCTTCGACCGGCACCCTTTCATCGAGTGGACTCTGCCACCGCCCCTCAATTCAGGTACGTGCCCAGCTGGGCCTAGTGGGACTGTAACCTGTGCTGGGAGGTTTGCACCTGGGAGGAGAGTTACAGAAACTATTTCCAAAGGGAATTGGAAAGGAGTTTGAAGGAGTTTCAGGTCAACACACTCCCTTCAACTGGGGGAAGAAAAAGACCCCGTGAGCTCTGTCCTAAAATATGTGACTGGGTGGCTTCAGATACACCTTCCCCCTGTTTCTTGAGAATTCAAATGTCTAGCATGGGGGAGGCAGGGTTGAGGACTCCCAGCCTCCAACGACCAGGACCTGTTCCTGGAGCACTATGTTCTATTAAATTTTACCCACCACCTGCCTGCCAGAGAAGCAAGATAATTCTGTATAGAACTGTTATAATCAAGGAATGCCTGTGCTTCACAACAAAGATGCTAATAGAGCCCAGAGCTCCCTTGTATAGCTTGCAATCAATAAGGAATAAAGGGCATCATTATACAAATATAAATGTAATAAATTCATTGGGTAAATTAAAAAAAAATAAAAATAAAAGTAAGTTTTCTTTAAAAAAAAAAAAGAGGAATAAAGGGCATGTTTTGGGGGTTTTTTTTTCTTCTTTTTTTCTTTTTTGATTGCCCTTCATGGCATATGGAAGTTCCCAGGCCAGGGATCGACGTATGCCACAGCTGCAGCCATATCAGATCCTTAACCCACTGGGCTGGGGGTCTAACTGGCATCTCCACAAAGACAAACCAGATCATTAATCTGCTTAGACACAATGGGAACTGCAAAAGGGCATGTTTGTGTAGAGTAAATATTAGCAAAGAGTAGCTCTTGTAACAGTTTAGATTCTTGGCAACCTCAAGCAAGTTATTAAACCTCTCAAGACCTAATCTTGAGCCATTTATTCTGGCACCATTGGTTGAAAAATATGACCTCTTCTCCAATTGAATTGCCATGGGCCTGTCACCAAAATCAAATAACCATGTGTGTATATTCTGGATTTTCTATTCTGTTCTTCTCTACTTTATCTTTATGCCGACACCACACTGTTTGATTACTGTAGCTTTCTGTGTTTTGAAATCAGAGTATAAGCCTCCAAAGGTTTTCTTCTTTTTCAAAGCTCCTTTGGCTATATTAGGATCTTTGCTTTTCCATATAAATTCTAGAATCAGGTTATTAGTTTCTACTGAAGAGAAACAAACCTGCTGATATTTGGTTGGAATTGCATTATCTCTGTCAGTCTACTTGGGGAGAATGATACCCTAACAAAATTTAAATTTTTCTGGTCTATGAATATGCTTTCTCTCTTCAGTTACTTAGGCCTGCTTTCATTTTCCTCAGCAAGGTTTTGTAGCTTTCATTGCATATTGTCACATTCCCCCATCAAATTTAACCATAAATGTTTTCATTTTAGGCTATTATAAATGGTAGTTTTATATTTCTAATTTTTAATTTCTTGATGTTTATATATTGAAATATAATTGATTTTTGTATCTGACTTGGCATCCTGCCACCTAACTTATTAGAATGAGTAGCTTTTCTGTACTTTCTATTGAGTTTTCTGCATAATCATGTCTTCTGTAAATAAAGAAAATTTAACTTCTTCTTCTAGTCTATTAACTTCATTTTCTTGTCTTATTGCTTGGGCTAGAACCACCAGTGCCATGTTGAATAGAAATCAAGAGAGCAGGTCCCTTGCCTTGTTATTAACCTTAGGGGAAAAGCTCTCAGGTTTTACCACTAAGAATGATGCTAACTGTAGCTTTTTTGTGTGGCCACTCTTTATCACCCTGAAGAAGTTCCTTTCTATTCCTTGTTTTCTCAGAGTTTTTCATTTTATATCAGTGTTGGATTTGGTTGAATTAGTTTTTTAGCTTGGACTTAATTCATCTATTTTCATTCATTCTTTGTTTGTGGCTATAATTTTTTCTCTGATCACTATTTTAAATGTACTTTGCTTTGGCATGTAATGTTTTCTGTACATCTCATTTCACCATGTTTTAGAGTTTCTCTAAGTTTACACCAGAATTGTTTAGTAAATGGTTTTAATTTCCAGATAGAAGGTTTTTTTGTTTTTTGTTTTTTGTTTTTTGTTTTATTTGGGGCTCTGTGTTTAATTTCTAATGTTGCGTTGTGAACACCGAGTGTGCAAATGCCCCACTGTGGCTGGTGTAGGTAGAATACGCAGTTTGACTGCCACGTATGAGCCTGCGATGACATCTGCTCAGCAGGGGCCTTAATCACAGTTTTGCAGGGGTTCCCAGAGCGGCCAGGGTCTCCAGGCAGCAGACTATTTCAGGGGTAACAGTACAGGGTTCTCTGCCTCCTGGACTGGAGGCACCTGTGCAGCTGGTGCAGAGGCACCTGGGGTTGGGGGCATCCCAATGTTGTGCCGTTGGGGAGCGTCTCTCCCTCTCCTGGGTCCTGATGTTACCATCCAAAACTTGGTCATCTCCAGGGCGAGCCCTGCCAGGGGCAACATGGTCTGAGGTGTGGGTGGACCTGGGGGTGGTGGGGAGGTGGCCTCCCAAGAGACGCCATGAAGGGCTGGAGCATCGGCTGGTGTTCAGTTCTGAGCAGAGATGCTGGAGGCCCAGGAGACTGTTCAGCTAATGCTCCCTGCTCATGAGCAGGCCTCCGAGGGCCATGGGAACCGGTGAACCTTGCAGGGGAGGCAATGGCCATGACTGAGCCTTGTGGGGACTCCATCCAATTGTGGAGACCCTGTGTGGGTGGCAGCTTCACCATCCAGCGATGGCCCCATTAAAACTGTAATGAGATCATTAAAGTGAGACCTGCCAGCCAGACAATCTGACTTGATTACACTGGCCGGCCACTGCCTGGTTGATAATCGGAGACAGGGTGTTAGGATCATTTCAGCATCACTTGGCACCATTTAACATAAAGGGGGGGGTGAGTTTCTGTGGTTCCATGGCCAAAACCCTCCTTGCTGGGCCGGCCAGCATCTGAACCCAGCCATCCTGTGGAGCAGGTACCCCTGGCTGAGTGGGTGTGATAATGCCAGAGGACTGGGGTACCTGCAGGGACTAATGGGGAGTCTTCAGAGACCCCCAAAAGTTTGCATAGGGGTCAGAGAGCTGAGGGAAGCTGGCAATTCAGCAGGAGTGGAGCCTAGGGTTAAATGTCTGTCCATCTGGAACCGTCTACTGTTTAGTAGCTTGAGCAGCATTCTCTGGGCGGGCCACCGTGTTGCTCTGCCGCTTGGAGCTGGTAAACTGCATGGAACCCCCACAGGACTCGGGGCCCAGGACTGCACAGCTTAGAGGGGAAAGGGGTACCCTGATCTGAACTTGTGATGTCAGGTGGGATAAAAAAGAGGAGCATCTACCTGGCTAAGAAGGAGGTGACGTGGACTTCTCCTGGGGCACAGCGGATTGAGGAACTGGCGTTGGCACTGCTGTGACTGGGGTTCAATCCCTGGCCTGGGAACTTCTGCATGCTGCAGGCTTGGCCAAAATAAAAAAAGAGGGAGGTAACTTGATGGAAGCAGAGTTTCCCCAGGAGGCCAGAGGAGTTCATGGAGGTGTCCTAATGGTGGCTGTGTACCGTGGCTCCAGCAGAGGGTGGCAGCATCCCATAAACCAACCTGCCTCAGGGACCAGTGTCCAAAGTCTGGGAACAAAGAGGGCCATTATCTCTCAGCACTTTGGACAGGGCCTGTGCGCCCCAGCCATGAGCGCTCACACTCACACACACACATACCACGGCTGCAGCATCGCTGGAGGAATAGGGTCTGAGAGGGGCTGTCTGATACCTGGGAGGGGCTCCCCCAGGGCCTGAAACAGGCTTGTGATTTGGATACAGAGTCTGTGGTCGCATCACACATGTTTCAGCGTCTGCAGACGTGGGCTCAGACACAGAGGGACCGTAATGGACACGCATGAGCTGTCTGTCCGTCTCCAGGCAGGGGCACCCCAGAGTAGCTCTCCCTGCATCATGAAGCTGTCCTCTTGCCATTGTGCAGCCCAGGCTGCCAGCCCATTGGTGACTGCCCAGGAGTCAGGAGAAATGCTGTGCCTGGGGCCTGGCAAGCTGCGTGGAGCCCACAGCTTACCAAGGGGTAGAGCCAGACTCCTTGCACCCAGTTCTGCCAGTCGGCCAAGCCTTGGACCCTCCCAGGCCAGCGGTGTGCCTGCAGGAAAACGCGGCACAGCCTTCCAGCTTCCCTCAGGCCCCCACATGCTGCTCCTGGACGCCAGTGAGTGGGGCTGAGCTGGGAAGCCACACCCTCCCGTGACATGGAAAGGCCTGACAGCAGGTGTTGCCGCTAGCATCCCAACAGTGGGGCCTCAGTGGGTATGCCCCATGGGTGGGCTCCCGACCCCAGCTGGATGGGACTGTGTGCAGGGCACTGGTGCTGTCTCGAAGGGCCCAGTAGGCTGACAGTTTCCATCCCAGGGCAGCGTTTGGTGCAGACCCACGGGCAGAACCCCCAGGCCGCTGGGTGGAGCCATGCTTCACCCAGAGGCTCCTCAAGGCATAAGTGGGTGTTACAACGATTCTAAGTCTGAGCCGAGAGGGACCAAGGCCAGTTTGCTGGATTCTCCCCATGGAAGGAAGCTGGCTGGCGAGTAACAGCACAAACAGGCTTTGGTAGAACCAGCCCTGTGCTGTCTCCCGAAGGTGAGAGACCTACTGTGTGCTCTACCTGCCTGGGTGGAGGGGCCACACTCAGCCCAGAAACTCCCTGCAAGTGCTGGTTCTCAGATCCTGGCCAGGCGAGGCCCATCCTCTCTGCACATGTTGTGTTCCTGGGTGGAAGTCCCTCCAAACGGTCCTCAGAGGCCCCCGGAGCAGAACACCCCCCGCCCCACAATCTGATGACAGAGGCATCCATGGCCGGGTGAGTGAGTTTAGATCTTGTCTGCACAGGCTTCATGCAACATCAGGGAGGTTCACATCACCCATGGGCAGCCCAAGGAAGGGTCCTGGGTGCCCTCGAAAGTAAAGCAATTCTGTTCAGCTCTGAAGTTGGCTTTGGGGAGCCTGCACGACCACTGTTACTGGGACCAAGTATATAAAACGTCACTCAGCTGCATCCAGGACTGCGAAGCCGGGCCCCCAGCTCCTTGGGCATCACCTGCCGTCTCTGTAGCGTTGGGTGTGGGGGCTTCCGTGCAGGAGGCTCTGCCTTTAAGTATTGATGGTCAATTGTTAATCTCCACTTGTTGGTGGCTATTTTAGCCCTGGCCAGATGGGCTATTCCAGGGGGAGATGGTGGCCTAGTTGACCCAGGGTCAAGCTTCAGCTGAGGTTGTAGTACGTTTATTGTTTACCCCGGAGCGGACAGTTGGACAGTTGGACATGTTTGGCAGCTCCCATAGGAAAGGCCAGGAATCGGGGTTTGTTTCACAGGCGTGTCACTAGGGATGACGTCCCCTACCTGTAACAGGAAGAGAGGGCCAGGGCCACCTCCTCTGGCAACATCCAGATTGGTCCCTTCAAACCAAAATCAGCAGGAGTTGTGGTTGTGGCTCAGCAAAACTGAAACTGACTAGTATCCATGAGAATGAGGGTTTGATCCCTGGCCTCGATCAGTGGGTCAAGGATCCGGCATTGCCATGAGCTGTGGTGTAGGGTGCAGGTGTGGCTCAGATCCCACGTTGCTATGCTTGTGGTGTAGGCCGGCAGCTACAGCTCCAATTTGACCCCTAGCCTGGGAACTTCCATATGCCTTGGTGCAGCCCTAAAAAAAAAGAAAAAATAAATAAAACAAAATTAAACTAGTAGGGGTCTTATCCAATAGGTGCTAGGCAGGCGAGAAGCTTTTTTCCTGAAAGTTTGTTCAGATTATAGTTTTCAACACTAGTTCTATTCCACTCTTTTATTTTTTTAAGTATTTTTTAATTTTTCATTCATACCCATGGCATATGGAAGTTCTGGGGCCAGGGATGAACCCGGGCCAGAGCAGTGACCAGACCTGCTGCAATGACACCGGATCCTTAACCTGCTGAGCCACCAGTGAAGTCCTGTCCCACTATCTTAACATTTTCAGGAACTCCAAGCTGTGTCTTTATCTTTGGACCTTTCCCTGTCTGCTGTATTAGCCACTTTCTGACCCTATTTTAACCTTTTTATGTATCTCATTGCCATCTTCTTGGCTGTTCTCTTGCTTTTCATCAATATCCTTTCTTAAATTTTCATTTAAATCTATTTTCATTGCTTATGGTTTACTTTTCACTTATGTCATTTTGTCTTTTCCTTCTGTTTTTTTTCTTAAGTTCAATCTTTTTACATTTCTCCCTGTTTTTTGTTTATTTCTGTTTTTAATTTGTGTTAATTTCTGAAGTAGTTTGAGCAGGGGCGAGGGGTCATAGACACAAGTGTTTGATCCAAGATATTTAATTCAGTTTGGAGTGCTGCATTACAATTTTGTTCAGCTTTGTAGTTGGCTTCGGGGAGAATTTTCATCAGGTTAAAGGCTTTGGTTTGCCTTTTCTCCCATCCAAGTACTAACCAGGCCTGGCCCTGCTTTTGTTTGCCTTTTCTGATTTGCATAGTGTTTCCTGTCTAACCAGGTCTGCTTTTTTCTGTTTGTGGCCAGAGTTCCTAGCCGAGGGCACCCTTTTCTGTTCTGCACCCCATAATGTGCATCCCATTATGGGGCGGCCTGGGGGGGCGGGGCAGGAAGCACCTCCCCTCTCCCCCTCAGCACCCAGCTTCTCCCAGCGGCTGTGTCTTACTTCAAACCCCTTCCCTGAGGTCAGCGCCCCGCTTGGCAAGTCCCAGCCCGTGGTCAGCATTTGAACATCTGGGCCTGGGACTCCTATTTTCAGAGAGGATCTAGTCTGGGGTTGATCAAATGGTCCTTGCCTTGCTCCCACTTTTCACAAAGCCTCTGAAGCTTCCCTCTACGTGCTCCATGCCCTCAGACTAGCTGGTCCCCGACCCTGGCTTTCTGCTTTACTGACTCAGAAAATCTACTTGATGTGATAAGGCTCAATTCTCATCTGAAACTATACCCCAGCCCCGAGAACAGTCCTGGCCTGTGACTAGTAGCCCCTGGAGTCTTTGGCCTTGAAAGTAAAGGTGGAGAGAGGGACTGCAGGTCTCCTGATGGAGCTCCAGGGGCTGCACACTTGGCCCGGTGGCCTCCCTCCTCAGGTCGGATGTCAGCTCTCCTCCAGCTCATTTCTTCAATTCCTGCTCCAGTCACAGAAGCCCCAAAGAACAAGAATCAAAGTACATGGAGTTCCCATCGTGGCGCAGTGGAAATGAATCTGACTAGGAATCATGCGGTTGCGGGTTCGATCCCTGGCCTTGCTCAATGGGTTAAGGATCCGGTGTTGCCATGACACCTGATTCACTTGAGAACCTCCCTACGACGCAGGTATAGCCCTAAAAAGCAAAAAAAAAGAAAAAAAAAAAGAATCAAAGTGCATTCTGGGGTCACAGTTGTCACCAGCCTCAAACCACTCCCCCTACCCCAGCATCCTTACCTGCCCACCCAGCACACACACCTGTGCCCCTGAGACATGCAGCATCCTGTGGCCGTGGTGGTTTTCAGTATGTTGGCAGTGCTCTCCTCCACCAGACTGGACAGGAGCGCTGTCATCAGGGGCAAACACAGACATGTGAAACCCGAATGTCAGGCAGAGCCACGGAAGGTAAGTCTGCTTCCGGGTGTTTGACAGGATACCCATGAGGCTGGGTAGAAATGTTTCACTTGAGTGGCAACTTCTTTCAGGTCTGGATCTGGCCATCAAAATGCCTTCTCCGAGAACACTGAAGACTCACCTGCCTGTTCAGATGGTCCCACCTTCCTTCTGGAAAGAAAACGTGAAGGTCAGGACAGCCAGCTCTTGAAACCCAGTTTTGACCCATAGAGTCAAAAATGTCAGAAGTTCCCATTGTAGCTCAGCAGTTATGAGCCCATCTAGTAGGCCTACACGTTCTGGCTGGAGCAGAGTGCAAGACTGCTTTTGAGTCTCTGCTCTGGTTTCCATGGTGCTCATGGCTGCCTCTTGCCACCTTCTATCTCCAAACAAGGCGCCACAGAATCAAATAGGTTTTTCCCTGTGTCAAAATGCTACCCCACCTCCGATTTGCTTCCCTGAGGTCGCCATGACTTTGAAGCCTTCTTGATTTATTTTCACAGACCGATAACTTAATGTTGCTATTCCAGAACCAGTATTGTTTCCAGATGCCGCCAGAGATTCAAAGTCAGAAAACACATTAACACTTGGTTTGTCATCAGATTGACAGCTTCTTTTTGGGAAGCTAGGCCTTCGAAAAATGTAAACATCTCCATGGCAGCGCCTCCCTTTATCTGCTGAGAGTTGTAGGTTATTTGAGTAGGAAGTGAGCTTGGTCTGCACTTTTCCTTCTGTGATGGAGTGGAAATGTAAATAGTGTTGATGTCAGGAAGATGGTACCAGAATCCAGGTTCTTATTCATGCAGTCGGAAAATGAACTCCACGAACACACAGGCAGCAAGCAAGCAAAGTCTTTGTTAAAGGAAAACAAACAGCTCCCAGGGTTGCTGGGAGGAGGGAAGAAGAGCACCCCCCCACACACCTCTTTTGTCCTATAGGGGTTTTTATCCCTTAAAGATGGGGGGTACAAGTGTGGGGTCCAGAGAGATATGGTTTTCTCCCATTGGCCTTACTCAGTTACCCATATCGGTCCTTGTCCCATAGGGCTTTTGGGATTGGAAATGTAAGTTTTATGATTTCTTTGTCCTTCTCTTTCCTTAGACTGAGTCATCCTTCCTCTCATTCCTTTTCTATCCATTGAGGAGTGGGTTACGGATTAAGGTCCATGTGGGGGAAGGTGTATTTCCTATAGTAAACAGCCTGTGGGTCATTACTTCCCGGAGCCCTTAAACCACAAATGTTAATCAATAGCCATGTCAAGGAATGCCCCGAAACCCATGCTCCTACACCGACTACCTGAGTTAGTATTCTGCCTCAGTGTCCCCCTGGAATTCCTGCCATGGCACATTGGAAAGGAGTCTAACTAGGAACAATGAGGTTGCAGCTTGAATCCCTGGCCTCGCTCAGTGGGTTAAGGATCTGGCATTGCTGTGGCTGTGGTGTACGCCAGCAGCTGTATCTCTGATTCAGCCCCTAGCCTGGGAACATCCATTTGCGATGGGTGCGGCCCTAAAAAGCAATAAATAAATAAATAAATAAATAAATAAATAGTATCCCCAAAGATATCCCATCCCAGTCACCAAACCCCTGTAACACCCCTTAAAAGTGGACTTTGCGGGTGTAATGAAGGCTCTCAAGCTGGGAAGTTATCCTGGGTTGTCTGGGAGGCCCTAAACTCAGGATCCTTGAGAGAGGGGGAGGCGAGAAGGTCAGAGGATGAAAGAGGCATCACATCTGACACAGAGGTTGGCGAGCCAGGAGTCTGGAGCCAGGGATTACAGGTGCCTCCGGGTTCCAGGTGGCTTCTCCCTGAGACCCACTAGAGGGAACCAGCCCTGCGACTGGCTGGAATCCAGCCCAGGGAAACCTGGCTTCTGGACCATAAGAGAGTAAATCTCTTAGGCTCTACAGTTGTGGTCATTTGTTACAGTGGCAATAGAAACTCACTCAGGTGGATCTCAGGCCCAGGACATGTACATGCGTGACTTTCACTCACACTGGCCATCTGACTCCAAACCTGGGTCATTTGAACAGGCGCCCCGTCCAGCCCCAGCTTCCCTGTTTTGGTGACTCAGGGTTTGATTTGCAAAAACAAAAACAAACAAAAAGCCATAAGCCACAGCAGCATTGAGAACTGTGTTTACTTAACAGCAAGGCCTTGCTGTTGGGTCAGACTGTTGGTTCATGATCATGTTCATGATCACAGGAGAGGAGACCGGCAGGGGGACGGGCCAGGGAGCAGAGTCCAGGCAGGTCTGGGCTCCTGGGAGGGGCCGTGGGGGAAACGCAGCTGGGGCTGCAGGACCCGCAATAATTCGCTTAGAGGAAAGCACCACGACAGACCGGGTGATGGGTCTGGACTGGTGCTCGGCTCTGCAGAGTAATGAGACAGGGGGAGCATTCTTGAAAAAGCATCCACGTGTATCCACCGCCCCCCCAACCCACCCTGGAGACCAGAGGTCAGGGGCTGGGGGTAGGGGAAGGCCCAGAAGCCTGATGGTGCCTCTGCTTTTCCCAGGAGGCAGGTCACCAGCAGGTCCAGGTGGACCTAGTCCTGCCCTCGGGGCCCTGCAACCTTGTCGGAGACAAGATCCACCTGTGAGGCTGCAGTTGCAGTGCACAGACCGAGCAAAGGTCCCCTCCTACCCAAGCCTAAAGTCCTGTGCAACCTCCTCCCACACCCTGAAAAGTCCACCTGGCCTCCTGGACCTCCAGGAACGTCAGAATTAGGGGGACGGTGGCACTGGTCACACACAAACCAGGACACTTTGGAGGGGTGTCTCAGTGACTATGCTGAGACCACAGCTGTCACTGGACTCTGCTGGGCAAACCGGAAGAGGGGTCCCGGAAAACACCTGCCAGGACTGGGATGACCTTCTGAGGGTCTTCCAACAGCACAGGGCTCTGCCCTGAGCAGTAACCTCTTCTGTCCTGTTTCCCTTGTGTCTCCATCCCCTGCCCGGCTGATGGCAGATCATCTACATGGCCAGAAATGCCAAGGACTCCCTGGTCTCCTACTACCACTTCTCCAGGATGAACAAGATGTTCCCGGACCCCGGACCCTGGGAGGACTACATCGAGGCGTTCAAGGCTGGGAAGGGTGAGCTGAAGACCTGTTTAGCCCCCTACTCGCACAGAAGGCAGGGCCCGGCTGAGCTGTGGGTGTGGAGGCTCTGGGAGGACACAAGTGACACACTCTGACTGGGTCCCTGATGAGGTGTAGCTCAGACACCAGACAGCTGGGGGCAGAGGGTCAGGTGCCCAGCGGGTGAGGGCACAGAGTTCTGGGGAGATAGCTGGTCCCTGAGACCCACGGGTT
Organism: Phacochoerus africanus; assembly: GCF_016906955.1. Taxonomy (NCBI): domain Eukaryota; kingdom Metazoa; phylum Chordata; class Mammalia; order Artiodactyla; family Suidae; genus Phacochoerus; species Phacochoerus africanus. The sequence continues at coordinate 51,862,594 of NC_062548.1, read as the reverse complement.
GGCCTTGGCGCTTAGACCCCATCCTAACCCTCTGCCTCCCGTTTGGGACCCTGAGGTCTGGGTCAGGGGGAGCTCAGCGACACTAGCCACAGAGGTCAAGGTCACAGCAGGAGGAGGGGGAGGGCGGAGAGTGGCTTTGGGGGCCATGGAGGACACCAGCGTGCCTCTCCCTCAAATATGCCACCGCCTAAACATCAGGTCGTTAGGACTCTTCAGCAGTAAAGGTTTCCTTTCCAGATCAGCCTGTTAGGGGACAATATTGATCACAAAATGCTGGTCTGGGCTCCAGGGCGCCACGTGAAGAAATCCAGGCCCTGCATCCTTTTGTCCATGGGCTGGTCTCTCATGTGGGAGGAAGTTCCAGGGTGGAAACATAAACCACAGAATCCAGGAGATGTCTTATCACCTCCCTAAATACTAAAAAAATCCAGGGTCTCTGCAAATGAGGATTCTGCCCGGGACCACTGCCTTCTAGTTGTGGTTGTTGAGCGTCGTCTTTCACCTGAGGCAGCCACGCTGGTTTTCTAAGTTGCGGCTGCTCTTGATGCCTGTCTCCCGCCTTCCCTCAGTGCTGTGGGGCTCCTGGTACGACCACGTGAGGGGCTGGTGGGACGCCAAGGACCGGCACCGCATCCTCTACCTCTTCTACGAGGACATGAAGGAGGTGAGGGCATGCGGCCGCCATCGCCTGCCCACTCCCCCCCACCCCCTTTCCAGATCAGCTTTATCCTCAGGCCCTGTAACCACTTTTTAAAAAAATCTTCTAATTATTCTTTGCTTCTGTTCACAATTTCAAGAAGATCTGGAAACATCACATTTTATGATCACTTTTTCTTTTTTTCTTTTCTTTTTTTTTTTCCTTCACTTTTTAGGGCAGCAGCCGCAGCATATGGAGGTTCCGAGGCTGGGGGTCAAATCAGAGCTGCAGCTGCTGGCTTATGCCACAGCCACAGCAACGCCGGATCCGAGCCACCTCTACGACCTACACCACGACTCACAGCAACGCTGGATCCTTAACCCACTGAGCAAGGCCAGGGATTGAACCGATGTTCTCATGGATATTAACCAGGTTCGTTTCTGCTGAGCCACAATGGGAACTCCCCTATAATCACTTTATAACCTGATCAATCCTGATACTTAGGGACCATGTTTCTTCACCCACAAAACGTGTCTCATCTGTTTGTGTCTCAGGAAATTATTGTGAACATTTATAGTCACTGTAAAGTATCTTCTGGTGCCCAGGAAAGCTAGCTCCCTCCCTCCTCCACACCACAGACCCACACCACATACTGAAGTTTTGTCCCTATGGATGCTGGCGGGATGGGTCCCACGTGTGGGGACAGACGGCTGGTTTCTGCATTCACTGGATGTGTGGCATGGGTCACTCTGGTGACCCAGAGCCCCGAGCCCTAGAATCATAAAAGTGCCCCATGTGCCAGAGCCAAGAGGCCCTCTAGGATACGTCAGAAGCTCCAGGTCCTTCTCCTGCATCTCTGTGAAGGAGAGAAAGGACCTCATCCAGAAAGGACCTCAACCAGAAAGGACCGGGCACAGGGCGCTGACTTCTGGATCAGCAGGAGAACCCTTATTCACCCCGTTGCTAACCTCCTGTCACACCCACAGCCCTGCTGTCTCTCATGGCCTCAGCCCTAGTCACGTTCCTTCTCTCTGCATCTCCTCTCTCCCTGCACAGGCAGCACGTTTCCTGGGCAGGTCTTGCATCAGCATTCACTTTCATTCCCCTCTTGCGCAGTCAACCTCCTGTCCCGGCAGCCCTGGCCAGGCCAGCGCTGTCCACAGTCACCCCTGCAGGGGACGTGTTGAGCCAAGCCCTTGATTCATCCTTCCCCAAACAAGACTTGTCCAAACAGAAGGTCACGCCTTAAGGGAACCCCCAAACCATTGTGTGCAACTCTTCTACATACAGGACCCAAAGCGGGAAATTCAGAAGATACTCAAGTTCCTGGAGAAGGACATCTCAGAGGAGGTTCTGAATAAAATCATCCACCACACCTCCTTTGACGTGATGAAGCAAAACCCGATGGCCAACTACACTACCTTGCCCACCAGCGTGATGGACCACTCCATCTCCCCGTTCATGAGGAAAGGTGCGTGAGACCCCACCTCCCCGCCTCCCCCGCCCGGCCCCGACTCACTGAGACTTGGTCTCCTTTTAGGGGTGCCTGGCGACTGGAAGAACCACTTCACGGTGGCTCAGAACAAGGACTTCGACGAGGACTACGAGAAGAAAATGGCGGGGACCACCCTGACCTTCCGCACGACCATCTGAGCCCCGACCCCACGAGACCTTAGACGTTTGAGCCTCAGGATCAAGGGCACTTAGAACAATGCCTCCCCGCCCCCCATGCCGAGCTTTGCGCACTGACCGTAGACCCTCCGCCACAGTGATTCACGAGATGTGATCAAGCCCTGAGTAGAAAGAAGTTTATGATTAAGTCACAGGGTCGTTCACAGAGACCAACCCTGTCAGGTGCTGGAGCCCAGCAAACACCCATCCTCAGGTCCCATCGCCTGCCTCCCAGGAGCAGGCTCGAGAACGAGATCAGAACTTCAACACAAGAGGCACGAGAGATGCAGAGATGAAGGCTGGGCTCCAGGAAGGTGGGGAGAGGGGCCAGTTGTTACCCCCAGGGTCCAGAGGGTGGATCAGGGGAGCCAGGACAGGGTTTCACACCTCGGACCAAGTCAGTAACCAGACCAGGGACCAAAACCGGCGATGAGTGTGAGGAGCACTGGATTAACGCAGGGCCGGAAGCCAGAGATTTTAGATGCCAGGTAGACAAGAGAGGGGGAACCCCTGGAGTTAGCCCGAGAGAGAGTGATGTGGAACAAGACACCCAGCGCCACGTGCACGTTAGGGCAACGTGACCGTCATGACTCTAGGATAGTTCCTGTGATGCTTCTTAGAGGCTCTGAGCAGAACTTAACTGCACATGCAGTCGTGTTCCGGTTCTCATTAAAACTTGCTTGAGAAAAGGGTCACTGTCATTCTGACAAGGTGTATGAAAGTCAGTGCATTATTTAAAAAGAAAATCAGGAAGGTTCTTTTTGTGGGAGTGGCACTCTCCATGCCACCCAGTCATCCAACACAGAAAGTCATCTCAGCACCCAGAAACTAAGCAAGCCCTGTTTGCATCCTTGTCTTTCACCCTCTAAGGCAAGTGTGGGATCATTAACCACAGGATGAGGACTTTGCACTGCAAGGAGGACAGGCGGGGGTGCTGGGCTGGCAGGATTACAGAACAAAGCCATTTTCATCAGTGAACACCCCCACCTAGTTTCCTCAGTGTCACCTCTGAAATTTAGGCAACCAGCACCGAACACCCCATTGTGTGGCACACAGGAGGCAAGTCAGAACATAGGCAATGCACGCAGTTTACAAGTAGGCAACGCTTGTCTTTCTTCCTCTATAAATCATAAAATTCTTGTTGATTTAATTCTAAAAATAAATTCCATTTTTAGAGTCTTATTCCATAAATCTCAATCACAGAAAATACCTATGGATTCCTCTCTTACAAAGCTCTGCTATGTCCTTTTGAAAAATATTTAAAGTGCTATAAGGAAGAATTAATAATGGTTTAATTCTTAAACACTTCCAGGTGTCCAATCATTTTTTTTTCTTTTTTGGCTTGATGGAGTTAGAGCCCTCCTGGAGGCATCTGGTAATCTGCTTTCTTCTCTTAAGAGGTTTACCTTTAGCTGGAAACTCACCATCTACACCCCTTCTCTCTCTCTCTCTTCCTGGGTTGTTGACCTGGGGGGCAGGCTGGGAAAACCATGGCCTTTAGGCCAGACCCAGTGTGTGGTGGGGTGGAGACTGAGAACGTCATTGTGTTTTCAAAAGATTGTTCCAAGGACAACAGCACAGGGAATGTGACCCGCAGAGCCCGTCTCTTACAGAAGGCAGTCCTGAACCCTGGTCCAGGGGGAGCCTCGGCCAGGCCCCACGCCTGTGCTCAGCATTTCCAGCCCTGCTCTGTTGGGGGGGGGGGCGGCGGTGTTGGGAGGGATGAGGGAGGAAGGCAAGGAAAGAGACCCAAGCCCAGCTTTTTTTTTTTTTTTTTTTCCATTTTTGGCTGAAATGGAGTGCCCAGGACAGGGGTTAGCTCTGAGCTGCAGTCATGACCTGAGCCACAGCTGTGGCAGTGCCAGATCCTTAACCCAGTGTGCCCAGCCAGGGATCAAACCTGCAACCCAGCACTCCCAAGATGCCACAGATCCTGCTGTGCCACAGAGGGAACTCCCCAAGCCCATCTTAACGGAATTCGGTTTTCCCAACAAACACCAAGCCAGCTGCACAGAGCTCAAGGCCAGCCAGCTCTGTCCCAGGGCACAGAGGGCTCAGCTCCCCCCGCCCCCCTTTCTTCCATAGCCCTACCCCTACCCTGGCCTCCCTACACACTTGGGCTCCCTCGGGAAGAAGAGCAGAGTCCTGAGGGGCTCCTTATGTCAAGGGGGGCCCAGTGTGGGCTCAGGGGCTGCAGGAGTCAGGGGACAAGGGTGGGTCTGAGATAACCAGGGGGTCCTTGGTTTTTCCTTTCATGGGCTGCCACATAATTTCCAGCAGAGCTCCCGTCGTCCTAGGGCACCTGTCAACTCAGGAAGCACTGAGGAGGACGGGTGTGCTGTGGGGCCCCTCCCCTGCACCGGGGCGGCTCAGTGGTGTCCCTCCGCATCCCACTGACTCCACTCCATGAGGTGTCTCTGGATACCAGTGATTTCCAAGCCCACCTTGTCCTCCAGGCTCTGGTTCTGAACCCTCTTCACAGGAACGTCCATCTTCACTGCTCTTGCCCTTGCGGAGACTCAGGAGCCACCCAGAACCTCCATGGGCCATGGTCACCCGTCCTCCTGGGACATGCACTCGGCCAGGTGCTGGCATTACCTTCGGGGCTGGTCCCCGGGTCCTCCCCAAGTTCCCGGATGCTGGAAAGAGAGCCCAGGGCGCCAGCCACTTCCCTTAAATCGCCATCACCCCGGTGACTGTCACTGAGGGGTCATCAGTGCCTCAACCTGAAAGAAAGTGATCCAGTTAAAGAGGGTCCATCCGTCCTCCAACCACCTGCTCAGGTGGCCCACCCAGCAGCTTGTCTGTGAGGACGCAGGCTCCCCCAGGGTTCGCATGTGGGAAACTCGGGCTCCCACACTCAGACCCAAAAATCAGGGGTCCTGGATGGGGTGCCCTGGAAGCCCCTGAAACAGAGATGTTCTCAGAGCACCCCACTGTCTTCCCAAAGTCTGCCAAGGAGCTCCCACTGAGGAGCATGAGCTCCCACCTGTGGAGGGTTCCCCTCCACCCCCAACTCCACCCCATCCCCCCCACTACGTATCTCCCACCCCCACCCACCCCGTCCTCCAGAGCAGCCCTGCCCCCAACCAGCAAGAAGCTGCCACCAGTTCAGCTGCTCTCAGAACTGGGGGCCGGCTGGGTTGGTCCCAGAGCAGAACCTGAGCTAAGGGCCAGGGGACAGGATTGAGGAGCCAAAGGGATGTATGCTCATCCCAGCCCAGCCTCCCCCAACCCTCCGGGTCCTAGTCCTCCCTGGGGCTGCCCTGGGGGAGGTCAGCTCCAGACTCTCGTGCCCTTAGCAACCCACCCCCACCCCAGGCATCCTTCTTCTGAGCTAGAAGCCCAGGCCAGAGGAAGGAAGCACAGGACTGGGAGACAGGTCTCCATAGTTCTGGTGAGGAAGAGCCATTCCAGAACCCCACACCAGGCTCCCAGCCCATTGTGACTGAGAGCTTCATGCATCAGGGAGCCGGGGGGCCAGGGGGAGGGGGGACATGGGGTGGGGGGGGCTGTGAGGGTGAGATCAGCAGCAGCAGCTCCCCTGGGTGAGTAGGCTTGGCCTGACCTTTGCCCCTAGCCCCACCCCCTCCTGCTCCCTGATTCAGGGCTTCTCAGGGGGACCACCTGCTCCTGGGACTCAGCATCCTTCTCCCTGTGGGCAGAGGAGAGAGGCCCAGCTGGTGGGTGTTCCAGCTCAGGCTCAAGTCCTCTCCTGAGCAGGGGGCCACAGACTTAGGGTTAGGTCTGGGATGTGGGTTGGAAACAAAGCAGCCCAGTAGGACCCTGTGCGACCAGGAGGGAAACTCACCACCCAGGGGACGGGAAGAGTGCAGACAGGAGCCCTCAGGGGAAACACATGAACCCCGAGGTCCCTATGAGATGGCAAAATCCCCCAACACACCAGCTTCACTCCCATCAAAGAGACGAAATACTGCTTTATTTTCTGGATGTCTTAAATGGGTCTTAATTTCTGAAAGGAAGAGAAAAATGAAAGCACTTGTGCTTTTCTACCTCACATTGAATTTTATCATGAAAACTTTCATTGTAATAGAGCAGTAGAGGAGAGAGAGAGAGAGGGTTTTGTTTTCCAGTGTATTTGGTCCTGTGGCCATATCTAAATGCTTGAACACCCTAGGAATTCCCTCTGAGGTTTGCCTAGACCATCAACACCCAGCAGGATGCTTTGTTTTCCAAAGATTTTCCTTTACAAGCAGCCTTTGGGCGTTCCGGCTCTTATGCAATTATGTCCACATAGATCTAAACCGGAAAAAAAAAGATACTCTGAAATCATAAAGCAACCTAAACACAAAGCTTCACACAGGAAGCCTGTTAATTAAATTGAGCTTCACTAAAATTAAAAATGTTTGTACTTCAGAGGAGCCTATCAATAAATAAAGTGAAAAGACAACCCACAGAAAGGAGAAAATATTGGCAAATCATATCTCTGACAAGGGATATGTGTCTGGAATAGATAAGGAACTCTTACTACTCAAGAATAAAAGACAAATAGCCCACCATAAAAACAGGCAAACTTACACCTATCCGTCACACCTTTTGAGCCATGGAAAGGAAAAAAATGTAAAATACCGAAGGTAAGAGGAAGGAAAAGAGGAAGCAGAAAATCTAGATCTTCCTGAATCAGAAAAAGGGCCAAGGGAACCCAGCAGAAGGGGGGCAGCTGAGTTGGGAAAAGAGTGCCCAGCTCACGGAAGCATTTTTTTAGGGCTGCACCTTCAACGTATGGAAGTTCCCAGGCTAGGGGTCGAATCAGAGCAGCCGGCCTACACCATAGCTTGTGGCAACAGCAAGGAAGTCCACAGAGAAGGGTTGTGGTTGAAACAAGAGGGATAAAAACCCCAGCAAGAGCCAGGAATGGTTCCAGGGGAAGGAGCAAGCAGGATAAATAAACACCAGGGCTTAAAAAAAAATTTGGGGGGGATGTTTAGGGCACATGGAAGTACTTAGGCTAGGGGTCAAATTAGAGCTGCAGCTGCCAGCCTACACCACAACCACAGCAACACCAGATCCCAGCTGCATCTTCAACCTACACCACAACTTGTTGGCAATGCGAGATCCTTAACCCACTGAGCAAGTCCAGGGATAAAACCCACATCCTCATGGATACAAGTCAGGTTCTTAACCCACAAAGCCACAACAGGAACTCCTTGAGTTTTAATTTAAAGAAAGTTACAAAGAGTTTCAATTGTGATTCAGTGGGTTAAGAACTGGAGAGAGTGTCCGTGAGGTTTCGGGTTTGATCTCTGGCCTTGCTCAGTGGGTTAAGAATCCAGTGCTGTCACAAGCTGCCTCATAGATCACAGATGAGGCTCAGATCCTGTGTTGCTGTGGCTATGGCCTGTAGCTGCAGCTGCAGTTCCACCCCTAGCCTGGGAACTTCCATATGCCACAGGTGCCACTGTAAAAAGAAAAATAAAAAAGTCACTGATACTGAAATCTTGGGGGAAGCTGTATCCGTGATTGAGTCTTGGTCCATTTCCTGATGTTTTCAAAGAAGAAACACTGCCTTTTACCTCAGAAGTTACATTTATTTGGCAATATTAATCTTCCTGAGGGAACAATTGAATTTTTTTTAATTATTGTTTTTATATACCTATCTTATTTGAATATTTAGTAATATTCACATCTTATATACCGTATAATACAGTTTTGCTTACCAATAAGAATTTTAAAATTTTTTCCTTATGGAATAGTCTGGCTAAAATATACTGTAACACATAATTCTTAAGAGTAAGAGCTGACTCAGTTCCCACTGTAGCTCAGTGTAAATGAATCTGACTAGTATCCATAAGGATGCAGGTTGGATCCCTGGCCTTGCTGAGTGGGTTAAGGATCCGGTGTTGCTGTGGCTGTGGTGTAGGCCAGCAGCTGCAGCTCCGATTGGGAACCTCCATATGCCATATGCCATGGGTGTGGCCCTAAAATTTTTTTTAAAAAAAGGGGGTAAGAGCTGATTGAATACATTAGATTCAATGGATTAGACATTTCTCCAAAGAATATGTACAAATGGCCAAGAAGCCCTTGGAAAGATGCTCAACATCATTAGCTCTCAGGGAGAGGCAGATCAAAACCACAATGAGATAGCACTTCCTACCCACTGGGAAAGGCTGTGATAAAAAAAGACAGATAATACAAAGCATGATGAGGAGGTGGAGAAACTGGAACACTCCCAGCCTCCTGAGAGGACGTCAAATGGTGCCACTGCTTGAGAACATAGTTTGCCAGTTGCTCAAAATTTAGAGTCACCATTTGACTAAACAATTCCACTCTTGGGTAGATTCCCAGGAGAAATGAAACGGATGTGTTCCCACAGAAACATGTACCCAAATGTTCATAACCATAGAAAGGTGAAAACAACCCAGATGTCCATGAACTGATGAGTGGGGGTGAAGACATATGGTGGACTCATGAGATGAAATATTACTCAGCCATGCAAAGAAATAAAGTTCTCATACGTACTACAACATGGATGAACCTTGAGAAGATCGTGAAACCGAAATTATAAGGATGAGGATATTGTCAGTCACACATGTGGTATGTGGTATGACAGCCACATGCGGTAGGATTCCACCTTCAGAACAGAAAGGAGAGTAGTGGCTCCCTGGGGGAGGTGGAGATGGTACCTAAGGCCAGGGGATTTCTTTGGGGAGATGATGAAAATATCCGAAGCTTGATGGTGGCACACTGAAACCACTGACTTTTGTGGTGAGTCATGTCCAAGTTAAGTTGGTCCAAAAAAAAAAAAGAGAGAGAGAGAGAGAGCAGTGGTGTGAAGACTTGAGGATGATGGCTGGTCACCTGTCATCAGAGAGATAGCAAAGGACCTGAGGTACATGTCGGAGGAAGGCTTCTGTTACAAGCTCAGAGTCTTCTCTTTACTCAACACACCAGCACAGGCAGATCCTCACTGCCTGCTTTAGTAAATACATTTTACAGGATCACAGCTTTGCCTGCTGGTTGAGTACCATCCTTGGCTGCTTTCACGCTGCAGTGGCAGAGATGAGTGGCTGCACAGACACTGCATGATGGGAAAACCCTGAAAAATTCACAAGTCTTTCTTCACAGAGAATGTTTGCCAACATCTGCTGTATGGAGGGTGAAGCCTTTGAAGGTTTTTAGGAAAGTAGATTTGATGGGGAAACAAGGAGGTCACGCCTGCTTCCCACAGCCCCCAGAATCCACCCCCCCCCCCGCCCCCAGGTTCTTGGCAGAGCTGTCACCCACTGTGGAGCAGTCACTTACTGCAGAGCTGTCACCCACTGCATAGTGGTCACCCTCTGCAGAGCAGTCACCCACCCCAGAGCTGTCACCCTCTGCAGAGCTGTCACCCTCCGCAGGGCAGTCACCCACCCCAGAGCTGTCACCCTCTGCAGAGCTGTCACCCTCCGCAGGGCAGTCACCCTCTGCTTGACCTTACTAGGGTCCTTTGCCTACTTTGTAATTGGGTTGTTTGGTTTTTCTGCTATTAATTTGTGTGGAGGCCCTTTGGTTTTATGACTTTATATATATATCTTGGATTTCTGGAGCCAAGATTCCAGATATCATGCAGAGCTCTCATTTCTTTGTTTTCTCAGTGCCCAGTAGACACCTGGTGATCAGCAAATGTGAATGAATGAATGAATGAATGGTGGTAGTCCCTAGTCCACTAAGGGATCTCAAAACCTCTTTTTGTTCCCCCTTTTGTTTCTTTTCTTTTTTTTTTTAATGTGACTTTTACTCTATTTTATTATTTATTTATTTATTTTGCTTTTTAGGGCCGCCCCCAAGGCATATGGAATTTCCCAGGCTAGGGGTCAAATCAGAGCTATAGCTGCCGGCCTACACCACAGCCACAGCAATGCCAGATCCAAGCCACATCTGCAACGTACATCACAGCTTATGGCAACACCTGATCCTTAACCCACCGAGTAAGTCCAGGGATCGAACTTGCATCCTCGTGGATATTAGTTGGGTTCATTTCCACTGCACCAGACGGGAACTCCAGCCCTCTTTAGTTTCTGAGCAGAGATGAACTGGGTGCCCTCTGACTGCTTAGAGACTCTCCACCACCCCACCCCCAACCCTGTCCTCTCCAGCTCTTTGCAGCTTTCCAAACCCTTACTGTGATGCCAGGAACAAATATTTAAGCTAACAGGCATCCCCAGCAGCCCCTTACATCTCCCTGAGACTGGACAAGATGCCCATCTTCTCACTGCAGTCCAAGGTTGATGGCCTCTCTACTCTGCGGTCACCTGCCCTCCACCTGGAAATGAACCACCCAGCGTGCACTTGTCCACGAGGACAGGAAGCCCTAGTTCTGTACCAGGTGTGGGCAGCACTATCAAAAGTAAACTGTTTAGTCAGAGGGCTGGTAGGAGGAAACCAGAAACGAGTCCTCTGGTGAGGAAGCTGCAACCAGGCGCGGCTGCGGCAGCACCAAGAACGTGGCCACGCGCTAGAACATGGCTAGGCGAAGGAGCCCCAGGTGATCAGACCTCAGGCTGCCTACCTCCCAGCTGGAGTTCAGTCAGTCTGTGGGGATCTTCAAGTCTCCCTCAGCCAAACCCAGATCCGGTCCCCAGCCTCTTTGCCTGGACACCCCAACTGTGAGTGGTCTTAAAAACGCAGAGAGGATGGGCTTGTGATTCATCTTTAGTTAGTCCTTTACGTGGGATGGATTAAAACATTGACAATACAATGTCATTAATTTTGAAGGGTGGAGGTGGGATTGTTAGCCCATAAAAGGCAAGAACAAGGTGACCTTGACTAATGAAAGAAATGTTTTTTACTTTTATTTTCGTCCTGGTGTATTGACATATAACTGATACATTACATGGTGTAAGTTTAAGATATAGAGCTGTGTTGCAATACACATTGCAAAATGATCACCACCACAGCATTACATAATTACCACTGCATTTTATGGTGAGAACATGATATACTTTCAAGTGTTGCTATATACATTGTTACACACATTTTTGTTAGCTATAGTCACACCGCTGTGCATTAAATCCTCAGAACTTGTTCATCTTCTAACTGAAGTCCGCACCCTTGACCAACAGCTCCCCATCTCCCCCACCCTCAGACCCTGGCAACCACCATGCTAGTCTTTGCTTCTCTGAGATGGTCATTTCTTAAGATTCTGCATGAAGGGAAGCCACACAGTATTTGTCTTTCTCTACCTGACTTACCTTGCTTCACATGATGCCCTCAAGGTTCATCCATGATGTTGCTGTGTGTGTGTATGTGTCTGTCTGTCTCTGTGTGTGTGTGTGTGTGTGTGTGTGTGTGTGTGTGCCTGTGTACCCCTGTATGTGTGTGTGTGTCCATCTGTCTGTATGTGTTTGGGTATCTGTGGGTGTCTGTACGTGTGTGAGCGCCTTTGTGCATGTATCTGTCTGTATATCCGTATGTCTGTATGTATCTGTGCGTGTCTGTGTGTGTGTCTGTGTGTATCTGAGTGTGTGTCTATGTGTGTGTCTGTGTGTGCCTTTGTGTGTGTGTGTCTGTGTGTATGTGTCTGTGTGTGTCTATGTGTGTGCCTTTGTATGTGTGTCTGTATGTGCCTTTGTATGTGTGTCTGTGTGTGTGTTTGTGTACATCAAGGGGAGAAAGAGATTCACACACACACACTATCTTCTTTACCCATTCATCTGTCCATGCACACTTAGCACTTAGGTTGTTTCCATGTCTTGGCTACTGTGAATGATGCTGCAATAAACACAGGGGTGGGAGTTCCCATCATGGCGTGGCAGTAAAGAACCTAACTAGTACCCATGAGGATTCATGTTCAAGCCCTGGCCTCACTCAGTGGGTGGAGGATCTGGTGTTACCATGAGCTGTGGTGTAGGTGGCAGACACAGCTCGGATCCTGTGTTGCTGTGGCTGTGGTGTAGGCCGGTAGCTCTAGCTCTGATTCAACCCCTAGCCTGAGAACCTCCAAATGCTGAGGGTGAGGCTCTAAAAAAAAGAAAAAAAACCGTGGGGATGCAGATGGCGCCTCAATATCCTTTTTTAATTCCTTCTGGATCTATACCCAAATGGAAATGGCTGGGTCATAGGGTAGTTCGTTTTTGAGTTTCTGGAGGAAACTCTATACTGTTTTCCTCAGTAACCACACCAGTTTATGTTGCCACCAACAGTCCCCTTCTCTCCCCAGTCTCACCAATGTTTGTTACTTGTGGTCGATTTGATAATAGCCATCCTGACAGGTATGAGGTTTTGATTTGCATTTTCCTGATGATTAGCAATGTTGAGCATCTTTTCGCATTCCTGTTGGCTTTGGTACATCTTCTTTGGCAATACTTCTGTTCAGATCTTCTGTAAGAGGAGTGCGGGGTTTATTTATTTATTTATTTATTTATTTATTTATTTTGCTTTTTAGGGCCATACCCAGGGCACATGGAGGTTCCAACACTAGAGGTTGAATCAGAGCTACAGCTGCCAGCTGACACCACAGCCACAGCAGCACAGGATCTGAGCCACGTCTGCGACCTACACCACAGCTCATGGCAATGCCAGGTCCCTGACCCACTGAGCAAGGCCGGGAATCAAACTTGCATCCTTATGGATGCTAGCTGGATTCATTTCCACTGCGCCACGATGGGAACGCCAATAAATGCATTTTTTTTTAATGATTCTGCACTCAAGGATCAAATTATGCTTTAATCTTAACACATCATACAACAAGGATGCAGAAACAATGTTTCTAGAGGGTCAGGTGGATTCTAACTGTTCACCAACGGGGCCCAGGGTGCCCTCCAACATTGGAGAGGGTTTGGGGGCGGCCAATGATGTGGGGTTCAGCCTTCCCTGCAGCTCTCCCAGTGGTTAGAGATACAGAGTCTCACTGAAATGTTGTTTTGTCATATACGCTGTCACGTATTCTGCTTTTGCTCAACTGTATGATGTCATTATGTGTGTAAAACATTACCTAGCGATTTGAGAAATCCTGAAAGCAAGTTGGTCCCATCCCAAGATCTGCAGGGCTCTTGGTCACGTGGCCTCTCTCTGCCCAAAAAGGCACACTTTTCGTCACGGATCAGGTGACAGCAGGACACAGAAGCCTGTGCACGAGTCCTCAGTTAAAAATCAACTCTGCTCCAGAGTATCATTCAGAAGTTTGAAACATGGAAGACACTTTCTCATGAAAACATGTTCCCGGAGTTTCCACTGTGGCACAGCAGGTTAAGGATCCAGGTCGCTTCAGCTCAGGTCCCTGCCGAGATGCAGATTCAATCCCTGGCCCAGGAACTTCCATATGCCTCTGGTGTGGCCAAAAAAAAAAAAAAGAAAGAAAAATGGGTTTTCAAGACCAGGACAAAAGCCTACAGCTAACTCATAAAGTAGCTGAAATACCATGCATTCTAAAAGAATCAAAGGAAAAACACGTTCTAGTTATTAAATTAAACAAGAGATAATTACATTTGTCTTGAACGTCAGCGCCTTAGGAAAAGAACCCACTTAGTTGGAGGCACTGGTAGGTGGAGTTGAAAACTTTTGTGTAAATTTTGAAAGAGCTTCTGCATATTTTTTCAGAGCTATCAGAATCGATATTCACGGGCTATGGGAGTTCCCTGGTGGCCTAGCAGTTAAGCATTCGATGTTGGTCAATGGTGTGGCTCAGGTTGGATCCCTGGCCTGGGAAATTCCATATGCTGTGAGTGCAGAAGAAAGAAAGAGAGAGAGAGAAGGAAGGAAGGAAAGAAGGAAAGAAACATAGGAGATGAAAGAAGTGACCAGAGCAGGCAGCTTTTACACATGTTAAGCAAAGAAACAACACATTTGTGAAGAACCAGCAAGATAAAGGGCTTGGGCTCCGGGTAAATTGGTGAGGAATCACTAGTTTTGTTGTTGTTGTTGTTGTTGTTTTGCTTTTTAGGGTTGAACCCCCGGCATACGGAAGTTCCCAGGCTAGGGGTTGAACTGGATCTGCAGCTGCTGACCTATACCACAGCCACAATAACGCCAGATCCCCAACCCACTGAGCGAGGCCAAGGATTGAACCCACATCCTCATGGACACTAGTCAGGTTCATTTCCGCTGAGCCACGTCAGGAACTCCCTCACTAGGTCTTTGTTTACAACCTTCACAGCCCTGAATCTCCATCTCTGGTGATGAGGGGGGCTCCTTCTACCTCCTGGTCCAGGGAGGCACCTTCACAGGGGAGATTTCTCTCCTGTTTTCAGGGAGACAAAGGGAGTCAAGCTGTCCTTTTCCATCGGCTGTTTCCTAAGTAACTTTATTTCAAAATGATCAATGTGCCAAGGTGGCAGCTTCTGGGCCAGCCGCCCTGTGCACCTCACAGCCAAGCTCCAGATGACCCCTTGGGGAAGGCCCCCCTCCCCCCCCCCCGGCTCTCCCTGCAGAGGGCCCCAGCGCCCCAATTTGGGGAAAGTTGAGCCTTGGCAACTGCCGTCCAGGAGCACATGGCCTCCTTGGAAGACGCCCTCTGTGCTCACTGACCCTTGGTCCGCCAGCCTTTGGGCTGCGGGGTTTCAGCTGGAACTGAAGGTAAGAATAGGGCCTAAAAGAAATCCTTAACTAACCGACTTACTTTTTCATCTTCACTTTAGTAATGTAGGAGTGGCTGTGGTGACAGGGCTGATGCACTCAGGCCAGGAGGTACTTTACCTGGAGGACACCAGCCTCCTGGTACTGGGACCTAGAAATCAGGACTCCAGGGAAAAGGCTCCCCATGATGACAGTCCTCCCTCCCTCCCCCTCCCCAAGAGCCCCCTCCCTCCCTCCCACCCCTTTCCCCAGGGCCCCCTCCCCCTCCTCCACAGCCCCCTCCCTGCTTGCTCCCCTGCTCCTCCCCCCACCCCCCGGGTGCTCTGCCCCTTGACCATGACTTCCAGCAAGGGCTCTCTCTCATCCAGCCGCTGTGGGACGTTTGCTGGGACTGCAGGGGGGATGGGGGTGTGAGCTGTGTAAACATAGAACCACAGGACAGTGGGGTGGGAACCAGAACTAACCCACAAAATGCTACAGGATCCCATGGTAGCAGCCATTGTTTCTGCCCTTGGAGCCAGGGCCTGCCTGACCTAGAAGCATGAAAAGACATCCAGCTGGGAGCTCAAGGGCCAACTCCTATGCCCCTGTGGCTATGAGGGAACAGCTCTTCCCCTGTTTCTCTCTTCCTGCACCTCTCAGAACTCAGGGGACTTCTGTGACCAGAAGTGGGGAGGCAGGCTGTACGTCAGGCAACTTCTCAGACTGTCCTGCACGGCTCGGAGGGTCCATCAATCAGCCCTGCCCAACACCATCCCCTGGAGGCGTCTGACCCCATGGGCCAAGGGCTCAGTCTTGCAGCCCCTGCTTCAAGAGGCCAGGTTGTCACAGCCCCCTCCTCGGGTTCTATTAATTTCTGGGATGGCTCACAGAACTCAGGAAAGATGACCAGTCTGTATAAAAGGACTCAGCTGGGGACAGCCCTGTGGGAGAGAGGCGCAGGCTGGGCCTGGGGAAGGGCTCAGCACCCTGCTCCACCGGCCCACCCTCCCCCCCAACCTCCACATGGGCACCACCCCCAAGCTCTCTGAACCCCAGACGCGGGGACTTCTCTGGACACTTCGTCCTAGTCTGGTTGATTGAACCATTGCGCACTGGTGATTTGATTCAGTCCCCAGCCCCTCTCCGGGGGTTGAGGGAGGGGCTTCCAGCCCTGAAAGCTCATGGCTGGTTCCCCAGTAAGGAGGGGTTCCAAGTGTCACCTCATTATTATAAACTCAAACGTGCTCTAGAGGGGTTGGTTATGAGTAACAGGACACCTCCTCCTCCCACCCACTCTGAAAGTATTTCAAGAACTAAGGGCAAAAAACCAGTATTGTAACTGCCCTGGTTACTCTGATAACCTAGGAAATTACAGGGGTCTGGGGAGCTGTGAGCCAAGTATGGTGAACAAAGACTGAATATAGATTTTTTAATAAATCACAGTATTACAGACCCCCCCTCCCCCGCAAGGGGCCTGGGGGGAGGGCAGGTGATGGGGCCCTCCCCCTCCTCCTCCCCCTGCCCAGTTCCCTCTACAGGCAGGGTCGACCACACAGAGCAGCCCAGGGCAACCCCTGAAGCACCAGTTTGGGCGCTCCTCTTCCTCCACCGGCCCCTGAACGTGCCCGTCAGGATCCTGACCCCTCACTCTGTCCAGCCAGGCTGACCCTTAAGGACTCGCGGGCCCAGTGCCCAAAGCTGACCCAGGGCGGCTGGTGCACAGGCATCCTTGTCTACGGGCCCCGCCCACCTGGACCGCAGACCTCCCGCTCCACCCCCTGCTCGACTGGGCTAACATCACTAACGCCGCTCCCCTCCCCCTTCCCAGTGAGGACCTGGGACGCCTCCCTGCACCCACAGGAAATGCAGACATGCAAACTCGACCTTTGCCCCCAGCCACCCACACCCCACCCACCAGGTTATCACTAGGTTCTGTGGGCTCCATCTCCTAAACCTGCTTACTTCTCTGGGCAGCAGCCCACACCCCAAGTGACACCTGCTCCTCCCTCTCCCCTGGCTCCGCCCCCACCACTGTGAGATCCCTGGTGACCCGCTGCCCTTCGGGTAAGTCAGGCTCCTGCGAGGCCCTGGGACACCTTCCCGCCTGGTCTCCAGCCCCATTTCTAGTCTTGCTGCATGCAGCTCTGAGCTCCAAACCTCTGTTCACAGAGCACACTTGGCTCGCTCCTGCTGCTGAGGGGTTCCAGCCCCTCCCACACCACCCCTACATTCCATATTCTTTTGGGTTTCTTTTTGTTTGTTTGGGCTGCACCTGAAGCATACAAAAATTACCCGGCCAGGACTCCACCCTGCACCACAGCAGCTACGGGAGCCACTGCAGTGACACCAGTTCCTTAACCCACTAGGCCACCAGGGAACTCCTAGATTCCATATTATTAATTCACTTCTTTTTTATTAAAATATAGTTGCTTTACAATGTTGCACCAATTTGTGCTGTACAGCAGAGTGACCCAGTCATACATAATATACATTTCCTTTCTTATGAGAAAGGAATCTTCCATCATGTTTTTTCCCAAGAGATTGGACATAGTTCCCTGTGCTATACAGTAGGACCTCCTTGCTTATCCATTCCCAATGCAATAGTTTGCATCTACTAACCCCAAACTCCCCTTTGGTCCGTCCCTCTCCATCCCCCGCCCCTTGGCAACCACAAGTCTGCTCTCCATGTCTGTGAGTCTATTTTGTAAATAGGTTCATTTGTGCCATATTTTAGATTCCACATAGAAGGGATATCACATGGTATTTGTCTTTCTCTTTCTGAGTTCCTTCACAGCATGAGACTCCCTAGTTGCATCCATAGTTAATTCACTTTTAAACATTTTTTTATTTTATTGAAGTATAGTTGATTTACAATTAAATTTAAATTTAAATTTAATTTAAATTTGTTAATTTCAGGTGTACAGCAAAGTGATTCAGTTATACATATATATTATTTTTCAGATTCTTTTCCTTTATAGGGTTATTATAAAATATTGAGTAGAGTTCCCTGTGCTATACAGTAGGTCCTTGGTTATCTATTTTATGTACAGTACTGTGTATATGCTAATCCCAACCTCCTAATTTACCCCTTTGGTAACCGCATGTTTGTTTTCCAGGTCTGTGAGCCTCTTTCTGTCTTATAAATAAGTTCCTTTGTATCTTTTTTTAGATCTCACATATAAGTGCTATCATATGATGTTTGTCTTTCTAGTTAATTTGCTTTTTGAAATTGCTAAATATGGGGAGTTCCTGTCGTGGCGCAGTGGTTGGCGAATCCGACTAGGAACCATGAGGTTGCGGGTTCGGTCCCTGCCCTTGCTCAGTGGGTTAACCATTCGGCATTGCCGTGAGCTGTGGTGTAGGTTGCAGACGCGGCTCGGATCCTGCGTTTCTGTGGCTCTGGCGCAGGCCAGCGACTACGCTCTGATTCGACCCCTAGCCTGGGAACCTCCATATGCCACAGGAGTGGCCCTAGTAAAGGCAAAAAAAAAACAAAAAAAAAACAAACAAACAAAAAAAAAAGATTTTGCTCTTTTAGTTTTTGTTGTTGTTTTTAATCTATAGGTTCCTCTTTGTCTTTTTTTTTTTTTTTTACTTCCCTTGCAGGTCATTTGAAGATAGTATATTCTTGTCCTGCAGACATTCACAAGGTCTGTATTTTGCTAACTGCTTCCCCGTGGGGTGTTTTAACATTGTGCCCTGTTCTCTGCATTTTCTGTAAATTGGTGCTTGGATTCCAGGGCTTAGTCAGAATTGGGTTCAGTGTCAGGCAGATCCACTTCGTAGGTAACAAGTGCCACGCCAAGCATCTTTCTTTCCACAAAGCTAGGAGCCATGAATGTTAAATACCTGAATTCTGTCACCATTTAGGGCTGCAGAAGACTTCCCAGTTCTATAATTTATGATTCACCTGTTTGCTGGACTAATTCTACGAAGAGACACTTCTTTTATCTGCATTCAGCATTACAGTTCATAAAGGAAAGTCAAGATGAACCATTTATTCTTTTCCACCATTTACCAGTTTTCCTAATAAACAGTAGGTTTCTAAGCTCCACTCAGAGGTATCAGCCCACTCAGGATGACCTCACAACACACCACCGACTGAGGGGCTTAAACAGAGGAAATGCATTTTCTCAAAGCCCAGGGGGGCTGGAGGCCAAGGGTGGGCGGGCCTCCTCTCTCTTGAGGCCTCTCTCCTGGGCACAAAGGCCAAGTACTCACCTGGCTGGCACTCACTTGCCAGTGACCATTTCTGCCACATTGTCTGGAAGACTTCCAGCTCTAACATTCTATGCAAGAGTTAAAATGGGTGGATGCCCATAAGGCTCTCAACCCAGCACAGGCAGACTTAGGTGTTGGGTAACTGTTAGGTTTCAGCTATGATCAGTAGAAATGTCTGTGCACCCACATTATCCTGTGGTCACCATGCTCACTCCTTCTGCCTTCCTCTATTTGCGCATTCAAAAGTCACCCTGTAGAACAACGAAAAACCAACAACCTGATTCAAAAATGGACAAAGGGAGTTCCCATCGTGGCTCAGCAGAAACAAATCTGACTAGTATCCATGAGGACACAGGTTCGATCCCTGGCCTCACCCAGTGGGTTAAGGATCCAGCGTTGCCATGAGCAATGGTGTAGGTCACATATGTGGCTCGGATTCTGCATTGCTGTGGCTGTGGTGTAGTAGGCTGGCATCTGCAGCTCCGATTCAACCCCTAGCCTGAGAACCTCCGTATGCTGTGGATTCAGCCCTAAAAAGACAAAAAAAAAATGGACAAAGGATTTAAGTAGCCATCCGCTGAAGGGCCTACACAAAGATTCTCAGCATCACCAGTCATTGGGGCAGTGACACTCAAAAGCACTACTAGATGTCACCTCATACCCACCCTATGATAAAATGTTTTAAACAACAAAAAATAACAAGTGTGGATGAGGATGTGAACAAATTAGAAGCCTTACGTGCCACTGGTGGGAATGTAAAATGTTGCCACCACTGAGGCAACTGGTAGAGAAAGTTCCCAAAATATTAAACATTGAATTATGATATGGTCCAGCAATCCCACTTCCATGTGTTTACCCAAAAGAACGGAAAGCAGGGTCTTGAAGAGAGATTTGCACACCCATGTTCACAGCAGCATATTCACAACAGCCAAAAGCTGGAAGCCACCCAAGTGTGCCTGGACAGAATGGGTAACGTATGGCCAATTTACACAGGAACTGCTATTCACCCTCAAAAAAAGAAGGAAATTCTGACACCTGCTACAACGAGGATGAACCTGGAGGACACTATGCTGAGTGAAATAAGCCAGTCCCCAAGGATTCCATTTTATGAGTTCCCTAGAGGCGTTGTTATGTTCATAGAGACAGAAGTGGGTGGTGGGGGCAGGGCTGGAGGAGTGGAGTGAGTGTTTAACAGGCTGTTTCTTTTTGGAAAAGCGAGACGTTCTGGAGATGAATGTTGGTGATGGTTGCGCAATAACTTGATGTTACTGAATTGTTCACTGAAAAATGGCTAAAATGGTCAGTTCTGTGCTATGTATACTTTGCCACAATTTTAAATAAGATCTCCTGTGTTCTCTGCCCATAGGGACTCCCCTCCTGTCCTAGGAGACCATGGCCCTGGCAACCGCAGCGGGGACACGGCCACCCCTGAGGGAGGTGGCAGGGGTTCCTCTGCCTGCCACCACCGTGGACAACTGGAGCCAGATCCAGGGCTTCGAGGCCCAGCCAGATGACCTCCTCATCTGCACCTATCCCAAGTCAGGTGGCTGTGGGCCCGGTCAGCAGGGCTACCCATGTCACAGAACCCCTGACAGGATGTTGGCACCTTTGAGGGGCCCTGCTCCAGAGGAAGCCTGGACCCCTGGGTTTTTGGGGAAGCACTATGGCTTCGGAGGCACAACCTGCTGGGCTCTGGGCTCCCCTCTCCCTAGAGATCCCCTGACTCCTCCCCCGTGGGTGTCTGTTCTCACAGCCAGCAGGATCCTGGCCCAAATGCCAGTCAGTCTACACAGGCCAGTGGGGGGAAGGGGGGGGTCATCTAACATGCTTCTGCTTTCATACCTCCGTCTGGGCGGCAGGGACCACGTGGATCCAAGAGATTGTGGACATGATCGAGCAGGGCGGGGATGTGGAGAGGTGCCAGCGGGTCACCATCCAGCACCGCCACCCCTTCCTAGATTGGGCGCGGCCACCCCAGCCCTCTGGTGAGAGCCCCCTCACTGCTCTGATCCCTTCTTTTTCTTTTATTAAGACTTTACTTTGGGGGGAGTTTCCTTCATGGAACCACTAGGATCCATGAGGATGCAGGTTTGATCCCTGGCCTTGCTCAGTGGGTTAAGGATCCCACATTGCTGTGGCTGTGTAGGCTGGCAGCTGCAGCTCTAATTTGACCCCAAGACTGGG
The DNA here is from genome assembly GCF_016906955.1 of Phacochoerus africanus. NCBI lineage: Eukaryota > Metazoa > Chordata > Mammalia > Artiodactyla > Suidae > Phacochoerus > Phacochoerus africanus. The sequence goes on along the minus strand of NC_062548.1, from coordinate 51,841,386 downwards.
AACCTCCGTATGCTGTGGGTTCAGACCTAAAAGGAAAAAAAGAAAAAAAAACTTACTTTTTGGAGCAGTGTTAGCTTTTCAACAAGATGAAGAGGGAGGAGCAGTGTGTCCCCCCACCCCTGCTCCCACGCACACCCAGTCTCCCCCTTACCAAGAGCCACGTCCCCAGGGCCGCACATTGGTCAGACCAGGGAACATGCACTAACCCATCATCTCCCAGTGTCCAGGGTCCCCCTTAGGGCTCCGTCCTTGGGCCATGCATCTGGATGTGGATGCTGCACAAGGACCCGTGTCCAGCCTCACAGATCATAGGGGCCTCTAGAGGACGTGCCCCTTGACTCTGCCCCCCACCCCCCACCTCAGAGTGACAGGAGGAGCACACAGAGCAGGAGCCCAGTCAGTGTCTGAAGGGAGGGCAGGAATCAGGCCATCAGGCACCCAGAGGGGCTGGCTGGGGCGGGGCCCGTGAGCTGTCCCAGCTCTGCCACAATGGCACGTCCCCCATCCTCAAACTGACCGCACACGGCCTCTCAGCCCCCTGCAGCTCTCAGCTGTGGGCGTCCACGTGCAGGTAATACCCGGGCTCCCATCGCAAAGTCCCCCATGTCTAGGGCCAGGCAGGGAAGGATGGGGCAGGGCAGCCTGCACAGAGCCCGGACAAAAGGTCCCAGGCAGTACTTACTTACAGAGGCCTGTCCTCTCAACCCACTCGGAAGGTGTGGACAGAGCCGCAGCGATGCCCTCTCCACGGGTGCTAAGGACCCACCTTCCCACCCAGCTGCTGCCTCCGTCCTTCTGGGAAAACAACTGCAAGGTAACTGATATCTCCAAAACCCCCTCACCCCCCCCCCATGCTTCCCGACCTGAGTCCTGAGAACTCATGGGCAACAAGAGAGCATGTCGTACAAGACGGGAGACAAAGGCCAGCCTGAATTTGGGGACAGAGGGGGAGACGTGGGGAGGCAGTGACTGCGTGGGGGGATGGGGAGAGGATGCTGATGGGGGTTGCTGGCATTGGGGAAATTCCTGGCACAGAGCAGAGTGTGTTGCCAAAATCTCAGCGGTCTCTGTACACCGATGCCAAGTAGAAGCTTGAAGGCAGAGTTGAAGGAGACAGAAGAAGTAGCTTTAGGAGTTCCCGCTGTGGCTCAGCGGGTTAAGAACCTGACCTAGTATCCGTGAGGATGCGGGTTCCATCCCTGGCCTCACTCAGTGGGTTAAGGATCTGGTGTTGCCATGAGCTGTGGTGTAGGTTGCAGGTGTGGCTCGGATCCAGTGCCATCTTTATCCCCCCTCTTCGTACCCCAGTTCCTCTATGTTGCCCGAAATGCCAAGGACTGTATGGTGTCCTACTTCCACTTCCAAAGGATGAACCAGACCCTCCCTGACCCAGGCACCTGGGAGGAGTACTTTGAAACCTCAGTCAGCGGGAAAGGTAGGGAGATCCCCACCTCTGCGTCCCCATGGCACCAGGCTCGGCCTGGGCACCACGCACACAGACTCCCAGGGCTCCCTCGGCCTCCCACAGCCACAGCAAACATCCCCACCTGACTCAGAAGCCTTTATTCCGGGTCACCTGACCCCAAAGGGCTCCTGTCCTGACACCAGGGCATCTGTGACTGCACGTCATAAACCGAGGCCACATTGGCACTCATGTTGGGAGAGGTTCCCCCCAAGGCTGCCTCATTCCACTTCACCCTCCGAAACAAGCAGACCAGGACTCTTAGGGTATATCCAACCCATGACTTTTTGTCTCTCCCAACACGCCAAGTAAATAACCCCTCTTGGATTTTGATCCCACATCAGCTGAGTGTGTCATATGTCTTCCAGTGGCCTGGGGCTCCTGGTTTGAGCACGTGAAAGGCTGGTGGGAGATAAGAAAGAAATTCCAGGTCCTCTTCCTCTTCTACGAGGACATCAAGAGGGTGAGTGGAGGCCATGCAGGTAGAGGACTGCATGCCCCCAGGCGCCTGGGGACCCGGAAGCTGTGTCCAGGCTAACATCTGGGAGGGATGCCCTGGGGAATTTAAGTGCATCCTTTGGACACCCTCCTCCCTCCAATGCGATGTTCCCCCTCACCACAGAACCCGAAGCAGGAAATTCAGAAGGTGATGCAGTTCATGGGAAAGAACCTGGATGGACCCGTGCTGGACAGAATCGTCCAGGAGACGTCGTTTGAGAAGATGAAGGCAAATCCCATGACAAACCATTCCTCGGCGCCCAAGTGGATCCTGGACCAGTCTATCTCCCCCTTCATGAGAAAAGGTTGGTGGGCAGCAAATTCAAGGGCAACCAAACACTCAGGGTGCCTGGGAGCTTGGCATCTGCCACTGGGCACGAAGGCATTAGGTTTCATCAGCTCCAGGACAGCACGTCTGGGCTGGGCATCGAGTCCGCTGCTCATCAGGGTGGACCTTGATGTCCCAGGGGAGAGAGTCCTTGTGAGGACTGGTGCAGCCTGGGTGCCCTGGGTCCAAGGTTGGGGCGGGCAGCAGCAGGCTCTGGCTCTTTGCTCTAAGGTTCCACCCCTTCCAGGATGAGGGCCTCTCTCTAATGCCCAGCTTCCTGCCCGTTACCTTCTTCCAAATTTATAGCGTCTGCTCATCACCTGGCTGCTTGTGGGTCAGCATCATGATTTTCAGTACAACCACTGCTGGAACGGCCCCCTACTCTATGATTTCTTAGTTCCAATTCCCAAGAAGAATTCGAATTGGCTCAGCTAATGTTTTTTGTTTGTTTTAATGATTTTTATTTTTTCCATCATAGCTGGTTTACAGTGTTCTGTCAATTTTCTACTGTACAGCAAAGTGACCCAGACATACATACATTTATACATTCTTTTTCTCACATTCTCCTCCATCATGCTCCATCGCAAGTGACTAGATAGAGTTCCCAGTGCTATACAGCAGGATCTCATTGCTTATCCATTCCAGAGGCAATAGTTTGCATCTATTAACCCCAGATTCACAGTCCATCCCCCTCCCTCCTGCTCCAGCTTTGCAATTTAAAAAGTAATATAAGGAGTTGCCTTGGGGCTCCTTGGGTTAAGGATCTGGCTTGTCTCTATGGCAACTCAGATTCTATCCCTGGTTCAGGAACTCCCACATGCCGCTAGAAAAAAAAATTATTTTCATCGTTACTGTTTGGTGAAAAATATATCTCATTTATATTTTTCCAAAGGTCTTTTTTCATTGAGATGGAACTTACATGCGGTGAACCGAAGTGTGCACTTCAACTGCTTTTGCTGAATGGATTCACCCACATAACCAGCACCCTAATCAAGAAGTTGAACATTTTCTTCACCCCAGAAAGTTCCTTCTCCTTCCCCTTTTCAGTCCATCACTGACCCTCAAGGCAACCACTGTGCTCATTTCTTTCTTTCTTTCTTTCTTTCTTTCTTTCTTTCTTTCTTTTTTTTTTTTTTTTTGCTTTTTAGGGCCACTCCTGCAGCATATGTAGGTTCCCAGGCTAGGGGTCGAATCAGAGCTACAGCTGCCGGCCTACACCACAGCCACAGCAACGTGGGATCCTAGCCTTGTCTGTGACCTACACCACAGCTCATGGCAATGCTGGATTGCTGACCCACTGAGTGAGGCCAGGGATCGAACTAATGTCCTCATGGGTACTAGTCGGGTTCATTTCCACTGAGCCATGACAGGAACACCCCCACTATGTTTATTTCTGTCACTACCCTGTGGGCCTGTGGTCTGACTCCCCATTGATGAAATCAGACAGGACATTACTCCTTGTGTCTTCTTTTACTCAGTGGACATTTGGAGGCTCTGCCATGTGGTCAAAAGCTGGCCCTTTCTTCTCTGTGGTCAGCCTCTGTGTAAACTGACCTCTGGTGGGGCCAGACTGCCAGCACCTTTGAGTGGACGGTCACTGATCAGGAGCCCAGCCCCCTGCACAGCACCCCCACGCCCCAGGCCACATCTCTGCCCAGTGGGTGGAGGACAGGTGTTCCCAGAGGATGTGGGGTGAGGCTGGTGCAACCTCAACATGAACCCCCACTCTTCACTCAAGCCCTTGAGACGCCCAACCATTAACACTCATCTGAGCTTTCCCCTTCTAGGAACCGTGGGGGATTGGAAAAACCACTTCACTGTGGCTCAGAAGGAGAGGTTTGATGAAATTTACAAGCAAAAGATGGAAGGAACCTCAATCCACTTCTGCACGGAACTGTGAGCAAGACAAAGAGGCCGCAATGAGGATGGAGCCCCATCCTTCAGCCCCCACCAGGGAGTCTGGGGAAGGGTTGTCCTACAGCATCTCTGTGATTAGTTAACAGTAGGCACCAACTTCACCTCTAAAACAGATCACGCCTAGTGCTCACTTTCCCAACCATTCTTTCCAAAGCAAGAAAGGAGATGGCTTAATAAACTAGGTGAAAGACCAGACTTGAATACTGCAAGGATTTTTAAAATCTCTTTTATTTCTGAAAGTGCATCCTAGTTCTCTAATCCGTAACCTAACAATACCTGTAATGTCAGTATGAAAATGTTAGTTTATATCTCTAATAAGAATATGAAATTTCCAGGAGTTCTCTTGTGGCACAGCAGATTAAGGATCCAGCGTTGTCTCTGCAGCAGCTTGGATCATGCCACAGTGTAGGTTCATTCTCTGGCCCAGGAACTTCCATGGGTCCTGGGCTTGCCCCCCACCCCCCCCACCCTCCCCCCAAAAAGGAATATGCAGTTTCTGACATCTGTCAGCCAGGTCACAAATTTCCAACTTTTAGTCCCAACTACTGTCATTCCAAAGCTGAGAGCTGTAGGAGAGTTTGTTGGGCGACCCAGTGATAATGGTGATTACAGGTACATAAGCTTCCGATTAGCACTTTCTACTACATGAAAAAGTTGTCTGAATCCCCTAAAGATGGCAATTTTAGACCGTAACTTTTTTGCTGTTTGGTTCTGCACCTTACTCACCTTTGTAGAAATTAACTGAGAGAACGCCAAGCCACCTTCATTAACATTCACAAATGCAGCTCTTCCTCCTTATTTCCAGGGCAAGGTTGTGTCCCTTCAGAATTCTTCAAGCTCCCTTCAGGTACAGTCAGTTAACTTGCAGTATTTAATTTTTTTTTTTTTGTCTTTGCTATTTCTTGGGCCGCTTCCGCGGCATGTGGAGGTTCCCAGGCTGGGGGTCTAATCGGAGCTGTAGCCATCGGCCTACACCAGAGCCACAGCAACGCAGGATCCGAGCCACGTCTGCAACCTACACCACAGCTCACGGCAACGCCGGATGGTGAACCCACTGAGCAAGGGCAGGGACCGAACCCGCAACCTCATGTTCCTAGTCGGATTCGTTAACCACTGCGCCACGATGGGAACTCCTTTTTTTTTTTTTTTTTTGTCTTTTTAGGGCCACACCCGTGGCATATGGAGGTTCCCAGGCTAGGTGTCAAATTGGAGCTATAATTGTCGGCCTACACCAGAGCCATAGCAACGCCAGATCCAAGCAGCGTCTGCAACCTACACTACAGCTCATGACAATGCCGGATCCTTAACCCACTGAATGAGGCCAGGGATCAAACCCGAAACCTCATGGTTCCTGGTCGGATTCATTTCCATTGTGCCACGACAGGAACTCCTGTAGTATTTAAATATTTCTGTGTTTAAACTTCAGACTAAACAGTGATAGGCAGCTGTTGTAAAGACAAAGAAGCAGAAGGTGTGTCTTCACTTTTGCCAATCATGTGACTCCTTGGCCTTTTCATTTGTATTCAGAGTTTGGTGAAATTTAAGAGCATGAACCATGATATATAAAATGTTTGTTCACACAGAAACCAGTTTACTGATTTTTAATAATAACTTGAAAGTTAACATTTACTCTTTTTTATTGATCAGTTATTTGTTTTAAAACTCGAGGGTGAATCAGGAAAACAAAACGTTACATCAGTGGTGTGATTTAGTCAGTGTCTGAACTGTACTTTTTATAGATGTTTTCATTTTACATGATTTTCTTATTTCTGGAATGGATCTATATACAAAGTTGAATAGAAATTTCACTGACTTTACTGACCATTATTTTTTCTACTCATGATTAATACTGAAAATAATTCTGTTGTATATGGGAGGAAAATGATGAAAATAAAAATGATTTGCGCCAGAGGCAGATAAATGGTGAAACTCACAAAGTGCATTGTGGTTTGTTTGTTGATTTAAACTCTTTCCTATTCCTTGCCAGCTAGGAACCAAGCATACTGCCTTCCAGTCTCAGTGTATCACAGGGTTTTAAGTCTAACACTGTGAGATCAGGTGGTTTTTTTAAAACACCGACAATTCACCTCTTCATCCAGTTTTCCAACAACCCCACAGACATTGCACACCGACTGGACCTTCTAACCAAGATGGGAATTGAAAGCAGCCTTGCTGGCAAAGCAGCATTTGCAATTTGGCCAGCTCTCAGCTGCTGTCTCAGAGAGGGGTCACAGGAGCAGAAATAACACCCCCCCCAGGATTTGGTGTTTAAGCAATGAGTTGGTATGAGGTCAAGGCAAGCCCTCTGCCCGTGGCTCATATTTGTCAGTAGCTGAAGGAATGATTTTTAAGAAGCTGTTTCTTCTGGGAAAGACTTTCCATCCACCCTACTCAGAACTGGACATCAGCTATATGTTGGAAGCCTCAGGATGCAGGAGACACAACAGAGAGCCACCCCTTCCCCAGGGTCTGGGGTCTGCAGTCAGGACAAGGAGAACCTGCATGCATGAGATCCTTTAGACACTTGGCTGACAGGCTGTGTTTGGGGCTTGAGGGGTCAGCTTCCCAGGCATTGACAGGAGGAGGAGATGGGCAGAGGGAAGCATTGCCTGTTGCCTGTTGAGATAGAAGAGCTGTGAGCAGGGTGCCAACAGAGGGAGGCAGGTCCTGACCTCTGCCAGGTCCTCTTGATTATCCTCGGACAAAGAGAGCCACTGGAGATGCTAGGAAAGAAGGGGACCCATGAACCAGCGTTTCAGCATGTGCTCTGTGGGTACAGGGGACAGGATGGGGAAGGGGAGGGGAGGGGCGGGGACTTCGGGTGGACACAGAGGCTGTGGGGGTCCAGGAGGAGGCTGACCTCCCCCCTCAGGCTTGCCAACAAAGTTGGGAGGTTACCTTGAAGGTTGATCTGTAGGACAAAGCTCCTGGTAGAATTTCTGTCCGTTTTCACTGCACAGCCTTGTGAACTTCAGCAGAATGTTGGGGGTGGGGGGAGGTCAGGATGATCAAGCTCAGATCAGGATGCAAGGCGTTCAGGAAAGTGTGGTGCAAGGGTGTCAACGGAGGCTGTCAGGACCACTCCGCCTTCAGCCACACCCACCCCGAATACCACGTGTCCCCAGAGAGCCAGGTAACTGCTTCTCTGCTCTGACTAGGGGGCGCCTGGGAGCCGAGGGGGCCACTCAGCCAGTCTGGCCTCTTCCGCCTCCTCAGAGTACAAGCTGACAGATCATTTGGAAATGGGGACAGTGATGACAAACTTGGTTCATGATGAGTGACCCTGGTTCAGGAAACAAAAAAGGAGTCTCAGACACGTTCCTGCCCAACCAAAAATTTGAACTTTCTGGGACCTACACCAAACCCAAGGACACCAGCCTTTCTTAAAAGACACGCACCAGCTGCCACCTGTGGTCTCAAGGCTGTCCCTCTTGGAAATGTGCAACCGCTTCAGACCCCAACCCACCCTGTCCTTGCCTAACCAGTCTCTTCATTGCCAACTGATCCAATCCTAGTTCCTGACAAACAGCTCGTGTAACTAAGTGTGGCCTCGAGGGGTTGCCTTTATGAGCCTCTCCCACTTTGTCATCCATGGCAACACAATTCAAGTGCTTCCTGGATCTGTGTCTCCCAGTCCTAACAAACCCCAAAGAAACGCCTGTGCCTCCCACCTGCCGAGGGAACACCTCACCAGATTTCCAACCAAAGAACACCAGGAAGAACCGCGCCAGGTACGATGACAATTAATCCATATTACATGAAGCCCTGAGACAGTGTCCAGCTCAGAAACATGCAGAGTCCCTTGTTTCCTGTTGTTTCGCTATAATAGGATCAGTAGTCAGGGGAGTTGAATTCACACCATCACTAATGGGTTAATGTGAGCAAAGCCTGGTTGAAGGAGAAAATGAAGCAGGCTGAATCCTTGGATCTAATGACAAAAGAGGACAAGGAGGAAAAAGGACCCAGGCTTGAGCAGTGGCCCTGTAGGAACTCGGTATCGACCTGCAGGAAACATTATTCTGTTTACTGAATAAAGAAGGAAAGTTGCTGGACTTTTGCAAACCAGGAAGAAGAGCTCAGAGGTGTTCCCTGAGCCCGAGCCAGGCTGCTGCTGGATCTGCCAGAGGCCCCATGCACCACAGCCCCTGGGGGATGGGCTCTCGTTTGCAGCCTTACAGTGACACAGGTGGATTTTCTTCTCTCCACCTTGCTTCACCCACCCTTGCAGATCATCACCGTGGCCTGAACAGCCCAGCGTCCTGCCGGGGCTTTGCAGAATGGCTGCAGCCACTGACCTGGAATCTGGAGTCGGCCTTGGGAGGAGAGGCTGTGAACACGAAAGCTGGGTGGGCAGAGCCCTTGGGTCTCAGCAAATTCTCTTTCAGGAGAAGAAAAGCTGCAAGAAAAATCCAGTCCTAAAGCTGGCTCCAACCACAACCCCCGACCCGCCATCCTGACCAGGAACCTTCCAGCACCAGCTTGTAGGCAAATCAGCCCAGGCCCAGGTCTCCCCTCAACACACATGGGTTCCTGGTGCAGACACCTAATAGGTGAGGGAAGGACAGGCAAGCATGCGACAACTTCTGTCCCCTGTCCCCAGGAAGGACATGGCACACACATCAATGAAGCGGGACGCTCGCCCGTGCTACAGCTGCAGGCGCGGCAAGGACTCCTCGGCCCTTAAGCGGGGCCAGCAGGTTGAACCACAGTGGCCTCTGGACATGCAAGAATAACAGTGTCCTTCCTGCTGGAGCAGCCTTCGGAGGCCAGAGACACACAACCGCTTGGCAGCCTCTTGGGTCTCGCGTGGCCTTTCTTCTCACCTTGTTCTCAGAGACAATTGCTTCCTGCTTTATTAGCTCCGAGCACCCGCCAATCACATAAAACCAGTTTTCTCCCATGCGTGCCCTCCTTGGCTCAAGAACCAGTGGTTAACTTGTTCAATTCCCAGGAAAGGGTCTGTCGATCTTTGGTGCAGACACATACTGCCTAGCATTGGCTTATAAAAATACCTGCACCTGGACGCTTTCACTGCTCTAGTTCCTCCAAGTTCAAAAACTCAGAAACCATGGCTGTCCACCTCTGTGGTTTATGTTATTCAGAGCATTCGCCCTTCTTAGCAGCTAAAATAAATGTGCCAGGACATACCCATTAGGTAAGAGAACATTCCTGATGGTATGGGTCAAAGATCTTTCTGGTGAGGGGGTATCTGGAACCCAGGATGAAGAAGATGCTATGGGAAAGGGAAAGTTCAGAGCTGCCCAGAGAAACTGCTCTGTTGAGTGAACATGGTGAACACGAAAGAGGAGATCATGAGCTGTACGACAACCCCCAGGTGAGGTTCATAGCAGGGAGGCACTTCATCATGGGGACAGAAGTCACCCTCCCCTGGCCCGGCTGGTCATGAGGCACTGACGGGGAAGGAGCCAAGTGGTGGAGACAGACATTCCATGTCTAGAGCTGGTAGCGGGCACGTGAGTGTACGTGTAAGTGGAAAATTCATCAGGATGCCAGCTGAAGGTTAATCACACCTTGAGGTTTTAAAAAGGTGACAGAGTTCCCGTCGTGGCTCAGTGGTTAATGAATCCAACTAGGAACCATGAGGTTTCAGGTTCAATCCCTGGCCTTGCTCAGTGGGTTAAGGATCCGGCATTGCCGTGAGCTGTGGTATAGCTCGCAGACGCGGCTCATATCTGGCGTTACTGTGGCTCTGGCGAAAGCCGGCTACAGCTCCGATTTGACCCCTAGCCGGGGAACCTCTACATGCCACGGGAGAGGCCCAAGAAATCACACAAAGACAAAAAAATAAAAAAATTAAAAGGTGACAGTCCAGGCTTCCTGTTGTGGCTCGGTGGTTAACAAACCCAACTAGTATCCATGAGGACATTAGTTCGATCCCTGGCCTTGCTCAGTGGGTTAAGGATCCCTCATTGCCGTGAGCTGTGGTGTAGGTCACAGACAAGGCTCGGATCCCACGTTACTGTGGCTGTAGTGTAGGCCGGCAGCTATAGCTCTGCCTGGGAACCTCCATATGCCACAGGTGCAGCCCTAAAAAGACAAAAGACAAAAAAATTTTTTTTAAATAAAAAGGTGACAGTCCTCAGATACTGCAGCCTAACTAATCTCAATCTCAGATACCACCAGAGCCTTAAGAGTTAGTTCAGCCTCAGAAGCGGGGGTGGCATTCCCAGCAGGACGGTCCTAGCGGGTGACCTCCACAGTACTTCTAACAAGGGACCTGGTCCTGCTCGGTCTTGGGGTGGGGGGTGGTTTCTGCAAATTCACAAGCACCGGATCTCAAAGACTCTGGGTAGGGAAAGGGGGCGATTCCTGGACACTTGCTGTGGATGTCCCCGAGATGACAGGGCCAATTCCCCGGCCCCGGGCAGGATGCAGACACTTCCTTCCCGCAGCGCTGAGACAGGTCCTGCCAGGGCCTCACGGTGAGAAGGCCTGACCTGGCACTGCCTCACGGACTCTGTTCCAGCTCCCTCAGGATGTACCGACCCATGCAAATCACCTGTCCTTATTTGCCTGAACACACCACCTGCAAACGAGCAGAATCAGTGCCCCAGCACTGAGGATATAAAACCCGTGAGCCCAACTGACCTTCCTGTGCTTTCCATCAGGTGCCCGGACAAGATGCAGGTGGTAGACAAGGATGAGGCGGAAAAGACGAGGGAGGCAGAGTGGTCCCTGCTTCCTCATGGGGAGGTGTCCCAGATAGATGGGGTCACCCTAGGGAAGCAGACGTGCAGCCTCTGGAAGAAAATCTGGGCCTTCCAAGCCAGGCCTGACGACCTGGTCATCGCTTCCTACCCAAAAGCAGGTATGGACGAGATGGGGGCGGGGAAGTGGGGGCACATCAGCTGTGCCTGGACACCTCGGCCACATCGAGGATCAGAGGATGGCTGGTGGCGTCCTCCTCTGACAGTCAGACAGAATGACAAAGGACCTGACGCTTTTCTGTAAACTCTAAAGGTTTTCTAAGAGGTAGTGGGTTTATTATAAATGTGCAACTAGTTGAAGCAGATTCTTCAGATCAAAACAGTCACGCCAATCGTTTTTTCTTTCATTCAACTAAAGTCCATCAAGACTCTTCTAAACACCAGGGTGTAGACAGGTCACACATGGTCGGTGTCCTGATGGCAGTTGCAGTCCAGTCTGCAGTGAGAGGTCGTGCCTCTGAGCAGATGGTCACAGGGCTCCTTGATGAGGGCCTGAAGATTACAGCATGTGTAATGAGAGGCTGCTCTTGGGTCCTGATCTAGACAGAGGGCAGCCTAGGGAGGAAACCGGAGCCACCGTGATTGTCACACAGGGAGGAAATTCCTTAGCTTCAGGAACCAAGCACCACAAATGGGGGGAACGTAACAGAAAAGTACTCTCACCGTTGTGGAGGCTGGAGGTCAGGAGTCAAGGGCCATAGGGCTGGGTCCTTCAGGGAAGGCTCTGTTCCATTCTCCCTCCTTGGCGGCAGGGAGAGGCCGTGTGCACGCTGGCATCCTCTTCTCACTGTGCACCCATCTGCCTCCAGACATCCCCTTTCTGCAGGGACCCTGCACGCTGCCTGAGACCCCGCCCCCACCAGTGATTTTGTCTTAATTGTCTTGCTTCTGTAAAGGCCCAGCTCCAGATAAGGTCACAGGAGGCTCCAGGCTCCCATCCTCACGTACCTAAGCCAGCCTGTGGGCATCCTGAGTCCTCACCCTCACTCCCAAACCAGCCCCTCATTGTCCACGGCACAGGGCAGGAGCCCCAGGTGGCAGCCTCTTAGTTGGATGCCAGAAGGTGGAGTGTTTAAGGCCACTTCCTCTGGGGCACAGGGCCAGGGGCAAGCCTGGGGACAATCCCAGCAAAGCCTTGTCCAGCTGGGCTGGGTGCCCTGAAGCTGGGTGGCCCTTTGGAGTGAGCGCCCTCCCACTGGGGTTGGAGGGCTGGGCATCAATCACCAGATGCCAGCTGCCTCAGGAAAGGGCACAACCTCGGTCGCAGACAAGGGTATGGTGCCAGGAGCTCTCAGGTGGCAGGTGGGTCTGGAGCACAGCAAGGAAGTCAGGCACACAGCCTTGCATGGCCTGAGACAATCACCAAGGCAGGCTGGGTCCCGGACACCAAGTCTGTGGAGGCCACATCACAATGTCCTTGAGGGGCCACATCACAATGTCCTTGAGGGGCCACCCCGCCCTCCACCTGGGAGTCCAGGCAGGAAGCAGAGCCAGCAGAGCACAGCCTGCCTTGGGCAGAACCCAACGTTCCAGCCTTGGGAGGCAGGGAAGGGTCAAGGGCGAAGCTAGTTTGACCCCAAGAGGACAGAAGGAAAATGGGAACCAGTCGGGAACTAAGCAGATGTGGTGCCAGCACACAGGTCCCAGACCACTACCCAGCTGCTGGGAAAGGAGCCCAGGCCCTGTGACCAAAAGGCATGTCGTCCCTGGTTCCCTGAGCAAGATGTTGGGTCCAGCATGAGATGGCCTGGCCCTGCAGGAACACGGGCACCATCATGGCCAAAAGATTGAGCCACGTTAACTTAGCACCTGCTATAAGCTCTTCTAGGCTCAGAGCCACATGAGGAAAGTTGATACCCAGTGGGTTTACATAATTTATCCAAACCCCCACATCTTGGGCATCCCTGCCCCAGGACTGGAATCTATCTGATTCCTCAGCCCCACATGTGCAAACCAGGCTCTCTCCCCAAGAAGGAGGAGCAGGACCACGCTGGCCAAGTGACTTCCGGGGAGGTGGGGGGAAGGGACCAGCCTGCAGAGGCCAAGGGTGTGTGTTGGGGGCTGAATCCAAGCAGAGACCAGGCCCCAAATGTAGCAATGTTTGTTTATCCTCTTAAAACAACCAACTCCCGTGTAGAGGTCACTGTTCAAGAGCTTCCTTGGCCTCTTAAAGAGAAATTCATTTAGTTTGAGGATTACCTGGTATTCTTACTTTTCCTTCTTTTTCATGTTATTGGCATTGGACCAATGTCATGGTTCTCAAAAAACAACAACAACAAAAAAAAAAAAAAACGAGGAACCAGAGCAGGAAAACAAGACAATTTATTAGCAGCCGGAATGTAATAGTAAACGACTGTTGGGGGATTTCTGTGATGTTTCCTCCACTGGAAATATTTTTTAATTAACCCTTGTTGTTATATATACTAATTATTTGCATTGTCATTTACTAGAAATCCCCATGCATATGCAGGTTCTTAGGAGTATGTCATTGGAGTGTGAAAATGAATGTCACATTCGTCCCTTATACTTTCTGGTGAGGAAAAGATAACCTTATTTGTTGATTTCAATTCAACACAGTAAGTACGGTAATGAGGAAGGGATGTAGATGTGAGAACTCTTGTTCTAGCATCAGATGCTTCCAAGCTATGCTGCAGAAAACCAACAACCGCCCCTCGCTTCTGATCGCACTGTTTCTCAGGAACCACCTGGACTCAGGAAATCGTGGATTTGATACAGAATGACGGGGACATTGAGAAGAGCCAGAGGAGCCCCATTCAGCTGCGACAGCCTTTCCTGGAGTGGACACGAGCTACGTACTTTGGCAAGTCTCCCATTTACAAATTGTAACCTTCACGTGAAGGTGGACAGTGTGGACAGGAGAGTTTGAAGCTTTCCCCACGGTGGAGAAAAACTAGCTTTGGTCCCTTTTCTTGTGCAAGTCTAGGTAGACCCTTTCACTTGAAAGCTTATTTAGCCCCAGGAGTTCCCATCATGGCTCAGTGGAAACGAACCCAATTAGGATCCATGAGGATTCGGGTTGGATCCCTGGCCTTACTCAGTGGGTTAAGGATCTGGTGTTGCTGTGAGCTGTGGTGTAGGTTGCAGATGAGGTTCGGATCCTGTCTGGCTGTGGTGAAGGCCGGCAGCTGCAGCTCCGTCCTAGCCTGGGAACTTCCATATGCCATGGGTGTGGCACTAAAAGACAAAAAAAAAAAAAATCTTATTTAGCCCCAGTGCTGAACCACAGAAAGGTACCACCTGGCTACTAAACGCAGTGTCATCGAGTTACAGGCACCAGGGAGGCATTCCCTCTCACAGTCCCCCCCCTTCCGCAGGGCCCCTTCTTCTTCACGGGACACCCCAGCTCCCATGTCACAGGAACCAGGCACCAGACCCAGACACGAGGTTAGCAATGACAATGCACTTTCTGTGGAGAAATAAAGCACGGGCTGGTCACGGCACTTGCCAGGAGCCAGGCTTTGCTCCAAACACTGTCCCTCATTAAAGCATGTTGTCCTCACAACAGTTTGTACCGTGTCACAGACGGAGATGCTCAGACCCGGGGCCCATGGTCTGTTCGAGACACTCAGCCCAGAGGTCCTGGGCCAAGACTCTAACTCAGGAATCTGTTTGCAAAGCCTGTGCTCTAGGCTCAGTGTTGTGTGTGTGTCCATCAAGGCACAGTGTGTATGTATCCAACAAGGCATAGTGTCTGTGTGTATGTGTGTGTATATCCAACATGGCATAGTGTGTGTGTGTCCACCAAGGTGCAGTGTGTGTGTGTGTGTGTGTGTGTATCCACCAAGGCACAGTGTGTCTCTGTGTGTGTGTGTCCACCAAGGTGCAGTGTGTGTGTGTGTGTGTGTGTGTGTATCCACCAAGGCACAGTGTGTCTCTGTGTGTGTGTGTCCACCAAGGTGCAGTGTATGAGTGTGTGTGTGTGTCTGTGTGTGTCTCCACCAAGGCACAGTGTGTGTGTGTCTCTGTGTGTATGTGTGTCTGTGTGTGTCTGTGTGTGTATGGTGTCCTGTGGGGGCCATCTCAGATGCAGGCATCTCAGGCAGAGGTGGAGTTTTGCAGACTGAGGTGGAACCATCACCTCTAACCACACTGTTCCTACAGGAATCCATCCAAGCCAGTCAGAAAATAAGGGACATAGGAGTTCAGCTTTGTAAAATGAATTAACAAGCTAATGCTTCTTGTACTGGCTTGTCTTTTATTTCCTCTTTTTTTTTCCTTTTTTGGCTGTGCCTGCAGCACCCAGAAATTCCCAGGCCAGAGATCGAACCTTTGCCACAACAGCAACACGAGCCACAGCAGTGACAACACCAGATCACAAGAGATTACAAGAGAATGGCTCTTGTTTTGTTTTGTTTTGTTTTGACCCAGCCTGACTTATGCCATGTCTTCAGTGTTGCACCCAGGTGTTTGGGAGGAAGTGGCCAAAATGAGGGTTAAAAAGAACTGGGGACAGATTTTGAAAGCGTTGGAGGCTCACTGAGTCATTTAGGTTTTATATTAGAGGCTACCCGTGGACACATATGAGGTGCCTTCTAGACTCACAAATTCTATTTGAATGGTATATATATACATATACATACATATATGTATATGTATGTATATATATATATATATATATACTTTGGTCTTCTTAGGGCTGTACTCATGGCATATGGAGGTTCGGAGCCATGTCTGCAGCCTACACCATAGCTCATGGCAACGCTGGATCCCTAACCCACTGAGGGAGGCCAGGGATCAAACCCACAACCTCATGGATGATCAGATTTGTTTCTGCTGAGCCATGGCAGAAACTCCTCGAATGATAATTTGAAGACATAAACTGGGCCTTTTCAGGGTCCTCTGACCCATCCAGGTGGTCCAGGATGTCCCCGTTGGCACGAGGGGTTTTGGTGCCTCAATGACAGCAGGTTAGTGGCGTTGGGGTTGGGGGTTCTGTAGTAACTGAGATACCAGGGAAGGCCCCGCATCAGAGATTCTACCACGAAATGAAGCAGGAAGATCTGGGAACCAACAGAAACGTGACCTGAAGCCCAGAAGCCCTAGGTGGAAAAACCCAACAGAATCCATTCACAAAAAAGTAAAAGCTTTTTACAAAGTAACAAACAAGCTGTAAAACTTTCCAGGAGTTGACCATGCAAATGCCATACCTTCCCCGAGGACCCTGAAAACTCACCTTCCTGTACAACTGCTGCCTCCATCTTTCTGGGAAAAAAACTGTAAGGTGAGTTTGAAGCAGAAAATCCTTGGAGAAGGTTCCTGGTAAGACCCAGGGCATCTGCAGGGTCCCCAGGGGTGGTGGGTGGGGCCTGCAAGCATCTTACCGCTCTCTGTCCCTCATTGGTAGCGGTGGACTCGGGGGTGGGGTGGGTGGGGTGGTTGCACCTACAACACCAAGAACTACAACACTGAGAAGCAAGGAGAACAGCTCAGGGCTCAGGCCTGGCATCCTCAGCCCGGGCATCCTCAGCCCCAGTGATGCTACCAGTGCGGGGTGGCGAGGGGGGGAGGCGCAGACAGTCAGGCCCAGCAGTCAGGCCACCTGCCCAATGACAAACACCTGGACAGGGAGGCGATGGGCTGGTCTCCCCACAGCTCACGCTGCCTGCACTTGCCTCTTACCACTGCAAATCCTCCCCAAGCATCTACACAGTGGGCTGCTTGCGGCCTTGCCCCATGAGCATCTGAGGGAGCAAGGGTTTGTTGGAGGAGTCATGGATCCCACGTGCCCTAGTATACGCTCTCTTCCTCTGGTCTTTCCAGCACCCAAGCCTGCCTGCCCCTTCTAGTCATTCTGCGACCTGATTAAAAACCAGGTGACTGCATCAGAACTTGGCAAACCTCAAGATCCTTTTCCATGCATTTTCCCAAACATCTTGAGTTGATCACTGAGGAATTGGACCCAACTCTTTCAGGGCCCAGGAAACCATCTGCAGCCTTGTGGTTGGAGAAGGGCTCCCTGCCAGGCACTAAGCCAAGTCCTGATCTTCCCCGCCGCGGGGCAGTAACGTGCCCTCTGACAGTCCTGCCCAGATCCACAGTGACACCACCTCAGGTCTCCAGGCTGCATCCAGGGCCTCAGTCCCTCCCCTCTGCTGACCCCAGGAGCTCTCCCTGTGTGGGTCTGCAGTCCAGAGAGAGAAAAGGGACCTAAGACAAATGTTAGTCCACTGTCAGTGTAGACAGAGCCAGGCCTGGGTTGCAGGTAGTGGCAAAATAAGAATAATTATGCCCTGAGCCTGGAGAGCACTGTACCAGGGAGCCAGGCGGAGGGTGTTGCACAGAAGTCCTTGCGAAGGAGGGCTGAGCCAGGTAACACGGGTGACAGAGGAGTGTCCAGGAACTTGACTCAGGAGGGAGAGCCTTCCCTTCACCAGAGGAGTAGAAGCCAAGTCTCTTGCACACAAGAAAACTCTTGCAAGGCCAAGAATGATGCCTGGGAGGGAGGCAGAAACCAGGAGGCAGAGGCCAAGGCCTGGCTGCCAAGCTGCAGCATCTGGACCTCATGCTCCAGGCCACCCAGGTCCTGACAAAGAACTTACAGAAGGAAGTACCACGGTGCCATTCCCACATCCATTCTGGAAAACTCACTGAGGACACAGAGGTGTGGCAGGTGGACAGAGCTGGGAAAATGGAAAGCAGAGCATCGTGAGGACACAACGGCAGTTCAGCGACAGAACGAGGGACACTCGCAGGAGGCAGGGCCTAGGGGACAGAAAGACGGAGCCCACGGGAGGAACATGCATCCAGTAGAACTGACTTAATGTGGGGTGGGGGGGGTGAGAAGGAGGAAGGTGAGGCTGTGTGAAGACGGATTGAACCCGAAATGCCTGCAGGACCTTCAGGAGACATATGAGTCCATGACTCATGAGAGAGGCCTGGATCAGGGACTTGAGTCACAGTTGCGTGATGTTCAGCAGTAGAAGAGGACAGCAAAACAAAAAACAGGAAAAGCGAACCATATGAGGCTAAAACGTGGGCCCCAGGCGGACTTTAAAAAACCAACACTGACATGACATGGTTTACACCTTTAGTGACCTTGACCCCTAATGAGATGTTGCAGGAAGTGGTGTCTGCACAGACGTCCACACCAAGTTTTCATACCATTTCACGGAGGGGCCTTGGCCTCTCGAAGCACATCAGGCTAAGACCACCTGATTTCAGGGCGGGACGGGGTAGGATGTCAGGAAGGGACAACTCGCTTCGACAAGGGAGGGCCAGAAAGGTTAGAGGGAGGCTGCAAACCAGGACTCCTGCCGGAGGAGGAGAAAAACCAGAGCCGGTCAAGGGCCAGCACCGGGCTGGCACCCCAGGTCCATCCGAGATGTTTGACGTCACCTAAGAGCAGTGCGCGGACCCTGATGACACCAGAGAGATGATACCGGAATCTGGGTTCTTGTCCACGGCAGTCAAAGAATGAACTCCACGAACACGCAGGCAGCAAGCAAGCAAAGTCTTTATTAAAGAAAAGCAAACAGTTCCCAGGGCTGTTGGCTGGAGGGGAGAAGCGCCCCCTTCTCTATTGTCCTATAGAGACTTTTTATCTCTTGAAAGGTCTGGGGGCGGGTACCAACGTGGGGTCCAGAAAGATGTGGTTTTCTCCCATTGGTCTTGCCCAGTTACCTATATCAGTCCTTGTCCAATGGGGGTTTTAGGGTTAGTAATGTCCCCAAAGTTTTACGGTTTTTTTGGGCCGCATTTCCTATAGTAAACAAAGTCTGTGGGGAATGCGCATTTCCTATAGTAAAACAAGGCCTGTGGAGGTGTTACTCTCTGGAGCCCTTAAGCCACAAAGGCTAATTAGTATCCATGTTGAAAGAATGTATCGGAGCCCTTGTTCCTACACCAACTACCTGAATTAGTATTCTGTCTCACTGAGATGTTTGCTACAGGCAGCCAGCTGCCCAGACGTTCGCATTCACAAGCTCTACTGGCTGGATGGTGGGTGGAAGATGGCAGAGGTGCCAGAGGCCTCGAGGACCTGGTGATCGTGAATGCCCCACATCTGCCATCCTTTGCCTTGTCCCTTACACTCCTTCCCACCACGTTAGATGATCTACGTGGCAAGGAACGCCAAGGACAACATGGTGTCCTACTACCACTTTCAAAGGATGAACAAGAGGCTCCCGGACCCAGGGAGCTGGGACGAGTACTTTGAAATCTTCCTGGCTGGCAAAGGTAAGCCAGGCCCATGTTCATGAGGACAAGGCTTCCCTACATAGTCCTCCGCCTGTGGGAGATGAACTTCACCCCAACAGGCTCTCTGATTATCTGGGGGGAGGGTCTGGAGGCAGCCTTCCTGGGGGTGTGGTAGTCAGTGGGTCCTCTTTCGGTGACAACATGTGCACTGCCTGAAGCCAACACAGTATGGTAGGGAAGCTGCTGTGTTCAGAGAAGGGTCCAGCTCTAAGCCAGCGCCAGTCTGTTCCCAATGCAGAAACCCGGGGGACGCCATTAAAAGGGAAGTCAGGGGAGTTCCCATCATGGTGCAGCGGAAATGAATCCTACTAGGAACCATGAGGTTGCAGGTTCGATCCCTGGCCTCGCTCAGTGGGTTAAGGATTCGGGATTGCCGTGAGCTGTGGTGTAGGTCGAAGACACAGCTCGGATCCTGTGTTGCTGTGGCTGTGGTGTGGGCTGGCAGCTGTAGCTTGGAGTAGATCCCTAGCCTGGGAACCTCATATGCCTCAGGTGCGGCCCTAAAAAGGACAAAAGTCAATACATACATACCTACCTACACAGGAAGTCAGGATACCTCACCCCTCTGCCCGAAGCCCCCGAGCAGCACCCCATCTGGCTCTGAGTGGACGCCAAGCCTCCCTGGAACCTGGCGGCCTCCAGCCCTGCTTTTCTCCCCACATAGGCCCCCTCCCCATCCTGGCCCCAGGGGCCTCCTTGCTGCACCTTGGAGCACTGGCACTTCCTGCTCCCCGCCTCCATCCTGCTGTGCTTCCCTGGCCCCTCAGCTAGGAGCACCTTTCTCCTATTTCCTCTGGGTCTCACCCAGCATTGCCCTCTGCCAGCCTACAGGCACATCCACCTCCTACCTCTCTTCCTGGTTACTTTTCTCCCATGGATGCGTTATGACCTAGTCGCCTGTGCATCTGCACTGGGATTCGAACCCAGCAGGCTCTCAAGCCTGAGAGACTAATCCTGCCGGCTTCTGAGAGAAAGAAAAGTCCCACAGAAAATGGAGATAAGAGGGGTGAAAAATAAGTTCCCTGCTCTAGACAAGCACCACTGTCAGTTCCATCTGTCTTCTGAGCAGAGAAGTCCCCTTCTTACGGCCCAAATACATGTGTTCCTTGCAGTGCTCTGGGGGTCCTGGTATGAGCATGTGAAAAGCTGGTGGAAGAAGAAAGACAGCCACCCCATCCTCTACCTTTTCTATGAAGACATGCTGAAAGTAAGAAATACACTTGGATCTGAACTTCACAATGTTTTTCTCAGAGTCACAGATCCATGATACAAATAAAAGAAAGTGGAGCTCCCATTGTGGCTCAGCGGAAATGAACCCAACTAGGATCCATGAGGATGCGGGTTTGATCCCTGGCCTTACTCAGTGGGTTAAGGATCCGGCGTTCCCGTGAGCTTTGGTGGATGTCACAGGCACGGCTTGGATCCAGAATTGCTATGGCTATTGCTCTCGTGCAGACCCCTAACTTGGGAACCTCCACATGCTGCACCTATGCCCCTAAAACCAAAACATTAAAAAAAAAAAGAAAAAGAAAAAAGAAAGAAAGAAAATAAACAAAAAAAATGAAGGAAAGTAACACGTATTTTGCCCACCTCAGCTTCTCCAGCCACCCCGCCTGCAGCTGCAGAGCTCTAAACGAGGTCCTAGTCCCACATTCCAGTGACCCCCTAGAGGTGCCTGCTTCTCCACGTGGCCTCACAGGGCCAGGGTCCAAGCCCACCTGCCCCAGGAGTTTCATTTCACCCGGGAGGCTTCTCCTCCTCTGCCTCCCCAAGCTCCTCCCACCCCCAGGATCAAGACTCCCCCATCATCTGCTCTGACTTCCAAGGTAAAGAAGGAGGAATCATAACAGGAAAGGACCAGTGAGGAAGAAGAGAGCCATTTGGGCTGCACCTCTGGGATATGGAAGTTCCCAGCCTAGAGCTCGAATCAGAGCTACAGCTGCCAGCCTACACCACAGCCACAGATACTCAGGATCTTTTTTTTTTTTTTGTCTTTTTATGGCAACACCCACAGCAAATGGAGGTTCCCAGGCTAGGGGTCAAATTGGAGCTGTAGCCGCCATCCTACGCCACAGCCACAGCAACGCGGGATCCGAGCCACATCTGCAACCTACACCACAGCTCACGGCAACGCCAGATCCTTAACCGGCTGAGCAGGGCCAGGGATCAAACCTGCACCCTCATGGATACTAGTCAGGTTCGTTAATCACTGAGCCATGACGGGAACTCACGGTTTTAAATGTTTTAACCACTATTTCTGTGTTTAGTTCTCCAAGGTTTGAGTGTTGTTGCATTTTCTTTGCCTTGGATAGAAAAAAATTGATGACCTTTCCTCCGCTCTCCCTCCTCCCCAGGATCCAAAACGTGAAATTAGAAAAGTGATGGAATTCCTGGGAAAGAATCTGAAAGAAGAGGTTTTAAACAAAATTGTCTATCACACTTCGTTCGACGTCATGAAAAACAATCCCATGACCAACTACATAGACGACAAGCACTTGAATCACAAGCTCTCTCCATTCATGAGAAAAGGTGATGGGCAGGTGCCCTTGTCTCCCCACCACCACCACCACCACCACGAGCAGAAAAACATACTGATTCACTACCCACAGCGTTTTCTGGACTGAGTTCTCCGAAGCCTGGCTTGGAAAGAGCCCTTCTCACCTTAGGGAGCTGTGGGAACTCACACACCTACCCCCCACCCCCATAGCACCTGAGCACAGATAGGCTTCTGAGAAGGAGCTCCTTTATTTTTGTTTAACTCAGAGCTCCACCCATGAATGTGACCAAAAACTCTTTCTCAAGTGACACCTGTAATCTCTGGAAGTGAGTGCCCCACAGTGGCAAGGTCATAAGCCTTGAGTGTTGGAAGGGTGATCACTTAGACAAAATCACTTCATCGAGAATGACCAGTGGGTAATTGGAGCTCAGCCAGAGCCAGGAGCGTCGGCCACCAACCCAGAGCCTGTCCTGGGCTACCCCACGGTCGGCTCCTTAATTGGAGGCAAACTTGATGAGGTTGTAATTATTTTAGGGAAAAAAAAATTCTAGTACCTTTTGTTTGATAAAATAAGCAAAAACTTAAGACTCAAAGGAGAGCTTTTGTTTCTAATTTGGCCAAAAATGAACCTGATTTCTTTTCTTCTATTAGAAAAAAATATATTGTCTATTTGTCCAGAGATGCGTGTATTTATATGCACAGAAAGATATTATACATGCTAGAGTTATTTTGGGGTTTGGGGATTTGTTTCTTCCAGCTCCACTCAGGTATGCCTGACAGTAAGAAGTGTATATGAGGCACAGAAGCTGATGTTTGCCACGTGTACATACTGAGAAACGATGCTGATGACCAAGCTCATCGCACAGCATATCCAACACCCACATACATTTTCCCACCTATGTGTTTGTGTCATCTGCAAACAGAGAATTTTACTTCTTCCTTTTCATTTTAGATGCCTTTCATTTATTTTTCTTGCCTAATTGCTTTGTCTAGGACTGTCAGAACCATGTTAAATAGAAGACTGAGCAACCTTGTCTTGTTCCTGATCCTAAAGGTTGTCTCCAGCTCTTTCATAGTCATTTTGTCCCTGTCTTCCTCTCTGGCTGTCTGCCTTTGTGATTCAGTGAGTTTTTGTGGTGCTGTATGATGATTCCTTTCCCTCTACCTTATGTATATCTACTGTTAATTTTTACTTTCTGGTTACCATGAGGCTTACATGACACCTGTTATTACAGAGATAACACTCGATTTTAAGCAATAACAACCTAACTTTGTTGCATACAGAACTCCACCCTTTCACTCCTTTCCCCCCACATTTTATGTTTTTTGATGCCACAATTTACATCTTCTTACATCATATCCATTAATGAATTATTATAGTAACATGTTTTTAGTACTTTGTCTTTTAACCTTTATAATACATTTAAAAGTGTCTTGCATGCCACCATTTACAGTTTCAGAGTATGCTGAATTTTGACTACATATTAAGCTTTACTGGTGAGTTTTTTTATTTTGATGTGTTTCCATGTTACTAATTATCATCCATTTGCTTCAGCTTGAGGAACTCCCCTGAGCTTTTCTTGTCCAGCAGGCCTCGTGATAATGGATTTCTTCAGCTTTGATTTGTCTGGGAAAGTCTTTTCTCTCCTTCATTTCTTTTTCTTTTTTCTTTTTTCTTTTTCTTTTGTCTTTTTAGGTCTGCACCCACAGCATATGGAAGTTCCCACTCTAGGAGTGGAAATGGGAGCTACAGCTGCCAGCCTACACCACAGCCACAGCAACGTGGAATCCGAGCCACGTCTGCGACCTACACCACAGCTCACCACAATGCCAGATCCGCCACCCACTGAGCAAGGACAAGGATCAGACCCGTGTCCTCATGGATACTAGTCAGGTTTGCTTCCTATGAGCCATGACGGGAACTCCTCTCCTTCATTTCTGAGGGATAGCTTTGCCCAATTAAGTCTTCTCCATTGACAGATTTTTTTTCCCATCACTTTGACTATCTCATCTCACTCTCTCCTGACCTGTGAGGTTTGTGCTGAAAAGTCTACTGATAGATTGTGGATGGTCCCTGCTATGTGATGGGTCTCTTTTCTCCTGTTGTGTTCAGATGGCTCATCTTTGTCAGTGTGATGACAGTCTCAGGGAGGACCTCTTTGGGTTGAACCTATTTGGAGACTTTTGAGATGCCCATATCTTTCCCCAGATTCGAGTGGTTCATAAATCCCACAGGCAGCCTTTATTCTCTTTCATTCTTTTTCTTTTTGTTCTTCCCAGTAATTTCAAATGAATCATCTTCGAATCTGAAGATTTTTTCTTCTGCTTGATCAAATCTGCAGGTGACACTCTCTACTCTGCATTTTCTTTTCATTTCATTCTTTGTATTCCTCAGCTCTGGAATTTCTGTTTGGTTCTTTATTATGACTTCTATATCTTTGTTGAAATTCTCACTTTGTTCATGTATTGTTTTCCTGATTTCTCTGAGTCATCTCTGCTGTCTTATAGCTGAGTCTCCTTGAAATAACCACTTTGAATCTCAACTTCTTTGGTGTTACAGGAAAATTACCATGTTCCTCTAGTGGCATTATGCTCCCTTGATTTTTCATATCCCTTGTAGCTGTGTGTTGAAGTCTGCCCACTT
This sequence comes from Phacochoerus africanus, assembly GCF_016906955.1. Lineage (NCBI taxonomy): Eukaryota > Metazoa > Chordata > Mammalia > Artiodactyla > Suidae > Phacochoerus > Phacochoerus africanus. The sequence goes on along the minus strand of NC_062548.1, from coordinate 51,817,095 downwards.
GACAGGGTGGTCACCCCTTCCAGACTCTGTGGTTTGGTTCCAGTGGGGAAAAGCCTTCCCCTACAGGTGGGTGTGAGATCACTGGCTGGGTGTCAGCAGTTCTGGCTCCAGGGAAAGCACAGCAGCATGGTCTCTGTGCAGCTCCATCATCTGAGGAGGAAGGAAGACCGCCGAAGCTCCAGCATCTTAGTCACCAAGTGTCCACGGCAGTGTCATGGGCTGTTGGGGTCTTCAGTGGCAAGGGCTCCTGGTGTCCTCTGATCTCTTTTTCCCCCACAAGGAGATCCTTCTTGGCACTCAACTGCACCACTTACAGAAGCCTAGCTGGGCCAGTTTCCCCAGTGACGCTCTATGTGTGGTCATCCTTCTGTTTCAGCTGCACTGTGCAGTTCCAAGTTCTTAATTAGAGTCTTAATGCCTTCTCAGGGCTATTTTGTTCATGGATGGTTAGTTGTCATCCTGTGGGGGATGAAGGCTGGTTTCTCCTACTTCACCATTTTGTTGGTGTCACTCGTTCATCTACTTTTCTTATAAGCCAATTGATAAATTTTATAACCACATAATTTATTACCCCTACAGAATTAAGCAAATTTACACTTCACACAAGAAAATAGCACCATGTAGCTCAATGCACCTAAGTGAAGCAGAAGTGCATGGAGCAATCAGAAGAGAAATAGCTGTCTTTGGGCTCCCTGACCATTTTTAGCTATTGAAGCTAAAATGTTTGAATACTCTATTGCATAAGCATACAATAAAGCTAACCAACCCTACCATCCCTTCGTATTCTATTGCCTTAATCCAGTTACATGTTAAAACAGTAATTCAGGTTGGAAAGGACAATTCTCAGTTGTGTTCAACCGGGAATGTGGCCTTAACTGGAGACATGGCAACATGGCCAGGAGGACTGAGCATTCTCTGAGGATGCAGGCCTGCAGTGACTTCTAAGGACAGGATGGGAAAATCAGGCCCAATTAAACTAAGTAGAAAGTTAGATGAACGGAGGCTTCGGGGTCCTGTTGGATTGGAGGGCTCCAGGGCGTGATGCAGAGGACAGAAGGACCCCCATCCCAGGCCCAGCCCCTGCCCAGGTATTTCACAGATGTCTCACCTGTGGGTTCGCTGCACCTGTAGCCTCACAGCTCCCTCCATGTCAGGAGGACAATAAGCTCAAGTCTACATAAGGAATTCCCAGGGGTTAGATTTTGTAAAACATCACTGAATCTTCTGTCCATCACTCTTTTTAGGAGTCATGGGAGATTGGAAAAATCAGTTCACTGAAGCTCAGAACAAGAAGTTTAATGAAGACTATGAGAAACACATGGCTGATACCTCGCTGACCTTCTGCATGGAACCATAAGGAGCAGCCTCTGTGGAGTGGATTGCATGACTTGATACCAGGGTTTGTAAACAATGTTCTGGGTGTTCTTCAGCCTTGATTTCCTGATATGCCTTTTGGGTGAACCCCAGGGTGACCTCAGCTATCCAGCACCAATATGCACCAGTTTTCTTCTCTCTCTGCAGATGTTCAGTGTTGAGGTGAATTTCCGAATACCAACATGTATTGTGTGATAGCATACACATTTAATCATTTCCATTTCTTCTACATAACCTCTTTCTATCTTCTGTTATAATTTTCTTCTAATTAAAACACTTCTTTCAGTCTTACTCATCAAATGTGCCAACTCCATTCATTTGATAACAGACTTATTTGGGGTGGGAGGAGGGCATCAAAAGATGATAAAAACAGAGTTACTTCCCCCAAGAAAAGTGCAGCCTAGGGGGGGACGTGGGGCCTCGAATGTCTGGCAATGGCCCACGTCCTGGCCACAAAGCACACCTGCCACAGTCAGCACACTCTCCACTCCTGTCTCCCCGTCACCAAAGCTAAGGTTGCACTACTTGGTACAGGCAGACCTCGTTTCATTGTGCACCACAGGTGCTGCACTTTTTTTTTTTTTTTTTTAATTTTCGGGGGGAGTTCCCATCCTGGCTCAGTGGTTAATGAATTTGACTAGGAACCATGAGGTTGCAGGTTCCATCCCTGGCCTTGCTCAGCGGGTTAAGGATCTGGCATTGCCATGAGCTGTGGTGTAGGTTGCAGACACAGCTCGGACCCCACGTCACTGTGGCTGTGGTGTAGGGCGGTGGCTATAGCTCCCATTAGACCCCTAGCCTGGGAACCTCCATATGCCACGTGTGCGGCCCTAAGAAGACAAAAAACAAACAAAAAAGGAGATTTTTTTGAGTATAATTGATTTACAAGGTTGTATTTGTTTCAGGTGGACAGCAAAGTGAATCAGTCATAGATATAAATATATCCACTCTTTTTTCCCATATAGATTATTACAGACTATTGAGCAGATTTTCCCATGCTAGACAGTAGGTTCTCATTAATCGTCTATTTTATACAGTAGGTGTATGTGCTATTGCCACCCTCCCACCCCCCAGTGGTTTCACCTACGGTGACCCTAAGATTGGTTTAAAAATCTGTGAGTTTGTTTCTGTTCTATAAATACATTCTTTTGTATCATTTTTATTGGATTCTGCACATAGATACTACAGTGTTTAGAAACCGAAGCTTGGTGGCAGCCTTGCCTTGAGCAGGTCTAGCCGCACCATTTTCCTGACAGCATCTACACACTTTGTGTCTCCATGCCACACTTTGGTAACTCTCAAAATATTTCAAACTTTTTCATCATTATTACTTGTGTCAGGGTGACCTCTGACCAGTGGCCTTTGATGTTATTAGGCTCAGGTGATGGTCAGCATTTTTTAGCAATAAAGTATTTTTTAGTTGAGGTCTGTACACTGGTGTTTTTTTGTTTGGGGGTTTTTGCAGACATACTGCTATTGCATATTTACAACGTAGTGTAAACTTAACTTCCATATGTGCTGGGAAACCCAAAAAATCTGTGTGACTCACTTTACTGTGATATCCACTTTATTGTGTGGTCCGGATCTGAACCCACAGCACCTCTGAGGTCCATGGGTAATTTATTTCTAAAACCTCAGGGACATGGTGCTAGAAGTTTCCTGAGACCCAGAAATCCCTCAAAACACCATGGAATGTCTCAAATGACATGGCCCCAAAGCAGGCAGATGCGGGGGCTTCTGGGAAAGAGGGGACCAGATCTGTGACCCCCACCCTGTGCCCAAAGCGTACATCAAACAGAACAGAGACTGGTTCATTCTAAATGAACAAAACTCAGGAGTTCCCATTGTGGCACAGCAGAAACAAATCCAACTAGTATCCATGAGGATGCAGTTTTGATCCCTGGCCTTGCTCCATGGGTTAAAGATCCAGTGTTGCTGTAAGCTGTGGTGTAGGTCACAGACGTGGTTCAGATCCTGCATTGCTGTGGCTATGGTGTAGGCCAGCAGCTGTAGCCCCAGTTGGACCCCTGGCCTGGGAACCTCCATATGCTGAAGGTGCAGCCCTAAAAAGACAAAAAAAAAATTGCTTAGAGGGAAAAAATGAGGAAGCAAACGAGATGTATAACTCAATACAGTTTACAGGAGTTTAAAAATATACACTCAAAACAAAAATATTCATGTTGCAAGAACACATGCAAAGTAAAAGATACTTGTAAAATGTCATGGATTCTATGGGAGAGGGACCTGGGGACAAGAACGGCCTGCCTGGATGGATGGTGCACCGTGAACCACGACCTCAGCCCTCCGGCCTCTGTGTGGATCATCCCCTAACCACTTCCTTGAGATCCTAGACCCACACAGAAAAGATCTTAGACTAGACGCACGGGCGGCAGGCATGAGATGGGCAGACGTGGGCATGGAGGCACCTGCCAGGCCATCTGAAGCCTTATGTGTCCGCCCGCTCCTGTCATCCAGTGGACAGTGAGGAGGAGTAACGAGGCTCCCTCGCCTGGATCCATGCCCCCATCAAGGACATCTGCCTCAGACACTGCTTCTGAGTGTGGTGCCTTGAGGATGCACGCTGCTGCTCCAGAGCCACTTGGCTGGGGCTCCCATGGGACACGCGGGTAACCAAGGCATTGCCACATGGCTGCAGCCACACCTCTCCTGGACTTGGACGTGGTTTGTGGCTCTCTTGCTTCCCTACATGTTCCCTTGGGTCACCAGACGGGATGGAGGAGATAATGAGATGCACCTGGGAACCGAACAGCCCCCAAAGCACCTTATTCCTTTACCTCACCTGTTGCTGCAAGACCAGCAGCAGGAGACACCCAAACAGTAAACATCCCAACAGAGTCCCTCAGGGCACGTGGTGATTCATTTCAGAGAAAGGAAAGAGGGAAGAAGAGAAAGACAGGAGGGGAGGGAGAGGGAAGACTGAGGCCCTTGCTCGAGACTGAGTTGGTACCGAGAAACCTCAAGTTAACTGCGTTCAGGGCTTATTGATAAAATCATGCCATAAGCTGAGTACTTACCACGTACTTTTACACGCAGACCTTGGAGGCTACTGCAATAGAGCAAATATCACAATAAAGTGAGTCACATGAATGTTTTGGTTTCCCAGCACATATAAATTATGTGTAAGGAAGGAGCTGGGAGTCTGGGATTAGTAGGTGTCAAGTGTTACATTTAGAAACAAATAGCAACCAGGTCTACTACACCATCCAGGGAACTCTATGCAATCTCCTGAGATAGGACATGATGGGAGAGAATGTGTAGATATGTATAACTGTACAGCAGAAATTGGCACAACACTGCAAATCAACTAGGCTTTAATTTTTAAAAATGTATTTACATAGAGTATGTTTATACTATAGGCTATTAAGTGTGTTTATTATGTTTCTTTTTTAAAATGTACACACTTTAATTTAAAACTACTTTACTGCTAAAAATGACTAATTTCAATACTGTTGTGTCTCAGGGAACAGGGAGGCCTGAGCAGAGGGACAGAGACAGGCAACAGCCAGCGGGTGAAGCAGTTAGAATACACACAACGTTATAGGGTAAGCTTACCGCCTTATATGGGTACATTTCATGCCCCCCAAATCTTTACAGGAGTCACATCAAAGACAGCTGATCACAGGTCACCCATAACAAATACAATAATCATGAAAAAGATTAAAATCCTATGAGAATTACCAAAACCTGACACAGACACATGAAATGAGCAAATGCTGCTGGCAAAATGGAGCTGAAAGACTTACTGCAGTGTTGCCACAAACCTCCAATTTGCAAAAACAAAACAAAACAAAACAAACAAACAAACAAAAACCCCTGCAGCATCTTCAAAGTACAATAAAGCAAAGCACAATAAAAGGAGGTAAGGGAGTTCCTCTTGTGGCTCAGTAGGTTAAGAACTCGACTAGTATCCATGAGCATGTGGGTTCGATCCTTGGCCTCACTCAGTGGGTTAAGGATCCAGCGTTGCTGTGAGCTGTGATGCAGGTCACAGATGAGGCTCAGATCCCATATTGCTATGGCCATGGTGTAGGCTGGCAGCTGCAGATCCAATCGGACACCTAGTCTAGGAACTTCCATATGCTGTATGTGTGGCCCTAAAAAGAAAAAAAAAAAAAAGGAGGTGAGCCTGTATTATACACTCAACAGTAGGTTGAGGGAGTTCCTGCTTCGGCACAGTGGGTTAAGGATCCAGTGATGCTGCAGCTGTGGGATAGGTTGCAGCTGTGGCTCAGATTCCATCCCTGGCCTGAGAATTTCCACATGCCGTGGGTGTGACCAAAAACAAACAAGCAAACAAACAAACAAACCGATTGAGTCTGCAGATGCAGAACCCAGGGATACACAGGACCAACTGGACTGCACCACTTAACATAAGGCACTTGAGCATCCGTGGACTTTGGTACCTGCAGCATCCTGGAACCCATTCCCACAGATATTGAGGGATGTAATGAGAGGGAAAAACATAAAATAGAATACATTTTCATTGATTCTGCTGTTTACTTCTGATTTTAAAAATTCAGGAGACAGAGTTCCCGTCGTGGCTCAGTGGTTAACGAATCCAACTGGGAACCGTGATGTTGTGGGTTCGACCCCAGGCCTCGCTCAGTGGATTAAGTATCAGTATTGTTGTGAGCTGTGGTGTAGGTCACAGACTCGGCTCAGATCCCAAGTTGCTGTGGCTCTGGCATAGGCCAGCGGCTATAGCTCCGATTGGACCCCTAGCCCGGGAACCTCCATATGCCACGGGTGCGGCCCTGAAAAGACAAAAAATAAAATAAAATGAAATAAAATAAGATAAAAATTCTGGAGACAATATTTTTAGCATGAGAGTAATATTTTCATTAGCAAGAGTAGTGATATTAGCAAGGTTTTTTAAGCATTCCCTTACTGGCCAGAGCACCAAAGATTTCCTAGACTGGTCTGCAAGTTTAAAGACTATCCAGGTGTTTTGCATTCACATTCAGTATCTTATTTTCAGTCAATAAAGCTCTCTATGGAGCTTGAGACCTGAGCCAATCATTATCAGTCAGAGAGTTCCTGCTAGTAGTCTATGAATTTGAATTTTGGGGACCCAAAGGAAGCAGGAGCTCCATAGCAGCGTTTAGTCAATTCCTTGGGCTGTATGTGCCCTGTTTTCATCTAGGACAAAATATTCACACAGCTTCCCAGGGATCCAGCGCTGCTGTGGTTAACAGTAATGGGGGTGGAACAGCTGCTTAGAATGTCATAGGATGTGTGTGACTTTAACTAATTTCCCATCTCTGAAGAGTTTTTGTGGTCACCTTTTGCAACGGCTTTCACTTTCTTTCTAGACAGTTGCCTCCAGCAACATACAGGCTGCAGAACCTCAAATAAATCCTTCACTCTAAGCAAACACTCCCAAGAGCTGGGAGGCCAAGTGTCTGTTCTGAGCTCCAGCTCAAGGCTTTGCAGAACGCACAGGCGGCCTCACCCTCTCGTGCCAGGGTGCTGGCTGCCGAGTGCAGTGCTAGGGCCCATGCACTTGTCTTCCTGGGGCAGTGGACAGCCAGCCCCAGGCTGGACCTGTCTCTCCGCAGATACAGTCTTAGGGGCACAGGGGCCTGGGAGTCGCCTGCCACACGCTCCTCCCCCTTGACCACGGGGGCCCCAAGGGTCAGATGCATATGGATCTGAGCCCTCACTTCACAGTTACTCTCTGGACCTGAGGCCTTATTTATTTAGGCTTACTCTCTGGCCCTGTGGCTCAGGACATAGCCTCCTACCTCAAAGGACCAATGCCGCCAGGAAGGTCTGCCATGAGGATCCTGCTGCAGTTTCGCCCTCAGGCTCCTTGCTACCTCCCAGGTTCTCCAAGACCAGCCTTCGCCCCACCCCCACCCCCACCCCCAGCCACTGTCCTCACGCTCCCCCACACTAACGCCTTCTCCTGCTCAGGGTAGAACAAACACCCTGACCTCAGCCAACCCCGTGCAGCCTTCAGCCCATCCTTCACTGTCCTCTCTTCTGAAGGCCTCTCACGAGCGCAAGTGGACCTCAGGAATCTTCTCCAACCCTCTGGAACATTCTGTCCACCCCCCCCAAAGCAAATGCCATTCTACCTTCTAATCTCTTGTCCACCTCTTAGACCAAAACCCTGGGAGCAGAGGCTGCGTACTTCGCCGTGGCAGCTGCATCATCTCACCCGCACGACGCGTGGAGGGGCCCTGGGGGATCTCTGCCTGGATGGTCAGAGACGCTGCCGTAACTGATCCCCGTCCCTTCTTCCTTTGTCACGGCTGACCGCTGCCCCCTCTGAGCTAGTTTCCAAAAACAGCTAAATCCTAGGGAACACTGATGTGCAAGCCGCCACAGCCTGTGGTCCCTAAACTGCTCCAGAAAAGGGTGCCCCACCATCACTGCCAGAGAAACACGGCCAGGCAATCCGGTCCCCAGCAAGTCAGCTTTCCTCACCTCTCCTCACTGATGTGGGGGCTCAAAACACTCCAGCTCGGGTGAGGTTCTCTAACCCCACCCCTCCAGGCTCCAGAGTGTTCCTGCTTAGAAGTGAGACTCAGCAACCTCTCGACCACGCAGCTTTTCCAGAAAAAAATTCAGAACACCCAATTACATTTGTATTTCAGATAAACAAATGAATTTTTTAATTACTTAATGAATTTTATTACATTTATAGGTGTACAACAATCATCACAACCAAATTTTTACTGCATTTCCATCCCAAACACTCAGTGCATCCCCCCACCCCACCCCCCAACCTGTCTCATTTTGGAAACCATAAGTTTTTCAAAGTCTGTGAGTCAGTATCTGAACAACAAATGAATTTTTTAAATATGTCCCCAGAGTTCCCTGGTGGCTCAGCCTATTAAGGATCCAGTGGTGCCACTGCTGTGGACCAGGATGCGGCGTGGGTTCAATCCCTGGCCTGGGAATTTCCCCATGATATGGGTGTGGCCAAAAATAAATAAATAAGTAAATAAATAAAAAAAGTATGTCCCAAATATTGCATGGGACCTGCTTACTCTAAAAATTCATTCTTTAATTACCTGAAATTCAAGTATAACTGGATGTTCTGCATTTTGACACAGCTTTTTATTTTTCCAAGAATATAAAGGATTCTTGGGGTTTATGTTTTAAGGAATTACCTGAAATTAAAGAGTTCATATATCCTTCCTTCACTTTATGAAGGGTTTATAACCAACCCCAATCTCAGATGATTGAAGAAGTACTAACACAGTTCCTCTGACTTTCATTTTCTCCCTACTTGGCTTCTGGAACCCAACACTGCAATGTAGTGGCCGCAAGGTCACAGAATCAGAAGGTGGGATGGGTTGTGGATAAACCCCAGACCTTCCCCAGGCCCAGCACAATCAGATGCAGTTCTCCTCTTACTGACTCTGGTCTTGTTTCTCCTTCCCCCAATTTGGTCACAAGGACTGAATAACAAATAAGGAGATTATAATAAGCCCAGTGGTGGAGTTTCCACTGTGGTGCAATGGGATTGGCGGTATCTCACAGCATCAGGACACAGGTTCAATCCCTGGCCCAGCACAGCGGGTTAAAGATCTGGCACAAGTCACAACTGTGGCTCATATGTGATCCCTGGCCTGGGAATTCCAAATGCCACAGAGCGGCCAAAAAAGAAAAATAATAATAATAATAATAAACATGGTGAGCTAAAGACCAATTCAAGGAACAAAGACAATTTCAATTCAATTTTATTCAGCCCAAGCTTAGCTCACTTGCCAATGGTTGTCTCAAAATAATTTGCTAAATCAAAATATATTTTAGACCTCTTCCTTATGTAAAAACACACAAACAAGGACCTGTTGAAGAAAAATAATCTGCATGCTGACTGCTCATAAGAAAAGCAGGTTAAAAGGCCCAGTTCATTTTGTCTTGCTTTGCTTTGCTTTTTAGGGCCGCACCCACGGCATGTAGAAGTTCCCAGGCTAGGGGGTCCAACTGGAGCTACAGCTGCTGGCATATACCACAGCCACAGCAACGCCAGATCCAAGTCCAGTCTGTGAACTACACCACAGCTCACGGCAATGCCAGATCTTCCACTGAGCGAGGCCAGGGATCAAACCCACAACCTCAAGGCTCCTAGTCGAATTAATTTCAGCTGCGCCACGACGGGAACTCCCCGGTTGTCATTTTTTCAGCTGGATCATATCTGAAGTCTGAACTCACTCCTGGTCTGTAGCTGGGACACCCAGAGAGGGCAGCGGGTCTCCTCTCCACGCAGAGAAAACAGGAGGGTCAGGGAAGAACCAGGGGAGGAGAGGGCGTTCACTGTACCTCGAGTCTGCAAAACACCTCACACTCCCCAATTTTTACTTTAATCCTGTGAGGCTAAAAGGGCTCTGAAGGGATTAAATAACTAGAAAATGTACACAGCTCTTGAGACAGTTTCGAGCCAACCCCAGATATGTAGAATTCCAAAGCAAGCCTTGCTAGATGTTGGCTTAGCACCAGATTATTTTTATAATAACGAAGTACAATACTTTAATTTTCCTGAACGTTCAAGAATATCTGACTGAGTAAAAATATTAAAGGAGACTAGGAGCATCTGTGTAGTTAGGATGATTTTTCAAGTTATTTGAAACCTTCAGCTTTCCCGGGCACCATTCGAAGCCCAGCCAGTTCTCTCTGGGGCATTTTATCCCTGTCTGGCAGCCCTCCATCCCCAGGTTGGGGTGCTGTGACGGTCTGGGTGGAAAGGGAGTTAAGTGAGAAGCAGTTCTCCTGACAACAGGAACAGCGTGGAGGGAGAGCTGTCCCAAAATCACATCAGCTGATGTCTGATCAATTCAGTTTAATTCTGACATGACAGGGTTGGCACGGACCCCACAGGTCAAGAGCAGAGCCTTTCAAAAGACTCCCCCCTTCAGATGCAGCCACAAGTCCTGGGGATGATTTGTGCTTCTGACCAACAGCTCTAAGTGTGTGTGTGTTGGGGGGGGGGGCGGTCCATGACCCCCTGAGGGTCAATAGTGACGCCCAGAACTCACTGAAAACACCACACCTACAATTACAGTTTCATCATAAGAATATAGATCAGGGCAGCCAAATGAAAGAGGTGACGAGGACAAGGTCTTGGAGGAGAGGGGACAAGGCTTCTGTGCCCTGTCCCCATAGATCCTGCGCAGAGCAGCTTCTGGGCACATCACCATGTTCACCAGCCAAGAAGAGGCCCTAAGCCTTGGTGCCAAGGGGGTTCCTTAGCACTGGCTACACGGCTGAGCCCAGTCCCCAACCCTCCCCTCTCTGGAGGCAGGGGTGGGACTGAAAGGGCCTCTGACCCTGTGAGGATGAAAGGACCAGCCCCCGACCTTGTGCTGATGAAAGAACCAGCCCCTGACCCTGTGAGGATGAAAGGACCAGCCCCCAACTCTGAGCTGGATAAAAGGGTCATGTGCTTTATCTTGCTGGAATTGCAGCCCCTCCTTGGAAACTAAGTGCCCAGCAGGTGTCACCTCGTTAGCGTAAACTCAGGTGTGGGCTAAAGGGACTCACTATGAACAGCCAAAGACCCCCCAATTTCTCAGGAACTTCAAGGGTTTTTAAAACTCAGCTTCGGGAACCAGAGACAAAGCCCAGCAACATTCTTGATTATATCAGATGGAGAAACAGAAACTGGGTGGGTCAGTCTTGTTTCCAAGGCAGTCAGCAGAGAAGGGTTGTGATTGAAACAAGAGGGAAAAAAAAACTCCAACAAGAGCCAGGAATGGTTCCGAGGGAAGGAGCAAGCAGGATAAATAAATCCAAGGGCTTTAAAAAAAAATTTTTTTTTAATTTTTAGGGACACTCCTGAGGCATATGGATATTCTCAGGCTAGGGGTGCGTTCAGAGCTGAAGCCGCCGGCCACAGCCACAGCCACAGCCACTCCAGATCCGAGCCACATCTAAGACCTACACCACAGCCCAGGGCAACGCCAGATCCTTAACCCACTGAGCAAGGTCGGGGATCGGACCCACATCCTCATGGGCACAAGTCGTGTTCCTAACCCACTGAGCCATAGCGAGAACTCTCACCAAGGCTTTCAGCAAAACAAGGGGCTTCCAGGGGACTCTGGCGTGAGGCTGGGAGGTGAGGTCCAAAAAGAACAAGCTTTTGCATCCACTTCGCTTCAAACGTGACCCACGTTTTATTAGCTGGAAGGCTCCACTTGATGTTTATGAGGAAGAGCCCACAACAGGAAGGGAAACTTCCCTAATAGAGCCTTGTTTATTTCACTCTTAACAATAACAATGCTGACCTTTGTGCTGGGAGCTTCTATCTAGGCCCCTCATTGCCAGCAGCCACAGCAATCTCCCTGCAGCCTGTCAGGGAAATCATTCTGCAATGATGTGACCTGCAATTCCACAGGCAGGCTCCCTGCAATTTCTCAATTAGCTTAAAATCCCCAGAAGAAACAATTAACGGAAAGCTGTGGATTGTTTTGTGCACACAGAGGTGAACCACAAATGAGGTGGCACAGCAGAGCAGGGCTGACTGTGCACGGGCCGCTAGATGGCAGCCAGGAACAGCTGCATCACAGCCCACCGGGAACAGGCTAGGAAAGCACTGTGTGCAAAGCCCCGAAGAGAGTTGCTGGCTCCCTAGAACGGCCGCTCTGCCCTCTATGGCCGGTCCAAGGCAGGGCCAGGGCTCTGAGTTCTGCCCTGTCTCCAGGCCACCAACAACACAGCTTTGTGCCACCTGAGAGCAATACTTTACCGGGGCAGACATCTAGGATCTGACCCTGATGGCCTTGAGCAAGATGGAGGGTCTGGAACACGACGAAGGTGAGCGCTTGGCTGTGGACTACGTGGAGGGGATTCTGCAGCCCACGCCCACCTGTGACACCTGGGAGCAGATCTGGAACTTCCAAGCCCGTCCTGACGATCTGCTCATCGCTACCTATCCGAAAGCAGGTAGGCACGGGGATGGGGGTGACCAAGAGGACAGTTAGGAAGGCTGCGGGGGGAAGATGCATCAATAACAAAAAAAAAAAAAAAAAAGGAACTGACCTGGATCCGAGTGGAAAGCAGTTTACTGGGCAGAGTGACAGAGCCAAGACAAATCACGAATGGAAACTGAAACCACACTAAAAATATTAAAACGACCTATCCCTCTTAAGAATTTAATTCTTCCTCTGATGCATGTGGGTTTTTTTGTTTGGTTGGTTGATTTTTAGTTGTTGTTTTTTAAGTTCCCTTGAAGGCAGTAAGTCAAACAGCTGAAAATAAACTGGCCAGACTTGTTGATTTACTTGTTCCCAGCGAAGGGCCCTTATAGCAGATCTTGTAAAGAGCTGCTGTGTGTGAGCTGGACAGGCGGGGGGTCGGGGGGCGGGCGGGGGGAGCTGATGTGGGGAGAGGGTGGGCGGCTTGGGATCTGCATTGCTCAGCTCCCAGGCTTCCCAGCTCCGGGTCCCAGAACATATGGAGATTCCCTGGCTAGGGGTCGAATAGGAGCTACAGCTGCCGGCCTATGCCAGAGCCACACGGGATCCGAGCCGTGTCTGCAACCTACACCACAGCTCCCGGCAACGCCAGATCCTTGACCCACTGATTGAGGCCAGGGATCAAACCCACATCCTCATGGATACTAGTTGGTAGCGTTTCTACTGCGTCACAACAGAAACTCTCCAGAACTGCTCTTAATTTCCACCCTCCCTGGTGGTATGTTGTGAACCTGCTTTCTTATTCCAATAATCAGCTTAATGAAGTTAGTGCAGAAACAAGACAAACTGAGCCCAGCCACAGCGTCGTAAACACTGGGGCCTGAGCTGGGAGAGGTGGTTCTGCAGCTACTTGCATGTACCTACATACAGAGAGAAAATGCGGTATTCAACTCACCCCCCACCCCCTACCCCTGCTCCAGTGCATACACTTCAATAAAGACTCTGCACACAGAGGGGCTCTCCACTCACCCTTCCATCAGTTTCATGTCAGCCCTGATCTTCTTTCTTTCTTTCTTTCTTTTTTTTTTTCTTTTTAGGGCCACACCCACGACATATGGAAGTTCCCAGGGGTCCAGTCGGAGCTGCAACTACTGGCCTTCATCATAGCCACAGCAACATGGGATCCAAGCCTTGTCTGCAACCTGCACCACAGCTCATGGTAACGCTGCATCATTAACCCACTGAACAAGGCCAGGGATCAAACCAGCATCCTCATGGACGCTAGTCTCGTTCATTACCACTGAGCCATGATGGGAACTCCCAGCCCTGATTTTCTGATCTTATCATGACCCTGTTCAGGATTAAACTTTTCTAATATGAATTTCTGCAAGTAACCACTGATGGGGAGCATATCTCACTACCTTAATTTCACCCACAACTCTACTTCATTATCATCACTGCAGGACAGTGTTTAAGTATTAGTAGGAGTTCCTGTCATGGCTCAGTGGTTAACGAACCCGACTAGGATCCATGAGGACGCAGGTTCGATCCCTGGCCTCGCTCAGTGGGTTAAAGATCCAGAATTGCTATGAGCTGTGGTGTAGGTCACAGATGCAACTCAGATCCCCTGTTGCTGTGGCTGTGGTATAGGCCGGCAGCTGTAGCTCCAATTCAGCTCCTAGCCTGGGAACTTCCATATGCTACTGGTGCGGCCCCAAAAAGCAAAATAATAATAGTAATAAAGGCTACACTGATTAGAGGGAAGAAGAAACAAGCACAGATGATGGATACGGTTTGTGGCATAACAGTAAATGCTAAACAGTAATTCAGTAGTAATTCCTGAATAGTAAGTGACTAAGCGGGGACAAAAATGCTATAAAGTCAATGACCTCTTGAGTGTGAGCTGAGAATCCACCCACTCACCTGGGAACCAGCCCCTAGTTAGCCCCCAAGTGGTAAAATCAGAGTAAACACACAAGACTAGTACAACCAGCTCAAACTGCCTTTGAGTCCAAAGCTAAAGAAATACTGACGCAGAGTTCCCATCCTGGCACAGCGGAAACGAATCCAACTAGGAACTATGAGGTTGAGGGTTCAATCCCTGACCTCACTCAGTGGGTTAAGGATCCAGTGTTGCCCTGAGCTGTGGTGTAGATCACAGACCTGGCTTGGATCTTGTGTTGCTATGTCTCTGGAGCAGGCCACCAGCAACAGTTCCAATTAGACCCCTAGCCTGGGAACCTCCATATGTTGTGAGTGTGGCCCTAAAAAGACAAAAAAGGCCAAGAAAAGAAAAGAAATACTGGTGCTTTGTCCTGCAACAAAAGAACTGATGCCAGAAAATTACAGAGATCACCTCGGAGGACAAAATGCCATTGCTTCCCCTGTTCTAACCCACAGCCCCCGTGGGCGTCCAAGTGCTGGCCAGCAAGCACGAGAAAGGCTCTAGCAAGGAAATCCGCTGGGAAGCTCAGCCCCACCCAGGACTCAGGGCTGCCCCAGAACTGCCCAACGCGGTCTTGCTCTGAGGTCTGGCCCGTCCGGTCTTTTCCCAGGGCCTCAGGGCAGGTGCGGGCCGAGCTGGGCACCAAGGCGCCCCCTGGTGGTGGCGGCGGGGTGGGGCGCGCGCAGCTTCTGGGTTGAGGCTGCAGCGGCAGAACGCAGAGCGGCCTCTGCACCTTGTCTACCGGGTTGGGGCTGCTTTCCCAGCCTCCACATCCCGCCCTCCAAACCTCAGATGGAAATCAAACCTCAGCGCCTTCAGAACCTCAGAAGCAAGGGAGCCCACCACTGCACCTTTCAGCCTTTCAGGGAAAATCGAGGAAAGTGTGAAAATGAAGACTAAGCCCTAATCATCCGTTTGTTCATTCGGCCAACGAGTCACGAGAGCCTCCTGTGTAGCAACGCCACGCCCAGTACTTGGGAAGAAGTCTGAACTACACAGGATTACTCTCCACATCAGTAGTCTGACGACAAAGACGATCATTCTGCCTTTCTTTTTCTTTTCTTTCTTTCTTTTTTTTTAATGGCCACACCCTTGGCATAGGGACTTTCCCCCGCCAGGCATGAATCTGAGCCGCAGCTGTGACCTATACCAGATCCTTTAACCCACTGTGCTGGGCTTAAACCAAACACGCACCTCCCTAGCGACCTGAGCCCTTGCAGTCAGAGTCTTAACCCACTGTACCTCAGTGGGAACTCCCCCGTTCTGCCTAAGAGCAAGGCAGCTAACTCTACAGCATGACAATCATAATGAATGGTTGGGACAGAAAGAAAAACGAATTTAGGGAGTTCCCTGGTGGCCTAGTGGTTAAAGATTAGATGTTGTCACTGCTGTGGCACGGGTTCAATCCCTGGCCCAGGAATTTCTGCATGCCACAGTGGCAGCCAAAAAAAAAAAAAAGAAAAAAAAGAACTGTATATTTATGACTCTAACCCCCTGAGCAAGGCCAGGGATCGAACCTGCATCCTCATGGATACTAGTTGGGTTCATTACTGCTGAGCCACTACAGGAACCCCCAAATCGGAGTCTTTGTTCAAAAAAGCTATTTGATGATCACACATGATGTAAATAAAAAAGGATGTTTTCTGAATTCCCTTATAAGCCTCTTCCCTCCTCCTCTTTCCTGTGGAATAAGGAACAACCTGGGTGCAGGAGATCGTGGACTTTATACAAAGTGAGGGTGATGCTGACAGATGCCATCGAGCACCCATCCATGATCGATTTCCCTTCATCGAGTGGAAAATCCCATTCCTGGAATCTGGTGAGTACCTGACCACAGCCCGAAGCACACACAAGCAGCCAACAGCCCTCTCAGAATGGGGGTGTTCAGAGGTCTTCCTGACTTTGTCTTTGCACCATCTGCCATTGCTGTACTCTGGACATTTTCTTTCTTTCTTTTTTTTTTTGCTTTTCTTTTTCGGGGCCCCACCGCAGCATATGGAAGTTCCCAGGCTAGGGGTCAAATCAGAGCTACAGCTGCCAGCCTACACCACAGCCATAGCAATGCCAGATCCAAGCCGCATCTGTGACCTACACCACAGCTCACGGCAATGCCAGATCCTTTACCCACTAAGCGGAGCCAAAGATCAAACCAGCGTCCTCATGGATCCCGGTCGGGTTTGTTACCACTGAGCCACGATGGGAACGCCCAGACGTTTTCCAATCAGGCTACTGTTGTATAAAAGTTAAATTTCTGATTCTCCAATTAGAAACTAATTTCTCTCCACAAGGATGAGCCTACGTAAAATAATCTGATGCTGGAAGGGTTTGAATCTTTTAGGTTCTTATTTATTAGGCTTATTGTTAAGGTTAAAAATTGCTCTAGCCAAAAAACACATTCATAGGCCAGAAATGTTCCCTCAGATGAGAGCTAAGGATAGTTGCAGGTGGCCTGGAACTATTCCTAATGCACTAATAACAATGTAGCAAGATTCTGAAGCAAATAGAGAAAAATCTTGGCAAGTGATTAAAATAAACTTTGCAGGCTTGGAACAAGCAGAAGCAATGCCCTCCCCACGGACCCTGAAGACGCACCTCCCCATAGGCTTGCTCCCCCCATCCTTCCTGGAGAAAAACTGTAAGGTAAAGAGCCCAGGGGTGTCAGGGTGGACCCCTCAGGATGACCTCAGAGTGGTCACACTCAGCCAGTTTCCTCTTAAAACACTCCACTTGTTAAATAAAAAAAGAACCCACCTTGTCACATAGTCGACATGCAAATGGATATGAATCTCTGTATCACCCCAAAGCCCAATCACAGAAACACAGCATCAGAAATAAAATCCATGTGTATGGAGTACACCTCCCCAACAAAGCTGTCCACAGGGCTAATCCTGGGTTTGCTTCTCCCCTCCCCCCACCTTCCCAGATAATCTACGTGGCAAGAAACCCCAAGGACAACATGGTGTCTTATTACCATTTCCATCGGATGAATAAGGCTCTTCCTGCTCCAGGAACCTGGGAAGAGTATTTTGAGAGTTTTCTGGCTGGGAAAGGTGAGAGGGCTCTTCTTCCTTCCTTTCTTGGAATCTGAAAACCCTCCAAAACGAAGGCGTCACATCACTTCTCCCCACAGCAGAGGCTCCGCCTTTTTACCGTGCGGGAGCCCCGGGGTGACCTTGCCTCTTCAGGACCCTCCCACGGGTGACTCTGCATCCCCTGTTTCTCATCCCTCCTGCAGTGTGCTGGGGCTCCTGGTACGACCACGTGAGGGGCTGGTGGGACGCCAAGGACCAGCACCGCATCCTCTACCTCTTCTATGAGGACATGAAGGAGGTGAGGGCATGCGGCCGCCGAACGTGCTCCCACATGACTTAAAACATCTAAGCCATGACCCCATCAGGGACTCACCAAGAGAAAGGGGGCCCAGGAGATGCTGCATTTCACTGGCTGCAGCCTTCGCTGCATCAGAGCGCACCTGGGGTGTCCTGAGCATCTGTGTCACACACTCTCACCTGCAGCTTCCTGGTGCTTGGGGGGGTACCGGCCACCATTTCCTTATAGGCAGGGGGTGGCAAAAATGAGTGATGCCTTTTTTTTTCCCCCTTGCGTGTATATTTTCTAACTCTGTTCAGAAGGTAAAAAAAAATTCTAGCACATTTTTGGTTTTCTCATTGATACCTGAGGAACCTCATAGGTTTTTTTGGTTTATCTCTTTTTCTATACCTATATTAATATTATCAAATTCCTATACCTCAGCTAGGTCTGGCTGCCAACTTTTTTTTGGTTTTTCCTTTTTAGGTCCGCACCCATGGCACATGGAAGTTCCCAAGCCAGGGGCCGAATCAGAGCTGCAGCTGCCAGCCTATGCCAGAGCCACAGCAACACCAGATCCAAGCCGCATCTGTGACCTACACCACAACTCATGGCAACACTGGATCCTTAACCCACTGAGTGAGGCCAGGGATCGAACCCACATCCTCATGGATACCAGTCAGGTTCATTTCCACTGCACCACATCAGGAAGTCCAGGAACATCATAGTTTTAAGAAACAGTTTAAGAAATTATGGTGCACTGGAAAATGCTAATGATTTAGAATCAAAATTCTTTTTTTTTTAAATCTTCTTTCAACTGATTTAGGTTAATTTTTATTTGACTCTGTATCTTTATTTTGGCCATGTCTGCAGCATGCAGAAGTTCCCCAGAGCAGTGACAATGCCAGATACTGAACCCATTGAGTCACCACGGAATTCCTAGAATTAAAATTCTTGAATCCGGAGTTCCTGATGTGGTGCAGTGGGTTAAGAATCCAACTACAGCAGTTTGGGTGGCTGCAGAGGTATGGGTTCAAACCCCAGCCTGGCGAGGTGGGTTACAGGATTCAGTGTTGCTATAACTGAGAGTAGGTTGCAGCTGTGGCTTGGATTCAATCCCTGGCCCAGGAACATCCATATGCAGTGGGTGTAGCCATTTAACAAAAAAAACCTTTTTTTTTTTTTCTGTCTTCTTTCAGGACTGAACGCTCGGCATACGGAGGTTCCCAGGCCAAGGGTCAAATTGGAGCTATAGCTGCCAGCCTGTGCCACAGCCACAGCCACAGCCACAGCAATGGCAGATCAGAGCCGTGTTTGCGACCTACACCATAGCTAATGGCAATGCCGTACCCTTAACCCACTGATGGGAGCCAGGGATTGAACCTGCATCCTCGTGGATACTAGTTGGATTCCTTAACCACTGAACCATGATGGGAACTCCAGAAAAAACATTCTTGAATCCACGTTCTGGCTTACTGCCCGACGGCAATTATTCTTGGTGAAGACACAATACCTTAGACTTAGTTTCCTTAAATGCAAAAAGGAAACAGCAAGATACACTCCAAAATCTGTTACAAGGACTAAATGAGATGGTGTCACAGAATTTACTGTAAAAGGTACAGTAAACCTACTACTGAGTACATTCCCTAACTCCACTGAATCCAGGGATCTAGACAGAATTTCAATCTCTGTCCTTGAATTTACTATTGAAAGCCTGGTTCTCTAAAGGCCCTTCTCAGGAGTTCCCATTGTGGCTTAGTGGCTAAGGAATCCAACTAGTATCCACTAGGCTTTATCTAGTGCCCACAAAATAGCAAAAGAGTGAGCAACACAGAATCATTTTTCTACGTTTTTCATGAGATACAGTCAGCATGTAACATTATCTGTTTCAGGTGGTTTGATATTTTACACTGAGAAATGATCACCATGATCAGCTAGTTCACATCCATCACCACACACAGTTACAAAACACTTTTTTTCTTTTTCTTTTTTTAGGGCTGCACCCATGGCATATGGAGGTTCCCAGGCTAGACGTCAAATCAGAGCTGTAGCTGCCAGCCTACCCCACAGCCACAGAAACACCAGATCCCTGACCCATTGAGCAAGGCCAGGGATCAAACCTGCGTCCTCATGGATGCCAATCTGATTCGTTTCCGCTGAGCCACAGTGGCAACTCCTTTTCTTGTGATAAGAACTTTTAAGATCAACTCTCTCAGCGATTTTCAAATACACAGTACAGTGTTTTTAATTATAGTCGCCACATTGTCTACGACATGCCAGGGTTTATTTATCACACAATTGCAAGTCTGGACATTTCGACCCCCATCACCCCCTTTGCCCTCTGATCTGGGTGTTTTTAAACAGCTAGGTTGTTCCATGTCTAGGATTCTCAGACTATGATTAAAGGGCTAGCAGGACCATCCACACAGCTCTCAGTGTTTACTTGGTACAGAAATTCTCTCCCTTGTGTTTACTTGGTACAGAAATGTGAAGACACAACAGAGGGTACCAAAAAAGTACACAACAGGACAGAAGGAGACTCTGGCCCCACCTAGGCACTACTGCAGCTCTTAGAGTTGTCTCGTCATAGAATTCTAGATACAGCTACTCAGTTAAGGAACAGCACGGCAGGACGTTGTACATTATAAGGAAGGGTTTGCTCTTTTATGACTGGATGTGACAAACAAGGGGCGTGATAACAGGTGCTATTAAGCTCCGACCAGGGGAAGTCCACGTAGGGCACGTTTGCCCACATCCATGTCAGAGGAAGTGCTCTTTGGTTGGGGCAGATCCTAATGTGTTAGGAATGCCCGGAATAAACTTTGCTTAAATAGGCAGTCTAGCCTCAGAGTCCCCAAATCCCTTTTAAATGTTTCTATACTCATGTTCTGGATGTTCCCCTGACTGTGGTCAGTCAAAGCTCACAGTTCTCAGTACTGTTACTGATTCTCAGTCTGTGCGGCAATTAAATTAAGCACTTTGAGGAGTTCCCTTGTGGCTCAGTGGGGTAAGGGCCTGGTGGTGCTGCAGCTGTAGCACAGGTCACAGCTACAGCTCGGATTCTTCCCTATGCCACAGGCGCAACCATAAAAAAAAATACATAAATAAAATAAACTATTGTTTATTGATATAAATTATCTTATATCAAGTCTTTTCTTTTGACCCTGGTCACAGAACCCAAAGCGTGAAATCCAGAAGCTGGCAGAATTTGTTGGAAAGAGTCTAGATGATGAAATTCTGGATAAAATCATCCATCACACTTCATTTGACGTCATGAAGCAGAACCCAATGGCAAACTACTCGTCAGTTCCGGCTACATTCATGAACCACTCTATTTCTCCATTCATGAGAAAAGGTTTTTATGTTTCTTTTAGCCATAATCTTGAAAGGATCATACAATATTTCAGAGTATGTGGGGAATTTCTTTTCTATAGATAAGAAAAATAAGATCTATAATAAATGATTCCAGGGAAAGATGCACAGGTGAAATGAAAGAACCACAGGTGAAATGAAATCAATGTTTAGCCACGACTGGACAGTAAGGCTAAGACTGGACAGTTGGTCTTGGCCACTAAGCCCTACTCTTTATTCTCATATGCCCTCTGGAGTTCTGGCCCGTAAGGTGAAAATACATAGAATTAAGTCAGATGGGGCAAAGAATCAGAGGGCGTTAAGCTATCAGAGAGATCTCTCATTCAAAAATACTTACCGAGGAGTTCCCATCATGGTGCAGTGGAAACGAATCCGACTAGTATCCATGAGGATGCGGGTTCGATCCCTGGCCTTGCTCAGTGGGTCAGCAATCAGGCATTGCTGTGGCTGTGGCATTGGCTAACAGCTACAGTTCCGATCTGACGTCTAGCCTGTGAACTTCCATATGCTGCGGGTGCAGCCCTAAAAAAAAAACAAAAATAGTTACTGAGTGGCTACTCTGTGCCAGGCACTGTTGCAGCAAATGCTCAGTGCAGTGAATAAAATACACGAAAATTCCTGCCCTTGTGGAAATTATGTTCTAGCCATAAGCAAATCAACAACAACAAAAAATTACACAGGATGGGAGCTGCTAGTAAGCCCAGTGGAAAGAAAGCAATCTGGGGAGCTAAAAGGGACTGCGGGAGAGAACTGGGGGGTTCTTCCTTCCTTTCTCAAAACTGCACCTTGTGCCCTTCTGGAAGTGAGGAGGCCACAGGCTCAAGCCCCGACCAAGCTGTGATGGAGCAGGAGGGCGGGAGGGAAAGACACAAGAGGCCTCAGACCTGATGCTCACAAGGCAGTGTCTCCTCTGTCTCACGAACCAGACTGGAGATCCCTCCTCCTTCAGAAGGGGACAGTGCCAGGCCAGGGGCACATGGTCTGTCTGGCTTCTGCCCCTCCTGGAAGGTGGCATAGAAGCCCTCACACAGGAGCAGGAGAACAGAAAACCCAAATCCCCCAGTGGCACTGACACCTGCAACCCACCCCCACCCCCACCCCTGCCTGTGACCATTTCAGGGACCGTGGGAGATTGGAAGAATCACTTCACTGTGGCCCAGAATGAGCGGTTTGACGAAGACTACAGGAAGAGAATGGCCGACACCACGCTGACCTTCCACTTCCAACTGAAAAAGAGCCAGATTCAACCGGTGTAAACATTGATGCCTCAGACCACAGGACAGTGGCTTTGTGGGGTCAGAGTCATGCTTCTTGTGATGGAGCGGGGGTCAAGGACAGGTGGGAGGGACCTTACAATCACATAGTTAAGCTTTCCACAGATCATGTGCTCATTAACATAAAAATGCTTCCATCCTCACATAAGAATACACTAAAGTTTGCAGAGTAAGGGTTGGCTCAAGCTTTTTTAAAATGCAGAACTAAAATGTGTAGATAATTAGTATTTCTTCCAGCAATATCTTGGCAGCCAAGTAACTACCGAGTGACTCTGTTTCCCCATAGAACTTTCGAACCACTCCAGGCTCCTAACTGTGTGCTTCATCCCCATCTCTCATCACAGCCTCTGGACCTAACTGGACTCATTACCTCTTCCCCCCCCCCGCCCCCCACCCCGCCACCCACCTTGCCCCGGCCAAGGCTACAATACATCCTGGAGTCACATCAAGACTCAGCTCCCTCCCGCGACTCTGCAATCATACTCTAATCCATCAGTGATATCTGTCCATTTTACTTCCAGGAAGTCTCATTTCTACAGCCATCCTTCTGGTTCAGAAGCCTTTCCCTGGTGCCCAAAAACTACCTAACTCATTCTCCATTCATCGGACATCCCCCAAGGTTATTTTCCCCAGACAAGACTCATTATATTTCTCTTTAGCTCAGGGTCCTTCAATGATTCAGAATGTTCACTGCCTGGAAGAGAAATCCCACGCTTTTTAGCCATCAATTCAAAGGCAGCGACAGCCATACAGCATGGTCGATTCTATCTACTTTCCAGCTGGATTTCATCCCACCAGGCACCTCCAGACTCTGGCACATGGAGCCACTCACTGGTCCCAAGCACATCTTGCAGGTTCCCAGCCTCGTAGTTTTATTTTCACCCTACCATTTTTTTTTCCTCTCTCTTTTTAGGGCTGCACCCACGGCATATGGAAGTTCCTAGGCTAGGGGTCAAATCAGAGCTGAAGCTGCAGCTGCCGGCCTATACCACAGCCACAACAATGCAGAATCCAAGCTGCATCTGCCACCTATGCTGCAGCTCACAGCAACACCGGATCCTTAACCTACTGAGTGGGCCAGGGGTCGAACCTGCATCCTCATGGATACTAGTCAGGTTCTTAACTGACTGAGCCACAGCGGGAACTCCTCACCCTGCCTCCTCTTGACAAGTCCTGTCCTTTCTTCCTACCTACCCAACACACCACATGCTCAACATCTAGCCCAGGCCTGGCCTCCTGCCTTCCCACCAATCCTGCAGCCTGAAGAGACCATCTGCTATTGCTAAGTCCTTTAGAACAATTTTTAATATAATTTTTCTATGCTTATATGCTTAGTATAATTCTATGCTATAATGCTTAGTATAATTTTTCTATACTTAAGATTAAAGTGTATCATGGTATCTCATATATGTCTATATTGTCTCTTTTGTGATTATCTAAATTTTCATTTGTTTATTTTTTCTCCAAGATAGAGACATTGCTAGATACTTCACTGTATACCACACAGCAAACAATATGCTCAAAAATAAGTAACTGAAATACTACATCAGACAAAAAAACCTAAAAAGCCACCTTTGCATATTCTAAGCAGTCCTCATAACAGCTGTCACCTATGGTTGTGCTGTGTTAGCTACTAGCTGCATGTGGCTATTTAAACTAATTAAAATTCAAAAAGATCCATGCACTATTCACAATAGCCAAGACATGGAAACAACCTAAATGTCCATCTACAGAGGAATGGATGAAGATGTGATATATGTACACAATGGAATATTACTCAGCCATAAAAAGAGCAAAATAATGCCATTTGCAGCAACAAGGATGGACCTAGAGGATATTACACTACATGAAATAATTAGACAGAGAAAGACAAATGCTGTACCAGTTCAGTTACATGTGGAATATAAAAACCAAAACAGAACAAAACAGAAATGGGCTCACAGCTACAGAATGTCATGTACAGCATAGGCAATATAGTCAATAATATTGCAATACATTTATAGGGTAATAGATGGTCACTAGACTTATTGTGGTAATCCAACTTCAATGTATGTAAATGTCAAACCACTCTGTTGAGCACCTGAAACTCATATAATATTGTACGTCAACTATATTTCAATTTAAAAAAAGAAAAAAATCTGGTTATTTTTAAGTACATAATGTTGGGCTAACATAAGTCTCTATTAACTTTAGAATAAATAATTACATTTTTAAATGTTTAGGCTATTACAGTGAAATACTAAATGAAAATAATAAAATTCATTCACAAATTTCTTTTTAATTAAAAAAAAATTGGAGGAGTTCCAGCCATGGCAGGTGGGTTAAGATTCCAACAGTATAGGCTCAGGTTGCTTGTGGAGTTGTGGGCTCAGTCCTGACACAGTAGCTTAAGGATCCAGCATTGCCACAGCTGTAGCATAGGTTGGCAGCTGCGGCTCAGGTTCAGGCCCTGGCTGGGGAACTTTCATGTGCCATGGGAGTGGCCATGAATTTTTTTTTTTTTTTTTTTTTTTTTGCTTTTTAGGGCCACACCTGCAGCATATGGAGGTTCCCAGGCTAGGGATCTATTTGGAACAATAGCTGTAGGCCTATGCCACACCCCCAGAAACGCCAGAACCAAGCCACATCTGTGACCTACACCACAGCTCATGGCAACACGGGATCCTTAACCCACTGAGTGAGGCCAGGGATTGAATCTGTACCCCTGATGGATACTAGTCAGATTCGTTTCTGCTGCACCACAATGGGATCTCCTAAAAATTTTTTAAATTTAAAAATAAGGAGTTCTTGGTGTTCCAATCGTGGCGCAGTGGTTAACAAATCTGACTAGGAACCATGAGGTTGCAGGTTCGATCCCTGGCCTTGCTCAGTGGGTTAATGATCCGGATTTGCCGTGAGCTGTGGCGTAGGTCACAGATGCAGCTCGGAACCCGTGTTGCTGTGGCTATGGTGGAGGCTGGTTGGCCACAGCTCCGATTGGACCCCTAGCCTGGGAACCTCCATATGCCACGGGAGCAGCCCTAGAAAAGGCAAAAAGACAAAAAATAAAATAAAATAATAAAAATTAATTAATTAAAATAAGGAGTTCTTGTCATGGCTCAGTGGTTAACAAATCCGACTAGGAGCCATGAGGTTTCCGGTTGGATCCCTGGCCTTGCTCAATGGGTTAAGGATTTTGCGTTGCCGTTGCCGTGAGCTGTGGTGTAGGTTGCAGATGCAGCTCAGATCCTGTGTTGCAGTGTCTGTGGTGTAGGCCAGTGGCTACAGCTCTGATTAGACCCCTAGCCTAGGAACCTCCATATGCCACGGGTGCTGCCCTAGAAAAGACAAAAGATAAAAATAAATTTAAAAATAAATTGGAGCTCCCAGGCGACTCAACGGGTTATGAATCCGGCAATGTCACTGCTGTGGCTCTGGTTACAGCTGTGGCTTGGGTTCAACCCCTGGACCAGGAACTTCCACGTGCCATGGGCATGGCCAATAAGTTAATTAATTAACTAAACTTAAAAATAAGATATGTGGAGGCAGAGAGCAGAACTGTGGTTCCCAGGGACTGGAGGTGGAGGAACTCGGAGGTATTGTTCAAAGGGTATGGAGCTACAGTTAGCAGGATGGGCAAGTCTAGAGATCTGATGACAACAGTTAATAAGATTGTAATGAATACTGGAAATGGCCAAGAAAGTAGATTTCACACACCAACTCTGCAACTGTCTGTGGAGGAGGTGCGTTAACTAGTGTGACTGCAGTGATCGTTTTGCTACGTGTATACATCAAATCAACAGGTACACCTTACACATACACAATTCTTGTTAGAAATGAAATTTTTAAAAATTAAAATAAAATAGGAGTTCCCGTCATGGCTCAGTGGTTAATGAACCCGACTAGTATCCATGAGGACAAGCGTCTGATCCCTGGCCTCAATCAGTGGGTTAAGGATCCAGCATTGCCATGAGCTGTGGTGTAGGTTGCAGATGCAGCTCAGGTCCCGTGTTGCAGTGTCTGTGGTGTAGGCCAGTGGCTACAGCTCCGACTGTACCCCTAGCCTGGGAACCTCCATATGCCGCAAGGGCAGCCCTAAAAAGACAAAAAAACTAAAAATAAATAAAATTAAAATAAACCAGACCCTGTTCCGTAGCATTGTTTTATTTTCTCTGTAACTCTTTATCTCTGTTAAATTAATAGTTTATGTGCTTAGAGTTCCCATTGTGGCTCAATGGTAATGAAACCAAGTAGGATCCATGAGGATGTGGGTTTGATCCCTGGCCTCACTCAGTGCCTTAAGGATCCAGAGTTGCCATGAACTTCAGTGTAGGTCACAGACACGGTTTGGATTCTGTGTTGCTGTGGCTGTGGTGTAGGCCAGCAGCTGCAGCTCCAATTGAACTGCTAGTCTGGGAAACTCCACATGCCACGGGTGCGGCCCTAAAAAGACAAAACGAAAAAAAGTTTGTGTGCTCATAACCTGTCTCTAGCACTAGTTGAGCACTGAGACTTCTGTCTTTATCACAGCTGTACTCCTTGCTGCTTGGTGCATGGCAGGTGCTTTGTAAATGTCTGTGGGCTGAAGGATCCACAGCAGCAGTGCCTCCTCCTTCTCCTGTGCCCACCCAACCTGAAGTCTCTACCAATTAACCAGCAGCTGCAGCGTGTGCTTAGCTTCTGAGTGACAGGAAATGCAGGCTGACCTCCTCACCCCTCTACTGGCTACAGGGGCTTGGAGGGGACCAGTGCACAGCTGCTACGTATCTGCCTGATGACCTGGTGGCTGGAATCTTCCCTTGGGCTTGAATCACTCGTGTCTAGTTTCTTTGCCATTTATCTGGAAATAGGTGGAGAGGGTCTGAACTTCACCTAACAGACCCTGGCCTGGATCATGTGACTCCCCTGACCATGTCCTGGTCTCCAGATGGGGCTAAAAACCACCATATTCAAAAGCAGCAGGAGGGAGTTCCTGTCATGGCTCAGTGGAAACGAATCTGACTAGTATCCATGAGGACGTGGGTTTGATCCCTGGCCTTGTTCATTGGGTTGAGGGTCCGTTGTGGCTGTGAGCTGTGTCATAGGTAGCAACTCATATTTAGCAGTGCTGTGGCTGTGGAGTGGGCCAGTGGCTACAGCTCTGATTTGACCCCTAGCCTTGGAACTTCTGTGTGCCAAGCAAAAAATAAAAATAAAAAAAATAATAAAAAAAAATAACAGGAGTTTCAGGAGACCACTGTTCTTCTGACACCTTAGGGATGAATCAATCTGAACACATCTTATTTTGAACCAAAATCGATCCTATAACAATAGAGAATCTGAAATGATCAGACCTAAATCTCAACTTGGAATTGTTAAAGAAATGAGACTGTAACTGCGATTTTTTTTTCTTTTTTTTTTTTCTTGCTTTTTAAGGCCGCACCTGCAGCATTTGGAGGTTCTCAGGCTAGGGGTCAAACCAGAGCTGCAGAATCCACAGCCACAGCAATGTGGGATCTGAGCTGCATCTGCGACCTACACCACAGCTCACAGCTACACCAGATCATTTAACCCATGGAGCAAGGCAAGGGATCAAACTGCATCCTCATGGCTACCCCTGAGCCACAACAGGAACTCCATGTGACTTCTTGTAAGTTCCTTTAGCTTGACAAAGGTCTCTGTGGTTTTACCTCATGTGAATAGAATCAAGTCCTTAAGGGCTGTGAACGAGGTGCTCTGAGATGTCTATAGAATTCATGGATTCAAGATAATTATCTAAATTTATAATTATCTAATAAATACATCTCTGAGACCATCACATGATTTTTTCATCCTCATATAAGGATACATGGCATACCAAGAGTAAACTTTGCATACCAAGTTTGCTTAGAAAAAAATAATAGTATCTGGATATCCAGCACACAATGGCCAAATCTTTGGGAAAAGGGGTTTGCCTGCTGTTACCTTATTGAGGGACCACTACCCTTATTCTTGCCGTGCCCCCTTCATCTCATACAGAAAGGGGAAAATGCTACAAAGCCCTTTATGTTAATAGATAAAACAAATATCCCTGTAGTTTCAATTCTAAGTCTACTCAAAACCTGGAAAAAATTGGTTGGTGATCTTAGGTTCTGTTATGCTGATAGGTCTCTACATCAATTAATTGACTCAAGTATTCATGGAGTGTGCAGGCTACGTACAAGGCATAGACTTGATGGAGAAAAGGCAACAGAAAGTTCTCTTTTCCTCCAAAAGCTGCTCGAATTCTTGAGTTTTACCAATATCACCTGTCAATCCATTTAGTCATTCATCCTTAATGGTATTTGCTGCCACATAAACATTAACAACTTCGGCGGCTCTTACGAATTACATAACTTTTCTAAAAAACTATCTGATTATTTTCTAGTCCTGAAGGTCACTCATTTTAAAACCCTGCATAGTGTCCAAATTTATGGACATTTTCTGAAGCCAGCTCATTATAGAGGGATGTTTTGCACAAGCTGGCAAACTTTTCCTCCCCAGACACGCATAAGGCTGTTAGAAGTGACAGCAAATGCCAGGCTCATGGCTCACTGAACAGAGGGAATGTCCTGGCTCCCGTATCACAACTTTGTCCTGTGACCTCCCAGCTCGGCCTGTCCTCCGGCCACCTCCCTCCTCTAAGCCAGCATGGCTGACACTCTTCAGTCTTGTTCAAAGTCACTGCCACTAAAGGGAAGTGCCAACGCAGGTCCCAAACCTGCCTGTCTACCTAGGGGGACTGGGCTGCTCACTGTCCAGGGGGAGGACCAGCGTCCAGGCCACATGGGAAATGGTGCTCCTGCTCTGTGGTCACCCATCCCTGCCAGGAGCAGCACCCTTGTCCCCTCAGCCACCTGCAGCCACAGGGACAGCCGGAGCATCAGTTCTGGGTTAAGGACGTTTGGGGGAACTGACAGGGGATGAGGGGACGGATGAGGGGACAGGTGAGGGACAACTGAGGGACACAAGAGGGCCCAGGAGAAGGTCAGGTAAGGAGGCAGGAGAGGGGACACCTGAGGAACAGGAGAGAGGGACAGGTGAGGAGAAGGAGAGGGTGTGGCTGAGGAACAGGTGAGGCAAAGAGAGAGGACAGATGAGGCACAGGAGAGGGGACAGATGAGGGACCGGTGAGGGACAGGTGAGGGGGACAGGCGAGGTACAAGAGCGGACACCGAGACTTGGGCTGCTGCCTGAGCCCGGGCGCAGCCCCCACAGCCCGCGTCTCGCGCAGGGACCCGCCCATGGGTCCGCCCCGCGCCCTCGAGAACAGGCCCGGTGGGGGCGGAGCGGGGCGCGCCCGGGGAGCCACCTCCCGAGGCGGAAGCGGAAGCGCCTGCGTGGCCGGGCCGCTGCTGTGGAGACGCGGGGGCGGGGCCGGCGGAGAAGCGCGACCTTTGACCCGCGGCCGGGCTCCCTCAGCGGCGGCGGCGGGCGGAAGTGCCGGCTGCGTGCTGCCATGGAGGTAACGTGCGGGGAGCGGGCTGAGGGTCCAGGGCTGAGGGACCCCCGCCGTCCCCCGCGCCGCCAGCCCTGTTCTGCAAGACATCCTCTGAGCGCCGGGGGTTTCGTTTTGTTTTGCAGGATCCTGCTCACGATGGGGTGGCCTCACCAGCCACTCCTGGGACCGGGAGATACAAGGTGACTGGCGGGGGTCGTGAACTGGAAACGCTCAGGGGAGGGGGGACTGCGTGGCCCGGGCGGGGGTGGGTCTCAGCTTAACTGACACATAACCGTTTCGTTCCTCCTTTTCCGTTTCTGAGTTTCCTGGTGTGACTAGCAGACTTTTTGTTTACTTCCTGCAACTGTTTAGCACCTGGAGATTCTGCAGCTTTGCAAACATGAAACCCAGATGGTCTAATAAATTAATAAATGAGGGTCTGTGGGGGTGGACATAGCAGTGACGTGGGAAGAGTCGAGGGCTCCATTCTGCAGGCTCCTCCTGTGATGTGAAAAGACAGTTGAATTAGGTCGTTTTTATGGCCTGTACAGCGTTTTACGTTCAATCATAGTGACTTATTGCTAAGTTTTATTGCTCCATACTTCAGTTTAAGTTCCAGACACTCGCCCTAACATTTTACTTCGTTTAAGCTTCATGGCAACCATGGGATAAATACTGTTGTGTTCCCAACTTAACAGATAAGAAAACTGAGCCCGCAGGGGTGAAGTAATTTTCCCTGATTTTTTTTTTTTTTTTTAGTTAAAGCCTAGATGCAACGTGATTCATCTTGTTGCTGCACTTATGCTTACATATTTTCAGAAGGCCAAAGACTTCTTTCAGTCTTGCATAGGACGAAATGATTTTACAGACCTAAGAAACTTTAAGTAGAATTAGTCCCATTCCCCTAATTTTGCAATAAAGGAAATTGAAACCTGCAAGCTATCTTAAGCTGGAGCAAGGATATCTGTAATGGAAGAGGCTATGTGCTGTTTTTTACATTTCATAGGAGTTGCTTAACTCGTAATTATTGAATTAAACTTGCATTCAGTTATTCTTATAAAAAATGTGGTGTTTAGTTGACATAAAGATTTATTCAGTAGAATATTTTTTTATTTTTAGGCAGACTTGATGTTTCTTTTTTGTGGTATAGTAGAAACATGAATTATAACAAATTGGTAACATCCTGTGTCTTTCAGCTGGAAACATTGCCCAAGGAAGATCTTATCAAATTTGCCAAGAAGCAGATGATGCTAATACAGAAAGCTAAATCAAGATGTACAGGTATCGGCGTGAAAATATTTATCTTGATCTCAACCTTACTTAATCATGGTTATAAATACTGGGGTTTTTAAAAATTTTTTCTTAATAATGATTTTTATTTTTTCCCTTATAGCTGGTTTACCATGTTCTGTCAGTTTTCTACTGTACAGCAAGGTAACCCAGTCACACATACATATATACATTTTTTTTCTCACATTATCATGCTACATTATAAGTGACTAGATATAGCTCCAGTGCTATACTGCAGGATCTCATTGCTTATCCATTCCAAAGGCAATAGTTTGCATCTATTAACCCCAGATTCCCAGTCCATCCCACTCCCTCCCCTTCCCCCTTGGCAACCATAAGTCTGTTCTCCATGTCCATGATTTTCTTTTCTGTGGAAATACTAGTTTTTTAATAGTACATTGGCTTGTTTTGTTTATCAGTGAGTCCAATAAAACCTTAGTGCAGTAGAATATATTATTATTTAACATTCTAACCATTTGCTTCTGTTATTTTTTATTATCTCTCATCATTCAACTGCAGTTACCTTTGAATTAGTAAAATAAAAGTCAGGGAGGAAGATTTCAAAAAGCAGTTTGTTGGAGTTCCTCTTGTGGCTCAGCAGGTTAAGAACCCAACTAGTATTCATGAGGATGCAGGTTTGATCCCTGGCCTCGCTTAGTGAGTGAGTTTGTTAAAACCAGTCTGATAAAGTTAAACACTTTTGGAGTTCATGTCATGGCTCAGTGGTTAATCCGACTAGGAACCATGAGATTGAGTGTTCGATCCCTGGCCTCGCTCAGTGGGTTAAGGATCTGGTGTTGCTGTGAGCTGTGGCATAGGTTCAGATGCAGCTCAGATCTGATATTGCTGTGGCTCTGTTGTAGGCCAGTGGCTACAGCTCTGATTCAACCCCTAGCCTGGGAACCTCCATATGCCACGGGTGCAGCCCTAGAAAAAAACAAAACAAAACAAAACATAAAAAAGATTATGCAGTAAGAAGTTATTTAAAGCTGAAAAAAATACATTGTCTGAGATTTGCTTCTGAAATGTCAGGATGTGTGAGAAAAGAAGGGAAGGAGAATGTGAACATAGAGGTGGGGATGAAAGAAAATTGGCTATGTAATAATTGCTAAATCAAGACAGTAGAGCATGGAGATGAATCCTACTATTCTCTCTAGGTTTTTTTGTTTGTTTTGGAAATAATAAAAAGAAAGTAAAAGGTAATACTGGATGAAGTTAATGCTTTCTCAAAATATCAGCTGCTTCTTAAATTTATTCTAATTTTAGAGTGATTTTTTTAAAGAATTGTACTTATCACTTTAGCCAGTAATTATTTTCTTCGCTTTTAAACTAATATCTTTTTAAATTTTTTTAATAATTGTTTAGAACTGGAGAAAGAAATTGAAGAATTGAGATCAAAATCTGGAGGAACTGATAATATTATTAAGGTAATAAGACAGTTGTGGGTATTGCTTTAATTTTTATTTATTTACTTAGAGAAAATGCCTGATGCTAAATTCGATTTCTTTGAGGCCTATCAGCCTCCTTGAGTGCTCTCTGGCCTTTCTGTGCCTATTGTCCACTTTCTCTCTCTTTCTGTCCTTGGTTACACTTTTGGACTGTTAAAAAGAGGTAAATGACCTCCCTGTCCCTTCCTGTTCTGAGTGAGTATTACTTTCTGTCCTTTTCATCCCACACATCTGTAATTATGGTTATTGCCTCTATCTCAGTCCTGCTCCTCCCTCCTCCCCCACCCCCAAACCCAGCCACACTCAGGACTTTAATATAAATCTCTATCCCTGGACATGACTACTGACGCACATTTCACAGTTGAATTCTAGCTGTTTAGGGGAAAAAAATCTTCACCCATTTCCCTCGTCCTCTTCTGGCCAGCCAGTTGCAGCACTGTTTTAGGGGCCTTTTAACTTTAGAGTGTGTGTCAGACATCAGAGACCTGTTGTTCCTTTGGGATAATGCTGCTTTTTATCGTATTTCTCTTCATTTCTGTGGCTCCTTATTAAACACTTCCCGTCATACTTACCTTGATAACCCTGGAACTGGTCTTTCTCTTTTTAGTTCTACGTGCTCTTGTCAGATCAGAGAATTTTGTTTTTATCTTGTTATTCCCTGCTTAAGAACCTGAATTGCTTACGCTTACTTACATGCCCTTACCGTTGATTAAATGTTTCTCCTTCCCCCACTTGCCTAACCTTCTTTAAAGTTTCCTTGCTTCTCAAAGCTCTGTTGTAATCTTTTCCCTTGCTTTTCCCTATTTGTGATTTGAGTCTTGCTTTGATTCCACATTATCTTTTCTTCCAACTTGTGAGCCACGGACAATTGAGGGAGCCCCAGGAAGTGACTACAAGGAGACTCTAAGTCCCTGTGCATATCTTACGCCACCATTTTGTTCTTTTTTTAGCTAAAACAGTGTAAGAAGCGTGAATGGTATGCACAAGTAACATTTGGGTTCATAGTGTACTGATGGATTTAAGCACTGCTGGATTCATAATAATTTTATTTGGTCATTATGTAATTCCTGGTTAGTGACAGCCACTCGGTAGTTCATGAGTGTGGATTCTGGAGCCATACGCCCTGATTCAGATACTCGGACTCCTGCTCTGCCATGTACCAGCTATGTGACCATGGCTAAGTTTCTTCTTTCTCTGGACTCAGTTCCTCCAGGTGTAGGCTAAAGAGAATAATATGACACACTTTTCCTAGCGTCATTGTATTTTGTTAGTATGTGTACAGTACTTAGAGCTGAGTCTGTCATATAAGTACTCGATAATTGTCTTTTATTAACAGCATATATTACTTGGAGATATTTTATACAAACATGTGTACAAACAACACACACACTAAAAGGAGGTGTTTGTATTTGAAAAGAACACTGCAGAAGTTCTGTTCTTATTTTGTATCCGTTAACTCTTAGCCTTTAAAATACTTTTTTATACAGTTGCATTCCATAATTTTTTTTCTTTGTCTTTTTAGGGCCACACCCACAGCATATAGAAGTTCCCAGGCTAGGGGTTCAATTGGAGCTGTAGCTGCCGGCCTACACCACAGCCGTAGCAACACGGGATCCAAACTGAGTCTGCTAACTACACCACAGCTCAAGGCAATGCTGGATCCTTAACCCACTGAGGGAGGCCAGGGATCAAACCTGTGTCCTCATGGATACTAGACGCGTTCATTGACCACTGAGCCATGATGGGAACTCTGCATTCCAGAATATTTAAATACCTGTCTCTTATTTCCTCCTTATCATTGTATTCTTCCCTTCTGTCAAAATTACTCCTAAAGGTGACGGTGGCCAATCTTACCTTTTCAGGTTATTAATTTTAATATTAAAGCATGTTGTCCTGACCACTCAAGTCTCAGAAAGTAAAGGTTTGGTAAAGTTAAATGAGAATAAAATCTTTGGTTTCCAGACCTAAACAGAAAGTTACTTTGGGAAGTGAGCTGTGCATCTGTTATTCAGCTGCTATAAGATAGGTTTTCTGTTTCAGAGAGCTCATAACATACTGCAGTATAAAGTGTCCTCCATACCTCTGGAAGAGGGAAAAGACTTTCTTATTAAGTTTTAGCTTTTCATTGGGAAAGTACACTGGAAAAACAGCTCTGAATACAAAATTTCCTATTCTTCATAAAAATGTATGGCTTTTTTTGGAGTTCCCGTCGTGGCGCAGTGGTTAACGAATCCGACTAGGAACCATGAGGTTGCGGGTTCGGTCCCTGCCCTTGCTCAGTGGGTTAACAATCTGGTGTTGCTGTGAGCTGTGGTATAGGTTGCAGACGCGGCTCGGATCCTGCGTTGCTGTGGCTGTGGCGTAGGCCGATGGCTACAGCTCCGATTCAACCCCTAGCCTGGGAACCTCCATATGCCGCGGGAGTGGCCCAAGAAATAGCAGCAACAACAACAACAACAAAAGACAAAAAAAAAAATATGGCTTTTGACAAGTTTTAATTATTACAATATCTGGTAGTCATCTTCTGGTGCATTGAAATACATCTAAAGTTTCACTGCAAACCTGGCATATTTGACTTTTTAAAAAGAAGAATGCAAACCCATGTCAAAATTTGAAGCATATGCTATTATAGTGATCTTACATACGCTTCTTCCAAAGGTAGGAGGAAGGTGAGGATTGCAGGTTAAGATACAAAATTTCTGCAAAAGATTGTAAATCATCTATACTCTAATAAAATTTTTTCTTACAAAAGATAGGAAGTTTCTAGTACATGTCACTGGTTCTTTTCTCTTTGCTGAAATCAAATTTGTATTTCCCAGGAAATAACTCTCCCTTTTGTGGGAGTTCCTGTTGTGGTGCAGCAGAAACGAATCTGACTAGGAACCATGAGGTTGCGGGTTCAATCCCTGGCCTCACTCAGTGGCTTAAGGATCTGGCATTGCCTTGAGCTGTGGTGTAGGTCACAGACTCGGCTTGGATCTGGCGTTGCTGTGGCTGTGGTATAGGCTGGCAGCTGCAGCTCCAATTAGACCCCTAGCCTGGGAACCTCTGTATGCTATGAGTGCAGCCCTAAAAAGCAAAAAAAAAAAAAAAAAGAATAGTTAGAGTATTGATGATGCTCTTTATTTTTTTTTTTAAGTTATGTTTTTCTAGGAATTTTTATCCATCTCATTTTACTTTTCAGTATTATTGGCTAATCATGATATTCTTCTTAACTGTTTAATCTCTAATGTATAGCTAGGTTCCTCTCTTATTGGTAGTATTCTGTGACTTCTGTCTTCTCTTGATCAGTTTTACAAGAGGTCTGTTTTGTTAGCTTTTTTCCTAAGAACTGACTCTTGGCTTGTTCCATTTTCTACTTCATTAGCTTCTTCTGCTTTGTTTCTGCAGGTAATAAACTTTCTAGGGGAGGAGGGAAGCTGGTGGTTTCTTGTCTGCTCTTCAAAGCCTTCCCTATTGAGATTGTCAGTCAATTCTGTAGCTGCACAGAATGTACTCTGTACCTCCCTCAGCAGCACCTGCTACCTCCAATTCCTGAACATTTGGTTTCCTCATGAGTATTTGCCAACTTCTCATGTTGTTTCCCTGTACAAGGCCTTAGGTTATATTATAGCTTTTTTTCCATTTTCTAATTTAGTTTTTGCACCTCCTCCATTTTGTTTCCAAAGATGTATTGAAATTTCTCATATCCTCATGTCTTTTCTCCTTTTCTCTTTGATCTTGTGTGTATGGAGGTTTTTTGGGGAGGGGGAGGGGTTTAAATTGTTTCATTTGGGAAAAGTACGTCTTACAAAAGGGCACCTGCAAAATACAGAGACCTCTGAAACAATTACTTGTTTTTTCTTAAAGTGAAAGAATGGGTGGGGTCTGGGGGATCAGAGTGGGAGCATCTCCAAGTTCCTCTCAGGAAAACACAAAGCTGAAGTTACCCACCAAGGACTTCTAACAAATTTTAGCTTGTCTTGTGGGTGACCACCCGCTTCCCTTTCAGTGGAAAAGGGTGACTTCTTATTGCAGACCAATCACTCCACTACAGGAAATGCCTTAGAACATAGTGTTGAATCACAGCTATCCAGCTGCAAAGTGTAGCATTTTAAATATTCTTACCTTAGCATGGTTTGGAAAAGATGAGATAGTTATGAGTAAAGTCAATGCACCATTTTTAACCTGTTCCAAAACAGGCATTGACAGAACGTCTGGATGCTATTCTTCTGGAAAAAGCAGAGACTGAGCAACAGTGTGTTTCTCTGAAGAAGGAAAATATTAAAATGAAGCA
This sequence comes from Phacochoerus africanus, assembly GCF_016906955.1. NCBI lineage: Eukaryota > Metazoa > Chordata > Mammalia > Artiodactyla > Suidae > Phacochoerus > Phacochoerus africanus. Next base: position 51,780,501 of record NC_062548.1, on the reverse strand, counting down.
AGAGGTTGAGGTAAGGAAACATTTTAATTTTTTTGTTTTTTATTACGTAGTATAATCATGAGTTTTGGAGCCAAGACTTTAAAAGGCATCTATCTGATTTTAACTGTTTACAAACAAGGAAACCGATTGATATTTTAAAAAAAAATAACTGAAATAGCTCAACTACACAGAGATAGAGCTGACATTTACTTGTTCGTTGTTTAATCTCCTTTCTAGCTATAATATTCTTTAATTAAAAATGGGGGAAAATACCTATTTTATGAAAAAGTACCTATTTAAATAAGTTGATTCTCACACATACTCTAAATGCTGCTATCTGTTCAGTTCAAAGATATTCAGTTGCTTCTTGGGTCTGGGTTGATTTTTCTCCCAAAAGCTTTATTAATCATTCAGGAGATATTTGTTAAAGCTTTATGATTTAATACAGCTTACATAATTTATTGCCATTTAAAAGAAAATGAAATTCAGAGATTTCCTAGCTTTTAGTTACTGCTTTGAGTAACATACTTAGTAATACCAATTATATTATCATACTTAAGGTAGTCAGAGCCTAAGCAGAATTCTTGGAATCTCACTGTCATATTTCTCTATGTACATTTCTGGTTATTTCCTTTTTTATGAACCTGCATCGTATATTTTCCCTGAGTGGTGTCTTTCTCTCAAGTAATTTTTGTGTGTTTATTTTTATAGGATTCTGCAACTAAGTTGGAAGATATGCACAAGGAGTTTGAACAATCACAAAGAAACTATATGCAGGAAATGGAAAATTTGAAAAATGAATTAATGGCAGTACATTCCAAACATAGTAACGATAAAGCTGGTTGGCAAAAGGAACTGGAAGAAGCAGCCAAAAAACAATTAGAGCTTTCAAAACAACTTAAATTTCACAATGATTCTGAAGAAATTGTTAAAAAACTGCAAGAAGAGATTCAGAAAATCAAGCCAGCCTTTGAGGAGCAAATTTTATATCTACAACAGCAGTTAGAAGCTGCCACAAATGAAAAGGAGCAAGAAATCACTCATCTCCAAGGAGTCATTGAGGCTAATTCTCAGCAGTACCAAAAAGATATTAATAGTTTGCAAGAAGAACTTTTACGGTTGAAATCTACACACCAAGAAGAGGTGAAAGAATTGATGTGCCAGATTGAAGCATCTGCTAGAGAACATGAAGCAGAAGTAAATAATTTAAATCAGCTAAAGGAGAATTTAGTCAGGCAATGTGAGGGAGAGGAGAAGAACATTCAGCAGAAATATGAATGTGAATTAGAAAACCTAGGGAAAACCTCAAATGCAAACCAGGAAAATCAGATGTGTTCTTTGCTCTTAAAAGAAAATACTCTTGTAGAACAAGGAGAAAATGAAAAAGTCAAACACTTAGAAGATGCCTTAAAAGAATTGGAGTCTCAACATACTATCTTAAAAGATGAGTTAACTTACATGAATAATCTTAAATTAAAACTTGAAATTGATGCTCAACACATAAAGGATGAATTTTTTCATGAACGGGAAGATTTAGAATTTAAAATTAATGAATTATTACTAGCTAAAGAAGAACAGGGATGTGTAATCGAAAAATTAAAATGTGAACTAGAAGATTCAGATAAACAGTTTCGCTGTATTGTAGAACAACATAACAAAGAAGTAAAAAGTCTAAAGGAACAACATCAAAAAGAAATATCAGAACTAAATGAGACATTTTTGTCAGGTTCAGAAAAAGAAAAATTAACATTAATGTTTGAAATACAAGGTCTTAAGGAACAGTGTGAAAATCTACAACAAGAAAAGCAAGAAGCAATTTTAAATTATGAGAGTTTACGGGAGATTATGGAAATTTTACAGACAGAATTGGGGGAATCTGCTGGAAAAATAAGTCAAGAGTTTGAATCAATGAAGCAGCAGCAAGCATCTGATGTTAATGAACTTCAGCAGAAGCTCAGAACTGCATTTAATGAAAAAGATGCTCTTCTTGAAACTGTGAATCGCCTCCAGACAGAAAATGAAAAGTTATTATCACAGCAAGAATTTGTACCAGAACTTGAAAATACCATAAAGACCCTTCAAGAAAAGAATGAAGAATATTTAGTTAGTCTCAGTCAGAGAGATACCATGGCCCAAGAATTGGAAGCAAAGATAAGTCATCTTATTGAGGAAAAAGATGATCTCATAAGTAAAATGAAGAGTTCTCATGAAGAGATGAATGATCTCCATAAAAAATGTGAAAGGGAAAATAAACTGATTGTAGAACTTAGGGAAAAAGTAGAGCAGACCACCCAGTACAACAGTGAACTAGAACAAAAAGTAAATGAATTAACAGCAGGACTAGAGGAAACTTTAAAAGAAAAGGATCAAAATAACCAACAACTAGAAAAGCTTCTGGCTCAGTTGCAGACCCTGTCTGGAGAGCAGGAAGCAATGTCATCTGAAGCACAGTCTCTTTACGAGGAAAACAGTAGGCTGACCTCAGAAAAGGACCAAGTTGAGCAGGGATTTAGAAGCTCTCCTGTCACAAAAAGAAGGAGAGTTTTTGCTTAAGGAACAGCTTTCTGAATTAGAAAAGAAACTTCAGTTAGCACTTGAAGAAAGAGATCATTTAAATAAACTGTTTGACAGTGAACAGGATCAGAAGTTACTTGTCAAAACCCAATTGTGTAATTTTCTTAAACAAATGGAGTCAAAAGTTTCAGAAGAAAGTGAAGATCAAGATATTGTAAATGTCCTGCAGGCTGTAAGTGAATCCTTAGCTAAAATAAATGAAGAAAAACACAGCTTGTTTTTTCAGTACAATGCAAGGGTAGCAGAGTTAGAAAAAGAGATTAAGTTCCTTCAAGAAGAGAATGAAATCCAGTGTGAGAAACTTAGGTCTTCACTGAGAGATCATGAGCAAGAGAAAGTTACCTTGAGGAAAGAGTTAGAAGAAACCCTCTCAAAAAAAGAGGCCCTAGAGCATGATCTTCTAGAAATGAAGAATGCTAATGAACAAACAAGGCTTGAAAATCAGAATCTCTTAATTCAAGTGGAAGAAGTCTCTCAAAAATTATGTAGCAGAAATGAAAACCATAATGAAAAAGAAAAATCTTTTATAAAGGAACTTGAACACCTAAAGCCATTGCTAGAAGAAAAAGAATCTGAATTACAAGACTTGAGAGCAGAGTTGGTATCATTAAAGGTACTATTAATTTGAATTTTATTGATTTAAATTATTCTAGTCATAGACTCTAGAAAATGTTTATATCACTATTTTTACACTTTGATTTCAGAAGTAAATTTTAAGCATTTCAGCTCAAGTGCAAATTTTTGAAAAATATTAAACGTGTTCACATCACACTTTATCACATTGATCGTTTTGATTTTAGAATCTTGATTTTACATAAGGTTAAATGATTGGGGGGGTTAAATATCTTGGTCAGAATTATATAGCTAGTCACCAGCAAAACTACAACTAAACATGAAAAATGTGAATTTCATCCTGTGCGATACGCATATTACCTTAAAGACCACTGTTGAGCAAAAAAGTAGGCTAAAATGGTATTTAATTTTAGCCAGGAATTTAGGTTTTTTCCTCAAAATTGTGCTGCCATAAACTAATCATCATTGAATCTTCACCTTATTATATTGTATATTTACTCTACGTTGGGTTGTTCATCTTGGCGTTGGGTACCACTGTATTTTACAGTAAATACTACATGCATGGTAAAGTCAGAATTACCTGACCTGTCATGGGAAGAAAGACTTCACCAAACTGCTTTGTGTATGAATTCTCTTTGATAATGGTTTTTTCATGCTTAACCTGATGGCCAGGAGGAATGAGGAATTCATTGATATCACGAGTTTGCAGTGATTGTCTTCATCTTTCCTATAAAATCTAGGATTCCTTAGAGAAATCACCTTCTGTAGAAAGTGATCAACCTTCCGTAAAAGAGTTTGAAGAAAAAATAGGTAACTATGGTTTTGCACATGTTGTCACAATTAATTGCACGGATTTTTCTTCCTTTTAGAATAGATTGGAAAGTACATTAGGCAATTAATGAGCTCTAAAAACCTAATGAGTAGCTCTCTCTTGCTAATTGTTGCAACTCTGCCATCTGTTTGCCTTCTCTTTCAAAACTTTGATTTTCTGTTGTTTAATCTGAAGGACTGGTGTGATTCCATTTATAAATGGTTCCATGATCAGTGTTGAATTTTTCATTCATTTAGGAAGTTCTAATGGAATGCCCATCTATCTAGGCACTAGTTACAGAGAGGTGCTAAAGTTATACAGACCATGTCTTCACAGAAGGCACTGCAAGAAAGGCTGTTATTCTTAGGAGGCTGGACTAGCTGCCAGCTTTGAAGTAGGAGAAACATAATAGGCTGTACTGTGTTGTGTGTTGAAGAATGAGAAATGTGACACCACAAGAAAGGTATTGTAGCAAGAGGGAACAGCAAGTGTGTGCGTGCATGTTAACCTAACGCGACATCAGGGAGCATCCTGGGAGGTTCTGGAGAGGCAGGATCATGAAAGCACCTATGTGCTACGCAGAGGAGCTGGAACTCCATCATACCCATTTACTCCTCATGGTCGCATTGGGGATGGCTCCTTTAGTCCCATTTTAAGCTGGAGAAACAAAAGTGTTGTATAATGTACCCATGATTCCTCAGTTTAATGCCTAGTTCAGTTGATGGGAGAGAGAAAGAGGGATGGTTGATAGATCTTGGAATGACAGTTTTCTGTAATGGATGTTTGGGGAAACCGGTTTAGGGGAGATGAGTTCAGTTTTAGGCAAATTAAGTTTAATTACCATCCCAACTGGAAATGTCAAATAAACTGCAGGTAAGGGGAGCAACGTGCACCAGCTGAGAGTCTGTGGTTAACGCAGTTGGCATTAAAATGAAGTGCATGTAGGAAAAAAAGATGAGGACTAGGGACAGTTCTCCATCAGTTAAAAGTCAGAAAGAGGAGTTCCTGTCGTGGCTCAGTAGTTAATGAATCCGACTAGAAACCATGAGGTTGGGGGTTTGATCCCTGGCCTTGCTCAGTGCGTTAAGGATCTGGCATTGCCGTGAGCTGTGGTGTAGGTTGCAGACGAGGCTCAGATCTCGAGTTGCTGTGGCTGTGGTGTAGGCCCTGGCTACAGCTCCTAATCGACCCCTAGCCTGGGAACCTCCGTATGCCGCAGGAGCGGCCCAAGAAATGGTAAAAAGACAAAAAAGACAAAAAAAAAATCAGAAAGAAACAGCAAAAGAGATTGAGAAGGACTAGCCAGTGAGGTAGAAGAACCCAGAGCACGAAGTTTCCATTGTGGCTTAGTAGGTTATAAACCCAGCTGGTATCCATGAGGATGCAGGTTCAATCCCTGGCCTCACTCAGTGGGTTAAGGATCCAGTATTGCCATGAGCTGTGGTGTAGGTCTCGGATGCAGCTTGGATCTGGTATTGCTGCAGCTATGGTCTAGGCCGGCAGCTGCAGGTCCTCTTCAGTCCCTAGCCCAGGAACTTCCATATGCCTCAGGTACTGTTGTAAAAGGAAAAAAAAAAAAAGTAGGTTATTTTGAAAGATTGAAGAGAATGAAGATTTTTTTTACATTCTTTGCCTCACTTAGATAATGAATCGTCAAGCTTTTACTTTAAAAAATGAATATTAATCTTTTGCTGTTTGTTTTCATTTCAAATTATAGATGTGTTCCAGATTAAAGAGCCATTTCTCAGGCTAATATAAGTAAATGATTTGGGGAGTTCTCTTGTGCAGCGGATTAAGGACCTGGCATTGTCACAGCAGGAGCTTGGGTTGTTGCTATGGCACAGGTTCAATCCCTGGCCTGGGAATTTCTACATGCCACGGGCATAGCCAAAAAGAAATAGTAAAATAAGTAAATGATTTGAATATTTTCTCCATTTTTCTTTTGTATTTATATGTAATTCTTTCATTTTATGTTTTTAGGATATCTGGAGAAAGAATCCAAAGAGAAAGAGGAGAAAATAAATAAGTTAAAACTAGTTGCTGTGAAGGCAAAGAAAGAACTAGATTCTAGCAGAAAAGAGGTAAGATAAAAATGCAAGATTTAAGAAACATATTTTAGAAAATCAAGTTTTTCTATACATAAAAAAACTGTTATACATTTAAAATAGGCCCAGATTCTACGGGAGGAACTTGAATCTGTTCGCTCAGAAAGGGATCAGTTGTCTACTTCTATGAGAGACCTCATTCAAGGAGCAGAAAGTTATAAGGTAAAAATAGTTATTTTAATAATAAATTATATTTATAACATCTAAGTTAAGAAAAGTACTAGAAGTGTTAAACTCTTGTCCATAATTGCCATGTATTCTTTTAGTAAATCTTTTTTTCCATTTTTTCGTGTAACATATCGTGCTACAATTAAGGTTTTAAGCTATAAATATGCATTTTAAGCTATTGTTTTTTAAAAACTAAATTTCTGTTTCGGATTTCCTAATAAAATCAGTAACAAAAAAAGATGGCTATTGTTACTGTTATTATTTAATAGTCTCCTGGCCAGGTGAATTAATGTGAAAGTTAAAAACCATGTCTAACAAGAAAGTGAAAACATTATTCGGAGGCAGTATGTTTGTGTACCTAAGTAATATGAGATCTATTATTAAAAATATATGACTAGATACTCATATTGCAACAGAACAAAGGGTGGGGAAAAAAATGTATACATGTAAGGATAATTTGATCCCTTTGCTGTACAGTGGGAAAAAATAAATAAATAAATATATGAGTTAAAAATAAGAGAGTACTGGGTGTTTCTGATGTGATGCAGTGGGTTAAGAATCCACCTGCAGCAGCTCGATCCCTGGCCCAGCATAGTGGGTTAAAAGATCTGGCATTGCCGCAGCTGTGGCTCAGATTCAGTCCCCGCCTAGGAACTTCATATGCCCCAGGGGCAGACGTTTAAAAAAAAGAGTGCCATTGTATTTCTTTATGCATTCATTCATTTCGCAGATACTTATACAGCTGGGTGAGTACTGAGTACTAGGGAGATGGTGGCCAGCCAAACAGAGGAAGTTCCTGGCCACTTAGGATTTTAATTCCAGTGGCAACAACAGAAAGCAGACAAAAATACTGTGCAGAAAGTAAAGGTGGGTAGGGAGTAAAGGGTTGGATTTGACTGGGGAAAAAGAAAAAAGTACGAAATTTGAAATATCAAAATATGAAATGCCAAAAAATGAAATTTCAGGAAGAACCTTAATGAGAAAATTTGGTGCTTAAGAAAACTGTGGAACATGTGTAGGATGACTGAATATTATTTGAAATACTAGTTTTTAGTTAGGTTTACAAATCCTCAGACTCAAAATTCTAGGGGTTTTTAAGTGGGGCAGTCTTGGAAAGTAAGCTAGCAAGAATAGCTAATATTTTTTTTAAGAAAATGACATCTTGAGCTAGCAGACGCTAAATTGTAGTACAGTATTGTGCCATAGTTCTGGTGCAAAAATAGGTCAGATGAATTGAACAGAAGACAGATTTCTATGTAACAACAAGCACTTATAGGCCAGATACTCTTTTCCTAAGCACTTGACATGTCTTATCACACTTGATATGTGTGTAATGAGTATGTCACTAACATTGCTGACTTACCAGTAAGCAAGCAGTCTGGGCAAAGGTCACTGAACAGATAACTCAGTAGAGCTCGGGTTGGATTCAAGCAGTCTGGTTCCAGATCTCATCTTTCATGAATTAAACTATGCTACCCCATTAAGCTTAGAGAACAGTGAAGAAGGAATCAGAAAACTGCTTCAAGAAAATCTAGTTAGGAGTTCCCATTGTGGCGTAGTTGAAGCAAATTGGACTAGTATCTGTGAGGATGTGGGTTTGATCACTGCCCTTGCTTAGTGGGTTAAGGGTCCAGTGTTGCTGTGAGCTGCAGTGTAGGCCGGCAAATGCAGCTCCAATTCGACGTCTAGCCTGGGAACTTCCATACGCTGTGGGTGCGGCCCTAAAAAGACAAAAAAAAAAAAGAAAGAAAGAAAGAGAATCTAGTTAGATTTTTACTTTATTCCACACACCAAATGGATGGGTTTTGTCAAAAATGAAAGGAATTTTTTTGGAATTCCCTTTGTGGCTCAGAACCTGACATAGTGTCTGTGAGGGTGCAGGTTCAATCCCTGGCCTCACTCAGTTGGTTAAGGATCCAGCGTTGCTGCAAGCTGTGTTGTAGTTCACAGATGTGGCTCAGATCCAGTGTTGCCATGGCTGTGATGTAGGCTGGCAGTTATGGCTCCAGTTTAACCCCTAGCCTTGGAACTTCCATATGCTATAGGTGCTTTTTTTTCTTGCGTAAAAAGAAAAAAAAATGAAAGTAATTTTTTAAAACGTATGGTAAAATACTTCATTATTTGATCTCTGGGTGTAAAATACTTTTTTAAACTTTCTTTTTTTTTTTGTCTTTTTGCTATTTCTTTGGGCCGCTCCTGCGGCATATGGAGGTTCCCAGGCTAGGGGTCAAATCGGAGCTGTAGCCACTGGCCTACGCCAGAGCCACAGCAATGTGGGATCCCAGCTGCGTCTGCAACCTACACCACAGCTCACGGCAACGCCGGATCGTTAACCCACTGAGCAAGGGCAGGGACCAAACCCACAACCTCATGGTTCCTAGTCAGATTTGTTAACCACTACGCCATGACGGGAACTCCTACTTTTTTAAACTTAAATGCAGTTAAAGAAGTTACAAGGAAAAAGGGAGATTGAACTAGAGAAAATATAAAAATTAACATAGGGAAATATGACAAAGAATTGGTATCCTTAGATATTTCATGAGTCCATTTTTTGAAAACATTTAAATTTATATGGGTTGTCTTTTATGAGCCATTAGGAAACATTTTAATAATCTGTATAATTTATTCTTTTCTTGCAAAGATAGACCAGATATACTGATTTATTTAAAATATATATTTCAAAGGCCTGGGTAAAAAAATAGAAATCCAAGAACTGTGGGACAGCTGTAAAAGATAGAACATTTGTAATGAGAATGCCATAGAAAAAGAGAGAAAGGAACATCGGGAATGTTAGACACAATATGACTGAGAATTTACCCAAATTAATGTCAGATGCCAGTTACAGACCTGGGAAGCTCAGAGAATGCTATGCATATACCTACCAAAAGAACTACACTAAGGCATGTCATTTTCCAACTATGGAAAATCAAAGATAAACAAGCCATAGGGAAGAAAAACACCTTGTTTCTAGAAAAACAAAGATAGGAGTTACATCCAGCTTCTCAGAGACCATAGAAGAAAGAAGAGTGTGGAATGGATTATTTAAAGTATCAAGAGAAAAGAACCAACCAACTTAAAATTATGTGCCCTGCAAAATTATCCTTCAAAAGTGAAGGAGAGGAGTTCCCGTCAGGGCTCAGCAGTTAATGAACCCAACTAACATCCGTGAGGACACGGGTTTGATCCCTGGCCTTGCTCAGTGGGTTAAGGATTTGGTGTTGCCATGAGCTGTGGTATAGGTCGCAGACTTGGCTTGGATCCCTCGTTGCTGTGGCTGTGGCTGGAGCTGGAGGCTACAGCTCCTACTGGACCCCTAGCTCCTATGGGATCCTCTCTGCTGCGGGTGTGGCCCTAAAAAGGCAAAAAGACCCCCCCCCCCGCCAAAAAAAAGTGAAGGAGAAATAAGAGTTTCTCAGGGTGAGAAACTGTGGGAGTTTGTTGCTAGTAGACATGTCTTTCAAGAAATGTTGGCATTCCCATCGTGGCGCAATGGTTAACGAATCTGACTAGGAACCATGAGGTTGCGGGTTCGATCCCTGCCCTTGCTCAGTGGGTTAATGATCCGGCATTGCCGTGAGCTGTGGTATAGGTCGCAGACGCAGCTCGGATCCTGCGTTGCTGTGGCTCTGGTGCAGGCCGGTGGCTACAGCTCCGATTTGACCCCTAGCCTGGGAACCTCCATATGCCGCAGGAGCGGCCCAAGAAATGGCAAAAAGACCAAAAAAAAAAAAAAAGTTAAAAGACATTATTTAGAGAGAAGGTAAATGATCCAGGTCAGACCCAGAAGAGGCAACACGGTATTGGAGTAAGGAGTTCAGCTTAGCCCTGCCCGGCTTCAAGACTCATTGCAAAGCTACAGCAGTCAAAAATGTAAAAGAGCAGCTCCCAGATGGCACAGTGCGTTGAGGATATGGCATTGTCACTGCTGTGGCAGGTTCAGTCCCTGGCCTGGGAACTTCAGCATGCTGTGGGTGTAGCCAAAAAATAAAGTTCAGGAACAGTGATTCTATATATTTTTGAGGATAACCCATGAGGCTGCAATGTAGCATAAAGGTCAGTCTGGGCATTCTGTCCTTGAGTCAGGCCACTGAGGAATGTCAAAGAAAAAAGCATTTAGTTGGTTTTAGAGTCTCTGGAATATAGTGAACATTTTGCCACAAAGGGTGAGACTGTATGTGATATCTTCTCATGGTCTTCCGATAGCACCTCTAGCTTAGCTTAGGCCAGGCCCCAAACAGTTTTCTCATCACAGTTCTCTAGGTGGAGGTAACAGGAGGTGACCAGGTTAAACTCTGTCTCCTCCCTCCTTAAATGTTGTTTGCACTTCAGAAGTTTATCTTTTTTATTCCTTTTTAGAGCCATCCCTGTGGCATATGGAAGTTCGCAGGCTAGGGGTCCAATTGGAGCTGCAGCTGCAGGCCTACACCACAGCCACAGCAACACTGGATCCAAGCCATGTCTGCAACCTACACCACAGCAAGGCCAGGTCCTTAACCCACTGAGCAAGGCCAGGGATCAAACCCTCTTTCTCATGGATACTGGTCGGGTTCTTAACTTGTTGAGCCACAACGGGAACTCTTCAGACATTTATCTTTGACGATTAGGGTATATAACGTGCAGATGCCATATTGTATACATTCAAATCCTCTTCTCCTTTGATGGATCCCCCTCAGTACTGAAAGTCATCTGAATTAGGCTAATTTTATGATAGAATTGCCGTTGAGTGTCCTATCGAGTGTTGAACCCAGGTAAATGTTTCAGGCTCCCCGAGCGAACTCATAAATCTTGTATGAAGATGACCCAGTAATATGGTTTGACTAGTTGAATGATGATAAGATCCTCAATTTAAATCCTTTTGTCTTTTGTTGAAGAATCTTTTATTAGAATACGACAAGCAGTCAGAGCAGTTGGATAAGGAAAAAGAACGTGCTAATAATTTTGAGCATCATGTTGAAGATCTTACTCGACAGTTAAAGAATACGACTTTTCAGGTAATTTTTTTTTCTTTTTCTTTTTCTTTTTTTGGCCTCCCTGCAGCATCTGGATGTTCCTGGGCCAGGGATCAGATCCAAGCCACAGTTGCGACCTATGCCACAGTTGCAACAATGCTGGATCCTTAACCCACTGTGCCAGGCCAGGGATCAAACCTGTGACCTAGCGCTCCCAAGATGCCACTGCTGATCCTGTTACAGGACAGCGGGAACTCCTGACTTTTCAGGTAACTTTAAATTGAGTAAATACATTTATGGGAATTGTAATGTTTCAATTCTAATATTTTTTGTACAAAAAAAAGAAAATTAGTAAATAGTCAGAAACTTAATTTTATTTTCTTTTTCCCACTGTTGGGAAAAGAATAAGAACAAAACTAGCAACCATCCTGTCTTTCTCATTGCTCTAACCTCAGTCCCTCTGGGGGTTTTTTGTTTTTATTTTCATTTTTTATTGTTGCCTTTTCCTCTGTTAGTGCTCCTGGTCTCCTGTAATGTTTGCCAAGTTAGTTTCAAAAGAGATAGTGTTTTTAACTTACTCTTGGTTTTATATTTTCATTCTGTGGAATTGATTTTTTTTTTTTTGTCTTTTTGCTATTTCTTTGGGCCACTCCCGCGGCATATGGAGGTTCCCAGGCTAGGGGTCGAATCGGAGCTGTAGCCGCCGGCCTATGCCAGAGCCACAGCAATGTGGGATCCCAGCTGCGTCTGCAACCTACACCACAGCTCACGGCAACGCCGGATCGTTAACCCACTGAGCAAGGGCAGGGACCGAATCCCGCAACCTCATGGTTCCTAGTCGGATTCGTTAACCACTGCGCCACGACGGGAACTCCTGGAATTGATTTTGAGATCTTCATTTTTTTTATTCTATGCCAGTATTCTCCTTAATGTTGGGTTTTCCTCTTCGGTGTGTCTTTGCTGCATGTTAACAGTAATGACTTGTATGTCGTTTTAGTGCGAAAAGTTAAACTCGGACAATGAAGACCTTCTGGCTCGCATCGAGACTCTGCAATCTAACACCCGGTTGTTAGAAGTGCAGATTTTGGAAGCCCACAAAGCCAAAGCAGTGGCAGACAGAGAGTTAGAAGCCGAAAAACTTCAGAAAGAACAGAAAATAAAGGTAGAAACAGTTCTGTGGGATTAATTCATGTTATACGGTGATGTTTTTATCCCAGTACTTAAGTGAAGGAAAGACTTGCTAATGAGTAGCACCTGTTAACACAGCACAGTTTCTTAATTCCTTAGTGTATGCCAGCTATGAATTTGAGAATCCAAATCTGATTTGGGATTGTCTATTTTTTAAATATGGAAAGATTTCCAAACTTTCTGTATTTCCTATGTTAGATGGATTTTATGGCCCCTCACAAATACTTTTTTTAATGTCGACTGGCTTGGGGTGGGGTGGTGCTTTTGTTTTTAATTTTAGGAGCATGCCAGTTCTATAAGTGAACTTGAAGAACTTCAGCTACAACTTCAGAAGGAAAAGAAACAACTTCAGAAAACCATGCAAGAATTAGAGCTGGTTAGAAAGGTAAAATAATGCAACAGACTCAACCACTGGTAACAATATTCACATTGTTAAACTATTTTCTAGAAAACACGGAAAAGAAATATTTCAAAAACAAGGTTATTTGTGGTACTGAAATACTCCTTTGCAAATTATTTGCCTTCAGATACTGAAATTTTAACTTAGTTCTATGAGTGCCTGTCTCTCAGAAGGCTCACAAGAAGAATCTAGGCTCACAAATTATTAGACTTTGGTTTGCTGTTTATTTTTTGTCCATGATTATTAATTATTGTATGACGTGAGATCTAAGGTTGAAAGACGAAGTTTGCATTGCACTTAGAGCTCTGGCTAATTTTGCTCTACTTTTTCAAAGATGAGGGCAAAAATAAAGGTACTATAATAAGCAAGAGCCCCACCAGAGTAGATTGGCCAATTACAGTTAGTAAAAATTGTAATGAAATACAATGAAATAGAAAAATTAAACTATTACAAAAATATTTTATGACTTTTCAAACTAGAACATGTCCAACTTCTGGTTTCTTCATTAATGTGTGATAATAGAACCATTGTGTTCCTGTGGCAGCTTTTAGAAATTTTTTTTTTTTCTTTTTATAGCCATACCTGCAGCATATGGAAGTTCTCAGGCTAGGGGTCGAATCAGAGCTGCAGCTGCCAGCCTACACCACGGCCACAGTGACACTGGATCCCAGCCACATTTGTGACCTACACTGCAGCTTGCTGCAACTCCAGATCCTTAACCAGTAATCGAGGCCAGGGATCGAACCTTTATCCTCACGGAAACAGCTTAACCTGCTGAGCCACAATGGGAACACCCATCCTTTTAGAATGGGAGTTTTTAAATAAAAAGTGGGGGGTTTTTTGTTGTTATTGTTGTTGTTTTGTCTTTTTAGGGACACACTCTCAGCATATGGAGGTTCCCAGGCCAGGGGTCGAATCAGAGCTTCAGCTGCCAGCCTACACCATAGCCACAGCAATGCCAGATCTGAGCTGCATCTGCAACCTCTACCACAGCTCTCGGCAATGCCAGATCCTTAACCCACTGAGCAAGGCCAGAGATCAAACCTTTGTCCTCATGGATGCTAATCACATTGGCGTTCCTGTCATGGCTCAGTGGAAACAAATAAAAAGTTTTAATAATTTTGAAGTTTTAAATAAAAATTTTAAAATGCAATTTTAAATAAAATTAATGTTTTAAATAAAATTTAAAAGTTTTAATTAAAATTAATGTTTTAATTAAAAATTTTAAAAGTCTTAATAAAGAAAAACTTTTAAATAAACTTTTTATAGAAAAAATTTTTAAATAAAATTAACTCAGCTGGCATTATGTAGACCTTTTCTTTATAATACATGCAGGATGCGCAACAAACCACATTGATGAACATGGAGATTGCTGATTATGAGCGTTTGATGAAAGAACTAAATCAAAAATTAGCTAATAAAAACAGCAAGATAGAAGATTTGGAGCAAGAAATAAAAATTCAGAAACAGAAGCAAGAAACCCTACAAGAAGAAATGAGTGAGTAAAAGAAGATCCACTCTAGCTCGCGGTCCATCCACCTTCCCCGAGGACAGGGTTGGGGAGCACGCTGGCCGCTGGTCGCCCAGCCTTTGGCTGCCAGCCCTATGTCCACAGGGGTGGGAGGGAGACACATGAGTGACCCAGGGCCAGAGAGGGCTGAGAGATCAGTGTCAGGGCCGTGGACGGTCGGTGAGGGCGTCATGGATTCCTTCCCCTGAGGATTCCCAGCTGGTCCTGGGCCATGATTTGCTGATTGTCAGCAGAGCGTGATAATTGAAGAAGCAGTAAGATCTTTCTTTGTGAGGTGATTCTGTTCCATTTTGTCTGTAAAATCATTTCTGATGTAGGCGTCTAGAGCTACAAATATCCCTGTAGCCACTCCTTCAGCTACATCTAACAAATTAATGTGTTTTTATTTTAATTCAGCTCAAAGTATTTTTAAATTTCCTTTGAATTTCTTCTTTGACCCATGGTTTTTTGGTTTTTTTTTTTTAATTTTATCGAAGTATAGTTGACTTACAAAGTTCTGTTAATTTCAGATGTACAGCAGAGTAAATCAGTTATGCATATACGCATATCCATATGTCCATTCCTTTTCAGATTCTTTTTCCATATAGGTTATCACACAGTATTGAGTAGATTTCCTTGTGCTCTACAGTAGGTCCTTGTTACCCATCTAGTTTATGTGTAGTAGTGTGTTTATGTCAATCCCAACCTCCTAATTTATCCTACCCCCACCATGTTTCCCCCTTGGAAACCGTAAGTTTGGTTTCAAAATCTTTAAGCCTGTTTTCTAAGTTTTTTTGTATCGTTTTTATTAGATTCTATATATTAGTGGTATCATATGATATTTGTTGTTCTCTGACTTACTTCCTTTAGTATGATAATCTCTAGGTCCACCCATGTTGCTACAGATAGTATTATTTTGTCCTTTTTATGGCTGAGTTGTATTCCATTGTATATATGTGCCACATCTTAATCCATTCATCTGTTGGTGGACATCTAGGTTTTTTCCATGTCTTGGCTATTGTGAATAGTGCTGCAGTGAGCATTGGGTGCATGTATCTTTTCAAATTATGATTTTCTCTGGATATATCCCTAGGAGTAGGATTGCTAGATCATGTGATAATTCTATATTTAGTTTTCTGAGGTACCTCCATACTGTTTTCCATAGTGGTTGTACCAATTTACATTCTCACTGACAGTGAAGGAGGGTTCCCTTTTCTCCACACCCTCTCCAGCATTTGTTATTTGTGGACTTACTAATGATGGCCATTCTGACTAGTATGAGGTGGTACCTCATAGTAGTTTTGATTTGTATTTCTCTAATAATTAGTGATGTTGAACATCTTTTCATGGTTTTTTGGGGGGGGGCCATCTGTCTCCTTTGGGGAAATGTGTTTAGGTCTCGTCACCATTTTTTAATTCAGTTGTTTGGTTTTTTGGTATAAAGTTGTATGAGATGTTTGTATATTTTTGAGATTAATCCCTTGTCAGTTGCTTTGTTTGCAAAGATTTTTTCCCATTCTATGGATTGTCTTCATTTTGTTTATGGTTTCCTTTGCTTTAAGTTTAATTAGATCCCATTTGTTTATTTTTGGTTTTATTTTCATTGCTCTAGGAGGTGGATCAGACCTGTGGTTTTTTTAATTCCTAATAATTAAAAGAGTTCTCAGATATCTATTAATGATTTCTAACTTAATTCCTACTCTGCATGATTTTAGTCCTTTTAAATTTATTGAGTTTTGTTTTATGGCCCAGAATACACTTCCTTTTGGCAGATGTTCTCCACACTTGAAAACGACGTGTTAGACCACACTAGTTGTTGGATAGAGCAGTGTAGCTAACGTCAACCAGATTAAGTCAGTTGGTATTGTTCAAGTCTTGTATGTCCTTAACAATTTTCCTGCTGCTGTTCTGCCAAGTACTGAGAGAGACACATTGACTTCTCTGACCCTGCTTTTCCACGGCTGTGTGTTTCATCTGCTGTCAGTCTTCTTCCAGGCCCTTGCCCTCCCACCTGCACACTTACCTCTTGGAATTCTTCTTAATCTTAAAGGTTTGCTGTTCTAGGAAATCTTCCTTGTCCTATTCAAATATGACCTGGTGAACCTTTAGCCAACGTGGATCCCCATAGCCTTTTCTATTGATTTTTTTTTTTTTTTTTTGGCTGCACCCATGGCATATGGAAGTTCCCAGGCTAGGGATCAAATTGGAGCTACAGCTGCCAGCCTACACCACAGCCATAGCAACACAGGATCTGAGCCGTGTCTGCAACGTACACCACAGCTTACGGCAACACCAGATCTTTAACCACTGGGTGAGGCCAGGGATGGAACCTGCATCCTCAAGGTTACTAGTCGGATTTGTTTGCAGTGTGCCACATAGAGAATTCCTGTATTTTTTTTTTTAATTTATATTTCGCTGTGCATTGTCACATTATCCAGGTGTTATCCACTAATTCCATCATGTATTCTTGGAGCTCAGAAACTTACTGTGTCTTGCCTGTCATAATTGCTGGAGCACTTAAAGTCTTTGTATATAATTTGTGCTTTGTACAGTCTTTTCAGGCATGGGTAAATAGTTGCCAGGAAATAACTAATGATAACATATCATAAAGGCATAGTCAAGGTATTTTCTCACAGGACACCTGCTCTTATTTACCAAGTGGTACAGTAGGAGTGTGTAGATCTGACTTCCTGGAGTTGGTCATTGCTCAAGAGGTCTTTAGCTGTGGTCACGCGGCATCGTACCTGGTCTAGACTCACATCAGGCACGTTCCTGTAAAGGACCAGGTCGTAAATCTCGGCCCTGTGGCCTCTGTCTTCCGTTCTTAATTTGCTGCACAGCGGCTGTGCCCTGGTTGGCCTGCTGGTAGTCCTTGGTCCTGTGATCTGGACAGTAAATCCACTTATTCCCATTTGATGCTTGTTTCTTCTTTACCTCTATGAGCATGAGAGTTTTTTGCTTTTTATCATATGTCACTCTGTTCCACAGTGAACCGTCTTTGTCCTACAAAACCGTATCACAGAAACAGACCAGGCCTGTGCCTCTGCTGTGATAGATAGAAACACACAGCACCTCTTTTGAGCTATTGAGGTATTCCTTACAAGTAAAGCCTTTATCTTTTAGCTATGCAGTAAGTGTATGATTTTATTTTACAGATACATGCTGAAATATTTACAGACAGGTGGATTTTAGGGGTGGGAAGGGCCCAGTGGGGCACAGGGGTACTTGAGGTATGAGTCAAGAGCCAGACAGTAAATATTTTTGGCTTTGCGGGCCCTCGGTCTCAGGTTACCATGCCTGAGTCTGCCATGGTACACTAAAGCCACGTGAACAGTGTGTAAGCAGACTGCCCACAGAAGAGGCAGCAGCCAGTGGCCCGTGAGCCTGGTGCCTGGCCTGGGTGAAATGAGATTGGTATGTTGTGTTGGTGGTTGTTAAAGGTGGTGATGGGTACAGGGGCCTGTATTGTTTTATTGTCACTGGTGTCATAGGTTGTAAATATTCTGTAATAAGAAGCTAAGACAGGTTCCTTTCAGAGATAGGTTAATACAAAGTCTTGTCATTTGTTCACTTACATTCACTCAGAAAACTGTTTCTCCCGAAACAGCTTCACTGCAGGCCTCAGTACAACAGTATGAAGAAAAAAACACCAAAATCAAGCAGTTGCTTGTGAAAACCAAAAAAGAACTGGCAGATTCAAAGCAATCGGTATGCAGCTTTCTCAGTTTCATCTTTCAGACCTTACTCATATTTATGAAGAACTTAATTATTTAATTTAACCAAGTTTCCTATTCTGTAGGAAAATGATCACTTACTACTTCAAGCATCTTTAAAGGGCGAGCTGGAGGCAAGTCAGCAGCAAATTGAAGGCTATAAAGTAAGATTCTTTTTACTTGCTAAAATTTTGAAAAATTTTTATGTGAAAGTAAGGTACCGTTCAGAGATTTTTCTTTTAAAAAATGGTATAATATATATTAAAAATACAAA
The DNA here is from genome assembly GCF_016906955.1 of Phacochoerus africanus. Taxonomy (NCBI): domain Eukaryota; kingdom Metazoa; phylum Chordata; class Mammalia; order Artiodactyla; family Suidae; genus Phacochoerus; species Phacochoerus africanus. The sequence continues at coordinate 51,762,257 of NC_062548.1, read as the reverse complement.
GTACATGCACACACACATTTTTTCCCCTAAATATCCTTCATCAACATTTTGAAGAAGTAGAAGCCATGAGCCAAGTAGGACTTTTAACCGGGGTTTGCCATTCAGCTTACGCTTGATTTTTTGCATGTAGTTGAAAAGCCCTGACACACTGAGAATATGGCAGCATAAAATAAACACGGCCCCAAACCTGCATCTGAACATTCTAAATTAGTACAATCCCAGGAATCCGTAATGGTTTTGTATATTCATGTTGTATATTTATCTGATTCATTTTAATTTGTTACTTTTTATACTCATATTTACATGTAATATCTTTAAGTATGTAAGCATTGAACTGTAATGTGTAGTATGGAATTTTCTGTGTGTGTGAAATACATAAGAAATGTGTTTTTTAATTGATTTTGATTTAAGGAAAGCCAAATTAATTGAGAAAATGTTCACCTCATGTTATCTCCACTCTTTCAATAATAATAAGTTAAAAGTTCTAGTACTTGATTATGTCCCTTAAATAATAGTTCTGTCTCAGAACACAAGTTCATGTTTAAGGGAGGTCTGTTTAACCAGTGAAGGTCTGATTTACTGGAGCTTGACGAGAAGCCTCTGCCCCCCAGATCCAGCTGGCAGAAGTGACAGCAGAGAAGCACAAAGCCCACGAGCATCTGAAGGCATCCGCAGAGCAGCAGCAGCGCACGCTGGGCACCTACCAGCAGAGGGTGGCAGCTCTGCAGGAGGAGTGCCGCGCCGCCAAGGTGCATCCTCTTTGGGGGGAGGGATTCACCTGACTCAGCACCCCACCACCACACTACCTCCCTAGCCCAGTCCTGGCTGCACTTGCATAGCTTGTTTTTGCTGAAAGGAAAAACATGGGTACACGTTTCCATTTCAGACTTGTTTTGCAGCTTCTTTGGGTTAAGAAAGTTACTTTTTAGAGTTCCTGTCATGGCTCAGCAGTGAATGAACCTGACTAGTATCCATGAAGACACGGGTTCAATCACTGGCCTTGCTCAGTGGGTTAAGGATCCGGCATTGCCGTGAGCTGTGGTGTAGGTCACAGACGCAGCTCAGATCTGGCATTGCTGTGGCTGTGGTGTAGGCTGGCAGCTGCAGCTCCGATTATACCCCTAGCTTGGGAACCTCCATATGCTGTGGGTGCTGCCCTAAAAAGACCAAAAAAAGTTACTTTAAAAAAAAATTTTTTATTATAGAAAGGTTATAGTTCTTTCTAATGATTATGGGCTAAATTATTATAAAACCATATTCTAATAGAATGGCCACCTTCTTCAGCATACAGAATACCACCAACAGCAGTTTTGCTACAGGTGCAGCTAAACCACCTTGATGACATGGCCTTGGGAGGTCATAGGTCACTTCAGGAAAGTTGAAGACCTATAATTTAACTTTTCTCACTCTCTTTCAAAAACTGAAGTAGCTAAATTGTTTTGAGTTAATTTTTCTTGTATTTATAAAAAGAGGAAATATCATAAGTGAAAATTGTTCTGATGTTCCAAAGGCAAGTAGTGCTATTATAAAATTTATGGGTAGTAAATTAATCTGCCAGGGCAGAAAACATCGAGAAATATACATGTAGAAATGACCTGAAGATTAGGTCATTCAGAGGCTTTTAAAAAGTGTAAGGCCAACAGAAGTGCATGTTTTAGGGAAGGTCAGTCAGGGGCTAAGGTGTTTCAGCCATGTTACTCATTTTAAAAACAAGGTTTTCCTCTCAATTTATTAATATCTGCCAGAAAATAGAACTGTGCGACACAGAAAATGCAATGGACACTTTTCTATCTTTTACCTGTTATAGGCAGAACAGGCTGCTGTCACCTCGGAATTTGAAAGCTACAAAGTCCGAGTCCATAATGTTCTAAAACAGCAGAAAAACAAGTCCGTGTCTCAGACCGAAAACGAGGGAGCCAAACAGGAAAGGTAACGTCTGAGCTCCAGGACTCGGGCAAGGCTGCAGATCCTGCTGTGGTTTCTTTTGACTGTGGGGTTTCACATGGCATCACCCTGAGGACAGAGTCGTCTTCAGGGCACTGTTCAGACTCAGGGATCGTGAAGGAGCCGTGTGGCTGGGGCGGAGTCTGGAGACACAGGCTGGACAGTCCGTTCCCCCCACCCCTGACAGATTCATCATAGTGGAAGGACAGATGTCGAGTTACATGAGGACCAAGTAGGAGGAGAGTAAAAATGCTTTCTCAGTGTACTTGGTCACCATTCATTAGGCTAAATAGAGGTTGCTTTAAAACGTTTTACTTACTCAAAATTTTTCAATTTTTTTGTCTTTTTTTAGCGCTGCACCCGCAGCATGTGGAATTTCCTAGGCTAAGGGTCAAATCGGTGCTGCAGCAATGTAAGATCTGAGCCGTATCTGGGAGACCAGGGATCGACCCCGCATTCTCATGTATACTAGTCAGGTTCATTAACCACTGAGCCACGACGGGAACTCCCAAAAAGTTTTCAATTTTATCTAGAGTTAAATTTTTCTTCTTAAACTTAGGACCATCTCAGTGGCATACTGTTTCAGTAGTAACTGCTTACAAATGACTTTTGTGCTTATTCAGAACTTCGTGTGTTATTTATCAATGAAGGCTCAGTGTGCAAAACTGTTACATCTGGCTCTTACTATTCTCAGTAGGACTGGATGGCCTGCAGTGTTTATGCATTTATGCTTGTGTCAAATCTCATGTTTAAGTACTTAATACAGGGGAACTGTAGGCTGAAAAGGTTTTTTTTGTTTTTTTTGTTTGTTTGTTTTGTTTTCTGTCAGTAGCTCATCTTAAAGCTGATGGTAAATATCAACACATTTATTATAAAAATACTACCTGGAGTTCCCGTCATGGCTCAGCAGAAACGAATCTGACTAGCATCCATGAGGACATGGGTTTGATCCCTGCCTTGCTCGGGCCGTGAGCTGTGAGGTTGCAGACATAGCTTAGATCCCATGTTGGTGTGGCTATGGTATAGGCTGGCAGCTACAGCTCCGATTTGACCCCTAGCCTGGGAACTCCATATGCTGTGGGTAGGCCCCTAAAAAGACAAAAAAACAAAACCAAAAAACCACTAGGGGAGTTCCTGTTGGTGCAACGGGTTAAAGGATCCAGCATTGTCACTGTTGTGGCTTGAGTTTAATCCCTAGTCTGGGAACTTCTGCATGCCTTGAGTGTGGTCAATAAATTAATAAATAATTTTAAAAATAAAATAAATTGTAAAATTTTTTAATAAAAGTATTACCATTTGTGAGTCATTTTTTATCATGCCAGAATTTTGAGTTAAAGTTATTTTATCTTTTTGCTTTTTTTTTTTTCCTAAGGGCTACAGGTGAGGCATATGGAATGTTGAGGTTCCCAGGCTAGGGGTCGAATCAGAGCTACAGCTGCTGGCCTACACCATAGCCACAGCAATGTAGGATTCAAGCCTAGTCTTCGACCTATACCATAGCTCATGGCAGTGCCAGATCCTTAACCTGCTGAGTGAGGCTGGGGATCAAACATGCGTCCTCGTGGATACTTGTCAGGTTCGTTTCTGCTGAGCTACAGTGGGAACTCCCAGAGTTAAAGTTATTTTAATGTAAATATTTTAATTTCTTCCTACTTTCTTAACATTAAGTACTTTTTTTTTTTTTAGGGTTGCACCTGCAGCATATGGAAGTTCTTGGGCTAGAGGATGAATCAGAGCAGTAGCTGCAGGCCTGCACCACAGCCGCAGCAATGCCAGATTCTTAACCCACTGAGTGAAACCAGGAATCAAATCCACATCCTCGTGGATACTAGTCAGGTTCTTAACCTACTGAGCCATGATGGGATCTCCCTATTAAGTACTGAAAAAAAAAAAAACAGTGTATTGTATCACTTGTGGCAGAATTATAGGTTTTAAATGTTTTTCTCCAAAGACTTTCTTTGACTGTAACATGGTGTAATGTGCTGATTTCACAATGCTTAGCTTAAAACTGCATGATTTTTTTTTTTTAACTAATGACATAGTCACATAATATAAAGTAGACCATTTTGATGCCATTTACTGGTCTGCTTGGAGTTCCCACTATGGTGCAATGGGTTAAGAATCCAACTGCAGGGAGTTCCCATCGTGGCTCAGGGGAAATGCATCTGACTAGCATCCATGAGGACACGGGTTCAATCCCTGGCCTCGCTCTTTGGGTTAAGGATCCAATATTGCCATAAGCTGTGGTGTGGATCACAGATATGGTTCTGGCATTGCTATGGCTGTGGTGTAGGCTGGCAGCTGCAGCTCTCATTTGTCCCCTAGCCTGGGAACCTCCATATGCCAAGGGTGTAGCCCTAAAAAGACAAAAAATAAAAAGAATCCAACTGCAGCAGTTTGGGGTCACTGCGGAGGTGTGGGTTTGGTCCCCGGCCACATACAGTAGGTTAAAGGATCCAGCGTTGCTGCAGTTGTGGTTCGGGTTCAGTCCCTGGCCTGAGAACTTGCATATGCTGAGTGCAGCCATTAAAAAAACAAAACAAAGCCAAAAAAAAATCGAAATTTGTAAATCCAGAGACTTATAAATATGTAGTGTCTGAGGTTTAAAGTCTGACTATAGCATGTTTTATTTCACATTTAATTCTATTCTGTGAGCATTATACTGATTATACTTCCTTTAAAATCATCCACAGTAATGGCAAGAATAATTAAGTGATTGAAGTCAAATTTATTTGAAACCACACAATGAAATGTCTGTCTTTCCAAAAAAATTGTTGAACTATTTTTTTTCTATTTTAGAGAACATCTGGAAATGCTGATTGACCAACTGAAAATCAAATTACAAGACACTCAAAATAACTTGCAGGTCCACGTCTCTGAACTGCAGGCACTGCAGTCTGAGCATGATGCCCTGCTGGAGAGGAATAGCCAGCTGCTGCAGGAGACCGTGTCCAAGGAGGCTGAGCTCCGGGAAAAGTAAGGGGGGGGTGCAGCACGGTGGCGCCGGGCTGCAAAGCACACGTGCGCTGGGGAAGATGCAGGCTGAAAGGTAGATGTAGGTATTTGCTGCTTCTTTTTTTTTTTTGTCTTTTGTCTTTTTTTTTTTGTTGTTGTTGTTGCTATTTCTTGGGCCGCTCCCACGGCATATGGAGGTTCCCAGGCTAGGGGTCGAATCGGAGCTGTAGCCACCGGCCTACGCCAGAGCCACAGCAACGTGGGATCCGAGCCGCGTCTGCAACCTACACCACAGCTCACAGCAACGCCGGATTGTTAACCCACTGAGCAAGGGCAGGGACCGAACCCGCAACCTCATGGTTCCTAGTCGGATTCGTTAACCACTGCGCCACGACGGGAACTCCGGTATTTGCTGCTTCTACCTTAAAGCTCCCCCTTTGGGATTGTTCTGTATTTTGCTTTAATTTTTTGCCTTTTTTTTTTTTTTTTGCCTTTTGGGGCTGCACCTGCAGCATATGGAGGTTCCCGGGCTAGGGGTTGAATCGGAGCTACAGCTGCCAGCCTACATCACAGCCACAGCAACGCCGGATCCTCAACTCACTGAATGAGCAAGGCCAGTATCGAACCTGTGTCCTCATGGTTACTAGTCGGATTTGTTTCCACTGAACCCTGATAGGAACTCCAGCCTCTTCTTTTTTAAACATCTTAATAACCCTGCTCTCTCTGTAGGAGACTGTAAAGGTGACTCTGGGGGAGTTGCTCGGCCGACACCCAAGCTGCCCTGAGGACAGAGCAGCAGTCTAGGCAGGGGCTCATGGAGGCAATCCTGTCCCTGCCGTCGCTTGAGGCCTGGAAGCCCCTTAGGCTCTCCCTGTAGCTTTTATCCTCCATAGAGACTTGTCGCTGCCACCAGCTCTTCCTTTACTTGTCCGTGGATGTTGTTTGAACAAAGTGCTAGAGAGAATCTAAAGTCATCCATCTGTGACCTTGGCAATTAAGACACCTCTTTTGAAACATTGTGTTTTTACTGCAGGTCTCCCTTTAGCCACTCAACCTTATTTAAAACTTTGTATCATGTGCTCCCCTGTAGCACATAGGAAAAATCTTAGAGAGCTCTGTGCTGGGCTCTTTCCCCCTAGAGCTGGACTTCATATTGCAGGGGTGGATTGGATAAAAGAAGGCTCTTGTTTTTTCTGTAATTGGTTCCATATTGTTTGAATTTCCAAGAGTATACTTATATAAAAAGAAAAATGATGTTTTACCAAAGTCAGATATATAAAATCATGAGTCTTATCTTACTTAACTATAGTTAAGTCAGATATATCAACACTCTAAGTGAATCATTAAAGCTAGCAATTCCCCAGTCAGTGTCAGGCGGACTACAGTAAAAGTGGCCAGTTGCCAGCCCTGCTTTCGGTTTTCTCATGCAGTGGCTCTGGGAGGAGAACCTGCATTGGACAAGGTGCCCCGGAAGCAGCTGCAGAAAACTAAGTCTGTTTCAGGGGTTCATGTTAATTGGTTCCAAAATGGCCAAAACTTCATTCCAGGGCTTTCTGTATGATTGAAAGTGTCCTTTTTCATGTTTTGAGGGTGATAGGGAAAAGGCAAGTTCATCCTATGTTTGTGTGCGCTGCCACCCAGGCTGGCCTGGAGAAGTGGACTGGTGTAAAGTGACTTCACCATGTGTCCTGACCGCTGCTCACCTGGGCCTCCTCCTGCGCCCGAGGGTGGCTGACTTTTTCCAGGCTGGGTGGACTTGGGTCTCAGCCTTGGCATTGGCCCCTCTCCATAGGCTGTGCTCGGTGCAGGCGGAGAACACGGCGCTACGGACAGAGCAGGCACAGATGGCAGCCCAGCTGGCAGCCCAGGGCGAGGCACTGCGTGGTGGCTTCCGGGACCAGGTGCGGCAGCTGCAGGAGGAGCACCGGGGGACGGTGGAGACGCTGCAGCAGCAGCTGTCCCAGCTGGAGGCCCAGCTCTTCCAGCTGCGGAGCGAGCCAGCCACGAGAGGTACGTGCGTGTGTGGGGCGCCCCGGTGCATGTGTCTCTGCCACTGAAACGCGTCCCCCACATCTTCTTGAGAAAATGAAAACTTTGTGGGTGACGAGCAGCATCGCTTCCATGATCAATGAGTATGGGATTTGCTTAGTGAGACTGGAACACTGAGCCCGTCTTACCTCCATGACCTCTCAGTACCAGTTTTCATGTTTTTCTTCTCGTCTGACTCACAGGCTCTGTCCGTCTCATGACCTGTGTCCAGATTCCAGTGGCCACTGAGTCACTGTTAGTCATCAAATACATCCAGTTTTTTTTTTTTTTGGTGGGGGGGTGCTTTTTAGGGCCACTCCCGAGGCATATAGAAGTCCCCAGGCTAGGGGTCAAATCAGAGCTTCAGCAGCCAGCCTATACCACAGCTCACAGCAACGCCGGATTCCCGACCTACTGAGGGAGGCCAGGGATCAAACCCCCATCCTCATGGATACCAGTTGGGTTTGTTACCACTGAGCCACAACGGGAACTCCCCCAATACATCTGTTTTTCATCAGAAACTCTAGATAGCACTGAATTTGTAGGATCACTTGGCCACACATGGCTTCTTGCCTTTCAGATTTGTAATTAGTGGGATTTAGTTCAGGCACCCACACAACTGTCATTCTGCTTCCTGGAAGAGATGGGATGTGTCAGGCAAGATGAGGACACTCTGGAGTATTAAGTACCAGCCTTTGACTTAGTACCGGTGCCTTGTCACCAGGGCATTGGCAGCCATGGGTCACTTGTCAAGGCTGGAAACCAGCTTCAAGAAATTGTAAATTAGCCAAGAGTCATCAAAGGAAGTACCCAGCCAGGGGTCAGCAGTAGAATCGGCAGTTAGAAAAGGGTCAGAAACTCAGAGACGGGCCTCAAAAGGCAGCTGAAGGGTAGTGTCTGAAAGCTGAGGATGGGGACTTCATAGAAAGGAGAATAAATGAAATTGGACCTTAAAAGTTGTGGTCAGAATTCTGGTTGCTAACACAGCTCTGAGTCCTTGGACAAAGCCATTTAATGTCTCTGACCTTCTGGTTTCTTGGGATTAGTAAAGTAATGTGCTCAAAGTACCCAGCTCTACTCAGTGTGGGTTATTTGCAGGCAGGCAAGCCCTGCCCGGGAACTGTGACAGGTTAGCCTGCCCTGGGCTTGGGCCCTTGCCTGGATGCTGAAGATGCGAGCGGGTAGTGACAGGAACCAGCAGGGACATCTTCAGAGCTGACCCCTGCTTCAGAAATAGCTAGAATGTGGTTTAGTAATTTCTACCCATGCTGGCAGCAGGCCAGCCCTCTGCACTGTGTTCCCTAATAGTTTATCTTAATGGTAGTGGTAACTATCACATGTTCTGAATTGACTTAAGTGGTTTAAAGTTCAGTCACTAAGTTTTTAGGGCTTTTTTTTTTTTTTTTTTTGGTCTTGGGCCGCTCCTGTGGCATATGGAAGTTCCCAGGCTAGGGGTCAAATCAGAGCTGTAGCTGCTGGCCTACACTAGAGCCACAGCAACGCAGGATCCAAGCCGCGTCTGCGACCTACACCACACCTCACACCAACGCCGGATCCTTAACCCACTGAGCAAGGCCAGGGATAGAACCTGCAACCTCATGGTTCCTAGTCAGATTCGTTAACCACTGAGCCATGATGGGAACTCCTATCTTCTGGTTATTCAAATTCTCTGCCATATCATTTGACATCCCTAGAATTATTTAGCTTTATTGTGTATCTTTGTTAATGCTGAATCCATGATTTTGAGCAGTCTCACACTTACTCTTTCAAAAAAAAAAATCATGTAATAGGCCCAGCTTCTTCCCACCAACCTCTGAAGAACCTTCGAGAGAGGAGAAACACAGACCTCCCACTTCTGGATGTGCAGGCAGTCACCCGGGAGGAGGGGGAAGGGATGGAGACGACGGAGGCCGAGTCCTCATCTTCTGCCAGCATCCACACACCATCTTTGGAGCAGTTGCTCAGTTCTCCTGAAGCCAGGCTTGGTATGTTTATCTTAAATAATTACATGTTTGTTTAATTCCGCTGTCCTGTCTATTTACCATTAATTTATAAATGCTTTTTTGAGCTATTCTGATAATTTTTTTTCATTATTCCACCCTTTTTCAAAGGGAAAACTTTTCCTGCACAATGAAACAGATTGTTTTGTTTTGTTTTGTTTTTAAATGAAATGCTAGTTCTGGCCAAAACAAGAGCTAGAAACAGATGGTTAGAAGCTCTGGCTTGGTGTTAGAAGTAGAGTAAACATTTCTTGCCCTGATGAGAAGCTGGCATCCTTATGAGGTAGTTGTGCTGAATGTGCCTTATTAACTACAGCAACGTTTCAGACAATTTCCTCCTCACCTGTACTGCCCATTGATGCTGCTGGTTTGGGGTGGTCCTCTTGGAGGTTTCAGGATCTGGAGTGGGATCGGTTGTGTCCTGGGTCCTGGCTGTGGCCGGGTGGACGTAGCAGTCACAGTCCCTCCAGGAGGAGTTAGGCTGTGGGACAGAGGCATCATGACGCTGGCCTCGACTCCATAGTCAGACCAGGCTTTTTGGTGCTTGCTACCTGTTCCCTCCTGTGTGGGACTTGAGTAAAAGTACCCACCCCACCTTGTAGTCAGTGCTCACGCAAGACCGTGGTTTAAGTGATTGGTATCTGCTGACACTTCTCCCTTTGTAAGGAGAGCGGCACAAGCTCTTGGGAGATTAATAGGTGGAGGAGGATGAAACTCATCAATTGGGGCTAAAACTCCAGGCTAACAGATTCCAGACGAGCCCACAGAGCCAGTGACCAAGCAGGTGAGGGCTCCAGAGCAGAGTCTGTCTTACGTGTGTCCCTAGGATGTGAGGAGTGGACTGGGAGCTGTGGCGGAGGAGCAGCACTGGGGTGTTTTCTCATTTGGAATCTTGGCCCATGTTCCCTCCTTTTGAAAACTAAGTATTGAAACAATTCCTTGCAGAGCCTCCTTCATGGCATGCTGAATTCACCAAAGAGGAACTGGTTCAAAAGCTCAGTTCCACCACAAAAAGTGCTGACCACCTGAACAGCCTGCTTCGGGAAACGGAAGCGACCAACGCCATCCTTTTGGAGCAGATTAAGGTGAGGGAGGGGACCTCGCACCCTGCCCCATCCACACACAGTCACACCTCTGTCACACCTTGGTTCCTCACAATGTTCCCTTCTTGAAATTAAGTGTTAACTGCTTTTGTATCTATTACATAAAGACTTTTAATTCCTACATTTTCTAAGAAGCCATAATAGATTTAGAGGTTAGCTAGCTGTTTACCAGTCAGTGTTCCACATTTACTTAAATAAGCCTTGAATGGGTGTGGGTCCTTAAATTCTAAGGATGAACCGTGAAGCACTTCTAAGAATGCCCCATTGTTCGTTGATGGCTTCTCACCAGCCAGGCCCCGCAGTTCACATCTCTTGGGATTGAAGCTTCATCATTGCTAGATGAGAACCATGAAAGCTGATTTGGGTGGAGAAAATTCACGGTGGCTGGAAGGCACCTGTTTCTGCCCTGGACCTGCTCCTCCCCATAGAGCATCCTACCTCCGCGCAGGCCAGAGGCTGCCCTGGTCAGATCCAGCTTACACTGCTGAGTCACTGGGTTATTCACAGGACATTGTCTGCATCCTGACATCCCACCTCAACAAGGAAGGTGCATCTCAGTAAAGGCACAAAATTACCGTTTCGCACGTAGTCAGAGCATCATCACAGGTAGCGAGCCACCCACTAAGCCAGACCTGGGTAACCATTCCCATGTCGCGCTCCGCACATGTGATCTCAGACCTTCGGGGCACTCTTTCAGATGCCCCTAAGTTTTAGGGCAGAGTCGGCCACTCTCCTGGACTAACCTGAAATGCTGAAATGTAACCATCTATTTTGTTTGTTTCAACCCAGAAATTTTCCTCCAAGATTCACCATCCTGCATCTTTGTCACATCGTACGTGCAGTGCCCCCTTTTCTGGTAGTTTCTAGATGGACTTACATTCCTGAATTTTCACTTTTGTTTGGTTAAGTGCTGTTAGTTGTGTGGATACTCTGGCTGTGGATACCCCTCCTGCCCAGCCCCCTTCCCACGGCTGTTTGTTGGGAGAGCTGCCCTTGGGCAACGGTGCTCTCTGGGCCTCTCCTGCCCCAAGGGCATGGCCTCCGCAGCGGCACTGCTGAGCCGAGCTCGGGACCCAGTTACCTCCGCTGTACCTGCTTCCCAGCTTCCAGGAGTTTCTTTCAGTTTCTCATCTAGTCGCTCCTTTGTTGTCATTTTTGGGCATTTCCAGGGAAGAGAAGAACATGAGTGTTCACTCTGCTGTGTTTAACCTGGTTTCCCTCATTTCTCCGACACCAGCTTCTGAAGAGCGAAATAAGGCGCCTGGAGAGAAATCAAGAGCGAGAGAAGTCGGCGGCCAACCTGGAGTACCTGAAGAACGTTCTGCTGCAGTTCATCCTCCTCAAGCCTGGGAGCGAGCGGGCTCGGCTGCTGCCTGTAGTGGGAACAATGCTGCAACTCAGCCCCGAGGAGAAGGCCCGGCTCGCCGCCGCGGCCCAAGGTGAGCACGGGCTCCGGACCCTGGCCGGAAGCGGTGCCAGGGGCATATAACTCAGATGACAGCCTCAAAACTCTGTTGATGTGATGAGTTCTGTGGTGTGTGTGCCTGTGAGTAGGTTTGGAAAGCTGATGCTTTAACATTTTAGGGCAGTCCAGGATGTTTCATCATCTTAGCCCACAGCAAAGTACAGGACAGTGTCCAGTTTTATCTTCCATTTCTTTGCAATTGAATTTGTAATCCTAGAGCTGCATTCTGCCCAGGAACGGGGTTTACTTTGTGTCATGCTTGTTAACTCGTGTCCAGCTGCACCCCACAGCCCCTCCCTCCAGCACATGCAGCTTTAAGGCTGCCCTGTACTTGGAGCTCAGATTTTCACATCTGGTAGATTTAACACCATGATTTCCTAAGCTCCTTCCCAGTGACTCACAGCTGTATAGTTGCCTGGTTTCAGACTCCTTAAGGACCATGGTTTCATCGTTTCAGTTTTAAAATGCCTTTATTGTTGCCATCTTCAAGCCTGCAGAGAGGACTGTAATGTCCCTTGTAGCTGTCACCCCCCTTTATCAACCTCATCTCAGAGTCTTCCTCTGGCTGGTGCAGAGCAGAGCTAGAGGTTTTAAAGCAGGTTCCACACACCGTCTGATTCTGCGGCGGATACGTCAGTGCATTTGCACTCTTCTGCCGTCTGTCCCCAGCCAGTCCAGGGTCTTGCATTAGTGCAGGTGTTTTGTTACAGTTTCGCATGATGCATTTGGTTGGTGTTCCTTAAGCTTTTATCCCTCGTAATTCCATGTTCCTTCGTAACACGGATTTGTTCTTCGTTGAACAGTGATGGAAATCTCAAAATATTTATCATGTCTAATAGTTTTCCTTTAAAATCCCACTATGTTTAGAGTGGTGAAGATAGGTTTTTTGTTTTTTTTTTTGGCCACACCACCAGCATATGGAAGGGTATCGAACGCATGCCTCGGCAGAGACAGTGCCAGCTCCTTAACCTGCTGGGCTACAGCAGGAACTCCTGTTTAGAGGAATGATGTTACCACCACTCAAGTGAATACTATAAGTTGAAGGTCCACTGAATAGAAGACTCTAACCTAAGGGTCCCTTATGTTATTATAGATGTTACTGATCAAAGTGAAGATATATATATATGGAGAGAGAGAGACGTTCATTAGAAATGCAGAGCTCTAAGACATGCTTATGCTGAGTCCTGTAAATATATCAGGAAAACTCCACTTATTAGTTTACCTTCAAAAGTTTATTCGCTTCTTACCTCTAACCTATGTGAGCAAATGAAAGAAAATTTCAAAAAATGAAAGACAGCTATGGTTTGGCAGCTGATCTAGAAGTTGCTTAAGGGAAAAGAAAGAAATTATTCAGAATTCAGTGTGGAGAAGCAAAAAATGAAAGAGCAGAAAACAGAGGACAGAATAAAGACACTAGCAGATAATCAGTAATAGAAGTTCTAAAAGGAGACCAGAGAAAGAATGGGGTAGAAACGATACTTGAAGAAAACGGCTTAAATTTTTTTAGAACTGCTGAGATAATCATTCCACAGATTGGAAAAATCTCAATAAAATTTCAAGTAGGATAAATAAAAGTTCATATAAAAGTGAAACTAGCCCCCAAAGAAGGAGAGAAAAATCTTAAAAGCAACCAGAGAAAGAAGACCTATTGTCTCAGTGCCTATGAAGGCGAACCAGCCAGGCCTTCCCAGCAGAGGGCTTCATGTCCCCGATGAACTTCGTGGGTGGAAGATCTGAGCAGCAGGAAGGAACCTGTGCTATACCTACAGGCCCTGGGCCTCGGCAGCCCAGGCAACCAGGGACAGTACCAGGGCCCTGAGGGTCAGGACCCATGTGACATGGGTGTGCAGGGTCAAAAATCAGGTCCTGGCCCTGAATGAAACGGAATCACACGAGCAGAGCACACATGTTCCTCCAGCCTCCCCCTCCTTTATGCTGAGTTGATAACAGTAATTTTCATTCAGGTTGCTAACTGCCAGTGCATGGTGAAATTAGCCCAGTCGATTACATCCAGAATATCTTTTAAAAATAGAAACATCAGAGTTCCCATTGTGGCTCATCAGTAATAAACCCAACTAGGATCCATGAAAACTTGGGTTCGTTCTCTGGCCTTGCTCAGTGGGTTAAGGATCCAGCATTGCTGTGAGCTGTGGTATAGGTCGCAGATGTGGCTCCGATCCCTTGTTGCTGTGGATGAGGTGTAGGCTGGCAGCTGCAGCTCCTATTCGATCCCTAGCCTGGGAACCTCCATATGCCTTGGGTGTGGCCCTGAAAAAACAAAACAAAACAAAAAGAATAGAAACATCAGAGTACATTGACTCTAGTAAGGGTAGGAATTGTTCCTTGAAGCTCTGCAGGTGTCTGTGTGGGTGGTGGTGCCCCTCTGACTGCATCCGCCCCTGTGGTAGCAGGATTTCTTTCTGGGGTCGGGGTCAATAAACACCCATGAAGGACCCTGCTAGCACCCCAAGCATGTGTCCTGAGCTGTTCAAGCTGCCTGTTGCGTCTGTGTGGGAAAGAGAACAGAAAGTGCCACCCGGTCCCCAGATGAGCAGTGTGAAGAGGGCACTGCCGAGCAGGGCAGGTTGTCGCCTGCCCCCACATCTGAGCCCCAGCGCGGTTCACAGACAGCGTGTTTCTTTTCTGCCTGATATGCAATTCGTGATGCATCAGCCTAGCTCCCCAGATAAGTCAGTCAGCTCTGCTCTGTGCAGACGTGAACCTCGGCCTTGCAGCTCCACGGCTTTACTGCTGGCTGGGTTGTGGGTTTGGGCTGAGTTGTCACTCAGGATGCCTTTGGCATTGTCTAAGAGAGAAAGACAGTAAACACTGAAAGTTTGAGGACAGAAAGGTTAGTAACATGAAAATAACAGTGTGGAAGATTAATACTTTTTTTCTATACCCTGCAGGTGAGGAGGAAAATGCTTCCCGCTCCTCCGGGTGGGCGTCCTATCTGCACAGTTGGTCTGGACTCCGATAGAGTCATGGAAAAGGCGTTATTTGTTAACCAAATAGAATCCATTTGGCAAAGAAGGTTCATGTATATTGCTGTTGTTGTTCTTCTGTCCAAAATCGTGTGTGTGTGTGTGTGTGTGTGTGTCACATGTCCCTGTGTGTGTCTCTGCGTGTGTCCCTGCGTGTTTCAGAGGCTTTGCCTGAGGTCAGTGCCCAGCAGGCTGAAGTGTTGACACCGCTCCCTCCTCGGGACCCCAGGCTGCTGGGCCAGGCCATGCTGTGAATTCTGAAGTTAAACTAAGTTTTGGTACTGAACCAGCTGGAATTCAGACTTCAGCATAATGTTATAAGACCATTTATCACAAGGTCAGCCTTGCAGATAGCTTGTTACACATGACAACAAGCTATTAAAGAAAACAAGTTGTTAGAGAAAACTTGTGAGTTAGAATATGAAGGAAAATGCTTTCCTGGTAAAGTTGACTTGTTTATGAAGGGACTGCAACATAAACACGCTGCAGTTAATTACAGACTAAATTAAAATGCAGTTCATTTAGTTATTCCTTTAAGATGAGCTGCTCTTTTTTTCTCCAAAGTATATTATCTCAAAACTCGTTCTGTTCTCAGAAGCCCTGGTCATCACATTCCCGCTGGGCAGTTCCTGGCGTGGGTCCGCCAGGCCCTCGTCTTTAGCACCTTCTAAGCCAGGAGTCTTGCGAGATAGCGGGACGTTGGCTGTTGTGCAGCCCTATGTCCAGGAGGAAGCTGGAGCCTCTTGGTTTCTGAGACCAGCTCTGGGTGATGGTTTTACTTGCCTTCTATGCCACTGAATATTTTATTGACCAGATCACAAAGGTGTTCTTAAGTCATAAATGTGAGGACTCTAGTATTTGTCTAAAAAAAAAAAAATCACCTCATGGTGTGCACTATGAAGTTACCTTCAGCCTTCCAGTTTATACCCTTTCAGTCTCAGCTAATGAACTGACCTCATACTTTGGTTTCTGGGAACATTGGTTTCCAATTTAATTTCACTGAAATTTGCTGCTGACATGTTGAGTTCTTTAAAAATATCTCAATATCTGTCTTTTCTCCTGTCTTAGAAGAACAGACCTAACTAGTGAATGTACTAATGAAAATGCATCTATTTCAGAGCTGACTTTAAAAGTTTAGTTTTTTTACTTCATAAACTGTGAATATGAGTATGCCAGCAGCATACAATGTAACTGTTATAGTATTTAAATAAATTTCACTTTCTCTGTAAGTCCAGGCCTCTTCCAAGTCTGTATCAATTTGTTTTGAAATACAGTCTCTACCTATGGACATAATAACAGAAACGCCTTTTCGCATGATTAAAAAATCATGACTCTGATTACTAAGGTTTATCTTTTTTGGTTTCAGCAGTGAGAGGAGATGTAATAATTATTTTAGTATTTCTATTAAACCTGTTGAACCGTATGTCCTATTTGTATGCCCACTCATCTTCTGTTAGTCTCCTTGGAGCTTTGAGTTACTGACGAAAGGGTATCTCTGTTTCCTTCGCCGCTGCCTTTACGCAGTTGGGACTTGGGCCCAGGTGCTCAGGCAAAGGCAGGTTGCCCTTGGGGGTCCGTGACTGTAGATTGTGGTACCCGGCACATCGTGGAACCCACCCTCGGCCTCTCCTCTGTGATGTGAGTGTCTCATACACAGCAGGCCCTGCTTACACGCCTCACAGTGGGAGGTGGAGAATCGCATTCCTTTGATGGAACCGTTGGTGGACCCACGCACACTAGCTATGCCGTGTCCTTCTTAACCCCTTGTCAGTTGATGGTAACTGTCGTAGTTCCCAAGAAGATACAGCTTGGCCTTGGTCAACAGAGCACATGAAAACGGCTCACATGAATCATTAAAAAGGAAGCTAGAGGTGGCACTTGGTCCACGACTATTTTGTTTTCATTTTCAGACAAATCAGCTGTGACTTCACAGTAAGCCCAGGTCAGCCTGATACAACTGGGTGGTGTCTTTGGGCTGATTTGCACCACACGTGTTAAAAAAAAGCATTTGGTTGTGCATGTGCTGATTACACAGGGAAGGAAAATGATGTTTTCCCATGTATTCAGAATGTGATTACAGGAGTTCCCGTCGTGGCGCAGCGGAAACGAGTCCAACTAGGAACCATGGGGTTGAGGGTTCAATCCCTGGCCTCGCTCAGTGGGTTAAGGATCTGACATTGCTGTGGCTGTGGTGTAGACCAGCAGCTACAGCTCCAATTACACCCTTAGCCTGGGAACCTCCATATGCCATGGGTGTCCCCCCCCCAAAAAAAAGCAGAATGTGATACATGGAAGAAAAGCAAGTTCTGACATTGGAATTGTTACTTTTTAAAAATATAGAAACCTTCTGTGAGTAGAACACAGTGTGGTGAGGAAACACACTTTTCGGCTTAGTGTTTGGGTGACCTCCAGTTCCCCTCCGAGGCCTCTCCAAAGTCTTCCCCCCCAGAGGAGAGTCAAGGGGCCAAGGGGCCCAGCCAGGGTCACCTGAACCAGACAGAGGGCCCCAATGAGGCCAAAGCCATGAGATTCTCTCAGGATCCTGGATTTGGGACTAAAAAGTTAAGTCAGGGAGTTTCCATTGTGGCCCAGTGGAAACATATCCAACAGGACTCAGGTTCAATCCCTGGCCTCAATCTGGCATTGCCGTGAGCCGTGGTATAGGTCGCAAACATGGTTCAGATTCCATGTTGCTGTGGCTATGGTATAGGCTGGCAGCTGCAGCTCTGATTCACCCCCTAGCCTGGGAACTTCCATATGCCGTAGGTGTGACCCTAAAAACAAAGGAAAAAAAAAAAAAAGTAAACTCAGCATCTCCAGAAGGTGCAGGAGCTGCAAATGCCCAGGAGGAGGAGCAGGTGCCAAGAGCAGAGACAGCAAAGGCTGGGGCTAGAGCTCCAGGCTTTCACTTAAAATATAGAACCAGGGGAGTTCCTGTCGTGGCTCAGTGGTTAACAAATCCGACTAGGAACCATGAGGTGGCAGGTTCGATCCCTGGCCTCGCTCAGCGGGTTAGGATCCGGTGTTGCTGTGAACTGTAGTGGAGGTCACAGACACATCTTGGATCCTGCGTTGCTGTGGCTGTGGCATAGGCTGGCAGCTGCAGCTCCAATTAGACCCCTAGCCTAGGAACCTCCATGTGCCACTGGTGTGGCCCTGTAAAGAGAAAAGACAAAAAAAAAAAAAAAAAAAAAGGAACCAGTTCCAGATGTTTAAGTTGAAATAGCAAAAAAATAAAAAGCAAACTGTTAAAAAGAAACATTCTAATCTAGGAAGCTCAGAATTTCATAGTGTCAGGTCTCTGAAGATAAAAATATGAATTTTCAAAGAAACTTTGCAAGAAACCTTGGGACGACTAAAAGTTCAAAACAGGGCTGAGCAAAGATCCAATAGAGACAGTTCCAGATGAACAATGGTTCACTTTGTGATTTTTTGACTTTTTGATGGTGTTGAAAGTAATCCATTTTCAGTAGACATCATGCTTGGATTTTTGGGTTTTGACCTTTTCCTGGGCAGAGGTATATGGTCCCATCCTCCCCTGCAATGCTGGGTGGAGCAGCAGCCATGGCTCCCCATCAGCCTCAAGACCATAGTGGTGACCACCCGATACACTCAGAACCATTCTGGACCCAACAATCCTTCTGTTTTTCACTCTCAGTACAGATTTCAACAAATTACATGAGACATTAAACACTTTATTATAAAACAGGCTTTGCGTTAGAAGCTTTGCCCAGCTGCAGGCTAATGTGAGTGCTTTGTGTACGTATAAGTAGGGCCAGGCTGAGCCATGATGCCAAGGGGTCAGGTGTATTAAACACATTTTCAACCTACAGTGGGTTTATTGGACATAACCGCAGCATGAGTGGGAGAAGATCCATATATGGATGAAACAGGAATGTCGATGTAAATTCTTAGAACAAAAAGAGGCTCTTAAAAGTTTTCCCAAGAGGACACACAGGATAGAAAAGGGAGTTGCCTCACCTCTCAACAGCAACACTGCACACAATAGGGCACTGAGAAATTCCTTCAAAATTCATTCTTTTTTATTTTTATTTTGCTTTTTAGGGCCACACCTGCAGCATATGGAGGCTCCCAGGCAGGGGTCAAATCAGAGCTGTAGCCGCCGGCCTATACCACAGCCACAGCAACACAGGATCCAAGCCTCGTCTGTGACCTACACCATAGCTCAGGGCAATGCCAAATCCTTAACCCACTGAGCGAGGCCAAGGATCAGACCCATGTCCTCATGGATGCTAGTCAAATTCATTTCCACTGCACCACATCAGGAACTCCACAATTCATTCTTTCAAAAATGACTCAGGAGTTCTAGTCATGGCTCAGCAGTGATGAACCTGACTAGTATCCATGAGGATGCAGTTTCGATCCCTGGCCTTGCAGTGGGTTAAGGATCTGGTATTGCCCTAAACTGCAATGTAGATCACAGACGCGGCTGGATCCTGCGTTGCTGTGGCTGTGGTACGGGCTGGCAGCTGCAGCTCCTATTCAACCCCTAGCCTGGGAACTTCCATAAGCCTTGGGTGCCACCCTAAAAAAGCCAAAAAAAAAAAAGCAAAAATGACTTACAGCCTGAAGTTGTATAAACACAAGCTTTCAGTTAAATGAGAAGGACAAATAAAAAAGCAGCCTGTGAGCAGAGACTGGACAGGAGAGTTAAAGCGGGACCCAGGATGGTGTCTGTGCGTCTGCGGAGAGGTGGGCAAGCAAAGTGTAAGTCTCTGAAGGTGGCTCTCCCAGGAAAAAACTTGGGCCTTGTAGTTTATGTGTTATCCAGTGAGAGAGTGTTTGTGGCTGTGCATCTTTCCTGAGGGGTGCACCAAATACTAATGCAAAATTAAGTATTTTAAACACTAATGTCAGTGACATTCAGATCATTCCTCTCACTACTTTCCTAATGAGCAAAAGTATCCAGCAAAACACAGTTTCTGCTAGTTGTGTTTCTTGTATCTTTTTTTGGCAACTTAGAAGAAAGGTGTTTGGTTTTTGGTTTTTGTTTTTGTTTTTGTTTTTGTTTTTGTTTGTCTTTTGTCTTTTTTGTTGTTGTTGTTGTTGTTGTTGCTATTTCTTGGGCCGCTCCCTCGGCATATGGAGGTTCCCAGGCTAGGGGTTGAATCGGAGCTGTAGCCACCGGCCTACGCCAGAGCCACAGCAACTCGGGATCCGAGCGGCGTCTGCAACCTACACCACAGCTCACGGCAACACCAGATCGTTAACCCACTGAGCAAGGGCAGGGACCGAACCCGAAACCTCATGGTTCCTAGTCGGATTCGTTAACCACTGTGCCACGACGGGAACTCCCTGGTTTTTGTTTGTTTTTTTCCCACAGCATATGGAGGTTCCCCGGCTAGGGGTTCAATCTGAGCTGTAGCCGCTGGCCTACACCACAGCCTCGGCAACTCGGATCCGAGCCTCATCTGCAACCTACACCACAGCTCACGGCAACGCTGGATCCTTAACCCACTGAGCGAGGCCAGGAATCAAACCCTCGTCCTCATGGATTCTAGTTGGGTTCATTAATCGCTGAGCCGTGATAAGAACTCCTGTTTGTTTTTTGATCGACTTTAAACATGTTGTTTCTGCAGTTCGCGTCATGGCTCAGCTGTTAACAAACCCAATTAGAATCCATGAGGACGCGGGTTTCAATCCCTGGCCTCGCTCAGTGGGTCAAGGATACGGCATCGGGCATCACTGTGAGCTGTGGTGTAGGTCGCAGATGCGGCTCGGATCCGGAGTTGCTATGGCTCTGGCGTAGGCCAGCGGCTACAGCTCCAATTAGACCCCTACCCTGGAAACCTCTATATGCCATATGTGTGGCCCTAGAAAAGACAAAAAGACCAAAAAAAAAAAAATAGTGTACCACTTTCTAGAAAGACACCCTTTGATGGACTTCCTGTCGTGGCGGTGCGGAAACAAATCTGACTAGGAGCCATGAGGTTGCGGGTTAAATCCCTGGCCTTGCTCATTGGGTTAAGGATTTTGCCTTGCTGTGAGCTATGGTGTAGGTTGCAAACGCAGCTCAGATCCTGTGTTGCTGTGGCTGAGGTGTAGGCCAGCATCTATAGCTCTGATTCCACCCCTAGCCTGGGAACTTCCATGTGCCATGGGTGCAGCCCTAAAAAGACAAAAGAAAAAAAAATAGATAAAACAAGACACCCTTTGGTAAGAGTTCTGCTTGTTAATCAATTGCTTTCAATATCTTGTTTGTACACAAAAGCATGATTTTTATTACTTTTTTTTTTTTTTTTTTTTTGCCATTTCTTGGGCTGCTCCCTCGGCATATGGAGGTTCCCAGGCTAGGGGTCCAATCGGAGCTGTAGCCGCCGGCCAACGCCAGAGTCACAGCAACTTGGGATCCAAGCCTCGTCTTCCACCTACCCCACAGCTCACGGCAACACCAGATCCTTAACCCATTGAGCAAGGCCAGCGATCGAACCTGCAACCTCATGGTTCCTAGACGAATTCGTTAACCACTGAGTCATGACGTAACTCCTTATTACTTTTTTTATAGCCAAGTAGAGGCTAGGATTCAGACCCATTTGGAGCAGTTTTTAGATTTTAGATTTTAGATTTTTTTTCCCCTCACCATGGCGTGTGGAAATTCCCCTGGCCAGAGATTGGGCCTGTGCCACAGCTGCAGCAATGTTGGATCCTTAACCCCCTGTGTCACAAGGGAACTTCCTCTGAGCAATTGCACAGATATTTACATTATTTATTTTAGTGCAGTTTAAGATTACAATAAGACACAGTTGCAAAGAATGAAGTATAATTTTTCACAAAGTATGGATCTATAGCAGTCTGTAGAACAAAGTTTCGATGTACCTCCTACACTAAGCATAACTTGGAACTGCATGTTTTGTGGTATAAAGCGGCCTTCTTGTAAGCTGAACAGTCATAGGCAGTGCTGGACATTGTCCAATGTTTAATTCATGTGATTCATTCTGAGTTTCTGACTGAGATCACTCTCTGGGCTTGGGCCTTCTCCTGGGACCCATAAAATATGCAGCTAACTTAATTTCATGACTTCACTATTTCTGCCTCCTTTCCTGGAAAAGGAGAAGTCATTCAGATCGGCTTTCAAACTGCCTTATAGACTACAACTTTGAAATATTTTAAAATGAACTCCTTTGTTCTAAATGTGCTTTGTCTAATATAGGAGCCACGATTCGCTTGTAGATATTGAAAGACTGAAATGCCATTATTCTGAACTAACACTGTAAGTATAAAATACACAGTAAATTTTAAAGACATACAAAAATAACAGTTCTTTGAGAAAACTAATAAAATAGGAGTTCCCGTCATGGCTCAGCAGAAATTAATCTGACTAGTATCCATGAGGACATAGGTTCGATCCCTGGCCTTGCTCAGTGGGTTAAGGATCTGGTGTTACCACAACCTGTAGTGTAGGTTGCAAACGTGGCTCAGATCCCATGTTGCCGTGGCTGTGGTGTAGGCTGGTAGCTATAGCTCCACTTTGACCCCTAGCCTGGGGACCTCCATATGCCATGGGTTTGGTCCTAAAAAGACAAAAAAGTAAAAAATAAAATAGACAAAACTCTGGCAGGATGGACCAAAGAGGCAGAGAGATGACACAAATAATTTCATTAATAAACAGAGAACATAACAGCTGAAGTAGAATTTTTAAAGATATGATGGTAATATAAACAACTATATGCTAACAATTTTGAATCTTTGGAGATGAAATAAACCAATTTCTTTAACATTTAAATTTATTCTATGTACTATGTATCTGTGATGATCGTGTCAAATTAAACAGTTTAAATAATCTTGAAACTACAATAGAGATTGAAATGGTGTTTAAAATCTTCTCAAGAAGAAAACAAAATCCAAATGGATTTGCAGGCATGTTCTACAAAACTTTCAAGTAACAATTGTCCCAGTTTTATACAGATTTATTCAGACAATAGGGGAAGGAAAGGAAATATTCTTCAACTTACTCCGTAAGGCCTGCATAAAGTCTGATATCACAGATAAGATATAAAAAGAAAAGAGAAACTCAGTGGGTTAAGAACTCGACTCCAGTGTCCATGAGGATGCAGGTTGGATCCCTGGCCTTGATCAGTGGGTTAAGGATCTGGTGTTGTCACTGCTGTGGTTCAGGTCGCTACTGTGGCTCAGGTTTGATCCCTGGCCCAGGAACTTCCGAATGCTGCAGCTGCGACCAAAAAAAGAAAGAAATTATGAAAGAACGTTTAAACTGAAAAATAAGAAAATGGGAAGGATGGACTTCCCTTTGTGGCTCAGTGGTTCATGAACCACACTAGGATCCATGAGGATGTGGATTCCACCCCTGGCCTCGGTGCTCAATGGGTTAAGGATCCGGTGTTGTGGTGAGCTGTGGTGTAGGTCGCAGACGCGGCTCAGATCTGGCATTGCTGTGGCTTTGGTGTAGGCTGGCGGCCACAGCTCTGATTGGACCCCTAGCCTGGGAACTTCCATATGCTGCAGGTGCTGCCCTAAAAAGAAAAAACAAATGGGAAGGATGTGAGAGGGGCTTTCATTCATTAACAACAGTAAGAATGATTAAAAACCCTTTACCCTGCAGTTAAAACCAATTAGGACTCTATTTTCTTATGTGCCCTTTCTTGCTTGCAGATCTGATTGTTTCATTCCCTTTACTCAGTGGTTCTCAGTGTGCATTTTGCAGACTGCAGCCAGGGCATCTCCAGAGCTGGCTGGAAGCACACATCTCAAGCCCCACCCCACACCCCCTGAGTCAGAACCGCAGGCCTGCGGCCAGCCCAGCAGGCAGGGTCACAAGCACACTGTGTGGTCCTGTGCACACTCCATGTTGAGACCAGCTCAGGGGAATTTAGCAGCAAGGCTCCAATGGAGGCTGAGGTGAGATTAGAGAAGGCTGAGGGTGAACGGGTGTGAGGACAGCAAGGGGGAACAAGTTCTATGTATTTGTTATTTTTTTCCATTATAGGTTATTACAAGACAGTGACTATAGGACCCTGTGCTATGCCATAGGTCCTTGTTGTTCATCTCTTTTATGTATGGTAGTGTGTATCTGCTAATCCCATTGGTACTGGCAGTCTTTAAAAGCTTCTCAGGCAGTTCCTGTCGTGGCGCAGCGGAAACTAATCCCACTAGGAACCATGATGTTGCGGGTTTGATCCCTGGCCTTGCTCAGTGGGTTAAGGATCCAGCGTTGCTGTGAGTTGTGGTGTAGGTCGAAGACACGGCTAGGATCCTGAGTTGCTGTAGCTGTGATGTAGGCTGGCTACTGAAGCTCTGATTCAGCCCCTAGCCTGGGAACCTCCATATGCCACAGGTGCAGCCCTAAAAAGCTAAAAAATAAAATCTTCTCAGGTAATCCCAAGAGATCCATTGATCTACTTTAAATAATGGAATACTATGCAGCTGTTAAAAAGAATGAAATAGAGCTATTCATATTGAAGTAGAAGTGTGTCCAGGAGATACATATACATACACATATATAATATTAATATATTTGTATTAATATATAATATATATATTAACAGGATATGCAGAACAGTATATACAATGCCATTTAAGAATACATACACAGGAGTTCCCACTGTGGTGCAGTGAGTTAAAATCTGACCGCACCTGCTAGGCTGCTGCAGAGGTGAGGGTTCGATCCCCAGCCTGGCACAGTGGGTTAAGGGATCCGGCACTGCCACATCTACAGCATAGGTCACAGCTGCAGCTCAAATTCCGTCCATGGCCAGAGAACTTTCATATGCCACAAGTGCAGCCATTAAAAAAAAAATACACAGTTGGTAAATGTATAGAAAACATCCAGGAAAACAGACACCAAGCTTCAGTTATTAGCTCTGCAACATGATATTGCAGATATTACAGTACACTGTCTCTTGATAAGTTATATGTCTACATAATGTTTGAATTTCTGTCGTGGCGCATAACATCTGTTATGCTTCTATGTAAGGGACATTGTTCTCCGTGCTTCAATTGTGTCTTTTTTTTTTTTCACTGCTGATTCCCCGGTGCCTAGAACAGTTCCTGGTACCACTATTTGTTGAAAGGGAATCTTATTTAATCCTCTAACAACGTGTATAAGGAGGTCCTATTATTATTTCCATTTTGCAGAGGAGAAGACAGAAGCAGGGAGAAGTTAAGCCACTTAGCAGGTGGCAGGGAGGGTTCAAACCCAAGTGTACCTGGGCCCATGTCCTTCTCTCTCAACCAGGATGCAGCACTGCACCATTTTGTCTTTTTGTCTTTTTAGGGCCGTAGCTGTGGCAGATGGAGATTCCCAGGCTAGGGGTCTAGCCAAAGCTACAGTTGCCGGCCTACACCACAGCCACAGCAATGCCAGATCTGAGCCACAACTGTGACCTACACCACATCTCACAGCAACGATGGATCCTTAACCCACTAAGTGAGGCCAGGGATCGAACCCGCGTCCTCATGGATACTGGTCAGATTCGGTTCTGCTGAGCAAGAATTCCGACACTGCCCATTTGGAGCAAATCTGTCCTGCTGTGGAGCCAGGGAGGAGATGAATATACATATCATATCCACAATGAGTGCTGAAGATGCAGGAGGAAGCTGTCTAACTCATCCACTGTTTCTGGGCAGATCAGTGCCCTCTCCCTGCCCTACCACATACTTGTCTCTTGGAGATGAATGGAGATTGAAAAGCAGAAAAAGCACATTGATACATGTTATTGTGAATGCAACCTCAGAATAGTTCCAATAATATGCCTATACACATACATAAAATACACAAATTTACAAATACCAAATTTCATTTTTATAAGCTAAGTATTAAGAATCAGAACAGGGGAGTTCCTGTCGTGGCGCAGTGGACACGAATCCGACTAGGAGCCATGAAGTAGCAGGTTCGATCTCTGGCCTTGCTCAGTGGGTTAAGGATCCAGCCTTGCCATGAGCTGTGGCGTAGGTCGCAGACATAGCTTGGATCCCCTGTTGCTCTGACGTAGGCTGGCAGCTGTAGCTCCAATTAGACGCCTAGCCTGGGAACCTCCATATGCTGCAAGTGCAGCCATAAAAAGCAAAAAAAAAAAAAAAAGAATCAGAACAGGAGTTCCCATTGTGGTGCAATGAAAATGAATCTGACTAGTATCAGTGAGTGCATGGGTTCCAGCCCTGGCCTCACTCAGTGAGTCAGGGATCCAGCGTTGCTCTGTGCTGCAGCATAGATCAGAGACTTAGCTCAGATCCTGGATTGCTGTGGCTGTGGTGTAGATGGGCAGCTGCAGCTCTGATTCGACCCCTATCCTGAGAACTTCCATATCCCGCAGGTGCGGCCTTTAAAAGCAAAAAAATAAAAAATAAGAATCATAACAAAAATGAATGAAGCAGTCTTAGAAACATCCGTGCTTTCATCCTGAGAGACTTCAGAGAAAGACGTGCAATAAGAAACATAATTTAACATTCAAGACCAATATGCTGTATTTTTTCCAAGTCTCTGTGACAGACATTGGTCAACCATGGAAGCAGCTCACCCAGACAACCATCCACAGAAGGATAGCAATGATGAAATGCACCAGGACTTTAAAACCACCAACTGGAAATGCAGAGGTGGGCCAGTTTTTAGCCAAATATCCTGAAATGACAGCAAGATTGATAGATCACAACTTAAGCATGTTGGAAGCTAGCTACTGAAAAGAGAAACCTGCTTTACAAAATATAAGCATCGGCGTTCCTATCGTGGCTCAGTGGTTAACGAATCTGACTAGGAACCATGACGTTGCAGGTTCGATCCCTGGCCTTGCTCAGTGGGTTAAGGATCCAGCATTGCCCTGAGCTGTGGTGTAGGTCACAGACACAGCTTGGACCTGGCATTGCTGTGGCTGTGGCGTAGGCCGGCAGCTGCAGCTCCAATTAGACTCCTAGCCTGGGAACCTCCATATGCGGGAGTGGCCCTAGAAAAGGCGAAAAGACAAAAAAAAAAATATATATATATATATATATACAAACATATATATAATCATAATTATTAAGAAAGGCAATTGATAGGAAAAGTAATCATTCACTTCATCTTTAAAACGGGGAACATTTGGAATATATGCAAAACCCTCAACTCTCTATTCAAAAAGAAGTGGAAGATGAACGTTGTGGGGAGATGGAGCAATCAAGACAGGCAGAGGTCTCCAGGATCCCATCGTGGCTCAGCGGAAACGAATCCAACTAGGAACCATGAGGTTGAGGGTTTGATCCCTGGCCTCACTCAGTGGGTTAAGAATCCGGTGTTGCCGTGATCTGTGGCGTAGTTCGCAGACGTAGCTCAGATCCCACGTTGCTGTGGCTGTGGTGTAGGCCGACAGTTATAGCTCTGATTTGACCCCTAGCCTGGGAACCTCCATATGCCATGGGTGCAGCCCTAAAAAGCAAATAAATAAATAAATAAAAGGCAGAAGTCTCCAAATATTTTAATTTTTTTCTCTAAAAATAAATGCATATTCTTTTCTGGAAAACAAAGAAATGTAGAAAAACATCACATAGATGGTTCTCCAGACAAGTCAGAACTGCTGTTAATATTTAAGCTTTTTAAACATGTTGTAAGTCACACTGTATATAAAAATTTTAACTTATCCCATACCACTAACCCTGCATAAATATTTTCTCAGATATAACCTGAATTTTAAATGAATTTGTAATACTATATTAAGGAAGTTTATTTTATGTGCATGTTCTCCTCTCATTTCTAATCCCCAGTCCCTCTACAGATTCAACTTCTGTTACTAGTTTCTTGCATGTCTTATGTTCCCAGAAATTTCTGCAGGTACAAGCAGTGGGTGTGAGTGTGTGTGTATGTTGTGTAGTCTCCCCTCTGTTGTCTTGCAAACAGCAGCATATTAAAGAAACTTCTCCCCTTGCTTTATTTCCTTATGTAAAAAATATCATGGAGATCATTGTTTATTCATCTGCTTTTTTTTTTTTTTTTCCCTTGCTTTTTAGGGCCGAACCTGCGGCATAAGGAGGTTCCTAGCATTGGGGTCAAATCGGAGCTGTAGCTGCCTGCCTACATCACAACCACAGCAACACCAGATCTGAACAGCATCTGTGACCTACACCACAGCTCACGGCAACGCCAGATCCTTAACCCACTGAGTGAGGCCAGGGATCAAACCTGAGTCCTCTTGGATATTAGTCAGATTCATTTCTGCTGAGCCATTATGGGAACTAACTCCCCTTAAAAAAAAAAAAAAAAAAAAGATTTTGTTTATTTTTGGCCGCACCTGTAGCATGTGGAAGTTCCTGGGCAGGGGTCAGACCTGTGCCACAGCTGTGACCTGAGCCACTGAAGTGACAATGTCAGATCCTTAACCCACTGTGCCATGAGGGAACTCCCAGACCTTCCTTCCTTTTTAAGGTTAAATAATATTCCATTGTATGTCCATTTCTCCATCCGTGGGCCTATTTCCACCTCTGGGTATTGTAAATAATACCGATAATGACCACGGGTGTACAGATAACTCCCTATGCCCCTGCTTTCAATTCTTGTGGATGTGTACCCAGAAGTGTGATTTTGTCTTTTTTTTTTTAGGCCTACAGTTGCGGCATAACTCATGGCATATGGTGGTTCCCAGGCTAGGTGGCCAGCCTATGCCACAGCAACATGGGATCCAAGCCGCATCTGCGACCTACGCCACAGCTCACAGCAACACTGGATCCTTAACCCACTGAGCAAGGCCAGGGATGGAACTTTCATCCTCATGGATACTAGTCAGATTAGTTTCTGCTGAGCCACCACAGGAACTCCTGTAGGTGGTTTTAATCTTCATTTCCCTCATGATTAGTGATGTTGAGCATCTTCTGAAGAGTTCCTTGATTAGACTTATCTAACGGCTCTGTAGTATTATATGTAGAAATTGTGATTTATTTAATTAATGTTCTTGTTAAACATACTTTCTCAGTTGCTCTTGAAAACAAAACTGTATTGGAGTTCCCTGGTGGCCTAATGGTTAGGGATTCTGGGTTGTCATTGCTGTGGCTTAGGTTCATCCCAGGCCTGGGAATTTTCTCATGCCTTAGGCCTAGCCAAAAAATAAAAAATAAAAATAAAATAAAAACAACACCCCACAAAACTTTATTGACCCTCCTTGTGCATTCTTCTGGGTTCTGTTTAAATCCCTTATTCTTAAGCAATTTCAAATGCACAGAAAAGTAGACTAAGAGAAAATACATGCATTTAGGCTGCAGCCAATTCTTTTCTGCCGCTCACGTCTGCCCGAACCCCCTTCCTTAGGGGCAGCCATCAGCCCACTGGGCTCCCAGGCTTCCCTGGAATGTTCCCAGAGAACCTCCTGTAACCAGGGTCTTTGCTGGGGTCTGCAGCTTAGGGAGGGACAGGTCAAAGCGGAGGAGACTTTCCCATCAGCACCGACACGGCGCACCTCCTCAGCCCTCAGGCTTCAGGTGTGGGGACAGGGGAGCAGGAATGAGGGCGACTCAGACCCAGATCCCAAACCCGCCCGGCTCTCCAGCTTAGGGACCAGGAGTCTGGCGGCTTTGGGAGCGCGGAACCAAGGCGCGCGGGGCGGGGGCGGGGTCTGGGGGGTTGGCCTGGGCGGAGCCTACCTGGGGACAGGGTTGACATCCGAGCGGGCCGTTCCGGGGGGCGGAGCCAGATGGAGGCGGGGTCGACTTTCGAGCGGGCGGTTCCGGGGCGGGGCCGGCGGGGCGATGCCCGAGCCGAGGTGGGCGTGGCCTCTCGGGTCCTCCCCTGCTCGCCCCGCCCCTTCCTGCCGGCAGCGCAGCGAGGAGGAGCAGTGGCGGCCGCAGCTGCAGCGGCGGGAACGGCCAGAGGACGCGGTGCGGGTTCGCTGGGCCAAAGGAGATGCTGGGCGTGGCGGCAGGAATGACCAACAGGTAAGGCTGCGCCGACCGTGAACCCGCAGCCGGAGCCGGAGCCGGAGCCGAAGCTGGAGCTGGAGCCACGTCGGCGGCGCTGCCGGCCCCTCCCCGCAGCGCGGGCGGACGGGCGGGCGGGCCGGCCTGCAGAGCCCGCGGGCCGAGTGGACCGTGACCTGGGCCCGCCGCTCTCCGCCCTCCCGGCGCTCCCAGCCTGGCTCCGGTCGCGAGAGGAGTGCGTCCGGGCGGAGACGTCTCGGGGCTACGGATTTACCGAATTAGAAACGAAACTGCGACATAGAAGTACATTTATTCATTCATTAAACGTAAAATAAATCCGTGGTTTCAAGATACATAACGCATGCTTTAGAAAATAGCATTTTCCTAAACAAGAAATTAGTGCGACGAGAGCCGTTCTCTTACTTTTTGCAAATCTCTTAAATATCTGCATTTTCCTGCCAGCTTTGCCTTCAGTCCACTGCGGTCGGTTTTGATTGCAGTCTGAAGATAATATGCTCCTACAGAGATGGAGTGGTTAGAAAAAGGGTTGTAGTACTTTAATAGCTTTTCACGTAATTGTGGTATTTTTTGTTTTTACTCCAAAACCAGACTAGCGGTAGTTTCTTAAATATTAGTTTGATGTGGAATCAGAAGTCTTACCAGTGAGCTTTTCACACTGTTACATGAAAATTCAGTCTGCCGTGCGGGTTTGAAGGGGTTTGTTCCTGGTAACAACATGTTTGTCATTTGGAAAATGTTGATTCACTGAGTTAGGCAGATCTTCCAAATGTTGACACATCCCTTTATACAGTATCACTAAATAACATTCCCTAATATCACCTGTGATCTCCTTAGAGGCTCTTAGGTTTGAGAGGCTGACAAGCTCAAGGTGATGGATACAAGTTTTCCAGCGTTCCAATTTTCACTTGAAGGCTTGATTTTTATTATAGTAGGAAACTCTTGTCAGTTGTTTTTCTCAAAGTAACAGACTTAACTTTGTTTAGTTTCAAGAAATATCTTCCAAATGCAAGTCTAAAAAGCATGGTTACTCTTTCTGCTAAAAATGTTAGACCATGAAAAAAGTGTCCCAATTAGTGGGCAATGGGTCACACCCATGCTTTCCCTGCAGACCATCATCTTTTTTTTTTTTTTTTTTTTAAGGGCCACACAGGCTAGGGGTCAAATCAGAGCTGCAGCCACCGGCCTAAACCACAGTCACAGCCACAGCCACAGCCACACTGGATACTTAACCCACTGAGAGAGGCCAGGGATCGAACCCACGTCCTCATAGATACTAGTCAGTTAACCACTGAAGCACAATGGGAACTCCCTACAAACTGTCATCTCACTGTGGTATGTAGCCTAAGTGCTTTATTCATCACAAAAAGCAGGAAAAGGGTGAGGGTCGAGATTTAATAACAATTTGTATTGCTTCATCAAAGACATTTTTTATTTTTTTTTAAATTACCGAAAATGAAATTGATACAGAATTTAAAATATATGTAAGATAGGAGTTCCCTGGTGGCCTAGTGGATTAAGGATCCGGTGTTGTCACTGCTGTGGGAGTCTGATCCTTGGCCTGGGAACTTCAGCATACTGCTGGTGTGGCCAAAAGAATATATATAAGCTATAAGAATGATACAGTAGACACAGTATGAATAAAGAGTATAACAATTTCCTATTAAGACTTTTGATCAACTCTCCTGATCCCATCCTTTTTCCCTTAGCAATCCCTTACCATATATATGTATTATATATAATATATATATAATAGATATAGGTTAAGTACATTCATAATGTTGTATGACCATCACCACCATCCATCCATCTCCAAAACTCTTCCTTTTGCAGAACTGAAACTCTGTAAACATTAAAACCTCCCAGTCCCCCCCCTCCTCCAGCACCTGCTCAGTCCTATTGTATTATCTGTCTCTGATTTTGACTGCTCCAGGTATCTCATGTAAGTGGAACCATACAGGTTTTTTTCTTTTTGTGTCTGGCTTATTTCACTCAGCATAGTGTCCTCAGGGTTCATTCATGTTGCACTGTGGGTCAGAATTTCCTTTTTCTTTAAGGCTGAATATTACATCATGTGCATATACCATTCATTTGTGTATTCATTCATCCTTCAATGGATATTTGGATCGTTTACACCTTTTGGCTTTTGTAAATAATGCTGCCATGAACACGGGTGTACAGTTTTTAATTGAGATTTTTATGGAGATAATTGCAGATTCACATGCAATTGTAAGAAATACTATGGAAAGATCCAGTGTATCCTCGGCCCAGTTTCCCCCATTGATAACATTCTGCAAAATTGAGGGACACCCTCTCAGCCACAATATTGACAGTCTGATGTCTCCCTGGGTTTACCTGTAGTTGTGACTCTCGGACATCCCAATAGGCTGCAGACTCCCATGTGAGAATTTGATGTATCTACCCCATTCACATAGCAATTCTGGAAATGTCAGAATGAGTTATTATTCAGTGTTGCCCCCTCAGCGGCTACGAGGGGGTGCTTACATCCTCTGAGCGCCAGATGCATCGTGGTCCTTCTTCCTACACTTGGAGGGTCCCAGATCTCACTCCAAGGCCCAACTGGAGAACCTATCCTGTGAGATCAAATTTTTCACTTAATTTGGCATGTATGTACTTGTGTGTAGTGCACCGATTCCTGCCGTGGTCACTTAGAGCTCTCGGCTCTGCTGGCACTTGCTCTGGTGGCCCTGACAAGCCTGGGGATGGCTGTTCCCATTCTGCGTGCATCCGCTATGAGTGCTGTAGGAGCTCACGGTCCATCTTGTGTTGGGGCTCTTTGGGTCTCAGGAGTAAACTTTTTTTTTGTCTTTTTTTGCTATTTCTTTGGGCCGCTCCCACGGCATATGGAGGTTCCCGGGCTAGGGGTCGAATCGGAGCTGTAGCCACCGGCCTATGCCAGAGACACAGCAACGCGGGATCCGAGCCGCGTCTGCAACCTACACCACAGCTCACGGCAACGCCGGATCGTTAACCCACTGAGCAAGGGCAGGGACCGAACCGGCAACCTCATGGTTCCTAGTCGGATTCGTTAACCACTGCGCCACGACGGGAACTCCCAGGAGTAAACTTTTCATGGTGCCCCCTGATAGCCCATCCCCTGCTGCTCCCCCAGATGGATGTCGGACCCCCTTTACCCCTCACCCTGTAGCGCTCTGTGGCCCCTGTGGTGTACCTGTGGCATGGCTTGTGAGGGTCATTTCCCCAGAGTGCCACTCTAGACCCGATCGCCCTCAGGGAGGTGATTTTTCCCCATTCAGCCTGCAGTCCAGGATCTAGTAAGGGCACCTGGCATGTGCCATGTGCTCAGTACGAGGCCAAGTGACTTCGAGTAGAGACGAACATCCTTGCTTTCACATAAAGAAATGGAGATCTGGATTTTGGAAGATGTGCTTGGGTGTGGAGCTGACCCAGGAAGGGGCTGGAGCTGGAAGGTTGGGGCACTGGCTCCAGGGATGGCTGTTTTCCAGTGGGGGCGCTGGCCCACAGGAGCTCATGCTCCGTGGGTGATACAGGCCAACAGGAGCCCTGCATTTTCACTGGCCTCTGCTGACCTGATGTAGCCAATGGGAAAGAGCGCAGATGAAGGTCAAGAGCATAGACTGGGGCTCACCCTCTGTACTTGGACCCAGCTTCTTGCTGACCTGCTGGTCATTGGCTGGCTCCCCTATGCATCGTATGCAGAGTGAAGGAAGTAGCCCTGGTCTTGTGTGGTTGTCACGGGGCCAGTGTCTACTTGTGGATTCAGAATGGCGCCCTGCACATCACGCATTCCATTTGCTGGTATTGTCTATTGTTGTTACTTAAAGCGGGGAAATGAAGTTTCCTTAATATGTGTGCAGATGTGGATACTCTTTGCTCAAGACTGTCAACTGGATCACTAACTCATTAGGGGCTGCAAGCGGTGATGTTTGAATGCTGCTGTCTTCACTGCCCTACCTCTGAAAAGAGAGACGTTGTCCTTGGCAGCTGCTGGGTAACCTGGAGGAACCACCTGACAGATACACACATCATCACGTGACTCTGCCCAGGCCCCACAGTCACCCCTTTATCTCATTCTAGACTTGAGCTCTGCACTCAGGAGACTGTTGTCTCTGGTGCCTGGGAGCTTCCACACTCCTGTGCTGGGCTCCCTTGGGGCTGAGAGCCACAGCCTCTGACTTGAGCCACCAGCCTGATGCACTTCCACACTTGCCGACAGCGAGGTCGAGTCCAGGCCAGGTCCCATTCAAGGGGTAGGCCTCCAGGCAGTGGACCCCCCAGTTAGGGCTTCTGTGGGTGTTGGTGATGTGAGGGTGGCTTTCTCAAATCCTTGGAAGGTGTGGTGAGTAAATCCTGAGCACAGGTTAGCTTGCCAGCTGCTGGCCCTGCGTGCCTGGACGCCCTCCTGGTCAGTAGTTCTCTGTCCTGGACTTCCAGAGGCAGGTGCAGATGCAGAAACAGTCAAATAAAAATGACACACGTGGAGTTCCCCTTGTGGCACTGTGGAGACAAATCCGACTAGGAACCATGGGATTTCAGGTTCGATCCCTGGCCTCGCTCAATGGGTTAAGGATCCAGCGTTGCCATGAACTGTGGTGTAGCTTGCAGATGCGGCTCGGATCCTGCATTGCTGTGGCTTTGCTGTAGGCTGGCAGCTGTAGCTCTGATTTGACCCCTAGCCTGGGAACCTCCACATGCTGAGGATGTGGCCCTAAAAAGACACACGCTAATGAGTGCATAATTAAAGAAGGGTCCTTTAGCGTTTGACTTATGCCTTCCTTCCAGCTTGGATTTATTCTTCAGATGTTTGAATATAGGTTAGAGTCCAGCCTGATTCCCCAGGCTGGAGTTGATGTTTCTGTCTGTGATTCTAATTGGAAATTTTAGAGCAACACAAATATTCATTCACTACTTTCAGTTTTTCTCATTCAGAGAGTGTGTGGGAAAATCGTGTCCAAACATCATGGTCGAAGGTCACTACCCACACTAGAACACACTGTGTCCCTTGGGTCCTAATGGCTTGCTGTCAGAAGAGTTCTGTCTTGGGAGTGGAGTGTAGATTTTGTCCCAGTGAAGCGTGTTTTAGGAATTATAGCGTGGGCTTCATTAGAATCTTGAGATGGAGTCATTTACCCACCAAGGAGCAACCGTTGTTTTAGGGGTGTTGTAAAAGCCATGGGTCTTTTGTAAACATGGCTGGAGATGAGTTTTCTATTTTCAGAAATGAGTCTGAGAAAGTAAGAGCTTCAGCCCCAACTGAAATCTGGAAAGTTCTGTTGGCACTTTGGCCCATTTTGGGTGATTGAATAATTTACATGATTGAAGATAAGAAAAACTTGAAAGATCTATGTATAGGACACTAGGCTATCTGTTTTATAAGTCAGAGCAGAATTACAATGGTATAACTTTGAAGTGGGTGCAAGGCCAGTGTCTGAGATAATTTAATGGTGGTTCTGGATTTAATGTCTTTTTTTTTTTTTAATGCTGTCTCACATTGGGAAATAAGAGCATTTTTTATCTTTTGGGCATTTGCCAGATCTGCACAAAGCAGATAGACCTCTCCAGATGTCTGTTCAAGGCAGTTTCTTTATGCCTCTTTTTTTTTTTTTTTTGGTCTTTTGTCTTTTGTCTTTTTAGGGCCACACCTGCAGCATATGGAAGTTCCCAGGCTAGGGGTCAAATCAGAGCTACAGCTGCCGGCCTACACCATAGCCGCAGCAACATGGGATCCTTAACCCACTGAGCGAGGCCAGGGATTCAACCCAGGTTCTCATGGATCCTACTTGGGTTTGTTAACCACTGAGCCTCAATGGGAACTCCCTCTTTACGCTTTTTTTTTTTTTTTTAATTGTTATTTCCCCAATACAGTTTTTTTTCTACTGTACAGCATGGTGACCCAGTTACACATACATGTACACATTCTATTTTCTCCCATTATCATGCTCCATCCTAAGAGACTAGACATAGTTCCCAGTGCTACACAGCAGGATCTCATTGCTAATCCATTCCAAAGGCAGTAGTTTGCATCTGTTAACCCCAAGCTTCCAATCCACCCCACTCTCTTCTTTATGCTTTTAACAGACTGTGTTAGGATGGGTGCTTGTGCATAGTTGTGTGTAAGCTACGTGATTTTGGCCTCACTGTTTTACACCTGGGCCTTCCAGCCCTTATCAGGTGCTTTTCCCTCTCCTGACACTGGTGACGACAAAATGCATTGGTGAGGTGTAGAAAGGGGTGCTTCGTTTTAATTCACAGTTGCCTATTGAATTTGACAAAGACAAAGTTCCAGCGATTCCTCAACATTTCAGAGGTCTCTTCTTTCCCACAAAGGTCATTTGGGGACCGTGAGACCAGACTTAAAAGGAAGTGTTTTCCCAGCTTGAGCCCTTTCGACTTTTAAAATAAAGAAACAGCCACATCTCTTTCTGATGGTATGTTGGGCTGTTTAGCTCCTTTCTCTGAAGGAAGTGGTGGAGATGGTTTCAGGAACGTTCACATTCTAGCTGCAGCAGGCAGTGATTCAGAGGGAGCTGGGAATACCAAGGATTCAGAGCTTGGGAACTTTTTAGAAATGGAGCTTTCTTTATCGCGGTGAGGGTTAATCACGCTTTCTAGGAGGAAGCATTGCTAGAGATTAGCTAAACAAATGGCATGAAAGTAAAAATTTCAGACAGGATCTTTTTTTTTAAGATAAATTTTGATGATGAGCTTAAGCTCGAGGAATGCGGCATTGTCCAGCAAAGAGCTCCTGATGCTTTGGGGATGGTACCTTTGTATCCCCACCCTTGTGACAATGCATGGCTCACAGCAGCCACTCAGCCAGTGCTGGGCAAGTGAAAAAATGCTGTAATATGTTTTATTTTGTAAGTGTGGTGTTTTGGTTTAGTGAAGTACAGCCGTAGAATAGTGCGGTAGTGATTGCTGAGAAGATTCTCTTCTGTTGGTGTTAAGAGAGCTGAAGGCTCCTTTCAGTTGTGTTGTCTTAGTAGTTCTGCAAGCACAGCGGTTCTCTCCAGAGCAGGAGCACATTCAGGAGCAGGAGCTGGAGTAGGAGCAGAAGCAGGAGTCGCAGCAGGAGCAGGAACAGGAGCTGGAGCAGCTTGGACGTGGGGGCCACACTCCTAGGGTCCGGAAAGCTCCCTGGCGAATGGCTTTTTGGATCAGACATTAACATTGTTTTCCTGTGAATGTCTCTAGTTTTCCATATTAATATATAGTTTCAACACTGTTAATCAAACCATCCTGAATGTTCCTGAAGTTTCTTTGGAGAGTTATCCTGACATCATCATCTACCTTCTGTCTCTGTGATTTAACTCCTCTGGGGGCCTGAGTCATGTAAATGGAAGACATGGGATTTGTCCTTCTTTGTCTGCTTCTCTGTGTCCTCGGGTTCCTCCCTGTCATAGCAGGTGTTAGAGTCTCCTTCCTTTTTGAGGCTGCATAGTAACCCATCATGTGTGTATAGAACCACCAGTACATTGGCGACTAGAACAGACTCCCTTGTCTTGGTTCTGATCTTTGGAAGAAAGCATTCAGCTTTTCACCATTAAGTATATCTCGTTTATTCCTAGGTTTTGGAGTGTTTTTTGTTTTCTTCTTTAAATCATGAAAGGGTCCTGAGGGTCCTGGAATCCTTTTTCTACACTCAGTGAGAGAATCCAGGTTTTTGATTGTTATTCTGTCTTCTATAAAGATGGTGTATTACATTGATGGACTTTAGGATGTTAAACCATAGTTGCATTCCTGGGATAAATTCTACTTGATCATGGTGTATAATCCTTTTTGTTATTTTATTTTATTTATTTTTTTTTAAGTTTTTATTATTTATTTATTTATTTTCTTGTCTTTTTGCCTTTTGTTGGGCCACTCCTGCAGCATATGGAGGTTCCCAGGCTAGGGGTTGAATCGGAGCTGTAGCCCTTGGCCTACGCCAGAGCCACAGCAACGCGGGATCCGAGCCACGTCTGCAACCCACACCACAGCTCATGGCAACGCCAGATCGTTAACCCACTGAGCAAGGCAGGAGCAAACCGGCAAACTCATGGTTCTTAGTCGGATTCATTAACCACTGAGCCATGATAGGAACTCCTGTTATTTTATTTTTTATTCTGCTTTTTAGGGCCGCACCCATGGCACATGGAGGTTCCCAGGCTAGAGCTCAAATCAGAGCTACAGCTGCCGGCCTACACCACAGCCACAGCCACACCAGATCCTTAACCCACTGAGCGAGGACAGGGATCGAACCCACATCCTCATGGATGCTAGTCAGATATGTTTCCTTGAGCCACAACGGAAATTCCCTTCTTTTTAGGTGTTTGCAATATATGTGTATGTGTGTGTGTGTGTGTCGGTGTGTGTGTTTCCTTAGTGTTTTTTGAGGATTTTTGAGCCTGTGTTTGTAATCACTGTGTAGTTTTCTTCTTTGTGTTTGGCTTTGGGTCTGGGTACCACTGGCCTCCTGGGATGAGTGGGGAGGTGATCAGTGCCTGTCATGCCCATCACGTCAAGAATTTACAAGGTGCACTTCCAGTGCCTTCTTGTTTCTGTTTTTGAAAGTACCAGCCTTTGATGTCTGAAGTGCCCTCTCTGTTGGCCATAAATGTGAGGAAGTGACATAGTGGAGACAGTGGTTTGGCAGAAGGGCTCCAGTTGTCTTTAAAGTTACCTATCCTGCTGTGTGGGGGGGCTGAGTGGTTGTCCTTGGTCCCTGGGGTCATATATCCGCTGGGTTACAGGCAGCAGAAGGCAGCTCTAAGTTGAGTCAGGTAAGATTGTTGAAAGGCTGTGAAGTTGCAGATAAGAGGGAAACTGATCATTCAGGTCTTGGAAAGAACGAGCATTAGTCACCATCTCTTCAGTCACCGTCTTTCTTGGGGTGAATCTTTTCCGGCTGCTTTACGTGCGGTGTCATTGGGCTCCAGACCTGGTGTTTGGAGCAGTGGGTGGGCCTGGCCTGAGGTGGGCACGTGCCTGCCCGGGGGGATCCAGGCTCCCTTACCCAGTCTCACCCAGGAGAACAGAGGAGGCAGCAGTGCTAGAAAGAAGGGGACCAGGAGAAAAATATTGGCCATAGAGGGTTTTGTCTAGTTGTGATTTATGCCTTTTAAAAACAAAAGTAATTTGGAGTTCTCCTTTGCAGCAAGTTAAGGACTCGGCGTTGCCACTGTAGCAGCTCAGGCGACTGTTGTGGCTCGGGTTGGATCCCTGGCACAGGAACTTCCACATGCCCTGGGCCCAGCCAAGAACCCCTTCCCCCTGCCAAAAGGTAATTCAAGTCCATTAACCCAAGTACCCAGTGCTCAGTCAAGTCTGAAGAGACAGCTGAGACAGATTCCTTTCAAAGAATTTCCAGGGTGTGGTTTTCTTTTTTTTGGTCTTTTTAGGGCCGTACCCTCAGCGTATAGAGGTTCCCAAGCTAGGGGTTGAATCAGAGCTACTACAGCTGCCGGCCTATGCTACAGCCACAGCGGCAAAGGATCCGAGTCACATCTGTGACCTACACCACAGCTCACGGCAACGCCGGATCCTTAACCTGCTGAGCAAGGCCAGGGATTGAACCTGCATCCTCACGGATCCTAGTTAGGTTAGTTAACCGCTGAACCACAAAGGAACTCCAGGGTGTGGTTTTCTAAGGGCGTTAAAGAGAGAGGCACAGAGACAGAAAGGGGAAGCCTCAGTCTGGTCCTGAGTCTGAGGAACGGATGGGACTAGCAAGACTGTTCTGGTTCATGTAGTAAATGGTATTTTAAGGGATAAGTCCTCACTGAAAAGGACAAGTCCTCACGGAAAAGCCA
Organism: Phacochoerus africanus; assembly: GCF_016906955.1. Taxonomy (NCBI): domain Eukaryota; kingdom Metazoa; phylum Chordata; class Mammalia; order Artiodactyla; family Suidae; genus Phacochoerus; species Phacochoerus africanus. The sequence goes on along the minus strand of NC_062548.1, from coordinate 51,723,119 downwards.
CCGACTCCAGGGGGTGCTGGGCCGACCTGCCGCTGATATAATTCACTCCAGGAGGCCCTGGTATCTGTGAGGTCCAGTCCACTGTGGTTGAGTCTATGGGTGCAGGACCTGAGGATACAGAGGCGAACTGTCCTGCCCTTTAATGTGAGAGATGCAAGCATCTATGGAATGTGGTCTCCATGGGGGTCCTGGACCCAGTCCCCTCAAGGACAGAGGGACAGAGGGACTCCTCCCCCGACTGCCTCTCTGCAGATCCAGCATCACTTAGAAGTTGCAGACCTGGGGCAGCTCTGTCTCAAGCAAGTGTGTCTGCACCATTTTTCCAACTGCATTTGTTCACTTCATTTCTCTGTGTCACATTTTGGTCATTCTCACAAGATGTCAAACTTTTTCATAGTTATTATTCTGGTGAGCTGTCCTCAGGGATTTTTGGTGTTTCTATTGGAAAAATATTACTGCTCACTGAAGGCTCAGTTGATGGTTAACATTTTCTAGCAATGAAGTGTTTTTAAATTATGTTATCTCTTTAGACCTAACACACTTAATAGGCAGTGTGACTATGCACTGGAAAACCACAAAACTCACGTGACTTGCTTTATTGCACTGCTCACTTGGTTGGGGTGTCTGGACCTGAGCCCACACCATCTCCGAGGTGCACCTGTGTGTCTGTGACATCAAAGAAGTTGCAGTGCTTATCTCAGGAATGTGGTCTTAAAAATGAATTCCTGCTTGGGAAGCATAGAGGGGGATTGAGGAAAAATGAAAATTATTCCCCCGAGACCTCTGTGTCATGGCCTTATCGAGCCAAAAAATAAATCAGGTTTTCTTTTCTTTTTTTTTTTAAGGGCTGCACCCATGGCATATGGAGGTTCCCAGGCTAGGGATCAAATTGGAGCTGTAGCTGCCAGCCCACACCACAGCCATAGCAATACGAGATCTGAGCCTCATCTTTCACCTATATCACAGCTCACGGCAATGCCGGATCCCTAACCCACTCAGCAAGGCCAGGGATGGAACCTGCATCCCCATGGATGCTAGTCAGGTTCATTTCTGCTGAGCCATGATAGGAACTCTGTAAATCAGGTTTAATGGGAGGGGACCTGGTCTCAGAGCATCAGGAATCACTCTGGTGCTGTTCAGCTGCTAAATGGGAAGCTGCATTAGAGGTTCAGTTCATGTGAGCTTCATCCTCCTGCGAGAGAAAGGCCCATGGCTTTTCCAGGCCTCATCAATGCAGCCTCGGGTTCCAAGATTTCCTGTTTCTCTGCCCAGGTTCGCTGGCTCAGTTAAGTCCTATGAGGGGAGAATTCTTCCCCTCCTAGGCTCACTGTCCTTAACTTTGGCTTCTTTTCTGGATCATGGCTCCATGGCTGAAGGACATGGCCAGTGTTAACTAACTGTTCCTTAAAACTCAGAGGGCTGGCGAGGATGGTGGCTGGCTTGTGGAAGGATTAAGTGGGGGTCATGGTGATGGAGGCTCTGCTGGAGATGGTGTCTGGCCTGAGCTTCCTGTGGCACAGGCTGAGGGCCCCATGTCAGCCTGAAGGGCAGAGCTGAAGGGACCAGGAGCTCTCAGGGCCTCTTTCAGTATGAAGGAGGGTGGTTTGGGCCCTTAGAAAGGGCACAGTGAGGCGTTCTCCATGCTCAGAGACAAGAATGCTCCTGTAGGAGTTCCTGTCGTGGCTCAGTGGAAACGAATCCAACTAGGAACCAGGAGGTTTCGGGTTTGATCCCTCATTTTGCTCAGTGGGTTAAGGATCTGGCATTGCCATGAGCTGTGGTGTAGGTTGCAGATGCGGCTCGGATCCTGTGTTGCTGTGGCTGTGGTGTTGGCTGGCAGCTGCAGCTCCGATTCAACCCCTTGCCTGGGAACCTCCATGTGCCACAGGTGTGGCCCTAAAAAAAGACAAAAAGGCAAACAAAGAACGCTCCCGTAAATGTCCCTGCTGAGGCTTGTTACTGTGAAGAACCAGGAGATTCCAGACTGCAGGCCAGTCTTCCAGGAGCTGCCACCGCGGGCTTGCTGGCCGGTCACTGTAGCTGGAGGTGGCCCTGGTCCTGTCACTTGTCTGAATAGGCGGGGGTCTCTGGAACATGAGCAAGCCGGGGTTGGCCCCTTCCACTCCAGGGAGACCCTGAATGACAGTGACACTGAAAGGGCTTCTCTCTGCTGCCATTTCCTTGTCCCCATAGCGTTGGAAGGTAGTCCTGGGATCCAGCAGAAAGTCCCAAGACGGGGCTGCTCCATTCCTGCATGGCCACTTGTGACTTTGTGCTTGTCCTCTTGGGAATGTCACAGTGCATGGCTCCTCTGCTGCAGGCTTGTACCTTGATTCCCAAGGACGTCACCCCTTCCTTCAGTCCTTTGTTGCTGGAGGAAATCTACCTTCATTTGCACTCAGGTCGACACTGTCAGCAGATGGGTGACAGATGCAGGGACTTGAGGTCCTGTCTTTAGAGCTGGAGTTCACAGTGGATTCATTACCGCTGATTCTCCCGCCAAGTCTTTTCTGCAAAAAGCTTCTGGTTTCTGGATGCCCAGGAGACTGTGCAACCAAGAGTGCTGGGAGGAGCCAGAATGACAGGTGCACCAGGTGAAGGCCAAGGTGCTGTGGGGAAGCGCCTGCCCCAGGGCCTGCAGCCTCAGCATCACCCTTGAGCTGCCCCCCCCCACCTCCCTGCTGAATGAGCACCTCAGGGGAGCTCCCTGGTGGCCTAGTGGCTAGGACTTGGTGCTTTCACCACTGCAGCCTGGGTTCAATCCCTAGTCTGGGAATTGAGATCCCACATCAAGCCACTGCACCATGCAGCCAAAAAAAAAAAAAAAAAAAAGGTAGTTCCCACTGTGGCGCAAGTTAAGGATCTGTGTTGATGCGGCTGTGGTGTAGGTTGCAGCTGCGGCTTGGCTTCCATTCCTGGCCCAGGAACTTCCATATGCCAGGGTGCAGACATTTAAAAACAAAAGAGACTGCACAGTGGGCATTGCTGCTTACCTCTCAGCATCCATTTCCTGTGTTTTGCTTCATCACTCAAATGCAGATTTTTTTTTTTTAGTTGTCTCCCCCTTACCCCTAAACAGCCACTTGAACCTATCCTTTCTGAGCTAATTGGGGTCTGCTTTTCACTCAGGGACTGTTGGTGGCCCAGGGACTCATGTGACCTAGGCATCAGGAACAATGTACTCTCTCTCTCTGTTTTTTTTTTTTTTGTCTTTTCTAGGGCCGCTCCCGCAGCATGTGGAGGTTCCCAGGCTAGGGGTCTAATCGGAACTGTAGCTACCAGCCTACACCAGAGTCATAGCAGTCACAGCAACTCGGGGTCCGAGTCGTGTCTTCGACCTACACCACAGCTCACGGCAGGCAACACTGGATTGTTAACCCACTGAGCAAGGCCAGGGATCAAACGTGCAACCTCATGGCTCCTAGTCGGATTCGTTAACCATTGTGCCATGACGGGATCTCTTGTTCTCTCTTTTTTTGTTTGTTTATTTGTTTTAGGGCTGCATCCAAATCATATGGAGGTTCCCAGGCTAGGGGTCAAATCAGAGCAGCAGCTGCAGGCTTACATCACAGCCACAGCAACTTGGGATCCGAGCCGTGTCTGCAACCTGAACCATAGCTCATGGCAATGCTGGACCCTTAAGCCACTGAGCGAGGCCAGGGATTGAACCTGCATCTTTGTGGATACTAGTTGGGCTCATTACCACTGAGCCATGTTGGGAACTCTGATTTACTCTCTTATGTGGGTAACATTTTCTCCCACATCCAGCAGGAGAGGAAAAAAATAATGAAGTGGGCCCTTTGTAATAATGGTAGTAATGAATCTTCAGATGATGAAATGGCAGCCCTCATTCCCATGCAGCCATCTTATGATCATGAGGGGATCACCCTAGAGGAGACTCTGGCATGGAGTTGTCAGAGCAGAGGATGAGAGGAACCTGGATTTGTGAGCTGCTGATCTGTCCCAGGCCTGGGTCCCTCCCTCCCCTAATCTCCCAGTTGTATGATAAATTTCTCGTGATTTACGCCTGTTGCACTTTGGCCGCTTTTGGTTCCTTGCATCTGAAAGCCTCCTAGTGTATCCAGACCTGAAAGTGGGGGCAGGACACACATGTGTTGTCTGTGCTGATTCTCCATAAAATACCTACTTTTTCCGATGGTAGCAGGTTTTTTCTCCTAGTCTTATGAATAATACTTTTTATTGCATGGTGATCATTAAATTGTTCAGATGGAGGCTGGTGGAGAGAGGAGAGGTTTGAGAGAAGGAAGTATGGGGTGGGAAGGGGCTCCTGAAGTGGGTAAGTGCTGGACCTCGGGGCCCACCGCCTGGGAAGCGAATCCAGGCTTTGCCCTGACTTGGTGTTGGGACCACAGTTTCTCATTTGTAAGATGAAAAGAGTAGTAATGAAATGGCAGAGGTGGAAACGTTTTGAAAACTTGACTTCTTTTTCTGCTAGTTTATTCTCATTTTTAATTGTTTGGTGGTGGTGTTCAGGTCCTAAATTGTACATAATGCAAAATTTACCATTTAACCATATTTTTTTGTTTAGTATAGGTTTGTTTTTTCTTTTTTGGCCACCTTGTGGCATATAGAGTTCCCAGGCCAGGGATCATATCTGAGGCACAGTTGTGGCCTATGCTGCAGCTGTGGCAACACCAGATCCTTAGCCCACTGCACCAGGCTGGGAATCGAACATGTGTCCTGGCTGTGCAGAAACGTTGCTGATCTTGTTGCACTACAGTGGGAACTCCTGATTTAACCATTTTAAATGCACGGTTCATTACTGTTAAGGTCATCAGGTTTTTTCAGCAGAAACCTTATAGGTGGAGTTCCCATTGTGGGCTCAGCAGGTTAAGAACCTGAAATAGTGTCCATGAGGATGCGGGTTTGATCCCTGACCTCACTCAGTGGGTTAAGGATCTGGTCTTGCCCCTTGATGTGGTGTAGGTTGCAGACATGGCTCAGATCCAGAGTTACTTTGGCTGTGGTGTAGGCCGGCAGTTGCAGCTCTGATTTGACCCCTAGCCTGGGAACTTCCATAAGCTGCAGGTGCGGCCCCAAAAAGAAAAAGAAAGGGCAGGGAGAGAAAGAAAGAGCGAAAGAACAAAAGAATGAAGGAACCTGTAGGCCAGGAGGGAGTTGCCTGGCATATTTGAAGTGATGAAAGGAAAGCTCTTCCAACCAAGAATTCTCTGCTCAGCAAGGTTATCATTCAGACCTGAAGGAGAGATGGAAAGAGAAAGTGTTTTCCAGGCAGGCAGGAGATGAAAGAGTTCATCACCACCAAACCAACCTTGTACGAAAGGTCAAAGGGAACTCTTTACGCCAAGAGGAAAGGGCACTAACAACCTAGGTGCCCATTGATGGATGAAAAGATAAAGGCAAGGTGCATATACACACTGGAATACTACTCAGCCATAAAAAAGAATGAAATCATTTGCGACAACATGGATGGGTCTAGAGGGTGTTACTCAAAGTACAGTAAGTCAGATGGAGAAGGACAGATACTGTATGTTATCATTTTATGTGGAATCTAAAAAAACCAAAACACAAATGAACCAACAAAACAAAACTCACCAATATAGAGAACACATTGGTGGTTGCCAGAGGTGAAGGGGGTGGGTGAGCAAAATGGGTGAAGGGATGAGAACTTCTAATTATAAGATAAGTAAGTGCTGGGGGGTGTGGTATCCATGGCAACTCTAGTTAATGATGCTGTTCTGATATTTGAACATTGCTAAGAGAGTAAATCTCAATGTCTTCATCACACGGAAGTCCTTTGTGTGATGACGGATGGGAGCTGGGTTTATTGTGGAGATCATTTCTCGGTGTGACATATCAAATCATTATGTTGTAAACCTGATGCTGAAATAATGTTGTATGTCAATAACACTTCAACTAAAGAAACGCCCAAACAAAAACAATGCCTGCGGCCATCACCACTCTTTGCAGAACCTTTTTTTCTTATCGTCCTGAACAAACTCTGTCCCTGTTAAACTAAACACCAAATCCCATTGCCCCTGCCTCCAGCTGCCGGCATCTCTGTTCCATTTTCTGTCTCCACAATCTGACGGCCCTGGGGACCTCATGTAAGCAGAATCCTACAGTGTTTGTCTTTCAGTGACTGGCTTATTTGCTTGGCACAATGTCCTCAAGGTTTGCTTGCTGTAGCAGGTGTCAGAATTTCACTCCTTTTATAGCTGAATTACATTCCAGTGTATGGAGACTACCTTTTGTTTATGCACTTACCTGTCTTGGACACTTTGTTTGTATCCACCTTTGACCTTTATGAGTAATGCCTTTGTGAACTGGGGGTGCAGATATCTGTTTGAATTCCTGCTTTGAATTCTCTTTTTCTTTTTAGCTGCCCCTACGGCATGAGAAATTTCCAGGGCCTAGGGATTGAACCCAAGCTGCTACAATGACAATGCCGAATCCTTAACCTGCTGAGCCAGCAGGGACCTCCTGAATTCTTTTGAATATTTCTTTAGGGGAGTTCCCATCATGGCTCAGTGGTTAACAAACCCAACTAGTATCCACGAGGACACAGGTTCAATCCCTGGCCCCGCTCACTGTGTTAAGGATCCAGTGTTGCCATGAGCTGTGGTGTAGGTCGCAGATGTGGCTTGGGGGATTCCGCATTGCTGTGGCTGTGGTGTAGGCCAGCAGCTACAGCTCCGATTTGACCCCTAGCCTGGGAACTTCCATATGCTGTGGATGCAGCCCTGAAAAGATAAAAATAAATAAATAAATAAATAAAATTAGAGACTCGATAGTTTTTGTGAGTTAAAAAGTTTCAAAGTTTGAAGTGTAAAATGCTTTGTGAAATTGTTTACATCAAGGTATCCAGCATTGTGTGTGTTTGAGAAAGAGTTGATGTAGTTCTCCCAATAAGCACGATGTCTTATGAACCATGGAAAACCAAGGGTTTAGTGCTTAATGACATAAAGGAGCTCCCTGGTGGCTCAACATGTTAAGGACCTGGTGCTGTCACTGCAGTGGCATTTGGCCCGGGAACTTCCACATGACACCAGCATGGCCAAAATGAATAAAAGAATGAAACTATCTATCTGTGTGTTTGTCTCTCTCTCTCTATCTCTCTGTCTCTGTTAGTGTTCTGTTAAGACTTTCCAGCAAAGAGAAATAACCATGGACTATTAGATAGCTATAGAGTTAGAAGTACAGGAGTAGAAAGAAAGTCACTATGGGAATTCTTTTTTTTTCTTTTTTTTTTTTTTGTCTTTCTCTCTTTTCTAGGGCCGTACCCATGGCATGTGGAGGTTCCCAGGCTAGGGGTCGAATCGGAGCTGTAGCCATCAGCCTACACCAGCGCCACAGCAACGCCAGATCCGAGCCACATCTGCGACCTATGCCACAGCTCACGGCAACGCCGGATCCTTAACCCACTGAGCAAGGCCAGGGATCGAACCCGCAACCTCATGGTTCCTAGTTGGATTCGTTAACCACTGAGCCATGACAGGAACTCCATTGTGGAAATTCTTGTTGCAGTGTCTCACACCGACTAGGTGATCACAGATCCATTCTGTCAGCCCAGCAGAGCACATGTTTTTATAATGCTCAGTGCCCCTGTGGTTATGGCATTTCTCATTTTTTTTTTAATGTGACTTAGTCAGTTTGGCTTAGTCTGCAGAATGTCTGGAGGCTAATATCCTTTATACATCAGCTGTGATAAAACTTTTAAGCACACACTTAACAGCAGGAAAATAACACCGCAGAAGCCCTGCCGGGATGCCTGACGCGGCACTTGGTCCCTGCCCAGGGATCAAACCTGCATCCTCATGGATACTAGTTGGGAATGGTTGAGCTCACGGCTCTTCTTTGAAACTGTTCTGTGCAGAGTGACTTAGGCACCTTTGCAGTGGGTCAGCTCGAGTCTGCGGGTGACCCTGTCCAGAAGCCTGGGGAGTGGGGAGCCAGAGGGACTCTGACTCTGAGGCATTGGGGCTCCAGCCTACAGGATGAGGATGCCCATTGGTGTCAGAGTTTTTAAGTGTCCTCAACAGCCTTTTAAGTGTCCTGAAAGTAACCAGGTAGCTCATTGCATGTAGTCAAAGAAGCTTCTCTTGATTTCTTGGTCTGTAAATATGAGTTGATTTCAATTAGCTGTTATTGATAATTGCTTCTGTTCTATAAGGAGTAAAAAAATAAAACTTTTTTTGGTTTGTTTGTTTGTTTTTTTGTCTTTTTAGGGCCACACCCTCGGTGTATGGAAGTTCCCAGGTTAGGGGTTGAATTGGAGCTGCAGCTGCTGGCCTACACCAGAGCCACAGCAACTCCAGATCTGAGCCACATCTGTGACCTTCACCACAGCTCATGCCAGATCCTTAACCCACTGAGTGAGGCCAGGGATACAAACCTGCATCCTCATGGATACTAGTTGGGATCGTTAACCACTGAGCCAGGACAGAAACTCCCCTAATCGACTATTAATAACTTCCAAAATGATTACTTTAATTTTGCAACATAGTATTGACTTTGTATCTCCTTAGAAAGCATTTCAGTATCACGAAATGTGGAAATCTAACCTCTGAGAAGGGATCCCGTTTTTCACATTTAAAATAAGTTTTTCTTGACTTTTAAAAGCATCCTATGACCTCTACCCTCAAATACAACCTCTGTGAAGTGGGTCTTATTCTGTGATAACGGTTGCTGTGGGATCTGGAGCCCCCTTCAGCGTGTGTGTGTGTGTGTGTGTGTGTGTGTGTGTGTGTGAGCACACATGTGCATACTTTTATAATGTTTTCGTGAGTTGATGGACTGTGTCCCCTGCTGTGACCAGTTCAGATGCTTGGCGGTTGGGGGGTGATGGGTGAGGCTGATCTCAGGGCAGCTGTGGGCCTGGGCCGCACCCCAGGAGGAGGCGTGGGTCAGTGTGGCAGAGGGACCTGGCTGCCCTCATCCAGATGGGCCTGTGGGGCTGCAGCCAGACACCCTGGGCCACGGGAGGGACAGGGCAGAGCTGCAGGAGGTGAGTGCTGGGCTAGGCCGCGCCCACCTGCTCCACACCCTGAGCTGTTCCCTAATTGGCTGGCTCTCAAATGCCCCTTCCAACTCAGCCTCTTCACTGGGGGCTGGTAGAGCAGGTGGCACCTTTCCACGGGGTGCCTAGGCCATGTCCCTCCACAGAGCCATGTAACAGTGATGCCATCACTGGGGCTCGGCCAAGGTGATGCGGTTTCTGGCAAGGTGACTAAGAGGATGCTGCATCAGCCAGTGGGAAGGGAGGTCTCTGCTAAAACACCGTTGACGCGTCATTTCATCATCTTGGATCACAGAGGGTGTTAACTTGCCTTTTTCTTAGTTGGAGAAAGAAGAAGGCCACTGACTTAAACTGCATCATGAGATAGAATTAAAATTGTCTTGAAAGGTGGCTGGATATTAAAATGGATGTTTAGGGAGGGAGTGAACTTGTCAAAAGATAAGCCTGAGATTAGATGACCTTTTTTATTTTTATTTTTAATTTTTTCCTCTTTAGGGCCACATCTGCAGCATATGCAAGTTTCCAGGCTAGGGGTGGAATCTGAGCTGTAGCTGCTGGGCTTCGCCACAGCCACAGAGGACCCTTCACTCACTGAGCGAGGCCAGGGATTAAACGCACATCCTCACAGACACTGTGCTAGGTTCTTAACCCGCTGAACCACAACAGTAGGAGCTTAGATGACCTTTTAAACCAATCTTTGGAAATGTAAATTGTGAACGTGAACATTTTTTTCTTAATCCTCTCTGATCGTTGAGGTGGCCTTTGGGACATTATCCTCATGGCCTGTTTTACACGTTACTTACACCCTGTGTGTTTCTTGCGGGCTGTTTTGTTTCTGTGTTGCCAGCTCTGTCTCCTGTGCAGGTGAACTAAGGGTTTACTGGGGCTCTGTCCCTTCCTGTGGGGCCGGGGCAAGTCAGGCCTCTTCTCTGCTTGCACAAAGCGGGGCTTAAGTCCTGCCCACCCCACTTCCTGCCAGGATTAAATGTGGGTTGCAGGCGCCTTGACCAGTGCAGTACCTGACTTAGTGGGCCATTATCTTGAGGTGCCGCTTTGCTGGTGATGCTGGGGTGCGGTTCTGTCCTGGGTCAGCAGTTTTCTGGTCTTCAGATCCGCGTCTTAAGATATGTATTATTTATACCCTTGTTTATATAGATGAGGGTACTGGCTCTGGCCCTGGCCACCCAGGAATGGGCTCCAGCATGGGTCCGTGAGACTCAAACTCATGCTCTTTCCCAAATATCATGGTGTTTTTTAAAAATGTTAATACAAATACCTACTATGAAATTGACCATCCTAACCATTTTTAAGTGGATAGTTCAGTAGTGGTAAGTATATTTACATCGTTGTGAACAGATCTCCGGAGCTTTTTCATCTCTTGGGACTGGAACTCTGTCCCCATCAAACGGCAGCGCCCCCTCCCCCCTCCCCCGGCCCCCAGGATTTTGCGTCCTCTGTCTGTGGCTCTCACTGCTTGAGACGCCTCTCCTCCTGTCAGTGTGCTTGTACAGAGCTTGTCCGCTTGTGACGGACCACTTCTCTCCACATGAGGTCCTCAGGGTTCGTCCACGTTGAAGCCTGTGGTCGTTTCCTCACTTTCAGGGCTGCCTGGTGTCCCCTGGAGGGGTAGGGGTGTTTTATATCTGTCATCTGTCAGTAGACGTTTGTGTTTCTTTCACCTCTCAGCTCCTGTGAATAATGCTGCTGTGAACATGGGTGCTCAGATATCTCTTTGAGAGCCTGCTTCCAGAGCTCCTGGATGGGTACCTAGAAGTGGGATTGATGGATCATTTGGTAGTTCTGTTTTGTTTGTTTGTTTGTCTTTTTAGGGCCGACATATGAAGATTCTCAGGCCAGGGGTCGAATCAGAGTTGTAGCCGCCGGCCTACACCACAGCCACAGCAACACCAGATCCGAGCCATGTCTGCAACCTACACCACAGCTCACGGCAATGCCAGATCCTTAACCCACTGAGTGAGGCCAGAGATTGAACCTGCGTCCTCATGGATGCTAGTCAGATTGTTTCCACCGAGCCAGGACAGGAAGTTCTGTTTTTAATTTTTTGAGGAACTGCCATACATTTTCCATAGCAGTTGCACCATTTACGATCCCACCCACAGTGCACAAGGCTGCGGGCTTCTCTACATCCCCACCAACACCTGGCATTTGGTGTTTGATTTTGGTTTTGTTTGTTCTGGTATAGCCATCCTAGGGGCTCTGGGAACAGTTTTGTGGTTTTGATCTGCCTTTCTTTGGTGAGTAGTGATATTAAACATCTTCTCATGTGTCTCTCGGCCATCCGTATGTCTTCTTTGGAGAAATGTCTCTTCTAAGTCTTTTGCTTATTTTTTGGTTGGGCTATTTGATCTTCTTGTTGTTAAATTGTAGCTCTTTATTTATTCTGAATATTAACCCCTATGTATTCTCCCATTCCATAGGTTGACTTTTTATCCTAATTGTCTCCTTTGATGCACAGATTTTAAGTTTGATGTAGTCACATTGATCTATTTTGCTTTAGTGCCTGTGCTTTGGTGCCACATTGAAGGAACCAGGGCCCAGTCCACCATCATGCAGCTTTTCCCCTCATTTTCTTCTTGGAGATGGGGAGTTTTGGGTCTTGCTTTTTAGGTCTTTGACTCATTTTGAGTTAATATTTGTATATAGTTCTAGGTAAGGGCCCAACTTCATCTTTTTGCACATGGATATCCAGTTTTCCCAACATTATTTGTTAAGAGATTCCCCCCGCCCCATCTTACTGTTTTTAAGGGTAGGGGAGAGAGAATGATAAGAGAGGGGATAATTACTTGGGGGAAAAATAATGCTAGCTCATTGAGCAGTGCATAAATGGAGAAAGGGTTCGTTAAATCTTTGCTTTATGTTTTAAGAATTATGGAGACAGAATTCAGCTATTGTTTTTATATTTGTTTGGAGAAAAGTAAGTCAGACATTACAGTAATACAGTATTCTCTCTGGCCCCTGAAGAAACCCAGGGTGTCTGGAATCCAGAAGTTGCTGGCAGGTTGGTGGGGAGGGGAGGAAGAGGGAGGAAACCTTAATGGCAAACTAACGAGGCCCTGAAGCAAACAGACACAAAAGAGAAGCAGAGCCAGTGACTCAAAGAGGCCGTATTTCTGTGTCCCAAGGCTTGACTCACAGCCTCTCAGGGGGATATGGGTGTCCTGGAGGTGGTGGGGAGCGGGGAAGTTTGGTGAGGACGCACCCTGCAGGACAGCAGCACCAGCACCAGCAGTGGACCCTGGGGAGAGGGACTGAGTGAAGGTACCCAGGCCTGTGGTGGGGGGTGGGGGCGGGGGAGGCACAGAGCCACTCTTCCTGCAGCTGGAGTGTTGGCCTTGGGCCACCCAGAGCCCGCGAGCTTCCCAGGAGAGCTGGTCCATGGGAGCTCTGAGTAGCCAGCTGGAAGAGAGGTGTCTGTATCTTGTTGGGTGTGTATATGTATTTAGTTATATGCTAACATTTCTCAAAGTTACTAAACACTTCAGAGTTGCTAAAATTTCTGGGCTATGAAAGGGGTTATGGAAACCAGGTTTGTATTTTTATCCCTTTCTTTTCTGCAGTGAGTGTTAAGTGTTTTTGTGTGTTATTCATTGTGAAGGACTTAAATGCTATGCATCTGTCCCGAGCTTCTGCAGGGACCTGAGACGCTGCAGTCTGATTCTTAACCCACTGCCTGTGGCAGGAACTCCTAGACAGTGAATCTTAAGCTTTTCATCCATTCTCTCTTGGACTATTCTCACCTTTAGGTCTTGAGCATTTAGCACAGAATCCTATGTGATGAGGTGTGTGTAGAGAGGCATAGGCTTGAAGGCCTCATGTGGGAGGCACTGGGGCTGCGGGGGCAGAGACCGTCCTACAGGGGTGTCTCTTTCACTGGGAGCTGTCTCTCCTTCTTGAGCTCGGCCAGATTCGACTAACAGCCTGCCTGCCAGCTAGGAACCACTGACCCTTATGTTTTTAAAAAAAAAGGTGGGTAAAGGGTGAAGTTCTCCTGGAAAATATGAATTTAGCACAGTAGTTACAAAACTGTAATGAAACACAGACCACATGCGATGGGTGCTGTGGGGCCATGGCAGTGTGCCAAGAGCCCCTGGAGACAAGGATTTGAGGGGCCATGGCCTTTTCATTGTGGGGTGGACGTCCCAGCCTAACTCTGTCCACATCCCCAGAGTCTTAGGTTTCTCCTCTGTGCTTATTGAGATGTAACTGGCCCAGTGAGCCGCCCGTCCTGAGCATCATGCATGATGTCATCACCATGGTCAGAGTGGTACTGAGCGGACCGTCACCCAAAGCCCCTTTTGTCCCCACTCTCACCCCCTTCTCTGACTCTTCTGCTATTGGAGTCATAGAAAAGCCTTGTCTTGGGGAATCCTCTTATGTTCTGGAACCTCCTAGACCCCTGAGGCAGCTCCTGGCTGAGCCTGCGTCCCCGCCTACCCTTTATCCTTTTTCTCTGGGTCTGGAACCAGGCACATTCCAAATGTGTAGTGTGAATTAGTTTTGCTGGGTCTCTGCAGCTCCCAGTGCCACAGCCGGCATGTTTGGCCAGTGCTTCCCAAATTGCAGTGAAGGCTGAAGCTTTTTTTTTTTTTAGGGCCACACCCACAGCATATGGAGGTTCCCAGGCTAGGGGTTGAATTGGAGCTACAGCTGCTGGCCGATACCACAGCCACAGCAACATGGGATCCAAGCCGAGTCTGCAGCCTACACCAAAGCTCACTGCAACACTGGATCCTTAACTCATTGATTGAGGCCAGAGATCAAAGCTGTGTCCTCAGATTCATTTCCACTGAGCCACAACAGGAACTCTGAGAGGGTTTTTTATTTTTTTTATTTTTTATGAATTGATGTTGAGTTTTCTCAGATGCTTTCCTACATCTGTTGAGATGGTCATTTGATTTTTATTTTCCATTGTGTTAAAGTGTTACATCACATTGACTGATTTGCTGGTATTGAACCATCCTTGCATCCCTGGAATAAAATCCTGCTCAATCACAGTGTATGCGCCTTCTATCCTATTGTTTTTTCTTGTTTTTTTTTTTTTTTGTCTTTTTAGGGCCACATCTGTGGCATATGGGGCCACAGGCTAGGGGTCAAATCGGAGCTGCAGCTGCTGGCCACAGCCACAGCCACAGCAACTCGGGATCCCAGCCTTGTCTGCGACGTACACTGCAGCTCACCGCAACACTGGATCCTTAACCCACTGTGCGAGGCCAGGGATTGAACCTGCAACCTCATGGTTCCTAGTCAGGTTTGTCAACCACTGAGCCACGACGGAAACTTCCATATCCTATTGTTGAATTCAGTTTGCTAGTATTTTGTTGAGGATTTTTGCATCTATGTCCATCAGGGATACTGGCTTATAATTTTCTTTCCTTTTGGTATCCTTGTCTGACTTTGGTATCAGGGTAATGCTGGCCTCCTAGAATGAGTTTGGAAGTGTTCCCTCCTCTTAATTTTTGAAAGAATTTGAGAGTCATTGGTGTTAATTCTTCTTTAGATGTTTGGTAGAATTCACAAGTGTTGCTGTCTGGTCCTGGTTTGAGGAGGGTTTGATTACTGAGTCAATCAACTTACTAGTTCATTTTTTCTGTTTCTTCACAATTCCACCTTGGCAAATGCATTTTTATTTTTTATTTCTACGTAAACCTTAAAACAACCCTACAAAGTAGGTGGTGGATGAATTCACTTGAATCACGTATTCAGTTAAATGTGTCTAAAACCTCACCATGGGCCAGGTATGTCCTAGTGCCTGGGAATACAGCAGAAAGATGAGGAAGGTCTAGGGGACAGGAGGTGGACATTGCTCATTCAAGTGGAGGGGGCATCGGAGAAGATTTCACTGCTGTGTTTTCTGAACAACGACCTGAAGGGCTGAGGAGTGATCCAGCCCTCCGCCCTGGAAAGCCAGTGGTGATATGAGGGTCCCAGAGGCTTCAGAGGAACTCACTGAAGTGGCTGATCTGGGTTTGAACTCAAATTTAGCTTTTTTTATTATGCTTTAAAGTCTTTATTCGCTTTCTAGGCTCTTGGTTTAAAAGATGCCTGAATCCAGATAAAATGAAAATCTGTTCGGGAGTGCAGTTTACACATGTCAAGGATTGGGTTGAAGTCTGCTCTTTTTGTGGATTTTGCTTTTGATTAGGTCTGGATGTTTTCCAAGGCTTTGAGTATCTTTTTTCCTATTTTTTTCACAAAAAAATTACCTGAGTTTTGTGGCTGAATTTCCATTTTTAAGCGGCTGAAATTTCTCTTGGGAACATGAAGAGCTAGACAATATCAGTGAAAGGCTTTTCAAAGGAGAACAGATGATTAAAGGCTCGGAAAGCTTTTGGCATTGCTTTTGCTTCAGTGCATTGTAGTTAAGGGTTGTGTAAGGCTCTCCCACTCCCACGGCCTGGTGCTTGGTACTGAGAGGTCCCTTGCTGGGGCTATTCTGTCAGTGCCCAGGACCGCCTTCTGTACAGACCCTGTGCCCGTGCTCCTAGCCACTGATCTAGCACCCCCCCCCCCCAACACCTGTCACTCAGCCTGGATTGGGCTTGGGGGGGCAGTGTTGTCACTCATTACTGTTGGGTGTAACCTCCTCACTTGAACTTGAACGCCACATGAAACTTGCATGGCGAGTGTTCCTGTACCTGTATCATAGGTGAGAAATGTGACTTGGAGACATTACGTAATTTGCTCAAGGCCATCACCCCCAGCAAACGTCAGCAGAGATTTGAACCTAAGCCCTTGGTTTCCACATCCGCTGCTTGCTGCTGCACCGTTCCAGCTACACTTTGGCAAGGTTTTGTGGGTTGGTCATGATTTTATTAATGATATGTATGGTATAACTCCTGGAAATTGCAAAATTGTAAACTTAATATAGAATTGGCTTCAAATTTTTCATGCTTGAGTTGGGGACTGATTATCATTTGATTTTTACAGCCTTGCTAATATTATTTATATATATATATATATATATATATATATAAATTTTTTTTTGGTCTTTTTTAGGGCTGCACCTGTGGCATATGTAAGTTCCCAGGCTAGGGGTCAAATCGGAGCTGCAGCTGCCGGCCTACACCACAGCCACAGCGGAGCCATGTCTGCAACCTACACCACAACTCACAGCAACTCTGGATCCTTAACCCACTGAATAGGGCCAGGGATTGAACCCAAGTCCTCATGGATACTAGTTGAGCCACAACAGGAACTCCAGCCTCGACAGTATTTTTTAAAGACTTTATCTTTAGTATGTTTGGGTTCAGAGCAAAGTTGAGGGGGGTACAGAGAGTCTCATGAGCCTCCAGTGCCCACAGGCACAGCCCCCTGTTGTTATCAGCATCCCCCACCTGAGTGGTACCTCTGTTATAATCCATGAACCTGCATCGAAGGTCATGACCCCCCAAACCTTGGGTTTAGGGTTACACTTGGTGCTATATGTTCTCTGGGTTTTGAGAAGTGACCGTGACACAGACCCACTGTCACAGCGTCATGCAGATTATTTTCATTGCCCCCTCCTCCCCCTCTCCCACCCATTCCCATGCCTCCCTTTTTTAATGTTAACATTTAATAATTCAGGGAAGGGGGTTACTCTGATTACTTCAGGGGTATGTGTGAGCTGCTGGAGCGATGCTTCTTTGGTGACAGCCTCTGACAACCTTGGACTTGTCAGGCACATTAGATGGCTCCACACACTGCTGTTTTCCTCACTGGTTTGTCATTTGTAACTTCCCCTCCATGGTCAGGGGGTTGAGATCTTTAAACCTGCAGTGGTGTTTTTTTGTGTTTTTTTTTTTTTTTTTATACATTTGCAGACGTAGTACGTGCTTTTAGAATGAGAACTAACCTTTTTTCAAACAATGTGGAGCAGAAGTCAGCAGCCTGGCCCCAACTTCGCTTGGAGCAGAAGTGCTTGGCTGCCCGTGCCCCAGGCGCCCCTGGCAGGCCTGCCACTCTTGCAGTTCGCTGGGCCTTTTCTGCGCTGAGTCCGTGGTTCCCCTTCCCCCTCACCGTCCCGCCTCCACGCCTGATGGGGTCAGGCCAGGGCTCCTGGGAGCAGGTGCAGCCGTGCCCTGCTGCACCGCTTTCATCTGAGGCACTCTTGACTCTCTTCTCTGAAGAGTCATATGTTTAGGTTTGTGATGACTGTTCCAGAAGTCAGTCCTGAGTCACTGGTGCTGTTTAGTCTGTGTTTGTGACCGTGAGTGGAGGGATGTTTGGATAACTTGTGAGTCTATGGCCAAAACCAGCCCTAAAGAGGTGCCACCAGGACAGAGGAAATCAGAGGGTCACATTCACAGGACATGTGCTCTACACCTGCCTCAGGAGATGAGGGATGAGCTGAGGTCAGACTTGTCCACCTGCCCTTGGTGGGGAAGCGGCAGCCAGAGCAGAGGGCTTGGGCGGAAGGGGGCCTGATCTTGATGCTGGTGTCAGCTTTCCAGCAGCAACAGAGGATCCTCCAGATACTTAATCAGTGCTTTTGCCATTAGGTAGCTTGATGGCCTCAGGAATCCTTCAGTCAGTAGTTCTCAGTGGGGTAGAGCTAATTCCTAAGCAGCCACTGGGTGCTTGTAGGCATTTTGTGTTATCTCCATGGTTTGGGGCACATAGATGTGAAGTTGGCTAGGGCCAGGGAGGCCGGATGGGACCAGGGGAGCTGGATGGGGCTCTGGGTGCTGGATGTTGCAGAGTTTACATCCACAGGACTGTGGTACAAGTGAAAAAAAAAAGAAAAAAAGTTTTTATAACTCTCTGAGGATAGCACCTACTTCTGTTTTAGGTATGTTCACAGAGTAGTTTTACATAGTTTTAATAAACACTGAGGTTTTCCAGGAATGCCCTGAGATTTGTAAGTTGAATGAAGCACAAAGCTTGCTTGGGATTTTTCTTTAATCTTTACCCTCATAGGAGTTCCCTTCATGGCTCAGTGGTTGACAAACCTGACTTGCATCCATGAGGATGCAGGTTCAATCCTTGGCCTCGCTCAGTGGGTTAAGGATCTGGCCTTGCCGTGAGCTGTGGTGTAGGTCTCTGATGCAGCTCGGATCCTGCATTGCTGTGGCTGTTGTATAGGCCAGCAGCTGTAGCTCTGATTCGACCCCTAGCCTGGGAATCTCCATGTGCCTCAGGTGCGGCCTTAAAAAGACAAAAGACAAAAAAAAAAACCTTTACCCTCATAGGTGGTATTAATTTCTTTTTTATTCTATTTAAAAGTTCAAAGCCTTTAAGAGTGATTAAGATATGTTGAAAAGGATTTTGTGCTTTTTGTTGTTAAGTGAGAGATGGTTGGTAAGTTAATGTTTCCTCAAGTGAAATAGAGCAGAGACCCAGGGAAAGCGTGTGTACAGGAGTGGATGTGATGAACTTGTTGGGTGGTAAAGGTGTCTTGTAATAAGGCAGTAAGAAGAGTATCTAAAGATCGAAAGGTGGAGTTCCCATTGTGGCTCAGTGGGTTAAGAACCCGACTAGCATCCATGAGGATGCGTGTTCAATCCCTGGCCTTGCTTAGTGGGTTAAGGATCCGGGGTTGCTGTGAGCTGTGTGTAGGTCACAGACACAGCTCAGATCCCAAATTGCTGTGGCTGTGGTGTAGGCTGGCAGCTGCAGCTCTAATTCAACCCCTAGCCCCAGAAAATTCCACATGCCGCAGGTGCAACCATAAAATAAAATAAAATAAAATAAAATAAAATAAAATAAAATAAAATAAAATAAAATAAAGATGAGAGGTTAGTAGCACTTGGTAGACTGGAGGAATCAGATTGCGTGGAATTACCCCAGGGTTTTCAAAGGCAGAGAGGAAGAGGTGTGTCAGGATGTTGAACTGTTACAGGTAGATCCATGAGCATCCAGCAAGTGCTCCGAGCAAGGCCTGTAGCCCAACTTTGCCCTCGTGAGGCCTGCCCTGCGAAGGGAGCAGAAACAGAAGCAAGGCCTCAGCTGGGTGGAGTGCCAGGCCTTCGACCAGGCACCTAGCCTGAGGCCAGGATGACACAGAGCCGAAGCTCCACCTGCTGGAGGAGTCTGACCCCTGCTGACCCCCTGCAGGCCCTCCCTCTCCACCCTGAGGGAGCAGCAGGGTTTATCAGGCCCTTCGGTGTGGCAGTCAGGCTCCAGGGTAACAGAGAAGCATCTCCTTCTTAAGAACAAGGCTTCCTTTTAGCTGCTGTGCTTTTGCCTCCTTAGCTGGCTTCCGAAGCTTCTCCTGGGGCAGGGCAGCTTAGGAAGTCCTGGAACTGCCCCCAACACTGTTCCTCCTCAGGGCCTTAGGAGGTTCTGGAACTGCTCCTGCACCACCTTTCTGAGCAGGAAGTGAAACCACCGCCTCTCCGACCCTGTGCCCAGTGGGGGGCAGAGCTCTTCCTTAGAGACCCCCCGGCTGGGTCTCAGGGTCTGATTTCGGGCACCGCTAGGGCAAAGAACCCAGGAAGGAGGCTGTAGCCACAGACCCCAGGGCAGTCGTGGATCTGGACTGTGGCAGGTGAGGTGGGCAGAGGGACTAGGAGCTGAAACGAGCAGAAGTGGACAACCTGAAGACCAGGGGTCAGGATGCTGGGGGGGCCCTGCGTGGCTGGGGGTGTGCCCAAGGGAGGGCAATGCCGTGGGGAGGATGGGGTTGCGGGGAGGACACAGGGGCACTGGGCAGGCATCATCCCACCCTTGGGTTTGAGTTGCTGCAAGGGAAGGGGAGTGGGCTGCGGTGGGGGGTGGCAGTGCAGGGGGGCATAGGGGAGGAGGCGGGGGCCACAGGGGAGGGGGCTGCAGAGGCACCTGAGCAGGTCATCTGGGGCAGAAGGAACTGTTTCCACTGTTCGGACCCGTGGCTCTTGGCCTGCATGGCCCAACGCTGCCAAGAAGATAAAATAAAGACCAGCCGTGGACACCAACATGGTAAAGCTTCCAGAACAACTTAAAAGGAGCTCTGTCAGTTCAGGTGTGAGGTGTCATCAAGACCCAAAGGGGCTTACCTCTTTCCACGCTGACCAGTTCTTGCTCTTTTTTCTAAATCTCTCTCTACATGTTACAAGTGCTTCCAATAACGAACATGAATTCCTTGACTTGGTGAAGTCTGTGAAACAACCCAGCAGGGTGTGAGTTGTGACATGGGGTGTTGTTGCCTCAGAGCTGTGGGTTCTCATGTAATACCAGGTCACGTGGCTTGATGCTTGCAGGAAAAACCCTCCACTTGGTTTCATCAGCTTAAATATAGTTCAAGGCAACAGACATGAAGTTAAGATGAGGAAGTTCTGGGCAGTATAGGAAATAGACGTTTGGAAGATAATTTGCTGTGATGAGAAACCAGCCTCCGGAGCCCTGATAAGCAAGTGACAGTAGGGACAGAAGGGCACAGAGGATTGTGTTGAATCAGGAGGTGTGGAAGTGCGGAGGCAGCAGGTAAGGACTTCCTTGCCCAGTGGGGCCGTATGTGCAGAGGGCCTAAGTGGGGTAAGAATCCAGCGGCAGTGGCTTAGGTCACTGTGGAGGTGAGGGTTAGACCCCCAGCCCAGCTCAGTGGAATAAAGGATCTGGCATTGCCACAGCTGTGGCTTGGATTCAGTCTTTGGCTCAGGAACTGCCATATGCAGTGGGTATGGCCATAAAATAAAAACAAAAGCAAACCCCAGGAGCTCCCGTCTCGTGGCTCAATGGAAAGAAATCTGACTAGCATCCATGAGGACGCTATCTACTGGCCTCGCTTAGTAGGTTAAGGATCTGATGTTGCCTTGAGCTGTGGGGTGGGTCACAGACACGGCTCAGCTCTGGTGTTGCTGTGGCTGTGGTGTAGGCTGGCAGCTATAGCTCCAATTCAACCGCTAGCCTGGGAACTTCCATGTGCCACTGGAGTGGCCGTAAAAAGACCAAAACCCCAAAGACATTGTCGAAACATGCAAGTAATAGGTCTGGTACTTGCCTTTGGCCTTTCTAATTAACAGCTCTTTGCTCCCTGCTGCAAAGGGCAGTGGTGCAGTCCTTACTTCCTGTGGGTGTGTATTTAATTATGGAATGTGTGTAAAAGCTACCTTATATGTGGTATGGGTCTCACAGCAAGAGTGGGTGAGGAAGGGAGGCCTCTGTTTGGACAGAAAATATTAACAATGTTGATAATGTTTAGTGCCGTGGAGTTTATGGTCCTGCAGAGACTTTGTCTATAAAAGCCCTTAGTAATGCTTTTTGGCATTTTATTACATTATGTATTTTTAACTCCAGTGCTGTCGAGTGTCTTAACACAAACCAAAAAATGTGTGCTGTTAAACACTGTGGTTAGTGAACTTTCACCTTGCCATGGTGAGAACAAACACCATAACTAGTGGAGGAGCTGCTCTTACTCATTAAATGGGGTGACTTTTTAAAAATCGGCCACTTTTAAAGGAAACTTAATGCACCAAGTCTCCATTTATAAACCACTTATTAAGAGGTGATGGTTCACCCCTAAAGATCTTATGCCTTGCACATGATTTGCCTTACACAGTGAATTTCCTTAAAGATTTAAATGTGTTTATGAAAATGTTTCTATTTCAGCTGATCTTCAGGAACATGAACATACCACCCTATGGTCCAGGGTGGGGTGATGGATAAGGGAGTTTCTTATATATTTATGTTTATGTTATGCATATGTCTGTATAATACAAACATACATAATCATGACATACAGAACAGCTATAGTAATCAGGAGAAGAGACTTATCTTTTTCAGGGAACAAGAAGAAGTGAAAAAGGGTGATCACTGATCACTTTCCTCTGGCCTTTCAGTTAATAAAGCCGGTACATGCCCTAGTTTGCAGCCAAAGGCACCCTGATGACTCAAAAGATAAAGAACAGGATGCTGGAAACACACACACTTGGGGTGTCAGGATGCAGCAGAGAGCAAAAGGGTTAGCCCATCGTGCATGTGGTCAGGGTCACGTTGGGGGTCACCCAGAGGAGGGGGCCTGGCAGTTCTTGGGAATGGCGAGTGGGGACGACGTGTGGGAACGGGGCGTGGGGCCAGTGTGTGGGGAGTGGCTCCCTGGGGTGCATGTGGGGTGGGAGAGCTGAGCCTGGCTGAGGAGATGAGGGCGTTTCACACTCAGAAGCAGCAGGGGAGTTCCCGTTGCGGCACAGTAGAAATGAATCCGACTAGTATCCATGAGGACGTGGGTTTGATCGCTGGCCTTGCTCAGTGGATTGGAGATCTGGCATTTCTGTGATCTGTGGTGTAGGTCATAGATGTGGCTCGGATCCCACATTGCTATGGCTGTGGTGTAGGCCAGCAGCCATATCCCTGGTTTGACCCATAGCCTGGGAACTTCCATATGTTGTGGGTCCTAAAAAGCCAAAAAAAAAAAAGCCAAAAAAGGGAAAAAAGGAGCAGGAAGGGCTCTTCGAGGCATTTGGTTACAGCAGGAGGAGGGTTTGCTTCTCTGGTCAGAATCCCCATCACTGGCCTCCATCTCCCAGAACAACATGGTTCGAGAGGCTTGTGGGCTCTGGGCCCTGCCCTGGCCCTCTGCCGACTGGTGCCCTGTCCTTCCTGCCAGCCCTTGAGGCCCTGAAGCCAGCAAGGTATTGCCTCCCAGTCACCTGTTTCCCTGGCTCAGACCTTTGAGAGCTCAGTGTTGAATGAAGGAGAGAAATCCAGACGGCGTCCATTGTGGGGGGTAGTGGCAGTGATAGTGTGAAGTCTGGGGGACTTGGCAGAGAAGTGATGTGACAGCACTGCAGTGCAGGGGGTGGGCTGGCGGGGGGAGCCCCAGGAAAGTGGTGTCCCCGAGTCCCTCATCCAGTGATGGTGACTGGTCTGCTCCATGCTCGTGCTACACTGGATTCTGGGGATGTAGGGATCACTGGGGACGGTTCCAGCTGGTGGGACTGGGTGTCCTTCCATGTGGGCTCAGAGGATCTCTGTGACAGGGCCTTGGACCCCAGCCTTGGCAGAGCTGGGAGGAAGTCTTCTGTCTTGTAGGCATTTCCTGATGTCAGCAGCTCCGAGGGTTCCCAGAGAAGAGACAGCGCCTTTAAGGGAACTTTAACCAGTATTTTTAGTTTTTTGTGTTTTTTTTTCTTTCTTTCTTTTTTTTTTTTTGTCTTTTAACTTTTTAGGGCCACACCTGCGGCATATGGAGGTTCCCAGGCTAGGGGTCTAATCGGAGCTATAGCTGCTGGCCTACGCCACAGCCACAGCAACGCCAGATCCTTAACCCACTGAGCGAGGCCAGGGATTGAACCTGCAACCTCATGGTTTGTAGTCGGATTCGTTTCCACTTCGCCAAGACGGGAACTCCTAGTTTTGTTTTTTAAAGCAGCAGCCCTGTATGAGCTTGAATTAAATCTTGCCCCAGAGTTCTTAGCAGTATATTGATCCAGCCACTCAACTTCAGAAGGCAGATGATTAGGGTCTGGGCTCCTCTCACGACCTCTTGTCTGGTTTGTAAAATCGAGGACAGGTTGTAGTTGTGTGTTGCCGTCATTTCTGAGGCACGGTTAATCGTCTGCCTAACGGAGATGTTGGTGTTCTGCGGAGTGAGTGCCTGAGCTGCAGGCGGTGACTTGTAGGAAAAGACGGCAGCGTTCTTGGGGAAATCGCGGGCTCTAACTCCTGATGAGTGTTCAGGAGACGGTATATAGGGTGTGAAAAATTGAAAAATCAATTTACCCAGTCTTCTTGGGGGAGAGAAGAGGCAGACATGCCCTTAGCGTATATCTATAGGGCTTACAAATTATGCCTGAAGGAAGCTTCTTTGCCACTGGAAAGAAGCTCATTTGCAGCCAGGGAAGGTGTTGGACACCTTCTTGGGTCCAGCTGTTGCAAGTCTTTCCTGTCACCTAATCGACCGGCTCGGGGCCGATAAGGAGACTGCTTTCCTCTCACATTTATCCATTGAGCCTCTTTTTCCTACAAATACCGTGCTGTCGTTGAAAGGACACGGGTTTACAGCTACCAGACTTGGGTTCGAATCTTATTTCTGCCGCTTATATGATTCTGAACCCATTGTTTAATATCCAAGTGTCAGATTCTCCATCTGTCAATGGCAATTTACCTCATCTCTGGGTAATGAGGATTAATTCATATAATGTGTGTAAAAGGAGTCTCACTTGATTTTTGGTGAGATCCAGATGGCCGACAAAGTCGACCTTTTGTTGTGCTGAAATACATCTAACACAACACTCGCCATTTGAAGCATTTCTAAGTATAAAATTTAGTGGCATTAACTCTACTGACAGTATTGTACCGCCAGCACCACTGTCATTTACCCCAGACAGATACTGTGCAGCTTTGAGCCTTAATTTTGTTCCACCTCCAGCCCACTTCTAACCCACTTCCTGTGTCTGTGAACTTGCCTCTTGTGTGTGTCTTTGTGAGTGGGATCACACAGCCTGTGACTCTCTATGTCTGGCTTCTCCCACTTAGCAGGACTAATTTGCCTCTGAAGGGGCTTCTGGGGAAATCCTGCAGAATCAGCCTCCTTTCCTGTCCCTACCCCCACCCCCTGCTTTCTGAGAGAAGCTGCTTTTCACTCCCTGTAATCCTGATTGGCCTGGTCAGTAATTAAAACCACTATTCTGTTTGACTTTACTTCCGAGACCATAAAGGTCTTCATCCATCATGTACCTGATGAGACTCTGGTGGTAAAAAAAGGATGTTTCCACATGCCTTGGGAGGCTGGAGCGTGCTCACGGGAAACAGCTACAAGCATAACGGAGCTGCATGTATATTGAGGCAGTAGCACTGCGTCAGTAATAACAGTCCTGAGGAGAACATGACCGGCAGCCAGAATTTTGAAGTTAATTGTAGTGACTTGTGAATTCGTGGACCAGTGAGAGGAAGTGGGAGGATACGGCAGACAAACGGGCAGGCCGGGCAGGCCGGGCAGGCCGGGCAGGCAGCTATGGGACGGGACGGCATTGCCCGGAAGCTCCCCAGACACCCCGCCTGTAAGGGTGAGTTCCAGGGAACTCGTTAGAGTTGGGGGAGGGATGGAAAAAAGAGGGTTGGAATTCAGACGCTGATGACTAAATGAGCTGTGTCCACAGGATCTCTAAGACCTTAAAGAGAGGGAAGTAACATTTACTGAGAGTGCTCTTCATGTTGCTAATTGTGGAAACACTTTTCTTTGATTTTAGCCCCTTGCAGCAGGCAGGGGAGGTTCATATGGGGGTCTGAGCTGCAAGGAGGCCCTGCTGGTGAGGGAGAGCAGGTCCCAGGCTCACTGCTGCCCAGCCACGCCATCACGGTGGAAGGATTCACAGTCCTCAGGATTGGGGGACCTGAGGGGGCTACATTCTTTTTTCTCTTTTTTTCTTTTTCTTTTTCTCTTTCGTTGGCTGCCCTGTGGCATATGGAGTTCCCGGGCCAGGGGTCAGAGCCAAGCTGCAGCTGCAATCTGTGCCATGGCTGTGGCAACGCCGGATCCTTTAACCCACTGCCCTGGGCCAGGGATCAAACCTGCATCCTGGCGCTGCAGAGACCCTGCCAATCCCATGGCACCACAGCAGGACCTCCCTGGGCCACATTCTTGTTTCCAGAATCAAGGGCTTCTAATATTATCTAGAATGGTGCCATCCATAACATGTGATGTGAGACATGGCAGTTATGTGCCTTCAACTTTCCTAATAGCCACAGTAGTGCAAGAGAAACAGGTGAAATTAGTTTTAACAATAATATTTGATTTGGATTTTCCATCATGGCTCAGTGAAAACAAATCTGACTGGTATCCATGAAGACACGAGTTCGACCCCTGGACTTACTCAGTGGGTCAAGGATCTGGTGTTGCCGTGAGCTCTGGTGTAGGTCACAGATGCGACTTGGATCTGGCATTTCTATGATTGTGGCATAGGCCAGTGGCTGCAGCTCGGATTCGACCCCTAGCCTGGGAAGCTCCATATGCCACGGGTGCAGTGCGGTCCTGAAAGAAAAAAGACAAATAATAATATTTGATTTAACTCAAAATGCCAAATTCCTTGTCATGTCCAAACTCTATACATTCCGTAGTCATAGGAACAATTTTTGGGATATTTTACATGTTTTGATAACTAAATCTTCGGAATCCCATGTGTATTTTACACTTAAATCCCGTCGAACTCACCTCAATTAAATTGCTGGATGGGCAAGTAGCTCCCTAATTGGACAGCATAAACCTCAGGAAGAGGTACTGAGACTCATCCTGAACATCAAAGGTGGAGGCTGTGATTAAAGCCACTGGGCATGGAGTTCCCGTTGTGGCACAGTGGTTAACGAATCCGACTAGGAACCATGAGGTTGCGGGTTCGGTCCCTGCCCTTGCTCAGTGGGTTAAGGATCCGGCGTTGCCGTTAGCTGTGGTGTAGGTTACAGACGCGGCTCGGTTCCAGTGTTGCTGTGGCTCTGGCGTAGGCTGGTGGCTACAGCTCGGATTCGACCCCTAGCCTGGGAACCTCCATGTGCTGCGGGAGCGGCCCAAGAAAAGGCAAAAAGAAAAAAAAAAAAAAAGCCACTGGGCAAGAGAGCAGCTTTGCTCAGGATGGAAGGTGCAGTTGGTAGAAGGCAGGACATCATGTGTATGGGGACATTACTGCTTGTGCAGAGCAGTGAAGTCATAGGACCTCTGTCACCACCAGCAGCAGCTGTGGCCTTGACTGCTAGATGCTGAACCATATTTGGGTGAGGAGGACATTCCTGGCAGATGTACTGGGCGTAACCAAGGGAAACCACAGCCCTGAGTGTCTCTTGGGTGCTGTGGCAGTCTTTTCTCCCAAACCCCTAATGCCTTTTTCAGATGTGGAGCTGAAACGTCTGCTGAGGAAGTGATGTGAGCACAGCGCCTTCTGTGGGCATCTCCACAGCCCCCAACTCCACTTGGACCAAGATAAGTGATAGTGCAGGCTTCCCTTCCAGCAAAGCAGAAATTATTTTTAAATGTTCTTGGCATTTCCCCTTTATCCTTTTCTTCCTGCGATTCTGCCTACTTGGTTATCTTTGTTCTACTTAACATCTTTCAGTCTTTTTCTTTTTTCTTTCTTTCTTCTTTTTTTTTTTTAATGTCTTTCAGTCTATTTCCACCACACTCAGTCTGCTCTTTTTTATATTGTAGCTGATTTACAGCGTTCTGTCAGTTTCTGCTATTCAGCAAAGTGACCCAGTCATATATATATGTACATATATATATATATTCTTTTTCTCACATTATCTTCCATCATGTTCCATCACAAGTGACTAGATATAGTTCCCGGTGCTAAACAACAGGATCTCATTGCTTATCCCCTCCAAATGCCCTAGTTTGCATCTACTAACCCCAAACTCCCAGTCCATCTGCTCTGTTCTTGTTGTCGAGCCGTATGAGTTCTCTACAGATTCTCAATATTAACTCCTTATCAAATGTATGATTTGCAGGTATTTTCCTCCCATTCTGCAGGTTGCCTTTTCACTTTGCAGGTTGCATCCTTGATGCACAGAAGTTTTCCATGTGTTATCATTCCCATTTGTCTCTTTTTGCTTTTGTTGCCTGTGCTTTGGTTGGTGTCCTATCCAATAAGTCATGACTTAAGCTAATGCAAAGTCTCCCCCTACATTTTCTTCTAAGAGGTTTTTGTTTTGTTTTGTTTTGTTTTGTTTTGTTTTGAGCTATTTGGAGTTAGTCCCTGATTATGGTATGAGGTTAAGAGTCCAGCTTCATTCTTTAACATGTGGATTTGCATTTTCCTACCACCGTTTGTTGTAATGACTGTGCTGTCCCCTTTGGGTGGTAGTGGCACTCTTGTCAAAAATTTTTGGACCAGGAGTTCCTGTCGTGGTGCAGTGGTTGACAAATCCGACTAGGAACCATGAGGTTGCGGGTTCGATCCCTGCCCTTGCTCAGTGCGTTAAGGATCTGGTGTTGCCCTGAGCTGTGGTGTAGTTCGCAGACGCGGCTCGGATCCCGTGTTGCTGTGGCTCTGGTGTAGGCTGGTAGCTATAGCTCCGACTAGACCCCTAGCCTGGGAACCTCCATATGCCGTGGGAGCAGCCCTAGAAAAGGCTTTTTTTTTTTGGACCCCCCCCCAAAAAAAATTATTGGACCGGGAGTTTGGGATTAGCAGATGCAAACTGTAACGTTCAGAATGGGTAAGCAGTGAGGTCCTGCTGTGCAGCACAGGGAACTCTATCCATTCTCCTGGGATAGACCATGACAGAATGTGTGAAAAAGAATGTGTGTGTGTATGACTAAGTCACTTTGCTGTACAGCAGAAATTGACACAACACTGTAAACCACCTATACTTTAAAAAAAAAAAAAAAGACTGGGGAGTTCCCATCATGGCTCAGTGGCAACAAACCCGACTAGTGTCCATGCTCCCTGGCCTCTCTTAGTGGGTTAAGGATCCGGTGTTGTCGTGAGCTGTGGTATAGGCTGGTAGCTATAGCTCCAATTCAGCCCCTAGCTGGGGATCTTCCAAGTGCTGGAATAAATTAATAAATTAATTAATTAAAGTTAACAGACACTAGTGGCCGGATCACAACCCTCTCTTTAAGTATTTCTGCTTGTTTGGGGGGAAAATTAATCTTACTAAACCTCAATTCCTAAGCCCAGAAGAGGATCCTCAAACGCAGCCTTTTTCGTCCACCCGCCGGGTTCTATTGCAGGCTGTGGGTCTAGAGTGGACTCTTCCTGGAGGGGCGGAGGGTCTGGTTGTGGAGGCAGGAGAGCACCCTGCCCCCGCCTCTCTGTCTTTGTCAGCCCTGCCTCTCAGCCTTCAGGTGTCCCTGCTGTGCCCTGGCTCAGCCAGTTGGGAAGACCCGGAGTTCTCTCAGTCCACAGTTAAGAAGATGAATTTTATGGTGTTACTTTAGGTGGTTGTATCCATGGTACCGTCATTTGGAGGCGATGAGGTCCTAGATGAGAGCAGATGAGGCTGTGAGCTGAGAGACCCCCTAGAAAGCTGAGCTTCCTGTAAAATGATTGCCTAACAGATGGGCGGGTTAGGTCTCCCGTCCTGTGTCCCTGGTGGGCATGTGCACAGAGGGCATGGAGGAAAGAGGCAGGAGACATGGAGGTCTCTGGTGGCACAGCAGGTTGAGGGTCTGATGTTATTACTGCTGTGGCTCAGGTCACTGCTATGGTGTGGGTTTGATCTCTGGCCCAGGAACCTCCACATACCATGAGTGCAGCCAAAAACAAAAACAAAAACAAAAAACAAAGAAATAAGAAATATGCACAGAAGCATATTTTCTTATAACATTTTTTTATAACATCAGGGGTTCATGCCCCCAGCCCCCTCCACAACACATGATCATCCTGGTGGCTGCATATCTGAGGTCTTTTTTAGAAGGCTTCTATTAAATAGAAGAGTTAAAACACAAATCTTTTTTTCTTTTTTTTTTTTTTAGGGCCTCACCCATGGCATATGGAGTTTCCCGGGCTAGGGGTCTAATTGGAGCTGTAGCCCCTGGCCTACACCACAGCTCACAGCAACGCTGGATCCTTAACCCGCTGATCGAGGCCAGGGATCCAACCCGAAACCTCATGGTTCCTAGTCGGATTAATTTCCGCTGCGCCACGACGGGAACCAAAACTCGAATTTTTGATGACTGCATGAGCAGCAAATTCACTAGCACAGACCAGGTCCAGTATTTCTAACAGGTTCATATTTGAGTGTGTGTGTGTGAGAGAGAGAAACAGAAACACACACAGGCCCTGTCTCTCCACCCCCACAACCGGAATTTCTTTGTGCACATTTCTTTTTTCATCCTTTTTCCATGTTGCAAACAGAAATACTGTTCTTTTAGAAGCTTTCTCTCACATGTTCTACAGATTAAATTCTAAACTTTCTTAGGTGTCCTGTTTTTCGGGATAATTACCACCAGCTCTGGGCACCTATCTTAGGCTGTGCTCGTCACCTCTGACCTCACCTCAAGACCTGCTGTGTAGAAATCTGGCTCAAGACCCTCCACCTAGTCAAGTTCACAATAAACTAAAATATCTACTTTGGCCAAATTTTTTAGTTTTTAAATGGATTTTTTTCTCATCAAGTGGTCTTAGAATGTGATTTGAGGGGCAAAGAAAGCTTTCTGCTGAAAAATACCTTCTACTGTGGGTTTTGTTTCCATATTACTGGTCAAAATAATGAAGGTAAAAATAACAATAATGACAGTAAGTGTTAGTGAAGATGTTTGGGGGGAATTAGAGTTTCCACCCTTAACATTTTACACTTGTTTGTCAGATTTATTTTTCTTAACCACAGCTTTAATAGAATTGAAGGAAATTCTATGACTTACTCGTTGAGGAAGGAAGAGTTGACTGGTACTATATTTAGAAGGTGCAGTGGGGCAGCTGGGCATTAGCATTTGCAGGCTCAGGTCAGCGGTGATAAAACCCTATTAGGAATTCTGCGTGGGATGAAGTCCTGATCGTTGGGCACTGGAAATTCGGGAGGTGGGATCCTGGGGAGAGAGGAGGGTGTGTGGTTCCCTGAGCACAGCAGTCCTTTGCCCACCCCCCTCCAGCTGAGGGTTGTCCTACGGGTCGAGGCCCTGGCCAGGCCTGTGGGTGGGGGTCAGAGTCTGTCCTCGTGCTGTCTTTTAGGCCAGCGCTGGCACCGTTGCAGGCTCAGGGTCTATTTTCCTGCTGTGAGCCCTGGTCCTCCGAAGGCTGTGGTTGTGGATCTTTGGAGCATTCACTTTAGGAAAGTGGTGTTCGATATTTTGCTTGAGGAGTCTTAGCATCTCATAAAGAAAAACGTGTGTGCTCATGGCTTTATGGTAAGTGGTGTTTTGAGTGAGTTTTTCAGATGTGATTCAGCCTGCAGGCCAAATGTAGCCCACAGCCTGTGAGCAAAGAATGGTTTTGACATTTTTAAATGGTTGGGGAAAAAAAAAAAAAAAAAAGGAAGATATGCAAATGATATGGAATTCGGATGTCAGTGTCTGGGACACACAGCCCACAGTGGTTTGCTGTTGCCCGTGGGCTGCAGAGCCCAAGGCCTTGGTAGGAATAGTCCGCCGACCTTGCTGCGGGGGGAGGGGGTACTTAGCAGCTTTGACACTGTTCAGTGTTGTCAGATTTTAGACCTTACTGCATCCAGACTGTTTCCCTCCCAAATTAGATGAGGTTCTGGAAATGACGGGGTAGGAACGCAGTTACGTCCGCAGCCGTCCTTGCTTGATGACCATCCTCATGAGGGGATTTTGGGGATCAGCAGTAACTAGCATCCTTCCTCTCTGTCCTGGAGGAACACTGGAGACCTGTTGGAGCCGCCCCAGCAGCAGGTGGACGAGTCTGGGGGCTGTGCCCACGTTCCTTGCTGGTCAGCAGTGGGAGGCTCTGCCAAGTAAGAGCAGTTCACCCCCGGAGAGGTTTAGTTTGGGGCTTTGGGTGGTGGTGATTTATGTTATTCTTTTTGTAATGAAATCCCACTGTTTGTCGAGTTCCCTGTCTCATGCGCCTCAACAGGATGCAGCTGCCAGGTGCGCCTGCACTGGGCTTGGTGGAGGTGCAGGTGGAGACCCCACGGTCATTTCTGGAGGATGCCGCTCAGCTGCAGCAGGGTAGCGGGTGGGGGAAGCAGATGCCCGTGGGCAGGGGGCGCTCCTTGCTGTCGTGAGCTCGGCCACCTAGTGACCTGGAGCCTGTGCCACCCAGCACCCTTTATAGAGTCCCTCTTCTGCTGACATCAGCCTGAGGTGGTATCTGTTGCCTGTATCCTAGTGTCAAGATGAAAGTGCCAGTTCAAGGTAGCATTTTTTTTAAATTAAAATTTCTTCTTGAGACTTTTATTTATCCTTTTCAACATCTTGTTTTGTCCGCGTTTCCCTCTTTATCCCCTCCCCCAATAGCCTCTGTGTACCTGCTGCCTGCCTGCTGGGCACGGGGTTAAACACCAGCCGAAGAGTCTTTCGGGCCTGGCATCTGGCAAAGGGGGGTCCGAACCCTGGATCCCAGGCTCCCTGGGCCTGTGAGCCGCCTCCTGGGGAAAGCAGTGAGGAGCCCAAGGACAGTTCCCCAAGGACAGTTGGGGAAGAGAGGAAGCAGACTTTGAGATCAACACAGCAGAGGAGTTCTCACTGTGGCTCTGCGGTAATGAACCCGACTAGCATCCATGAGGATGCAGGTTCGATCCCTGGCCTCGCTCAGTGGGTTAAGGATCCTGCATTGCCGTGAGCTGTGGTGTAGGTCACAGATGCAGCTCTGATCCCCAGTTGCTGTGGCTGTGGTATAGGCTGGCAGCTGTAGCTCTCATTCAACCCCAGCCTGGGAACCTCCATATGCCCTCAAAAAACAAAAACAAAAAACCCCACAAGACAGAGCTTGTACCACCTGAAGGGTTGGAGGGACCCTGGAGCATAAAGAGCGCGAAGGGCTCAGAGAAGAGGCTTGACTGCCGAGGCCTGAGCACCAGGTCCCCATGCAGCAAACCCATTGCTTGCGTGACGCCCAGACGTCCACCAGCCAATCTCTCACCAGGTCCAGACCCACAGAGGACATGCTGGTGTCTGATTTTCACATCAGCTCTAATGCACATTAATGACAACTCCCGAGATGCAGCCACTTTGAATAAACTGACAAAACTGGGTTGCTGCTGGGCTTCAGAACTTAAGGTCAAACTTGTAAGATTTCTTACAAATTTATTTTATTGAAGTTTAGTTGATTTAAAGGATTGTGTTAATATCTGCTGTACAGCAAAGTGTTTTAATCATACATATATCTATTCTTTTTCATATTCCTTTTTTAATTGAAGTAGGTGAACTTGATTTACAATGTATTAGTTTCAAGTGTACAGCACAGCCATTTAGTTATACATATTACATATTCTTTTACAGGTTTTTCAGGTTTTTTTCCATATAGGTTATTAGAAAATATTGACTGTAGTTTCCTGTGCTATACAGTAGGTCCTTGTTGTTTACTTTGTATATAGTCATGTGTATATGTTAACCAAAACTCCTAATTTATTCCCCCCCCCCCCGCTTCCCTTTTGGTAACCATGAGTTTGTTTTCTGTGTCTGTGAGTCTCTTTCTGTTTTGCAAATAACTTCATTTGTATCTCCCTCTCTTTTTTTTTTTAGATTCCACATGTAAGTGATATCATAAGATATTTATCTTTCTCTGTCTGACTCACTTCACTTAGTATAATGTCTATGTTGCCGCAGATGGCATTATTTCATTCTTTTTTATGGCTGAGTAGTGTTCCATTGTGTATATATACCACCACATCTTCTCAATCCACTCATCTGTTGATGGAATTTAGGTTGGTTGTTTCCATGTCTTGGCTGTTGTGAATAGTGCTGCAGTGAACATAGGGGTGAGTGCATCTTTTTCCTTTTTTTTTTTTTTTTTTTTAGGGCCACAGCCATGGCACATGGAAGTTCCCAGGATAGGGATTGAATCAGAGCTGCAGCTGCTGCCAGAGATGCTGACTTGACTTTTTTTTTTCTTTCTCTTCTTTCTTTTTAGGGCCACACCCACAGAATATGGAAGTTCTCAGGCTAGGGTTTGAATCAGAGCTATAGCTGCTGGCCTACACCACAGCTCACAGCAACGCCAGATCCTTAACCCACTGATCGAGGCCAGGGATCAAACCTGTGTCCTCATGGATACTAGTCAGATTGGTTTCTGCTGAGCCATGACGGGAACTCTGCATGTATCTTTTTGAATGAATGCTTTGTCCAGATATATGCCCAGGAGCGGGACTGCTGGATCACATGGTAGTTCTATATTTAGTTTTCTGAGGAACCACCATACTGTTTTCCATACTGGTTGTACCAATTTACATTCCCACCAACAGTGTAGGTGTGTTCCCTTTTCTCTGCACCCTCTCCAGCATTTATTGTCTGTAGACTTTTTGATGATGTCCATTCTGGTTGGTGTAAAGTGGTACCTCATAGTAGTTTTGATTCACATTTCTCTAATAATTAGCGATGCTGAGCATCTTTTCATGTACTTTTTTGTACTGTATGTCCTCTTTGGAGAAATGTCTATGTAGATCTTCTGCCCATTGTGATTGTTTGATTTTTTTAATATTGAGCTGAATGAGCTGTTCGTATATTTTGGAAATTAATCCCTTGTCAGTTGCATCTTTTGCAAATATTTTCTATTCTGTAGGTTGTCTTTTTGTTTTATGATTTTCTTTGTTGTGCAAAAGCTTTTAAGTTTAATTAGGCCCCATTTATTTGTTTTTGTTTTTATTTCCATTACTCTAGGAGGTGGATCCTGTAAGATAGTACCACTACTTATGTCAAAAAATGTTCTGCCTGTGTTTTCCTCCAAGACTGTTATAGTATCTGGTCCTAGATTTAGGTCTTTAATCTATTTTGAGTTTGTTTTTGTATATGGCATTTTATCAACACAGAGAAAATGCTTACCAAATAAGATTAATTAACCCGCCATTACCTCACATAATTGCCAGTTATATGGTGAGATCATAAAAACTCAATTCTTGTGAGGAACTTTCAAGAATACAGTATGGTCTCATTAGTTACTGTCACCAGGCTGTAGTTCACATCCCCAAACTCATGCATCTGATAACTGGGACTTGGTACCCTGTGACCAACATCTCCCTTTTCCCCCACTCTCAGTCCCTGGCAACCACCATTCTACTGTTTCTATGATTTTAATTATTTTAATTTCCACACGTAAGTGAAATTGTATAGTATTTGTCTCTGGGATTTATTTCACTTTGTGTGAGGCCCTAAAGGTCCATGCACGTTGTTGCATATGGCAGGATTTCCTTCTTTTTTATGGCTGAGTAACATTCCCCTGTATGTGGGTGTCTGTGATTTTTATCTGTCCACCCATTGATGAACACTTAGGTTGTTTCCATGTCTTTTTTTAAATTTTTTTGCTTTTTAGGCCCGCACCTGAGGCATATGGAAGTTCCCAGGTTAGGGGTTGAATCAGAGCTACAGCTGCTGGCCTACACCACAGCCACAGCAGCATCAGATCCAAGCTGAGTCTGTGACCTACATCACAGCTCACGGCAACACTGGATCTTTAAGCCACTGAGCGAGGCCAGGGATCGAACCTGTGTCCTCATGGATATTGGATTCATTTCCACTGAGCCACGATGGAAACTCCCACAGATAGTTTTTTGAGAGAATGCTTTCATTTCTTTCTAATACAGACCCCAAAGTGCAATTGCTGGGTCATCTGGTAGTTCTAGTTTATTTTTCCACAGTGGCCACACCGATTTACATTCCCACCAGCAGTGCAGTGGGGGCTCCCATTTTTCCACATCCTCACCAACATTTGGTATTTCTTGTCTTTTTGGTAATAGCATTTTTGACAGGTTTGAAGTGATATCTCATTGTCGCTTGATTTGCATTTCCCTGATGATTAGTGGTGTTGAGATTTTTTTGTGTACCTGTTGGTCATCTGTATGTCTTTGGAAAAATGTCTGTTCAGGCCCTGTGCTCTTTTTTTTTTTTCTCCTGCCCGTTTTTTAATCAGATTGGTTTATTTGCTGTTGAGTTGTATGAATTCTTTTACATTTTACATTTTTGATATTAACCCTTTATTAGATATGTGATTTGCAAATATCTTCTCACATTCCATAGATTGCCTTTTCATTTTTTATTGTTTCTTTTGCTGGGCAAAAGCTTTTCAGTTTGATGTAGTGCCACTTCTTGAATTTTGCTTTTGTTGCTTGTGCTTTTTGTGTTATATACAAAAAAAAAAAAATCATTTGCCAGGACCGATGTCAAGTTGCTTTTCCTTTATGTTTTCTTCTAAGAGTTTTATAGTTTCAGGTCTTAACATGTCTAAGTCCTTAATCCATTTCGAGTTAATTTTTGTGAGTGGTATAGGATAGGGGTCCAATTTCATTCTTTTGCACCTAGCGTCATGTTTTATGTCCTCTGTTTTATGAAGCATTATTTAGAAGTGATAAGCGAGGCTTTTAATATTGGTCACGTATCAAGTGGTTACACTCAGGCTTTTGCTGGCGGTTACATTGTGCTTGAGAATTTACAATGCCCCTTTTAAACTCTTTCTCTGAAAGCTGGGCACATGTAATACCATGAGGAGCCACACGATGGCAGAAGTGGTGCTTTGAAAACGTGTGGATTTAGGCACCTGCTCTGAACCTTTGTCCCATAAGAAAAGAAGAAAGTGTAGCCTTTAACAGAAGGAGCCTCCAAATACCCATCACCCACCTGAAAAGAAACATTACAAATGCAGCTGAATCGCAGTACACTTTCCTGTTCTGCTGATTTTCCCTCCTCCTGCCTTTCCTCTGGGAGGAAACCCCCTCCATTCGGTGTTTTCCTCCTCACTCATCTTTACCCTTTTATTACATGCTTGTGTATTCTTAACAGTGCATGCGGTTGTTGTTGTAGGTTTTATGGTGTGTGCTTTTTGCTACTGTGCAGGTGCTGCTTTCACTCAGTGTTGTTTCTGTGCTTGATTCCTGGGTGTTCAGGCAGCCTGAGACAGGGACGCCCCTTT
Source organism: Phacochoerus africanus (assembly GCF_016906955.1). Lineage (NCBI taxonomy): Eukaryota > Metazoa > Chordata > Mammalia > Artiodactyla > Suidae > Phacochoerus > Phacochoerus africanus. The sequence continues at coordinate 51,686,747 of NC_062548.1, read as the reverse complement.
TGTAGGTGTTAGTGCTCCCCCAACGGGCTCAGGCTCCTTATGGCCACTTTACAGTCCCGGAGCTGGGGGCACGTGTCCGCATTCAGGGCCCCTGCTGCTGTTCGACAACGCACTTGGTCTCAAGAGAACCTGTTTTCATTAGAATCATTTGCCTTTTCCCTGAACTCTTGGAACCAAGTCCTCACATGCACCCTGAGGGGAAGGGGCAGCCGCCAAGAAGTCCGGGAATCCAGAGGGTGATGGCAGAGGTCAGCAGGGAGCTCTTGTGAAATAGTATCTGCCTGGGGCACCGCCAGGTCGTCGCCGAGGGGGGGGGGCTGGGTGCCGCCTGAAATGGGAGCAGAGCCCCCCGCGTGTCTGAGGGTCTCTAAGGCGGAGGCTGGGCTGGAGGTCAGCCTGCGGACAAGACGACTGGGAAGCCCCAGCCCTCCCTGTCCAGTGACTTCAGCCAGGAGCAGGCATTTAGAGAAGAAAGAGCCAGCTGTGCAATGGCGATAGCGCGAGGCTGTGATGATCAGAGCTCAGGTCCAGGGAGAGAATGGCGGTCAGGACAGATGAGAACAGCCATCTTCAGGTTCAAGAGCAGCTGCCGCCCTGGGAATGGGTGGGGCGCCCCAAGATCTCTGTGAACCGTTGCTCCTTGAGGTGAAGGGTGGGGACAGGGTCCCTCGGAACTTTATCAGGTGGGAGCACCATCTCCAGAGCCTGTGTGTAAGGCTGCAGGACAGCACTTGGGCCCTGCCCCTCGGATGGTGGGACCCTCGTTTGAAGTTCAAAACTCACTGTAAATAGGCCTGACCTGCAATCCAGGCACAGTTGAGGTGGACAGCTTGGTTTCCATGGGAAGGTGTGAAAGTAGAATCCGATCCTGCCCATATGTTACCTGCTGTCCCCTCCACCCAAATGCTCGGAAACTCTGTGTGAGGGGCTGCCAGCCCAGGACTCTCAGTGCCCAGGGCAGGGAGTGGGGGGGGCTCTCTTTCCTCACTGTCCCTGTGTCAGTGAGTAAACCCTGGTTAAAAGACCTTTGCCCAGAGCCCCAGGATTTAATTTCACGCTGTGGTGACAATTTCAATGAACATAAGCATCAGTTTGCTGCAGCTCCTAGCCGTCAGCCCAGCCATTTTAAAAGTCAAAGGGCAAGAATTGTTTTAGAGAACTTTTTTTTTCCTGTTCACTTCCTTTTAACCTCAGATTCATCAAATACAGGATTCGTCCTACACCGTTAGGTGTTTCCTGTCTTGTCAACCTTACTCATTTCCAGGCTCCTTTTACTTGTCACCAGGCTGTGCTGTTCTTTTAAAAGCTCTCCTTAAAAAAGCAAGCTCTCTTATTTACATTTTCCTATAAGAACAAGTCATAGTCAGTGTTGAGCCTTTTGTGTTCACTGTGGCTATAGTCAATCTGAATTTTATTCATTAGACCTCTATTCTGTTTTTTTGTTTGTTTTGTCTTTTTAGGTCTGCACCCATGGCATGTGGAAATTCCCAGGCTAGGGGTCAAATTGGAGCTGCAGCTACCAGCCTACACCACAGTGACAGCAATGCCGGATCCCCTACCCACCAAGCAAGGCTGGGGCTCGAACCTGCATCCTCATGGATAGTAGTTGGGTTTGTTACTACTGAGTCATGATGAGAACTCCAAGCATCTATTCTGTTTTGATGCCTACAGTTAAAAATAAAGATGGGTGCTTGTTTCTCTGCGTTTTTTCTCCTGTCATGACAAAAATGCAAGAATTAGACACTAGGAATCTTGATTGTATATGTTTCTATTTCTACAAACTTTACAAACTTCTTTTGCCTTTTTTGTTTGTTTGTTTGTTTTTTAGGGCTGTGCTATGGCATATGGAGGTTCCTGGGCTAGGGGTTGAATCAGAGCTACAACTACCGGCCTGCGTCACAGACACGGCCATGCAAGATCTGAACCTCGTCTTCAACCTCCACCACAGCTCTCAGCAACACCAGATCCTTAACCCACTGAGTGAGGCCGGGGATTCAAACCCACGTCCTCATGGATACTGGTTGGGTTGGTGACCCGCTGAACCACAATGGGAACTCCCTAAACTTTTCTGCATCTTATGTCTCAGTGGGATCTTAGAGTTCTGTACAAAAGGTATGTGTAAATGTTCTAAACTATTCCTATTAATTTTTGAAGGGGCAGGATATTCAAAGTCAGAAGGTATAAATCAATGCCTTGTAGAAAAGCTGTCTTCTGCTGCTGTTCCTGGCCTCAGGCTCCCGATGTTACCAGTTTTCTGTGGATCATTCCAGAGAAAGATAGATCCGTCACTTGATTTTTTTTTTTCCTTTTATTTTACGTTTCATCACTGAGTAAATCTAGTGTGGTAAAAAAATTAGTCATTTTCCCCTGTTTTCATTAAGACTGTACTTTGTGATGGCTGCCTGTGAGAAGCTGTGCTTCACTGGGGCAGTGTGGCCAGCTCTGCATCCCCCCCTGCATCCCAAGTGAAGAGTGAGACCCAGGCCCCTTTCTTGGGGGATACCTAATTATGGGAGTTGATAATACAGGTCCTTCCAGGGAGGGGAATGTATTAATTCCTTAACTCTCAGTGTAAACAGGATTTCAGACCCGTTTCTTGTGCTGTCGTCCTTGAGGGAATTCTGGGGAGGAAGAAGCTGACTCAGAGGGAAATTGCCAGAACTGGAGCCACAAACCAACCCTCGGCTCCCAGCAGCCTGTGTGGGACGTGGGGACTTGTGTTGAGAGGGGCAGAATCACACCCTCTGCTGCACCAGCGTCCTAGGAGCTGGGTGACAAGGACATGCCCCTGTTATCTGTCCTCCGTTCTTCAAACACTCACCCACACCCCACAAACCAAGCCTTCCCCCGACTAGCTTCACCCCGTGTTTTGACATGCAGGAAGCATGCCACCTCCCTGCACACCTTTGGGGACCGTGTCCCCACTCAGGGGACGCCCAGAGTGGCGGTTGTGGGTGTAGAAAATCGCTGAGTGGGGGCTGGTAGGAGAACCCGCCTTCCTTTACATTATGAATTTTTGAGTAACATTTCACGGGGACGGGGGCGGAGGAAGACACTTCCTTCCTTTCTAAAGAGGATAGAGAGAGAGTAGAGCATTGGAGGGAGGCCCTGGCTCTGCCTTGAGAACTGTGCCCTTTTTTTTTTTTTGGTTTGTTTTAAGGAAAACCCCCGAAGAGCTCCTGATGACCAGGCACTTGTTTAAACCGGCAGCCGCGTGTGGAGCGTGGATGAATTTCCTGGCAAATAGAGCAGGGTAGGGCCCTTCTCCAGTCATGACCTTAGTGGAGCTTTCGAGCCCACTTTTGATTCAGAATGATGCTGTGCGGGAGCCAGTGTGATTACTCATAACAGCTGGGTTCTGCTTATTGGTCAACACGTGAGCCCAGGTTCCCCCCCCCCCCCCACAGGTGCAGGGCGCCGAGATAAGCGCGCTGCCGAGGGAGGAGGAGGCGGCCGGGGAAGCAGGAAGCGGCGCCGGCCGCCGCCCCGGGCCTCTCCGTGGGCCAGGTGTGCGCCAGGGGCCGTCCCCAGCCCTGGCTGCCACACGCTAGCGCCGAGTTCCGAGGGTCCGATCGAGGGTCGGGAGCATGGCGGCCTTGCAGCTGAAGGAGCTCTCGCAGTCCGGGCTCTACCGCAGGAGGCGGGACCGGCCCGACAGCCTGGGGCTTGGCGGGCTGGGGCTGCGGGAGGAGGCGCTCAGGTGAGTGGAGCCCGCGGGCACGGCGGGGCTGGGACCCTGAGCTTCCCGGAACCTGACGTCCTGCGGGCAGCTCCCCGGACGGGCAGCCTGGCCAAGTCTGTACGTTTAAAACTGCCAGCAGCTGATTTTCCCTTAATCAAAAGATGCCCTGGTGGGACTCAACTGGGACGCAGCTCTAAGGGATCTTCCTTCGCTTTTGGGGGTGACGGTGGCTGGTGGTGTTTTGGGTGTGGGGGGGGCAGGAGCATCTTTGTTATGGAAATGGATCTCACAAAGGAAGGCTGAGCAGCTTCCCAAGGTAACCTAGCAATGAAGGACATCAGAAGTTTGGAGCCTTTCTAACTGAAGAGGTTGGGGTTTACTATTTCCAAAGTTAATTTGCCTAAAATGAAACAATTGTAGTTTTCGTTACAGCTGTTGAGGTTTGGCGTTTTTTGTTTTTTTTTGTTTGTTTTTTTTTTAAGATTTGAGGTTCTGAGAAGTCCCTGTGCCTTTAAGCTATTGGTTAAACTGCAGTGCTCGTGGCGGGGGTGGGGACCCTTCCCTGTTGCCTGTGCTGGGGGCACGTTGGAGCCTGTGTGGGCCCCTGATTCCCAAGTTTGTCCCACTGAGATGGTGCAAGAAATGTGTCCGTGGCATACTCTTGCTCTTTCGCCTATAAATTCATTTTTAGGGTTTATTTTAAATCATCTATTTGAATTTAACAGGGAAGATGTTGACAAGGAGGCACTTTAAACTTGCACGTGTCTGCACGTTTACTACAGGAACTGTACCGTGGGACAGAGACATTTCTTTGAAAATTCTCAACTCTTTCCTGCCGTTTGACAAGAACAGTAGCATTAAAGGCCTGGTATTGATACCAGCGTTATTAGAATTTCTCCCCCTCATAGTCACCTGTCCCTCGGCTACACTCGGTGTATCAGCTCTGACTTGACTGGGTTAAAGAGAATTAAAGCTCCGTGTTTGCTTTCTTGTGCGTTGTGAGCTTTGCATTCTTGAGCTTTAGTGGGAATGCTGGGCCCCCTTGCTGCCCAGGTGGGTGGGTGGGATCGACCCCTGAAACCGACTCCAGTCTGCTCTCAATCCAAGAGTGAAAAGTTACCAAAGACAAGTTTTAACGTCAGATGTGGGGTCCGGAGTAATTTTTAAAAATATATGTAATAGGACGTTTGGGACCAGCCATTTTTGTGTATTTTCAGACAGTAGCAGAAGTGCCTGTGGACAAGCCTGTGTCTGTCCCAGAAGGTGGGTATTTCTGCAGTCTCAATGGGCTTTGAAACAGCTGGATTGATTTCTTCCGTGTGGAGTTTAAATTCCAGGTGGAGCGTCTCATTCCTCAGGTGTATTGCTTGCTCCGGGGGTTAAGGTGACTTACCTTCCTACTGTCCTGGCATATCGATCCCTTGGCAATAGAAGGGACTTAGGCTTGTTGTGCCCAGTACAGAGAAGAGGACTCTTCTGCCAGGAAGAGGGTACTTTGTATCAATTTGAAGGGGTAGGGTCTTCCTAGTTTTACAGGAGAGCTATTTCTAGTATGAAATCAGGTTCCTCAGCTAAGGGAGCCAGCAGATGGGGACTTGGAGATCAGATGCATGTAGCTAGGGCCACGGGGTCAAGCAGGTAACCTTGATGACCTCAGGTGGCCCTACTTTACAATGAGGATGAAAATCACCACTGTCATCAAGCACCATTTATTATCTCATAAAACCCTCCCGCCGACTTAGGGACCAGGGCGTCACTGTCCCAAGTGGAGCCCTCTATGTGCCATGGCCACGCAGCATCGGGTACCTGCTGTGTGCTGAGAAGAGGCTGGAAGGGATGGGACTCAGGCCTCCCAGTACCCCTGGGTCTGCACACGTAGATGCAGGAGCACTGGTCACAGCAGGTGTTCCTCCCATGGGCCGTCACCCGGCTGAGTCCCCATGACATCAGACACACCTCCTGCTGCCCAGCGTCACGCACTCACACTGACTCCTCCTCACCTGCATTGTGTTCTAGCGAGTTTACAGATTCTAGCAGAAAACATCCCAAGACGACGGTTGTGCTCATGTTTCTCTTGGGTTTTCACTGGAAACTGCCCTGACACAGAAGATAAGTGTTTAAGGAGCACACGAGAGTCATGAAAATGCTTCCAACTTCAAACCTGAAACTGTGAAACAGATGCTAATGTGAAGCAGGCCTCTATGAGAGGCACCGGCCATCTTGGTTTGGTTTTGCTGTAATAAACACAGCCTGGAGCTCACCTTCCTTGCGCTCAGCCCCTCGCTCTGCACTTGTGTGCTTGGTCTCTGGCTTTCTCACCACAGGGGTGTCCCCTGGGGCCTTGTCTTAGCTTCAGTTCCAGAATGTGTCCTGATGCTTGGGGACCCTGATGAGCCTGAGATGCACCTGGAGCCTGAGATTCACCTTCCTTGGTGAAGGTGATCATGTGGGCTGTGTGCAGATGGGTGGCATCACCTCCCTGGGGATCAGACGGCCTGACCTTCCCACCCCAGCCATAGCCTCCTTCATGGAAGCTGTCACCCTCGCACCCATGGGCTTAGAGAGTGTCCCTCACCCCTTCAAGGCCTGGACCTCTTCTTCCTGAGGTGCATGGCGCCCAGAAACCCCACCTGTGACATTCATACCTGTGTCCTTGGCTGTTCTCTCTTGAGTCGGGGGGCTGGGGGCCCAAACGTGGTGTTTTTTAAGGAAACCTAAACTATCCACACACCCCCCAAAGTTCTCAAAGTCACCTTGGCTCAGCCCCAGACACACGAGGTCTGTAAGTAACTGCCTGGGGACACCTCAGATGCTGTGTCTTTGCTGCCTGGTCAGAAAGGTAGTTGACGCGACCCTGAGGCCTTGTCTGCCTGTTTCTGGCTGGCTCACGACCTTAGGATGGATTTGATATTTTTCAAATGGTTGAGGAAAAAATGGAAAGACTTATTTCATGACATGGGACACTTAAACCCAGTGCCTTAAAAAAGTGTTACCGGCGCAGAGTGTATTCATTTGTCGCCATGGCCCCAGGTGGGCTCCCGCGTGGTGACCGAGCCATGCTGTGGGCACAGACGGATGGCTCCCTGGGCTCAGACAAGGGACCCTGGGCCTTTCCCTCTGTCTTTGCCTCTGCCTCCACCCCACCCCTTACCTCCCCATTGTGCTTATCACATTTCCGAGAAGCGAGTGTGCATCAGATGCGGCCTCTGGGTTTGTGGCCCTCGGTGGGGTCCAGGGGCGGAAACCTGCTGTGTGTGCCTGCTGCATGCAGCCCAGTGGAGAGGGCTGACTGACCAGGAGTTGCTAAGAAAGACCACCTTTCGGTGCTGGTTGTTAAGTAGCCTTGGAGGCCCTGCCTTTTTCGGTGACTAGCACCCGCTTCAAGCAGTACCCTTGTCAGCCCTTGTTGGCTGGGCTGTGGGGGAACCTGCTGGGCCCACAGAGAGCAGAAGGCCCTGAGGCCGTGGAAGGGCCCCTCCCCACCTGGCTCAGCGTCGGGTGGGTGGGCCCTGAGCCCTTCAAACCCATCTGCTGTTGCCGATCACCTTGGATGAACAACCAGCCTTTGTATTTCAGTTTTATAAATATAGACTGTTAGGAGTTCCCCTCGTGGCTCAGTGGTTAATGAACCTGACTAGGAACCAGGAGGATGTGGGTTCAATCCCTGGCCTTGTTCAGTGGGATCAGTGTTGCCATGAGCTGTTGGTGTAGGTCGCAGACGCAGTTCAGATCCCATGTGGCTGTGGCTGTGGCTGTGGTGTAGGCCAGTGGCTACAGCTCCAATTTGACCTCTAGCCTGGGAACTTCCACATGCTGCGGGTGTGGCCCTAAAAAGCAAAAAAAAAAAAAAGGGGGGGGGGAATATAGACCTGTTAGACAGTTAGGAAGAGAAGACTGCAGCTTTGCCCTTTAACCTTCCCCACAGTGAGCACATCTGGTAACATATGTTTCTTTGGTACAGGGAAGTGTGAGTTGGGCTGTGTTGCTCTTTGAAAGGTGGTAGTGCTTTTGATCCCTGAGAAACAGCAGCGAGCGATGGCTTTAAGCGAGGTCTTAATTCTCTGCTTGGGAATTGAACCTCGGCAGCCTGGATAAAAAACAGAAATCCCAGCAACTAGACTAATTAGGGGCTAGAAGCAAAACTGCCTTGATTCTTGTTCCCTTGTTGAAAGCAAGAATATTTCATGGAGGCAAAGACTGTGAAAAAAAGCATAAGGTTTACGTATTTATTTATTTTGGTTTTTTTCAGGGCCGCCCCCCTGCATATGGAGGTTCCCAGGCTAGAGGTCGAATCGGAGCTATAGCTGCCAGCCTACACCACAGCTCACAGCTATGCTGGATCTTTAACTCACTGAACAAGGCCAGGAATCAAACCTGCATCCTCATGGATACTAGTTGGGTTCGTTACTGCTGAGCCACAATGGGAACTCCCCAGAGAGGTGATTTAAATCACTTAAATAGAACTTTTTCTGGTTCTTTTTCTTCCTTTGGCCAATCGTCTTGTTTCATTTCTCACACCTGACACAGGACCCTCCCCAGTATGCATGTGCAAAGGTAGATTCCAGTGCAAAAATGCTGGGATGGTATCAGGACTTATTATGGCCTGGCGCCCCCTCCCTTTCAGACCCGTAGGAGTCTTACTGAGCATGTGTAATTGGGGAGGTCTCCTTGATCCCAGGAGTGATTGAATGGTCATCTTTCACTCTGGCAGAGCTCAGCTTCTGCCATTAATTTTCTCCTTGAAGCATCAAAGAGAAGTGAGGCCCAAGTTACTCAGCCTGACAAGTCCCAGCGGTTCTCAGCCCAGGGGCCCAGCTACCTCCTCCCTCACTTTCTCATGTGTGTTTAAGGGTGTAATTCACATACACACACAAACACACACGAATACTATTCAGCCCCAAGAGAGGAGGCCAGTGTGCTGGTCCTCACACTGAGGATGGACCCCGGCAGCATTGTGCCAAGCGAAGTGAGCTGGACAGAGGAAGCCACGCCATGTTTGTTCTCTAATCTGCAGAATCTAAAAACAGTAGGATGGAGTCTCCAGAGGTGGGCCTCCCTGGGCCTGGTGCCTGCCCCACCAAAGGAGTGAAACTACACTGGCTTCAGGTGCCTCTTTTAGTCCAGGTTCACTCCTTTGCTGTCCTTGCCCGACGGGCCGGCACCACCCAGGGACGGTCTCCTGAAGCGTGGATCACGACCGTCTGGCTCCTTGGTAGCTCCTGGGCTTCTCTTCTAAGGGGATTGCTTCCTGCCATCACCTAAAGTATTTCCACACAGTTGGGTATGTGCTGAAATTAAAAGGCGTGTTCATGGAGTTGCCATTGGGGCTCAGTAGATTATGAACCCAACTAGTACCCATGAGGATATGGGTTTGATCCCTGGCCTTGCTCAGTAAGCTATAGATCCCATGTTGTTGTGGCTGTGGTGTAGGCTGGCAGCTGCAGCTCTGATTCGACCCCTAGCCTGGGAACCTCCATATGCGGCAGGTGTGGTTGTAAAAAGAAAAAAAAAAAATAGTGTTTGTGCTTAAAATTAGCACGTTGAAGGGGTAGTGGCTGAGGCCCCTGCTCTGTCTGTGTCTGAGCTGCTCAGAGATGCTTGGGAGTGAACCTCAGCCCCAGAAAGTCAGTTTGTAAATCTGCTGTCATCACCCATATAATTTCTAAATGATTTACTCTGACAGCTAAATGCCAAGATTGTAATAATTATAATTGCTTTCCTATTGGTTAAGAAAAAAAAAAAAAAACTTGAAGTATCAGGTACTATCACTTATAAAAACAACAAAAAACCAGTAGACTAAAATATGTGCTTTACCCAGGTTACTTTGGATAGAAGCTATCGAAATGCAACAGTACTACTTATTTTCTGTATGTTTCTATATCCTGGAAGCTCAGCCACTTAACTATGTGTCTGTGCAACCCAGTAGCCATTCTATGATTAAAACAATCTTTAGACATGAATAGCCTCTACAGAAAAATCTGCTTTTAGAAGTAATCATGAAATAGGTTCCCCACATGTCAAGCAGTGGTCACATTCATTTCCTGAATCTGCTGTAACAAGCACACATACCGGGACGCTTCAAATGACAGAGACCTACTGCCTGGCATTTCTGAAGACCCCAGGCCAGAAATCATGAGTGCACTTGCTCCCTGTGATATAGCTGTGGGGGTCCCGTCCTGCCCCCTCCTTCTCTGCTGTCTGTCCCCACCGACGGATTGGGCTCTGGCTCAGGGCAACTCCCTGCCTGGCCTGGTGGACAAATGGCTGTGTCCCCACCTTGGCTGTGTCCTCGAATTGCTTTGTCCACATGTGGCTATGTCCCTCTTAGCTGTGTCCCCTCTCAGCTGTTGCCCCCCCAGCTGTGTCCCCAAATGGCTATGTCCACGTTCGGTGTGTCCCTCTCGGCTATGTTCCCTCCTCAGCTGTGTCCCCCTGGGCTCTGTTCCTGTGTGACTGTGTCCTTGCTGGGCTGTGTCCCCATGGGGCTACGTCCCCATGTGACTCTGTCCTCCCCCGGCTTCCCGCCCCCAGCATCGTCCTTTGTGTGTCTTTTCCCTCCTCTTCCTAGAAGGATACCAGCTGTGTGGGAGGAGGACCCACCCTGTTCCAGTGTGGGCTCAACTTGTACTTTAATTTCATCAGCAAAGACTCTATTTCCGAGTAAGGTCATGTTCAGGGTCAGGACTTCAGCATATCTTTTCAGGGGGCGGAATTCCACCCAGAGTAGTGGTTTTTTTCCCTGCAGTTGTGTGTGAAGATTAGGGATCAAGTCAGTGTGCAGTTTTTTAAGAAATAGCTTTGAGGTGAAACTAATGAGCCTCAGTAGGTGCTCAGTTGAAGGTGCAGCTGGGTCAGTTTGACACCACATGCAGTGACACTCTCGCCACAGTCAAGGTCTTGGGCGTTCTCGTCCCGAAGTCCTCTCCTGTATCTGTAACCCTCCACCTACTGTTGATCACTCTGGATGGGTTTTCCCTTTTAGAAGTTGTGTATAAATGGAATCATCCAGTAATGATTTTCCGTGCTTTAACTCAGCACAGTTATTTTAAGGTTCGTCTGTGTCGCAGGAGTCCGTATTATTCATTTTACTGCTGAGTCGGCTTCCATTACTGTGTTGGTAGCCCGCTGAGTGGTGTCCAGCTCTCGGCCATTTCGGTGAAGCTGCGTGAACATTCTAGTACAAGTCCTGTACTTTTGTTTTTTGGGCTGGGGTGGCTGGGTTGTTGGGTAGGTCCACACTGAATTTGGGGGGAAATGGCTAAACTGCTTTCCAAAGAGGCTGTACCACTTTCTGTTCCTGAAGCAGTGGTTGAAGTGTCCACACTTTCCCACATCCTCAGCAACACTTGGTAAATTTCCTCCAGCTCTAGCCATGGGGGCGGCGGTACTGATACCTCCTTGTGGCTTTATTTGTGTTTCCCTGATAACTCACAAAGTTGAGTATCATTTCACATGGTCATTTGCAGTCTTTATATCTTCTCTGGCAACATGTCTCTTGGGGTTTTTGCCCACTTTGTATTGAGTTGTTTCTTACATTACTTAGTTGAAACAATGCTTTATGTACTCAAGACACAAGTCCATGGTCAGAGACGTATTTTGCAAGTGTCTCCTCCCTGTCTGTGGCTTCTGTTTCTCATTTTTATAAATGTCGTCTTTTTTTTTTTTTTTTTTTTTGCTCTTTAGGGCCACACTGCAGCATATGGAGATTCCCAGGCTAGGGGTCGAATCAGAGCTACAGCTGCTGGCCTACACTGGATCCAAGCCATGTCTGTGACCTACACCACAGTTCATTGCAACACAGATCCTTAACCCACTGAGTGAGGCCTCATGGATGCTAGTCAGACCCATTTCCCCTGTGTCACGACGGGAACTCCAATATAAAGGTCTTTTGAAAAGTGAGGATTCTTAAAAATTTTGGGCTTGTTGATCTTTTTCTCTTACATAAAGTTTGTGCTTTTTGTGTCCTCTTTAGGATGTCTTTCCCAAACCCACATAAATAAGATTATTAATAAATATGTTCTGTATAAGCAGAAACTCATTATTTTTTATACCAGCTTGGCCCCACTTGCCATTTATTGCTTTCCTGGCTGTGGGGAGTCCTCAGAGGGATCCTGTAGGTCGCAGAGCAGAGGGAGGACCTTGGAGGCTCATGATTGGGGGATTTGGGGTGTGTACCTGCGAGTCTCATGTTCAGAGAACCCGGGCTGTTTACCCATGTGTCTCATGTTCACAGAATCTGGGCTGTGTACCTGCATGTCTCATGTTCGGAGAACCCGGGCTGTGTACCGTGTGTCTCATGTTCACAGTATGAGCTTTTAACCACACTTAAGCTTCACTTAGATTTTAGGGTCAGATTTCTTACCTGGAAGGTCTGAATACACTTGATGGTATCTTGCAAGTTGAAAATTTACTAGGGATGGAAGTTCCCCTGTGGTGCAGCTGGCTAAGGATCCAGCATGGCTGCAGTTATAGTGCAAGTCACAACTGTAGCACAGGATCAGTCCCTGGCCTGGGAACTTCCACATGCCACCAGGTACAGCCCAAAAAAATGATTTACCAAGAATAACCTCCTATGATGCCTGTTGAAAAAAATGGGAGTTTTTTAGCCTCATGGGTAATTCATAGATATTTGCCAGAGAAAATATCTTACTTAAAAAGCTAAAAATATTGCATTTTTGTGTCATAATGAACATATTACTTAAGATTAAAATTAAACATTATAAAAGTATCCAGCCTTTTATCTTAGCTAAAATATTGTCCTTCTGCCCCAGCAAATAAGATTTGCGGGAGCCAGACAGTGGCAGGAAGCCGCCATGAATCAGGGCACATTGGATGTCTGCTCGTGTCTGAGTTCTCAGTTCTAACAGAGAATTTCTTGGGCTGGAACTGAAATTCTGCAGTGTATTGGAAAATTTCAATAACATTTCCCGGTGCAAGAAAAAATATTCTTTCTTTCACAGTAAAAACTAGTGTCATTCTTGGACGTATTGGAGATACACGACATTACGGGTATTTTAAGCAATGAGGTCTTAGTATGGACAGTTGAAAAGATCAGAAGTTTTCCTGGATCTGGAATCATTCTTTGGGTGACTCAGCAAATGCCTTCATCATGGATTCGGCCCCAATACCAGCTGTTTGAGCACAAATCGTCGTTTTGGCTCTTTGTGGTTTAACGTCATGCTCTATCTAAAGACTGTATTGTCAGATTGTCAGTCTTCAGCACTAGGCGTTCGAGGTTCAGTCTGCATTTGCTCAGGTCCCGCCACAGTCCAGGGGAGTAGGATGTGAAGTTGATTAAAACACTGATTATCTGCTGGAGGAGCAAGCGCGTTAATGTCTATCACTGAGAAACAAACCACCCAGCGCTTGGCCACAGTGGGAGTTGGCAGACTTTCTATAAAGGCCCAGATGAAGTTTTAGGCTTTGCAGGCTCTCTGTCTGGGTCACAGCTCCTTGGCTGTGGTTGTTGTGTGAATGTATAGCTGAACTTTATAAAAGCAACAGGAGCCAGGTCTGACCTGTGGGCATGGTTTGCTGGCTGCAGGCCTGGAACCAGCACATGTGTGATCTCGTTACTGTGGGTCAGGAATCCTGGCTTGGCTCAGTCGAGCGCCTCGGGCTGAAGGCCTTTGAGTCAGAGCTATGTCTTTCCAAGGCTGGAATGGGGCCCGTGGTCCCAGAGGGGAGGGTGAGAGCCACCATGCATATATAACCTCATCCCAGAATGACCTCTCCCCGCCCCTCCCCCCCGGCCCAACAGTTGTTTGCACTGGGAGCCAGTCCATCCACCATCCAGCCCACACCAGGGACTGCACACACATTCTGTACTGTTGGTCAGAATGTTCATGACACCTGTTAGAAGACAGTGAGGCCGAGGGGATAGGTGTAAGGCGTTCTCTTGGTGCACAGCAGGTTAAGATCTGACGTGCCCCACTGAGCAGCCTGGGTTGCTGCTGTGGTGTGGGTTTGATCCCTGGCCTGGGAGCTTCCCTGTGCTGCAGATGCAGCCAAAAAATAACTAAATGAAATAAAGCAACAACAACAAAGGACAGGTGTCAGGACCACGCTGTGCAGGAGGGAGATTGGGTGCAACTCTGAAGAGGAGGAAAAGTAGGACAAGCTGAGGTTTACAGGGAAGGAGCAATGAGGGTCAGAGGATTGAAAATTACTGAGGGGAGCCTCAGGGGAGGGGGGCGTTTCTGGCTGAACTGACCTCTCAGGATTCCTGCTGAAGACAGGCCAGGACAATCAGACATCCCCTGGGCAGGGGGAGATCAGATATGGGGGGGGGGGGGGGTTTCTGGCCAAGCTGGTGGAGCAGGATTCTTGTGGAACCTGAGCGAGCAGAGGTGAACAAGGACACACAAAAGTCAGGGGCTGTCAGAGAGTTCACCACCTGGAGGTGGGGGTCCCAGGGTGGGATGGGGGTCCTGGGGTAGGGGTCCCGGGGGGTGGGGCCTCCTGAGGAGCAGCAGTCAGCTCAGGGCATAGAGCAAGAGCTCTGCTAGAGTCAGCCTGGCTTCCTGGGCTCAGTCCTGGCTCTGGCTCTGTGGTCATGGCCCTGGGGACCCTCCCATGAGCACTGGGCTTCCTTCTGTCCTGCTTCCCCATTTCTAGTTCCACTTGTTACTTTATAGCCAGGCTGGGGCAAATGTTTGCTAAATAAAATCAGGATCCAGGAAAGACGCTGACATGTGCATACAGGACTTCCTTGAACTCATGGCTGCTTCCCTTGTTCCTTGTTCGACTCTCCTCGGCCCAGTGGGTGAGGGCCGGTGGGCTGGGCCTGGGAGCTCACGTCACTGCCACGGTGCCTGCGTCTCTGCTCCTGAGCTGTCGGGGACATGGCTGTGCGGGACCATTCCTGGGGGATCCCCGTGTTCTCCATTGCGGTGGGGTCCACGTGAAAGGTCCTCAGCACCGGGTCACTGGGTTGCAGGAGGAAATGAAGGTCCTGGACCTTGCTGTTAGCCCTGTGTCCCCGGGACCTGCCACACATCCTGATGCAGAGCTGTTTCCCCTCTTTAGCAGCAGCCTCAGCTCAGTGGGCCCTGCACCCTCTGACTCCAGCACCCTCCACCGTGCCGGCCACCCCTGACCCAATTTGGGCCACTCCCAGACTGATTTCTGGGTGGATGAGTGATTTTGCACATTTCTGTCCTGCACCGTCGGCTTCTTCCTAGTTACCTCGGGGCCGTCTTTTCTTGATTTTTCTGTCACCCCCCTTATTACGACTCTTTGAAACCTCTCCTGTCATCACTTTTTTTCACCACCCCTGCTTTCCTGACACCACCAAAGCATAGTGGTGAAAGATTTCTCTCTAGCCCCTCGTATTTGTTTAAATAAACTTCTGGGGGTACTTTCAGATCTGTAGAGATGTTAGGAGCTGTGCAGTCATCCCTCCTTTAGGTCTGTGTGACCACTTCGATCTGGCCCCTGCTTCCCGTGTCCCCGACTACCTCCCTGGGTCTGGCCCGCCTCAGGGCTCCTCCACCAGCTCCTTTCCCCTTTCCTGCTGCCTCGTGACAATGAGCCCAGAAACACTGTGACTTGGCTTTCGCCTCACCTGGCCCTCGCTGAGTCCTTGCAGCCCAGCCTTTGACCCACGTCACCGCATCGGTCTGGGTTCTTGGGTGGTGGTTGGGGCAGGGGGTGAACAGACTGGCTAACTGAGCAGATGAATTTTGTTGGGAAGTGTTCCAGTTGCTCACAGCATTGGCAGAAATGGGCAGATTGAAGAGCCAGGCAGAAGGCTGGGAGACCCCCAGGCCCAGGCTTCCAAGCTGAACCGAAGTGTCCCGGCAGGTCCTGGTGTGGCTGCCCAAGCTGCCTCCTGTCCCCTAAAGATGCCTCGCTAGCAGGAGGTCCTGCAGTGACTTTCCGGGTAGCATGGTAACGTCAGGAGGGAAGCCCCACGGTCCAAAGTCCTTGGGTCTAGACAGTTTGCTCCTGGTCAGGCAGGGCCGGACCTCAGGGCACAGCAAAGCCTGTGGGCTCCCTTCTCTGCCTTTTCAGCTGTGAGGGTGCAGGAGGAAACATAGGTGTCTCCAGAGAACCTGAGTGAGGCTGGCCGAGAAGCAGCTGCCACAAGTGCCTGAGCCCAGGTGTGTGAAGCCCAGGTGCCTGAGCCAGGTGCCTGTGCCCAGGTAAGATACCTGATCCCCGTTGTGGTACCCAAGCACCAGTGAAGCCAGGGGACTGAGGACCACTGCTCAGGTGTCCAGTCTTACATGGGCTATCAGACAGTAAGGGAAGTAACCTGGCTCGTGCAAGGCTGGCCATGTAACCAGCTCCCCTTAGGCATCTACACCTGCGTGGCAAGTGTACAGACTGGCTTCTGGGTGAGGAGATGCTGCCGCTGCCACCTAAGCCTTTACAACATGGTCCTCCTGATGGCGCCTAGGCCCAGGTGGTAGCTGCACAGGTGCTCCTCTGTCCCCACCCCCTCCTAAAGGCTGTCACCCACCTATATGACGCAGTGTTTTTACCATGATGGCAATGTAAGATTCAGATTTTGCCCTTTTGAGCAGTTATTGTTTTTCTGTCCCTTCCCTTTTGCCAACATCTTACTCTCAGTAATTGCTTTACTGGTTTTTTTTATTTATCCTTTAAATACAGAATTATTTCCTTTATCTGAAAGCATAAAACCATCTCTTGAAATAATTGTGGTCACTTGTCCCTAGTGGTTTAGAGACTTGTTATCTGTGGAAGAGTCGAAATGATTAGTGCTCTTCATGGACATTTGATGCAGCCTCACGACTCGACCCTGGAGGTCAGATCACTCTCACCTTACCCAGTCCACATGGTTTTACCCAACATTCATCTTCTGATTTGCTCTCCCAGTAGATCTGAACTCTTTGAAAACAGTTATTTTGTTCTGTTTTCCCAGCTTAGTCATGTGACCTGGGCCAAGTTTGTTTGGCTGGCATTTTTCCTCCTATTTATGTCATGAGAGGATTGTGCTGTGTTGTGCTTTGCTGTGCTGGGTGAAAGGTGTGGACGCAGGACCCAGCAGGTGGGCAGCTGGCCTGTGCACCTTGCCTCCTGCAGGAAACCCGGCATCAGCTCTGTTTAGAGAGGATTAGAGCCACGGGTCAGGAAGGTTTATGGGTCCTTTTATGTTATTTAAGTAATTAAATGTGAAAGACACAGCACACGCACATCTGTCTCCTGAGCCCTGGAGTGTCCCCTCCCATGTGGCTCACACACTTCCTTGGAGGTGGAGGTTCAGGGCCGACAGGATGGGTGGTGGCAGGGAGGGGGCCACGGGCCACTGTCATACACACTCAGCTTGCAGGCACCCTTGAGTTCATTCCCTCTGCATTTAGTAGAGTGGGGACTGAGAGCGAGGGGCCGGTGAGGAAGGAGAACAGGCAGTGGGACAGAGTTTGCCTGTTAGAGCTCATTTTGTGGCAGACGTTGTTGGAGTCCAGGGATTACAGGTTAGGTTTTGCGTGATACCCTCAGAAGGTGGGAAAGTTTGGTCCCCAGACTGTGCCCTCAGTTACAGGCCACCGTGAGTTTTCTGAAGCCTGGGGCTGTGTGGGAAAATGCATCCTTCCCAGTTCTGGATGCAGATCCAGGAGTCTCAGCTGCCGTGTGAGCACCGAGCCTCTTACTGGATGGACCCTAGGGTCTGAGGATAGCCAGTCAGGGGGTCCAGCCTTGTGTATTGATCTGAGTCCATCCCATCAGGAGAAGAAATCCCCACAGTAATGAGAACAAGGACGGTTTACCATAAAGGAGTTAATGGCTCTAACGGGGTTGGATGAGGAGGGGAGGAGCAGCGCCCACCCCACCCAGGGCGCTCCCTGGTGGCTGGGAGCCCAGCGCCCAGCCCTCCTGCGCCCCAGAGACCACGTGACACTGGGATGCTGCTTCGGAGGGCCGAGGTCCCAGGACCGAGCGGACCACCCTCCTGCAGACCGAGGGCTGCCTCTTCCCGAGAAAAGCAGGGATGTCAGCTGTGCTAAAATAAACGAAAACATGTTCTGAGTTTAATGCAGCACACCTCGCAGTGAGACACATCGATTAAACTTTGAAAAGATTGTTTTCACTTGAGTGAAACGTTTCTCTCTGTCCCTTGTACTGGAATTCTCATGGTTTTCTTTATCTTATCCTGAGGAGTAGACCTCAGGATTAGCTCAGTCACAAAATCAGGCGCCAGCTTCCTCCTCCAGCACAGCTGAAGGTCAGCTTTCGGGGAGCTGGCCGGGCTGAGTCAGAACTAAAATAAGAATCCGATGGAGAGTCGGGCCTGTGCCAGTGGCCACCACGGCCGAGTAAGGGCTCGTGGACACGCTACAGCAATGTCCCTGCAAACTGGGCTTTCTCTGAAGTCAGCACACTTAGCAAAATCACTGCCCTTCTCTGAAAGACAAGGCCTTCTCGGGTCTGTCTGCTTTGGTCAGGACACCACAGATCCCATCAAACATATGTTGGGTGAGACTATGGCTCATAGTAGGGCAGTGGCTGGGTAGTGGGGAGACCACTGCAGGGGCGTTTTCCCCTGGATACGGTAAACAGGCAGAGGAAAACTGCTCCACCTCTGAGAGAGAATTCCAGGAATGTTCTTTAGGTTGTGCAAACCTGCTTGTTTGAGCCACCAGGGACCTAGTGGAGGGCACCCAGGAGCCAGAGTTCAGATTTCAGCGATGACACTGCAGGGAGGTTTCTTCACCGGGGGGGGGGGGGGGAGGCCAGGCTGAGGTCCCTTAGCTGGAGTCATCCAGTCTCCAAGGGGAGGGGGTCCACTCACCAGCTGGTGATCCTGACCCTAGAGGGCTGGTCTGACCGATTTTGCTAAGCGTGCTGACTTAGAGAAAGCCCTGGTGTGGAGGCTGTTTCCAGGCAGGGCCGGGTGTCCCTCTGCACAGCTCCCTGCTTGGGACCCTAAAGTGCATAGGCTGCAATCTTGGAGGAGCTCCAAGTGGGCCAGGACTGTCGCCGTCCAGGGCTCAGGAGTGTTTGATCACCGCCACCAGAGACGATTGTAAACAATCGACAGCCCTGGTCTTATTTTAAACCTGTGTGTGTGTGTGTGTGTGTGTGTGTATAGACTTTAACAAAATAGAGATCGGTGTTAAGGGCTGTCTCTAGGCAGCATTGGTATTGTGATTCTTCTCGGCCATGTACCCATTTTCTGTAATAAGCTGCATCCAGGTTTCACTGCCGGTGGAGGGGGAGTCCAGCCTTCCAGCCCTCGTCCCTACACGTCCGTATGCAGGGCTGCCTGCTCGCAGATCATTTGCCAGTTTTCTACTGTTAACAATTTTGCCTTTTGCTCCTGTCGATGGAAATGATCAATAAATAAGCTATGCTTGGCGTAGAAAAGTGTTCTTTGAGCCACATTGAGGCCTGCAGCCAGAAGACAGGCTCTCAGATCACTCTGAGGTAGTGCTCATGAGGAGCAGCGTTTTCAGCACAGTTTAATGTCTTATCTAAACAAAGAACCTCGAACCGGTCAGAGATCTGTTCCTTTAGGTTTCAAAAGGCAGAAGGACACAGCAAGTCAGCATAGCCTGGTCTGGAGCCTGGGAAGGGAGTCTTGTCATCGGAGGAGGACCAGGACGGAGTCCTGGGAAGTCTTTGTTTTTAACACGGACCTTCTTCACTTCTGGTCAGCGGCCCTTTTCTGTAAAAAAGCAGATAGACTAGGTGTGTTTGGCCACAAACAAGCTGTTGTCAGCACAGAACTTGAGCTACATCATGTAGGAGCCGGAATGACTCCCTGAACCTCCTGTCGGTTCCCCGTTCTGTTGCTTCCCAGCCTAGGCCTGTGTCCTTCTCTCAGGATGTGGGGTGTGGCCATTGCTATGGAGACAGTGTGTGTTTGGGATGGGGGTGTCAGCAGCCTATGGACCTGCCTGCCCCGGGGAGAGGGTGCTGTCCCCTGACCCCACCTGTTCTGTCTGGGCTCTGTCCTCCACACCTGGGGCCTCTGTGGCTGGTGATGTTGGAAAACCTTCCTAGAGATCCTCTGGAGAGGGACTGCCGAGAACTAGGCCATGAGGGCGTGTTACACGGGTTAAGTCTGAGTGACCGCACTGGCCCTTTGTGGGACTTGTGTTCCCAAGTGGAGCACAACCACTTGCCGTCCCCCCGCCCAAGGACTCGTGAACCAAGCCGGACGGTTTCCTTCACACACAGGACACCCTCCTGATCTTTTACAGGAAATACTGTATTTTAATGTCGGCTTTAGGACTAAAAGTGCACCTGCTGAATTTTTCCAATCTGGGATTGCATTCCACTCCTTTTCCTTGTGAAGGACATGAACACACAGAGTCCTGACATCAAAGGCGGTGACAGTCAAGTCAAACAGCCTTTGTCCCCACTGCCCCCTTCACTGCCACGGACACTGCCCCCTCATCACGGCCACACTGGTTTAGGTGTCTGGGTGAGGTCTGGGAGCAGGGATGATGTGGGGATGTCATTTAAGTCCAGCCTTTTCCTCCAGTTGGATGCAGCATCCTCGTCCTTGGCTGGGTCCCAGCTCTTCCTCCCTTTGGGTCACGGAGCCCAGGAGGCCCTTCTCGCCCAGTCAGGACCTGGGACAGCAGTTCACACAGCGGCTGGTTTTAGTTTGGTTGGGGAAGGTGTGCACCCACCTTTCCCTGGCCCTTGGTGGAGTTTTCTCCTGCTCTGTGACTGCCCAGGGGGCCAGGCCAGGCCAGCTGCAGCGCCTTGCTCTGTCCTGTGGGAGGGAACAGTGCATTCGTGCTGGAAATGGGGACATGGGAAGGAACTTTCCAACCTCATTATCTTCCCTTGCCTGTTGAGAGGAAAATCAGAGTGAATTTTCCATTTAAGTAAAATAGAGAAGGCGTGAGAACAGTCCATTTGCCATGTCGTCTCCGTGGGCGGGAGCAGTTCCGTGTCTTCATCTGGTGGTGGTACCATGCGTGTGCGTGTGATAACACAGACCTGCCGCAGAGCACTCCTGTCAGTTCCCTGTCCGGGGTGTACCTAAGATGTAATCATCGGGAAACTGTGAAGGGTTTGACAGACTTCTCCTACGGCCTTTAACTTCCTGGGACTATAGTCATTGCAAATGAAAAAGTTAAAAGTGTTGTTGCCGACCTTTCAGTCTGTTTAACTCTCTGGCAGGTGAGAGGCTTCACTTTGTCCTTTGTTCAGGATCCACCAGCCTCTCCCTGTCCTACTTTTCTGTGTAGCACAGATGGACTGGTCATCATGGAGGAGATAAGATCAGTGGTGACATTTTCATTTTATTTTTTATTTTATTTTTTAGGGCTGCCTGTACAGCATATGGAAGTTTCCAGGCTAGGGGTCGATTTGGAGCTATAGCTGACAGTCTACACCACAGCCACAGCAATGCAGGATCTGAGCTGTGTCTTCAACCTACACCACAGCTCATGGCAATGCTGGATCCCTAACCCACAGAGCAAGGCCAGGGATGGAACCCGCATCCTCATGGATCCTAGTTGGGTTTGTTATTGCCAAGCCACGACAGGAACTGCCTGGTGATGTTTCCAGATGTGCCGGTGGGCAGCTGGTCTGCTCTTCTCACTTTCCTAGTTTTCTAAATCAAGTAGGTGGATCACAGGCCCCTTTGGCTCCTCAATAAGTAACTGTCTGAGCACAGTGAGGCTCCTGCTCCTGCAGAGGTGTCTGGGTGTGCCAAGCAGCGGAAAGGAGATCCAGGCACCCGGACACTAAACTGATGTGAAGGGGTGTCTGGATTTTGGAGGTGGCACACTGGTGCCAGGGGGCCTGGGGCGTGAGCAGCTGGGACCCTTCTATTCCCAGGGCACAGCGTCTGGTTTCCACGTTGCTCTGTCAGGACGTGGAGGCGGCCGGCATGGGGTGAGCAGGAGCCAGCCCAGCCTGCAGCGTGTCCTTGGTCATGATAAAAACCAGGGAACGCTGGCTCGCTGCCACCGCTACAGGCTTGCTGGGGGCCAAACACGAGTCATACACGCCAGCCCTTTCCTTTCCCTCTTGTGCCTATTCCCCTGCTGTGCTGTCACCGGACTGTCACCATGTATAGTGAGCAGGCAGAAATAAAAGTCAGGTGGGGCTCAGCACCGACGCCCCCGCATGTGCCAGCCTGTGGGCGTGTTTTGCAGGCTCCCAGAGGGAGTTCGGGCTGTTTACAGCCGCCCACGGGGGGGAGGGCGGCAGCGCAGCCGGCCCGAGCCTGTGGAATGTTCTCTCACTGCCAGAGATCCGGCCGCGGAGGAGGCCTGCCCTGCCCCGAGCTCTTAATGTGAAGGGGCAGGAGCGACCCTGGAGCCAGGCTGCGTGACGGGTGGGGACCGGGAGCTGCTTGGGTCCTGTCCCCCTCTGTCCCTCGGTTCCCTCAGGCTCCACACCCGATGGCGCTCCCGGGCCCACGCCCCGCCATCATCCCCGAGGATGAAGAGGTCCCCCAGGCGGCCCGGAACGGGGTCCACCGGGCTCCTGGCGGCGAGGACGAGAGGGCTGTGTCCAGGCCACAGCGCAGGCACAGCGACCTCAAGGTCTACAAGGAGTTTTGCGACTTTTATGCGAAATTGTGAGTGTCCCTCCGCTGCCCCGCTTCCTCCCTGCGAGGTCGCATCCTTAAGGTTTGACCCCCAACCTTTAGCAGGGGCTTCCCGGTGTGGGGGGCGGGGAGGGGGCAGCACTGCCTCCAGGGGAGGGGCTCCTGACCTGGGGGTCTCCATGCTGAGGTTCGAGCCCAGGGAGAGCGAGAGTGGATCCAAGCGGACCCTGGTCGGATCCTGGCGGCCGTGCTCTGCGCTTTTGCCGCAGATGCCGCTTCTCTTTAGGACCGGTGATGAGCTCTGTGTAATTACGCTGCAACCGGAATGCTCCGTAAACTTTTGAGATGCTGTGGGGGGTTACATTTCTGCATTTTAGTGCTAGAAGATGTGTTTCACGTATGCTGATAAACGAGACACCTGAACCAACAATATCGGGTCTCCTGTGAGTGGCTGATTTGTGGCGGGTCGGCCACAAGAATTAGGACTGGACAGTTAGGGTGACTCTTATGTCCCCTGAGGTACACGTTTCCTGACGAGAGCCTCCTTTTCTGAAAAATTAGCCCATTAGTTATAACTAGCCAAGTGAGCTATGGTGCCTGACATCCAGAAAGTAGCTTCTGCAGTTCCCGCTGTGGCTCTGTGGTAAGGACCCCAACTAGCATCCATGAGGACATGGGTTTGATCCCTGGCCTTGCTCAGTGGGTTAAGGATCCAGCATTGCTATGGCTGTGGTGTAGGCTACAGCTCTGGTTAAACCCCTAAGCTGAGAACTTCCATATGTCTCAGGTATAGCCCTAAAAAGCAAAAAAAAAAAAACCTTTAAAAAAGGGTAGAAAGTAGCTTCTCCTCATATTGAATATGACAGTGGCTGTAGGAGGAGCACAGAGGTCACTGCGTTGGCCAATTTACCATCTGGGGTGTTAGGAATGGGGGAGGCTTGCATGTGGGGTGGTGTGTGTGGGAATCTCCTGTGTCTTCCACTCAGTTTGGCTGTAAACCTGAGACTGCTCTAAATACCGTCCGTTTTAAGAAAATACCCAGTGCCAGAGGGTCAAAGACGAGAGGAAGAGAGATGTAAACACTTCAACAGACATTGACAGAACATTGTAGATCAACTATAGTGGAAAAAATTAAAATCTTAGAAAAAAATCAAGAGGTTGGTGAGATTGTTTTTTGCTGAGTTTCCTCTCATCTTCTGATTCCTTTCTTTTCCTACTTGTTATTAAAAGGAATACTTCTTCAAAAGTACCTAATACCTTTATCTCTGAAACTAGTTTATTTTTCTTGTCTGTTGAGAAAAACTATATGCTTGTTTTTATAATGTCTTTCTATTTTCTAGCTCTTTTAGTATTTGAAATTGAATATAGACAGTCTATAATATAATGAGTATAAATAGGCCGATGATAGACATTTTGATCTTGGGACCCCTGTAACATTCTTAAATGGCTCAACAGTAACAAACCCAGCTGGTGTCCATGAGGACGAGGGTTTGATCCCTGGCCTCGCTCAGTGAGTTAAGGATCTGGCGTTGCCATGAGCTGTGGTGTAGGTCGCAGACATGGCTCGGATCTTGTGTAGCTGTGGTGTAGGCCGACAGCTGTAGCTCTGATTCAGCCCCTAGCCTGGGAAACTCCATATGCCGCAGGAGCAGCCCTAAAAAGGAAGAAAAAAAAAAAGCAACAACCCCCCCCCCCCCCACCAAAACTGAGGTCCCCAAATAGCTTTTGTTTTACCAGCATTTACTCTATTAAAAAAATTAAACCTAGGAGCTCCCATTGTGGCTCATTGGTAACAAACCTGACTAGTATCCATGAGGATGCGGATTTGATCCTGGGCCCCTGCTCAGTGGGTTAAGGATCTGGCACTGTGAGCCTTGGTGTAGGTTGCAGATATGGCTTGGATCTGGTTTGGCTGTGGTGTAGGCTGGCAGCTATAGCTCCGATTCAGTCCCCAGCCTGGGAACTTTCATATGCCGCAGGTATAGCCCTCAAAAGAAAAAAAGGAAAGAAAATGAGAAAAATTTTAAGTATTTATTAGTTCATTTAAAATAACGGTGGAATTCCCTTGGTGGCTCAGCAGGTTAAGGATCTGCCAGTGCTGTGACATTGTCACTGCTGTGTTCCATCCCTGGTCAGGGAATTTCCACATGCTGTGGGCATGGCCAAAAAATTAAAATAATAATAAGCTCATTACACATTACTATTATTAATAAATATTTTAATGGAAAATAAGTGTTTCCAAAATGACAGACACTTGGTCGGAAGACTGGCGTTGTATTACATTTTTGCAAATCTTATTATTGTCTGACTTAATAAGACTGTTAGGCCTGCTTTCAGCCTGTTTTCAGCCTACCGTTGTTTTACCTGAAATATACAAAGAAAAGGTGGCCTCCCACAGAGATGTGGGAAAAGGATGACCTTTCCACTCCCAAGAGGGTCCCTGATCTAGGAAATAGTGAGTCAAGATGTTATGGATTTCTTCTTTTGTGGCCCTCCTGGGGTGTCTAGTAAAATTTGGTGAGTTTTTTGAGGGGGTTTTTAATGAATAATGGTGCTTTATATTTGAGTAGCATCTTCTGGTTTCCAAAGTGGTTTTACACTTTCTTATTTCATCTTCAAAACAGAGCTAAGCATATGGGGCCAGTTGTGGCCTGGCCACACTTCTTTGGGGGACGCCTGTGGATTTTGGTCCCCCCTTTGGAGAAGGAGGGCACTAACCTTTCCAGAGCTTTGCTAAAACTGCCACAGCTCATCTGGCGTCTGGCAAAGCCGGGCGGAGAAGGGCATTTATGGACTTCTCTCCCTCATCCACAGGGGTTTGCAATGGCACAAAGTAGAAAATTTGATTGATTTATTTATTTAAATGAAGCAAACACCATTTGAATTTTTAATTTTCATTAATTTAATTTTTATTTTACCTATTTTGTTGCTTTTTAGGGCCACACTGACAACATATGGAAGTTCCTGGGCAATCACAGTAGCAGCTGCCGGCCTACACCATAGCCACGGCAACATGGAATCCAAGCCGAATCTGTGACCACAGCCACGGCAATGCCAGATCCTTAACCCACTGAGCAAGGCCAGGGATCGAACCTGTGCCCTCATGGATACTAGTTAGGCTTGTTACTACTTCACCATGATGGGAACTCCTAGAAAATGGGATTTAGTCCGAGACAGGTTTGCCCAGCTGTGAGGCTGCCTCCCTCCAGCTTTGGTGAGTTTCGGTTGAGTCCTGCTTGGCGTGGGCTTGGAAACAGGGTCTTT
Organism: Phacochoerus africanus; assembly: GCF_016906955.1. Taxonomy (NCBI): domain Eukaryota; kingdom Metazoa; phylum Chordata; class Mammalia; order Artiodactyla; family Suidae; genus Phacochoerus; species Phacochoerus africanus. Next base: position 51,661,314 of record NC_062548.1, on the reverse strand, counting down.
GTCATAGTTACTCAAAGCTGCTCTGAGACCTTTGGGGAAGCGGGCAAGGCTGTTTCCTGTTGGGGAGGGTGGGGCGACACACACTCTGAGGGGGCCCAGCAGGAGGACGTTGGCTGTCACTTCACCAGGAGGGTGATTTGGTGTCTGGGTGGGCACAGGCTGCCTGGGACCTGCCACAGCCTGTGCTCTGGATGGGCCTCTGAATGTCTGAAAAGAAACTTGCAAATTCCGGGCTGGCTGGGCCAGGCCTGCTCTGCCAGAGGATCTTCTCCACCTGCAGGCGTTCAGGGACAAGCTGGCTCTTTGTGTGAGCTCCACAGTAAGTGGTTGTGGGACGAGAGGCCTGACTGGATGCTCGGCCTCCAGGCTGCATGAGGTTGGATGGAGTGTGGCCCTCAGTTAAATGCCCCCGAGTGTCTAGGGTCATGGAGAATTCCAGCCGGGGGTCCTGTCTTGGTTCCTCTTTCCTGGTGTGTCCTTGTCATGGCCTCTGGAGCCCATGACATGCCATTATCATCTAGCTGTGACTTCCAGGCGGGGCCTGACTCTGGGTCTCCATGAACTGAGCAGCTTTGCTTAGTTGGCTCTTTGGTCTCCCAGCCTGCCTTCACTTCACCACCTGTAAAACAGTCTTCCTGATGGCAAATTCTATGGCTTAGAGTTCCTACTGTGGTTCAGCAGGTTAAGAAGCTGGCATAGTGTCCATGAGTTCAATCCCTGGCCTTGCTCAGTGGGTTAAGGATCCAGTGTTGCCGTGAGCTGTGGTGTAGGTTGCAGATATGTTGCTGTGGCTGTGGTGTAGGCCAGCAGCTGCATCTCTGATTCAGCCCCTAGCCTGGGAATCTCCATATGCCGCAGGAGCAGCCCTAGAAAGAAAGAAAAAAAAAAAAAAAAGCCTAAATTCTGTGGTTTTAAGATACATTTTAGAAGTTCTTGTCGTGGCACAGGAGAAACGAATCCAACTAGGAACCAAGAGGTTGCAGGTTTGATCCCTGGCCTCGCTCAGTGGGTTAAGGATCTGGTGTTGCCATGAGCTGTGGTGTAGGTCGCAGATGCAGCTTGGATCCTTTGTTGCTGTGGTATAGGCCGGCACCTGTTGCTCTCATTCGACTCCTAGCCTGGGAACTTGCATATGCCGTGGGTGCAGCCCTAAAACAAACAAACAAACAAACAAAAGATACATTTTACAGTGTTAGTGTTCCATACTTGTTTTACCAGTTAGATCAGAGGACGAAGGCATTGGGCTGGTTGAAGAGGTAGTTAGTTGCTTTCAGCAGGATCTAACCATCGGAGGGGCCTGTGTACGTGCTGTGTGGCTGCAGTGGTTCCAGATCCGTCTAGACTCTCGTGTGGGGATTTAACTCTCTGAGGCGGCTCTGGGGCCCCTACTGTGGCTCCTGGGCCTTGAGTGGGATGAGGGAGGTTGGAGAACCGAGACTGAAGCAGGTGCAGGTGGGAGGTGGAGGCCTTGGGCTTGGTGTTGCGGCCTGCAGTCGCAGAGAAGGTGCCACCTGACCCTGTGCCTTGTGTGTTGCAGCAACATGGCCAACGCCCTGGCCAACGCCAGCTGCGAGCGCTGCCGGGGTGGCTTCGCGCCTGCGGAGAAGATCGTCAACAGCAATGGCGAGCTGTACCACGAGCAGTGCTTTGTGTGCGCCCAGTGCTTCCAGCAGTTCCCTGAGGGCCTCTTCTATGAGGTGGGTCTGCACCCCTCGTGTTTGTCCCACCCCGGCTGGATCCCCTTCTCACTCCCATCTCTGACAGCACTGCTCTTGGGTGCTGCAGGTGGGGGCTCTGAGTGGGTGTGGGAGTCAGTGGTGTGGGTGTGACAGCGTTGGGAGTGGATGTGACTGGGTGTGAATGAAAGAGTGGGTTTGGATGTGTGAGAGTGGGTGTGGCTATGTGTGTGAGTAGGTGTGAAAGTGGGTATGGATATGTGTATGTGAGAGTGAGTGGGTGGGGGTGAGAGTGAGTGTAAGTGGATATGAGAGGGGGTGTGGCTGTGTGTGAGTTGGTGAGAGTGGGTGTGAGTTGGTGAGAGTGGGTGTGAGTGAATGAATGAGAGTTGGTGTGAGTGAGTTGTGCAGGTGTGTGTGAACATGGGTGGGTGTGAATGAGAGCGTGGGTGTGGGTGTGAGTCAGTGTGTAAACATGGGTGGGTGGGTGTGGACACAAGCGCTTGAGTGGGTGTGAGTGAGAGCGCTCCTTTGTGTGGGTGTGTCTGTGGTAACACGTGTGCAGAGGACCACGTGTCCCCTGGAGAAGGCCACCACTTGATTTTTTCTTCCTGGGAGATTCAGACCTTTTCCTGTTTCACAAGCTGTTTCTGAGGAGGGAAGGGTCTTTATCAGCCACTGGGCCAGCATTTTCCCACCCAGAGGTGGCCCCAGCAGGGAGGTCCTCGGCCAGCCCGGAGGAAAGCCACTTACCTGTCACCGCACAGAGCTTTGGAAAACAGAAAAAGTGTGCATCAGGGACACTGTTCTATTGACTGACACGTTTTTTTGGCCCCTACTGTATCCCCAAAACATACCTTTCCTTCCGCAAAATCCCTGGGCATTGGCCAGGAATTGCTTTTACTGCCCAGAGTGATGGCTTTCAGGCTGGGGCCAGGGTGTTGGGCGAGGGAGCCCCAAGGCTGTGGGAGGGGCTGCCTGGGGGCTCAGAGGATGGCAGCAGGAGGGACAGTCTCACAAAGCTCTCGTGGGGGCTCTGCCAAGGCAGGAAGGTCAGCCCCCAGAGCACCTGTAAGGGGCTATGAGATCTGCTCTGAAGACACGCGGGGCTCCACGCTCAACCTGCCTTTTCTTCCTTGAGGCCCAGAGCCTTGAAATGGTTTTGATCACAGCAGGTTTGTGACGTAAATGGGATTAGACCCTAGTTTGGTCCCTGACATATAAGATTTTTTGTTGAATTGGGGCAAAGTAAGGAGAGATTTCAGAGGAACAAGAGAGAAAGCCTGTCTCCAGGCTCTATTTTCAAATGTTTTTTCTTATTTCCATGGCCCACTGTTCCCTCTGTCACTTCCTTTTTCCCACATTGTGTGTTCACCGGCCACTTTCGGGCAATAATATTGCACAGCAGCATCTGGACTTGGGGCCAGCTGGCCACCTGAGGGCAGTTGGTCAGAGAGGCCATGGCTGATGGGAAGCAGGGTTGTCTTTGGCCGTGATTTTTAACATCTGATGGAGCCCATGCCCAGTCGAGGGTTTCTGGCCTCGTTCTCTGTTGCTGCACCTGAGAGAGGTTGTGGTCATGGAGGGAGAAGCACAGATTTGGGGTCTCACAGCCTTGGAACCCAGCCTCCCCTGGCTTGGACTGGAACCCAGCCTCCCCTGGCTTTGGTGTAGGGACTGAACTTTTCTGTATTTTGGTTTTCTTTAACGGGGGAAAAGCCCCCATGTCAGGATGTGGGTTTGGACCTGGGCGGGCAGCAGAGCTGTACCCACTAGTGGGCCTCTCCCTGCCACATGGGCGCTGCTGCACGTGCCATGCCAGGGCCCCGAGTCCTCAGCTCTCCTGATGCTTGGAGCTTTGTTGGGGGCACCTTGAGCATTTGTTGGGTATTGAAAAATATCCCCAGTCTCTAGATGCCCATTTGTGACAACCAGAAATCCCCCCTGGGGAGCATAATCACCCTCGGCTGAGACCTACTGCATTAACGTCCCTTCACGTAGGTAATGAACTTCACTGCAGCGGTTGTAAGTGGGCTTGTTCCCCAGACTGGACACAGAGCCCTGCACAAAACAGGACCTTCTCATGGTCCGTCTCTAAGAATCTGCAGCCAGAGTTGACGCTTGTGCCATAAATCTAATTAGAAAGTCTTTATAGGAAGAACTCGCTTAAAGACCCTGGGAGTTCCCATAGCGTCTCCGCAGCTTAAGACCTTACTCAGTGGGCTAAGGATCCAGTGTTGCTGTGAGTTGTGGTGTAGGCTGGCAGCTGTAGCTCCACTTCGACCCCTAGCCTAGGAACCACCATATGCCAAAGGTGTGGCCCTAAAAGGAAAAAAGAAAGACCTTAGAGAAAGCATACACCTTTTTGTATAAGTTGTCACAGGGAGATAGGTACAGGCAGGCCTTGGAGATGGGGTGGGTTTGGGTCCAAACCACCCAGTAAAGCAAATATCGCCGTAAAGCCAGTCACACAAGGGTTCGTTTTTTGTTTCCTTGGAGTATAGTTGATTTATAAGGTTATGCCACTACACATGGGTTTTTTGGTTTCCTGGTGCACATGAAAGTGTATACTTAATAGACTACACTGTATGGAATATACTATATGTACACTACATGTCCATTTAGTGTAGTCTGTTAAGTATACAGTAGCATTATATCTAATGAACTACATGCACACCTTAATTAAAAATAATGCTGCTGGAAAAATGGCACCAACAGACTTTCCCGAAGCAGGGTTGCCACAAACCTTCAGTTTGTAAAAAACACATGTCTGCCAAGTGCAGTAAGGCAGGGTGTACTTACATACGATTCTCGGGTAGTTCATTGCTCAGCTGTTTAATAAAGTATCATCCTTATTTAGCAGAAGCCAAGACATATTTTCTTGTTGTAATTAGAACCGGTCCCCAAATTGAAATTCGTTTTTCTCTTTTCAAATATTCTATTTCTGCCGTTTAATTTAAATAACTTTTAAGTCTAAATGATTATAAAAGTCACTCTGTTATTCCTGGTTTACATCTGCCGTGAGGAGGCCAGTCAGTTAGCTGGTGTGGGGGCAGCGAAGACAGGCGTGTTCTCTTCCACCGGGTTAGCTCCATTGCAGTGATCTGGAGTGGTTCCCTAGGACAATGTCTGTGAGCCTGCTAGGGCACATGCTCCTGGATACAGCTATCCCTGCTGTCTATTCACTTGCTCAGCAAGTACCCACGAAAGCACCTGCGATGTGGCCTGCTGTAAGTGACAGGCTGTGTGCTGGTTCCAACCCAAGTACAGTTTTCAGAGGGATTTAAGTAGGATTGGACAGCTTTGGTGATTCTTTTCATCATTTTCAGAAAGTCTAGAGATTATGTGAGTGCGTGGTTATGTGTGATTAGGGACTTGAAATTCGGCATTGTGGTTGTTTTCAAACAGATCTGTCTTCAGATATCTGTTATCGGTATCTCCACAACCTCCAATACCTGTGAAGAAGTTTTTTCGTTTTTTGGTTTTGGCTGCACCCAAGGCATGTGGAATCCATTCCTGGGCCTGGGATCTAACCTGCACCACAGCAGTGACAGTGCCAGATCCTTAACCAGGGATCTCCCAGAAGTATTTGTAAAATGGCCAGTCACGGTGGCATGAGGAGGATTAGATGCCATTTCTAGGGAGAAACCCATTCACATGCAGCCCCAACCCTGACTGCGTAGCCACTGCACTGCCTCCTAAATCCGACCTTGTGACATCTGGGGTTTTCGCCAGTAAAAGGATTATCTTAATTTTTCCCCAAAGAACACTCTTTGTGAAATAAAGCGGAGCCAACGGTTCCAGAGTGAATTGACTGGGACTGAGGCCGTGTCTGGCAACCTTCTCCAACTCTGCTCTGGCCAGACTTGGGCCAGGGCTTTGGTCACACCTCACCTTTCTTTCTCTCTCCTTAGTTTGAATTTCCCTAGTGTGGCCTTTTTTCCATCACAAATGTGAAACAGGAAAGACCAATTGATGGGGAATGATTTAGTGGAAAGACACTTTACAAAGAGGTTTCGTCCCTCATTTCCTCTAACAGGGGATGGTAATGACTCAGGAAGGCTGCAGCCTTGGGGGAGATAAGTGGGAGGAAACAGGCCCACTGCTGGCCCCCTGCTCAGACCATGTCTGCACATGCCTGGAAATGAATCCATCTGCTGAGCCTCTGATTCTGAGCTTTCTTTAAAGCAGCAAAATTCTGTTTTTCCCCCAAAAGGATCTTCACAAAATGCAAAACAAAACTTAAAACTCCTAGGAGTTCCCTGGTGGCTCAGTAGATTAAGGATCCTGCCTTGTCACTACAGCAGTTCTGGTCGCTACTGTGGTATGGATTCAATCTCTGGCCCAGGAACTCTTCCACATGCTGAGGGCACATCCAAAAAAAAAAAAAAAAGAAGAAGATGAAGAAGGGCTGTTCTTGGCTGGAGTCCCCTGAACCACTCGTCCTGCAGCTGATAGGTCCCGGCTTCTTCGGCCTCTTGTTAAACACTGCTGATTCAGTGTGTTAACATCTTTTACTCTACAGGCTTATTCTGTGTTAACCCAGTTTCAGGTTTGTAGCATGTACTAGCAGTATTCCTGGGAGTTTGATTCTTCCAGCTTCCTGATTTCTGATTTTTTTTCACTGTACATCCCAGAGTTTTATTTGCATCGGCTTCCGGCCCTTCCCAGGGGTTCGCGTGTTTGCTCATCTCTGCACACTTAGAGAAGAGGTAGTGTCCCCTTGAAGAAGCCTTCCTGGTTGCTGTGTGGGTGGTTTCCAGGGAACCTGTTTCCGAACCCTCAGGGTTTGCTTTCAGGGATTCTTCTCCTTCAATTCGATTTGCCTGATCATGTTTTTTATTCACAACAGCGCCTACTCCTCCCACTTGATTAAAAAAAAAAAAAAATCTCAAATTTTACTGTGACAAATTCCTATAGGACACCAACCAAAATGGATTTGTCAGGGTCCCTAAACCTTAGGCTTCCCATCTTTCCTGGCTTCTGTATTTTACTGCTAAGGGTGGAGCCTGGCTTGGGAGCTGTGTGTTTGCTCTGTACGCAGGTATATGGCAGGGTTGGGAATGTGAAGTGTCCTTTAGGACTCTGCCTCTTCGTCCCCTAATTTCAAAGGGACTCATCCTTTTAAGGCAGAGAGAGCCATAGAGAGAGGGTGAGTGTGTGCTGTGAGGCTCACAGGCCCTGAGACGTGAGGAGCCTGTGTCTGGGGTGGGTCCGGGTCCCCACCAGGCTGCATCCCCGCTTATTACCTCCACGTGCTGCCCATTAGAATCACAGCTTTAAAGACTTGCTTAGGAGTTCCCGTCGTGGCGCAGTGGTTAACGAATCCGACTAGGAACCATGAGGTTGCGGGTTCGGTCCCTGCCCTTGCTCAGTGGGTTAACGATCCGGCGTTGCCGTGAGCTGTGGTGTAGGTTGCAGACGCGGCTCGGATCCCGCGTTGCTGTGGCTCTGGCGTAGGCCAGTGGCTACAGCTCCGATTCGACCCCTAGCCTGGGAACCTCCATATGCCGCGGGAGTAGCCCAAGAAATAGCAACAACAATAACAACAACAAAAGACAAAAAAAAAAAAAAAGACTTGTTTAAATCACAACCAACCCTCATTTTTTCACTTTCTGGTAACAAATACATGTGCTAACTGCCAGTCCTCCTTTTGATTTATTTTTTTAAGTAATATATGTCTTTCTCTTTTTGTTAAATACAGAGTAGTTGCTGATCATTTCTTTTATTTTTCTCATTAAACTTTGGGGGGTTTTTTTTGGTCCTTTTTTAGGGCCACACCCACAGCACATGGAGGTTCCTAGGCTAGGGGTCGAATTGGAGCTACAGCTGCCGGCCTACACCACATCCATAGCAACACTGGATCTTAACCCACTAAGCGAGGCCAGGGATCAGACCCTCATCCTGGGGGATACTAGTCGGGTTTGTTTCTGCTGAGCCACGATGGGAACTCCTTAAACTTTGTTTTAATGGGTCTCAAAATTTTGAGACAGATTTCTGGTCAAGTTATTTCCATTAAAAAAAAAAAATACTGATTTTAAAAACTAATAAATTCAACCCGTTGCACACATGCACACATGCTCCACAAAGCACTCCTTTCCTTCTGAAGGTGTTAGGAGGCCTGTTATTCTTAACCAGCCTCTCACTTAATGACCAGTTGAGATAGTTCTGAGTTTTCTTCCTCCCTTGCCAAGACTGGAGGCAGGTAAAAAGCAGTCATTTCTAACTAATTTAATGGGGTTATTTCTGCATCTTTATATTTTCTTTTTAAAGTTACTGCTAGCAGCTCAGTATCAGATTTCTGTGCATGTACATAGTATACACTCAGTAGAGGAATATATCTCACTTATAAGAACCTCTGTGTCAGGCTGCACATTACACTGTGCTGTGATAGAATACTAAGTACAGCATACTGAGTTATTATCTTCTGTTTGTAACTTTTAATAATGGATTCGTCAAGTGTATCAGAACTCATTTGAGTTTAAAAATGAAGTAAGACTTTTCCTGGCACAGGGTAAATCTGCTTTTCTTGGTTCAGTAAATTGAATGAGCTATACCTCCAGCTGATTTCCATAGTTTGAGGAAATTGAATTGACAACTGGTACCTCATTTAAAATAGATTTTGATAAACATTATGTGATTTTTTTTTTTTTTTTTAAGGGCTGCACCCACAGCACATGGAAGTTCCCAGCCTAGGGGTCAAACCAAAACCATAGCCGCTAACCTACACGACAGCCACAGCCACAGCCACTTGGGATCTGAGCTGCATCTGCGACCTACACCACAGCTCACAGCAACGCTGGATCCTTAACCCACTGATCGAGGCCAGTGATCGAACCTGCATTCTCATGAACGCTAATCAGATTTGTTTCTACTGAGCCACGAAGAGAACTCCTTAGGTGACTTTTTAACATAAAACTTGTAAGGAGCTCAAAGATCTGAAGGGAAACATTATATAATTCTCATGATTTATTTATGTGATTTGGGGTACAAGCAACCCCCCAAAAATAGCAATTAAATTTAGAATTAATGTTGCACCCTGACCCTTCCAGTGGTGAGTCCTCCTTCTCTGTGGATGCATGAAAAAATTATGAGGGTAAAGAGTGGTCCTGCCTATCACTTAAGATACGTTTCCCTTGTAGCAGTTAGTCAGTACAATTTAACATTTGTAGCATTTATGTTTTGATCATTTGTGTACAAGTCATCATTGTAATAACTTAATCCAGAAGAAAAAGAATGTTAACTTTTAAGGCGTTATGGATTCAGAAAGTTAAACAGGAGTTCCCGTCGTGGCTCAGTGGTTAGCGAAACCAAGTGGCATCCATGAGGATGTGGTTTCAATCCCTGGCCTCCCTCAGTGGGTTAAGGATCAAGTGTTGCCACGAGCTGTGGTGTAGGTTGCAGATGCAGCTCAGATGCCATGTTGCTGTTGCTGTGGTGTAGACCAGTGCCTGCAGCTCTGACTGGACCCCTAGCCTGGGAACCTCCATATGCCACAGGTATGGCCCTAAAAAGACCAAAAACAAATAAATTTTTTAATTTGCACTATACATTTTAATTGCAGAGAAGCATGGTAGGATGATGATCAGTTAAAGATGTTAAAAAGTATTGTAGTAGTGGGGGAGGGAGTGGGATGGACTGGGAGTTGGGGTTAGTAGATGCAGACTATTGCATTTGGAGTGAATAAGCAATGAGATCCTGCTGTACAGCACTGGGATATAACACTGTAAACCAGCTGTAATGGAAAAAATAAAAATAAAAATCATTAAATAAAAAAAATAAAGTAAAAAAAATACTGTAGTAGCATAAACTCTCAGGGGAATGAAATAAAAACAGTCAAGGGGAGAAATAAAGGCTAAATTTTCCACCTGTAAGAGAAGCATATGTGTGTGTTTGCATATATGTGTATGTGTATGTGTAGCCTGTTCCTGTGGCACATAGAGGTTCCCAAGCTAGGGACTGAACCTGCATCACAACAGTGACCTAAGCTGCTACAGTGACAACACTGGTCCTTAACCCACTGAACCACCAGAAAACTCCCAATAATTTTTTTTTTCTTTTTTTAGGGCCACACCTGTGGCATATGGAAGTTCTGAGGCTAGCGGTCAAACTGGAGCTACCGCTGCCAGCCACGGCAGTGCCGGGCACTGAGCTGTGTCTGCAACCTACACCACGGCTCACAGCAATGCCGGATCCTTAACCCACTGAGTGAGGCTAGGGATTGAACCCACATCCTCATGGATCCTAGTTAGTCAGGTTCATCAACCACTGAGCCATAAAGAGAACTCCCCAAGAATAATTTTTAAATGGGTTGTGGCTGTTTTAAAATACTTACATTTAAAATCTGCTAGAGTGCTTACTGTTTGTAAATATTTTTTAACACAGAAAGGGGTTTGTATGTATGTGCACATCTTCCAGGGAGGGGTGAAATTCCTGAAGGTAGAGAGACAGCTGAACCACAGGGAAGTCAGGGACTTGGGGGCAGGGGACAGGGGATGGACTCACCCTTCCTTGGGGGCAGAGTGTGGTTCTGGACACCCACACGTGGGTGTGTGAAAGGCACGAAGGTGTGTCTGCCCTGAGGAATCCCAGGATGGGGAGAGCCCCAGTTCAGAAGCATCAGCCCCTCGGTCTCTGTAGAGTAGTACTCACGCTCATCCTCGGAGTGTTGGCTCTTTCCAAGTCGGCGGTACTCTCTGTTTCAGTTTGAAGGAAGGAAGTACTGTGAACATGATTTTCAGATGCTCTTTGCTCCCTGCTGTCATCAGTGTGGTAAGTCTCGCTGCTAGGTGCACAGCGAAAAGTAAGTGTCCTTCAGGATTTCACACTCTACCTGGGTTCTCGTTCTGCTGACGAACACGGAGCTGTTAGGAACTTACTGTTCCCCTTCCCTTCCTGACTGTGAACAGTCTGGAGCAGAGGTGAGCTCTGAGGCCCTCCAGGGGAAGGTGGCCAGAACCAGCTGGACTTCTGTGCCATGGCTTTTGGGTGGCCAGAGCACCATCTGCAGGGGCTTCGGGTGCTGGGGAGTGGCGGAGGCTGTGTGTCCCATGGCAAGAGTGGAATGTTGCTGGGGTTGAAGGAAAGAAGCAATTAAGTAGGTGTCACAAGAATGCGTGCTGCGAATTTCCTGTTTTCTGGGTAGATGAGCAGGAGTAACCCAAAGGCACCCAGCAGAGGGGGAGCCCAGTGCCTCCTTGGGGGAGGGGCGGGGGAGCCCATGAGGAGCTGTGCTGAGACAGCCTGAAAATAGAGCTAAGGAATCAAAGACCTGGGCTCAGAGGAAGGAAACCCTTTGGCTAAGGCTCCCTGCAGCGGCACCAGGTTCTCCCTTGGCTACAGCCACGCCTTCTCCCGGCAGGTGAATTCATCATCGGCCGCGTCATCAAAGCCATGAACAACAGCTGGCATCCCGAGTGCTTCCGCTGCGACCTCTGCCAGGAGGTCCTGGCCGACATCGGGTTTGTCAAGAACGCTGGCAGGTAGGAGACCAATGACGCCCCAACACCGCTGGTCGTGAGTGGGCAGAGCCCCCTGGGTCAGCGCCTGCTGTCCCACCACTACCCTGGGCTGCTGAGTCAGAGCCGGTTCTGGGCCTGGGAAGAGGCAGGGGCTTTCGGGGCAGTGGGGCACAGGTGCCAGAGGGAGTTTCTTAAAGATCATCCCATCATCTATGTTGGAATAGATACCTCTTCATGAAAAATGAGGGTTTGATTCTGCCCTTTTAATAAGCACAGCAATGATTTAAAGAAATGGTTTCTTTAATTTTTTTTCAGAGATATAGGGAACTTTTTTAATTATTAGGGAGAAACTTAGCTGTCAAATTTAAATTTAGAAATTTTAAATTTCTAAAAAAGTTTTGGCTCTGCCTGTTTAGGCATCTGTGTCGCCCCTGTCACAACCGTGAGAAAGCCCGAGGCCTTGGGAAATACATCTGCCAGAAGTGTCATGCCATCATTGACGAGCAGCCTCTGATATTCAAGAACGACCCCTACCACCCAGACCACTTCAACTGCGCCAACTGCGGGTACCTGAGTTCCTCCTGTATTATTGTACAATTGGTGGGGAGAAGGGATTTCTCTGGCAACCAGATTGGTTCTGTTCCAACTTTTAATCTGGAAATTTTTAACCCTGTAAAAAGTCAAGAGAATAATAGAAAGATTATGACATACCTGTCATTCAGTTTCACCAGGTAACATGTTCCCAAATTTGAGAGTGTGTGTGTGTGTATACACATAGACATGTGCTCATATTAAATAAAATATCCAGGAGTTTAAATAGTTCATATTAAATAAAATATCCAGGAGTTCCTGCTGTGGCACAACGGGATTGGCAGTGTCTCTGCACCATTGGGACGTGGGTTCAATCCCAGCCCGGCACAGTGAGTTAAGGATCAGGAGATGCCACCCCTGCAGTGTAGGTCACAACTGTGGCTGGGATCTGATCCCTGCCTAGAAACTCCATGTGCCCAGAAAAGAAGAAAAATCCACGGAGTTCCCATCATGGCTCAGCGGTTAAGGAATCCAACTGGGAACCATGAGGTCGTGGGTTCGATCCCTGGCCTTGCTCAGTGGGTTAATGATCCGGCGTTGCCATGAACTGTGGTGTAGATTACAGATGCTTGGATCCTGCGTTGCTGTGACTGTGGTGTAGGCCAGCGGCTACAGCTCCGATTAGACCCCAGCCTGAGAACCTCCATAAGCCGTGGGAGAGGCCCTAGAAAAGGCAAAAAGACAAAAAAAAAAAAGAATAGAAAAAGAAAAAAAAAATCCATATAGAATAACCTCCCCCCCAAAAAACTTTAAAGAGACTTATTTTTGTACATATGTAACTTTTCACAGTTCTAACAATTAGAGCATTAAATTCTGTTTATTTATTTTTGCTCTATTTACATCTAAAGGGAGTATTTTTTCCTTCCAAAACTCATAAGTCGTTAGGCTATGAGTTTTGGAATTTGCTGTGAGTATTAAAAATTATTTTTTCAGCCACACCTATGGCATATGGAAATTCCCAGGCTAGAGATCAAATCTGAGACACAGCTATGACCTGAGACACAGCTGCAGCAGCACCAGATCCTTCACCCACTGTGCCACACGGGAACTCCCAGTATAAACATTTAATGGAAAAGATACTTGACTGTAGTCCTTGTGGAGTTTCTGCCCGGGGCAGGGGGCGGGCGGGGGTGGGGGAGAGACGAGGTGAAGGCAGACGGCTTCTTTTGGGGAGTTCATCTTCTGCTGTTCCTCGTTTTCTTGTCTGTCCTCCCTCTGTTCATCTCTCATTAGCACTGCTCCTTTTAAATCAGATCTTTTAAAACAGATGAAATTCATCTTGCCTTGGGGCCTTTTCTGGCTGAATGTTTATTGACCCAGGAAACTGAAAAATGACAGCAAACTTAAGCTTTCATTTATGTATTTTCTGTTAACGCATAAGTATTCTTAGCAGCTGGTTGGTAAATGTTAGTAAGTGGAAGTAGCCTCCGAACCCCTGGGGAGATACTATCAGTGTGTCTGTGTGCTCCCATCACCCTCCTCCCCCTGCCCCCCCCCCAAGCTTTTTAAGGAAGACGCACCAACTGCGATGTGGTAACAGACCAGGGAATGCTCACTAGGGCCAGTGCGATGGTGCGTGTCCCGCTCATTCATATGTTTTATCCTGATTGTGTGGTGTTGCGGTTTCAAGTGGAATCTGATCTCGATGAGGCTGCCCTGATCACCTCCAGCAGGGAGCAGAGCACCAGAGAGAGTGCGGGGGTGGTCTTCTGGAGCAGCCTTCACACACTGGCTGCCTGCCATCCTCCAGTGACGTCATTCAGCTGGTCTCCTTCTCGTGGGCAGGAAGGAACTGACGGCGGACGCCCGGGAGCTGAAGGGGGAGCTGTACTGCCTGCCGTGTCATGACAAAATGGGGGTGCCCATCTGTGGCGCCTGCCGCCGGCCCATTGAAGGGCGCGTGGTGAACGCCATGGGCAAGCAGTGGCACGTGGAGGTGGGTCCCGGGAACCCCTGCACGCCCACGGGTCAGGGGTGCTGGTGAGGTTGGGAGATGATAATGGGCAGGTATGGGCTTTTTGTGGAGGCCGGGGGACGTAAACCTCCCCGGCTCTGTGCCCTCACCGGGATGATGCAGAAGCACTCTTTGTTCCCAGATCCCTACGTCCTTGAGCCAGCAGGTGTCCTGGCCCAACCCAGAGATGCTTCTGGCGTGTTCACCTCTGTGCTGTTGGCATCTACCTGGACGGAGACTGGACACACTGCAGGGTCATCAGTGGCCCGAGCCACATGACCACTTCAGGCCTCTCATGTGTCTCTTCTGCAGCCACTTTAGCTTTGGGGTTTTGCTTCATTACAAAAATAAAAGAGGGCAGTCTGCAAATGACCTAACACACTTTCTTCCAGCATTTTGTGTGTGCCAAGTGTGAAAAGCCATTTCTCGGACATCGCCACTACGAGAGGAAGGGCCTGGCGTACTGTGAAACCCACTATAACCAGGTAGGGCTGGGCTGGCTGGCGCTTGGACACTTGTGAGTCTGAGCTTTCCAGGACTTCAGCTATAAGGAGTGCTAGTGGGAAGTGTGAATTGGTCTATAAAGATTGTTTTTAGCTTTTTATTTGGAAAATCATTTCAGACTCAGAGAAAGGTGGTCAAATAAAAATACAGAGATTGGAGTTCCTGTTGTGGCTCAGTGGTTAACGAATCCGACTAGGAACCATGAGATTGTGGGTTCGATCCCTGGCCTCGCTCAGTGGGTTAAGGATCCGGCGTTGCTGTGAGCTGTGGTGTAGGTTGCAGACGCAGCTTGGATCTGGCGTTGCTATGGCTCTGGCGTAGGCCGGTGGCTACAGCTCCGATTCAACCCCTGGCCTGGAAACCTCCATATGCCTCGACAGTGGCCCAAGAAATGGCAAAAAGACAAAAAAATATATATATATACAGAGATTACCTACACCTGTTTTACTCAAGTTCACGATTTGCTTCGTCGTCGGCATGTCATGCTCTCTGCAAAGACACACACTTATGTAAATGCATGATTCATATACAAATTTATGTCTCTATGTAAACAAACACACTCAGATTTTTTTCTGAAGCCTTTAACGATAAGTTCATTAGGTCCTTTACCCCTAAACACTTCAATGTGTATTTCCCAGGAATACGGACCTCTCTAATGTAACCATCATTATCAGTAAGATCACTTTAATCTGTTCATTCCAGTTTTGTCACTTGGCCCAGTAATGTCCTTATTCCATTTTTTTTTTTCCCACTCCAGTACCTGAATTGGTGTATGGTTTCATGTTTCCTTTGCCTCCTGAAATCCAGAACATTTCCAGAGCCTTTTGTTTGTTTGTTTTTGATCATAATGAAAAGTAAATTATTTTCATTGTAAGAAGTAAAAATCTAGTCAGTGATCTTTTGCTGATTTTCTCTAGAAATGATAAAGTCTGGGTTTAGGCAGCCAACTGTTTAAGTAGTACAAAGAACTGAAATTACAATGTTTGGTGTTCTGATACTTGCTTGTAACATACCTCTACTTTTTACTGTTTTTGGTTTTTTTTCTCAGCTATTTGGTGATGTTTGTTTCCACTGCAATCGTGTTATAGAAGGTGACGGTAAGTCTGTAGGGATTTTATATTTTTATTTTTTGATACAAGAACCCTGGGGTCATGTAAAAATTAAAGATTGTTTGGAATGTAATCAGTTACTTTTTATCTTTCTTTGGCATATTTCCCAAGTAACCTCCAGCACTGCGGTGACATCCTAAGAGTTGGTCCTATTACTCGTTCTGGATAATACTGGAAGCCAGTGCCACAGAATGGGTACCGCATGAGTGGCCGAACCTGGGGTCAGCTCTTCGTTCCAGCCCTGGGATTACGTACAGCAGTATTTATCAGGGGCATTTAGGAAAGGTCACTGGAACTCTGCACATGTGGACACCTGGCAGTCATCTGTAGACCCTGCCAGGATGCACCACTGTGGTGATGAGGCCGATTTGGCTGGGACAGATAGGAAGCAGCTGTGTTTGTGATGGTCGCTAGCAAATTCTGCCAAAAACTTCCCAGCAGAGTTCTAAACATTCCTTTTTCCAGCCAGTTTCATGGGCTCTTGGCAGAGAGCCCGATTCAGGCAGTACTTTACAAAGCACTGCCCATGGAGTTCCTGTCGTGGCTCAGTGGTTAATGAACCCAATTAGCATCCATGAGGATGCAGGTTCGATTCCTGACCTTGCTCAGTGGGTTAAGGACCTGGCGTTGCCTTGAGCTGTGGTGTAGGTTGCGATGCAGCTCAGATCTGGTGTTGCTGTGGCTGTGGTGTAGGCTGGCAACCACAGCTCCGATTTGACCCCTACCCAGGGAACTTCCATATGCCGAGGGTGCAGCCCTAAAAAGACAAAAAAAATTAAAAAATAAAAAGCAAAGCACTGCCCATGTGCATTGGCAGAAGGGTTCCTTCAGGAAAGCAGTCTTCAGTGCCCTGGGAAGTAACTCGTAGCTCCCACCTTGGTGTCAGCTTGGAAGAAAGACTCCAGACAGTAAGCCAGTGTCTGGATTTTGAGGGGATTTGGGTTTTTTTTGTTTTTGTTTTTTTTAGATTTGTTTTGGCTTGACCTGCAACATGTGAAAGTTCCCAGGCCAGGACTGAAACTTTACCATAGCAGCAACCTGAGCCACAGCTGTGACAACACTGAATCCTTAACCTGCTGACCCACCAGGGAACTCCTGTGTTTCAATAATGTGGAAGAGTAGGCTTGGTAAGTAAATGAAGAAAGCTGGAGTTCCCATCGTGGCGCAGTGGTTAACGAATCCGACTAGGAACCATGAGGTTGCGGGTTCGGTCCCTGCCCTTGCTCAGTGGGTTAAGGATCCGGTGTTGCCGTGAGCTGTGGTGTAGGTTGCAGACGCGGCTTGGATCCCGAGTTGCTGTGGCTCTGGCGTAGGCCTGTGGCTAAAGCTCTGATTCGACCCTTAGCCTGGGAACCTCCATATGCCGCGGGAGCGGCCCAAGAAATAGCAAAAAAAGACAAAAAAAAAAAAGAAAGCTGACTGGTGCTGGAGTTCCTGTCATGACTTAGTGGAAACGAATCTGACTAGCATCCATGAGGATGCAGGTTCGATCCCTGGCCTCACTCAATGGGTTATGGATCTGGTGTTGCCGTGAAATGTGTAGGTCACAGACATGGCTCAGATCTGGCGTTGCTATGGCTGTGATGTACTCCGGCAGCTACAGGTCCAATTGGACCCATGGCCTAGGAACCTCTATGTGCCATTGGTGTGGCCCTAAAAAGACCAAAAAAAAAAAAAAAAAGAAAAGCAAAGATAGTTGACTGGTGCAGTGCTAAGCGCACTGAGATTTTTAGGCATGTGTTACTTCTGTGAGAACAGCCTCCCCAGGGGACGTGGGAGTGACCCAAGGTCCCCTGCCATCCCATGTATGACCGGATGCTTCTCTCTCCTAGTGGTCTCTGCCCTCAACAAGGCCTGGTGCGTGAGCTGCTTCGCCTGCTCCACCTGCAACACCAAGTTAACACTCAAGTGAGTCTCCGGTTAGGTCCAGTGTGAGTCCCAGGACTGGAAACTTTGGGGTGACATTTAAAATATATTCACAGCGTTTAAAAAAATGATTTGATGCCTTCTTTCTTCTTTCTGTTCATGGGTTCTAAAAGCAAAGATTCTTCCTTTAATTGTTTCCTATTTTCTTCTGTTCCTTCTCTGTCCTGCGCAAAGGGATAAGTTTGTTGAAATTGATCTAAAACCGGTCTGCAAACACTGTTATGAGAAAATGCCAGAAGAATTTAAGAGGCGACTTGCCAAACGGGAGAGAGAAGCAAAGGATAAGGACAAGCAGAAAAAGAAAAAGCCAGTCTGTTTGTAAACTTTTCTATCCCTCTGTCATCATTTTCACTACTTTATTCTTTGGTTAGTCCTATGGAATATGTTTTTGTTCTTTTTTTGTCTTTTGCTTTTTTTTGTTTCTTTTTGGCATGGATTTGCAGCCACCAGAGCTTGAAGTAGAAGCATTTGTCCTGTGTAGAATTGGCCCTTTTGCATAATTATTAAAATTACACACTTTAATAAGGTTCACACCTAACACTGGCTTGTGCTTCACTTTCTTTAATCTGTAGACTCTTTGATCTCGTTTGTAAATCACAGTACTGTATAAATTTCTTTCTTCTTTTTTCCTTTTCTTTTTAGCTAGATTCACAGGGAAGAATTCTAATCATTTACTAGATACTGGGAAAGTTTTAAAGTATTTTTGTCTGATAATTGCAGCTTTTAAAGTCCTGGCTTTTGATTTCTTTGCCTAGATGTGATTGATCAATTCCAGTGTTGCATGTTATACATCCTATGTTAAACTAAATCCTTTTAGCATGTTTCATTATTTCAGCAAACACAATCTAATGTACATAATAAGATCGCCATTATTTTGGTTTGTGTATATATGTGCTTTCATACATTGCCCATGTGCTACTGGCTACTCATTTTCTTGGTGTTTTCAAACTCATTTATATTCCTGATTTTTATGGGATGTATTTCGTTGAAATTATCCAATTCCTAGCATAATTATCCCAGTTCCTTCCCATTACCATTGTACTCTGAACTCTAAAAGTTTTTTGTTGTTTCAGTTTTCATGTTTCCTGACACAAAGAGGAATTAAAATTCAAATATAAAATCAAAACATTGTAGGAGTTCCCACTGTGGTGCAGCAGAAAACGAACCTGACTAGTAACTATGAGGAGGCAGGTTGGATCTCTGGCCTCACTCAGTGGGTTAAGGATCCAGCGTCACCATGAGCTGTGATGTAGGTCGCAGATGCGGCTCGGATCCCGAGTTGCTGTGGCGGTGATGTATGTAGGCTGGCAGCTACAGCTCCAATTTGACCCCTAGCCTGGGAACCTCCATATGCCAAGGGTGTGGCCCTGAAAAGCAAAAACAAACAAAAAAACATTGTAAGGTTTGCTTTGTAGCAGTACCTCTGAGAGGAGTGATAATTTATCTTTCATCAAAAATATGGCAGTTTTAGGGAGTTCTCTGATGGCCTAGCGGGTTGAGGTTCCTGCGTTCTCACCGTTGTGGCTCTGGTTGCTGCTGTGCGGCGTAGGTTCAATCCCTGGCCCAGGAATTCCCACGTACTGCCTGTGTGGCAAAAAAGAAAAAAAAGATACAAAAAAAAATAAGAGAGAACCTGAAATAAACATTGCAACTCTCATTTAAAAAAAAAATATATGGCAGTTTTAAAAGCTTTTGTTCTGAGATGACTTTGGGAGAAAGTTTTAGCTCAGTAGTACTATTTAAATCAAACTGCCAGTAGAAAATATGACATCATTTGAATTACTGTCAGCATTAGCATCTCTGAAAAACAGTAGAACATAATTTCCATGTGGTGCTTTGAGATAAAAGATTTTTCATTTTTAAATATGTGGTCAGGATTAGCTTTGCTATTGAATATTTCTCTTTAAAGTTATATCAAGAGATTTAATAATTTGTCATAGTTGACAGTTCCACAAGTACTTCCTAAACGTAATTTCACAGAAAATGACCACACGATAAAGTCTGTGCTTGCTCAGTTCATAGTTAAGGACCTTAGATTTCACCAGTGAAAGCCCTTGGCACTGTCCATTGGAGATGCATGGCCCATAGTAAGCAGGCCTAATGAAGGCCTGCCCAGGACTGTTTTACAAGTCAATCGAGAGTGTTTATTGTCCTCACTCTTCAAAAGGGTTGAGTTCTCAGACTAGCTCAGGTTCATGACTGTGGTCACAGGCAGCCTTGTCCACTTGTGCTCTTAATGAGAGATTTGGAACTTTCTATCAGACAGCCAATCGAAATAGCCAATTATTATTTTAGATTTTTGGAAGGTGATTGCTATTGTTGTTGGGGGTGGCAGGCCAGGAAAGATGAAACCTCATAGCTCCCTAATTTAAATACTAATTAAGATTGGAGTTCCCATTGTGGTGCAGTAGAAACAAATCCGACTAGGAACCATGAGGTTACAGGTTCGATCCCTGGCCTCGCTAAGTGGGTTAAGGATCTGGCGTTGCCGTGAGCTGTGGTGTAGGTTGCAGATGCGGCTCGGATCTAGTGTGGCTGTGGCCAGCACCTTTAGCTTCAATTGGACCCCTAGCCTGGGAACCTCCATGTGCTCCATGTGTGGCCCTAAAAAGTAAAAAATAAATAAATACTAAGATTATTTTGCTTTCTATAAAGAGAGGATCATTCCAGCTATAGAAATACAATTCTTTGCTTTGAATAACTATTCTTTAAAAGTGGTCCCTTAAGATGTGATTGACTTTGATGACCTAAATTCTATTTACATTAGATTCTCTGTGTACTTAGCACAGACTAAAATGTAATATGCACTCTATATTACACAGATACATGTAAAAGATCAATTTATAAGGATAACTTTTTTCCAATGATATTATGAATTTCTTATATCTCCCACTGTGGTTGGAATTGCAATTAGAGTTATTTGCTAATGTGAATACAGATGTTATATATAGTGTCTTAGTTTACTTCAGTAAAATGACTGCACATTATGTATCTATATACATATGTTGCATACCTTTGCACTAATTTCTTTCTTTTTTTAATCATCATTATCTTTAGGAACAAATTTGTGGAGTTTGACATGAAGCCAGTCTGCAAGAAGTGCTATGAGAAGTTTCCGTTGGAGTTGAAGAAAAGACTTAAGAAACTAGCTGAGACCTTAGGAAGGAAATAACTTCCTTTGTTTTATTTTTTTCTCTTCTATGCAAAGATAAGAGGTTACAACACTGCTTGACCTGATGTACCCTTACTTAAAGCCGTATCTCAAAATAGTTGAGAGTGAAGAGGACATTTTGAACAGTTTTCTTCATCTCCTTTTTCTCATTTAAAAAAAAGAAGTTTGTGTAATAATTTTTAAAACATGGATGAAATCCAGAGTTGCCTTTGTTAATAACCCTTATCAATTTTTCAAAACGTAGACTATACTTAATACAAAAAAACCCCTCAAAACAAGATGTGGTTAAATACTAACTTTTAATTAAGGTCCAAAAAATTAAATATTACTTTTAAAAGTGAAAGTAAGGAGTCAGCTTTTACATAACTCAGATAAATATATAAACATTGATTGGCTTTGTATTCAAAAGAAAATTATTACAACTGCAGTTGGGGAGGATATAAGAAAGAAAAACATCCAAGAAAAACAAATCAAACTAGTGGCTGTAAAATGAATATACCCATTATTACTAAGACAAGAAGCAAGTGTCTTCAGAACTACTTGATTTGGGGACTTTTGTTGTTATTGTTAAATGCGTTAATTACTATATGCCTTAGTTTTATATTTTGTTCTTGTGTATTTTTACATACATTTACTTAACATAGTAGTAAAATAGCTAGCTAATAGTATTCCTTTTTTAAAATTTTGTGCAAAAAAATTTATACTAGGTATTTGAAAATATAGTATACTTTACAATATTGGAAAAATGAAGTATTTTTTAATGTATTCCAGCAATTATGCTTCTAAGTTTAAGGTCAAAGATAGTCTTAGAATAGGACATGAAATTAAAGTTTATGTAGCTTGGAATGTATTGCTTAAAAAATGAATGTATGTGTCTTGGTCATATTGCCTTTATAACCATGCTAATATCTATGCTTTACACATAATCAAACTTGCCTGCCTTAGAAATATACATACCTTAAAAATAAGTATGTTGACTGAGATTTGTAAACTGAAATTCATTTTCCACAGCTATGATTATATTAAGAGGTTTTTTCCCTTCTTTTTGGGGGAAACACATTGAAATTAATTTATGCGATATTAGAGAATGATGTTGATGTGTGTTTCAAGTTTTTCATTACAAATCTCAATTAGATTTTATTTACTGGAAGGAAGCATAAATGACACCTTTAAATTGGAAGAGGGATGTTTAAGTATCAATTTCAGGTCAAAAGTAGTGAATTATTTTATTTTGTAATAAGTTTTATCCTAAAGTTTCTGGACCTGTCTTTCCTGATGAACTTGTATGAGAGCAGATTTTGTGAATGTTTTTTAAAAAATGTTGCTGCTACTATGTTGTCATGTAAAAGAAAGTTGCCAAGATGGACTTCTAGGGGGAAAATTATTGATCTTAACAAAAATTGCTGAAATATTGCTTCGCCTTTCAAAAAAAAAAAAAAAAATCTCAGGATGCTACCAGTCTGCCATTAAAATATTTGTATGCATGTATTTTTTTAAAGTTTGTGCATGCACTTTATAGAGTAAATTGTTTCAGTTTTCAAATACCTTATAACCAATTACTTTATTTTTTAGTGTTCTTTCAGAGTTCAGAGAATTTTCAGTGATTGAAAATAATTAATACATAGTTTAAGACTGTGCTCTGAAGTCTTTGCATTTGACAGCAAGAATCAAAACCTCTTCCGTGTGCCTTTGTCAGCTAATACATGACCAGCAAGGAAAACCTTCAAAGTATTCATTAAATACTATACTGTGGATACAGGCAAAACAGTACAGGGTTTGCAGTCTTGATGCTAAATTCTTAAATTCTCCCACACCACAAGGTCAGAGCAGAAAGTGCCCGTTTGCTCGTGTTCCTAATAGCTGGGGTTGCAGCTCTGCTGGGGCCAGATGTCCCACTGCTCACCCCTCTCTTGGAATCTGAGGTCACATTTCCTGCATGTGTGCCCCTTTAAGCCTCCAGTGCTGCAAAGCATTTTATCTAGACTCGAGCTCTCTTCCTTGGTAGGCAGGCCTTCCACCGCGCCCTCACACTTGGAAAGGAAGGCGGGGTCAAGAGCTGTCCTTGCATAAAAACAGACTTGCTTTAGTTCCCGGTATCTTTCATGGGCTTCCTCTGGCTATGGGAAAACTCAGGCTAGTGACCATTTCTTTAAGGTCCTACAAGGCAGTTTGAGACAATTCCCTGGCGTTCCTATTGTGGCTCAGTGGATTAAGAACCCAACTAGTCTCTGTGGGGAGGCAGGTTCGATCCATGGCCTCACCAAGTGGGTTATGGATCCGGTATTGCCACAAGTTGTGGCATAGGTCACAGATGCGGCCTGGATCTGGTGTTGCCATGGCTGTAGTATAGGCCTCTGCTGCAGCTCCGATTCAGCCTCTAACCTGGGAAATTCCATATGCCACACATGTGGAAGGTAAAAAGAAACATGAAAAAGAAATAATTCCCTGTTTACCAAATTCCTAAGCTCTTTTGTTTTAAAAAGTAACACTTTATTTAAAAGTGGGGCTGCATCCATGGCACGTAGAAGTTCCTGGCCCAGGGATCAAACCCACAGCACAGGGGTTCCCATCATGGCTCAGGGGAAATGAATCTGACTAGTATCCATGAGGACACAGGTTCAATCCCTGGCCTCGCTCAGTGGGTTAAGATTCTTGCGTTGCTGTGACTGTGGTGTAGGCCAGCAGCTGCAGCTCTGATTTGACCCCTAGCCTGAGAACTTACATATGTCACAGGTGCAGCCCTAAAAACACAAAAAAAGCCCATGGCACAGTAGCAACCCAAGCTCCTGCAGTGACAACACAGGATCCTTAACTTGCTGAACCACAAGGGAACTCCTCTAAGTGCTCTTTCTCTTATCAAGCCTAATATAATCGGGAAAACATCTGGGTATAAGTAACATATTCTTTGGATCATGTTCAAAGCCTCGTTAACGTTGTAAATGAAATGGTCATTTTGCCTCATTTGCCAAAACAGCAAATCCTAAGTTAAGGAAATTCTGAGCTAAGCTTACAGCATTCTTGTTGTATTTCATTTTAGATTGTAAGCTCAGTAGCAGGGACACTATATGGATAATTGTGTTTTTATATAGCAACCATTGCAGTATACTCTTGGTGCTTGATAAATGTTCATAATTATTCAAAATAACCTGTTGTGTTTTGCTTAACTTGAATGGCTTTGAGACATGGAGCCATATAGGACTATAGGACTAGTGCTTAGCTGTTTTGGAAACTAAGTGTCCATCAACGGATGAATGAATAAAGAAAATGTTGTATATATACAACGGAATATCATTCACCCATAAAGAAGGGATTCTTGCCATTTGTAACAACATGGACAGGACACTATGCCAACCCAGAGAAAGACAAATACTGTATGATCTCAATCTTATGTGGAAACTTAAAAAAAACAAAAACGGAGTTCCTGTTGTGGCTCAGTGGTTAACGAATCTGACTAGGAACCATGAGGTTGCAGGTTCGATCCCTGGCCTTGCTCAGTGGGTTAAGGATCTGGTGTTGCCGTGAGCTGTGGTGTAGGTCACAGACGTGCCTCGGATCTGGTGTTGCTGTGGCTCTGGTGTAAGCCGGCGGCTACACCTCCGATTAGACCCCTACCCTGGGAACCTCCATATGCCGCAGGAGTGGCCCTAGAAAAGGCAAAAAGACAAAAAACAAAAACAAAAAAAACTATTCCAGATACAGGGAACAGGCTGGTAGTTGCCATAGGCAGGGGATAGGAGTGGGTAAAATGGGCAAAGAGGGCCTAGAGGTCCAAACTGCCAGTTATAAAATAAATATCTCGTCGGGATGTCAGGTACATAGCAATTCTAGCTGTTAACGCTGGGTTGATATTTGAGAGTTGCTAGGAGGGTAGGTTCTCTCACAAGAGAAAATGTTTATAAGTGCATGGTGACAGCTGGTAATGACATTGAGATCATTTTTCAGTGTATACAAATACAGAATCATGTTATACCCCGAAACTAATGTTATATGTCAAACCTCAATTTAAAGAGAGTTCCACAATTTTAAAAACCATTGTATTTATTTCTATTGATTGATTGTCTTTTTAGGGTTGTACCCGTGGCATATGGAGGTTCCCAGGCTAGGGGGTGAATGGGAGCTGCAGCTGCTAGTCTACACCACAGCCACAGTCACACTGGATCTGAGCTGCATCTGCAACCTACACCGCAGCTCACAGCAACTCCAGATCCTTAACCCACTGGGCGAGGCCAGGAATGGAACCTACATCCTCATGAATACTAGTCGGGTTCATTGCTGAGCCACAACGGGAATTCCCTTAAGCCATTATAAACTTATACTGTATGTAGTTTTTTTTTTTTTTTTCCCTGGAACACAGTTTAAGTCATGCTATATATCTAAATCCATGTACAAGTGTCAGACTTCCTCTGTGTGTTCACAGGGTCGCTTCTTGCATGTGACGATGTGCTATTTAATCCTGAGAGCACATGCGATGCAATGTTGAGGAAGCTCTTTGCACTTGCACAGGTGAAAAATGGCATGATCAGAACCTGAACCCAGTGCTTCCAAGTTTGTGCACGTTTCTACTCTGTTACTTGGAGGGAAAGAGTGTGTGAAAAATTCAAGTATCCTTGAATATATCATGAAAACAATCGTGTGCATGAATAAAAGTGTATGGTCTGGTTACCACGTAGAGGGCAAATCTGAGAACCACACAGGCTGGTGGTGGAAACTTCCCACCATTCCCCATACATTCTAGTGGGTTTGGGTCCCTAACAAAGGAGGTGCTGTCTTCCCGCCACTTGGCGAGCACTGGCACTGTGTGTGGTGTGCTGGGGAGACATCACCATTGCTCACAGGCACCTTTCCTTCTCAGTGGCTGAGGTTCCTGGGCTCACGAATCCAACTAGTATCCATGAGGATGTGGGTCTGATCCCTAGCCTCGCTCAGTGTGTTAAGGATCCCGTGTGGCTGTGGCCGTGGTGTAGGCCAGCAGCTGTAGCTCTGATTAA
This sequence comes from Phacochoerus africanus, assembly GCF_016906955.1. Lineage (NCBI taxonomy): Eukaryota > Metazoa > Chordata > Mammalia > Artiodactyla > Suidae > Phacochoerus > Phacochoerus africanus. The sequence continues at coordinate 51,635,933 of NC_062548.1, read as the reverse complement.
ACCCCTAGCCTGGGAACCTCCATACGCCATGTGTGCAGCCCTGAAAAGAAAAACATAAAAAATAACATTTACATCAGCTCTATTTTTAGCTATAAACAGCTCTAGCCTACAAAACATGTACAGGATGTATATGCTTAAGAACCACAGAACACCACACACAGCGCCTGTGTGTGTCTTAAAGACCTGAAGAACTAACTGGTTCCCACCAGTGGACTGGGAGACATGGTAGGAATGGCAGGTTAAACATGTTAAACAACCAAGTTCCCAGGAAAACCTTTTATACAGAAAATTGATTATAGAATGTATGTAGAAAGGCAAAGGAACTGGGATATGAGAATTGTGACAAAGAAGCTCAGTTTTAAGACTGGTGTAGAACTTCAGTAATCAACAAAACAGTGAGGTGTCTGTAAAGAGACAGATGCATTAATCACTGAAATAAGATGGAAAGTCCAGATACAGATGCTCGAATGGTCATCTGATTTCTGTAAAAGTGAAGTAGCAATTTAATGAAGAAAGTATAGTCTAGGGCAATTGGGCATCTAAATGCAAAAACAAAAGCTCAATATAAACCTTCTGCCTAGGGGAGTACCAACTGTGGCTATGGTGTAGGCCAGCGTCTACAGCTCTGACTAGATCCCTAGCCTAGGAACCTCCATATGCCAAGGGTTTGGCCCTAAAAAAAAAAAAAAAAAAAAAAAGATTCATAAAAGGTCTGGTAGGTTGCACCTCATCAGAATCACAAAACATCTGGAGTTCCCGTCGTGGCGCTGTGGTTAACAAATCCGATTAGGAACCATGAGGTTGCGGGTTCGGTCCCTGCCCTTGCTCAGTGGGTTAAGGATCCGGTGTTGCCGTGAGCTGTGGTGTAGGTTGCAGACGCGGCTCGGATCCCGAGTTGCTGTGTCTCTGGCATAGGCCGGAGGCTACAGCTCGGATTGGACCCCTAGCCTGGGAACCTCCATATGCTGTAGGAGCGGCCCAAAGAAATAGCAAAAAAAAGACAAAAAAAAATCTGCTCTGTGGAAGATGATGGGTAGAGAATGAAACAATGCACTGCAGACCGGGAGAAAACGTTTTCCAATACATGAAGGCCTGGAGTTCTTGACGTGGCACAGTGGTAAGGAATCCAACTAGTATCCATGAGAAGGAGGGTTTGACCTCTGGCTTTGCTCAGTGCTTAAGGATCCAGCGTTGCTCTGAGCTGTGTAGCTTGCAGATTTGGCTCAGATTCCAAGTTTTTGTGGCTGTGGTTAGGCCGGCAGCTATAGCTCTGATTTGACACCTAGCTTGAGAACTTCCATATGCCTCAGGTGTGGCCCTAAAAAACAACAACAACAACAAAAAATACATGAAGTCCTCTCAAAACTCCACAGTGAGACTTCTGTCAGCGAAAACGGAGTTAACAACCAAGGTAAGAAGAAAAAGGGGATTTTATTTGAGCGAAATTTAGGATTATAACCTGGGAAGCAAGTTCCCAGAAAGCTGAGAACCCTCCACTTGTTAAAAGTCAAAGGTACAGTCATGTATGTTTGCAAGACAAAGGATGGTACATCCAAGCGACACATTGATATTTTACATGAAGTTCACCAAACATAAATAGCCCTGCTGAGCACGTACAAAGGGCAGCGGGTCCCCATGACTTCCTACAGAGCTAGAAAAGAACACTAATAATAATTATTATTATTATTTGCATTGTCCAGGTCAAATCAAAGTTCCCCAGACAGGAAATGAACCTGTGCCACAGCATCGACAGTGACAACTCTGGATCTTTAACCCTCTGCACCACAAAAGAACTCCAAGAAAGCTATTCTTTTAAGAAGTTAACATTGCCAGCTCAGGAAAAACAGGGAAAAATGATTTTTACCTTCAAGTGGGTACTCCCACTTTTTTTTTTTTTTTTCCCTTGCAGCATGTGGAAGTTCCCAGGGCAGGGATGGAACCCAAACCACAGCAGTGACAATGCTGGATTCTGGACCCATTGAGCCACCAGAGAACTCCTGAAAGCAGAAGTTTCGTTTTGTCTTTTTAGGGCCACCCCCATTGCATAACAGGCTCCCAGGCTAGGGGTCAAATCGGAGCTGTAGCCACCAGCCTATACCACAGCTCACGGCAACTCGGGATACTTAACCCACTGAGCGAGGCCAGGGATCAAACCCTCATCCTCATGGATACTAGTCATTTTTGGCTCCACTGAGCCATGATGGAAACTCCTGAAAGCAGAAGTTTTTAAATGAAAATTATGTCCAAGAAGAAACCATAATGTTGGTGGCAACAAGCAGTCATGTTGGTTCCTCCTGTTTTCTGAGGTTCTCTATGAACATTTTAATCTTATCATGTCTTCCAAGTTCAGTCATGAGAATTTTCTTAGGGCTACCTACAAAGCAGTCTTTTAGGTTTACTAGAGAATGATACAAATTTAGAAGCTGAGAAAATGATGGGATGAACTGACAGTATTATCAATGATTCTGAAGAAAAAAATGAATCATATGATACATGAAAGAGAATGTGTCTGCCACAGATGACAATCTGCCACAAGGACAGAGGGGCTTGAGTGGAAAAAAAAAATGAGTTTGATCAGCTTCAGTGCTGGATGCCCGTCAGTTAGTTAATTCAGAAGTTGAGGGCTCAGATTAATCAGGTAAAACTGGCTAATAAAAAAAAAGTCGTAAGCCAGATATTTCTATGGTTTCAACTCTCATTTGAATTAAATTTGCAAGGCATCAACATGAGTGATTGAGCCATTAGAGTGGCATCTGACAACTTGCAAAGAACATTAGTTAGCTGTGTGATTCAGAGGAATTGTTTGTGAGAATAAGTTTGGATGGAACTGGTCCATGCTGAGAAAAGAAGGGACATCTTCCTGGAGAAGAATGTTCATTTTTAAAGCCCAGCAGAAGAGACTCATCCCCCCATTTGGCAAAAACCAAGGTTTCAAAGCATAATAAAGGTACTTAAGGAAAGCCTTTTTTTTTTTTTTTTTTCTCTTTTTAGGCAACACCCATGGCATGTGGAGGTGCCCAGGCTAGGGGTTGAATTGGAGCTGCAGCTGCTGGACCACATCACAGCCACACAACGCAGGATCCTTAACCCACTGAGCAAGGCCAGGGATCGAACTCGCAACCTCATGGTTCCTAGTCACATTCGTTTCCCCTGTGCCATGACAGAAACTCCAAGGAAAGCCTTTTGAGAACGTCAAGGTTTTCTCTTCAGCCTACTTCTTTTCTGTATCTTCAACTACAGCAGATTAAAAGTAGTCATTTTACTAGGTGTGCTTGGGAAAATTGCTTGACCATTCACTCCCTTTGTTTCTTTATAGGTCAACTTATGCACAATAATAAGAGTAACTTCACGAAATTGCTGGGAGAATCAAATGAAATTCACTTGCAAGTAAGCTTTGGCTATTATCACCAACACTGTCCACAAGGCTTATGACAGCCAAGTCGCCAAAGAACCCAGTCCTATGACTTCACCTGCAGGCTGGGCATCTCCACTTGAGTACACAAATGGAAACTCAGGTGAAATAAATCAACACCTAAAGTGAGATATTCCATCCAGGACCAGTTTTCTTTACACTGTACTTCCGTTAATTGTGCCAATCCCGGTAGCAACCTCACAATTGATCCTGAACCCAGTTCCCTCTGCTTACAGCTCAACAGGCCAGTACATTGGGATACTGAGGCCAGGAATAATGACTTTAATTGGAAAGCTGGCAGACTAGTGTCTCAAAAAAACCATCTTGCCTCCCTCTGAATTCAGGTTCCTTTTGTACAGAGAAAGGGGAGGGGGAGAGGCCAGTGGTCACTCACCAATGGTCCCTTGCTTGGGGGAAAGGCCCACTGCAATGCTGACCTGAGGCTGAGCAGGACCACTAAAGTTCACCCACTAACAGTGGCTTGTTTACAGAATCATTCCTGCCTTAGTACTCTTATTCATATCCAAAATGACTGAAATGAAATAGGACGGGCTGATTTTCCCTCTTTACAGAGGTAGTAATTGGTCCTTGCCAAGTTTGGAAAATGGGAGTTCCCATTGTGGCCCAGCAGTAACAAATCTGGCTAGTATCCATGAGGGCTCCGGTTAGATCCCTGGCCCTGCTCAGTGGGTGTTGCCTGAGCTGTGGTGTAGGCTGGCAGCTGGAGCTCGGATTTGACCCGTGGCCTGGGAAGTTCCATACGCCGCAGGTGAGGCCCATAAAAAGCCAAAAAAAAAAGAAGGAAGTTTGGAAAATGGAAAAATAAAGGATAGATTCTAAGTGGCCAGGCGAATTTTAAGTGTTGGATAAAACCATAAAGTCTATAAGCAAAAAATAAAAATAAACCATAACTATAAATTCTAAACTCCCTGTATACACCGATGTGATCTGCTGAAATCTGAAACCTACTGAAAACACCTTATTTTTGCTTTGTAAGGCTGCACCCAAGGAATATTGAAATTCCCAGGATAAGTGCTGAATCAGAGCTGTAGCTGCCCGCCTACACCATGGCCACAGCAACGCGGGATCCTTGTACCATTGAGCTAGGGCAGGGATCGAACCGGAGCCCTCATGAATATTGGTCAGGCTCTTTTCTATGGAACCACAACAGGAACTCCGGAAGACGCTTTCTAAACGCCTACGACTGGCGCCGAGGTGTGACTGTTAGGACCGTCCGTGGGTTGGGCCAGTCCCCGTCGCCTCGTTGTCACTACGTCACCTGCGCATTCCCGCGCACCTCGCTAGCGTAGTCACCACCGAAGGCCGGCGCCCGAGGGCCTGCGCGGCGCACAGTGCTGACGCAACACGCACGTACGCACGCATGCACGCACGCGTGTCTACCCCTCGCCGGCTACGGAGCTGCGTCACGGACCTTCGGGCGCCGAGCTCCTGAGACGGCGGCAGCTGCGGCCTCGGCGCTGGCGTCCGTCGCGCGGACCCCGCTCGGCGGCGCGATGCGGCGTAGCAAGGCGGACGTGGAGCGGTACATCGCCTCAGTGCAGGGCTCCGCTCCGTCGCCCCGAGAGGTGAGCGGGATGGGCGCGCGGCCTCCGGGCGGGCCGCGGCGCCATGGCTCCCACTGAGGCGCGGCCGGCGCGCGGGGGGCGGGGAGGCGGCGGGCGGGCGTTGGCGCAGCGCTCCCTTCTGCTTTTCCTTCTCCTTCTCTTCCTCTTCGTCCTCTACAGCGCCCGGCCGGCCCCACTGTGCCCACTGCCCGGGCTCCCCGCCGAGGCGCTGCCGCTTCTGCGCGGCCGCCTCGCCATCCCTCACACTCTGCATTGGAAGCTGCTTTTGCCGACTTTCGTTTTCCCGCTGGGTCGCGGGGGTTCTGAGTTCCTTCCCGGGCCTTATTCCTGGGGTAGACGTAGATGTCTCTTAGGGTACTTCCCCTTGCTCCCACGTAGGGAGCTGGCCACATCGTGGATCCGACCGGACGTGGTGCCTAGAGGGGACGGGGACGGCGGGTAGGGGGTGGGCGCAGGATCCCGAGTCACTTCCCCGGGGTGGAGTCATAGCTATGCTGGGCACAGGCTGTGGGATTTGAAGCAAGTTCTGTTTATTTCGTTAATAGGGCGGAATCAGGCTACTGATAGGAGTTTTTAGTATGTTCCGTGTTAAACATTAACGGAAGTGTTTAGCGCATGGTAAGTGCTCACAGTAGATATGGGTGTTAAAAGTACAGTCATTTAAGGTGTTCCGGGCAGGGGAACTTCCATATGCTGCGGGCCTGGCTCTTAAAAATAAATAATTAAATACATAAAAATGGAAAAGGTGTTTTTTTTGTTTTTTTTTTAGTGCCATCTTGACAGTTGTGTATTGCTGTTGTCATAAACTTCTTCTGTCTTTCAAATTATGAATTCGTGGGAGGTCCCTGGTAGCCTAGTGGTTAAGGATCTGGTGTCACTGCTGTGGTTCAGGGTCACTCTCTAGCCCAGGAACTCGCGCATGCCGCGAGGATCAACGCAGGATCCAAGCCGCATCTGCAACCCACACCGCAGCTCACTATACCGCAGCTCATTTAAAAAAAAATTATGAATTTGTGGGTTAGGGAAGAAAGGCTCTGTATATTCAATTCTGGTGTATTCCTCTTTTTGCTTTTTATTTATTTAGTCTTTTTAGGGCCACATCTGCGGCATATGGAGGTTCCCAAGCTAGGGTCCAATCGGAGCTGTTCCTGCCAGCCTAGCTAGAGCCACAGCAACGCCAAATCCCACCACGTCTGCGACCTACACCACAGCTCACGGCAACTCCAGATCCTCAACCCATTGAGTAAGGCCAGGGATCAAACCCTCAACCTCATGGTTCTTTGCTTTTTAAAATCGTTTCTTACTAACTACAGTTCTATCCTTCTTGACCTGTTTTTCTCGGGTGTTTAGGATTCCTGAATGAAGGTTAAGACTGTCTGTAGTTCGGGTACATACTATTAAGGCTGTACAGTAAATACTGTCATAATAACATTATGTGGAATTATTTCTCAGGTGTATGTCACTGTTTTGACATAAAATTAGAATATACATATATTTTTTGTTTTGTTTCATTTTTAGGGCCACACCTGTGGCACATGGAAGTTCCCAGGCTAGGGGTTGAATCAGAGCTGCAGCTGCTGGGCTACACCACAGCCAAGCAGGATCCAAGCCGCATCTTCGACCTACACCGCAGCTCACTACCCTGCAGCTCACAGCAATGCCGGATCCTTAACCCACTGAGCAGGGCCAGAGTTCAAACCTACATCCTCATGGATACTAGTTGGATTTGTTATCACTGAGCCACGTGGGAACTCCTAAAATTAAAGTATATTTTCATCAGCTTTATTGAGGAGTAATTTACATGCCATACAATTCATCATTCAAAATGTACAGTTTAGGAGTTCCCATCATGGTGCATCGGAAACGAATCTGGCTAGGAACCACGAGGTTGAGGGTTTGATCCTTGGCCTCTCTCAGTGGGTTAAGGATCTGGTGTTGCTGGGAGCTGTGGTGTAGGTTGCAGACATGGCTTGGATCTGGTGTTGCTATGGCTCTGTTGTAGGCCAGAGGCTACAGCTCTGATTCAACCCCTAGTCTGGGAATCTCTGTATGCCTCAGGTGCGGCCCTAAAAAGACAAAAAAAAAAAAAGTACAGTGTAATGAGTTTTGGTACATTATATTGTTGATGTTTTAAATTGTGGTAAACCAGGTGTAACAAAATTTGCCCATTTTAACTACTTTTACGTGTGTTATTCGGTAGTGTTAATTGCACAGTTAATGTGCCACTTTCACTACTATTTCCAAAATTTTTCATCACCACAAACAGAAACTTTGTAACTCTTGAGTGATAGCTCCCTAGGTTCCTCTTCTCCCTAACTAACCCCCGGTTACATTTAATTTACTTCTGTATGAATTTGCCTATTTTATTTTATTTTGTTTTGTGTTTTTGCTTTTTAGGGCTGCACCCACGGCAAATGGAGGTTCCCAGGCTAGGGGTCAAATCAAAGGTACAACTGCCAGCTTACGCCAGAGCACAGCAGTGCCAGAAGCGAGCCGCGTCTGCAACCTGCACCACAGCTCATAGCAATGCTGGATCCTTAACCCACTGATCAAGGCCATGGATCAAAGCCATGTCTTCATGGATACTAGTTGGGTTTGTTAACCACTGAGCTACGACAGGAACTCTCCATCACCATCTATTGAAGAGACTCTTCTTTTTCCATTGAGTGGACTTGGCACGTTTGTCAGAAATCAGTTGGCAGTAGCTTTATGGGTTTATTTTTGAGCTCTCAATTTTGTTTCATTAGTTTGTTATGTCCATTCTTATGTCGTTACCACGTTGTGTAATGTGGTAGTGCTGTAGTGTTGTAGTTAAGTTTGAAATTGGGAAGTGGTGAGTCTTCCAACTTTGTTCTGTTTGGGGCCCCTGCAGTTCCATATGAATATAAGGATTGCTGTTCCCATTTCTGTAGAAAGGGTTATTTTTCATCGGCACTGCATTGACTCTAGATTGCTTTCAGTAGGTGACAATGTTAGGTCATCCATTCATGAATACGTCTTTTCCTTTACTTAGGTCTTTTATTTTTTTCAACAGTGTTTTAATTTTTCATTATATGGGTTTTTCACCCCCCTGGTTAAATTTATTCCCAGGTACTTTATTCTTTTACGTGCTCTTGTAAATGGGGCTGCTTTCTTAATTACCTCTTTTGCTTGTTCAGCACAGGTGACTTTTGTCTGTTGATCTAGTCCCCTGCAGTGTTGCTGTTTTGGTTTTTTAGCTCTAGGTTTTTTTTTGCATGTGTGGATTCTTTGTGATTTTCTCTATATAGGATTGTATCATCATATTAATAGAGACAGTTTCATTTTTTTCCTTTCAATTCAAGTTTGGATGTTTTTTATTTCTTTTTCCTGTATAAGTATTCTAACTAGAGCTCCCAATACAATATTAACTAGAAGAGGTGAAAGCCAGACTTCCCACTATGACACAGTGGGTTGGGAATCTGACTGCAGCAGCCCTGGTCTCTGCAGAGGTGTGGGTTAGATCCCCAGGCAGGTGCAGTGGGTTTAAAAGGAGCTAGCATTGTCGAATCTGTGCCTTGCATTCAGTCCTTGGCCCAAGAACTTCCCTATGCCATGGGTGCAGCCATTAAAAAAAAAAAGTGGCGAAAGGCATTCCTAATCTTGGGGAAAGCCTTTAATCTTTTATCACTTCGTATGATGTTAGCTGTGGGCTTTTCACTAATGGCTTTTATAATGTTGTGGATATTCTTTGCTTTTTGAGAGAATCCTTGTATCCATAGTTTTCTGAGAATTTTTAATCACGGATGGGTATTGGGTTTTGTCACATGCTTTTTTTGGTGGCATTTGAGATGATCGTGTGGTTTATTTCCTTTGCTCTTTTAATGTGATGTATTAATTTATTCATTTTCTTGTATTGAGCCCCTTCTTGCATTTCTGGGATAAATCCCATTCGGTTATAGTGTGTAATACTTTTAACATCCTCTTAGATTCATTTTGCTGAAGTATGGTTGAGAATTAGAGTTAAGAATTCTTTTTTTGGAGTTCCCATCGTGGCACAGTGGAAACGAATCCGACTAGGAACCGTGAGGTTGCGGGTTTGGTCCCTGGCCTTGCTCAGTGGGTTAAGGATGTGGCGTTGCTGTGAGCTGTGGGTCGCAGATGTGGCTCGGATCCCACACTGCTGTGGCTGTGGTGTGGGCAGATGGCTGTAGCTTTGATTGGATCCCTGGCCTGGAAACCTCCATGTGCTGCAGGTGTGGCCCTAAAAAGCAAAAAAAATAAAAATAAAAAAATTATTCTTTTATTAAAAATTTTTTTTTTTCTTTTTAGGGCCACACCCATGGCATATGGAGGTTCCCAGGCCTAGGGATCTAATTGGAGCTACAGCTGCTGGCTTACAATGCAGCCATAGCAACTCAAGATCCAAGTCTCGTCTTCGACCTATACGGCAGTTCACATCAAAGCCAGGTCCTTAACCCACTGTGTGAAGCCAGGGACCCAACCCACAATCTCATGGTTCTTAGTCGGATTTGTTTCTGCTGCACCACGACAGAAACTCCAAGAATTCTTTTTTAAATTAGACTTTTTTCCTTTCTTTCTTTCTGTCTGTCTGTCTGTCTTTTTTTTTTTTTTTTTTGCTTTTCAGGGCTGCCTCTGTTGTATATGGAGGTTCCCAGGCTAGGGGTTGAAACAGAGCTGCAGCTGCTGGCCTACACCACAGCCACAACCACTCAGGATCTGAGCTTCATCCTCCACCTACACCACAGCCAACAGCAATGCTGGATCCTTAACCCACCAAATAGAGGCCAGGGATCAAACCCACAACCTCATGGTTACTAGTCAAATTTGTAACTTGCCAAACAACAGTGGGAACTCCCTAATTAGACTAATTTTTTAGAATGGTAGTTTCACAGAGTTCCTGTTGGGGCTCAGTGGTTAACTAATCTGAATAGTATCCATGAGGATGCAGGTTTGATCCCTGGCCTTGTTCAGCGGGTTAAGGATCCTGTGTTGCTGTGGCTGTGGTATAGGCCAGCAGCCACACCTCTGATTCGACCCCTAGCCTGGGAACCTCCATATGCTGAGGGTACAGCTTTAAAAAGACAAAAGACAAAAAAAAAAAAAGAACAGTAGTTTCACAGCAGAAAGGTAGATTTCTTCATACTCCCTGCTGCACAAGTGCATGGCCTCCGCCATTATCAACATTTCCCCCAGAGTAGGATACTTGTTGAACCTACAATTACTATGTTTTTGTCACCCAGAGTCCACAGTTTACCTTAGGGTTCCCTCTTCATGTTGAACATTCTGTGGGTTTAAGGATGTATATCCATCATTACTGCGTCATACAGAATAGTTTCACTGCCCTCAAAATCTGTGCTTGGCCTCCTCATCCCTTCTTTCTCCCAGCTACTGGCAACCACTGATTTTTTTATTATCTGCATAGTTTTGCCCTTTCCAAAATGTCATTTAGTCGAATCATACAGAATGTAGTCTTTTTAAAATGACTTCTTTTACTTAGTAGTAAAGATTTAAGTCTTCTCCATGTTTCTTTTTATTGGTTCCATTGCCACCTGAAATGCCACTGTGCTGCTGTGTTGTCTTGCCTAGATGGGAATCTTAGAAGGATTCAGTCAGAACCTCACTGATGTCAGCCGTGACTCAGTTGCTTCTCAGGAAAGCTTATGCCCCCATTGTCTGAGCTGTGGTTATTCCTCTTGCACTGAGTAGGATTATTAAGGAAACAACCCATCATTATTAGAGTGAAACCATCCTGTCCCAAGAAGGTCTAAATCCTGCTCACACTGGGTGCAGATCTCAACACAGCTCTGTTAGTGAGTGAACCATTCAGTAGTAGGTGAATTCTCTTTACAAGGATGGCAAGAAGTGACATGAAGGGCCAAATGAGGTCTCTGAATGTTTGGCTGCCTAAAGTAGATTTATGATACCTCTTGCTTAAACTTAAAAAGGTCAAGGAGTTCCCACTGTGACGCAGTGGGTTATGCATCTGACTGCAGCGGCTTGGGTTTGATCCCAGCCTGGTGTGCATTAAAAGGATGCAGTATTGCCACAGCTGTAACTATGGCTCAGATTCAGTCTCTGACCCAGGAACTTCCATATGCCATGGGTGCAGCCATACAGTTCCAAAGAAAAAAGGAGTTCCCGTCATGGCTCGGTGGAAACAAATCTGACTAGGATTCAAGAGGACACAGGTTTGATCCCTGGCCTGACTCAGTGGGTTGAGATTCTGGCCTTGCTGTGAGCTGTGGTGTTGGTCATATGTGGCTTGGATCCCTAGTTGCCGTGGCTGTGGTGTAGGCCGGCAACTACGGCTCCGATTCAGCCCCTAGCCTGGGAACCTCCATATGTCACCGGTGTGGCCCTAAAAAGACAGAAAAAAAAGAAAAGAAAAAAAAAAACAACTGAAAAGGTCGAAAGGATTGGAAGAATCCACTTTCAGAGTCTTTAATCCTGGTGAAGATCTAGATAAAGTGAAATTTTTCCTTTTGCTTCACTGGAATTTTCTCTCTCCTTAGCTTTTGTCAGGTGTACTTGGCCCAACTCTGCTGCCCCCAAGGTGTAGAGGGAGGTGAGAGGCACTGTGGACCTTCTGTTTACTCTGCTTTTCATAGCTCTTCATGCACCAGACATAAGTAGAGTCACCCTTAACAGGGTCCTCCTTGTCAGCTGATTCTCTCACACTCATTGTCCTCTAGCCTTTGTTTGATTAAGATAGTTGGAATCTTGGTCCTTCATTCGTATGTGACTAATTCGATGATGAGGCATTTGGCTACCTTAAGAGAATTGTAGTCACTGTTATTTATTTACCTTCATTGAATTTCTTCACTCTGACGTTGAAAGGACTGGACAGAAATTACATCACATCAGTACCAGTTGCTTCTGTTTAAATTGAACATACTCCTTGGGGCCGGTGTAGTTTGAGAGATGCACTCTTTTTTTAGTCACTGGCCAGACCAAAGTATGCAAAGGGTGGATGAAGTAGGGGGGTGGGGGGACCTGGGCAGGTACCACTCATGCTGATCTTTGGAGAAATAGTGGGTGCTTTCAAAGTGTAATAATGAGAGCCATACAAGGATTTAAAATTTTAAACAAAGGCACAGTGTGGTTTGTCTTATGTTTTTTTTTTTTTTCTCCTGTGGGGTTTTTTTTTTTTTTTTTTTGTCTTTTTGGGGCCGCATATGGAGGTTCCCAGGCTAGGGGTCTAATTGGAGCTATAGCTGCTGGCCTATACCACAGCCACAGCAACGCCGGATCCTTAACCCACTGAGTGAGGCTAGGGATCGAACCTGCAGCCTCATAGTTCCTAGTTGGATTCGTTTCCACTGCGCCACGATGGGAGCTCCTGTCTTATGGTTTAATATAATACCTCTTTGGTAAATGAATGATTTTTGGGGTGGGATTGGAGGAATTAGTTTTTTCAGTAGTCCCAGAGAGAGAGAGCATAGCAGGCTTGGGCTTTGGTAATATCAGTAGAGATGTAGAAAAATGGATGGATTGGAGGTCTTTGGCCTAGTGGTTAAAGGATCTGGCATTGTCACTTCTGTGGTGTGAGTTTGATCCCTGGCCTGGGAACTTCTGAATCTGCAGCCAAAAAAGAAAGGGTGGCTTGAGTTAATTTAGAAGGTAGAATCCGACAGGTGTTGATGATATTTTGCATGTAAGTTTAGAGCTTAGGAGAGATGAGAGCCAGAGATACATATTTGAGAGTCACCATACCATCAGTTGTTTTCACTTCTGTGGCTCGGGTTCGATCCCTGGCATGAGAACTACATGCTGTGGGTGCGGAAAAACAAAATCCCCATATCCTCAGTAGTCTAGGTGAGACGAATTGTCTGTCCTAGATGAGTATAGCTGAGAGAAGAAGATTGGGATTGGCTCCTGGGACGTGGGCATGAGGAGGAAGACGTCCTGTGAAGGAGTTGGGAAAGGAATGGGTAGAAGTCATACTGAAGAGAGTCTATTGCTTTTGAAGTCATGAGAAGAGTATTTCAGGAAGATGGGTATGATTTAAGAGTATTTGCTGAAGATTTCATAAGGACAAATTGAAATGCTGTAGTAAACAGTGGAGATTATGAAATTATTGTAGTCATCTGCCGCCTTGTCTGCCCTCGATAGCCACTTCTTCACTTTAATCAGGTTTCTGGTCAGGTATCCCCCTCCCCATTTTTTTTTTTTTTTTTTAAGGCTGCACCCTTGGCATATGAAGTTCCCAGGCCAGGGATTGAATTTAAGCTGCAACTGCAACTTGTACCATAGCTGAGGCACCGCCAGTCCTTTAACCCACTGTGCCACAGTGGGAACTCCTCAAATATCCTTTTAAGGAGACCTTTCCTGACAACCCCTTTTCTCTTCCATTTTATAAAATGTATAATGCCATTGTTTGTGCCCCTTCACCATTACCAACTAAGAAAGAAGGAACTCTGCCAGCTAGCTAGCACAGTGCTTTGTGAGATGAATACTGATTTTTAGCTTTGTTAAAATGAGGTGTGCTGTAAATGATTGATGAAATACTGTAAAATAGCATCTCTGTGCCTTCATGTAGATTACTGTTTGCTTGTCACCCTTCCTGAAATGCAGACTTAGTGCATGAAGACAGCAATTGTTCACTGCCACGTCCCCAGTGCCCAGAATGGTGCTTGGTGAATAGTGGGCACAATATCCACATTTTTTAGGAATAAAATCAATAAATGAGAACATCGGTTGCTTTGTACATTGATTTTTTTTCACTTAGTGTGTTGATTTTTGTTTTTCTGTGTCTTTATATGGTTTTCAAAAGTAAGTATTTGATGGCTCTGTACTTGTATCATGTGTGTATAGCATGCTCAGGTGAGTCCCAGTGTTCTGGACTTTGGATCTTGTAGAAATAAAAGAGCCAGGGTGTGGACTTGGATTATTACCAGAAGAATCCAGTTTTTATTTCTACCTCTTCAGTTCCTTAAATGTAAGATAATGACTGGCAGAGAGGTCGCTAAATGGACCAGGGAACCCCCAGTGCCTCATAGGTCTCCGTGAAGGCTCGCACGTGGTAGGAAGAATGAGGTCTCTGCTACCCTGGAAAAGTGGGTTTCTGTCTGTTTGCTTATTTGTAATGTGAGAGACTGGCATCACATGCTTTCTGAGATTTCTTGCTGATATAAATTCATAATTTCTGATGTTATCGTGCTGTTCTGGAATTTTTGTTTCATGAGAATTAAAAAACATGGACCCATGGCTTTTAGAACATATGTGCATTTCTACAGGTGATTTTTTTAACCTTGTAAGTGAACAAAAATAAAATATATTAATGTTAATCTTGCTAGGATAGATTTCAGTTCTTGTGAAAAATTATGCAAAATTCAAAATATGGAAAGTATAATAATTCTTAATTTTTTTTAGAAGTCAATGAAAGGATTCTATTTTGCGAAGCTGTATTATGAAGCTAAAGAATATGATCTTGCTAAAAAGTAAGTACCAAGCTGTAGACATGCCTTAATTTTCTAAAGACAGTGTGTTTACCTCATGTTCTTCTTTGAAATGGATAAAAAAACATTTTTAAGCAGTTCTTTCTAAGTATGTCCTGGAAGTAAGGGATTGATCACTCTATCTACCAGATTGATGGTAGGGGCTACTCTGGATTCCTTGAAGATTAAGCTTAGAATGGTATTTTCTACATGCCTGCTGCTTATATATACCCAGGACAAAAAATCATTTGGCATTAAACTTTCTCTAACGATTGCCCTGGGTTAAAGAGAACTGTGCGTATATCTTAATTTCTTCCTGGTTTAGATATCTGCTTTTATCAGCTGGAAAATAGTAATGAGAATACAAAATTTCTCCTGTGATAACATTGAGCCTAAAATATGCTATTTTTTATTTGTCACTTGAATTAAGGAGTGGAAGTCACATGCATTTCCTGTGTTTTAGCTGGGTACAGTCCTGTTAGATGTTACTTTCTTGTTTAAAGGGGGATTGGAGTTCCCGTCGTGGCGCAGTGGTTAACGAATCCGACTAGGAACCATGAGGTTGCGGGTTCAGTCCCTGCCCTTGCTCAGTGGGTTAAGGATCCGGCGTTGCTGTGAGCTGTGGTGTAGGTTGCAGACGCGGCTGGGATCCCGAGTTGCTGTGGCCCTGGCGTAGGTCGGTGGCTACAGCTCCAATTCGACCCCTAGCCTGGGAACCTCCATATGCCGCGGGAGTGGCCCAAAGAAATAGCAAAAAGACAAAAAAAGGGGGGGAGGGATTATATCCTTTAAGTTGTTAACTGGAAATTGTCACTCTTTTAGTTAGTATTTTGCTTTATGATAAATGCATTTACATGCATTGAAATTTTGCTATAATTACTTGTTTGTTTCGTCTTTCTTAGGGCTGCATCTGCAGCATATGGAAGTTCCCAGTCTAGGGGTCTAATCAGAGTTGTAGCTGCTGGCCTACACCACAGCCACAGCAATGCCGGATCCTTAACCCACTGCACCATTCGAGGCCAGGGATCAAACCCATATCCTCCTGGATACTAGTGGAGTTCTTAGTCTGCTGAGCCAAACGGGAACTCCTGTAATCACTTTTTAATTTCTATGCAAATCAGAAAAAAATTATGTGTTCATTTCTCATGAGTGGGTGGGGATGGGAAAAACTGTTGGTAAATACAGCGTTTAGTGGTGAACAGAGTTTGTTGTATAGGTGCTTGTGTTTAAGTATTATCTTTTTCTTTCTGTTTCTTTCTTCAGGATATTTATGAGTTACCTGCATGTTTATTTTAAGTAAATAGTTTGAGTCAACAATTAGAATAACAGTATAAGTTAGTTACTGGTTACTTTGGCTTAAGATATGCTCCCAGCATTTAAATACAGTTCTGAATGGGGTAATTTAAAGATTATTTGTTTTTATACTATTTTTAAACAGATATATATCTACATATATTAATGTGCAAGAAAGGGATCCCAAAGCTCACAGATTTCTTGGTCTTCTTTACGAAGCAGAGGAAAACATAGACAAAGCTGTCGAATGTTACAAGGTAAACTATATAAAACATAGCCTTTGCACAGCCAAATATGCATAATGCCCAGATTTACATAATAAGTAATTCAAATATGTTTTAGGATGTCTTGAAAATTAGCACTGGTAATCATAACTATTAAGTGAAACAGCTTGGAATAGATTTTAAATTATTTAGCCCAAAGTTTTAGGTTGTTAAGAGGTTATTGTGTCATTAGGAGGTTAGCACTTGTACAAGAAGTTTAAATACCTATAAATTTTAAGTCTACTGTGGTCAGAAATGCTATTCTTATGTGTGTATTTCCTTCCTTTTTTTTGCATTTACCTAATAAAAACAAAGTTTTTATTTAATTCAGCTTCAAAATTTTAACAACCTTGAAATAACATGTTGTCATTTAGAAAGAGAGTTATGAAAGTTCCCAGGCTAGGGGTCGAATGGGAGCTGCAGCTGCTGGTCTCTACCACAGCTGCAGCAACTTGGGATCTGAGCCACTTCTGTGACCTAGGCTGCAGCCCAGCAATGCTAGATCCTTAACCCACTGAGCAAGGCCAGGGATCAAACCTGCGACCTCATGGATACTGGTCTGGTTCTTAACCTGCTGAGCCACAATGGGAACTCTGTAGAAAGACAGTGAGGTTACCTGATACATTTTTATGTATGACTGTGTGGACCTTAGGAATCTTACTAATTTCTGATTTCTTTTTTGATAACAGCGTTCAGTGGAATTAAACCCAACGCAAAAAGATCTTGTGTTGAAGATTGCAGAATTGCTCTGTAAAAATGATGTTAGTGATGGAAGAGCAAAATACTGGGTTGAAAGAGCAGCTAAACTTTTTCCAGGAAGTCCTGCAATTTATAAACTAAAGGTAAAAAACTGAGCAAAACAAAGCATATAATAAAAGCAGTTGGGCAAAACTTAAGATACAGCTATTTCTAGTATTTGGAGTCTAAATGACTTTTCAGGAGCAAGTCTTAAACTCGTGTGTGTGGGGTTGGGCATGTGGGCAGTGGGTCAAAGTGGGTCAAAAGGGTACCCGCCCTTCTGTAAGATCAGTAAGTCCTTGGGGTGTCAGGTACAGCAGGGTACTGCAGTTAACAGTACTGTATTGTGCATTTTAGAGTTGCCAAGAGTGTAGATCTAAGAAGTTGTCATCATAGGAAGGAATAATTTGTAGCTCTGTGAGGTGATGGATGTTGCTTTACTGTGAAAGCCATTTCATGGGCTATGCATGCACCCCAGTGTGCCGGGGCCACGCCGTGTGCCTCAGGGATGGCGCCGCATTTATCCTGGGGTGATTCATATTGTAGGGATTTTACTGTTAACTCAATTTAAATTGAGCTGTCAGTGATACAAAATTGTGCTTCATTGGGTGAAAATTACCCATAGGGTGATGACAGTTTAGAGTTAAAAAGTTTTTAAAGAACTGTTGCCTGAAAATAGAAAGGACTGTATTTATGGAATAGTGAGGTTTTCAGGCCAAAGTTAAAGACAGTTTCTCAAGTATGTTAGAGGTACTTACAGGTTGTTGCTAACGTATTAACTGATTCTGATTGTTATTCTTTATTGAGTAAAATGGCTCTTGGGGGAGAAAAATCTTTCCAAGTGTATTAGGCAAACAGAATTTTCAGGGTGTATTTTTAACAGGACCCCCTTGCTCTGCCATTTATACATGTTTCTGACAGAGTTTTTAAAACTTTAATTTTGAAATTAGAGATTTTCTTAGGAAATTGC
The DNA here is from genome assembly GCF_016906955.1 of Phacochoerus africanus. Taxonomy (NCBI): domain Eukaryota; kingdom Metazoa; phylum Chordata; class Mammalia; order Artiodactyla; family Suidae; genus Phacochoerus; species Phacochoerus africanus. The sequence continues at coordinate 51,618,252 of NC_062548.1, read as the reverse complement.
AAAAATTGTACAGAGAGGTCCTGAATATACTTCATCCAGTTCTTTCAGTGGTTGGTTACATCTTAGTGTAGCTATAACAATATCAGAATCAAGATTTAGGCATTGGTGCATGTGTGTATATTTTCATCTTATTGTGTGTGTGGATTTCCATAATCAGCACCATAGTCACCATCAGAACCATCCATCAGCACAGGGTGGTGCTCTTTGTGCTGCCCTTTTGTGGTCATATTCACCCCTCCATCCCATCATCCTTAACTTCTGCTAACTGCTCATTTCTTCTGTCTTTATGATTTTGTAATTTAAAATGTTGCAGAAGTAGGAGTTCCTGTCGTGGCGCAGTGGTTAATGAATCCAACTAGGAACCATGAGGTTGCAGGTTCGGTCCCTGCCCTTGCTCAGTGGGTTAACGATCCAGCGTTGCCGTGAGCTGTGTGGTGTAGGTTGCAGACGCGGCTCGGATCCCGCGTTGCTGTGGCTCTGGCGTAGGCTGGCGGCTACAGCTCCGATTCAACCCCTAGCCTGGGAACCTCCATATGCCACGGGAGCGGCCCAAGAAATGGCAAAAAGACAAAAAAAAAAGCAAAAAAAAATATAAAATGTTGCAGAAGTAGAATCATGCAGCATGTGATCTTCTTAGGGTGAGTTTTTCATCCTGCACAATGTCCTTGACACCAGCCAGGTTGTGTGTGTCAGTAGTTGGTTCCTTTTATTGTTGAGTGGTATCTTGTCACATGGATGTGTCCTATGGTTTACCCATTTCCTTTTTTTTTTTTTTTGTCTTTTTAAGGCCATACCTGTGGCATGTGGAAGTTCCCAGGCTAGGGATCGAATCGAAGCTGTAGCTGCCAACCTACACCATAGCCATAGCAACCCGGGGATCTGAGCTGCATCTGCTACTCACACCATAGCTTAGGGCAACGCCAGATCCTTAACCCACTGAGCAAGCCAGGGATCAAACCTGAATCCTCTTGGATACTGCTTGGGTTCGTTACCGCTGAGCCATGACAGGAACTCCTATTTACTTTTGAGGGAAATTTTGGTTTCCAGATTTTGGCTATTATAGATCTATAAATTGATTGTGTACAGATTTTTTTTTTTTTTTTTTCCTTTTTAGGGCTGCACCCACAGCATATGGAGGTTCTTAGGCTGGGGGTCTAATCGGAGCTACAGCTGTGGCCTACACCACGGCCATAGCAGTGTCAGATCCCAGCCATGTCTGTGACCTACACCACAGCTCACAGCAACACCGGATCCTTAACCCACTGAGCGAGGCCAGCGGTTGAACCTGCAACCTCATGGGTACTAGTCAGATTAATTTCCACTGCGCCACAATGGGAACTCCCGGATTTATAAATCAAAAGTGTTTTACAAACTAGAAACTTCTTTTTTTCTCTCTGTGATAAGCACACTTGGGTTTTAAATATTAATCTAAAATGTTAGGTATCATTGTACAGATATATCTTATTACCTTTGTCTTATATCTCAAACATAGTTTTCTTGTTGGCCATGACAGTACAGTCCATTTGGTGACAGTGACATTAGGAACTATATATATAATGGGAGGGACTTATTTTTCTTGCAGTGTAAGAAAAGTTAAATGCTTCTGAGGCATCTTGATTTTCTTTAATGACTCTTTAAAGATGTTGTCTAAAACTAAATCTATGTCAGAGCCTCCCCACCCCCCATTTTTTGGAATAGAAATCCATGAGATTGATAACTATTTAGCAGAGTAATTCAGTATCTCCTAAAATTTGAGGCTTATTTATAGTAAATAGTTTTCTGGCCCTTTCTTTGCTTCTTCCTCTCTCTCATTGTCTCTCTCTCCCCCCCCCCCCTTCTTTCTTTCTTTTCCTTTTTGGGCCGCCCTGTGGCACATGGATTTCTTGGGCCAGGGATCAGATCTGAACCACACTTGTGATCTGCACCACACTTGTGATCTGCACTGCAGCTTCGGCAATACTGGATCCTTTAATCTACTCACTGTGCCAGGTGTGGTGTCGAACTTGTGTCCTGACAATACAGAGAGGCTGCTGGTCCTGTTACCACAGTGGGAACTCCTGTTTTTAAAACATATAATTGAAGTCTAGGGCTTTTGCAATTATAGCAGGCAAATGTAAATTTATGAAATGATTCAGAAGGAAAGAGGGCGCTAGTGGAGAGCACAGTCTGTGCTGGGTGGCGGGAGCAGGGAGGTGAGTGAGCGTAGAAGGTATGGTGGCGCTTATAGGTGGTAGCTTCCATTTCCCCTCGGGGGATGAGCTGTGATCCTAAGTTGAAAGTGAGAGTTGGAGGAAAGAGGAGGAGTATGAAGTGAACTCTTCAGGAATTGGAGAAAATGAGTGTGTCAGAGGTAAAAAAGGACTGTGTCTCCCTGGACCCCGTGGTAGCCGGTCAGTGGGAGACCTTTGTGGCTGTCCCCTCAGTTCCTCCAGCCGTGTGGAATCCTGCAAGACTCACTCATGCTTGACTGCATCCCCATCCACGTTGGCCAGGCTAGCGTCCAGATCAGCAGTGCCCGTTGGGAGTTCTCCTGCCTGGAACACAGCATCCAGCATGATAGCCAGATGCCAAGTGACAAGTCCATTGGAGGAGATGACTCCTTCAGCACCTTCTTGAGTGCTGGCAAACGTGCCCAGGGCAGTGTTAGTCAACCTGGAACCCTCAGTCATTGATGACGTTTGCACTGGCACCTACGCCAGCTCTTCCACCCTGAGCATCTCATCACAGGCAAGGAAGATGGTGCCAATAACCACGCCCCGGGTCACCACACCATTGGTACTGAGATCATTGACCGTGTCTTGGACCCAGTGTAGAAGCTGGCTGACCGGTGCACATGCCTCCAGGGCTTCTTGGTTTTCCACAGCTCTGGTGGGGGAACTGATTCTGGGTTCACCTTCCTGCTTATGGGACGTCTCTCTGTCGATTATGGCAAGAAGTCCAAGCTGGAGGTCTCCATTTACCCAGCCCCCCAGGTTTGCACTGCTGTAGTTGAGCCGTACAACTCCATCCTCTCCACCCACGCCACCCGGGAGCACTCTGATTGTGCCTTCATGGTAGGCCACGAGTCCATCTATGACATCTGTGGTAGAAAACACGATATTGAGCGCCCAACCTACACTCCTCTGAACCTCGTCATTAGTTGATTGTGTCCTCCATCACTGCTTCCCTGGGGTCTGGTGGAGCCCTGAACGTTGATCTGACAGAATGCCAGACCACCTTGATGCCCTGTCGCTGCATCCATTTCCCTCTTTCCACTTAGGCCCTGTCATCTCTGCTGAGAAAGCCTACCATGAACAGCTTTCTGTAGCAGAGATCACTAATGCTTGCTTAGAGCCAGCCAACCAGATGGTGAAATATGACCCTTACCATGGAAACACATGGCTTGCTGCTGGTCGTACTGTACCGATGTGGTTCCCAAAGACATCGATGCTGCCATCACCACCTTTAAGACCAAGCGTAGCATCCAGTTTGTGGACTGGTACCCTGCTGGCTTCAAAGTCGATATTAATTACCAGCCTCCCACTGTGGTCCCTGGTGGAGACCTGGCCTAAGTACAGTGGGCTCTGTGCATGCTGAAAATACCACAGCTGTCACTGAGGCCCAGGCTTGCCTGGACCCCAAGTTGGACCTGATGTGTGCCAGTCATGCCTTTTTTTCACTGTACATGGGTTAAGGCATGGAGGAAGGAGGTTTCCTCAGGTCCATGAGGACGTGGCTGTCCTTGAGAAGGATTATGAGGAGGTTGGAGTGGGTAGTGCTCTGGGAGAGGATGAGGGTGGAGAGTATTTACCTTTCTGCTGCGATCTTACACTCTTGGGACCGTCTTATTTGTGTTCTGTGGAGCTGCTCATTGTGGCCCTATATCGTCAATAAAAGTGGTATTTCTATTTCCTATGTAAAAAAAAAAAAGTAAAATAGGATTGTCTTTTCCTAGGCATTACTGGTTTGACATTTTGCAGTTAAGGGCCTGAGCCAGTCAGCCTGGTTGTGATTTCCCAAATTCCCAGCCGCCCTGCATTCGTTTGTCCAGCTGTGAGCATAAAGGCCCAGAGAAAGCCGATGGCAGGTCTTCCAGGGGAGGTAGAGGGTGTTAAGTGAGGAGTCTGTATGTGCGCAGTGATGGTGGCACTGCCACTGGGGCACTGTAGCTGGACAGGGAAGGACAGTGTGGGTTTTTGGAAAATTAAAACTTGGTGATGCCAGCATGTTGGAAGGAGCTCTTCATGTGGTAGAGGCGAATAGATTGGCAGCGAGAGTGCGTGAGCCCGCAGTGAGGTGGGAGAGTGAGGGGCATAGTGGTCTGGGTGTCTGATCAAAATACAGATTTTGCCAAATGAATGGCTGAGGCTAGGGTACAGAACAGCAGGGATGAGGGCCTTAAAGAGTGGAGCAGCTAGGCTGTCATCTTGTGCATCTTTGAGCTGCTGTGAACAGTGACAGCTGTTAGGGATGAAGAAAGCTGGTTCCATTCCAGTGCTAATAATGAGGAGTGGGAGGAGCAGCTGGATGGCAGTCCTCTAGAGAACGGTGGTGGGGAGGGAAGTGCTCTGGAGGCTGCAGACTACCCCCTGTGTGTGTAGACTAACAGAGAAGTGACGCTTCATTCAGTGAGGCCAGAAGGTGGGGACTGAGAAGGTAGCAGAGCAGTAGAGGCTCCAGAGGGGCAGGGACTGAACCAGACTCCGGGTTTCTGGCGGGCGGCGACCACCATGTGCGAGGATGTGGGGTGGCCATGCCAGCAGTCTCTGAGCTGAGCACAGGCAGCCACCACTGCCGTGTTATTCCTTATGTTTCTCTCCACATACATTTCTGGAGGTTTAGCTTCTGGGCTGGCAGTGACTCTGAAGGGGCTAAAGAGGTGTGTAGGGTGGTACTCCTGGGGGGAATTTACTAAAGCTCGACATAGTGGGATGGTACTTATAGGAGCCATGATGTGTTTAATTTTTTTCATTTTTAGCTGCCCCACAACATGTGAAGTTCCCAGGCCAGGGATCACGTTCAAGCCATGGTTGTAGCCTATCGGCAGCACTGAATCCTTTAACCCACTGTGTTGGGCTGGGGATCAAATCTGTGTCCCAGTGCTACAGAGATGCTGCTGATCCCACGGTGTTGAAGTGGGAATTCCCTTGATGCATTTAGAATTACACGGATGTTTCTCTAATGAACGGTTCTTTAAAAATAGGAACGGCTTTTAGATTGTAAAGGTGAAGATGGATGGAATAAACTGTTCGACTTGATTCAGTCAGAACTTTACTCAAGACCTGATGATGTCCATGTGAATATCAGATTGGTAGAGCTGTATCGCTCGGACAAGAGACTGAGGGATGCTGTGAGCCACTGCCACAAGGCAGAGAGAAACATGGCCTTGCGTTCAAGTTTAGAGTGGAATTCCTGTGTGGTACAGACCCTTAAGGTAGGTAAAAACTGTTGGGTCTCACACTTCGATTCAGACAGTTACCATGTAGCCCTTTGTACTTAAGCACTGCCCTCCAAGACTTAAATTTGTTTAATTTATGTCTAGCAGCTATGAATGGAGACTTTTACTAGCATGGTTCAGTTTATAATAGGTGGAGTGGAGAGATTACTATGACCAACATTTTGGGGGGATGTTTTTATAGGGTAATGTAAAAGCAACATGGAGTTACAGTATAGGAACAGACAGTGGAATTTGTAGGCATAAAACGTCATGTTTTGTAACGTGATAGTTTTGTAACTTAGAGTTCTTTTTCCAAACCAGGAATATCTGGAATCTTCAGAGTGTTTGGAGTCAGATGACAGTAACTGGCGAGCGACCAATAGGGACTTACTTGTGGCCTATGGTAACCTAATGTTCCTTACACTGTCCACAAGAGATGTTCAGGAGAGCAGGGAGTTACTGGAAAGGTAAGTCAACCTGTGGAAAGTAAGTACTTCAGTGTAGATGACAGATTGCGTTGTTATTTCTGTAGTGTATCCAGAGGTGAGAGCTAATATGAACTACTTAAAAAGGGTCTTCTTTTGTGGGGATATTGTAATGGTTTAGTGTGACTATGATTTTTAGAGCACTGTATTATTATTTAGTCTTTTTTTTTTCTCTCTTTTTTTTTTCTTTTCATGGCTGCACCTGTGGTCTGTGGATGTTCCCATGCCAGGGGTTGAATCACCTGCATCTACCACCTATGCCATAGACAATGCCAGATCCTTAACCCACTGATGAAGGCCAGGGATTGAACCTGCATCCTTGCAGAGACAACATTGGGTCCTAAACCCGCTGAGCCACAATGGGAATTCTGATTAAATTATTCTTATAGTCCAGTATCTAGTTTTGTCATGCTTAATAAAGAGTCAAGCCTGAAAATGAGGGTTCTAACTGCTTTTCCATTTTGTTAAAAAAAAGTGATAAAATCTTTTTTTTTTTTTTTTTGTCTTTTTGCCATTTCTTGGGCCGCTCCTGCGGCATATGGAGGTTCCCAGGCTAGGGGGTCTAACCGGAGCTGTAGCCACCAGCCTATGCCAGAGCCACGGCAACATGGGATCCGAGCCACGTCTGCGACCTACGCCATAGCTCACGGCAACACCGGATCCTTAACCCACTGAGTGAGGCCAGGGATCGAACCCACAACCTCATGGTTCTTAGTTGGATTCGTTAACTACTGTGCCGCAGTGGAAACTCTGGTAGTTTTCTTGAGGAAGGAGTTTAGTATCTTGAGATGGGTAAGGTAAGGGAAGCATCAAAAAAAAAACTAGGTTGAACTTTTATTTTAGAAAATATTTAGGATTTTTTTTTTTTGGAGGGGGTGGTGATTATATACTTAAAAACTTTTGGGGAGTTCCTGTTGTGGCTCAGCAGAAATGAATCTGTCTAGGATCCATGGGGTTGTGGGTTTGATCCCCAGCCTCACTCTGTGGGTTAAGGATCTGGCATTGTGAGTGGTGGTGTAGATTGCAAATGCGGCTCAGACCCCATGTTGCTGTGGCTGTGGTGTAGGCCAGCAGGTGCAGCTCCAATTTGACCCTTAGCCTGGGAACTTCCATATGCCACAGGTGTGGCCCTAAATAGCAAAAACAAACAAACAAACAAAAAAAACTTTTGGTCACATGAGAAAATGAAGGTTAAAAAAAATTAATTTTTTTCTTTCTTTTTTTTTTTGGTCTTTTTGCCATTTTCGCCATTTTCTTGGGCTGCTCCCTCAGCATGTGGAGGTTCCCAGGCTAGGGGTCAAATTGGAGCTGTAGCCACCGGCCTATGCCACAGCCACAGCAACTCCGGATCCGAGCCATGTCTGCAACCTACACCACAGCTCACGGCAATGCCGGATCCTTAACCCACTGAGCAAGGCCAGGGATCAAACCTGCAACCTCATGGTTCCTAGTTGGATTCGTTAACTACTGAGCCACGACGGGAACTCCAAAAAAAAAAAAAGTTTCTTAGTAGTACTATAAAGTACTTTTATCTTCATGGATACCCTGGAGAGGTCTTGAGACCTAGGGATCCCAGGACCTCAAATGCTAGAAGAAATGTCTGTTGCTCAGATTTCTCATTATAACATACTTTAAAATCATACTTCACATTTCTGTTAAGTGTTTGGTTTTGATTTTCTTACAAGATGAAGATTCTGAGGATAATTAGGATTCAAAAGCACTAGTTAGTACATAGATTACAAGTAGTAGTGAGATACAGTTTAATTGTAGTCATGTATACAGTAAGAAGAACAGTTGTGATATTGACCATGCAAATATCTTAGTTACTTGTAATTTGAAAATGACATGCTTGAGAAATTTCAACTTTGAATTAAGTGATGAAACCATATGATTGAGAAGACGACATCATTCTAGAGCTTAAGGTTGAAGTATAGGAAGTATGTGGAATAATGAGCACTAGATGATTCATTCATAATTCATCAGATAGAGAATACGGATTATTTGGAGTTAGAATGAGGAAGATGAAGCTTGAAATAAAGTTCTTTATTTTGGATTAAGATCAAACTGATTATTCACAATGCGATACTTTAATACCTGTTTAATGTTTTACTATTACAGTTTTGATAGTGCTCTTCAGTCTGTGAAATCTTGTGTGGGTGGAAACGATGAACTTTCAGATACCTTCTTAGAAATGAAAGGACATTTCTACATGCATGCTGGCTCTCTGCTTTTGAAGATGGGTCAGCACAGTGATGTGCAGTGGCGGGCGCTCTCGGAGCTGGCTGCCTTGTGCTATCTCATAGCATTTCAGGTAATTCACATCCAGTTTTGCATGTGATTGACATTTTGGTGACACTTTGTTGTATTTCACATGGAGATGTGGCTGGTACATAATGAAAATATGAGTAAATCTGTACAAGTTAAAACTAGTTAATTTGATGGGTGAGGAATAGTAAGATTTATTACAGTACTGGTGAGGCTGCTGAAACAGATACATTGATGCATTGCTGGTGTCAGTTGGCATTGCTCTGACTTTTTGGAAGTTCAGTTTAAAGAATTTGATCTTCTGGAGTTCCTGTTGTGGCTCAGTGGGTTAAGAACCTGACTAGTATCTATGAGGATGTGGTTTTGATCCCTGGCCTCACTCAGTGGGTTAAGGATCTGGTATTGCCACAAGCTGTAGCACAGGTCACAGGTGCAGCTCAGATTCTGCATTGCTGTGGCTGTGGTGTAGGCCAGCAGCTGCAGCTCTCATTTAACCCCTAGACTGGAAGCTTCCTTATGCTGTGGGAGCAGCCCTGAAAAAGACCAAAAAAAAAGGATTTGATCTTTTTGCTCTGCCATTTCTGGGAATAAGGAAATAGTCTCAAATATGGATAAAACTTGGTCTAAAAAGATACATATAACTTGGAGAAAAACCTAAGAAAGCAAGTTTGTGGGTATATAAGCTATGAGAGGAGAGTGTGTTTACCACAAACAATTGAGAACACCCATATGTCATGTGTATGCCAGTGTATTATATTTAATATGTAGCAGTATATTTATTCATCTTTGGAAACGTGAAACTTTTCTTTATACAGAGAATGTGACATGGAGTCATGTCAGAATTATTTTAGATAATGAGATGCTTACTGGCTCCTATCCTTCCCCTGTCCATTTGTGTAGTTCGAATGTTTTCTTGCATTAATTTTGAAGCGAAGAAAAATGAAGAGTCTGCCAAAAAATGCATTAAGCCTGACTTGTAAAAGTTATTATCAGCTTTAGAGAATAATCTTTTGCTTAAGATTATTAAAAGGGGTTCACTGTAGAGTTACGTATAGAGCATGTTCCTTCTTCTAGTTCATGTTTCCTACATCTTTTAAAGACCTGCTGATATTCAGCTCATAGTGTTAAGTGCTACTCTGCTTAGCGGAAGCATTTTGGCTATATGTTTATAGTGCAAATTAGTGAAGTTGATATTTGCAAATTTATATAAGCACTAAAATGTTCTTAGGATTAATATTTTTATAGAATCCTGGAGTAGCTGACAATTTTCTTATTTTTAATGGATTTTTAAAGTAAATGTATTATGAAAACACAGTCAACTGTTCTAAACAATGGCCTTTTTATGTATTTATTTATTTTTTGTCTTTTTGCCTTTTCTTGAGTCACTTCCGCAGCATATGGAGGTTCCCAGGCTGGGGGTCTAATCGGAGCTATAGACGCTGGCCTATGCTAGAGCCACAGCAATGCGGGATCCAAGCCGCGTCTGCCACCCACGCCACAGTTCACAACAATGCTGTATCCTTAACCCACTGAGCAAGGCCAGGGATCGAACCCACAACCTCATGGTTCCTAGTCGGATTCATTAACCACTGTGCCACAATGGGAACTCCAACAATGGCCTTTTTAAACAATTTAAATTAAAAAAAATTTTTTTTTAGGGCCATAGGTGCGGCATATGGAAGTTCCCAGGCTAGGGGTCAAATCAGAGCCATTGCAACTTCAGATCTGAGCTGTATCTGAGACCTACACCATGGTTCGTGACAATGCCAACCATAATCCACTGGTAGGGCCAGGCATCCACCCCCCATCCTTATGGATATTAGTTGGGTTTGTTTCCCCTGAGCCACAATGGGAACTTAAACATTAGCCTTATTTATTTATTTATTTATTTTCTTTCTCCCGCCTCCTTCCCCTCTACTCCCCTCCCATGGCATATGGAGTTCCTGGGCCAGGAATCAGATCCAAGCCACAGTTGCAACCTAAGCCAATAGCTGCAGCAACACCAGATTATTAAGCACTGTACTGGGCCGGGGATTGAACTTGCATCCTAGCTCGATCCTTAACCCACTGAGGAAGGCCAGGGATCGAACCTATGTCCTCATGGATACTAGTTGGGCTCGTTACTGCTTAGGCACAACAAGAACTCCCAGCATCTTCATTTCTTTTGATGGCTGCATATTACTTCATTCTATGAATGTACCCGTAGTTTGGGTTTCTTTAAACTGGTTCCCTAAAACCAAGATATCAGGTTTTATTTTTTTGCTGTGCCACCTCAAAATAATCCTGCAATGTCTAACCTATGCCCTTTCACATGTGAAAATTTTGGGGTGGAATAAATTCTTGAGAAGAATGGCAGAATCAAAGTGGACCTATATGTTTATAGTTTGTAGAGCTCTTGCCGAATTTCCAAGCTCATAGAGGTTGTACTAAAGTACACTCCCATTGTCAATTAAGGAAGTCATTAGAGGTTTAACAGCAGTCATACCCATCATCCCTATAGGTTTGTTTTTTGTTTGTTTGTTTGTTTGTTTTTTAAGGGCTACACCCACAGCATATGGAAGTTCCCAGACTAGAGGTCCAGAGCTGCAGCTGCTGGCCTAAACCACAGCCACAGCAGTGCCAGATCCTTAACCCTGAGTGGTACCAGGGATTGAACCTGCGTCCTCATGGATACTAATCGGACTCATTACCACTGAGCCACGACAGAGCTCCCTAGAGTTATTTTTGGGATGTCTTGGGTAAGTGGTCATTGTTTGGGACTGAACATTCATTCAGTGATGGACATTTGCTGCTTTTCAAAATAGCCTGGTGCATTTTTGGATAGTTTGGTTCTTGGTATTTCCTTACGTGGAGTAAAAATATTTTTCAAGCTGCTACCTATTGATGGGTTTTTTTCTTTTGACAGTATTAAAAAAAGTCTAGCCCTTTAACAAGATAATTTTTCTAATATCTGAAGGCAGCTATCATCTCCTTATACCATTCTGTTCGTACTTCTTCAGCTCTTCTTAGGACATGGCTGGGAGTCCTCTTACTCTCTTAGTTGTCCCAGTTAGCCCAGTGGTGTCTTAGATTATGCATTCTCTGGGAATGTGCTGTCCCCAGTGTGGCATTTCTAGCTGCAGGTCACAGAGAGCCAACGTCTCTCTGGTGTGCAGGGTGGACCAGGTCCTCCCATTTCCCCAACTGTCATTAGACAGTGTTTTTAGTAGAAAGTAATTTCTCAGAAGTGTACTTTGTAGGCATCTTTCACAGATATCTAAATTCCTTGGTTTCCAGTGTTTCCAACTCAGTTTAAACATGGGATGTTTATTCATTATCAAAAAAGTACAGTGTAGGAGTTCCTGCTGTGGCACAATGGGATTGGCAGCAACTTGGAAGCGCTGGGATGCAGGTTGCATCTCTGGCCCGGCACAGTGGGTTAAGGATCTGATTGATATTGCCACAGCTGTGGTGTAGGTCAAGACTGCAGCTCAGATCTGATCACTGGCCCGGGAACTCCGTATCCTGTGGAATGGCCAAAAAGAAGGGAAAAAAAAGTTGTGTCATAGATAGGAACATCTTACTATTAGAAATGTGAGTGTCACTAAATTAAGATTTTTGATTCTAAAATGATTAGGTTCCAAGACCAAAGATTAAATTGATAAAAGAAGCTGGGCAAAATCTGCTGGAAATGATGGCCTATGATCGTCTGAGCCAATCAGGTAATAGTAATGCATAACTAACTTTTTTGTTTTTAAAAGAAAAAAAATTCCTCTGAGCATATCTCATAATAGTATCTTCCTTCTGTTCAGGAGATAATTTCTCATAATCATTTGTTTCTCTTTGCCTTATTGGTCAAGAATTAGAAGAAACGGGTTTTTTGTTTTGTTTTGTTTTTTTCTGTTTTGTTTTTTTTAGGGCTACACCCGCAGCATATGGAGGTTCCCAGGCTAGGGGTCAGATTGGAGCTGTATCCTCTGGCCTATGCCATAGCCACAGCAGCACTGGATCTGAGCTGCGCCTGCAACCTATACCACGGCTCATGGCAGTGCCAGATCCTTAACCCACTGAGCTAGACCAGGGATCAAACCTGTATCCTCATGGGTACTAATCAGATTCGTTTCTGTTGAGCCTGACAGGAACTCCCAAAATGGTGTATTCTTGATATTGTTTGCTCTTGGGTGAACAGAGAAATTCCTTAACCCCTCTGTAATCTGCCTGCTAGTGCCTCCATCCAGAATATTTTAAGGCACTTGCTGGAGTAAGGGTAGGTTACTGATTTCCCAACCATATAACATCATTTGCTTATAAGATATTACTGTAGGGGATATAAAGATGCAGAATACAGGGATCTCTCTCTTAAGGAACTGACAGTATAGTAAGGAAGGCAGAAGGTATACATAGTCACACTCTTTTAGGCTCTTGGAGTTTATAAACTTAATCCCAGGTTTGACTCTTTGGAATCGACCCTAAAGGTCCGTTACATACTACCTTCGTTTTCATGAGGGAGACACTTGAAAATGTTCATGTAGACAGTGAACTGAAGACTGCCTAAGAAAATTTATCCATAAGATATAAAGTTGAAGGGACTTTTTCGAGAGTTAAGAAATAGTTGTAAGTCAAAGTAGCTGTGCCTTTGGTCTGTAGGTAGACTATTGGTCAAGGCTGATATTGTTCCTCTGTCCAACAGCTTTTTTTTTTTCTTTCATGAGAAGAGATCTTTATTTTCTCCTGAAATACTTACACACGTTCTCTCCTTCCCCCATCACTGTTCCCTTTCTCTATTTATCTTTTCTCCACTTTTTACAATTTTTTATTAAAGTAAAAATACCGAGCACTCACACATTTGTGTCATTCTTGTGCTGGGGCCATTGCTCCAATTTTTAGTATATGTGCTGCCACCCTGAGTGCCCATAGCTTACTTTTTGTGGGAAGTGGATGTTTGAGTTCTTGGAGGAGTCATCTCTTGCTTTTGCCTTAGGTCTCCCGTCTACCTTTGCAGATGTGACAGTTGGTAAAAGGAACTGTGTTTTACTGTCTTTGGTCTGTGCCTTCCTGAGCTTATTTGTCTCTGCAGGATAATGGTCTGGTAGAAACCAAATCTGACTGACCAGCAGAATTACTCCTAGAAATCTTTTTTAACAGCTTGATTGAGTAAAATTTACATCTGATATTATTTAGTCATTTTAAGTGAATAATTCAGTGGCTTTTAGTATGTTCACAGGGTTGTGTAATCATCACCACAGTTAATTTCAGGATATTTTCATCACCTCCTACAGAAATTTCGTACCCATTAGCAGTCACTCCCCATTTCCCTTCAAACCCCCTAAGTCCTAGACAACCACTGATTCTCTTTCTCTCTAGTTCCCCGTTTCATAGAAGTTGAATCACACGGTGCTTGGATGACTATCTTTCACCTACTTAGCATGGTGTTCTCAAGGTGCATCCATGTTGTAAAGTGAACTAGAACTTTATCCAAGGAGGGTTTCTAAAATAGAGTATTCATCCCAAGCCTGTGGAATCAGACTCTCTGGGAGTGGGGCCTGGAAATTTAAAAAAAAATTTTTTTTTAAGCTTTTTAAAGGATGATTCTGACCAGCCAGGTTTAGAAATCAGGTGTTTTAGGTCAGAAAATTGGAGCTTTGTCTTATTTTCCGCACTTGTCCATCTGAAATGAAAATATTTTGGGTTTTTGCACACTTTATTTCCCCTTCCCTTTTACTCTAGCATGTAGTCAGAGATACTTCTGAACTTGCTCTGATTTGTGGGGGTTTTTTTTGGTATTTTTAGGGCCATACCCACAGCCTATGGAAGGCCCCGATTAGGGTTAAATTGGAGCTACAGCTGCTGGCCTACGGCACAGCCACAGAAAGGTGGGATCTGAGCTGTGTTTGCGACCTGCACCCCAGGTCACAGCAGTGCTGGCTCCTTTAACTCAGTGAGTGAGGCCAGGGATGGAACCTGTGTCCTCATGAATACTAGTCTGGTTCGCTACCGCTGCGTCTTGACGGGAACTCCATGTATTCATTTTTGAGTCAGCACCCTTTTGGGCGTCCAGCTGAGGCTGTTGGGCTCTGGAGGGTTGGGTCTGAGATAGTCGTGTTATTTCTCCCTGGGGTATGTGAATGAAACTGTCTAGAGATGTGAATAGAAACAATCTGTGTTTTAAATGATGAACTTAATTTGTTTTTCAGGGCATATGCTGCTAAACTTAAGTCGTGACAAGCAAGATTTTTTAAAAGAGGTTGTAGAATCCTTTGCCAATAAAAGCGGGCAGTCTGCTTTATATGATGCTCTATTTTCTAGTCAGTCCCCTAAGGCCCGATCTTTCCTTGGTAACGATGACTTTGGATGCATTGATGTGCAAGCCCCAGAGCCTGATGATTTGGCTAGATATGATGTTGGTAAGTGCACCTTTCTGAGGAAACGTTTTGCATGTTATCCCTTTTATACTAGGGGACAAGTCTAAGCCAAAAGGGAGCGAAATTGCCTGTAATCTCATGACCCAGAAATAATGACTTAATGTTTTCCTGTCTTTCATGTTTTTGGTGAAATTGGGGTAGTATGAGGGCTTGGTAGTGGAAATATCTATTTTTCTTCTACATCATCGTTTGTGCTATACACAAGATTTGTCTTGTGTGCATTTTCTCTCCTCCTGTCTCTCTAATTGTCAGTTTAACGGCATTATTACCTTTTTAATGAAGTAGCCATAATTTGCTTGCCATTATTGTCGGGTATCTAAGATATTTCCAGTTTTTTTCACATACATTTTAAAGAAAAACTGATGAAAACATTATTTATACATTTTAGGGCTGCACCACAGCATGTATTCCTAGGCTAGGGGTTGAGTTAGAGCTGTAGCTACTGCCCTACGCCACAGCAGCTCCAGATCCGAGCTGCATCTACAACCTACACCACATGTCATGGCAGTGCTGGATCCTTAACTCACTGAGTGGGGCCAGTTTTTGAATCCTCATCCTCATGGATACTACTGGATTGGGTTTGTTAACTGCTAAGCCGCAAGGGGAATTCCAGTGAAAACTTTAAAGTGTCTCCGTTTCAAATTTTTTCCATAGAGAGTCCTAAAAACAGAATTACTAAGACAAAGTTTACTTCTTGCAAATTGCCATAGTTCCAGAAAGCATGTATTTCTTTATGTTTTCAGAAGTCCATAACTTTTGCAGTATCGGATTTCTAGTTGAAGACCTATTTATTATCCCATTAGATGAAAGGAGTGGAATCCCGTGGTTTTAGTTTTTTACTTAAAGGAAAATTTGTTGTTTCAGTATTTCTTACTGAGTGGCTGTTCAAAATCTCAGTAGATTTTGTTTCTTGTCAGTAGATTTTGTTTCATTGAGTTTTAGTGAGAGTTTTTTTTCCTCTTAAATGGACTTGAAAATAACTTTCTTCATCATAACTATTTTTATTAAAATTCCTCAAGAGTTTGAGTACTTGTAATAAGAACATGAGACTTTGGTTACTCTAGGTTTGCCCTGTGGCCTGATATAGAAAAGCAGTTACACAATTAAAGTACGTTTAATGAGTCAATTATTTGTGTTGGTAAAACTGATGGCACACCAAAAAATTTCCAAAACTTCAAGCCCACTTTTGTGCTTTATTTCTATTTCAGGTGCTGTTCGAGCACATAATGGTTGTCTTCAGCACCTTACCTGGCTTGGCTTACAGTGGAAATCACTGTCTGCCTCACCTGCAGTTCGAAAGTGGCTGAAACAGCTTTTTCATCATTTGCCCCAGGAAACCTCACGACTTGAAACAAATGCACCGGAATCAATATGTATTTTAGATCTTGAGGTTAGCAGGAATTTTAATGTTATTAAAATGTATTATGTTGTAATAACATAATGTTAGTATATGTTATAATAGCATAATGTCGTAAGGTTATTGTGAGTATTGTTTGATTTTTTTTTTTTTCCCTACTTAAATTGATTTTTTGTTCAATAAAACAGGTATTTCTACTTGGGGTAATATATACCAGCCACTTACAATTAAAGGAGAAGTGTAATTCTCACTGCAGCTTCTATCAGCCTCTATGCTTGCCACTTCCTGTATGTAAACAGCTTTGCACAGAAAGGCAGAAATCATGGTGGGATGCGGTTTGTAATCTCCTTCACAGGAAAGCAGTGTAAGTATGAAAATATTCCTTTAACTTACTGCCTAGGGACTTATCTCATATGAAGTGTAAATCTTTATCATGTGATGATTAACATACCTGTTAAATGTTGAATTGCATGTTTATAAATCAAGATTATTAAATAACACTTTTTTTAGACCTGGAGCCTCAGCAAAATTGCGACTTCTAGTTCAGCATGACATAAACACTCTCAGGGGCCAGGGGAAACACGGCCTTCAGCCTGCTCTGCTTGTGCACTGGGCACAGTCCCTTCAGAAAACAGTGAGTTCCTTAGTCTTTAAAAATTACTTGGGAGAGGAGGAGGGAGTGGGGTGGATTGGGAGCTTGGGGTTAATGGATGCAACTGTTGCCTTTGGAATGGATTAGCAATGAGATCCTGCTGTGTAGCACTGGGAACTATGGTCACTTAGGATGGAGCATGTTAATGGGAGAAAAAAGAATGTATGCATGTATGTGTAACTGGGTCATCATGCTGTATGGTAGGAAAAAAAGTTGTATTGGGGAAATAACAATTAAAAATAAAAATAAATCAACTGAACATAAAAATAAATAAATAAAAATTACCGCCTGTACATTGAAAGTCTTTCAGTGCTGAAAATAGTAGCAGCTTGTTCATATTATGTTGAGTGGAATTATTTTCTTATTCTTCCGCAGAGTAGTGAGTATAGTTAATATATAAGTGCTTAGAATGGTGCCTGGCATAGTCAGTGTAACATAAGTATTAATTGTTGTTATTTACTTATAATTACCTTGTGATAAATATTGTCCAGTCTGAATTTTGTTTTGTTTAGGGCTGCATTCAGAGGTTCCCAGGCTAGGACTCCAATCAGAGCTGTAGCTGCCGGCCTACACCACAGCAATGCAGGATCTGAGCCAAGTCTGCGACCTATACCGCAGCTCATGGCAGTGCCAGATCCTTAACCCACTGAGCAAGGCCAGGGATTGAAACTGCTCCCTCATGGATGCTAGTCGGGTTCACTAACTGCTGAGCCATGACAGGAACTCCTGAAATTTTTTTTTTATTAATGGCCGCATCCAGGTCATATTGAAGTTCCTGGGCCAGGGATCAAATCCAAATGGCAGCTGTGCCGGGCCAGGCATCGAACCCGTGTTTCCGCAGTAACCTGAGTTGCTGCATTTGGATTTTTAACCCACTGCGCCATAACAGTAACTTCCAAGCCTGAAAAATTGTTTTTACATGTTTGGTGGCACAAAGCTCTGTAGGTAAGGGCATTGTAGATCTTGCCAAATATTTGAGGTGTGCCCCGTGCCAAGATTAGATATAAATGCTTAGCCTTTAGCTGAACTGTGGTGCGTTTAGAGTGGCTGATTTTGGCTATCTAAAAACAGACTGGGCTGCCTGATTAGGTAGTGTCATTGAAACTGTTTAAAAATCGAGTCTAGAATGATCATGGGTATTAAAGTTGTTAGTTATTCCGTTATCTGGAAAGGCAAAGCATATGACTTTTGAGACTCTATTTTGCCTTGATTTGAAATTTTAACCACTTGTTCAGACCATGTATAAATTAATTTTTGTATTTGATTGTGTCCCTTTGTGTTCTAACTTTCAGGGCAGTGGTCTTAATTCTTTTTATGACCAACGAGAATACATAGGCAGAAGTGTTCACTATTGGAAGGTGGTTTTGCCATTGTTGAAGATTATCAAAAAGAAGAGTAGTATCCCTGAACCTATTGACCCTTTGTTTAAACATTTTCATAGTGCAGACATTCAGGTATGGAACATCTCTTTGTGAATTAATTAGAGCTGTGGAACTCCAGTTTATAAACAAAGCAGTGGTGGTATAAACAGCTTAAGTGAAGTGTCTGGCTAATTAATGGTAGTCCTGTTCTCTGAGTCCCCTAACTGTGACAAATATAATACATTGGAAAGGAGTATTGAGATGCTGAGCTCATTAGATCGTATAAAATCTTGTTTGGGTTTGATATTTGGAGTAGAGGTAGTTTGACTAAAAATTACCCAATGTATCTAGGCATCTGAAATTTGTGAATATGAAGAGGAAGCACACATAACCTTCGCTGTACTGGATGCAGTTAATGGAAACATAGAAGATGCCATGACTGCTTTTGAATCTATTAATAACGTCATTTCTTATTGGAATCTTGCACTGGTAAGTAGTGTGGTATTTGAATTAAAAGCTTTTTGTTTCAAAAGTTAATTGTTTCATAAAAGCACTCTGTGTATAGATTTTTCGCAGAAAAGCAGAAGACATTGAAAATGATGCACTTTCTTGTGAAGAACAGGAAGAATGCAAAAATTACCTGAGAAAGACCAGAGACTACCTGATAAAGATTTTAGATGACACTGATGTAGATCCCTCAGTGGTTAAGAAAGTAAGTTGCAGGTTCTTTGTCTTTTCTTATGGTTGACAACTGGGCTTTCCATACTTTTGCCTTGGCTTTAATTTTGATAATTTCAAAAACACTTAGTGATATCTCATTCATGCACAGAAGGGAGGTTGTATTTAAATATTTAATTAGCATTGCTTTGCCTTAGGTTGGATATGTTTTTTGGGAGGTTTTATGGCTGCACCCTCAGCATATGGAAGTTCCTGGGGTGGGGATCAAACTGGGGCCACAGCTGCCACCTGTGCCACACAACTGTGGCAATGATATATCCTTAACCTGCTGCACCACAAGGAAACTTGCATGGTTTGGGGGTTTTTTTGTTTGTTCGTTTGAAGTATTTGGGTTTTCTTGTTGTCTTTTTAGTGCCACATCTGCAGCATATGGAAGGTCCCAGGCTCAGGGTTGAGTTGGAGCTACAGCTGCTGGCCTGCACCAACGTGGGATCCAAGCCATGGCACCGGCAGATCCTTAACACACTGAGCGAGGCCAGGGATTGAACCTGGGTCCTTGTGAATGCTGGTTGGATTCATTACCACTGAGCCATGAGGGGAACAATGTAGTGTTTTTTCTTCTTCTTCTTTTCTTTTCTCTCTCTCTCTCTCTCTTTTTTTTTTTCTTTTTATAGCTGAACTTGTGGCATGTGGAAGTTCTGAGCCACAAAGTGAACTCTTTTTTTTTTTTTTTTTTTTAAACCTTAGCCATCTAGGTTTATACTTTTGCAAAAAAATGCGTGTTGGGGAAATAGAGAAGGTTTCTAAGGCAAGCAGTTATTTTTGTTATTGGCAAT
Source organism: Phacochoerus africanus (assembly GCF_016906955.1). Classification (NCBI taxonomy): domain Eukaryota; kingdom Metazoa; phylum Chordata; class Mammalia; order Artiodactyla; family Suidae; genus Phacochoerus; species Phacochoerus africanus. The sequence goes on along the minus strand of NC_062548.1, from coordinate 51,598,801 downwards.
GTAGTCAACAAATATTGCCACCCAAGGACTAGTTGTGTATGCACTTGGCAGTTAAACACGTTACTTAGAGTTCCCATCATGGCTCAGAGGTTGACAAACCCAGCGAGCATCCATGAGGACGCAGGTTCAATCACTGGCCTTGCTCAGTGGTTAAGGATCCGGCATTGCCATGAGCTGTGGTGTAGGTTGCAGGTGTGGCTTGGATCCTTCGAGCTGTGGCTGTGGTGTAGACTGGTGGCTACAGCTCCAATTTGACCCCTATCCTGGGAACTTGATGTGCCAAGGGTGCAGCCCTAAAAAGACAAACAAAAAACCAAAAAAATAACACCATGTTACTGAAATCAGAGGTAGTTGCTGACACCGTCACATTTCTTCTCATCGTCTCACCATCTGCAGTAGACTACCATTTCCTGACTGTCAGCAGTTTGAGGCTGTAATGATGTTATTAACCTCAGTTATATTCAACCTTCCACGTGTTTTGATGATTAGTTTGTATTGGTGCTCTCAGACTAGGATTTATGTGTGGTGCATTCTAGAATCTGTTTTCTCCTCCTATTCAAAAGCAGTAGTAATTTATTTTGGTCATGTGGAAAGCTTCCCTAGTTACATTGTTCTGCTGTGGCTGTGGCTAACAGGAAGGCTAAAAACATGGACTTGAGAGTTGGAAGGCTTTAGATTACACAGCAGTTTCACATATGTTTTTATACTAGGTATATGCTTGTTCCACAAAAGTGTGAAGAATGCAAACTAGTAAGATAAAAATCTCTATTTATTTCAGAGTTCTTATATTGGTATTTTTGCAGACTAAAATTGTCGATTCATGCCCTTTGTTTGTAGTTGCCTGTGTCCCTAGAGTCTGTGAAAGAGATGCTCAACTCAGTCATGGAGGAACTTGCCGGCTGCAGTGAGGCAGGGCTTCTTTATAGAAATACAGATTCAGAAATAAAACACTCTACACCATCTCCTACCAAATACTCTTTATCACCAAATAAAAGTTACAAGGTAAGTGGGAAAGAAATGAATCACTCCCCTGTGGAATATGTTTCTGTTCTAAATGTTAAGTACTGTTTTGTTGTTATTTTTTCAGTATTCTAAAACACCTCCTCAGTGGGCAGAAGATCAAAGTTCTTTGCTGAAAATGATCTGTGAACAAGTAGAGGCCATTAAGGTAAATTCTCTAACCTAAATTCTCTAAACTATGCCTCTCTTACTCCAAGCTTCCTTTTCTTGACCCCTTTCTCACTTACTTGAAAACATTCCTTTGCCATGCGATTGTAGAATCATACTGTATTTTACATGCCTCCATCTTGACACTTAAAGTGATGATTTTGAAATTACTTAAAGTGTCTGCATCCTCCACTATATGTGAATCTCTCAAAGGTAGAGACACTCATCCAAAACCTAGCATTGTTACTGGATAGAGGAAGTACCTGGGTGATGGAATTGAAGCAGTGAAATACATAACTCATTCCTTGGTCTTTGAGCTCATTTCTCACACTGATTGTGATTGTGTGTGTGTGTGATTTGTAGCTCAGACTTCACAAGTGGTATAACGTTCAGGAGGTCTCTATCTTTTTACTATTCCATACGAATGTGTCTTAATAGGTAAAGAAATAGGTATGTGTACACAATCTTACTTTTAACTTTATGAAAATGACTTGTGGCAATCGAAGCTTTGTTTCTTCTTTGGAATTAAAAGTACAAATAAGTTGTTTCATGCTCATTGACGAGAACTAAATTATTTTAAAGTTGCTTTATACGGGTGTGATTATGGCAGTGCTATCAGCAATGCTTGAGACTTTAAAAATACTGTTTGTGGAAGAACAAAGTTAGGAATTTGCACACAGATTTTTTTATGCTATTTCGCAGAATTGTGGCTTGTTGGGATATTAATACTTAGCTATAGGTTTCTGGCACCCAATGTATTCTTAGAAGCACTAGTAGCAGAGCATTAGTCCCTGTGTCTGGAAAGTTGGGTTCATTCATCAGTGGTCTGGGGCCTGGTACTTCCTTATCTGTTTGTCTGGCTTCTCATCTGTAAAGTGAGACTTTTTGAAACCAGTTTCCATCACATTTTGTAGTTTGAATTTTTAAAATTACAATTATAGCTTTAATTGCATGTTTAAAACCATGGGCCGGATACCAATAGTGACCAGTAAAGTTTTCCAGTTGACTCTGTCAGTTTCTTATATTTTTGGTTAATGTAGCATCTGGACCAGACACAGTAGTTGGATGAATGGGGAAATTTATATTTAGTTTGAAAATTTGAGATATTTTTGACCTCAGTAGCTTTTGGGAAATTTCTATTCCTAAAATGCTTCTGGAAGAAGAGAGCAAACATAACTTATTCCTGGAAAGTACCTGCTTTGTAGGTTCTGAAGTTGGGGAGATTGTTATTATCTCATCGTCTAGAAAGTGATGGATCTGATCGCTAACCTGTAGCTATTGTTAGGAGGTAGTAGGCCTGCTGTTTTGTACCTGGGTAAGAAGAATTAGGAATGTAGGTAAAGTGCCTAGAATGTATTATTGTGTGTGCGTAATATGTTCTGAGCATGTCTTAGTTGTTTTCCCTTTCTCAGTATTTGAGCTTTGCCTTGAAAGACTGGCCTTGTTTGGTACAACAGTGGGAAGCTCATACTTACTGGGAGGTGATATGGAGTGTGGGGCAGTCCAGGTAGACTGGACAGTAGAGCAGGTGGAACGAGGACGCTGGAAGGATGTTTGGGGTGATGCTGCTGAGGACCGGCTGCGGCAGAGGAAGAAGGAGGCATTTGTTTTTTTGAGCAGGGAAGTGTTTTGGCTAGAGTGGAACTTTAGAAAGATAACTTAAGGAAATGTAGAATGGAAATGGAGGTGAGGTCATTGATTAGGTTAGAGCTGACTCTGGAGTGAATGAAATAAGTCATGGTACTAAGGAATGAAGGAATGACCACAAAGAACAAGCTTTAACAAATTAAGGATTGTGGTTTTTATTTATTTATTTACTTACTTGTTTTTGTCTTTTTAGGGCCGTACCCGTGGCATATGGAGGTTCCCAGGCTAGGGCTTGAATCGGAGCTGTAGCTGTCAGCCTACACCACAGCTCACAGCAAGCCCAGGTTTGAGCTGTGTCTGCGACCTACACCACAGCTCACGGCTACGTCGGATCCTTAACCCACTGAGCAAGGCAAGGGATTGAACCTGCAACCCATGGTTACTAGTCCTTTTTGTTAACCTTTGAGCCATGATGGAACTCCAAGGATTGTGTTTTAAATCAGCACCTGTTACTCAGATCTTACTGGAATATAGAATCTCTTAAAAGATATCATCAAGTATTAAATTTGCTCTGGCACTGTTTCTGGTGAATATAGTTGCTTAAAATTGTTTTCTTCCAACAGAAAGAAATGCAGGAGTTGAAACTAAATAGCAGTAACTCGGGCTCCCCTTGTCGTTGGCCTACAGAAAATTATGGGCCAGATTCAGGGCCTGATGGCTATCAAGGGTCACAGAATTATCATGGGGCTCCACTAACAGGTGAGTGGGCAGCTGTATAAGCCCAGGTGTTAGTACTTGTTCTTCCTTTAAATTGATAATTTGTGAAATCACCTTGTCTTGATACATTTATGTATGTGTCTCAATGTCTGTCTGTACGTTACTTAATCTGTATTTGTTATTACCAAGATTTTTGTAATTCCAAGCAGAAGTAAAACAAGCTTTATCTGATCCTGTGTATATAAAGGCTTAAAGAATGTTAAATGCACATCTCAGGAACTGAGACTGAGGTGGAATTATGCCTTATAATTGAAAAATGTTAGCTGATAGCATTATTCATTGACCGATGCGTAATTAAGAACTTAAATAAACCTTCTTGAATTATTATTATTATTATTTTTTTAAATATGGAACTCTTCACGAATTTGCGTGTCATCCTTGTGCAGGGGCCATGCTAATCTTCTCTGTATCGTTCCAATTTTAGTATATGTGCTGCCGAAGCGAGCACTTGAATTATTTTGATGATAATACTGAGAGGTATGATACTCATAGGCAGTCTTTCATTTTGAAAGACCATGGTCCTGTTGAAAGAAGGAAGGAGTTTGGACCTAGATCATACTCAGTATTTCCATTGTACTCCTATCACTTACTGACCTCTCTGAGCCAGTTTTTCTCTTTGAAATATGGAAATAATTTTTACATGAATATTATGAGCAGTTGTGTTGGGGGGGCAGTTCTTGGCATTTACCTACAACGTACAGTAAACACTTAGGAGCCAAGGGTTAAGGATAGTTTCTTGTGGGATATCTATGCACAGAGGTGCTTTGGATATGTGATGTTTTTAAATTAAGGTATTCAGAGTGGTAGATATCATCATTACTCCTAGTGTTTTAGATAAGAAAATGGGTTTGGAATGGTTTAAGTAAACTTATCCATTAATGTACAGCTAGTTATTGGTAGAGCCAGGGTTCAAACTTTGATGCTCTAACTTTAAAGCCACTTGCCCCCAGAAAGCCCAAAGTGATGGTAGAAATAGATTTCTCTCACGTGAGACAGATTCCTGGAATATTGGTGGTAGTGCGTATTTTTTTCTAATAGGCTTTAATTAAGAAAGGATCAGAGTGGCCTGGCCTGATTTAGTACTTTCGTGTGGTGGTCTGTAGGGCCATACTTTAGGCAGGCTCACTATCTCCTCATAACAGTGTCCTCTAAGTGCAGCGGAGTAACAGAGAGAAAATCTTTGTAAAGTCAAACTCGCTAAATGTACTAAGTCTTAGGTAAATGTATGAGAATTCAGGAGTTTAAATGTTGCTCACTTAAAACCCTGTGCACTGTGTCAAGCCTTGATTGAAAAAGATACGCAGATGGACTGGCCTTTCCAGAGCTTTCTGAGCGCTCTGTGGAGTCATCAGCTGTCACATGGTGGGTCACTGTCCCTTTTCTTCTATGAACAGGCACAACAAGCCTTCTGGTGTTAAACTTCTTACACATTTAATGTTCACGTTGTCTATTTTGTTCTTGCAATTACCCTGTGAAATGTGTAGAAGCAGCACATCCTCATTTCACAGCTGAGAAAAACGGAGATCTCCGGATGGCTACTTGACAACGGTGCAGGCAACTTTGTGGCCCTGAGAGGAGGGCCAATGCCCATCCCTGTGTTCACAGACTTTTTCCTTTTGGGGGCCCTGCCATGGCTTGCAGATTCAACCTGTGCCATAGCAGAGCCAAAACTGGATCCATAACCCTCTGAGCCACCAGGGAACTCCACAGACTGTTTCTCTTAATGAAAGTACAGATGTGCCAAGGTAGCCTTGTCTTTTTAAAATGAGTGGGTTCTCTGGTGGCCTAGCAGTTAAGGACTTGATGTTGTCACTGCTATGGCTCGGGCACAGCTTCCTATGGGATATCTGTGCACAAAGGTGCTTTGGGTATGTGATGTTTTTAAATTAAGGTAACCAGAGTGGTAGATATCATAAGGAAATATTCAGACTACTGAACAGAAAACTAAAGCCCGGCCATATCACATAAGAGTCCTGCTGACGTTTTGGAGCATTTCCTCTTGGTCCTTTCTCTTTGTATATATAAGGAATTTTTAATGAGATTTTTAAGATATTAATCATGCTGTATGGAGATGAGTAAGCCTGTTTTTTAAATATTATGAGTTCTGAGCATTTTTCTACTGAATGTTTTTGACAATACAGTTATTGAGTACAAGGTATCCCATCAGGTGGAAGCCCTGCAGATTCTCTTCTCTTACTCATTTATTTCCACTTGTTGATATTATAAATAAATGCTGTGGGCACAGTCCTGGGATTTTAGGGTTTTGTAAAAATGCTTCTGTGTTGGGAAATTGCTTTCCTGAAAAGCTGTGTGGGTTTTACATTCTCACGTCCAGTATTTGTAGTGCCGATTCAAAAAAAAAAAATAGTATCAGCTTTTACTTTTTTTAATACTAAGTAAGCATGCTCAGCACTTTTTTTTAATCCTTTGTATTTCCTGAGTTATCTGTTCACTTGGTGCAAGATTTTTTTATCGGGTTTATGAGACATCCAAATTGTCTTTTTCCACTGTAATTTGTAAAGTCACTAAGCTTCACACTTTATGATTCTTGGCCCACATCCATCAGCTTATTCTATATTCTGTGCCCGTTTTCTCTGCAGAATATTTCAAAGTAACCCACTTGAGGCAGTCCCATAAGTTGTCCACATTCAGACTTGGGCTTCTCTTGTTTCTTTGCCTCTCTGTTAACTGTGCAGATGGCAGACAGACTGGTTCACCTTCACCAGTTCTTTTTCTTTTCTTTTTAGGGCCACACCAGCAGCATATGGAAGTTCCCAGGCTAGGGATCTTATCGTAGCTACAACTGCTGGCCTATATATACCACAGCCACAGCAATAGCAACACGGGATCTGAGGCACATCTGTGACCTACACTACAGCTCTCAGCAATACCAGATCCTTAACCCACTGATTGAGACAGGGATCCAACCCACATCCTCATGGATCCTAGTCTGGCTCATTATGGCTGAGTCAGAACGAGAATGTCCTCACCAGTTCTTTGCAGGGCTTGCTACAGTCAGCTGCTCAGCACCCCTTGGGTCACAGTCTCCACTTCTTAAATGTAAAGGTATAAATGAGCTTTATGTTGTTGTGTTTTCTGATAAAACTTTCATGAAGCAGATAAGCAAATGATTATTGGTTGTTTTTACTATCAACAGGAGTGTCTTCTAGTGTTTGGTTTTCTAGTAACATGCACACAGAACAGCTGGAGCAGATAGGATGCCACTGTGTCAGTCATGCTGCCCTTTTTGTGTTACTTGTGAGACCCTTTGCATGAATTTGTCAGGTGATTTCTGACCTAAACCTTCTCCACCTGAGTTTATAATGTGCAGCTTTGTCATTCTGCAGGTTTTCAGGGCTCATTTTGAAAATGGTTCTGAGGTTATCAGATGTGCTTTGGTTCCTTAGATCCCAGATTGCTGGTGCTGTGCAGCTGTGCTTCTTAAAGGACGTGGACCTACCACGCTCTTGGCTTCTTTTGATGCTTGTCGGGGGTGCTTGTTGGCCCCCCCTGTTCCTGTTCTCACTCCTTGTGGGTCATGTTTAGCACTTGTTTCTAGTTTGTCGTTTGATAATCTTCTTTATGGTGTACTTTAATGTATAGCAATTTAAGGAAAAAAACTCTGTGTATTTAAATCTCTCCTGATTTCTTCTGCTTTTGTATTTATAGTTCTTACCTAGATAGTCCTAACTGCAGCATAGACTTTTTTAACAGTGTTTTCTTTCTTTTCTTTTTTTTTCTTTTTTTTTTTTTTAGTTGCAACTACTGGCCCTTCAGTATATTATAGTCAGTCACCAGCATATAATTCCCAGTATCTTCTCAGACCAGCAGCTAATGTTACTCCCACAAAGGTAACAAAGGAATCATTTATACATGTATAAATTTCTCCTTTTTAATTGTCCAGGCTTCCTGCAAAGAAATTCAAGAAGCAGTTCAGCAGTAAAACTGAAATCTCCCACAAGACACAGATATTTTAAATTTCTCTATATATATAGAGGTCATGCTTCTTAGTTACCTAATTTTTATGTTAACAATGAATATAAACATTTAGAATATTTTTAAATGTGGAGTGATGGTGGTGGGCCCTTCATCGTTCAGTCATGACAGAAGCAGGACTGTGATGTACGTAGCGCTAGCAGGCCTGCTGTGCTGTGACTAAGTGTTCGTGGAGAATGGCTTCCAGCAGAGGTGGACATAAACGCAGGTGCCTCTTGGCCCTGGCTCTTCTGCTAAACATGACCTTAGGCAACCTTTCTATGCATTAGTTGCTTCATATGTAAAATGAGGATAATAATGCCTTAATTCATAGGGTTTTTGAGGATATTAAAATGGATAATTTATGTAAAATGTTTAGAACTTTGTGCAGTTGGCATGTTGTTAACAGATGTTAGCCTGCACTGTCGTCATTGTCATTGTTAACGTCATTGACACCTCATTTAGGAGTGAGAAAGGTGTTTATTCTATGGCTCTATTGTAGGAGAATTCTGTGTTTAAGGTGCTGTCATTAGTTAAGGCAATTTTCATTAAAAGCCAAGGACTGTTGCTGTAAGTATCTCTGTAGTTTTGTCTTCTCTTAAGGATGCACTGCTACCCTGATGACGTATTTACCATGTGCACATGCTTGAGGTTTTTGAGGGTTGGCTTGTATCTAGGTAAGCTCTAGCTTTATCGATGATCTACAACAATGTTGCCTTTATTTTTCTTCTAGGGCCCGGTCTATGGCATGAATAGGCTTCCACCTCAGCAGCATATGTACACCTACTCCCAGCAGGTGCACACACCACCCGTGCAGAGCTCGTCTGCTTGTATGTTCTCTCAAGAGGTGTATGCGCCTCCGCTGCGATTTGAGTCTCCTGCAACGGGAATTCTGTCACCCAGGGGTGATGATTACTTTAATTACAATGTTCAGCAGACAAGCACAAATCCACCTTTGCCAGAACCAGGTTATTTCACAAAACCTCCAGTTGCAGCTCATGCTTCAAGATCTTCAGAATCTAAGGTTATAGACTTTGGGAAAACCAGTTTTGTTCAGCCTGGACCAGGTGAAGGAATGAGGCCACCTTTGGCAGCACCTGCACATACTACACAGCCAGCTCCTTTTAAATTTAACTCAAATTTCAAATCAAATGATGGTGACTTCACGTTTTCCTCACCACAGGTTGTGGCACAGCCCCCTTCTACAACTTATAATAATAGTGAGAGCCTTTTAGGTCTCCTGACTTCAGATAAACCTTTACAGGGAGATAGCTTCAGTGGACCAAAAGCTGCTCAAACCATTGGTCCTCGAAATGCATTCAATTTTGGAAGCAAAAATGTGCCTGGAATTTCATTTACTGAAAACATGGGCCCAGTTCAACAAAAGAATTCTGGTTTTCGACGCAGTGATGATATGTTCACCTTCCACAGTCCAGGGAAGTCAATATTTGCAACACCTGCTGCAGAGCTGGCCAACAGGAGTCATGAAGCAGACGGAGGGAGTGCCCACGGGGACGATGACGATGATGGACCTCACTTTGAGCCTGTGGTGCCTCTTCCCGATAAGATAGAAGTAAAAACTGGAGAGGAAGATGAGGAAGAATTCTTCTGCAACCGTGCCAAGTTGTTTCGTTTTGATGTAGGATCCAGAGAATGGAAGGAGCGTGGAACTGGCAATGTGAAGATACTGAGGCACAAAACCTCTGGCAAAATTCGCCTACTGATGAGACGAGAGCAGGTGTTGAAAATCTGTGCAAATCACTACATCAGCCCGCACATGGCCCTGGTACCCAACGCCGCCTCGGACAGGTCCTTCGTGTGGTATGCTGTGGACTATGCAGATGAGTCGCCCAAGCCAGAACAGCTGGCTATCAGGTTCAAAACACCCGAGGAAGCAGCCCTCTTTAAGTGCAAGTTTGAAGAGGCCCAGAGCATGTTAAAAGCTTCAGGAGCAAACACAGCCACAACCACAAATCAGGCTACGAGGTCTGTAAAAGAACCCACAAGTCATGACAGTAAGGATCTTGGCAACTCTGATGCTGGAAACATGAATTTTGAATTTCAGGTCCCAAGGAAAGAAGGGTCTTGGTGGCATTGTAGCAGCTGCTCCTTAAAGAACGCTGCAACTGCTAAGAAATGTGTATCCTGCCAAAACCTAAACCCAAGCAGTAAAGAGCTCCTTAGCCAACCATTAGTTGACACTGTTTCCACTCCTAAACCTGGCTCAGAAAATGCTCCAGATAGATTTACAGTTATGCCTCCAAAGAAAGAAGGGCACTGGGATTGTAGTATTTGTTTATTAAGAAATGAACCCACTGTATCCAGATGCACTGCATGCCAGAATACAAAGCCTGCTAACAAGAGTGGATCTTCATTTGTTCAGCAAGCTTCCTTTAAGTTTGGCCAGGGAGACCTTCCTAAGTCTGCTGGCAGTGATTTCAGGTCTGTTTTTTCAATAAAGGAAGGACAGTGGGACTGTAGTGTGTGCCTAGTGCGAAATGAAGGAAGTTCTATGAAATGTGTGGCTTGTCAGAATCCAAAGAAACAGAGTTCACCTGCTTCTGCTGCCCCCGCACCTCCCTTCTTTAAGTTTGGTACTTCAGAGACAAGCAAAGCTCCAAAGAATGGATTTGACGGGGTTTTTGCCAAAAAGGAAGCACAGTGGGACTGCAGTGTGTGCTTAGTGCGAAATGAAGGAAGTTCTGTGAGATGTGTGGCTTGTCAGAATCCAAAGAAACAGAGTTCACCTGCTGCGCCTGCACCTGCCTCCTTTAAGTTTGGTACTTCAGAGACAAGCAAGGTGCCAAAGAATGGATTTGAGGGGGTTTTCACCAAGAAGGAAGGACAGTGGGATTGCAGTGTTTGCTTCGTGCGAAATGAGGCAAGTGCGGCCAAGTGTGTGGCCTGTCAGAATCCAGGCAGACAGGAACCTCTGGGCCCTGCTGCCCCTGCCTCTTCAGAGACGAGCAAGGCTCCACGGAGTGGGCTTGAAGGGATGTTCACCAAGAAGGAAGGACAGTGGGACTGCAGCGTGTGCTTGGTGCAAAATGAAGGAAGTTCTATGAAATGTGTGGCTTGTCAGAATGCAAAGAGTTCACCTGCCTCTGCTGTCCCTGCACCTGCCTCGTTTAAGTTTGGTACTTCAGAGACAAGCAAGGCTCCAAGGAGTGGATTTGAAGGGATGTTCACCAAGAAGGAAGGACAGTGGGATTGCAGCACCTGCTCTGTACAAAATGAGAGTTCTTCTTCAAAATGTGTGGCTTGTGATGCCTCTAAACCAACCCATAAACCTGTTGTAGAAGAACCTTCAGCTTTCTCACTGGGCTCAACAACTAAGGTAAATGACTCTTCTGGAAGTCAGGTGGGAACAGGATTTAAAAGTAACTTTTCAGAAAAAGCCTTTAAATTTGGCAACACAAAACAAGGATTTAAATTTGGGCATGTGGATCAAGAAAATACACCTTCATTTACATTTCAGGGTTCTTCTAATACAGATTCTAAGTCAACAAAAGGAGGATTTAGTTTTTCTGTCCCTGTGTCTGCTGATGGGTTTAAATTTGGCATTGAAGAGCCAGGAAATCAGGAAAAGAATGAAAAGCCCTTTGGAAACGATGCTGGTTGTCAGGCTCAGGATGCTGGTGGTCAGAAGGATGGGAGTGCTGTGGTTTTTGGTCAAACTGGAAGCACTTTTACCTTTGCAGATCTTGCAAAATCAGCTTCAGGAGAAGGGTTTCAGTTTGGCAAAAAAGACCCTAACTTCAAGGGATTTTCGGGTGCCGGAGAGAAATTATTCTCATCACAAAGTGGTAAAATGACTGATAAAGCTGAGATTTCTACTGATCTTGAGAAAGATGATGATGCCTACAAGACTGAGGACTCTGACGACATCCATTTTGAACCCGTCGTCCAGATGCCTGAAAAAGTGGAGCTTGTCACTGGAGAAGAAGACGAGAAAGTTCTTTACTCACAGCGGGTAAAACTGTTTAGGTTTGATGCTGAAATAAGTCAGTGGAAAGAAAGGGGCTTGGGGAACTTAAAGATTCTCAAAAATGAAGTCAACGGCAAACTAAGGATGCTGATGCGGCGAGAGCAGGTGCTGAAGGTGTGTGCCAACCACTGGATCACCACTACCATGCACCTGAAGCCCCTGTCAGGGTCTGACAGGGCCTGGATGTGGTTGGCCAGTGATTTTTCTGATGGCGACGCCAAACTAGAGCAGCTGGCAGCAAAATTCAAGACACCTGAACTGGCTGAAGAATTCAAGCAGAAATTTGAGGAATGCCAGCGACTTCTGTTAGATATCCCGCTGCAGACCCCCCATAAACTTGTGGACACCGGCAGAGCTGCCAAATTAATACAGAGGGCAGAGGAAATGAAGAGCGGACTGAAAGACTTTAAGACATTTTTGACGAACGAGCAAACAAAAGTCCCCGACCAGGAGAGTAAGAGTTCAGGAGAAGGTGCTGCCGGTGCTTTGGAGGCAAGCAGCACGCCGAATCCCGAGGCCCCTGGGCCTGCCCTGGAGTGGGACAACTATGACCTGAGGGAAGACACGCTGGACACCAGCGTGAGCAGCAGCTCCGTGCATGCCTCCCCCCTGGCCAGCAGCCCTGTAAAGAAGAATCTCTTCCGCTTCGGGGAGTCAACCACCGGATTTAACTTCAGTTTTAAATCTGCTCTGAGTCCCTCTAAGTCTCCGGCCAAGTTGAATCAGAGCGGGGCCTCTGTGGGCACAGATGAGGACTCGGACGTGACTCAGGAGGAGGAGAGAGACGGACAGCACTTCGAGCCCGTCGTCCCGCTGCCTGATCTGGTCGAGGTGTCCAGTGGTGAGGAGAACGAACAGGTGGTTTTTAGCCACAGAGCCAAACTTTATAGGTATGATAAAGATGCCGGCCAGTGGAAAGAGAGAGGCATTGGTGACATAAAGATTTTACAGAATTACGACAATAAGCAAGTTCGCATAGTGATGAGAAGGGACCAGGTATTAAAACTTTGTGCCAACCACAGGATAACTCCAGACATGACTTTGCAAAGTATGAAAGGGACAGAAAGAGTATGGGTGTGGACTGCTTGTGATTTTGCAGATGGAGAAAGAAAAGTAGAGCATTTAGCTGTCCGTTTTAAACTTCAGGACGTTGCAGACTCATTTAAGAAAATATTTGATGAAGCAAAAATAGCCCAAGAAAAAGATTTTTTGATAACACCTCATGTTTCTCGTTCAACCACTCCCAGAGAGTCACCATGTGGCAAAATTGCTGTTGCTGTGCTGGAAGAAACCACAAGAGAGCGGACAGACTTGGTTCAGGGTGATGAGGGAGCAGATGCAGCCTCAGAAGTTGGCAGGGTGTCTGGCACGCCTGAAGCAACAACAAAAGCAGTGGTTTCGCCTCCAAAGTTTGTGTTTGGTTCTGAGTCTGTTAAAAGCATTTTTAGCAGTGAAAAATCAAAACCATTTGCATTTGGCAACAGTTCAGCAACTGGGTCTCTTTTTGGATTTAGTTTTAATGCACCTTTGAAAAATAACAGTAGTGAGGCCAGTCCAGCAGCCCAGAGTGGATCTGGAAGAAGAGTGGAGCCCGGTGGTTGCCAGGAGTCACAGAACCCCAGTCTCAGGCCTTCCTTGGATGGTGGAGTTGGAGCCCCCTCTCCTGCTTCAACGAAGGCCGAGTCCTCGGCCAGTCACACGCTTCACACGCCAGAAAAGGGTAAGCACTTGGTCTTTAGATGAAGCAGGACTTTTCTTCTTTGATGTTTATCTTGATGCAGACTCTCCGTAGGAGGCTTGTGTTGTAGTAAAAGTTGGTCATAAACAGCGCTTTATCAACAGCCAAAAAGTATTTGTCAAGATTTTTTTTTTCTCCCTAAATGAGCTCCCCTGGGGGTGTTCAGATAGCAGCAGAGTGTGTGTGTAGGGACTGAGGAGATGTCAGGAATTGGGGGATACTCTGTCAAGCTCGGGGCCTCGCACCCTCAAATCACGAGGGTTCACTCGAAGCTGCTGCTTCTAAAGGGCTCCTTGGGTTTATTATGCGTATGTTCTTGCCACTCAGGAAGCATAGTACTGTGAGACATTGACCTTTTATGGCAGGCGGTCTGGCCACCACCTTTAAGTGAGCAGAGAATGAACCCCCCCCACCAGTAAACAGATTACATGCATGAGACAGCCATGTGGTGTAAATGGATGAACGCTGGACTCTCGCTTTTATATGTTAAAATTGTATTCACTCTGATTCTTAAAATGTTCAGAAATGAAATACTCTTTATTTTCTAGGATTTAATTTTAGCCTTTTTAAGTCTAATCCAATGGCTTTTTGGACCAGCACTCCTTCCTCACAGCCTGAGAGCAAAGGTACAGAGCTGGCACTTGCAGTGCAAGAGGACATGGTGTTTCAGCAGATGCTAGCCTTCAGCAACGTAACCGGCTGTGAGATGAAGTGCTTAACACCGCAGCGTGCATGTGACAGAATGCCAGTGCCGCCCTCAGTGCTGCTGTTCTGTGTCCTCGATGTCCTGTGTCTCTCACACGTTGCACAGCAGTGTCCTGAGGCACATCCAAGTGGCCTCTCCTTTCTCCTTCTGTACATCACATGACCTGTATGTCTGTTCACTCATCATGTCTGCCAGCGGCCACGCGTGTGATGGCAGTAACCTGTGCACTGCAGGGCTTTCTTTTTGGACATGGTTCAGAAGGAGACTGTTTGAAAGTAGGCCCCATGTTTACCAGCTGCCCTTGTTTCCTGGCATGTTGCATGTGTAGGAACCAGTGCAGGAGTAATTGTTGGTGTGGGATTGGAGTGCTAGGCAGGGGCTCTGTTAACGACTTCAGGAGCAGGTGAGGGCAGTGAAGACACACCATTACCATCCACTAAGTAACACAACTGTGTTACAGGTTGCCAAACAAGTACAGGGATAAAATGACAGTCTTTGATTTCTGGGACCCTCAGTTTTTTGTTTTTGGTTTTTTGTTTGCTTGCTTTCTGGGGTCACCCCTATGGTGTATGGAAGCTCCCAGGCTAGGAGTCAAATTGGACTTGCAGCTGCCAGCCTATACCACAGCCACAGCAGTGCGAGATCTGAGCTGTGTCTGTGATCTGCACCCCAGCTCACAGCAATGCCAGATCCTTAACCCACTGAGTGAGGCCAGGGATCGAACCTGCATCCTCATGGATATTAAGCAGGTTCTTAACAAACTGAGCCACAATGGGAACTCCTAGGACCCTCAGTCTTAAAGTGCACCAAGTACTCCTAGCCACAGCAGCTATCAGCCTTTATTCTTTAGGATGCAGTCATTGAAAAATTATGTAAAAAGTGTGAATTTTTTTCTGTAAAGGTTACACACTTCTGCACAAACTTCATGGGCCCAAGGTGAAGAGTGCCTGGTCTGAAAGCAATTTACAACTTACTGCTGCAGGACAGAGAGCCTTATTCTGTTTCAAGACTGAGAATGTCACAGTTTCAGAGACCTTAGAAATGAAGACCTGAGGCATGAGGAAACTGAGGCCCAGTGATGCTATCTGATAAACAAGAATCTTTGTCTTACAGTGTTCTTTTGCTCTCCCGCTAGGAATTGATGCTAAGATTTTGTGAGGAAGAAGAGTGAGGAGTTCCTGCTGTGGCACAGTGGGTCAAGAATCCAGCTTGCAGCAGCTCAGCAGCTTGGGTTGCTGCAGAGGCATGGGGTTTGATCCCTGGCCTGGCACTTTGGGTTGAGGAACTGGCGTTGCCCCATCTGTGGTGTAGGTTGCAGCTGTGGGTCAGATTCAGTCCCTGGCCCGGGAACTTCCATATGCCACAGGCACAGCCATTAAAAAAAAAGAAGTTATTTGGAGTTCCCGTTGTGGCTCAGTGAGTTGAGAACCTGACATAGTGTCCCTGAGGGATGTGGGTTTGACCCCTGACCTTGCTCAGTGGGTTAAGGATCTGGCGTTGTCACAAGCTTTGGCATAGGTTGCAGATTCGACTTGGATCCAGTGTTGCTGTGACTGTGGCATAGGCCTCAGCTGCAGCTCTGATTCGACCTCTAGCCCAGAAACTTCCATGAACTGGAGGTGTGGCGTAAAAAGAAAAGTAAGGAGTTCCTGTTGTGGCTCAGCAGGTTAAGAACCAGACTAGAATCCATGAAGATGCGGGTTTGATCCCTGGCCTTGCTCAGTGGTTAAGGATCTGGCATTGCCTCAAGCTGTGACATAGGTTACAGGTGGAGCACAGATCTGGTGTTGCTGTGGCTATGGCGTAGGCCAGCAGCTGCAGCTCCAATTCAACCCCTAGCTTTAGAAACTTACATGTGCTGCCAGTGCAGCCCTAAAAAAAAAAAAAAAAGTGAAAAAAGGCAAGTTAAAAATTGCAAGAAAGCTATTTTCTGGGTCAGGTCATCCAGTAGAAATAAGATACAAATTGCTTGTAGTAATTAAAAAATTTCTAGTAGTCACACTAAAAAATGAAAGAAAACAGGTGAAAAAAGAAACAGATAAAATTAATTTTAATAAAGCTTAACCCATTATGTCCAGAATATCATTTCAACTTCTAATCAGTATAAAAAATTTTAAAATGGGATATTTTCCTTTTTTTTTTTTTTCTTTAAACTGAGTCTTCAAAACCCAGTGTGTATTTTTGCACTTGTAGCACATGTCAGTTTGAACTGGCCACACCGTAAGTGCTTCCCTGCCAGGGGTGGCCGGCCTGCCAGATTGGACAGTGCCAGGTGATGCAAACTTCATGGTTTGCGTACTTTCTCATTCCTTTAGCCAGACACCCTTTATAGGCCAGAGCATATTCTATGAAGAGTTCCTTTTCTCTCTATCTTTTTGTCTTTTTGTTGGTGTTTCAGCTAATACAAATTGTCTTAGGTTCTTACCTAGAAGACAACCATTTTAATTTAATTTAATCTATTACCCTGCTTGGAAATATGAAAAATGGGATGTTAACTCTAATCACTTGCCTTCCATGGCAGTTGTTAAGGCTCTCATCAAGGTTGGCTTTGTGTTAGTTTTATATTTACACTAATCTTTTCTTATGACTGAATTTTTTTTTCAGTTGTCGCAAATGCATGGATATTTGGCTAAACCGCTTAGTATGCCACATCTGGTTATGGCAGCACTTTTTATCTATGTCTTGAATTTATAGCTGTTAATTTTTTTCAACGATCAGTAAGTAAAAGCAGGACTTTTTACTTGTTTTTTAAGTAGATTCTATGTGTACTAAGCGTTTTTAATAGAGCATTAAATCAGGCTTCTAATTCTAATTCACATTTTATCATGAGCAGTGTCCACACTGAATTATGTGGAAGTTCCAAGGCCAGGAATGGAACCCATGCCACAGCACTGGAAACTCAGAACCCTAAACTGCTGCGCCACCAAGGAACTCTTGTCAGCATGCTATTTTAACCTGAATATTATGTTCTATGATACTTATTTTTAGAGTGTTGATGCTAATACTTAATATCTTTAACAACTTTTTTTTGGATTTACCTTACAGCGGAAGAGAAGAAAAAGCCTGAAGACCTTCCCTCGGATGATGATGTTCTCATTGTATATGAGTTGACCCCAACTCCTGAGCAAAAAGCTCTTGCAATCAGACTTCAGCTTCCTCCCACTTTCTTCTGCTATAAGAACCGGCCAGGATACGTCAGCGAAGAGGAAGAGGATGGTAAGCTTTTTCTTGCTTTAAAGCATTCTGTTCATGCTCCATCTTAGTGGACAGGGTGATGAAATCCTTTCAAGCCCGCTTCCGAGAGCCCACCCCTGCTCTACTTGCAGGTGAATGCATGTGTGAATAGTCAGCGCATGTAGTGATTGAAAGAGGTTTTCCTGGAGTGCTGCTCTGAACAGGGCAGGCGTTCTGAGGGAGCTGAAGACAACCCTAATTTCCCTGGGGAATGAGAGGAGTGGGATGGTGGTGAGGCAGAGATAGCCTCTGACTGGGGCTAGCTTTGTGGGCTCTGTCAGAGTTTTCAAGCAGAGGAATCTTGTGCTCGGAGTAATTTGAGTAGGACAGTTGGGCCATGGGGTAGAGGACTGGGTTGTGGAAAGTGGAGAAGGAAGAGGAGCTAAAGTAGTGGAGCAGCTAAGACAAGAGCAGAGAGGCGTGTGTATAGAGTTGGCAAAATTGGTTGCTGTTTGGATGTAGGAGCAAGGGAGAGTGGGAAGTTGGAGAGGAACCCTTGATTCCTGGCTAGAAAATCTCCTGAAATACACTAGAAATTCATTTATTTAATAAAATATATTATACTTTAAGATGAAGATTTCGACACAGCTGTCAAGAAACTTAACGGAAAACTATATCTGGATGATTCAGAAAAATGTAGACCATCAGAACAAAGTCTCACAGGTATGTAACATTAAAATTACTAATTATAGTGTTTTTAAATTTTCTTTTGGCTGTACTTGTGGCATGGAGTTCCTAGGCCAGGGATCAAACTCAGGCCACAGCATTGACTTGAGTTGCTGTGGTGACAATGCTGGATCCTTAAACCACTGTGCCACTAGGGAACTCCTATAATTGTTTTTTTCAAATCTTCTGTTTAAAAGGAGGGTCCCGGAGTTCCCGTCGTGGCGCAGTGGTTAACAAATCCGACTAGGAACCATGAGGTTGCGGGTTTGATCCCCGGCCTTGTTCAGTGGGTTAAGGATCCGGCGTTGCCTTGAGTTGTGGTGCAGGTCGCAGATGCGGCTCGGATCCTGTGTTGCTGTGGCTCTGGCGTAGGCTGGCAGCTGTAGCTCCGATGAGACCCCTAGTCTGGGGACCTCCATATGCCGAGGGAGCGGCCCAAGAAATGGCAAAAAGACAAAAATAAATAAATAAATAAAAGGAGTGTCCCAATCTGGGCATCTCTGTAATTACCCCAGTTTTGCCATCGTAATTTAATATATTAAAAAAAATTGGGAATTCCCATTCTGGCTCAGCAGTAACAAACTCAGTGTATCCTTGAGGACATGGGTTCAATTCCTGGCCTCACTCAGTGGGTTAAGGATCCAACGGCAGTGTAGGTTGCAAATGCCGCTCAGGTTCCATGTTGCTATGGCTGTGGCGTAGGCCAGCAGCTGCAGCTCCAGTTCACATCCTAGTCTAGGAACTTCCATATGCTGCTGGTGTGGTCCTAAAAAGCAAAAAATAGAAAAAATATTAAAAAAAATAAAGTGAAGTGCAAAATGTTGTGCTCCTGGTGGCGCTTGTGCCCCATTAGCATCTGAGGTCGTATCATTTTGGTTTGTAGATGACTGAGGGCTGTATTGTAGAGTATTGGATTTAATCTACTTCATATTCATTTTCTTTTGTTTGTGTTTTACGGGATTTTCAGATAATGAGAAAGAATGCGTTATTGTTTGGGAAAAGAAACCAACAGTTGAAGAGAAGGCAAAAGCAGACACCTTGAAGCTTCCACCTACGTTCTTTTGTGGAGTCTGCAGTGACACAGATGAGGACAATGGGAATGGAGAGGACTTTCAGTCGGAGCTTCACAAGGTTCAGGAAGCTCAAGTGAGACTGTCTCCATTATTTTCCTCCTGCTCACTTGCCTTTGTTGACACAGTAGAGTGTTCCTAATTAGCACGTGGTAATAACAGGCAAGTGGGTCAAGCAGCTCCGGCAGCTCCAGTCAGAGGAGGAGGGATTTTGTTTTTCGAGGAGGATCAGAGAGGCCCACCCTGTCACCCCTGTGTGTATGCTGGGTTTGGGGAGTTGGGGTGGTAGTGTGGACGTGCACGTGTCCCTGCAAAGGGCTATTGTCAGGCAGAGAACAATATTAGGTGGTTTATTTTTCCTGCAATTTCATTTACCCTGGAGTGGGCAGAGTGGATGGAAAGTAGCTGCATTTGAAACCTAGTTTCCCTGGCCTGTATACTTCGCCTTGCAAGTAACTTCACAATTTGATTGCTTTCTTAGTGCACGTGATTAGCTGTCAACACCTTGATAGCTTGTTTTTTTTGTTTTTTTGTTTTTTTGCTTTTTAGGGTGTCATCTGCGGCATATGGAGGTTCCCAGGCTAGGGGTCGAGTCGGAGCTGTAGCCACCAGCCTACACCACAGCCATAGCAATGCAGGATCCAAGCCGTGTCTGTGACCTACACCACATGGCAACGCCAGATCCTTAACCCACTGAGCAAGGCCAGGGATCGAACCCACAACCTCATGGTTCCTAGTCGGGTTTGTTTCTCCTGTGCCGTAATAGGAACTCAGATACCTTGATATCCTAATTTGTGTTGCACAGACGTTGGAAGACAAGGTCCCTGTCTTATAATTGTTTACAATCTAATACTGACATATATTCAGAATAGTTCCCTGCTCCTTAATATATACTGTGTTTTGAGAGTTCCTGTTGTGGCTCAGTGGATTATGGACCCAGCTAATATCCATGAGGATGAGGGTTCAATCCCTGGCCTCACTCAGTGGGTTAAGGATCTCGTGTTGCTGTGGTTATAGCATAGGTCACAGATGCAGCTTGGATCTGGCATTGCTGGGACTGTGGTGTAGGCCAGCAGCTACAGCTCTGATTTGACCCCTAGCCTGGGAACTTCCATATGCCGCAGGTGTGTTCCTATAAAGGAAAAAAATTTTTTTTTAAAGAAGAAATACTGTTTTTTGTATAATTGTTAGGAAAATGGTTAAAGTGGAGTCCTGGAGTTAATTATAAATGCAGGGTTTTTTAAAGGATGTGTGGGAGAGAGATGTCCCTCCCATGGTCTGAGCATAGTGGGTTTACTGTCCTTCCCCATCTAGCTGGCCTGCGTTTTTAGGTGTCCACCTAAAATATGCTGGCTGTTCCATGGGCTTCAGCTTATTCATCTGTGCACGTGTAGCTCATGCCGTCAGCTGACATAAAAACATCACTTCATTTATAACCAGAGAGACTAACTTGTGGAAGTCCTGTCTGAAGTTTTCCATCAGTGGCCTCCCTATGCTACATCTAAAGGGTATTTTAAATCATTCAACAATTTCCTTTTACTCAGTGGGAATACAGTGTGCAATTTCTGTTCATCATCTTCCCTAATTGTTGCTGCTGGGGCTTTAGCATGCAGTTAGTGGAAGTTCCTGTTGTGGTTCAGTGGGTAAGAACCCAGCTAGTATCCATGAGGATGCAGGTTCAATCCCTGGTTTCACTCAAGCTGCTGCATAGACTGCAGATGCAGCTCAGATCTGGTGTTGCTGTGGCTCAAGTGTAGGCCGGCAGCTGCAGCTCAGATTTGACTCCTAGCTTGGAAACTTCCATATGCCGTAAGTGTGGCGCTAAAAAGCAAAATAAATAAATAAATAAATAAACAAGCAGTAAATCATATTAATATAAAGTTGGATTATGCAGATTGAAACAATGCATTTTAAATATGGCCTTGCTCTTTTATGTGCAAAACTTTAATTAAACTTACTGTTTTTAAAACTTACTGGAAAATAATTTTGGTGCTGATGCACAGACTGAGTTATGCATCATTTATTCTTTTCCCACCTGTGGTGCACACAGGACTTAGTATCTTTTGTCATCATTTTGTGAACTGTGCTGTTTATAGCTGTAGAAATATCTCATTCGAGTGGCTGTTATAAGTCAAAATCTTTCTGTAAACTATCCGTAATACTATCCTGTAATACTATCATAATGTTCATTAAATAGTAGTCCTAGGGGCTGTCCAGAAATACCTTTGGTACAGAAACTAAATGTGCTGTATCACTATAAAGGTCAAAAAAAATTGCCACAATGAATTGTAATTTTGTGGGAGAGCACCCTTTGATAGCCTGAGGTCAAACAGAGCCTAACAACCATTAAAGCTGAAACATGCTGTATAATGACATAGGTTGATCTCCTCCTAGGATAAGCGTCTCCTCTGTACACTTTGTGCAAGCTTCAGTTAGGCGTCTCTTGCACAGAATGCATAAGTGTGCTGGATTCATAGGTGCTTACGCTGAACGAGCACTCTCAGGTGTGTGCAAAGGAGATGCCATTTGTTTTGTCTATGTGAGTTTTCATTGATGGACTCTTAGGTGGAGGATGTGTTAGGAGCTAAGATACTTCTCTCCCCCAGGGAATCTAGGATACATTTTGGGAATAACATGTATTGTGATATAATTCACATATACTATTCACCGATTTTATTTATTTTTATCTTTTTGTCTTTTGTTTTTTTAGGGCTGCACTTGTGTCATACGGAGGTTCCTAGGCTAGGGTTTGAATTGCAGCTATAGCCGCAGGCCTATACCACAGCCACAGCGACATAGGATCCAAGCCATGTTTGTAACCTACACTACAGCTCATGGCAGTGCCAGATCCTTAACCCACTGAGCGAGGCCAGGGATCAAACCTGCATCCTCATGGATACTGGTCAGGTTCATTAACCACTGAGCCTCGACAGGAACTCCCAATTCACTGATTTTAAAAAGTGCAACTCGGTTTTTAGTGTGTTCATCACAGTCAATGTTAGAACATTTTCAGCATCCCCAAAAGGCCCTGTTACTTCTAGTACTCACCCCCATTCCTTGTTTCCTCCCATCTCCTCTAGACCTGGTAACTACTGATGTACTTTCTCTCTGTCTCTGAAGATTTGCCTTTTCTGACATTTCATACAAACATGTGGCCCTTTGTGTCTGGCTCTACTTAGGCTGAGCTTATGGCATGAGGAAGTTTTGGGGCCAGGGGTCGAAACCATGCAACAATAGCTGTCGCCCGAGCCCCAGTGGTGATAACACCAGATCCTTAACCCACTGTGATCAAGGGAACTCCACACTTAGTAAATTTTTGAGGTGTATCCACATTGTAGCATATGTCTATTTCATTCCTTTTTTAAGGCCAAATAATACTCCATCATAGGAATATACCACATTTTATTTACCCATCTGTTTGGGTTGTTTGCACTTCTGGTTATTATGACTAATACTGCTAAGATAGTCTCGATCATGTGACAGAAATAGAATGCCTTATCTTTTCTTTATGCTTTAGTCATTAATAAATAATGACTTTTTTCATTTGTATTAATTTTTTTAAATTTACATAAGCGATATTCACTTTGTTGAATGTGTTTGCTGTGAGTTCTTAAACATGCCTGAACTCCTGTAATCTCCACCACAGGCAGCATATAAACAATCCCAACACCCCAAAGAAATCCTTCCTGCCACCCCTTTGTGTTGAGATCCTCCCCCACCCATAACCTCTGGCAACTGCTGATCTGTTTTCTGTTTCTCCTTTTTTGCCTTTTCCAGACTAACACAAAGCAGGTCGTACAGTTCGTAGCCTTTGAGGTGGCCATATGTACTGGGCCCCTGTGGTCTGGCCCAGGTAGCTGCGTAGTGGCTGTCTGTCCCCTTCTGTCACTGGCCGGTGCTCCACTGGGAGGCTGTACCATGGTTCCTTCATTGTCATTAACCTACTGAAGAACATTGTTTCTAGTTTATTTTGCTCTTTTTCTAGTTTCTTAAAGTGGGAACTTACATTACTGACTAGGACAGTTCTTCATTTCTAATATAGATTTTTTTTTTCTTTTACTTTTTAGGACCACACCTGTGGCATATGGAGGCTCCCAGGCGAGGGGTCGAATTGGAGCTACAGCTGTTGGCCTACACACCCACAGCAACTTGGGATCCAAGCCGAGTTTTCAACCTGCACCACAGCTCTCGGCAACGCCGGATCCTTAACCCACTGAGCGGGGCCAGGGATCGAACCCTTAACTTCGTGGTTATTAGTCAGATTTGTTTCTGCTTTGCCACAGTGGGAACTCCTCTAATACACATTTTTAATGCCATTAAGTTTCTCCCTAAGAGCTGTTTAGGTGGTTCTTAAAGGTGGTATTATCAGCTTTAATAGGTGGTATTTTTAGTTTCATTCAATTAAAGTGTTTATTTTCCTTGGCATTCTTTTTGATATAGGCATT
The DNA here is from genome assembly GCF_016906955.1 of Phacochoerus africanus. Classification (NCBI taxonomy): domain Eukaryota; kingdom Metazoa; phylum Chordata; class Mammalia; order Artiodactyla; family Suidae; genus Phacochoerus; species Phacochoerus africanus. The sequence goes on along the minus strand of NC_062548.1, from coordinate 51,575,448 downwards.
AGATTGAAGTATCTTTTTTTTTTGCCTTTTCTAGGCTGCTCCCGTGGCATATGGAGGTTCCCAGGCTAGGGGTCCAATCGGAGCTGTAGCCGCCAGCCTACGCCAGAGCCACAGCAACGCCAGATCTGAGCCATGTCTGCGAACTACACCATAGCTCGCAGCAGCGCTGGATCCTTAACCCACTGATTGAGGTCAGGGATTGAACCTGCAACCTCATGGTTCCTAGTTGGATTCGTTAACCACTGAGCCAGGACAGGAACTCCAGCAAAGTCCTTTTTAAAGGAAAGCAAATAGCTCCCAGGGCTGCTGGGAGGGGGAGAAGAGCCCCCCTAGATTGAAGTATCTTGCTTCCAAATATTTGGTGACTTTCCAGATGGCATCCTGTTACTGATTTTTAGCTTAATTCCATTATTGTCTGTGAACGTATTTTGAGTAATTTCACTTCTTTTAGAATTAATGAGGGTTGTCTTGGTGGATGTTCATTGTTCACTTGAAAAGACCTGCTGTTTTTGCATGGAAAACAGGTTTTTAAGTATTGTCCAAGTCCAGTATATTCTTGCTAATTTTTTGTCTGCTTGTTCTGTTATTGAAAAGATTGTTGCCGAGCATATTTATTAGTCCTATCAATTTTTATTTCACGTACTCTGTCAGGGATGTTTCCTTCTGCTTCTCTTTTCTAGATCACAGAAAACAGGAATGGTAGTATTTCTTTCTAAAATATTTGATAGACTTCACCACTGAAACCATATGGGCCTGGTTCTTAACTTTTTTTTGAAGGATGTTAATTACTGTTACATTTTATTTAATGGTTATAGGTCTATTCATAGTATCTCTTATGTCAGTTTTGGTAGGTTGTGTTTTTTGAGGAATAAGTCCATTTCATTTACATTATCAAATTTATGGGCATAGTACTATTCATGAAGTTCATTAAAACTTATTACCTGTTTTAATGACCATGGATCAGTGTTGATAGTTCCTGTTTAATTTCGGATGTAGTAATTTGTGTCATCTTTCTTGTTTTCTTGGTGAGCTTGGCTAAAGGTTTATCAAATTTTATTGACCTTTTCAAAGAATCAGCTTTTAATTTTGATTTTTTTCCCCTATTAATTTCCTATTTTATTAACTTTTACTCTGCTTTTCTTTTCTTTTTATCTTTTTAGGGCCTTAACCTAAAAGAAAAAGATTCTAGTCGGGTCCTTAACCCGCTGAGCCACAACAGGAAATCTCTACTCTGCTTTTCATTATTTCTTTGTTCTTCGTGCTTTTGGTTTATACTGCTCTTCTTTCTCTAGTTTCTTAAGGTGGAAGTTTATTGATTTTAGATCTTTTTAATGTATACGTTCAGGACTGAAAGTTCCCCTTCCTTGCTTTTGTTGCATTCCACACATTTTGATAAATTGTAATTTCATTTTTATTTAGTTCAAAATATTTTCAGTTTGTTCAACGGAGACTTGTTGACATGTATATTATTTACATTTGTGTTGCTTAATCTCCAGAAATTTTGAGTTTTTCCAACCTGTGTTTCTGTTAATGATTTCTAGTTTAATTCTATTATGGACTGAGAGTATACTTTGTGTGATCTCTGTTCTTTTGAACAGTTTGCTGAGGTGTGTTTTATGGCCTAGAATGTGGTCTTTCTATGTAAATGTTTCATGTGTGCTTGAGAGGAACATGTATTCTGCTGTTGGTTGAAGCATTCTGTAAAATTTTTTATTTCTTTTTTTTTGTCTTTTTTTTTTTTTTTTTGCTATTTCTTGGGCCGCTTCCGCAGCATATGGAGGTTCCCAGGCTAGGGGTTGAATCAGAGCTGTAGCCACTGGCCTACGCCAGAGCCACAGCAACGCGGGATCCGAGCCGCGTCTGCAACCTACACCACAGCTCACGGCAACGCCGGATCGTTAACCCACTGAGCAAGGGCAGGGACCGAACCCGCAGCCTCATGGTTCCTAGTCGGATTCGTTAACCACTGCGCCACGACGGGAACTCCTTTTATTTCTGATATAGTATTTTTCAATTCTAAATCCCACTTGATTTACTTTTATGCTCTAGATATTTTTGCTTGAGAAATGTCTTTCCATTCATCTTTAGAGTATTTGTCTTTACCTCTTGAAGCATTGTTGTAACAGCTTTTCAAAGTTTTTCTGGTCACTCAACACACGATCATCTCATAACATTCCCTACCCCATAGCTGGAGAGATGTTGACATTTCTTGGAGCCTTTTTTGTCTGTGCCGTTGGCAGCTCCAGTTTTTTGGGCAGCTCTAGTACACTGGCGGTGATGTGAGTTGGTGGGTGGGAGGCAGGAGAAGACAACCGGATTATCTTTAGGTCTTGAGGTTTTTTTTTTTGGGTTTTTTTTTTTTAAAGTTAAAAACAGATGTATTTACTATAAATACATCTTCTAGTGAGATGGATCTTCAGAGGGGATTTTATGTTGTGTTGACTGAAATTGAATCTATTGAGGCCAGAATTTCGAATGGTCACTTGCCCTGTCTCTCCATTAGTCTTTATATCTGAGGCCCATGCACTATAGTGAAGGGCTTTCTTTTTCTCTAAAACTGGGGAACAGTCAGAGACACAAATTTCAACCTTGCCTCCATCCAGCAGTTCCTGCCAGAAACCCTCTTCCTCCAGGTTCCATACTTCGTTGTAGCACCACCTGTAGGCAGGTAGGAAACAGGTCAGTGATGGGGCCCCAGGCAGGACACACACCTTTGTTCCTCTGCCCAACAGTCCCTACTGCTCAACACAGTCTGTTTCCACCAGCCGTCATTGCCCTTAGGGTTGTGGAGGAGCTTGTATCCTATCCGATTGCATTTGCAGAAGTGGCTCAGGAGGTTGGACCTGGCATTGTCGGCTGGGGGCAGGGAGCTGTGAATGACAGGTCACCAGTGTGGGCCTGCTTGGTGGCAGTTGGCTGTGGCCTGGGAACCCCCAACGAGCTGGCCATGGAGGCCATTTGACCATGGGCTCCTCACAGGCCTGGCTGCTACCTGCTTCTCAGCTAGTGCTCCTTGCTGGTCGGCCTTTACATTGCTTCCTTGAGATTCTTAATCTTCTGCTTTGTTCAGAGGCTTCTTTTTGTTGTTGTTGTCTTTTTTAGGGCCACACCCACAGCATATGGAAATTCCCAGACTAGGGGTCAAACTGGAGCTGTAGCTGCCAGCCTGCGCCAGAGCCACAGCAGCGTGGGATCTGAGCCTTGTCTGCAACCTACACCAGAGCCCACAGCAACGCCAGATCCTTAACCCACTGAGTGAAGCCAGGGATCGAACTCCCATCCTCATGGATCCCAGTTGGGTTTGTTACTGCTGTGCCCTGACGGAAACTCCTGAGGCTTCTTGGAGGCACTGTGTCTGTTGCCATCCAGTGCAGCTGAAAGTGTTGGTTGAGGTAGGGGACAGGTGGAGTGGGAGAGAAAAGCATGCTTCCTCCACCTTGGCCAGGACTCCAAGCCCTCAAATTCTTTTAAAATAACATGTGTGATCCTTTTTGTCAGTCAGCATTTAATGGCATAGTTATTTGTTACTTCCTCTTTGCAGAAATCCCAGAATGTGGAAATAACTGGCATGGCTTACAGTGTGTGTACAGGTGGCGCTAAAGTGACTGTACCGTTTTTGGGTAAATCTGAAGAACCAGATTTTACTACCAAATCTATTACTTCACCACCTTTTTCTTCTGGAACTGGTGACAAACCTGTGGATTTATCTACTAAAAAGGAAAGTGATGCAGATTCTGAAAACCAAGGTAAAGTTTGATATATGTTTACAAAAACCTAGCATGCATTACTACATAGGCTATATTCTTTTTTTATTTTTTAATGACTTTATTTTTTCCATTATAGTTGATTTACAGTGTTCTGTCAATTTCCTGCTGTATAGCGGAGTGACCCAGTCGTGCATATATATACATATTCTTTTTCTCACGTTACCCTCTGTTATGTTCCATTACAAGTGACTAGATACAGTTCCACGTGAGAAACTAGACTTTTAAATATAGATTGAGAAACTCCCTTTCTTTTTTATATTTATTTATTTATTTTATTTTTATTTTCCCAGTGTACAGCAAGGGGATCAAGTTATCCTTACATGTATACATTACAATTACATTTTTTTTCCCCCACCCTTTGTTCTGTTGCAACATGAGTATCTAGACAAAGTTCTCAATGCTACTCAGCAGGATCTCCTTGTAAATCTATTCTAAATTGTGTCTGATAAGCCCAAGCTCCCGATTCCTCCCACTCCCTCCCCCTCCCATCAGGCAGCCACAAGTCTTTTCTCCAAGTCCATGATTTTCTTTTCTGAGGAGATGTTCATTTGTGCTGGATATTAGATTCCAGTTATAAGTGATATCATATGGTATTTGTCTTTGTCTTTCTGGCTCATTTCACTCAGTATGAGATTCTCTAGTTCCATCCATGTTGCTGCAAGTGGCATTATGTCATTCTTTTTTATGGCTGAGTAGTATTCCATTGTGTGTGTGTGTGTGTGTGTGTGTGTGTGTGTGTGTGTGTGTGTGTGTGTGTGTGTGTGTGTGTGTACGTGTGTGTGTGTACGTGTGTGTGTGTGTGTGTACACCACATCTTCCGAATCCAATCATCTGTCGATGGACATTTGGGTTGTTTCCATGTCCTGGCTATTGTGAATAGTGCTTTGAGGTCAGCATATATTAAATGAAATAGTAAACTGCTCTTTTCCTTTTGCCAGTGGACAGCACAACAGTTTCATTTGGATTTGGAAGTAGCACAGGACTGTCATTTGCAGATTTGGCATCCAGTAATTCTGGGGATTTTGCTTTTGGCTCCAAAGGTAAGATTAGGAGGCAAGGTTACACTGTGGTATTAGAGAACTGGGTATACCTACAGACCCAGTCCTTGTCCCAGTTTGTTCCTCACCTGACACTTTCCTCCCAGCCTTGCCTGCCAGCTGTTTAAGTGCTTCAGTAAGAAAGGGCTTATATTTTACTCTTTTTTTTTTTTTTTGTCTTTTTAGGGCTGCACCCACAGCATAGGGAGATTCCCAGGCTAGGGGTCTAATCAGAGCTGTTGTTGCTGTTCTGTGCCAGAGCCACAGCAATGCCTGATCTGAGCCGTGTCTGTGACCTACACTGCAGCTCATGGCAATGCCAGATCCTTAACCTGGCAAGATCCCTAACCTGAGCAAGGCCAGGGATCTAACTGGCAACCTCATGGCTCCTAGTCAGATTCATTTCCACTCTGCCACAACGGGAACTCCTACTCTTATTTTTTTATATTTATCAATATAACCACGAGAATTTTCTTTTAATTCAACATAAGGCATGGTGAAAATCCTGCCTCTCCTGAAATGCAGAACCATCTCTACAGTTTTTTTTTTTTTTGTCTTTTTGCCATTTCTTGGGCCGTTCCCGCGGCATATGGAGGTTCCCAGGCTAGGGGTCCAATCAGAGCTGTAGCCACCGGCCTACGCCAGAGCCACAGCAACGCAGGATCCGAGCCGCGTCTGCAACCTACACCACAGCTCACGGCAACGCCGGAACCTTGACCCACTGAGCAAGGGCAGGGATCGAACCCGCAACCTCATGGTTCCTAGTCGGATTCATTAACCACTGCGCCACGATGGGAACTCCTACAGTTTTTGAATAACCTTGATTTTAACTTTGTTGTTTTATTTTTATTAGGCCCGCACCTTTGGCATATGGAAGTTCCCAGGCTAGGGGTCAAGTTGGAGCTGCAGCTGTCAGCCACAGCCATAGCAACGCGGGAACCGAGCCTTGTCTTTAACCATCCTCATGGACACTAGTCAGGTTCATTAACTGATGAGCCACATTGGGAACTCGTAACCTTGTTCTTTTAATCATACTTTTGATTTACTAATATTTCAGGATTTGTGCATCTATAATTTTTAAGATGATTTTGCAGTTTTCTATTTTTGCAATAACCTTGATTGTGTTTTTTATATTTTATTTATTTATTTATTTTTTGTCTTTTGTCTTTTTTGTTGTTGTTATTGTTGTTGTTGTTGCTATTTCTTGGGCCGCTCCCACGGCATATGGAGGTTCCCAGGCTAGGGGTTGAATCGGAGCTGTAGCCACCGGCCTACGCCAGAGCCACAGCAACGCAGGATCCGAGCCGCGTCTGCAACCTACACCACAGCTCACGGCAACGCCGGATCGTTAACCCACTGAGCAAGGGCAGGGACCGAACCCGCAACCTCATGGTTCCTAGTCGGATTCGTTAACCACTGCGCCACGACGGAAACTCCTGATTGTGTTTTTTAATATCAGGGTTGTGCTAATTTAGAACTGTTAAACTTTCTCATCTTTTTCCAGTGGTTATTCTACTTTTCATCCATTTTGGATAATTTGTACAAAATAATCCTTTTCAAGTTTATTAGCATATTGTATTTTCTCATTCTTAAACTGTCTTTCCTATATCTTGATTATAGCACTACCCAAATTGAATGAAGTGCTTGATTTGTGGAACATACTTTATTGAAGATACAATACTTACATGATTAATCCAGAATAGTGTTCTTCCCTCACATAACTTTGTTTCATAGTTCCTGCCACGGAAATGCATATAAAACTTTTAGAAATTACATTCAGATAACACATTATGTTGGAACTCATAGCTTCATGGATGTCAGGTTGCTAATTTATTTTTTTATTATTATTTTTTAATTATTTTTTTTTTGTCTTTTTGTCTTTTTTGTTGTTGTTGTTGTTGTTGCTATTTCTTGGGCTTCTCCTGCGGCATATGGAGGTTCCCAGGCTAGGGGTTGAATCAGAGCTGTAGCCACCGGCCTACGCCAGAGCCACAGCAACGCGGGATCCGAGCCGCGTCTGCAATCTACACCGCAGCTCACGGCAACGCCGGATCCCCAACCCACTGAGCAAGGGCAGGGACCGAACCCGCAACCTCATGGTTCCTAGTTGGATTCGTTAACCACTGCGCCACGATGGGAACTCCTGCTAATTTATTTTTAATTTATTAAGTGGCCTGAAGTCACAGAGTCATAAGTCGACATATACAGCAGTATAGTAGGTACAGTTATCGTCCCCCCACTGCAACATTCAACAAAGCACCAAATAAAACTTGGTGTGTTAGATAGCTTGATACCCAGTGTAACTTTCTTAAAGTACCCTATCACTGTTGCCCAGTAAAAGGTGAGTAGGTAGACTCAACTCCCATGAGGGTGGCTTGTTCTGAGCCTTATTTGCTGTCATTCACTCCTTTTTCAGTGAGAATATTCACCAAGCTATTTTTTAAACTACATTTCTTTTTTTTTTTATTTTGTAATGATTTTTATTTTATCCATCATAGCTGGTTTACAGTGTTCTGTCAATTTTCTACTATACAGCAAAGTGACCCAGTCACACATACATTTATACATTCTTTTTCTCACATTATCCTCCTTTGTCCTCCATTATAAGTGACTAGATAGAGTTCCCAGTGCTCTACAGCAGGATCTCATTGCTTATCCACTCCAAAAGCAATAGTGTGCATCTCTTAACCCCAGATTCCCACTCCCTCCCACTTGGCAACCACAAGTCTATTCTCCATGTCCATGATTTTCTTTTCTTTGAAAAGTAGACTACACTTCTTGTTTTGGCACCCTGCGTTCGTCTCTTTTAAGAGCTTACAGAAATTAACTTTTTTTAAAAAAGGTCACCAATTTCACCAGTTGTGTGTGCACGTATGTGTTAAACTTACTTCTGGCATCGTATGGACCGTTTCTTAAATTTTTTTATTATTTTTAATTTTTTTGGTTTTTTTAGGCCACACCCAAGACATGTGGAAGTTCCTAGACTAAGGAGTCCAGTTGGAGCTGTAGCTGCTGGCCTACACCACAGCCACAGCCTGCAGCAACGCAGGATCTGAGCCACATCTGTGACCTACACCACAGCTCATGGCAACGCCAGATCCTTAAGCCACTGAGCGATGCCAGGGATCCTCATAGATGCCTTGGGCTCCTTACCACAGAGCCAAAATGGGAACTTCTTATTATTTTTTCTTCATCTGTTCATTTTGTTTTTATTTCATGTTGTGTATTCTTTTGTCCCACTTTTTCTACAGATTATTTTCTTCTGAAAGTCCTATTCACACACAGGTCTATCAGTCGCTCCATGTCTGTTGTGTAATATTTCGTATGGAAACAAAGAAAATGAGGAACACCTGCTTCTCTGTTTCCCACCTTTATCTGTGATTGCCATTGTCTTGTATTTCCTTCAGATTTTGTAATGTTTTCCTTAAACTCAGACACAGAGTGGAGGCTTCCTGGGTAGGAGCACAGTTATTGTGAAGTTGGTATGGATAATTGACGCACACATCTTTATACTTTTACTGTATAAATTCACCCTCTTGTTCCCTTTAGAGCATTGCTTTTCAACTCTTGGGAACTTTTTAAAGAAAAACAAAACAAAACAAAAAACACCTTGATTATGTTGTGCTCTCTGGGTGTAACACCAGGCACTGGTATTTTACAGAAGCCTTTGGTAGGATTAATGTAATAGGCACCAGTGTTAAGAACCACTCACTGTTTTAGGGAATTTTGAGATTTTTCTGTCATACCTTTTGGTATTGGGGGTAATTTTTAAAAATGAAAACATTTTTCTGTTTGAGAGTTCCTGAACCCAGTTATTTTTATTATTTATTTATTTTTGTCTCTTCAGGACCACACCTGAGGCATATGGAGGTTCCCAGCTAGGGGTAGAATCAGAACTGCACGTGTTGGTTTACACCACAGCTATAACAGTGCCGGATCCAAGCCGTGTCTGCGAACTACACCACAGCTCATGGCAATGAGAATCCTTATCGCACTGATTGAGGCCAGGGATCGAACATGCGTCCTCATGGATACTAGTTGGATTCATTTCCCCTGAACCACTACGGGAACTCCAAACCCAGTTATTTTTAAGCCCCATCCTGTGGCTGCTGTTCTTAAGGGAAACTCCCACATAACCTGAGCTTGTGCTTTTCTCTTTTCAGAACATTCTTTTGCCGGACCTTCTTAAGAATTTTTTATTTTTCTTTTTTTCTCTTTTTTTTTCCCTCCTTGTTAAACCTGGCTTGGGAGTTACTGTTTGAATCTGTCATTTTGTTCTTTCTTCAAGGTGCTGAGTTTTTAACTGCTCAGTGACAGTTTTGCCTTCTCTCAAGCTTTTAGCATCAGATGAATGGTTCTCTAAGGCAGTGTGGTGGCTCAGCCATCGATGAAAAGCTGAGAGGTGTATTTCCTCTCAGAGCGTGGGCAGTGGATTAGCAGGTTGGGTCACCTTCACTTGAGATGGGGATGGGGAAGCTTGGTTTTCACCCTCTCCAGGGTGTGAGGGAGAGTAAAAGTCTTTATTCCTCATGTGGCGATGATGGGGAGCCTTTTCTCCCCAATGGCTGGAGTCGGTGAGCTTCTCCCAAGGCTGCCAGCACCACCTGGCCAGGCAGTCTGAGCTCCAGCTCTGGTTCCCTGAGGAAGAAGTTGAAGTGGAGAAGTTATGCACATGGGCCTAGTCCACTTTGGCTCATTTGAAAGTAGCAGATTTGGCCTCTTTGAGAACATTTCTAGGTTCAAGAGTTATTGTTTTCATGTGATAGACTGTTTTACGGAATAATCTACCCCTGGAGGCTGAACCAGGTGTTCACAGTTTCACGGTGTGTACTTTGAGTTCATTACTGAAAGTCCTTGTGGTGTTTAATATTGTGAAGGTGACCTAAGGCTCAGAGGACCCCGTGCTGCATGTCCAGGCAGACGTTCCTGGCCGTGCCGTGTCGCGTGCTCGCCACCTGAGCTTCACCTGCCAGAAGAATACACTTTTTACACGTTGTTACTAGAAGCATGTCACATCGTCGGCAGTTAGATTCATGGATAAAGTAATCTAATGGGGGGATCAAAAGCTTACTGCAACGGATTCGGACTGTTTAAATATGCTACTTTGTCGGTCAGATAAGAATTTCCAGTGGGCAAATACTGGAGCAGCTGTGTTCAGAGCACAGTCGACCAGCAAAGGTGGCGAAGACGAAGATGGCAGTGACGAAGAGGTGGTTCACAATGAAGACATCCACTTTGAACCAATAGTGTCATTACCAGAGGTGAATATTAAGCAATGAAAGCTGTACTAGTAATTTCACGTTTGAAGTTTAAAACTTGATTTGAAGGGCTGGCCTTGTTTTGCATTGTTTCAGAACACTGACCACCTCAAATGGAAGTTTTATATTAGAAGTTCAGCCTTTAAGCTTAAATTGTCTTTTTGAAAAAATTTATATATAAACATAATATTGGTAACATTTTATCCTATATGAAATTGTAGGGAAGAACTTACTTGTTTTGTCTGTTTTCATAACATAATTCTAGGGGCAAAAACAAAAAAAAACTAATCTTACATTTGCCTCAGTCCCTTCATTAAAAAGTAACTTTTGTTTTCTTTTTAATAAGAATGTTGTTTTTGGTTAGTTACTTTTATAAATTTCAGCCTCAATCAGTAGATAATATTTCTCTTGAAGAATAAGCATGTTTTGAAATATCCTCTCTCCTGCAAAATACTGTATTAATTTCTAAAAGGAGGAAGAATGCTGTGTAAGAGGAAAATATTTCATGACAAATCAGGTCTTTCCTGCCTCATTCAAATCGCATGCATTTGTAGCCCTAAGGTGTTAACTGTTTTCAAATTCTGTTCCTGTCAGTATCTAAAGGAATGTGAATCTTTGGAATTTGTTGTGGGATGTTTTATAAGCAGCAGCTTATAGTTTGTCATCTCTTATCTTAGGTAGAAGTAAAATCTGGAGAAGAAGATGAAGAAGTTTTATTTAAAGAGCGAGCCAAACTTTACAGGTGGGATCGAGAGGTCAGTCAGTGGAAGGAGCGTGGGGTCGGAGACATAAAGATCCTCTGGCACACGATGAAGAGTTACTATCGGATCCTCATGCGCAGGGACCAGGTCTTTAAAGTGTGTGCAAATCATGTCATCACCAAAACCATGGAATTGAAACCCTTGAATGTCTCCAACAATGCTTTAGTTTGGACTGCCTCAGACTATGCTGGTGAGCTCTACACTCAGACTTTCCCATAATTGAGAACAAATACATAAAACAATGTGTATAACACTTAGCGCAACACTAAGACCACTGTTTTGTTTGTTGTTGTTTAATAGATGGAGAAGCCAAAGTGGAACAGCTTGCAGTGAGATTTAAAACTAAAGAAATGGCTGATTGTTTTAAGAAAACCTTTGAAGAATGTCAACAGAATTTGTTGAAACACCAGAAAGGACAGACATCACTAACAGCAGAGTTATCAAAGGAGACAAATCCTGTGGTGTTTTTTGATGTTTGTGCAGATGATGAACCTCTAGGACGCATAACCATGGAATTATTTTCAAACGTTGTTCCTCAGACCGCTGAGAACTTCAGAGCACTGTGCACTGGAGAGAAGGGCTTCGGTTACAAGCACTCCATCTTCCACAGAGTGATCCCAGATTTTGTTTGCCAAGTAAGTCTTCAGTGCACCTCACAGCGGGGGTCTAGAAAGGGACAGCATACCTACCTGGGCAACTTAAGTGTTTCTCAGTTTTTCCAGACTTCCTTCTCTTTTCCACACAGCAGTTGGTGTCCCTACCCCAGCTTCTGTCCCAGCAGAACATTCAGTCTAAAAGGGTTCATATTTCTAAATGCCTTGAACCTGCCAGAAATTGAGGTGGGAAAACATCTCTTCCATTTTTATCCTCCTTCATAAATGCACGGTGCTCAGTTTTCAAACTAACAAAGCTTAGGTTCACAACGAAGCTGGGTGTTTAACACCTGTCCTTCAGTGGTTAGTTCTTTATGCATTTTAACAGTGTCTTTGGGATTCTTGTTAATTGAAATCTCTTTTCAGGGGGGAGACATCACCAAACATGATGGATCGGGAGGACGGTCCATTTATGGAGATAAATTTGAAGATGAAAACTTTGATGTGAAACATACTGTTCCTGGCTTACTGTCAATGGCCAATCGAGGCCAGAATACCAACAATTCTCAATTTTTCATAACACTGAAAAAAGCAGAACATTTGGACTTTAAGCATGTAGTATTTGGCTTTGTTAAGGATGGCATGGATACTGTGAAAAAGATTGAATCATTTGGTTCTCCTAAAGGGTCAGTTAGTCGAAGAATTACTATCGTAGAATGTGGACAGATACAGTAAAATCATTGTTTCAGTAAATTTTACTTGTATAAACCGTTGAACTAAAGCCTAGCTGTTATGACAATATATGGTAATTATGTTCAGCTTTTGAAAATGGACGTTTCCAATGTATAAATGTAAAATTGCAGCTTATAGCTGTTGTCGCTTTTTAATGTGTTATAATTGACCTTGCATGGTGTGAAATAAACGTTTAAACACTGGTGTATTTCAGGTGTACTTGTGTTTATGTACTCCTGACATCTGTATTAAAGTGGAATAATACTTATTTTGTTCAAAGCAATAGACCTTCTCAAACTATTGAAGGATATATATGCAATTTAATTTTAATTCCTTTTATGATATTGGACTTCCTGCATGAATATACTTACTGTTTGAATAAAGGGACCATGACTTGGATAATTTTTCTTTTAGATTTGGAATATATTTTGTAATTTTAACTATTGGTGTGCTCATTTATGAATAGAGATTCACGTGAATGGATGGAGCCACAGAGGGTAGAAACTTAACCAAAGTGCTCTTCTATAAATTCTTGCACATCCTGTATAGTTAAATTAACTTTTAAGCAAAGTAACTTCTTTCCTTAAAAAAGATATGAAGCTTCCAAGGTATTAAATTAATTTTTACATTTTAAACAAGTTGATTATTTACATTTTTAGAAAAAATCTTTGTCATCTGTTTCTGCTACCTCAAACTGCACTTGGTTCTGAGAGAACTTGAATTTTTCCTTGCAGTTATTGTGATAAAGTATGCATATTTTAAAAAGGTCTATACCATGTTCTTTGGTTAAAGATTTGCTTTATACTAGATTGTTGCAGTACCTTTTTCTGGTGAATTTTTGTAGCAAAAATAAAGTGACAATTGTTAACAGCCATGACATTTAAAAAATTCATTGTGCATCTAGTTGTTTGTTCATTTTGGAATCAAATGAGGATAATTAGAGATCTGTAAACTCAAAAGTGCCATGTAAATTCCAGAGCTCCCAAGGACATGACTGTTTTCAAGTTGGGTAGACATTGAAAACTTGGAAACGGCTAGAGTCACAATTCGACACAAGGGGGAGATGTACTCATCTGACTACTCAGTGTAGCACTGCCAGGACGAGTTAGCACACAGGTTGCAACTTAGAATCGCTGCCAGTGGCTGCTATCTGCCTTCCTGTGTTTTTCCCAGTGAGGTCGCCTCATTTGTGTAGGGAGGGGCTGTGGGGTGGGCTCACTTGAGGGTCTCCTCCCTGGAGCTGGTGGGCGGCGCTGACCCTCAGAATCAAGTGTGTGTATGTTTGAGTATCTATATGCGTGTGTCTGTTTTTTATGTGGGTGCGCGTCTGCGCTGAACCTGCTTCTCAGCGGGGACTCGGGTTTAGGGGAAATTCCAAGTAAAGGCAAGCACACCTGAGATTTCTCGCTCTGTAAACAGATTTCCGTGGCACCTTGGAGCATTACAACTGTGGACTGAAAAATCTGGAAACGGATACTTTTAACCAAAACCGACTCTCTAGGATTGCTGTTCACAGCTGTTTCCAATGGGCAGCAGCATCTTTGACAAAGACCTGTCGGTCAGGAGCCAACACGTGGGGACAGAGACTCAGCCCGACCCCGCCCGAATGCGGCCCAGGTGCTCCGGGCGCAGAAAGGGAAGAAGGGCTGATCATCGATCCACAGGCATCACACCCTCTGGACCCAAGAGCACAAACGGACGCCAGCGACTACGCGGTGAGACGCACATTTCGCTACGCGGGCTACAGCCCTTTGACAAGAAGACGGCGGCAGCCTCGGCGTGCCTCAGCGTCGGGGGCGGGGCGTGGGGCACGTCGGTTTGCAAGTCCGCGGCGCCCGCCCAGCCCAACGACATTGCCGGCGGCGGGGGTGGGGGCCGAAGATGGCGGCCGCTGCCTTGGAGCCGAGGGTGGTGAAGCCACCAGGGCAGGATCTGGTGGTGGAGCGCCTCAAAAGCCGTTACGGCCTCCGAGCGGCTGCCCAGCCGAGGTGAGGCCCCGCCCTGCCTACTGGCCGGCGCGAATCCCCCTGTGACCGCGTCTGCATGTCGAGGCGTGGGCGCGTCGCGGGGGGCGGCTCCTGGCGGGCACCGCACCCCAGAGGGTCAGTGCGCGTCCCCGCGGGAACGCGTGCCAGGGGCTCCCCGCGGTGACTTGCGTGCGGGTCGGAACCGCCTCGGTCCCGGACCAGAGCGGCGAGCTCGAGCCAGTTTGGCGCGGAAAGGTGCGGGCGCCCGGCGGTCTGGATCCTCGTTGGCGCCTCTGACCGCGGACGCCGCTGGCACGTCGGGCGACCAGGACGGGGCGCTGCGCAGATTCGGTTCTCCGAGGTGGGGACACTGCGCGGGGACCGGGCGGGAGCGGGGACGGCTGTGCGGGGACCCTGTGAGAGCGGAGACGTCCGTGCGGGGACAGGGCGGGAACCAGGTGGGAACGGGGATAGCTGAGCGGGGACCGGGCGGTGCGGGGACCGGCGGGAACGGAGACGGTTGTGCGGGGACTGGGCGCGAACCGGGACAGCCCAGCGGGAACGGGGACGGCTGTGCGGGGGCGGCGTGTGGGGACCCGGCGGGGAGGGCCTGCACCCGGTCACCGCGCTGGCGCTCTCTTTCAGCCGGGGTGGCGGCGATCGGACGGTGCGGAGCGTCCTGAGCGTCGGAGGCGGCCTCCCCGCACCCCAGGTAGGTCTGCGCGGCTGGGAGGCGCTCAGGCCGCAGGGCTCAGCGCCTTCGCGGGGAGGCTCTGGCTCTTTCCTTCACTGCGTCGACGAGAGTTTATTACACAGCGTTTAATGTCTCAGATTCACGAAGGGAGAAAGGAAGGGTTGGACGTTGGAGGCCTGGCGGGATATCGCGGGGAGGCGGAAAGCAGGCTGGATTCTGAATTTAGTCCTTCCTTGTGCTTTCTGCTGGTGGCACTGAGAAGATTCCCGTGGCGTCTCTGGTGCTCGGGTGCCTAGCCATTAGAACAGGTTAAAGGCACCTGCTCGGCTTGCTGCCCAGCGCCGGACCCAGAATCCGGTGCGCTGGTGGATGACAGCATCTTGTAACCAGTAAAGTGCTGGGTAAATTGGAGGCTCGATGCCTGTTTTCTGGAAGTCTGCTTGCGGGAGACGGACAGATGAAGTGATGTTGCCGTCTTAGGTTCGGGAGCCCAGAAAGAGATCCTTGTTGCCTGACCTTAGCGGTCTCTGCTGTGCTCTTTCCTGTTCACAGACGACGTGGATGTCTTCTCCTGTGGAGATGAACTTGGCTCATCGTTAAGCTGTGATTGGGATGAGAGGAGGCGCGGCCCAGCGCCGCTCTGTAGTTCCTTCAAGCTCAGGACTGGGAATTGGTAAAGTACCCCGAGCCCTTCCTGGTGCCCTCCTCCCCCTCCCCCCAGCATCTCAGAAACCAAAGGAAGGGGACAGGGTGCTGCCCACATGCTTGTTTTTCTCTGGGAGGCGGCATAAGCGTCTGGAGCTTGCTGAGTAGTTGAAGAGAGTGGGTAGTTGTTCCTGAGAACCTGGTAAAAGCACAGACCCAGCGCTGTGCTTGCTGACATCAGGGGAAGTTACTCACATGGTGTGATGGATAAAAAGTTACAGTTATTCATCCGGGACTCAAATGAAGGTCTTGTTTCCTTCCTTCCTTCCTTTCCTCCCTCCTTCTTTCCTTTTAAATAAAGGAACAAGCACCAACTCTGAAGAAGAATGCCAGCTTGCCTCTACCCTGCTCCTTATCTGTGGCCCCAACCTGAAAAAAACACTTTCTGTTCCTTCTCCCAGGGGGGCACAGTCTCTGAGGCGTTTGCCTGCTGTGACCTCCTGTGCCTGGCAAAGCAATAAAGCTGTTCTTTCCTGCTTCGCCCCAAATTCTGTCCCTGCCTTTCTGTTTTTTTCCATTCGGCACCCAGGCCAAGCTTCTGCGACAAGAAGTTTCCATTTGTTGGCCTGGCCAGTTAATCCCCTTGCGAAGAAGCTGCCGAAAGAGCACAGAGAATTCCTGTATGGCCGTCTCGCCCTTGTTCTCAACGTTAACGTTTGTGGTTATCGTTCATTCCTTCTGCTCCTCGTGCTCAAAACTTTTCCACCAGTACTGTGAATCGTGTTTTAAGTAGCTCCTTCTGAGATTACTCCCCCTGAGGATAGGGAAAACCGTAAATTAAGGTCGGTTGTAATTTGTGTTTTATTTCCTCAGCAGTTGCCTGGCCACCTGATTTGGCCTCGAATTCCCGAAACTGGCCTGGCTGTCGTAGTGATGGCAGTGACTCCCCTGGGAAACGAGTCGGCGCCCCAGGGGAGCGTGCCGGAGCCTCAGACCGGCAGGGCGTGCTTCCACTTCAGGTCAACCAGATATACGAGGAGCTGTTTCAGATACACCAGAAACTGCAGGTAGGAGCTCAGTGCCGAGCTCAGCATCCAGGGAAGCCCTGTGTTCTCAGCACAGGGCGTTTGGAAGCTGAATTCAGGGGCTTCGTCTGCATTGTTTTCTATGACGTGCCCAGCGCAGGGGCCGGCCGGCAGCGTTTGGTGGAGGAGCTCCTATGGGGGAAGGCGGGCGGCCGAGAGGGAAGGCTCAGCGGAGGTGTTCACACCTGCGTCCTGTGTTTATGTTTAGTTCCCTCCCCTCCCCTCCCATCCCATCCTTAAGGAAGAAAACACAAAATTGGCTGGTAAAGGGTGCTTTTTGAAGTAGGTATTTAGATTCATTGTATTGTCTTCAGGATCTCTGTGTAAGAGGCTCTCCTGTCAGCTCTCATCAGGATCCCGTGCAGGGCAGTTTTCTCTACCTGTCTTCTTTGGGACTTCCTTAGTTCCTAAAGGATGTAATTCCGGGAGTTCCCGTTGTGGCTCAGTGGCAATGAACCCAAGTAGTACCCATGAGGATGGGGATTTGATCCCTGGCCTTGCTCGGTGGGTTAAGGATCCGGCATTGCTGTTGTGTAGGTCCCAGACATGGCTTGGATCTGGCTTGGCTGTGGCTGTGGCGTAGGCTGGTGTCTATAGCTCAGGTTTTACCCCTAGCCTGGGAACCTCCATGTGCCTCGGCTTCGGTCGGAAGGGAAGAAGGAGGGAAGAAAAGAGAGAGCGAGAGAGAGGAAGGAGGGAATCAAGGGTGGAAGGGAAAAGAAAAGAAAAGGGAAAGGCTATAATTCATGTGTTCATCAAGCATCCAGTGGGTGGGAGTTTGAGAAGGAAGCCAAGTGTCTAATAGTTTTTTTTGAAATTCTTCTGGTTGGATGTATGTTGTATTTCTACACACAGAAAGTAAACATTTTTAAAAAGCAGTATCTCATTTTGTCTAAATGACTGTGATTATCATTATCATAGCTTGTCCTATTATTTTGGCCTGAAATCACTGGGAAAGTTCAGGGAGAGTCTCAGCTCTGTAACCTGACTGAGAGGTAGACATCAAAGAGGAGGCAGGTGGGGAGGATTCTGGGTGCGAGGAACTGGCAGTGAGAGACTTTGGGAAGGGAGTTCTGAATTTGTCACCCTGTCTGAGGAAAGTAGATACTGCAAGTTCAGGCAAAAGGTGCCAGAGAGAGAAACCACGCATGGAAAGGTGCTTGGAAAATACTTTACAGAAGAAGAGGAAGGGTTCTGAGGACAGGTCTATCATCCACAGCAAACACAACCAAGACAGAACTATTTTTCCCTTTTTGTTTTGTTTTTAATTAACATTTTAAACTAAAACAAAGTTCATTTGCAGTGTTGTGCCCATTTCTGCTGTCAGCAATGACCCACACATTATTTTATTATTCATCATGTTCTATCCCAAGAGATTGGATAGAATTCCCTGTGCTGTACAGCAGGACCTCAGTGCTTAGCCATTCTCAGTGTCATAGTTTGCATCTGTCAATCCCAAACTCTCCTCCCCCTCGGCAGCCACTAGTCAGTTCTCTATTTCTGTGAATCCATTTCTGTTTTGTAGATAGGTTCATTTGTGCCATACTTTCTTTTCTTTCTGTCTTTTTAGGGCCGCACCTGCATCATGTGGAAGTTCCCAGGCTAGGGGTTGAATCCCAGCTACAGCTGCCAGCCTACACCACAGCCACAGCAACGCCAGATCCTCAACCCTCTGAGGGAGGCCAGGGATCGAACCTACGTCCTCATGGATACTAGCCAGATTCATTTCCACTGAGCCACAACAGGAACTCCTTGGTGTCACATTTTGTTAATTCTCACAGTATTCGGACTTTATCATCATTATTTTATTGTGATCTGTGGTGATCTTAGATGTTACCCTTGTACTAGCTTTGCGGGGTCCATGAACTGCACCCATATAAGATGGTGAATTAATCAATAACGTGTACTTGTAGCTCCACCGACCAGCTCTTCCCGTCTCTCTCCCTTTCCTTGGACCTCCCTCTTCCCTGAGACACAGCAGTATTGAAATTAGGCCCATCAGTAAGCCTACAGTGACCTTCGATTGTTCAGGTGAAAGGAAGAGTCACACGTCTCTCACATTAAATCAAAACCTAGAAATGATCTGGAGTTCCTGTCATGGCTCAGTAGTTAACGAATCTGACTAGGAACCATGAGGTTGCGGGTTCGATCCCTGGCCTTGCTCAGTGGGTCAATGATCCGGCGTTGCCGTGAGCTGTGGTGTAGGTTGCAGGCGCGGCTGGGATCCCGAGTTGCTACAGCTCCGATTCGACCCCTAGCCTGGGAACCTCCATATGCCGCAGGAGCAGCCCTAGAAAAGACAAAAAAAGACCAAAAGACAAAAAAAAACAAGCCAAAAACCTAGAAAGGATCAAGTTTAATGAGGAAGGCACATCAGAAACCATTCAGATAGGCTGAAACTTGGCCTCCTGTGCAAAGCCGTAGCCAAGTTGTAAGTACAAAGGAACTGTTGTTGAAGGAAAGCACGAGCACCTGAATCGTAAGGGAGCAGAATTGCCCTGTGCTGATGTGGAGAAAGTTCCTTTGTCCTGGAGAGAAGATCAACCACCACATTCCCTCAAGGCAGGGTCTCATCCAGACCCTGGCCCAGGTCTCTTCAGTTCCGTTAAGGCTTCCGAAGAAGTTGCAGCAGCAAAGTCTGAAGGCAGTAGAGGCTGGTTCACGGTGTTTGAGAAGAAGCCGACTCTGTAACATGAAAGTGGAAGGTGAAGCAGGAAGAGCTGGTGCAGAAGCTACGTAGCAAGTTGCCTGGAAGATCCTGCCGATAGGTTTCCAGGAGGTGGCTGCAGCAAACTATGGATTTTCAGTGGGGACAAAACAGCCTTCCTTTCAAAATGGTCCTGCTCATTGACAACGCACCAGTCATCCAAGAGCTCTGATGGAGCTGGACCAGGAGGTTATCGTTTTTCATGCCTGTTAACAGAACATCCATCTGCACCTCATGGGCGAGGAGGAATTCAAGTCTCATTATTTAAGGAATACATTTTGTAAGCCTGTAGCTGCCGTGGACAGTGACTCCTCTCATGGATCTGGGCAAAGGCAACAGAAAACCTGGAAGGTTTACCACTCCAGATGCCATTAAGAGCATTCGTGACTCAAGGAAGACGTCAGAATGTCAACATTAATGGTTTGGACGATGATTGTAACCCTCATGCATGACTCTGAGGGGCTCAAGACTTCATGGAGGAAGTCACTGCAGATGTGGGGGAAACAGCAAGAGAACTGGAATTAGAATTAGGAGTTCCTGCCATGGTGCAGTGGGGTAAGAATCCAACTGCAGCGGCTTGGTTTATGTGGAGGTGCAGGTCTGATCCCCAGCCCAGTAGGTTAAGGATCCAGCATTGCTACTGCTCAGATTCAGGAGGAATGTCAGTGTGTCCTGGGTGCAGCCAAAAAAGAGGGGGGGGGCATGCCTGGAGATGGGGCCAAATGGCTGCAAACTCAGGATGAAACTTGAAAGGATGCAGAGCTGCTTCTCATGGATGATCAAAGACAGTGTTTTCCTGAGATGAAACATACTGCTGGTGAAGATGCTAAGACTGTTGAAATAACAACAAAGGACCTAAATATTCCCTAAACTCAACTGATGAAGCAGCTGCAGGATCTGAGACGAGTGACTCCGGTTTGAAAGAAGTCCTCCTGTGGGAAAGTGCTGTCAGGCCGCACTGACCACTGCAGAGCAGTTATGGGAGGAAGAGCTTTCACTGCTGTCTTGTGTGAAGAAGTTGCATAAGCTGCCAGGTGGAGGCAGGACCCTCCAGCAGCAAGGAGGAGGAGGTCCGGGTGACGGGTAGTTGTTTTTAGTAATGAAGTAGTTTGAAATGATGGTATATACGTTGCCTTTTAAAACATGGTGGTGTTGTGCAGCTAACAGACTGTAGTTTAAACATAACTTATACATCCTAAGAAAGAAAGTTTTCTTGGTTCACTTTTCTGCAACATTTGCTTCCTTGAGTGGTCTGGAACTGAACCCAGGGTATCTCTGAAGTCTGCCTATACTTCTGTGAACAGTTCTTTCTTCTGGGAATAGTTTTTGGGACGTTGTTTTCTTTTTTCTAACATGTTAGATCCTAGTGTCTGTAGAGCTACATCAATGTTTGTCTATAATCTCAAAATATAAGAAAATTATTAGGAGGCAGTTCCTGCAGTGGCTTAATGATCCAGTGTTGCCTCTGGCTCTGCTAGTTTGATCCCCAGCCTGGCAGTGTGTTAGGGATCCAGTGTCACCACAGCATAGGTCCCAGAAGCAGCTCAGATTTAAAGATCCTTGGCCTGGGAACTTCACATGCCACAAGTGCAGCCAAAAAAGGAGGAAAAAAGATTAAAGAATTTTTTTAGTTAAAAAAAATACCAGATTTTGCAAAGCAATATACTTGAGTTCTGTTTAAAATGTGAATGCGGGTGAGACATTTTTTATTCAAATATAGTTGATTTACAGTGTTGTGTTCATTTCTGTACAGCAGAGTGATTCAGTTATACATCTATGTACATTCTTTTAAATTTATTTTCCTTCTTGCTCATCACAGGACATTAAATGGAGCTCCCTGTGCTTTACAGCACAGCCCAGCCCTGTTGTTTACTAGCATGCATCGGCTCAGCCCAAACGCACCCGCCCCCCAGAGCAACAAGTCTGTTCTCTATGCGGAAGAGGGTTTTATAGAGACGGAGAAGACTCCTGAGTACTGGGACTGTGCCACTTGTCTGTGGATCGTCACTTGGTTGTGAACACATCTCTGTTTTTTCGTTTGGTGTAGCTAAAAAGCTATTGTTTTTCGTTGGTAGTTTTCTTAATTTGGGCAACATTTCTTCCCTTCCTGCTGTTTTCAATCTATTCTGTGATACTGTTATGTTTCTATCATGAAAGAGATGAAATCAAGGATGACTTCACTTAAACGTGATGTTCCTGACAAAGCAGTGGCCCCCGAGGCACATGCCCACGTTTTTAGTCACGGATCCTGCAGCTGTACCTCTCTATAAGGGAACACAGCGGGGGCGGGGGGAGTTTTAATAACTGAAGAAGGTGATACCGTTTTCTTTAACTTCTTTACAACTCCTCAGCCCTTGTACTTCCACCCTAATGTGACGTTCACAGTCTGCATACAGCCTTATGTATGTATGTAGGCGTGTTTCACAGTTGTAGTCATGATGTGCTCACTTTTTGGTTTCCTAAGTATTATATATTCATTGTAGAAAAGTTAGGAAATAGATTTATTTCACTTGGCAAATACCAATCTCTGGACACAGGGATGTAGCAGCACACAGGACAAGTGCGACCTCTGCACGGAGCTTTTGTCTTCTTGGTGTTTGGAGATGACGACATCACTGGCAGGTGGAGGGAGTGGCCGTGCATCTTCAGGCAGCAGAAGCCCTGAGGTGGGTGTCACTTTTCATGATAAATGATGCTACTCTTAACTTTACCTGGTAGACTTTTAGTTACTTTGGTGATTTTTACAGTCTTACAAGTAGCAAAACATACATAACATCTATAAATAAGAAAGAGCCAGGCTAATGGCTTCCATTGGAGGCCAGGGAGTTGCCTTTTGTTAAGCCCAAATTGAACAGAGTTGAATTAAGGTTAATACAGAGAAAGGCATGTTCTGGGTGTGTTGTCCGCTGTAACTCCTGAAGCATCAGATGAATTGTAAAGAGTTCAAAGAGCTTCTTATTACTCCTATAAGAGAAAGAGAATATTACACACTTAGGAACACTGGGACAGAAGTTAGGCATAAATGTGGGGAAATGGTGTCTGTTTTTAGAAATAACGGAGAAGGAGTTCCTGCTGTGGCTCAGCAATAACGAACCAGACTAGTATCCATGAGGACATGGGTTTGATCCCTGGGCTCACTGGGTTAAGGATCCAGTGTGGCTGTGAGCTGTGGTGTAGGTCACAGATGTGGCTTCAATCCCACATTGCACAGCTGTGGCTGTGGTGTAGACTGGCAGCTACAGCTTCAATTCAACCCCGAGCCTGGGAAATTCCAAATGCTGCGGGTGCAGCCCTAAAAGGACAAAAATAATAACGATGGAGAAAATGGGTAACTAAAAGATTAACAGCCAAGACCAACAAAATAGGTTTATGATACAGGCCTAAAGCGGAAAAGTATTCAAGGAGAAAAGACAATGTTTTCTAATCCTGAAAACTGCACCCTAGTCCTATCTAGAGCATTTTTCCCCCCAGAGCCAGAAAAAGTCAAATATTTAACCACTTTATTTTTCTGGCCATGCCTGCAGCATATGGAAGCTCCCAGGCCAGGGATCGAACCCACACCACGAGGGAACTTGATTGACCACCTTACTCAAGTAAGTTGGGCTTTCTAATCTAGCATGGTACTAGTTTCCCTCCTGACTTAGCAACACCCTCGTTAGTGCCCGGTCAGTAATTTCACTGTCTGTCAGTTTTTTGCCTACATCTGTTTATCTCTTGAGAGAGAGTATCCAGTAGCCCACGTGACCATCCATCCACCGGCTACAAATGGCTTCCCATCTCTGCAGGTTTGAAGATTTCCTTTAAGACTTGCTTGAGCAGCAGCTATTCCCAACTCTCTCAGTCCAGCTTTGTTCTAGTTATTTTTCTATATCTTAAATGATCACAAACAACCAAATGCATTACCTACGAAAAGACACTCTGGCCCAGGGGCACGCCTGCACTTTGAACTACCTAAAAAAAAATCCCATGAATTAAGAGCTAAGAGGGAATTTAACTTAAGTAATGCCACTCTAGCCTCATGGCAGCTGACTGATGACACACTACCAGTCTGCAGGACAAGGAGGACAACAAGGTGACGAGTGTACCTAGTACCAGAGCTAAACTGATAATCTGGTGAGCTAAGTACAAGGTAATAATGTGACACTGATTTACAGAGGTGTGGCAAGGGGTGTGAGACACCAAAGGAGATAGAGCCCCACTCCCACACACCTACAGGGGACTTCAGGATGCTCTGCACTTGCTCTCAGGCACATGGTGACCTGGCAGAGCACCTGGCCTCACCGCCATAGAAATCACGGGCGAGCAGAGAGGGAGGGGCCAGGGAGCGGAACCACACCAACACACTCATCCGCAAAGGCGATGGAGTGTGTTCTGATTTGCCTCAAAAAAATCACTAGACTGTGCACCAAGATTGAGGGAAAATGCAGCTTAAAGTCTATGTCCTTTCTTATAATTTACAAAACTGGTTATACCAGTGTTTGTATTGGGGAAAGAAAAAGAAATAATGGAAAAGAAAGCCCTTGATTATTGCAGTGGAATCCAAATTAGTGGCAGGAGCAAGCCCGTCATTGTCTGTTATTAGCACCACTTTAAATCTTCTCTGCTTGCTTCTTTCTTATTCTCTAAACTCACTTCAATACAGTAATAAGGATCTGCAAAATATATGTCGGTTTACCCCCCAATGTATTTTTATTATTTCCCTATTTTCTCCAGTGGCATTATAGAATGCCAGTGCAGGAATCTGCTCTGATGGTCTCAGCTGGTTGTTAAAAATTGCTCTTCATCTTACATACTGTTTGTGGTGAAGCTGATCTGACAGAAATGAAAACTAGAGGCTCTGGGATTAACCTGATCTCAGGTAAGCAGTAACAGTCATGGACCTAGACTACATTTTTCCTGGAAATTAGCTTGATTTAATAATCTCAAGTGAACCAGTACAGACGCAGAAAAATCGAAATGATCGTAATAGATAGCTTCTAATACAAAAATATTAGAAATAATAGATTCTTACTTGATTTTGGACAGTTTCTGGAGAATGATGCTGAGCTTCTCTAGAATGTGGAGCTCGAGCTTTGGGGCCCGGAGCAGCATGGCGCAGGTTCGGAAGAAGAGTGAGGTACTGCAGGCCTCCAGGAAGGGCTGCAGGGACCCTGCAAGAAAGACAGTGGGGCGGGTGAGGAGAGGGGCCGGCACTGCTCTGGGTTTGCCTTCTTTCCAGACTCCAGCTATGGGACAAAAACATCATCACCAGAAAAATCACAGCATCTACTGACTGCTGTTGAGCAATTCAAACAGAAGACTCTTTTCCCTGAAAATATATTTCCATGAAGCAGAAAGTCCATAACAGGAGGCTGTTTGAATATTTAGCAGTTAGACATTTTATTGGGGTTATTTTTTTCTAAAAAACCCTAAAAAGAGTTTCATTTAAGTGTTAATGACACAACTTACATAATAATCACTGAAAAGGGAAGAGCTTTTTAAGCATAAAAGCAAAAGGGAGAAAGAGTCATAAAAGATTGAAAATTTTATAAAATAATAACTTGAAATGTCTATATGAAAAAGTTAAAAGGCAAAAAAAGCTTTAAAAAAATACCAGGGAAATGCCAAACTTGGGTGGGGGGCAGAAATCTCATATTTGCTAGAAGATTGATATTGTACTAGAAAAAGAGCTCTTATAAATGACTAAGATAGACCTAATATTTTTGGTAATGAACATGCAGTACAAGCAGGCAACTCAAAATAAAATAAATACAGTAAAAGTATTCAACTCCAGTAGGAATGAAGTAGTTGGATTTTGGCAAATTTGTATGAAAACCTTTAAATGTGTATAATCTTTGATTCAGCAGTGCTGCCTTATAGAGACATAGGTAAAAGCTTATAAATGAGCCCCAGTAAGGCTTGCAACTGTGAAACCCCAAAAGCTCAAGTGAACAAAATAATGTGTAAAAATGCTTTCCAAGGCATAGATCACTTCTATCGGTAATTAGGGAAGTCTGAATGGAAACAAAAAAAGTCACACAAGAACATTAAATTGTGGCCTTAAAATAATTAAATTCCCCTGTAAAACTCAGAGGCTCCCACAATGCATGCAGAACTTTAAGCACAAATGAATGAATAGAGGACATCCATGAGAAACACATGCTTTCCATCACAGCCTGGAAGACGCCACGTCAGCGTGCATGTTAGATCATGGAATCTCAGCAATATCTTTTTAGATCTACCTTCTTGAGTAATGAAATAGAAAACAAAAATAAACAAATGGGACCTAATTAAAACTAAAAGCTTTTGCACAGCAAAGGAAACCGTAAATAAAATGAAATGATAACTCACAGAATGGGAGAAAATATTTGCAAATGAAGTGACCAACAAGGGATTAATCCCTCAAATATACAAACCTCATGCAACTCAATATCAAAAAAACTCAATAAAAAAATAAACAAGATCTAAACAGACATTTCTCCAAAGAAGACATACAGATGGCCTTTGAAAAAGCACATGAAAAGATGCTCAACATCAGTTAATTAACAGAGAAATGCAAATCAAAACTACAATGGGGTACCACCTCACATCAGTCAGATTCTGGCCATCAAAATATCTACAAACAATAAATGCTGGAAAGGGTGTAGAGAAAAGGGAACCCTCCTACACTGTTGGTGGGAATGTAAACTGGTGCAACCACAATGGAGAACAATATGCAAGTTCCTCAAAAAATTAAAAATAGAACTACCATATGATCTAGCAATCCCACTCCTGGGCAGATATCTAGAGAAAACCGTAATTTGAAAAGATACAGGAGTTCCCATCGTGGCTCAGCGGTTAATGAATCCGACTAGGAACAATGAGGTTTCGGGTTCGATCCCTGTCCTCGCTCAAGGGTTAAGGATCCAGCATTGCTGTGAGCTGTGGTGTAGGTTGTGGACTCGGCTCAGATCCCGAGTTGCTGTGGCTCTGGTGTAGGCTGGTGGCTACAGCTCCAATTCGACCCCTAGCCTGGGAACCTCCATATGCCGCAGGAGCGGCCCAAGAAATGGCAAAAAAGACAAAAAAAAAAAAAGATACAGGCACCACTGTGTTCATTACAGCAGTATTTACAATAGCCAAGACTCGGAAACAACCTAAATGTCCGTCGACAAAGTAGTGGATAAAGAAGACGTGGTACATACCATGGTGGACTACAACTGAGTTCATTTTTTAGTGAATGAAATAATGCCATTTACAGCAACGCGGGTGGACCTAGAGATATGGGGCCAAATGAAGTCCAGCAATAAAGACAAATATCCTATGATATTGCTTATATATAGACTATGATAAAAATGATACAAATGAACTTGTTTACAAAACAGAAATAGACCTCAAAATCAAATTCATGGTTACCAAAGGAAATGCGGGGGGGGGGGGGAAAGGGATAAACTAGGCGTTTGGGATTATGATACTCACACTACCATACATAAAAGAGATCACAAGGATCTACTGTACAGCAGAAAGAATTCCATTCAATATTCTGTAAATATGGCTAATTCATTCTGCGGTACTTGAAACTAGCACAATGCTTTAAGTTCATTATATTCCAATAAAATTTAATAAATAAAAACGGAGGATATACCTATTCATCAAATAAATGTATCTGTCAGATGTCATTAAAGACCTGCCCATTTCCAGCCTTGCAGGAGTTTCCCATCACTAAAATCAGCATGGATTTCTCAGTCAGCATCAGAAGCTGCTGTTGACTCAGTGCGAGCAGGGAGGGCGTCCTGGGGCTTCCGTCATGGCTCAGCGGTAATGAACCCAACTAGGATCCATGAGGATGTGGGTTTGATTCCTGGCCTCTCTCAGTGGCTTGAGGATCCAGCATTGCTGTGGCTGTGGTGTAGGCTGGCAGCTGCAGCTCTGATTGGACCCCTAGCCTGGGAACCTCCATATGCTGCAGGTGCAGCCCTAAAAAAGCCAAAAAAAAAAAAAAAAGTGATGAACCTGATAGCAGCTCTAACATGAGGGTGGCTGTGGCTCAAAATCCTGTCTGTTTGTTGTTGGCTGTAGGATGCTTTTGGCTCTGTTAGACGCATTCAGAGAAACTAGTTTCTTATCAACAGACATTCACAGGTGGTAGGATTTTTTTTGCCAAGTCCATGGCATGAGAAATTCCTTGGCCAGGGATTGAACCCACACCATGGCAGTGACAACGCCAGATCCTTAGCCCACTGTGCCACAAGGGAGCTCCTGGTAGGATTTTTTAAAAATTCTGTGAAACCAACTGGAATCCTTCCTACTTCAACAAGTGATCTCAAAACTCTGAGTCTCAGTTTACCAATTTTTTCTCTTTCTGCTCTACTCTTGATATTAGTTGTAATTCAGAACCTCAAGATCATTCATTGAGGCAGCTAGATGCAGCAGTGAGGCTGACATCTTCCCAGATACAGATGGCTAGAAATATAATAAACCATGTCCAGGGATACTGGACACCCAGGGCTGGACAACACAACAACACAATGTGTGTGGCAGAGCCACTCCTGGACACACAGCCCTGGTTCCAAGTCCAAGCGCCACTCTGGCCGGCTGAGGGGTCCAGGATAGGCCACCAGCCTCCCTGGAGATACACTGCAGAGGGAATGTGAGATATAAAGGGCATGGAACGTGGCCACATGCTGGGGGCATGAGTGCGGTGCTGGGGGCATGAGTGCGGTGGCCTCCAGGGACCCACCCTTGCCAAGCAAGGCTTCCCACCTGTGGTTTCCACTTCCTGGGGGGCATAATTGTTTATTTTCAGAAGCACTGTGGGGGAGAGGATGAGCTACAAGAGAAGAAGAGGTCCTGAAGCAAAGGGATTTCTTGTTAGGAGTGAAGGACCTATTTGAGGTTCAAAGAACACGCCAACCAGAGCAGTCAAAGCACTCATGCTTGAGAGCCCACACTTACCTGGGCCAAACCAGGTGCTGAAGAGCCTGTTACACCAGTGCCAGAACCAGAGAAGAACCCCACCGACCACAGAACTCTCACAGATGAATGTAAAAGGCACCACGTAAGCAGCCTGAGTGCCCTCCCAACCTCCTGGGTGGGAACAGGGAGGCTGCAGGGGTGACAATGAAAACTGGGCTGGTCCTTTCCTCCCTGGGATGGAGACACATGTGATGACCCTGCAAACAGGGTTCACTGTCAGAGGAAGGGACAAAAGGGAATAGGAGAGAGGCTAGAAGGTCAGAGTGACATGTGCAGAGCAAATCCACAAAACTGAGGTGACTGTGAAAGTTAGCGAACCTGTGCATGAAGGGTTGAGTTTTATAACAGTGATGTTATGAATGACTCTCTGACACAACCTTTCATACCATAAAATGTATCACTGTCTGATATGTAGAGTTACACTCTCAGAGCAGACGAGAAAAATCACCCCGCTCTCATTTCTCTTGTATGAAACGTAATACTTACGAGACTCCACTGTCATCTGAAGCAGACTATCAATGACATTGGACAGGAGTCCTTTGCTGGAAATCTTTAGATGGCTCAGTATTACTGGAACAGCTTGATACTCTAAAAACAAGATCTTTCCTTCATCCGTCTTCAAGTCCAAACAAAGGGAATCAAACGCCTGAGCCAAGTGATCAGCTGAAAAACAGAGTGTAAAATCAATGGCCACATCAGCAGTCTAGCTGGTGATCAGACACAAGGCAAAAAGGGTATGCTGTCACTTGAACCAGTTCAGGAGCAAAAGGAAAATGACCAAAGACTATGAGCTAACTTTAGACATTCCTCCCCCTAACTCCTTTGTCAGAACTCAAATGGGAAGAGAAGTTACATCATGACAGGGTACGTTTCATTCAGAATTTTCCTATTTTAACACTGAAATAACAATATACACCATTTCTTTTTTAAATCAATAAAGATAACAATGTTTAAAAATAAATATCGGGGAGTTCCCGTCATGGTGCAGTGGTTAATGAATCCGACTAGGAACCATGAGGTTGCAGGTTCGATCCCTGGCCTCGCTCAGTGGGTTAAGGATCTGGCGTCGCCATGAGCTGTGGTGTAGGTAGCAGATGCAGCTTAGATCCCACCGTTGCTGTGGCTCTGGTGTAGGTCGGTGGTTACAGCTCCGATTAGACCCCTAGCCTGGGAACCTCCATATGCCAGGAGCAGCCCTAGAAAAGACAAAAACAAAACAAACAAACAAAAAAAAAAACGGAGTTCTGGTCGTGGCTCAGTGGTAAATGAATCTGACTAGGAACCATGAGGTTGTGGGTTCGATCCCTGGCCTTGCTCAGTGCGTTAAGGATCCAGCGTTGCTGTGAGCTGTGGTGTAGGTTGCAGATGCCGCTTGGATCCTGTGTTGCTGTGGCTATGGTGGAGGCCGGCGGCTACAGCTCCGATTCAACCCCGAGCCTGGGAACCTCCATATGCTGCAGGAGTGGCCCAAGAAATGGCAAAAAGACAAAAACATTAAAAAATTAAAAAAATAAATAAAAATAAATACCACTATCTGATTATAACTACCACATGCTTCCAGAAATTTACACAGCATCAGTGTTGCTGTCTTTACCACAGTTTCTGAGATGATGTTTTTTGCTACTGCTGCTTTCTAAGCATTTGCCTATTTCAAATGTAACTTTATACAAACTTGCTCAATGAGCTTTCAGGGAGGGTTTCTGCTGCTGACAAGGTGCAAAACATAAGCCACTCAGAGCCCTTTAGAAGCCTGGCGTGCGCCTCTGCCTCTGCCATCAGGAATGACTGTGGTCTGACCACAGCCTATACCAGGATGGCACCCGATAGATCAGAAGCCCCAAAACTTTCTCCAAGATGTTCTGGGAAGCACGAAGCTGACAGGATCCATGCCGAGTTAAGACACTTCAATCACTACAACAATTTCCGCTTGCTTTTAAATGGCCAAGAATATTCCAGTTTTCTAAGACTCTTTAAATATACTATTCAGGAGTTCCCGTCGTGGCGCAGTGGTTAACAAATCCGACTAGGAACCATGAGGTTGTGGGTTCGATCCCTGCACTCGCTCAGTGGGTTAACGATCCTGCGTTGCCATGAGCTGTGGTGTAGGTTGCAGATGCGGCTCGGATCCCGCGTTGCTGTGGCTCTGGCGTAGGCCGGTGGCTACAGCTCCGATTCAACCCCTAGCCTGGGAACCTCCATATGCCGCGGGAGCGGCCCAAGAAATAGCAACAACAACAACAACAACAACAAGACAAAAAAAATATATATATATATATATACTATTCAAAGCAATAAAAGCTTTCATGCTGTTCACACATCAGTGAGTTAACTGCTCTGCTGAGAGTTCTGTTTAAATGAAGGCTCAGAAGTGTCTTGAAACACACTGAAAATATGACCGAATCACCACTAAAATTCCTTCCTCTAGCATCAGGTTGAATTTCGTCTTTGCTGTGCCATCCATGTAAGCTAAAGAAATAACTAAAACCCTAATTACTAAGAATGAGAAACTGAGAATAACCTATGTGAAACTGAAACACATGTGAGAGGATTTTTAGAAATTGAAATCTGTGCCTCTGAGTCAATTTATAAGACACTTCATTTTTACTTTCAATAAAATCTAGTTCAAGGAATACTGCTGTATATACCTTTATAGTTTAATAGAACACAGCAAAATAAATGGGTACTTAGGTGAGGCAAAGTTGCTGGATTCTCTTCAGACTTTCCCTATTTAGAAATCTATCTGTATTCAGCAGCAGCTCAGGCAGAAAAGTAGAGAGGAATTCCTCACAGAAAGGAACGTTTCTATCACTGTGCCACTGACTGTATGCAATACAAATTACCTCACTTCTCATTAATAAGTTATCTCAAATTAAATAGGCTGAATGATTTATGATATGACAAGTGGGCAAACTTAAAAAATAGTCCTATATTAATCTGGGGGGGTAGAAAAATGGTATTTGGTTATTTTTCTAAGTGGTTTTATCTTTATTCTTCAGGGAGAATTAAAAGTTACATCCTTACTTTAATTTCCCTAAAAATGAAGATTTTTTTAAAAACAAGACCAATTTAACCTCTAAAAGTATATTTTTTAAGAATTTCAGTTATCAATTGTACCAAAGCTGGGGGGGCGGCTGTTGTGGCTCAGTGGAACCCAATGTAGTGCCTGTGAGGATGCAGGTTCAATCCCTGGTCTCACTCAGTGGGTTAAGGATCCACTATTGCCACAAGCTGCATCATAGGTCACAGATGCAGCTTGGATCTGGCATTGCTGCGGGTGTGGTATAGGTCTGCAGCTGCAGTTGTGATTCAGCCTCTAGCCTACAGCCTGGGAACCTCCATATGCCTCAGGTGTGGCCCTGAAAAGAAAAAAAAATTGTACTAAAACTGGTTTCACTTTACAAGCATGCTGCATTACTGAGTCTTTAAGAAATGTCCTAACAGTCAACATGATAACCTTTTCCCCAAAATCAGAGGCCATCTGCTGACATCAGATGGGCAGTGGGCAGCAGGCTCTGGCCCCACAGCCAGCTCAGAATGATCACTCTGCAGGGACTCCTGTCAGCTAGGGAGCCCCACTGCCTGCCCTGAGCAGCAGGGCCAACCTGGGACCCTGACTGAAGGGAGGCAGCAGAGATGGCTAGAGCTCCCCTCCCAGCCCGGAAGCCCTGACACAGTGCAGATGGGTGCAGGCCATGCAGATGGGTGTGGAAAGGCAAGTGGCTTGAAAACGAGGAGCACAAGTAGGGACCAAGCCCAGCCCAGCTTCCTGAGGAGCTGAGCCCAAACCTGAGCCAAAGACCTGGGAGCTGGTCTGTGAAATGGTGGTTGTTTTAAGAACCAAGTGTTGGTGAATTATATGAAGAGCAAGAGAAATCTAACACAGTCTAACTGATGAATTCTGATCTCAAATAAAGCCAACTCTGAGCAGTTTAGTAACAGTAAATAATGACATTTATCATGAGCAGCTGGCTGATCAGGAGACTGCTGTATGCCATATTCTTTGCCAAACCAATTAACTCTCATTCAATCTTCAAAAAATAAAGTGGTGGTAGAAACATAGTAAAGGACCTGCCAGTGTCACATGCTGTTGTCGGGCCGTGAGTCAGACCTCGGCTGTCTGACTACAGAGCTGAGGTTCTTACCTGCTCTGTGATGCTGCGTCTTACCAAGGCAAACCTTCTCACCTGAGAAGGGCAAGAACTCTTTCACATCTCTACGCCTGGAGTATAAGAACATAATTTATAAACACACGGTAGAGCTATCTAAGTTGAGGCCAAGAAGGCTACAGAACTAGCCCTGATGCACAATTAAAAATAGTGCATTTAATCCAACAGGAGAGAGGTGTCCCCAAAACAGATAATCCTATCAAATTAGACTGTTCTGACCATATCTGCACATACTGAAAGTTTTACTGAAGTGTCCCTCACTGATGCCCACACCTACACGTTGTGTTCTGGATGGCATGTAACTCTTTACTTCCCCTTGATGGCAATGTTAAGGACCTGACTACTGGGGTCCCTTGCAGTCTGCTCTTCTGTAAAAATGACAACCCCTGTCCTTCCTCAGGTTGCTGTGGGCAATCAACCCAAAACCATGAGATGCAACTGAGATCTGGAGACTACCAACCTCCATGGAAAAGACTTTAGACTGACAATAGTAAAGGTGATTCAAGATCATGGAAATAAGCTGGAGGCACAGATAGATAAATTACAAGAAACAAAGAGCAAAGAAATTGAAGATTTAAGGATTAAGCAAGCAGAGATGCAAAATACAATAACTGAAATAAAAAATTCACTAGAAGTAACCAACAGCAGAATATAGGAAGCCGAAGAACAAATAATCAAGGTGGAAGACAGACTAGTGGAAATCACTGATGCAGAACAGAAATGAGAAAAAAAGATTGAAAAGAAATGAAGAGAGTCTAGGAGAACTCTGGGACAACGTTAAACCCACCAATGTCCATATTACAATAGGGGTGCCAGAAGGAGAAAAGAGAAAGGGCCAGAGAAAATATTTGAAGAGATACAGCTGAAAACTTCCCTGACATGGGAAAGGAACCACTCACTCGAATCCAAGGAGCACAACAAATACCATATAAAATAAACCCAAGGAGGAACACCCCAAGATACACATTAATCAAACTCACAAAAATTAAAGACAAAGAGAAAATCTTAAAAGCAGCCAGGGAAAAGAAACAAATATCATACAAGGGAAGCCCAACAAGGTTATTGGCAGATTCTTCAGCAGAAACTCTGCAGGCCAGAAGGGAGTGGCATGATATACTTAAAGTGATGGAAAAAAACAAACAAACCCTCCAACCAAGGTTACTTTACCCAGCAAGGCTCTCATTCAGATTTGAAGGAGAAATCAAAAGCTTTACAGATAAGCAAAAGCTAGGTGAATCCAACACCACTAAACCAGCTTTACAACAAATACTCAAGGAACTTCTCTAGGCAGAAAAGAAAAAGCCATAACTAGAAACAAAAATACCACAAATGACAAGGCTCACCAGTAAAGGCATATATATAGTAAATGTAGGAAGCCATCCATGCACAATTTATGTTACCAAAATCAAAATCGTGAGAAGAGGGTACAAATGCAGGACACTGGAGATGCACCTGCAATTAAGAGACCAACAACTTAAAATAATCTCGTATGTATATAGACTCCTATATCAAAACTTCAGGGCAACTGTAATCCAAAACTACACACACAAACAAAATATCAACTCAAATACAACACTGAAGATAGTGATCAAAACACAAGAGAACAAGAAGGGAAAAAAAAAGACCAAAAAAATCCAAAACGGTTAATAAAATGGTAATAAGAACATACCTATCAATAATTACCTAAAATATAAATGGACTAAATGTTCCAAACTAAAGACACAGACCAGCTGAAGAGATACAAAAACAAGACCCATATATATGCTGTCTGCAAGAGACCCACTTCAGTTCTAGGGACACATACAAATTGAAAGTGAGAAGATGGAAGAAAATATTCCATGCAAATGGAAGTCAAAAGAAAGCTGGAGTACCAACTGACAAAATAGACCTTGAAATAGATCTTAAAGAATATTATAAGAGACAAAGAAGGACATTACATAATGATCAAATGATCAATACAAGAAGATGATATAACAATTGTAAATATATATGCACCCAACACAGGATCACCTCAATGTATAAGGCAACTGCTAACAACCTCAAAAGGAGAAATTGACAATAACACAATAATAGCGAGGGACTTTAACACCCCATTTACAGCAATGGACAGATCATCCAGACAGAAAATCAACAAGGAAACACAGGTCTTAAATGATGCATTAGATCAGATGGACTTAACAACATTCCATCCAAAAGCAGCAGAATACACACTCTTCTCAAGTGCACATGGAACATTCTCTAGGATAGACCATATCCTAGGCCACAAATCAAGCCTCAGTAAATTTAAGAAATTAAAATCATATCAAACATCTTTTCCAACCACAACACTACACAACTGGAAATCAACAACAAGAAAAATACTGCAAAAAACACAAAAAAGACTAAACAACATGCTACCAAACAACCAATGGATCACTGAAGAAATCAAAGAGGAAATTTAAAAATACCTAGAAGCAAGTGACAGGAAAAGACACAAAAATCCAAAACCTATGGGATGCAGCAAAAGCAGTTCTAAGAGGGAAGTTTGTAGCAATACAAGCCTACCTCAAGAAATAAGAAAAAGCTCAAACAACCTAACTTTACACCTAAAGCAACCAGAGAAAGAACAGACAAAACCCATAGCAGAAGGAAAGAAATCATAAAGATCAGATACAATGAAAGAGAAATGAAGAAACTGACAGAAAAGATCAATGAAACCAAAAACTGGTTCTTTGAAAAGATCAACAAAATTGATAAACCCTTAGCCAGACTCATCAAGAAAAGCAATAAAATTAGAAATGAAAAAGAAATTACAGCAGACATCACAGAAATACAAAGTATCATAAGAGACTACTACAAAGCAACTATATGCCAATAAAATGGACAACCTAGAAGAAATGGACAAATCCTTAGAAAAGTACGATCTTCCAAGACTAAACCAAGATGAAATAAAAAAGATGAACAGACCAATTGCAAGTACTGAAATTGAAACTGTGATTAAAAAAATTCCAACAAACAAAAGTCCAGGACCAGATGGCTTCACAGGTGAATTCAATCAAACATTTAGAGAAGAGCTAACACCTATCCTTCTGAAACTATTCCAGAAAATTGCAGAGGATGGAACACTCCCAAACTCATTCTATGAGGCCTCCATCACCCTGATACCAAAGCCAGACAAAGATACCACAAAAAAGAAAATTACAGGCCAATACACTGATGAACATAGATGTAAAAATCCTGAACAAAACACTAGCAAACTGAATCTGCAATACATTAAAAGGGCTGTACATCATGATCAAGTGGGATTTATCCCAGGGATGCAAGGATTTTTCAATATCCACAAATGAATTAGTGTAATGCACCACATTAAGAAACCGAAGAATAAAAACCATATGATCCTCTCAATAGATGCAGAAAAAACTTCTGACAAAGTTTAACACCATTTATGATTTAAGAAAACCCTCCAGAAAGTCGGTACAGAGGGAACCCACCTCAACATAATAAAGGCCATATATGACAAACCCAGAGCTAACATTAATCTCAATGGTGAAAAGCTGAAAGAATTCCCACTAAGATAGGGAACAAGAGAAGGGTGTCTGCTGTCACTTCTACTATTCAACATAGTTTTGGAAGCCCTAGCCACAGCAATCAGAGAAGAAAAAGAAATAAAAGGAATCCAAATTGGAAAGGAAGGGTCTAGGGAAATGCCACACACAGTATATCTGATAGTCACATTCACGATGCCTGCTATAGTAACGAAGAGATTAAACTTCCGTTACCATTATTTCTCAGATGTTTCTAACTGCAGACCAGGACAGCACCCCTTCTTTCCTGAGTCACATCTACCGCTCTGCTCCCACCCATGCAATAGCACATGGGTGCCTTCCTGAGTAAGAACCAAGGGCCTCTCTCTTACTTCCATGCCAGCTGATGGAGTTTCTAAGTCTCTCAAAGTTCCATTAAAAAACAGTATTTTTGGGAGTTCCCATCGTGGTACAGCGGAAACGAATCCGACTAGGAACCATGAGGTTGTGGGTTCCATCCCCAGCCTTGCTCAGTAGGTTAAGGATTCGGCGTTGCCATGAGCTGTGGTGTAGGTTCCAGACGCAGCTCAGATCCTGCATTGCTGTGGCTGTGGTGTAGGCTGGCAGCTACAGCTCCAATTAGACCCCTGGGAACCTCCATATGTGTCGGGTGCAGCCCTAAAGAAGACAAAAGAATGAAAAAAAATAGCATTTTCAATTTCAAAAGACTAATTCTGAACTTTCAAACACGGAGAAAACAGAAAAAAGTGGTAATAAATGACATATGTTGTACTTCTACTTAGATTTAGCAGCTGTTAATAATTTGCCATGAACACATTTTTTTTAAAAAAAAGTAAAATGTTACAGAAAAAAAGTGAACTGAACAAAAATTAGTTATAGATATGTCTGTTACAAATGGCAAATTGGTGGTTTTACAACTGGGGGACAAAACAGTACCACTTGGATCTCTGTCAGTTAATCAAAATTGGGTGAAGGATGTTTTTATGGAGGGTGGCAATTTTATACCATAAAGCAAATTGTAACTTTTAAAACACATTTTAGTATTTTTTCAATGTAGCATTTAAAATTTTAACAGCTAATCATACTTATTCTGCCTGGTTGGTAATATATTAACTCATTTTTGACTTTAGTTCTCAAAAGGCTTGTTCAAATTAGACCTGAAAGGCAGCTTCCAATGGACTCCAAGTGACTTTAAAAATAGCTTATAGACATTTCTTAGACATTCCTTTAAGAAAATTTTAAGCCAAAAAAAAATTTTTTTAAGCCATTTTCACAATTAGAAAAAAATACTAAACAATTTCTTCAACTAAAGGAACAACATCAATCCTGTATTCATGTACTTATTTATTTGTTTATTTATTTTTGTCTTTTTGGGGCTGCACCCACGCATATGGAAGTTGCCAGGCCAGGGGTTAAATTGGAGCTTAGCTGCCAGCCTATACCATAGCCACTGCAACACTGGATCCAAGTTGCATCTGCGACCTGCACCATAGCTCATGGCAACGCTGGATCCTTAATGCACTGAGCGAGGCTAGGGATTGAACCTGCATCCTATGGATGCTAGTAAGATTCATTTCCGCTGAGCAACGACGGGAACTCCTATTCATGTATTTAGACCAAAGATAATAAATATATGTTTCTTAACATTTCTTAAAAAATAAATTAATGGGGAATTAGTCCAGTTTTTCAACATCCATTTTATACCCTAAAGATGACAATTGAAAACAAAAACACTTTTCAGAAATATCCAACAGTAACAAAAAATCTAACTAAAGACTATTGGAAGTTGTCTATCTTATCATGAAGACTTTACCAAAAAGGATATAAGACAGAGAAATGCTTAAATTGGTTTTGTAAAAAGGCACTCTGGCCGGAAAGGAATTTAAATTTTTTAAAATTAAAATAAGAGACTGGACAAAATTGCTAAGAAAAACAAGTGAGACGGTTGAGAGGTAATCGGGAGGGACAAGAGACTCCACTGTGTGAGCTCTGGTCAGAGCCTTTGTCACCAGGCGTCAGAAAGCTGACACTGCACTGTGGACAGAGACATGTCTTTATACCTGACACCTGACTGGTCTCCGTGGCGCCAGGCTCTTCCCAGCTAGCTCACGTTCCCTCAGACTGTCCCCTGGGGAGTGGCCTTCCTCTTTACTCTCTGCTGTGAACTCTCACCAAGCCGGTGGTCCTGCAAAAATGCTAACTCTGTGTGCTAAATCCTCTGAGCCCCTCTCTTACCACCAGAGCCAATATACCACCTCTCAGGCAACGGCATTTAGAAGGCTTCTAGTGCACCATTAATTACAAAGTGAAGCAGACCGAAGTATTTATCATCTAGTAGCCCCCCTAGATTTTAACATCTTTGAGAGCAGGACGTCTCATGAGTCTATGTTAAAAAACTGACTTGAGGAGTTCCCACTACAACAAGCAGGTTAAGGATCGGGTGCTGTCTCTGTGGCTCGGGTTGATCCCCAGCCTGGCACAGTGGGTTAAGGATCCAGCATTGCTGCGGCTGTGGCCCGGATTCATCCCCTGCCCCAGGAACTTCCATGTGCCACCAGTACAGCCAAAAAAAACCCCAAAAAACAAAAAAAAAAACCCAAAACAAAAAAAAACCTGACTTCAACCAGGAAACAAATTCATTATTTTAATAAGTACATATGAAGCGCCTCTGCCCCAGTGTGGCTGTTTTATTTGCTTTAAATGATCATATTCACTGAAAATATTTTTTTCAAATAAACTTTACTCTCTCAACTTACACAAACCACTGGAATTTTAATTCATATTATTACACTTAGCCACTTGGGGTATCTCATAAATTTTCATACTCTTGGTCTTCCCAGATAAGAAGAATAAAAGTCCTTTATTTCTGCCCCTTAACTTCAGCAGTATTATTTATCAACCTGCTCATTCGCCCACTATTTACCAAATCTTTACTCATGTCCTGTTATCTTTCACAATGGATGAGGTTCTTCAGATACCATGTTAGCTTAGTACCCACATTTTACTTTGTTGTTACTGTTTTTTTTAATGGCTGAACCTGCAGCATATGGAAATTCCTGGGCCAGGGATTGAATCCAAGCCACAGTTGAGACCTGCATTGCAGCTGCACAGGGCTGCGGATCAAACCAGCACCTCTGAAGTGACATGAGCTGCTGTAGCAGTCGGAGTCCTTTTTTCTTCTCCAAAGGCCACACCTGCAGCATATGGAAGTTCCCAGGCTTGGGGTCAAACTGGAGCTACAGCTGCCAACCCATGCCACAGCTCACAAAAACACCGGATCCTTAACCCATGAGGTGAGGTCAGGGATTGAATCTGCATCCTCATGGATACTAGTAGGATTTGTATCTGCTTAGCCACCACTGAAACTCCCTATAATCGGATTCTTAACCCACTATGCCACAGCAGGAACTCCTACATACTTTGTTTTGCTTATGTGAACAAGATTTCTTTTTTCATGCATTACAGCTACTTAATAGTGATTGTAAAAAATGGTAGTTACACTCAGGTCACAGTAGTTTAGTTACACTCTGGTTGCAGCAGTCATCGTAGTAGTCAAAAATCAACAGATTTCTGTAATTTCTTCTGGAGTTCATTTTCTGAAACACATTAGTTTCATTTTCTGAAACACACATTCAGTCTGCTGTAACAAAATGCCTGAGACTGGGTGGCTTACAAACAACAGAAATTTAATGTTGGCCCTTCTGGAGGCTGCAAATTTGAGGTCGAGGGGCTGGCAGCTTGGATGCTGGTGAGAGCCCTCCTCCTGCTGTGCCATGTCCTCACACGGTGAGGGCGGGGGTGCTCTGTGGGGTCACTTTCAGGGCCCCCTGCCATTCCCCAGGGCCCCACCCCCTGACCTAAGTGCCTCCCCAGGCCCAACTTCCTGACGTACCTGTGCAGGTTAGCGCCTCACAGGTGAATTCAGAGGGGATACAGACAGTGAGGCCACAGCACATTAGAATCCACAAACTGCTCAGCCACTTTCCTTGTCCATGAATGCTCTGCTCCTCCTCCACTCATCCGGGACTGCCTGCAGAGGGCAGCGTGTGCCCCTGTGCACACTAGTGCCCATTCCTCTCTCCATCCCATCAGCCTTGGCAGAGACGAAGATCACACCTGATCACACGCTGCCGTGGTGCACACTGCTACGTGGTGAACTCTGGGCTGGGCTGATAGTCCCTTCTCACACTCGGCCTGTCAACCAGTTACCACCCGACCTGTTATAACTTTGGGAATCACAACCATAAGGAAGAAAACAACTCAGGCAGAGTTGTGGTTTGGTTTTTTTTTTTTTTTTCTTAAAATCCCTACAATCAAGAATAGCCAAAGAGCCTGTACTTCAGAGTAAGTCATCAAATTAGCCTGTTGCCACTGCCCACTTACAAACCCACCAGAATGAGTTACACAGTCAACACAGAAGGAAGGTAAAAAGACTACACAGCTGTCACCTCCCTTCACACAAAGCCTCACAAATACTAATCCACAAGACAGCTACTTACAGCAGTGTATCAGAACTGTACTAAAACGGCCAGCTCTGACGGAAACATTTTTGAGTCCTTCATTTCCTTGTTCACTAGCAGACCTTGAGCCCCACGCCAGGCACAAAAGACACAATGGCAACAAGGCAGTGAGCTCACACACCAGAGCAGGGGCCATGTCAGAACATCACAGGCTCTGGAACTATGCTGTCTCTGCTGCCGACACTCAGCTCTGTCCTTGTGAGGTGACAAGAGACAACAGGAAACAAACGAGATGTGTTACAAACCAGGTCTGGCCCACAGGCTATAGTTTGCCAACGCCTGCTCTGGCGGGAAATAAAGTAGTGATTTCAGGACCACATGGTAAATGCAACGACAGTGAGAGCAAAGGCTGCTATGGTAACACGATCTAAGAGAATCAACAAAGGCTTCTGGGAAGGGCAACAATCTGGTCCACCACTCATCTTCTCTAATTCATCCATTAGAGTCGGTTTTGATAATGTGCCACCAATTTAAACAACTTAAAAGCTCATTCTGAAAAGGCAAAACATATTTATCTATGAAAGAACTGCCTCATTTCAGAGTTCTCTTCTAATTGTTTATAAGAAATTAGACCAGAAGCACATCTGAAAGCTTACCTTGAGTGACTGTTTTGAGAACAATTAAAGTTGATGGAAATCTCAACGGTAAACTGGAGCTCTTAAAGAAAGCAGCTGTCTTTGGTTTATTCTCCACAGAATGTTCTGAAGAATTACCCTGAATTCCTTTAGTCACCACTCCTTTGAATATATCTTCACCTAATCTCCTCAATGTTGATGTCATAGTCGAATGCTGTTAAAAATATGCACTGTCTTAGTACACTTATTCATGTTCAGAAAATATATTTCTTAAATACCATAATCAAATATATAAACCAAAAATAAATCAATCTTTTGCTAAGTAAAAAAAATTAAATGTAGTTGAAAATATGCAAGACTGGAAAGATTAATTTTATAATCAACTTAAAAACTGAGAGTTCCTGTTGTGGCTCAGTGGGTTAAGGATCCACATCCAATATTCATGAGGATGCCGGTTCCATCTCTGACCTCACTCAGTGGGTTAAGGATCCATAATTGCTGCAGATGAGGCTCAGATCTGGCGTGGCTGTGGCTGTGGTGTAGGCTGGCAACTATAGCAATGGCTCCCATTCAACCCCTAGCCTGGGAATCTCCATATGCCGTGGGTGCAGCCTTAAAAAGAAAAAGAAAAAAAGGTGTATGACTACATCTTTCTCTAAAGAAATGGTTAGAATTAAGGAATTAAAAATGGTAATTTCCTAAGAAGGAAATTAGAGAAGAACTAAGGCAAGATTCAATTTCAAAGCATTTAAGAGCGGATCATGGCAGACCTCGGGCACAGAGCAGTCAGAAGACCCAGGGGGCCCCTGCCCCCCACATGCCCTGCTGCTGATACAGGGCCCTCAGGGTGCAGCTTGTACAGTGGTCATCCAGGGCCTTGCTGCTCTACGGCTCAGAAAAACTAAATGTCACGATGATTTTGATAAATTTTAATGATTTCAGAAAAACAAAATACTGCTTTAGAATCACGGATAAATTCTCATGTTGAATAAACTAAAACAAGAAAGTGAGCAAAACAGAAATGATGGCATATGATGCCTCTAGAGCAACACAGGCTCCTGCTGTGTTCCACACATCCCTAAGAAGCCAACCCAAGAAAACTGCGCACACAGCTACCCGTGAGGGCACTTAAGCCAGGCTCAGACATGACTTATACCCCTTATCAGAACCAGTTCTCCGACCCACACCCCTGAGTTATGTGACGGTTGCCCCATCTTATGACTTCTAACTAACTGGTATCCAAACCAGCACTGCTCAGGCAGCGTGGATAATGACCATCAGCTTCGGAACCTCTGCAGAAAATTAGACAGACCTACTGAGATCTTAGGGTCTCAAAGGCCAA
The DNA here is from genome assembly GCF_016906955.1 of Phacochoerus africanus. NCBI lineage: Eukaryota > Metazoa > Chordata > Mammalia > Artiodactyla > Suidae > Phacochoerus > Phacochoerus africanus. The sequence goes on along the minus strand of NC_062548.1, from coordinate 51,533,141 downwards.
AGGACGTGGTGGTGAGCAGCACAAGCAATGCAGTCTCATTTAAACGTCTTGCCCATGAGGTTCTGATACCGTTTGGGAAAGATAATACATTTGTGCTTTCAAGCCTCAGTGTAAAAAGATGATAGAAGGAAGACAAGTGGAAGAAACAAAGAACAATGTATCAAACAGAAAGCTGGCACTGACATCAATAATCACTCTAAATTGCAATAGGCAAAACAAACCAACTTAAAGAGAATGTCAGAGTAAATCAAAATATGAGACCCCTACACACTGTCCACAAAAAACCCACTTAAACATAAAGACACACACAGCTTAACAGTGCATGTATAGACAGACTGACCACGCTGACAGTAACCCCAAGAAAGTGGGCAGAGCCAACCGCATTTCAGCAAAACAGGCCTCAGGGCAGGGAAAGTCCCCAGGGAAGGAAGGCAGCACGGGTGACAAAGGGTCAGTTTTCCAAAAAGACACACCAGCACCTGGGGTACAGCGAGCACATTTCAGATACAGCGCCAAAGGTATAACCTGCGAGAAACACTTAGCCGGACTTCACGGAAATTAAAAGCCCCTGCTCTGCACAGACACTGTCAAGGGGAGATGACCAGCCACAGACCAGCGGAGATAGGTGCACAGGGCACATCTGACAGTGACCCCAACAGACGTCACCATGTACATAACTTTGGTAAGACACACAGCTCCAGACCAATACCTGGAAATGAGCCGTGTATGTGTACGTGTGCACACACACACACCTGTGCTCAGGCACTTCCTCTCGTGCACCATAAAGGCAGACCAAACGGAAGCCCTCAGGAAGACACTTCCTAACCTCAGTCCTCACTTCACTGTCGGCCCTGTGATTCCAGGTTCCACAGAACCAAGAGCAGCTTCCCAGGAACCGAGGGTTCCTCTCCATTCTGAACCACATGAAAGCTACAGCAGTATTTATTAATACTAATGGGGTAGTTCCCATCGTGGCGCAACGGAAACAAATCTGACTAGCATCATGAGGACGCAGATTCAATCCCTGACCCCATTCAGTGCGTTAAGGATCCAGTGTTGCTGTGAGCTGTGTGCTGTAGGTGGTAGACACAGCTTGGATCTGGTGTTGCTGTGGCTGTGGTATAGACCAGCAGCTATAGGTCTGATTAACCCCTAGCCTGAGAACCTCCATATGCTGTGGGTGTGGCCCCAAAAACCAAAACAAAATACTAATGGGGAATAAAATTTTACAAATCTATACAATTCAGAGCACTCAAAGTTACATGTGCACCTCATAACCCAAGTGAAATGACCCTGACCTGAGTAGGTAACACATGCCCTTCACTTCATAAGAGGTTGGAATAATTTCCCCTCTTGGACTGGGTTACCCTAATAATCACTGTCCCATTTGGCTAGTGTGTGATTATTGGCGTAAACACAAGAAATCAATTTCTACTGCCTTCAGAAGAATGTAAAAAATTTAAAGTTAAATGATGGGAGTGACACACTTTTGTTTCAACAATAACCTAACACAGTGAAACTTCTTATTTATAGAATTCTAAAACTCAAAAAACAATGTTACATATTGAATCTGATCTACTGCACTGAGAAATACAATACAGAAAAGGAGAAAGTGGTGAATAAAAGGATGGGAAACAAGGACAGGTCCTGAAACATAAAACAGAGCACATGGAAAAATACTGAAAGAACCAAATCATGAGAAAGAGGATGAAACAGGATCTCATTTGCAGGCGACCACAGTTCACCACTTACCTGTGCTCCAGCGTCGAGTTGCCTCAGAGACCAATATATGAACTTGACAAAAGGCTCGTGAAGCTTGGCCCCCACAAAGGGCATCCACTGCAGCTGCTCTGTCATCACAGGTAAAAGCTGAGAAGCAAGAGAGGGAAAATATACACACACGCTACGTTTAGATATCGGAAATCAATCACCACAATCCCCCCCACAACAAGAGTTCTCTAACAAAAATCTTCACTTTAAGAGTTCCCACTGTGCCCCAAAGAGATCAGTGACATATCCGCAGTGCCAGGAAGCAGGTTCCATCCCTGGTCTGGCACAGTGGGATAGAGAGTCCATTGCTGCCATAGGTGTATGTAGGTCACATCTACAGCTCCGATCTGATCCCTGGCGATCCCTCCAATCCCCCCTGGCCTGTGAACTCCATATACTGTGGGGCAGCCAAAAAAGAAAAAGAAAAAAAAAAAGAAGAAAAATCACTTTAAAACCTTCCTTGACCTGGGAACCTCCAAAAAAAAAAAAAAAAAAAACCCAAAGAAGAAAACTGTCCATGTGCTTATATAACATGGAAATTTATATGAAATATTAACTACATATTTCTTTGACCCATCAATAACAGCACATCTAGGATTTTAAGATTAACCTATACAAACAAACTCTCAGAATCTTTTTTTTTTTTTTGGTCTTTTTGCTATTTCTTTGGGCCGCTCCCACGGCATATGGAGGTTCCCAGGCTAGGGGTTGAATTGGAGCTGTAGCCACCCAGCCTACGCCAGAGCCACAGCAACGCGGGATCCGAGCCGCATCTGCAACCTACACCACAGCTCACAGCAACGCCGGATCGTTAACCCACTGAGCAAAGGCAGGGACCGAACCCGCAACCTCATGGTTCCTAGTCGGATTGGTCAACCACTGCGCCACGACGGGAACTCCAGAATCTTAAATAGTTAGGAGTTCCCATTGTGGCTCAGCAGATTAAGAATCCAACTAGCATCCATGAGGATATAGATTTGATCCCTGGCTTTGCTCAGTGGGTTAAGGATCTAGCATTGTAGCAAGCTGCGGAATAGGTTGCAGATGCAGCTAGGATCTGGCATGGCTGTGGCAGTGGTGAAGGCCGGCAGCTGGAGCTCCGATTCGACTCCTAACCTAGGAACTTCCTTATGCCATGGGTTCTGAAAAGACAAAAAAAGCAAACAAACAAAAAACTTAAATGGTTAAATAAACTTAAGGTACGTATAAAACCATTAAAAATGATAACAGCCCCTATATATATTGCCACAGCACACTCAGATGACACAATAGCAGGTTACAAAAGTTAATGCGATCCCATTTACATAGACTATGTCTATGAATTTCTTTCGAAAAAGATATGAAATGATATTTCAAAAAAATTAGCAGTAAGATTTCAGTAACTGGAGTGATAGTTACTTTCCTCTTTATATCTCTCTTTCCTAAATATCTTAATAATTAATGTCAATTTGAAAAAACAATACAGATTTTTTTGGCATTTGAACCCACATCCCTCATGGATACTAGTCAGGTTCATTACTGCTAAGCCACGAGGAACTCCCTGATTATTGTATTTTGAAAAGATATTTATGAACACTGCTTCAACAGTATGTCATTTGCTACAAAATTTCAAGGCCAAAGAGCCTTTGGTGGAGTAATCCCACTTCTATTAAACTAGCCTAGGAAAATCATCAAAAATATACCCCTCCAAAAGCATACATTGTTTATAAAGCATGGATGTTACTTAATTGCTTAGTAATACCAAAATGGCTATATCAAGGGCACAGCAACTCAGTGAACTGAAGACAATGAACAGAAAAATATTAATGATAATTAGGTAAAAATAACAAAAGCTAGGATATAAAAATCTTGTGTAGATGGTCCATAGATGTGAATAATAAGGTATGAAAATAAACACCCAGAGTTCCTATTGTGGATCAGTGGTAACGAACCCAACTAGTATCCATGGGATGCGGGATTGATCCCTGGCCATGTTCAGTGGGTTAAGGATCCTGCATTGCTGTGACTGTGGTGTAGGCTGGCAGCTGCAGCTCCAGTTAGACCCCTAGCCTGGGAACTTCCATATGCCACAGGTGTGGCCCTAAAAAGAAAAAAAAAAAAAAAAAAGATGAAGAAAAAAAGAGCAAAGAAACATCAAGTTTGAAAGGACATGTCTGACCTGCTACAGCAACACCTGGGCACTGCTACTTACTCCCCTCCTGGAAACAACCTCCATGGCTTCTCCAACACCAGACTCTCTTGTGACACGAGCTCCCCCTCTATTTCTCTGGTCACCTGCTGGTCACCTGATTACTGGACACTGGAGTTCCTCAATTTAGCACGAGCCACTGCAGACAGAGCCTCCCGCATTCAAGCATCTAGCTCAGGCCTCTGCAGAGCTCCGGTCCCTGCATGTCAGACAGAGACACTGTGCACCTCCAACTCCACTTGCCTAAAACAAACCTGTAGACTGGGGAGGCTCAAGCCCCAAACTCACATGTTATTTCCTACCTGGAGTGAACACACCAACACTCATCCTGGTACAAAGTCAGAAGCCTGGGAGCCAACTCTGACACCACCCCAACCTCTACACTGGGTCACAATCAAGTCCCAGAAATCTCACTTCCCAATCATTTTCTAAGGGTTCACTTCACATTCCTCAGCCACAACCTCCTTAACCTGAACCCCAAGAGTTGTCTGGTGATCCCCCTGCATCCACTCTGACCTCTTTAACCCTACCTTGCCTCTCTGCCAGCACAACCTCGATACAGCATAAGACTGATGCTACTTTACCCTTAAGGCTCTTTACTGGTTTCCTCTTGACTATTAGTTATTTTCTAGAATGACACTGAAATTTACAGACACCCTAAGTTGAGTACATCTGTGAATGAATGCAATTTGATGACCAATTACACTGGTAAAGTCTTAATGACAGGAAAAGTTTACATTCTTTTTTTTTTTTTTTTGGTCTTTTTGCCTTTTCTAGGGCTGCACTCGTGGCACATGGAGGTTCCCAGCCTAGGGGTCCAATCAGAGCTGTAGCCGCTGGCTCACACCACTGCCACAGCAACATGGGATCCAGGCCACGTCTGCAACCCACACCACAGCCCATGGCAACACTGGATCCTCAACCCACTGAGCGAGGCCAGGAAGCAAACCCGCAACCTCATGGTTCCTAGTTGGATTCGTCAGCCAATGAGCCATGGCCGGAACTCCAAAAATTTACATTCTTAACCCCCACCCTGAAACTGTGATATTTAAAATGAGTCAAGAATGAAAGTGTTTGTAGCCATTTCCCAGGAGGAATTCTGGCCTGAAGAGCCGGGTTCAAGGCCTTTGCATGCAGTCCCAATGCAGCAAGTGAAAGACACTAAGCACAAGGGAAAAAAGTCTTTCTGGAATTACTGCAGCAAAATAGCAGAGTGAAGAACTGAAGCTCCCCTCTCACTAAAATACCAAAATCCCAACCAACCACTGAGCAACCATCATCAAAGGAGACTGGAAAGAAAGAAAGAAATCCTACTCCCAAAGACAAAGAAGCCACAACGAATCCCTAGGAGGAGCACTTCAGCAAAATAAGCAAAACCCATACCCCCCAAGTGGGTCACCCGCAGACTGGAAAGTAGCTATATCACAGGGGCTCACCCGTGGAGTTAGAGTTCCCAGCCCCACAGCAGGCTCCCCAGCCTGGGGATCTGTAATGGGGAGGAGCCCCCACAGCACATGGTGCTGAAGCCCAGCGGGCCTGAGCTAGGAGCTGCACAGGACTGGGGGAAACAGACTCCATCTTGGAGGGCACATGAGGTCCATGTGCCCTGGGTCCAGGGCAAAGCAATGACCCCATGAGAACCTGGGCCAGATCTACCTGCAGGTCTTGGAGGATCTCCTGGGGCGGCAGGGGCAGCTGTGGCTCATTGTAGGGGCAGGACAGTGGAAGTGGAGTCAGGAGAAGAATCATCAGCGTGAGCTCCCATGGAGGTTGCCGTTTTTGAAAAACCCATCCCAAACCCTACAACCATCAGTGCAGAGAAGCCTCAGGCCAAATGACCAGAAGGGTGGGACCACAGACCCACCCATCAACAGACAGGCTGCCTAGTGTACTCCTAGGCACATAGCCACCCCTAATCCCACCCCTCTACACAGCCATGTCCACCAGAGGGTCAAGATCCAGCTCTACTCCCATCAGGAAGCTAGTCAAGTCCTTGGACCAGGGGCAGATACCAGAGCAAGAGGGGCTATACCCTTGTAGCCTGCAGAAAGCAGACCACAAACACAAAAAGCTAGACAAAATGAAACAGCCAAGAAACATACTTCAGTTGAAGGAACAAGACAAAACTCCGTAAAAAAACAACTAAGTGTAATGGAGATAGTCAACCTCTATGAAAAAGACTTGAGTACTGATACTAAAGGACAATCCAAGACCTCAGGGAAAAAAATAGAAGCAAAGATTGAGAAATTAACAGAAGTGTTTAACAAAGAAATAGAAGACTTAAAAAACAAACAGATGAACAATACCGTAACTGCAATGAAAACTACACTAGAATGAATAAAGGCAGAACACAGAAGGCAGAAGAATAAGTGAGACAGGTTGGCAGAAATCACTATAAAGGAGCCGAATAAAGAAAAAAGAATGAAAAGAAATGACAGCAGTCTAAGAGAACTCTAGGACACATGAAATGCACCAACATTCACTTCATAGGGGTCCCAGAAGGAGAGGAAAGAGAGAAAGAGCCTCACAAAATATTCGAAGAGACAAGAGCCAAAAACGTCCCTAACATGGGAAAGTAAACACTAATTCAAGTCCAGGAAACACAGCACATTCCGTTTAGTATAAACTCAAGGAGGAACACCCTGAGACACGTATTAACCAAACTGACCAAAATTAAAGACAAAGTAAAAGCAACTAGGGAAGAGCAACCAATAACATACAAAAGAACCCCCATGAGGGTATCAGCAGAATTTTCAGTAGAAACTCTGCAGGCCACAAGGGAATGGTAGGATGTATTTAAGGTGATGAAAGGGGGAAAAACTACAAACAAAACTACTCTACCCAACAAGACTTTTGTTCACATTCAACAGAGAAATCAAAAGCTTTACAGACAATCAGATGCTGAGAGAGTTCAGCACAACCAAACCAGATATACAGCAAATGCTACAGGAACTTCTCTAGGCAGGGAGAAAAAAAAATACAGACCACAACTAGAAATAAAAAAATTACAAATGAGCAGGCTCACTGGTAAAAGCAAACATACTGTAAAGGTAGGAAATCATCCACACATAAACATGATATCAAAACCAGCAACTGTGAGAAGAGGAGGGTACATACAAATGCAGGATCCTGGAATTGCATTTGCAATTAAGACCAGCACCTTAAAACAATCGTGTGTGTGTGTGTGTGTGTGTGTATTTTCCTACATCAAGACCTCGTGATAACCACAAACCCAAAATCTACAATAGCTACATCAAGAAATAAGAAAAATAACCACAGGGAGTTCCTGTTATGGTGCAGCAGAAATGAATCTGACTAGTATCCACGAGGATGCAGGTTTGATCCATGGCCTCACTCAGTGGGTCATGGATCCGGCGTTGCCATGAGCTGTGGCAGAGGTCGAAGACATGGCTTGGATCCTGTATTGCTGTGGCTGTGGCTGTGGTATAGGCTGGCAGCTGTAGCTGCAGTTAGACCCCTAGCCTGGGAACTTCCATGTGTTGCAAGTGTGGTCCCAAAAAGAAAAAAAGAAGGCACCAGAAATACAACGCAAAAGACAGCCATCAAACCACAAGAGGAAGAGAAGAAAAAAAACAAAAAAACAAAAAAAAGCAAAAACAAATCCAAAGGAGTAACAAAAAGGCAAAAAGAACATACATATCAGGAGTTCCCATCGTGGCACAGTGGTTAATGAATCTGACTAGGAACCATGAGGTTGCGGGTTCGGTCCCTGCCTTTGCTCAGTGGGTTAACAATCCGGCGTTGCTGTGAGCTGTGGTGTAGGTTGCAGACGCGGCTCAGATCCCGCGTTGCTGTGGCTCTGGTGTAGGCCGGTGGCTACAGCTCCAATTCGACCCCTAGCCTGGGAACCTCCATATGCCGTGGGAGCAGCCCAAAGAAATAGCAAAAAAAGACAAAAAAAAACCATACATATCAATAATTACCTGAAATGTATAAGGATTAAATGCTCCAACAAAAAGACATAGACTGGCAGAATGAATACAAAAACGAGACATATAAATGCTGTCTACACGAGGCCCACTTTGGATCTAAGGACACACACAAACCGAAAGTGAGGAGATGGAAAAATGTATTCCATGCAAATAGAAATGAAACGTGGAGTAGCAATAGCTACCTCAGACAAACAGACTTTAAAATAAAGTACAAGACACAAAGACGGGTACTACATAATGATCAAAGAATCAATCCTAGAAGACAAAACAACTGTAAATATATATAACCCAACATTGGAGCACCTTAATATATAAGGCAACTGCCAACATTCATAAAAGGAGCAATCAACAATAACACAATAATGAGAGACTTTAACACCCCGCTTACAACAACAGAGAGGTTATCCAGACAGAAATGCAATAAGGAAACACAGGCCTTAAAAGAAGCAAGACCAGATGGCCTGAAGTGATATTTATTGAATATTCCATCCAAAAGCAGCAGAATACACATTCTCCTCAAGCACAGTATATGCAAATAAATCAGTATGATAAACCATATTAACCAAATGAAGAGTAAAAACCATATGGTCATCTCAATAGGTGCAGAAAAAGCTTTTGGCAAAAATCCAACACCTATTTGAGATTAAAAAAAAAAAACTTGGGAGTTCCCATCGTGGCGCAGCGGTTAACGAATCCGACTAGGAACCATGAAGTTGCGGGTTCGATCCCTGCCCTTGCTCAGTGGGTTAAGGATCCGGCGTTGCCGTGAGCTGTGGTGTAGGTTGCAGACGCGGCTCGGATCCCTTGTTGCTGTGGCTCTGGCGTAGGCCAGCGGCTACAGCTCCGATTCAACCCCTAGCCTGGGAACCTCCATATGCCACGGGAGTGGCCCAAAAAAAAATAGCAAAAAGACAAAAAAAACAACAACAACAAAAAAAAAAACTTGGAAAATGGGTATAGAGGGAACCTACCTCAACATAATAAAAACCATATATGACAAACCCACAGCTAACATCATTCTCAACAGTGAAAATATGAATGAATTTCTGCTAAGATCAGGAGCAAGACAAGGATGTCCACTCTCACCACTTTTATTCTAAATAGTTCTGGAAGTCCTAGCCACAGCAATCAGAGAAGGAAAAGAAATAAAAGGAATCCAAATTGGAATAGAAGTAGTAAAACTATTACTGTTTGCAAATGACATGATACTATACCTTGAAAATCCTAAAGATGCTACCAGAAAACTACCAAAATTCATCAATGAATTTAATAAAGTTGCAGGATACAAAATTAATACACAGAAATCTCTAGTACTTCTTCACACTAACAACAAAAGATCAGAAAGAGAAATTAAGGAAACAATCCCATTCACCATCACATCCAAAAAGATTAAAATACCTGGGAATAAGCCTAACCAAGGAGACAAAAGACCTATACTCTGAAAATTATAAAATGTTGTTGAAAGAAATCAAAGAGGACACCAACGGATGGAAAGATATACTATGCCCTTGGATAGGAAAAATCACTATTGTCAAAATGACTATAATACCCAAGGCAATCTACAGACTCCATGTAATCCCTAACAAATTAGCAACAGCATTTTTCACAAAGCTAGAACAAAAAAATTTAAATTTGTATGGAAACAGAAAAGACCCTGAATAGCCAGTGCAATCCTGAGAAAGAAAAATGGTGCTGGAGGAATAAGGCTCCCCGACTTCAGACTATACAGTATGGTACTGGCACAAAAACAAAAAATACAGATAAACAGAACAGGGTAGAAAGCCCAGAAATAAATGCACACACATACAGTCAACTAATCTATGATAAAGGAAGCAAGAATATACAATGAAGAAAAGAAAGTCTCTTCAGTAAGTGGTGCTGGGAAAACTGGACAGCCATATGTAAAAGAATGAAATCAGAATACTCTCTAACACCATTCACAAAATAAACTCAAAATGGATTAAAGACCTAAATATAAGACCAGATATTATAAAACTCTTAGAGGAAAACATAGAACACTCTCTGAGATAAACGCAGCAATATCTTTTCAGATATGTCTCCTAAAGAAAATAAAAACAAAAATAAATAAATGGGACCTAATTAAAGCTTTTGCATAGCAAAGAAAATCATAAACAAAATAAAAAGACAACCTACAGAATGGGAGAAAATATTTGCAAACAAAGCAACCAACAACAGATTAATATCCAAATTATATGAACAACTCATGCAGCTTGATATCAAAAAAACAAAAAACCCAATCAAAAAATGGGGCAGAAGACCTAAATAGACATTTCGCCAAAGAAGATATACAGATGGCCAAAAAAAACACCACTAATTAATAGAAAAAATGCAAATCAAAACTATAATGAGGGAGTTCCCGTCCTGGCACAGTGGTTAATGAATCCGACTAGGAACCATGAGGTTGCGGGTTCGGTCCCTGCCCTTGCTCAGTGGGTTAACGATCCGGCGTTGCCGTGAGCTGTGGTGTAGGTTGCAGACGCTGTTCGGATCCCGAGTTGCTGTGGCTCTGGCGTAGGCCAGTGGCTACAGCTCCGATTGGACCCCTAGCCTGGGAACCTCCATATGCCGTGGGAGCGGCCCAAGAAATAGCAACAACAACAACAACAAAAAATAAATAAAAAATTTAAAAAAAACTATAATGAAATATCACCTCACACCAGTCATCAAAAAGTCTACAAACAACAAATGCTGGAGAGGGTGCAGAGAAAAGGGAACCCACCTACACTGTTGGTGGGAATATAAACTGGTGTAACCACTATGGTAAACAGTATGGAGTTTTCTCCAAAAATAAAAAATACAACTACCATGTGATCCAACAATCCCACTCCTGGGCATCCATCCAGAGAAAACCATAATTTGAAAAGATACATGCACACCAATGTTCATTGTAGTGCTAATTTACAATGGTCAAGACATGAAAGCAAACTAAATGTCCATAGAGAGATGAATGGATAAAGAAGATGTGGTACATATACACAATGGAATACTACTCCATAAAAAATAATGAAATAATGCCATCTGCAGCAACATGGATGGATCTAGGGATTATAATACTAAGTAAAGTAAGTCAGACAAATACCATATGATATCATTTATATGGGGAGTATAAAAAAAAAGAATACAGATGAACTTGTACAAAGCAGGAACAGAGTCACAGTTTTTGAAATCAAACTCATGGTTACCGAAGGGGACAGGTTTGGGACTGGCATGTGCACACTACTGTATTAGGAATGGGTGGGCAACAGGGACCTGCTGTATAGCATCAAGAACTCTACCCAACAGTCTGTGATAACCCATAAGGGAAAAGAACCTGGAAAAGAACGCATATGCGTGTGTATATAACCAAATCACTTTGTTGTACACCAGAAATTATCACAACATTGTAAATCACCTATACTTCAATAAAACTTTAAACAAAAAACAATGAAGATGTTTTGTTTCAGAGGGAAATCTTTCAGTTGGGACCACACATATGCATATAAGATAAAAATACATAGAACGACCTATGAAGTATTTCTGTTACAAAACAAGTTACCTGACACAAGGATACCTGCAGACAAATGAGATATGTGAGACAGAAAACTGGCCTAGACTCTTCAGTAAGTTATTATCATGAAACCAGGGAGGGCGGGTGAAGGAGGGGAGGTGTCCCAGGTCTAGAGGTGGTGGTGGTGAATTTCTGTATCTGCTTAGTGAGATATGACTCATACACCACACACGGCATCCATTTAAAGTGTGTAATTCAGAGATTCTTCATGTATTATTCATTATTCATCATCAAGATCAGATCTAGAATGTCTCTGCCACCTCCCCCCAAATCCCTAACCACAAGAAGCCTCCTCCACACTGCAGTACTCACAGCCACCAACCTGCTTCCTCGGCACACGTTTGCCTACTCTGGATTTTTCATATAAACGAATCATACAATATGCGGTTTTTTGTAACCTGAATCTTTCACTTACAATATTTTCAAAATCCATTCTAGTTGTAATGTGCACTGCGAATCCCCTTTTACCACCAAATAATACTCCACTGTGTACACACACCATTTATCTGGCCGTCCATCAGCTGATGGCCATCGGGGTTGTTTCCACTTGCCGGCTTTCTGTCACCCACCACGTTGCCACGAGCACTGCAGTGTAAATGTGTGCACACACATATATACACACCCTCATCTCCCTGGAGCACACGCATTCCTAGGAGCACAACTGCTGATGCTCGCGCTTTCCAGGAGCTGCCAGACTATTTTCACAGGTTCACCAGCAGTGTAGGAGAGTTCTAATCGGATATCTTGGTCACTGCTTATCTGGCTTTTTGAGTTCAGCCATCCTAGGGGGGTGTGAAGCAATACAGCAATGTGACTTGGACCTGAATGCCCCAAATTACTGGTGTTTCTGAGGGTGATGTGCTTATTGATCATTTGTTAGAGAAATGTCTACTCAAATCCACTGGGCACTTTCAATGAAACTGTCTTTAATTACTGAGTTGTAAAGGCTTTTTTTTTTTAAGTATTCAAGATTGCAGCCCCTTATCAAACCTGATTTGAAAAGTATTTTCTCTATTGAGTGGGTTCTCTTTGACTTCCATAATGGTATCCTTGAAGCAGAAAGTTTTAAAAAGTTCTGATTCAAATGCCCCTTTTTAATTAGTTAGAATTTTCTTTCACACAACATGTCCCATAGTCCGCCTGCTAAAATATCAGTTGTGGAGTTCCTGTTGTGGCTCAGTGGTTGACAAATCCGACTAGGAACCATGAGGTTACAGGTTCCATTCCCGGCCTTGCTCAGTGGGTTAACGATCTGCCATTCTCGTGAGCTGTGGTGTAGGTCACAGACGAGGCTCGGATCCCAAGTTGCTGTGGCTCTGGCGTAGGCCAGCGGCTACAGCTCTGATTAGACCCCTAGCCTGGGAACCTCCATATGCCACGGGAGTGGCCCTAGAAAAGGCAAAAAGACAAAAAATAAAACAAAATAAAATATCAGTTATTAGCCTTAATCTCCTGCCTCCAGTTCTAACCAACGACGTTTCTCTAAGAGACCTTTAACACTGGAGGCCCTGCTGCGTAGCAGCTCCTTCTACAGTGAGGCTGGATACAGCGTGGAGTCGATGGAGATGCTAAGAGAAACAGAGTCCAAGCAAAGGGGGATTTGCCTCCCATGCCCACCACAACAAAGAACCCCAATCTTCCTGATTTAAAGAACGCACACTTTTTATCTCACAATTCTGTAGGTCAGAATTCTGACCGAGTCTCAACTGCTAACATCAAGGTGTGGGCAGGGCTGAGCTCCTTCTTGGAGGCAGGACCCTTGTCTCGCCCCTTTGGGCTGCTGGCAGCATCAGCTCCCCTGTGGCTACAGGATGGCGATCCCCCACTTCCTTGCTGGCTGTCAGAAGTGGGCAACTCCTGGCTTCTAGACGCAACTCCAGTCCTTGGATCAAGACTCTCTGCCTCCATCTTCAAAGCCATCAAGGACAAGCGGAGCCACTGACCTACTCTTTTGTCGGGTCCGAAGTGTTCAGGTGATCACTGGGCCTGCCCAGACAATCCTGATCAAAAGGTCAGCTGATTAGTAACCTTAATTTACTTTGGCTACACAAAAGGGACACACTGAAGGTTCCAGGGATTAGGTTTTGAACATCTCCAGGGCCATTATCCTGCCTCATACAAAAGGCATTTAGAAAACATAGTTTACGTAAGGATGAAAACTGGAAATACTTTCCTTAAACGAAACCCTGGCCTATATTTAGTAATTATGAAAGTGTCTCTCAAAATGTTAAACCAAACAAACAACTTTAGATAAACACTCTTCAGAGTTTTATTTATTTATTTATTTTTGGTCTTTTTGCCATTTCTTGGGCCGCTCCCGTGGCATATGGGATGTTCCCAGGCTAGGGGTCCAATCGGAGCTGTAGCTGCCGGCCTACGCCAGAGCCACAGAAACGCGGGATCCAAGCTGCATCTGCAACCTACACCACAGCTCACGGCAACGCCGCATCCTTAACCCACTGAGCAGGGGCAGGGACCGAACCCGAAACCTCATGGTTCCTAGTCGGATTCGTTAACCACTGCGCCACGACGGGAACTCCCTCTTCAGAGTTTTAATGTTATCTCTTATGGAATACAGCTGCCACTCTCTAAAAATCTCCAATCTCTATAAATTCCAGACAATTTATACTGACTGGAAATCTTGAGTATCAATTTTCAAATTACGGTGTATAATTTAAGAAAATAGACATTTCTCTTTGATAATGAGAGGCCCCTTGAAAGTACTTTTCATCCCTTTATGACAAAAGGCAAAATAGAAATTACTTTAATGGGATCTGAATCCTTAATGATATATATCAGGAATTGTTCATATCACTGATTATCTATTTAACTCTAATAATACCTAATAATAATAATACAATTACTTCATCATTTTTGGAGTAGATTCTCAATTTTCCAGTCTGTTTTAAAAAAGAAATTCCCTCATGTTAAGAAACTAAGTCTGAAGGAATCTGAATCAAGTCCAAAATGAATCTTTTTAGAACTATTGGTAATTTTCAATATTTTTTCCTCTTGTAAAATGTACCACAGGCTTTCCTTTCTCAATTTTCATGTCTACTGAGTCACAGATTCCAAATTAAAAAAAGGAGTTCCCACTGTGGCTCAGTGGGTTAAGAACCCAACATAGTCTCCTTGAGGATGTGGGTTCAATCCCCTGGCCTCACTCAGTGAGTTAAAGATCTGGCATTGCTGTGAGCTGCAATATAGGTTGTAGACGTGGCTCAGATCCTGCGTTGCTGTGGCTATGGCGTAGGCCAGCAGCTGCATCTGCGATTCAACCCCTAGCCCAGGAACTTCCATATGCCACAGGTGCAGTCCTAAAAAGACAAAAAAAAAAATCAAATTAAAAAACAAACCTTCACACACTTCTCCTGAATATCATCTCTCTGAGAAGCAAATGTGAGTTGTGGCTTCTCACCATCCATTCCAGAATCTTCATGTTTCAGCTTGCTGAGGTGATGATCTGAAATCCAGTCCATGAAGACCGTTAAAAGTTCATAAACTTGTCCATTAAGTGGTACCTACATGCAAAGAAAATTAAATCAAGCATTTATTTCAATTCACAGCCTCCTAAAATTTCAAAGGCAAGTTTTAAATTTGGTAAATGATTGTAGAAAAACGTACCTAAAATACTTCACTGAAGTACTCTGAGTGACAAAGTATACTGAATGACAAACTTCTCCAAATGAGAGAAATGTCAAATCAGAGAGCTCCAATTAACATGAGAAACACATTAAAGGCTGGATGACAGAAGGGGAGAAAACCCACAATAAGGAAACTGAAAGAACTGCACTTTGCTACCAAAAGAGAGAATTTCCCATAAAATTGGTTTTGTTTTGCTTTTTTTTTCTTCTTGCGGCTGCACCAGTGGCATATCAAAGTCCCCAGGCTAGGGGCTGAATAGTAGCTGCAGCTGCCAGCCTAAGGCACAGCCCCAGCAACGCTGGATCCAACCCACAACTGCAACCTACACCACAGCTCATGGCAAGGCCAGATCCTCAACCCACTGAGAGAGGCCAGGGATCAAACCTGCATCCTCATGGATACTAGTCAGGTTCTTAACCTGTTGAGACACAAGGGAACTCCTTCCATAACATTCTTTATCCAAGTTTGATAGAGAAAAGTAAAACTGGCCTTAAAAGCACAAACTACCATAAATAATAGATTTTAACTAATCTAAAGGTTTCAAGAGCTAAACAATTTCCATGATGAAACTTCCTGTCTT
This sequence comes from Phacochoerus africanus, assembly GCF_016906955.1. Classification (NCBI taxonomy): domain Eukaryota; kingdom Metazoa; phylum Chordata; class Mammalia; order Artiodactyla; family Suidae; genus Phacochoerus; species Phacochoerus africanus. Next base: position 51,517,437 of record NC_062548.1, on the reverse strand, counting down.
TTTCCCCCAAAAGTTGTTTTTCTTTACATTCTATAAATAGGATATGAAAAAAATTTCCTGGAATTCCTGCTCTCTGATATTTATGAAAAAGGGAGGAAAATAAGAACAAAATGCCATAAAGAAATTAGAAATTCAACCAGACCAATTTTAGTCTTCAGATCACCTTTGGTCAATTTAATTCAACATTTACCACACATGTACCCCAATCAGGAGACTATGCTAGATTTAGATGTTTAGACAGAGAAATATAAAAGCAAATTAATAAAAAGGCAAAAGACTAAGCAGATGATAGCAATGCACAAAAACAATCAGATGAATAAAAACCAAGAGACCACATTATTCTGAACAAGAGTAATTTTTTTTTTTGTCTTTTTAGGGCCGCACCTGCGGCATATGGAGGTTCTCAGGCTAGAGGTTGAATCAGAGCTATAGCTGCCAGCCTATGCCACAGCCACAGCAATGCCAGATCTGAGCCATGTCTGCAACCTACACCATAGCTCATGGCAACACTGGATCCTTAACTCACTGAGCAAGGCCAGGGATCAAACCTGCATGCTCACGGATGCTAATCATATTCATTTCCACTGAGCCAGGATGGGAGTTCTGAACAAGAGTAATTTTTAACCTTCTTAGCTTTCTTCCAACAGGAACCTTTGATAAAAATGCAACATCGTGTGTACCTGACCATTACAGCTCCACTTTTCCCACTTTTTCAATTAGTAAAATTGTTTTCACAACCAGCATCCCCTCTCGTAAAGCATGGAAGATGGAAGGCTACAGGAAGGCGAAGGGGAGGTGTTGAGATATGACCATGGACCACCCCAGAGCCCCTAGCACACCTGCTGTCTAGCAGAGGCAGGGCAGAAGGCAGTCTCGGGACAGGCTTCTGATAGCTGTGGTGGTGGTCCCTGCGAGCCTGGGAGAGCTGAGGTGTCGGCTCAGGCTGTTCTCCCTGCACTGGCAGGACCCCTGAGCCACCCTTCCGCTGCAGGTGTTGCAGTCCCAGGCCCTCTGGTGCTGGAGGAGGCCCGCAGATCAGGTCAGCCAGCACACAGAGGTGGGGGCAGGGGGGACTTTCCCACTGCGAGCTCAGTGAGCTGGCCCAGGCCCCGAGGCTCATGGAAGCAGCTCCCTGCAGGCATGGTCTTGGGGACCCAGCCCTTGACCTTCTGTGCACAGGGCTCCTCCTTGGGCACTCCCTGTCCAGGAGCAGAATGGCAGCATCCTGGCTGGAGGGTCGTGCAGAGCAGGCTCCTATGCCAGCACAGAACCCACCCTGGATGCCTCGGAGTCGCTGCGTCTTTAAACAGGGCTCCCCTCCCAACTCCCTTCAAGAAAAAATTAGAGAATTCTTTAGCAATTAAAGCTGACAGGAGATATGACTATCCAGCCACAGGAAAAGCCAAATGAACAAGACTGAAAACACCAAATGCTAGCAGAGCTGTGGAGCAACCAGAACACATGCACATCACCAGCAGGAACACAGATAGAACAAGCACTCTGGAAACTGGCCAGTGCCCCAAGGTGAAACATGCATCTATCTACCTTATGACCCAGAAATTCAGTCTCGGTTACATTTCCAAGAGGCAGGAAAACATGTGTCCTCAAAAAGCCTTGTCCACAAATATCCTTAGCAGATGTATTCATTAATAGACAACAACCAGCAACAGCCCAGGTGTCTGTCAATGGAAGAATAAATAAACTGTGATGGAATCACCCAGCGGGAGGCGAAGCACAAGTGAGGCCTGAGAGAGATGAGAGCGTGCTGTATGACCCTGCAGATGAGCAAGGGCTTCCTGCAGGGAAGGAACATGAGGAACATTCCAGCTGTAGCTTCCAGAGTGCAGGCACTTGTCAAAGCTCCTCAAACTTGTACAGTTACAGATCTGCGCATTAGTGACTCTAGGTAATTCATACCTCAAAGTAAAAAAAGGGGAGGGTCTCAGGAAAAAGAAATCAATGGAGCCTGTTCAGGGATGGACTGCAGTCTTGAAAGCAAGTAACACTGAGGGTTTGTAGATCCCCAAACAAATGAATAACAAAGCTGCTGGAAGCTTAAGCTTCTGTGATGTGTCAGTGTTACTACACCTAAAACTACCACTGACATATTGGGCTTTTGCAAACAAAGCATATTTGAAATAGTGCAGAGATACTTTCCTACAAAAGAATTATTACAATGACTCCTTTTACACCAAAAGAATGTTTTCTAAATAGGGGAGAAAAAAAAAAGAACAGAATAAAGAGAAAATGCCTTCACTTTCCAGTGGAGAAATTTTCAATCATAGCCTACCTACCTTACAAGGTTTTGACACTGGTGCTTTCTCCTGTTTTAAGCTCTTTACTTCCTGAGCAGCATGGGGATTTCCTTTCAATCTCTGTATGGTCATAAACTCATACTTCCTCTGCGACGGGCCATGCATTCAAAAAGAATTATATTAAAAGTGAGAAAACCCAGAGGTGGTCATTTCAATACTCACTTATATCTCAAGAGATGAGCAGGTACCTTACCTGTAAGTTATCTAAGCGAGCTTGAACTCTTTTAGCCTGAACCTCCAACTTTCTGTTTTCTTCGCTTACTTCGTGTAACTAAAGTGGGAAAACATGAGACATTTCAATAGAAACCTCAAGCTGACTTCATAGTGAAGTTTTCCAGGGCACTAGCTCACTGAGCTTGCATCCTCAAGCAATGGAACAGACGTGGCGCTCATGATTAAAGACCACAGCTAGGAGTTCCCGTTGTGGCGCAGTGGTTAACGAATCCGACTAGGAACCACAAGGTTGCGGGTTCAATCCCTGGCCTAGCTCAATGGGTTAAGGATCCAGCGTTGCTGTGACCTGTGGTGTAGGTTGCAGACATAGCTCGGATCCCACGTTGCTGTGGCTATGGTGTAGGCTGGCAGCTACAGCTCCGATTCGACTCCTAGCCTGGGAATCTCCATGTGCCATGGGAGCAGCCCTAGAAAAGGCAAAAAGACAAAAAAAAAAAAAAGAGAGAGAGAGACCACAGCTAAAACCGCCACTTGGCCCCCAAACATGAACGGTTTCTAAAAAAGTTTACTTCATTCAAGGAAAAAAGCACAAGTCTCCCAACATCTTTCACATATACACGTTAATAAACAACATTTCAGTTGATTTTTTTGTGTGTGTGTGTGCCTTTTTAGGGCCGCACCCATGGCATATGGAGGTTCCCAGGCTAGGGGTCCAATCGGAGCTGCAGCTGCCAGCCTACACCAAGGCCACAGCAACACATGATCCAAGCTGCATCTGTGACCTACACCACAACCCATGGCAATGCCTGATCCTTAACCCCCTGAGCGAGGCCAAGGATCGAACCCGCAACCTCATGATTCCTAGTTGGACTCGTTTCCACTGCACCACAATGGGAACTCTTTTTTTTGAAATTTTTTATCAAACTACAATATGTACAGAAAAGTGTATGAATCATTAAGGATGCAGCATAATGAGTTACTGGGATTGGATTAAATGTACCTGTTAATTTAGGAATACGACATCTTTACCATACTGAGTCTTCCAATCTAGCACAGCCTTCAACTTACTTTGCTCTTCAGTGTCTTAATGATGTTTTACATGTTTACATCCCCTCTCTTTAGATTTATTCCTGGATAGCAAGTGCGCTACCTGCAGCATCTCTCAATAAACACCTACTATGTGACTTCTGCCAATACACAGAACCACACCTGATGTGTGTGTACTGAACTTCCAGCAAAGAGGCCCCTGAACTGGCTTAATTCTGACAACCGTGTGTCCACATGTTTGGGTGCCTACTGCCATGGTGCACGAGCGGGTCACCTGAGGGTAAGCCGTGTTTCTTCCCTGCCCCCTTCCCCTCCTCACCATGCTGGCCAGCACACGCAGTACCAAGGGCACTAGGAAGAGTAACACTGAGCGCAGGGACAGGCTTCAATAACTTCTGCTAAGGATGGATATTTTTCTTAGATAGTCTATGAGCACCAAGGCCTCTTCTATTACTGGCCATTATCTTGAATTGCTGCTGAATTTGAAATCAAGGAATGATATGATTTTTCCCCTTTTATCAGATGATGCATTAATTTTCAAATGATAAACCACCTTGTATTGCTGGGCTAAATTTGCTGAGTTGTATTATGCTTTCTATGTACCTCCGTATTTGATCTGCTGATATTAAAAACTGTTGCAGCTACATTCATGAGACACTGGCTTGCATCTTTCTTATAATGTTCTTGACAGGTTTAGTTTCAAGCTTATGCTGGCCTCACACAAGAAAGGGAGTTTTTCTCTTTTTTTATTTATGTAAGGTATGTGATATTTCCTCCGTAAAGGTTAGCCATGAGTCTCAGTGTTCCTTCTTGTTTTTTGTTTTTTTTTTTTTCCCCGGCAGCACCCATGGCATGTGGAAATTCCCCGGCCAGGGATTGAATCTGCACCACAGCAGCTACCCAAGCCACTGAAGTAACAAAGCCAGATCCTTAATCTGCTGAGCCACACAGAACTTCATTACTCTTCCTTCTTTGAGGGTAAGGTCTTATTTTGCTCTGGTTTTTATCATTAAAAGTTTCTAAAGTCCTAAAGACTGTGCCTCTGTGGTTCCCCTCAACACGTACCTACTGAGAGTGAACCTAACTTCTGAACTCTGTCGGGGGGCATCTCCAGAGCTGTGGGAAGCTGTTGGCTAATAGCTCTTCACGTGCTGCCTAGGGAACTACTTCTGGAATGCACATGTTAACCTTTTAGACTGTGTCCCTCCACTGCATCAGCAGGTTCGAGCGCTTAGCACTGCCCACACCACCTCTAGTCACCACACACTCAGGCAAACACATGCAAGATCCTGGAGGAGTCTGTCAGCCTGAGAGAGGGATACAGGCAACAATGTACATACACAAGCACTGAAGAAATCCTTCAAAAGGCGAGCCAGCTGGAGTCGTGTCTCCAGGGAGAAAGCAGGCTTCCAGTCAACATAAGGCCAAGGTCATACCCTAACTGTGGAAGACTATGATGGATTCAGGGAAGCCAAAGAGTCAGCATACTTTACTTACATTTGGAAGTATTTTATAATGAAGCTAACAAACAAAGATAATCAAGAGTTCCTCTAGCCAGAATACGTTCTAAGAGTTTGACTTATAATCTGTTAATCTATATAGTTTTAAGAATGTCTTACAATCTCATACAAGAATATAGGTCTTACCTGTTTTTTTAAGCTATCATTCAACTCTTTCAATGCATCAAAAGAGGACCTTAGCCTCTTGCTTTCTTTATTTCTTTCCTTAAGAACTTCAGTTAAGTGCTCAACTTCTGCATCATGTTGCTAGGAGGGAGAAAACACAAACTTCATGTCACTATTGCCACTGAATAGAAATTAATTAAAAATTAGAAGTCCTTGAATCACAAGGACTTTAATCAGTGGATTTAAGCATAATAAGTTTAACTTAATTTAAAATAATTAATAAGATGTAGTGAAATAATTTAACTTATTAGTTAATAACAAGCACTCAGTTTGTATTTGATAACGGTGTGGGGACGTCCTCGTTCCCAGGAGCGTCTCCTCCTCCGAGTAAGCATCTCTGACAGGGAGGAAGGGCTTGGGGAGCTGGGTCTGTCCGAAATGTGCCTTCAAACGGTCCAGGAGAGGATGAGTGTCTGGGGTGGGGAGGGGGAGAAGCAGCACACATGTGGCCAGTGCGGTCAAGGCCACCAACCAGGGACCCCATGCAGAGGGGATGGGACTGCTTTAGTCCCGAGTCAGCACTGTCTGCTTACTTCCTTGATAATCTGAAATCTCGTAAGAACCTCTTCTTTGACGCCTTTAATTTTACTCAAGGCAGCTTCATGTCTGAAAAGCAGCTGTTCTCTTTCAACCAGAAAACGTTCCCGCTTGTGAAGTTCCTCAGCAAATTCCTGCTGTGCTGCAGTTTCACACTGAATCAAAAGGTCAGAAGTACAGACGGCACATGTTAGGCTTTAATTCCAGAGACGGCAGTTCCATCAAATGGTGAGAAGACCCCAGGAACCGTGTGTAGCAAACACGGGAACCGCTGGGCTTGCCCAGCATGTAAACCTGCCCAGAAATTCAGTCTTGCTGCAGCATGACAAAAAGCACCAGTGAGACCCACTGTGACAGAGACGCTGAGGGTGGTGTGGAGGGTGTGGGGGCAGCTCTATGATGCTGAGACCTATTTGGACCCCAGGTTCTCTCGGGTCAGCATCACAGAGCTGCCCCCGCACCTCTGTCCTGTGGGCTGACGCTGTAACTGCCCTGGGTGCTGAGGCCACGTGGCGGAGCGCCACCAGAGAATCTCACACCCTCTGCATTCCCACGGTCCGCCTGCCCGTTCCACCTGCCACCTCCCATAGCATCTTTGTGGGCGGCTGGGTCCAGCCTCTGGGGAAAGGGCCACTAAGTCCTTGGGTCACCAATTTCTTGGAAATCTTGTCTCCACTGGCCTCTTCATCTGTCCATCCCTCCTCAGCTTCCTTCTATCCAGCCACAACCCCTGCCCGCCCACTGAAGCGGCTTCCCGGGGACTGAACCTGCAGCCCTGACCCAGGCCCAGCCACAAGGATCGATCCGCAGCCTCTCCTGCTCTCCCCCTCCTGCTCTCCCCACCCTCCACAGGCTCCAGGCCACTGCCTCCTCTTGGACCCCTCCCCTGGCTCGGCAGGACCTGCTCCCTCCACCGTCCTTTAATTAGGGGGGCTTCACAAGAGCTGGGGTCAAGCCACTTTCTCCTCCTCCACACCCTCTGCCTGCCTCCATCTCCTCGGCAGCTAAGATCGCTGTGCACGTACTCACTGCTACCAAGCTGAGTGCTCAGCACCTCTCCCAAGCTCCAGACTCAAGTCCAAACTGCCTATGTACATCCCCACCTGTGTGCTTTCAGGCAGCACAAAACACACGTGTCCACAATTGAGTTCAATCACCAAGCAGGGGAAGGTAAGCCAAAAGCACCAGTCGATGAGCAGATAAAGAAGATGCGGTGCATCCTACTAATGGAACAGAATTCAACCATGAAAAGGAACAAAGTCCTGACATTGCTACAACATGGATAAACCTGAAAATGTCGTGCCAAGTAGAAGAAGCTGGTCACTTTGTATTCATATAAAAAGTCCAGAACAGGCAAATCCATAGAGACAGAAAGTAGTTAGTGGCTGCCTATATCTGAGATATATCTGAGACCAGAAAGGAGTGAGATGAGGAAAACTAAGGGGGTTTCTCTTTTTTTTTTTTTGGTCTTTTTTTTTAGGTCCACACCCATAGTATATGGAGGTTCCCAGGCTAGGGGTCTAATTGGAGCTACAGCTGCTGGCCTACACCACAGCAACACCAGAGCCTTAACCCACTGGGCAAGGTCAAGGATCGAACCCAAGTCCTCAAGGATGCTAGTCAGGTTAACCATTGAGCCAGGATGGAACTCCAATGGGAATGTGGGTTTTTTACTGGGATAATGAAAATATTCTAAAACTGGCCAGCATAAACTTTGGATAGACTAAAAATAAAGGAACTGCACATTTTTGAAAAACTCAAGCAGCCCTTGCAACACACAGTGACACAGCCAAAAGGTGCTGTCTGTGAACCAGGAAGGAGGCTCTCAGCAGACAACGGATTCTGCTAGAGCCCTGACCTTGAGCCCTAGCACCAGAACTACGTGGCGTGGGTGCTGTTTCTCCCAGTGCCTTGCAGAGATGCCCCTCTTTTGCTGGGATGGCTCAAGGTGCAGCAGGCCTTTCTTCTGATCATAAGACTGGGGGCAGACACTTTCTGCACAGGAGCAGCCTCCTTCCGAAAACCCAGCACAACACTAGCCTTCGCCTGCCCCAGTCCCAGCAGTTCCCGAGGCAGGTACATGAAGCCCACAGAGACAGAGTCCACCACTATCACCGAAAGAGTCCCCACAATCAGTCAACCATTGGCAAAAACTGGCTGGAATCTTTTTATCTTAGCGTATGATGAAAGCCCCAAAATTCTAAATATGGTGCCTCTGTTGTTTGATTAACAAAGAACCACAGAATGTTGGAGAACTGACACTAAACTCCTGAACACGGGACTGTTATTGCCCATGCTCTCACCATTCAGCTGGTCTCCTGACTCCAGGTCTTCAGGTGTGCACATGCAGCTTAATATTCCTAAGTTTAAAAATACATGCTTTTATCATCAGTGTCTGAACTCAGGATCACCTCATTGGACTCAACACTCAAAGGCAGACGATGCAAAGTAGAGCATCACTGACACAAGCCATCAGATTGAGGGAAAATCAAACTCTGGGGTGCCATGCATGGGACCTAGTGAAAGGGCACAGCCTCCCCAGAGGTCAGTGTGGAAGCACCTGCTACTGCTCCCCATTCTGGTCAGGGAGACACCCAGAGCCCAGCTGTGTGTGTGTTTACACAGAAGTTGAAAAAGTACTGGTGGCTGGCTGATCTGTAGCCCGAATGCAATATGGCAATACAAATGAATCCATTAGATCTAATTTTCCAAATACATACATCTCAAAAACATAATAATAATGAAGGAAGCTGCAAACAGACCAAAGCGTGTTGTTACAGAACTTAAAACACTCCAAACAATACAGCCATACAGATCCATAAAGGGTTTAGTGAAAACAAGACAGAGAGGATCTGCACTAACTTTGGGGGCTGCTGAGCCCTGGGGAGAGATGATGCAGGACAGGAGAAGGAACTTCAGCTGGAATTGAGACACTGTACTTCTTTTAAAAATGTCCAATAGAAATATTTTTTCCTTTTTGTCTTTTTAGAGCCACGCTCACCGCAAATGGATCTTCCTGAGCTAGAGGCTGAATCAGAGCTGTAGCTGCTGGCCTACACCACAGCCACAATAACGTGGGATCCCAGCGGCGTCTGCAACCTACACAACAGGTCATGGCAACACCGGATACTTAACCCACCGAGCAAGGCCAGGGATCAAATCCCCATCCTCATGGGTACTACTTGGGTTCATTGCCACTGAGCCACAACGGGAACTCCCGGAATTACATCCTTTAGGAACTAAGGAAGTCCCAAAGAAGACAGGTAGAGAAAACTGCCCTGCATGGGATCCTGATGAGAGCTGACAGGAGAGCCTCTTACACAGAGATCCTGAAGACAATACAATGAATCTAAATACCTACTTCAAAAAGCACCCTTTACCAGCCAATTTTGTGTTTTCTTCCTTAAGGATGGGATGGGAGGGGAGGGGAGGGAACTAAACATAAACACAGGACGCAGGTGTGGACACCTCCGCTGAGCCTTCCCTCTCGGCCGCCCGCCTTCCCCCATAGGAGCTCCTCCACCAAACGCTGCCGGCCGGCCCCTGCGCTGGGCACGTCATAGAAAACAATGCAGACGAAGCCCCTGAATTCAGCTTCCAAACGCCCTGTGCTGAGAACACAGGGCTTCCCTGGATGCTGAGCTCGGCACTGAGCTCCTACCTGCAGTTTCTGGTGTATCTGAAACAGCTCCTCGTATATCTGGTTGACCTGAAGTGGAAGCACGCCCTGCCGGTCTGAGGCTCCGGCACGCTCCCCTGGGGCGCCGACACGTTTCCCAGGGGAGTCACTGCCATCACTACGACAGCCAGGCCAGTTTCGGGAATTCGAGGCCAAATCAGGTGGCCAGGCAACTGCTGAGGAAATAAAACACAAATTACAACCGACCTTAATTTACGGTTTTCCCTATCCTCAGGGGGAGTAATCTCAGAAGGAGCTACTTAAAACACGATTCACAGTACTGGTGGAAAAGTTTTGAGCACGAGGAGCAGAAGGAATGAACGATAACCACAAACGTTAACGTTGAGAACAAGGGCGAGACGGCCATACAGGAATTCTCTGTGCTCTTTCGGCAGCTTCTTCGCAAGGGGATTAACTGGCTAGGCCAACAAATGGAAACTTCCTGTCGCAGAAGCTTGGCCTGGGTGCTGAATGGAAAAAAACAGAAAGGCAGGGACAGAATTTGGGGCGAAGCAGGAAAGAACAGCTTTATTGCTTTGCCAGGCACAGGAGGTCACAGCAGGCAAACACCTCAGAGACTGTGCCCCTCCCTGGGGGAAGGAACAGAAAGTGTTTTTTTCAGGTTGGGGCCACAGATAAGGAGCAGGGTAGAGGCAAGCTGGCATTCTTCTTCAGAGTTGGTGCTTGGTGACCCTAGGACTGGTTCTGGGGGACCTCCTCTCTGTTGTGGTTTCAGTTCTGCAGAAGAACTCAAACATACCATCATGTATATTCCTTGAGGAGAAGCCAGCACCCTGCCCCGAGGCTGCACTGTCGTGTCTAGAATGTACCTCTCTGGTCTCTGCATCCCCTCTCTTCTCTGATTAGCGACTGTCTGAACCAGCCCCTCGGAACACAGGGAAGGTCCTGGAGGCCAAATGAAGCCTATTCCCTAAAAGCAAGAAATGGGGACACAGAAGGGCTTGTGCCCAGAAACCCACAGGGCCCTGCTCGGTTTCACTACCTTGGAAGCCACTGATCGCATCCCTTTCTGTCCCAAATTAAACCCGGTAACCATACCCCCAACTTGGTGCTTACCGCTGCTGCTTTACTTCTTTTGAACTTTGACGACTTATGTTAAAAAATTATGTTTTGGAGTTCCCATCGTGGCACAGTGGTTAACGAATCCGACTAGGAACCATGAGGTTGCGGGTTCGGTCCCTGCCCTTGCTCAGTGGGTTAACGATCCGGCGTTGCCGTGAGCTGTGGTGTAGGTTGCAGACGCGGCTCGGATCCCGCGTTGCTGTGGCTCTGGCGTAGGCCAGTGGCTACAGCTCCGATTCAACCCCTAGCCTGGGAACCTCCATATGCCGCGGGAGCGGCCCAAGAAATAGCAACAACAACAACAACAACAACAGACAAAAGACAAAAAAAAATTATGTTTTGCCTGTTTACACATGATATAACATCTGTAATGAAATAATCCCACAGGAGTTCCCTTGTGGCACAGTGGGTTAAGAACCTGGTGATGTCAAGGCAGTGGCTCTGGTTGCTGCCAAAGAGCAGAAACTCCCATGTGGCGAAGGTATGGCCAAAATAAATAAATACTCATAGACTCACATAATTCTCTAACCTCCTCCAGGAAAGAACCCGTTTCCATGCTAATGACGCTTCATCGGGTCACACACAGAGGCGGCTGGATCCCGAGCCGAGGTGTCTGCACAGCCACCCGCAGCCCTGCCCTGGCTCCGGCACCTGTGCTGAGAGCTCCTCCAGGGTCAGGAAGTAGGAGCAACAGTGAAGGACCACAGGGTACACCTGCAGGTTCACCGGAGTGATGCCAAACTGGTTTCCAACACAGGCTGCCACAGGCCCCTGACAGCAGTGATGAGCAACACCCCAACCCCAGCCCAGCGGCGTTCCCACTTCACCTGCTGCGCTGGCTCTGCTGAGGAGGAGCCTGCTCTGGGGAGGGGCCTGCTTCATGCTCCCCACCTTGGACAGGCCGGGGAGCCAAGATCAAAAACAGGAACACGCTGAAGGAAAAACTTTTCCCCTTGATCGCTCAGCAAAGGCCCTTTAAGAGAAAGATGCTCAGCGCTGGGCCTCTCTCATCAAGCCCCAGCCAAACGTGCCTCAGTGTTGTCAACTTTTAAACACTCGACTCTTCTTCTCGACAGCTCATCCTGAATTTCCAACTGTGTTCAGTGGAAAATCCATCACAGAGCAAGAAGCACAAGCCCAGCAGAGTCCTTTCCCGTGTTCCTCACGTGCTGAGAGGAAGGGCGATGAGGATGGAGGACGAGGAAGTGAGTGGCCATGTGCAGCGCTGGCTGCCTCTCTTCCTGAAATGCTCACCAAGCTGGGATCCTTAGCCAGGTACATGCACAGCACCTGCCTGCCGGGGCCAGAGGAGGCCAGACTTTAGGCTGCTCTCCTAGAGCATTAAAGGCTCAGCCACATACCACCACAATCTTACCACTTCCTAAGAAACACTGATGTGAAAAAAAGTTCAGAACGATTCAGTTGATTATGAAGTTCTTTCGATCAGTTCTGAGCATGCAGAAACTCTACTGGAAAATGATCAGGTTTACCGTCCTCTTCTCCTTTAGCTTAAGGACCAGCACAGCAGCCACCACATGGCTCACCAAAATCCAGATCATGGATCTATAGCCGCCGGAGAACCAGCGCTCCTACAAGGCCGGTGTTCAGGTCCCCCGCTTGGCAGTGTTCTGCCTGAAGGACTGTTCCAGCAGGAATGTTCCTCTTACCTTTGCCTATTTCTTTATGAGACTGCGTCTTTACTCTGGAGGTACTAACTCTGTGATCATCCCCGATGAACTCTTCTTCTCTCTCCTGTTGCTTCACATCTCGAAAAGAATCCAGGTCATCATCTAGGCTTTAAAAAAAAAAAATCTATCACAGCATTCTGGAAGATTTCCATAGCACTGAAAGGTGACGAGACTGCTTTTCAAATGTGAAAAGCACACATAATAAGTAAACGGTACAGTCACTGATGCAGATGACTCGTTCCAAGGGCCTTTCCACACTTCACTCAGGCTCCACCGGACATGCACATGCCTGCATCACCCCAAGAACGCACTTCTGTGAAGCAGGTGTAATGGGTACTGCTGCCTATGATTTTACCTCAAAGTACTGTTTCCAATGGGGAACTGAACCCTAAGGCTAAATAACCGGCAGGAGACATCAATTGCAAACGATGAAGCAGAATGAGAACCCAGGTGTCCTGTCCAAAAAGACCAGCTGAGAGTCAACAGTTCCAGAGCAGTGCTGGTCAAAAGGGTTATACTGCATATATATTAAATTTAAGATAACTGAAAACTTCTTAGCAGCCACTTTAAAATCCTAAAAAGACGGGATTGTGCCAATATATTATACTCATCTCGGTCTATCCAAAATATTAGCATTTTAATGTATAATCAGTATTAAAAGACACTTCTTTTTTTTGCTTTTTAGGGCCGCACCTGTGGCATATGGAGGTTCCCAGGCTCAGGGTCAAATCGGAGCTGTAGCCGCCAGCCTATACCACAGCCACAGCAATGCAAGATCCGAGCTGCATCTGTGACACACACCACAGCTCACAGCAACACCGGATCCTTAACCCACTGAGTGAGGCCAGAGATCAAACCCGCAACCTCATGGTTCCTAGTTAGATTCGTTTCCGCTGAGCCACAACAGGAACTCCAAGACACTTTACATTCTTTTATCTGTCTTTAAAACCCAGTGTATAGTTTACACTTAATACCACAGCTCAATTCAGACCAGCCCCATTTCAAGGACTCAAGAGAGACACACGTGGCCTATGCTGGCAGGTCCATATTCCATACTAGAGTGTGACTAGGGACTGTGGAAAAAACCACCCAGGAGTTCCCTTCATGGCTCAGCAGTTAACCAACCCGACTAGGATCCATGAGGACACAGGTTCGATCCCTGACCTTGCTCAGTGGGTTAAGGATCCGGTGTTGCTGTGAGCTGTGATGTAGGTCTCAGACGCAGCTCAAATCCTGCATTGCTGTGGCTGTGGTGTAGGCCGGCAGCTATAGCTCTAATTCGACCCTAGCCCGGAACCTCCATATGCCGCAGGTGTGGCCCTGGGGGAAAAAAAAAAACAAAAAAAAAACCAATGTTATAAAACTTCCACAGTCCAAAAGCTTCAAATTATAACCTGAAATTATTATTCCCAGATCAGATACTGTGAAGATGATGAAACTATCAGTTAAACATAAGAGAACAACTTCCAGGAATTCATAATTATCTTCAGCAATTTTCTCTTTCCTTCGTCTATATTCAAGCTACCCCATGCCCAGATCTTGACTCCAGATCAACACGGTTACTCTGCTAGTGCCACGTGAAAGAGCAATAACATTAAAGATGACGATAATGGCAACTTCAGTGCTTTTCTATGTACCCAACACGAGTCTACGTGCTATATGTGTATTAATTCATTTAAACAGAGAATGAAGCAATCTAAGCTCCAAAATATCAATCACGTCAGTAACAGATATTTTAGGTACAATTCTCTTTTTTCCTCTCCACAATTCTCTGAATGTTTCATTTTGTATATGAACACATCGTTATGGTTTAATGTTACCTCAAAATGTTTGCTCCGTCTTGACACCTAAGCACTTCCTTCTGCCACCTATTTTTGGCATTAACGGTATTCAACCTAGAACTTTATTTCACCTGAGCTTCACTTGTTTTCAGCCAGAGTAAAATCTTCTCCACAAAAATGCTGACCCTTCACAGCCCAGCACCACACCATGCATATTTTGTAGGTGCCGACTCCCTGGACGAACTTCTACCTCTCTCCCAACTATGTAAGATACGGTGCTTACCACACCACGAGACACACGATAGAGATGGAATTAAACACTGCTCTCTAACAAACCTGTTAATCACTTTTATTCCAGTTCCTTTTTCAAAAAAAAAAGAACAAAGGGAACAAGACCTTCGTTTGAGTCCCAGATGAATAACTGTAACTTTTTATCCATCACACCATGTGAGTAACTTCCCCTGATGTCAGCAAGCACAGCGCTGGGTCTGTGCTTTTACCAGGTTCTCAGGAACAACTACCCACTCTCTTCAACTACTCAGCAAGCTCCAGACGCTTATGCCGCCTCCCAGAGAAAAACAAGCATGTGGGCAGCACCCTGTCCCCTTCCTTTGGTTTCTGAGATGCTGGGGGGAGGGGGAGGAGGGCACCAGGAAGGGCTCGGGGTACTTTACCAATTCCCAGTCCTGAGCTTGAAGGAACTACAGAGCGGCGCTGGGCCGCGCCTCCTCTCATCCCAATCACAGCTTAACGATGAGCCAAGTTCATCTCCACAGGAGAAGACATCCACGTCGTCTGTGAACAGGAAAGAGCACAGCAGAGACCGCTAAGGTCAGGCAACAAGGATCTCTTTCTGGGCTCCCGAACCTAAGACGGCAACATCACTCCATCTGTCCGTCTCCCGCAAGCAGACTTCCAGAAAACAGGCATCGAGCCTCCAATTTACCCAGCACTTTACTGGTTACAAGATGCTGTCATCCACCAGCGCACCGGATTCTGGGTCCGGCGCTGGGCAGCAAGCCGAGCAGGTGCCTTTAACCTGTTCTAATGGCTAGGCACCCGAGCACCAGAGACGCCACGGGAATCTTCTCAGTGCCACCAGCAGAAAGCACAAGGAAGGACTAAATTCAGAATCCAGCCTGCTTTCCGCCTCCCCGCGATATCCCGCCAGGCCTCCAACGTCCAACCCTTCCTTTCTCCCTTCGTGAATCTGAGACATTAAACGCTGTGTAATAAACTCTCGTCGACGCAGTGAAGGAAAGAGCCAGAGCCTCCCCGCGAAGGCGCTGAGCCCTGCGGCCTGAGCGCCTCCCAGCCGCGCAGACCTACCTGGGGTGCGGGGAGGCCGCCTCCGACGCTCAGGACGCTCCGCACCGTCCGATCGCCGCCACCCCGGCTGAAAGAGAGCGCCAGCGCGGTGACCGGGTGCAGGCCCTCCCCGCCGGGTCCCCACACGCCGCCCCCGCACAGCCGTCCCCGTTCCCGCCCAGTTCCTGCCGGGCTGTCCCGGTTCCCTCCCGGTTCGCGCCCAGTCCCCGCACAGCCGTCCCCGCTCCCGCCCGGTGTCCCCGCCTCAGAAGACCGAAGCCGCGCAGTGCCCCGTCCCGACCGCCCGACGCGCGCGCGGGGTCCACGGTCAAAAGCGCCAACGCGGATCCAGTCGGCCCGGCGCCCGCACCTATCCGTGCCAAACTGGCTCGGACTTGCAGCTCTGGGCTGGGACCGAGGCGGTTCCCACCCGCACGCAAGTCACCGCCTGGAGCCCCTGGCACGCGTTCCCTCGGGGACGCCGACTGACCCTTGGGGGTGTGGTGCCCGCCAGGAGCCTCGACCTGAAAACGCGGCCACCCGGAGGTCCGCACCTGCTGGCAGGCAGGGCGGGGCCTCACCTCGGTGGGGCAGCCGCCCCCCAGGCCATAGCGGCTTTTGAGGCGCTCCACCACCAGATCCTGCCCTGGGGGCTTCACCACCCTCAATTCCATGGCTGCGGCCGCCGTCGTCTCCCTGGCAACGGCGTGAGGCGGGAAGGGGCGGGGCGGGCGCCGCGGACGTGCGCCCAGTCGTACCGTACGCCCCGCCCCCGGCCTGGACGCCAAGGCACGCCGAGGCCGCTGACGTCTCCTTGGCAACGGCGCCGTGGCCGGCGCAGCGGATGTGCGTCATGGCGTGGCCACCGGCGTCTGTCAAGGCTCGGGGTTCCCCGGGGCTCAATGCTTGCGGACGGGCCATCAGCCCTTTATTCCTTGCTTCGCTGGCAGTATCTAGGCTGTTGTGCGTTCTCTCGAATTATGTTATGAAAATAAACGCGAGACGACTACGTTCTTCCCCACAATTGCATATAAAATTTCATATAGGATAAAATGTTACCAATATTATGTTTATATATAAATTTTTTCAAAAAGACAATTTAAGCTTAAAGGCTGAACTTCTAATATAAAACTTCCATTTGAGGTGGTCAGTGTTCTGAAACAATGCAAAACAAGGCCAGCCCTTCAAATCAAGTTTTAAACTTCAAACGTGAAATTACTAGTACAGCTTTCATTGCTTAATATTCACCTCTGGTAATGACACTATTGGTTCAAAGTGGATGTCTTCATTGTGAACCACCTCTTCGTCACTGCCATCTTCGTCTTCGCCACCTTTGCTGGTCGACTGTGCTCTGAACACAGCTGCTCCAGTATTTGCCCACTGGAAATTCTTATCTGACCGACAAAGTAGCATATTTAAACAGTCCGAATCCGTTGCAGTAAGCTTTTGATCCCCCCATTAGATTACTTTATCCATGAATCTAACTGCCGACGATGTGACATGCTTCTAGTAACAACGTGTAAAAAGTGTATTCTTCTGGCAGGTGAAGCTCAGGTGGCGAGCACGCGACACGGCACGGCCAGGAACGTCTGCCTGGACATGCAGCACGGGGTCCTCTGAGCCTTAGGTCACCTTCACAATATTAAACACCACAAGGACTTTCAGTAATGAACTCAAAGTACACACCGTGAAACTGTGAACACCTGGTTCAGCCTCCAGGGGTAGATTATTCCGTAAAACAGTCTATCACATGAAAACAATAACTCTTGAACCTAGAAATGTTCTCAAAGAGGCCAAATCTGCTACTTTCAAATGAGCCAAAGTGGACTAGGCCCATGTGCATAACTTCTCCACTTCAACTTCTTCCTCAGGGAACCAGAGCTGGAGCTCAGACTGCCTGGCCAGGTGGTGCTGGCAGCCTTGGGAGAAGCTCACCGACTCCAGCCATTGGGGAGAAAAGGCTCCCCATCATCGCCACATGAGGAATAAAGACTTTTACTCTCCCTCACACCCTGGAGAGGGTGAAAACCAAGCTTCCCCATCCCCATCTCAAGTGAAGGTGACCCAACCTGCTAATCCACTGCCCATGCTCTGAGAGGAAATACACCTCTCAGCTTTTCATCGATGGCTGAGCCACCACACTGCCTTAGAGAACCATGCATCTGATGCTAAAAGCTTGAGAGAAGGCAAAACTGTCACTGAGCAGTTAAAAACTCAGCACCTTGAAGAAAGAACAAACAGTAACTCCCAAGCCAGGTTTAATAGGAAAAAAAGAAACAAAGAAAGAAAAATAGAAAAAAAATCTTAAGAAGGTATGGCAAAAGATGCTCTGAAAACAGAAAAGCACAGGAGTTCCTGTCTTGGTGCAGTGGAAATGAATCCGACTAGTAACCATGTGGTTGTGGGTTCTTTCCCTGGCCTCGCTCAGTGGGTTAAGGATCTGATGTTTCTGTGAGCTGTAGTGTAGGTTGAAGACGCAGCTCGGATCTGATGTTGCTGTGGTGGTGGCCGGTGGCTATAACTCCAATTTGACCCCTAGCCTGGGAACCTCCATATGCCATGGGCGCAGCCCTATAAAGCAACAACAGCAACAACAAAAGTGAGAGAAAAGCACAATCTCAGGTTATGCAGGCGTTTCCTGAGAACAGCAGCCACAGATCTAGATGAGCCACAGGATGGGGCTTAAAAATAACTGGGCTCAGGAACTCCCAAGCAGAAAAATATTTTAATTTTTAAAAATTGGAGTTCCCATCATGGCGCAGTGGTTAAGGAATCCGACTAGGAACCATGAGGATGCGGGTTCGATCCCTGGCCTTGCTCAGTGGGTTAAGGATCTGCCGTTCTCGTGAGCTGTGGTGTAGGTCGCAGACACAGCTTGGATCCTGAGTTGCTGTGGCTCTGTCATAGGCTGGTGGCTACAGCTCTGATTAGAACCCTAGCCTGGGAACCTCCATATGCTGTGGAAGCAGCCCCAGAAAAGGCAAAAAGACCAAAAAAAAAAAAAAAAATCATCCCATATATCAAGGGATATGACAGAAAATCTCAAAATTCCCCTAAAACAGTGGTTCTTAACACTGGTGCATATTGCATTAATCCTACCAGAGGCTTCTGTAAAATACCAGTGCCTGGTCCTACACTCAGCCCAATATAACTATCAAGGTGGTTTTTTTTCCTTTAAAAAACTACCAACAGGAGTTCCCGCTGTGGTGCAATGGGATCAGGAGCATTCTGGGAGCATTGGGATGCAGGTTCAATCCCTGGCCCAGCACATTGGGTTAAGGATCTGGCATTGCCACAGCCACAGCGTAGTTCACCACTGTTGTTCAGATCTGATCCCTGGCCCAGGAACTCCCTATGCCACAGGGCGGCCAAAAAAGAAAAAAGAAAAAGCTCCCAACAAATTCTAACATGAAGCCAAGAGTTGAAAAGCAGTGCTCTAAAGGGAACAGGAGGACAAATTTATACAGTAAAAGTATTACAGTGTGTATGTGGGTAACAGCTAGTCATCCAGGATGAGGAGGGCAGCATTCAAGAAGTTCACAGGGACAGAGCTGTGAGCTTCACAGCAGCAGGGAAAAGGTCCAGTTTTTGTTTTGTTTTGTTTTGTTTTTTTCTATTTTAAGGGTTTATTGGAATTCAGAGATGCTGGATAATTTTTCTGAGGTCACAAAGATTATCCCAGGAAGATAGCTGCAAAGCCCTTGGAAGCAAAAGAATATAATGGTTAGATACTATACTTTGCAGTTAGACAGGTTTGATTCAAGTTTTGTTTTGTCATTTACTAATTGTGTGACCTTGGGCAGATGACTAAATCCCCCTAAGCCTTAGTATTTTTAATCTTTATAATGGGGTACGTTGGATCAAGGGCTATCATAACAACTACATGAGATAATACAGGTAAAAGCACTAAATACACTAATTGACGTATAGTAAGAATTAAATAAGGTTAATAGTATATAGAGAGATGACATTCCAAAAAGGGAAAAATGTAAGTAAATGCAAAGATATATCTAGGGAATCCATAAGGATAGTGGAATAAAGAGTTGGAGAGTGATGGCTGATAAGTTATGAAACGGTCTAGTTTTTTAAAGCACATTTTTAAAGTGTTTGGGAAGGCTAACCCCAAAGCCTCTTATCACCCTAGGCTCCATTCTGCAGGAAGGGCTGTTGGGGCACTGGAATGACAGAAACAAGCCTGAGCCCCCAGACATGCTGGACAGCTCACTCCTCCTCAGTGTGCCACCGAAGAGCCACTCATTACTCAGCTGAACTGCACCCTCCCCCCACCCCCCGGACCCTGGGTAAGGATGGCTGACCGTCTGCCCCAGGCCAGGGGTGAAGCTGGAGGCTTGGTTTGCACGGAAGGCCCCACCCAGAGTCTTGGCTGTAGAAGCTACAGGTCAGCTGTGGAAGGTACAGGCCTGGTGGTGGGGTCCTGAGCCATGGAATTTCTGGGTCACAGTTTATTCATCTAGAAAATAGTGGTGGGTGGATGGTCCCGGGAGCTGTGATGGGAGCTTCTGGGCCCTGTTCAGTTTCAGGAATGGGAGGGGGCACACACACTGTGTGTGTGTGAGACATTCATACAAAAGGTTTTATTTAAATAAGGAAAGTAGGAGTTCCCTTGAGGTGCAGTGGCTTAAGGATCCAGCATTGTCACTGTAGTATCTCAGGTCTCTGCTCTGGCTCTGGTTTGATCCCTGGCCCTGGGAACATCCAACGCAAAAATAGAAAAAGAGTAAAACTATCAATAACACCAAGAACTGTCTTTTAAATAAGGCAAGTGGAGTAACAATGATTCTGCACAGGATTGTGGTGAAAATGAAAGGCAGGAGAGCCCTCGTGGCAGAAAACAACATGACAAGGGAGGCCATGACCATGTGAGGGCTATCCCTGTCTCCACTGTGATTGCTGGGCCCTGATGCTCCAGACCTACAGGACACCTGGCATCCTGGCAGAGCTGGCATCCTGACGGCGCCACCGAGGCACAGACCTTTTCCTGTGTGGCCCTGGGCTCTGCTCCAGCGTCTCTGCTGCAGCACTGCTCCCCCAGGGTTGCTGGAGTCTCATCACCAGCTGGGACCAGAGTGACCAGCCGGTCCCTGGCCTCCTCCTCTCCCACAGAGAACTCACACTGGACCAGCTCTCCTTTTTATGAGCATGTTTATTGAAATTGTAAAAATATAATAAGTTATATGTACAAATTAGACACAAATATGATTTGATGATTAAGACTTCCCTGGCTTAGGGCCATAGCTCTAGCCTGGGGTGTTTTCTAAATGTTTTTATTACAGCAAAAATGTTGGCTGTCTCATACAGAAGGGCAGTGCAGCCCAGCTCTGGGCAGTGATAATCGTTAGGGTTGTGCTGATTCAAACACCAGCGTTTAAGCTAAAGCTCCCAGAGTAGCCTTTTCTTGCATCTTTTTTTCCCTGAAATAAGTAGGTGGACTCCGTAAGGGTGGACTCCGTAAAGATGGCAGGTTGAGCCAGCGAAACAGGTCTGGTGCTGGTGGGACCTCAGCCCCGAGTTCTAACAGCAGGCAGTGAGGCTCCCTTCTGTCATCCGGGGAGGCAGCTCGCTACCTGTGGGGTTGAGCCTCTCTGTTAGGGGGCTTCATTGTTGGCATGGTCGCAGGGCAGGGAAGGGGCACTGAGGACCCAGAGGGGGCTGAAAGGATGGTTATGTTGTGCTGCGAAGTAATCCACTTGCCAGTACACCAGACAGGCTCTGGAGGACAGCAGCCAACAGATGCAGTGACTGTATGAAATATTCAGACCTGACTGTGACCTTGTCACAGCCTACTCTACAATCAAGGTGGGCACTGCTTGTTGCTTTAAACCCACGACTGAGTTCCTCCTCCAAAGCATTAGCTCAGTCATGTGACCTGTAGTTTTATAAACACTGCTTTATAAGCCCGAGATTTTTTTTTTTTTTTTTTTTTTTTTGGTTTTTAGGGCTGCACCTGCAGCACATGGAGGTTCGCAGGCCAGGGGTCGAATCAGAGCTGTAGCCGCTGGCCTACACCACAGCCACAGGAATGCAGGATCTGAACTGCATCTGTGACGCACACCACAGCTCATGGCAACGCTGGATCCTTAACCCACTGAGCAAGGCCAGAGATGGAACCTGCGTCCTCATGGATGCTAGTCAGATTTGTTAACTGCTGAGCCACAAACGGAACTCTGAGCCGGAGACTGGTTTTAATTTAGGAACAACTACAGTCAGGCCTGTCTTAGGGGGCTGGGCAGGGAACTCAAAATTAACTCCCTGGTGTGATCACTGCCCAGCCCCCAGGCTCTTGGCCACAGAAGGTGTAGAAAGAGAATTTGCCAAGAGCAAGGCCTGTTAACTTTCTCTCTCAACAGATGCCAAACACTTGCAGTCACTGTGAAAGCCCTCATCCTGAGTTTTCCTGCTTTTTCCCCTTTTCTTTGATGACTCCTCACATCTGCACAGGAATCAGCTTGAAGGCCTGGTGCTCCACTTCTGGTCTCCAGACTTTACTCTCCCTGACTTAGAACTGCAGCCTAACCTCTCATTTGCAGAAGAGAAACTGAGGCCTGGGAGGAGGAATGAAAAGGCCCACGATGGTGCAAGCAGTCCAGTCCCTGGACTCTGAGCCCTGGCCTCGTGACTGTGGCCCTGAGGTGGCCCAACATCCCCATGGATTTGGAAGGTGCCTCAGGACACATCCTGGTCTCAGAACTCTGGAGTCTGGATTGATGGGGCTGGACTCTTGGGAGGTCCTTATGTCACCTTCCAGGCAGAGCTGACCACCTGTGTCTGTGTCTCTAAGCATCCTTGCGCCCAAGGGGTCAAAGCCAGCCAAGGGCAAGAGTGGAAGGCAGTTCAGCAACCTGGCTCCCAGGCCCGGCTCACGCAGCAGTGACCTTGGCTCTGGCAGGTGCTGCAAGTGGACACCCTGCAGACCATCCGTGGGGCAGGTGACAGTGGGGCTTCCTTGTGACCCAAAGAGTCCAGGGATCTGGGTGACCTCAGGGACATGCAGAAGGTTCAGACTGCACCTAGGCTGAAGGAGTACATGCAGGGGGACCTGCATTTTAGCTTCTCCCGAGCTTGGAGCTGCCTTCTTCTCCAGGACCTGCCTCCTCTGTCTCCAGGTGCAGGTGGGGGTTGCGCCCTCCTCAGCCATCCTCGCGTTGTGTGACATCTTCCAAGGAAACATCTGTCTCTCCCCTCAGGCAGGGGCCAGACCCTTCACCTCTGTCCTCCCCACACCAATTGTGCACATGGCACGAGTACCACCACAGAGGAGGGGTGGCTGGATCGATCGATGGACTCATTCTGCGCACGGGGCGACGGGTCCAGCTGTCTTCGGCTTTTGCTTGGATCAGAGGGCAGCCTGTTTCCCTGGTCCTCGGACCTGCCGAGGCACTGGTGCTCAACGGAGAAGGCTTGGTTGCGGCCACAGAGCCTGTGCATTTGCTGGCACCCCTCAGGATGCAGAGGGCAGCTGGGGCGTGGGTGGCGAGACCCCGGCCCACTCTAGGATGTCAGCACACAGGGACTCCACGGCGTCCAGCCGCTCGATCTGCACCAGCTTCGTGAGCAGCTCTGGGACGCTGTAGCCGGCAGTGCTGATGCGGTCGAAGACCTGCAGGCCGTCGGTCATGCCCCCGATCTCATCGCGCTTCAGCCCGAAGCTCTCGGCCAGGTGGCGCCATGTCTTGACCACAGCCTTCTCCGAGTTGTACGTGGCGCTCAGCATCCGGCTGGTCTTCTCCAGGCAGTCGAACGGCAGCTCCGTGGGGCTGAGGCCTGTGCGAGTGACAAAGGACCACAGTCAGACATTGGCAGAAGCGAGACACCTTCAAAGAGGATTTTTAGGGCCTTTTTTTAAAGTTGTAAAATCAAACACGAATGCAGAAAACCACACAGGGACATTAAGGGGAACAACTCCAGGGACAGTGCCACCCACGTGCAAAGCCACACCATTTCCCACATCCCAACAGGGCACTGTCGAGGACACATTTACAGTCACCAAGCCTTTCATACAGGCCACCCTCAGGGAGCCCTGTTCAGTATGTGTCCCTCTGTGGGGACTGCAGTAACAGGGACAGCCCAGCATGAGCATCGTCTGGACCAAGTCATGGTCAAGTCAGTGGCCTCGGGGTCCTCAGACTCTGCTGAATGTTAGACTCAGCCAAGGCGCTTTGCTTGTCCCTGTTCCACCTGGCAAGTGGGCAAGAGCCCCAGGCTCTGCAGGAAGCAAACATAAGAGACCCTGGAAAGTGGGGAGAAAAGACAGACCTCGGGACTGCAGGACTGGAGCCAGGCAGGGCCCACGGGCGAGGTCTGAGTTTTCTTCTGCCTCCTCATCCCAGACTCGGAGCTTAAGAGCCCAGCAAGCAGACATCCCCACAACACAAACAAAATATGCAGCAAAGGCCTGCTGTCTTAGCAAGAGGAAATCATCTGGACAATAACGGGGTATTACAGACAGACACCACAGAGCAAGTCTGGCCCCACTCCCTCCAAGGCCAGCAAAGCTGGATGGGAGCCTGGGCCCCATGGGAAACTGTAGCATCTCACAAGGGTGTGTCAGGAAGGCCAGGTGGGGGGCCTGATCGTCCTCCTCATCAGCTGGTAACAAGCCTCCCCCTACCCTACTCCCACCCAGTGTCCATGGAGTCCACTTGGAGAAACAGGCCCCCTCCCCCCAACCCCAACTAGCAATAAAAAGGAGCCCCTGCTTGGGTATCAGTGAAGAGACACCCTTCACTGGGGTGAGCTAAGGACTTGGGCGTCTGCCCCCTGCCCCTGGCCCAGGTGTATCAGAGGAAGCCAGCTGCACAGAAGTTTCAAATAAGACCTAGAATCTCATAACATGATGTAAAACTTCAGGTTTCAATAGGAGTTCACGTATCATACCAAGAACCAGGAAGGTCTCAAATGAGTGAAAAAGACCATATCAGCAGATGCTGACACGTGATAACAGATGTTGGAATTACCTGACAGGTTTGAAAGGAACCATGATTTTAAAAAAATGCTTCAACAAGTCATTACAAACATACTTGAAACAGATGGAAAAATAGACAGCTTTAACAAAAGATAGAGTATATACAGAAGAACCAGATGGAAATGTTAGAGCTGAAAAATAGAATAATCAAGACTGAAATTCAGTAGATAAGTTCAAGGGCAGAATAAAGACAGAGGAAAGAGTCAGCTGGATAACAGAATAGAAATTACCCATCTGAACAACAGAGAGAAAACAAACTAAAAAAATACAGAGCCTCAGGAACCTGAGGGGCTTTAACGAAAGATCTTGCATTTGTGTCCTGGAGTTCCAGAAGAAGAGTAGAAAGAGGGCAGAGCTGAAAAGAGAAATAACAGCTGAAACTCCCTGAACTTGGAAAAAGCTAAGTCTACAGATTCAAGAAGCTAAGAAAATACCAAAGAGGGTAAGCCCTGAAATATTCCTTTCAAGACATACCATTGCAGTTCCTGTCATGGCTCAGCGGTTAGTGAACCTGACTAGCATCCATGAGGACTCAGGCTCAATCCCTGGCCTCAATCAATGGATTAAGGATCCGGCATTGCCATGAGCTATGGTGAGGGTCGCAGATGCAGCTTGGATCCCGCGTTGCTGTGGCTGTGGTGTAGACCGGTAACTATAGTTCCGATTTGACCCCTAGCCTGGGAACCTCCATATGCCTTGGGTGCAGCCCTAAAAAGACAAAAAGACCAAAACAAACAAACAAAAAGACACGCCATAAACTTCTGAAAAGTAAAGACAAAGAAGGCTTGAAAGCAGCCAGGAAAAAAAAAAAAAAAAAAAAACCACCACCTTATCTACAGGGGACCAGCAATCAGAATGGCAGCAGGTTTCTCATCAGAAACTTGGAGGCCATTTGCAGGGGTTCTGAGGTGCATGGCTCCACTTACATAACAGTCTAGAAATGACAAAATTATAGAAATGAAGGGCAGACTGGTGGTCGCCAGGGATGGGACAGCTTGACAGTGTGACCAGGGCACCCTATGGGGACTAGCTGTGACTTTTAGGGGTGGCTTGGCAGGAAGTTACCACTGGGAGAAACTGGATTGAGGGCCCTGGACCTGTATTGTCTCTTCCCACTGTGTGCAAATCTACAAAGATTTGGAAATTGCAGGTTTAATGAAAAACTAAACAAAACACAAGACACTGAAGCCTGGGCCTCGGTGCAGACCAGTTACATCAGGATCTGGGGCACAGACAGCAGAAGCTCCCCATGTGGCTCTTGGCCACCCAGGGTCCAGGGCTCTCAGCCTCGGCTGTGCGAGGGGTTGTGTGTTCCTGGGGCACCTGCCCTAGACAGTGCGGCAGCTGAGCGCCCAGGGCTCCAGGCTCCTCCGCACCCATCCCCAGGCAGGGGACCCGGGCTGGAGCATTTGTGGAGTGCGGCCCCTTTTCTGCAGGCAGATGAGCAGAGCTTTGGGCCCTGGGACTCAGCCGTCATTTCTAGCCTGCAGAGCACCCTCTGGCGAGCCTGCCCTAGGCTCAGTGCTTGGCCCCTGGGAAGTGGGTGGGCCCCTGACTCCCCTGCTGCCTGGGCCACACAGGCAGGCCACCTCCGAGGGCGGCTGCAGGACCAAAACCGGGTGGCCACTGAAGCAGGGGATTCCCTAACCTCAGCCAAAAGCGTTGTTAACCTTCTGGATGAAAAAGAAGGTAACTGGAGTTCCCGTCATGGCTCAGCAGAAACGAATCTGACTAGTATCCATGAGGTTTCAGATTCGATCCCTGGCCTCCCTGAGTGGGTTAAGGATCTGGCGTTGCCATGACCTGTGGTGTAGATTGAAGACGTGGCTCAAATCTGGTGTTGCTGTGGCTGTGGTGTAGGCGGCGGATGTAGCTCCAATTCAACCCCTAGCCTGGGGACCTCCATATGCCACAGGTGTGGCCCTAAAAAGACAGAAAAAAAAAAAAAAGAATAAGATAACTTAGAGGCTGGATTTGGAAGAAGGTGCGAGTGTAGATTCTGGCTTCATGATACAGACCTTCCTTCCTGGTTCTGCTGCCTCTTTCCCACCCAGTCCAGATGCAGGGCCGCTGGGCACAAGGCAGACAGCTACACTTTACCATGGCCCCAGGGCAAAGCCACTGAGCCGTGCTAGTGCAGAGATGGCATTGTGAGGGACACAGAGTACCTGTCCCCCTGGGCCCACGTGTTCCCAGCAGGTCCTGCCACCTCCCGAGAGGGGAAGGGCAGTGGGCAGGACTGGGACCTCATTGAATAGCTTGGAGACAAACCACACATCCCTCCATGCCTGTCAGCCCAGCCTGCTGTTCTGCCCTGGATCCCTGGGAAGTCAGCACCTGGCCAGTCCATCCGCTCACCTTCCACGACTGCACACACATTGGCGTACACATCCAGAATCTTCTTCCTTCGACTCTGAATCTGTGAAAGAAGTCAGGAGAGCATTAATCCTCAGGGACGACCCAGGCATCCATCTCAGTATCAGTGGATGGCTGCTTCCCCGATTTCCCACCAGAAATGCCAAACCACGCCCTCACAGGAGCATCCATCAGAGTCACCTGAGGAAGCCGCTTCCTGGGTCCAGCTCGGGCACCCACAGTGCCCACAGGATTCCCTGGGCTCCGCCGACATTCAGACTGTTGAAGTGACCAGAGGCCATGTCTGGCCTCAGTCTATTTGGAAGGATGAACCTGGGGACCCAGCTCACCCAGGGCCACTGGGACGCTGGGGGCCATTCATGCAGCAGCCATAGAACCAGGCAGAGCCCTCCTCTGTAAAGGAAGCAGCTCCAGGTACACATGGCAGGTACACAAATGGCCCCAGCAGTGAGGTCTCAGGCCCGAAGCACCATCCTTCTAAACAACCCACAGCCTCCAGGGGCCCTGCAATTGATAGGCCCCTTATGGAAGTCACTGAATTCGGGAGCCTGGGTGCATCCTTGTCAGGACCTGGCAGCAGCCTGCATCCCATCAGGGAATTTTTGCTATGAGCAGTGTTACCCAGCAGGCTTGGGTCAGGACAGCGACCCTCAGGCCAGCTCCCAGGCAGCTCGACCAGGCTGTGCCGTCTCTGCCTCGGCTCCCACATGCCCATAGCCCTTCGCTGGGTGACAGATGTGAGCACATGCATGTGCATGTGCGTGTGTGTGTGTGTGTGTGTGTGTGTGTGTGTGTATTGGGGGGGGGGTGGTCTGATGAGATACAGGCCAGTATACTTCCAAGGGATTTTGCTGTTCTCTATGTTCCAAGCAATTTAAGCTTTTTTCTCTTGGCTCATTATTCCTTTTCTTTTATAAAGGTATAAAATAAGATAACTTTTTTTTTTTTTTTTTTTAATGGCCACATCTGTGGCACATGGAAGTTCCTGGGCCAGGATTAAATCTGAGCTGCAGCTGCAACCTACAATGCCACAGCTGCAGCAACGCTGGATCCTTAACCCACTGTGCTGGGCTGAGGATTGAACCTGCGCCTCTGCAGTGACCTGAGCCACTGTAGTCAATTCTTAACCCACTGGGCCACAGCAGGAACTCCTAGCTTTTCTGTTTTTAATGTCTTGTTTTGAACCTGTTCTCTGGTGGGGCTCCTGGGATAAACTCCTGGTGTAGCAGAACGTTTTCAGGAGAAAGGCAGTGTGTCGGGGTCAGGGTACAGGCCTTACCCCAGCCGCCTTGGTGGCAGTGACCGGCTTCTCCCGGGCCAGGTGGACTAGGGACAGGAGGCACAGCTCTGGGGAACCCTGCCTCTCAGGGGCTGGCTCCTCGTCACTGTCTAGACTCCGGTTTAGCAGCTGCTCCTTCTCCGAGGAGGCGTCATTCTCACTGTCGAAACAGGACTTGGGTTAAGGGTGCAGGGCTGGCCAGCCTGCCCTGCTGTCCCTGTGATGGAGAAGGTAGGGCAGTTACCTGTCCTGCTTTACTGAGCAGCTCTGGGCATGGGACATTAGATAGAGACACCCCTGTTCTCTGCCTGTGGGGCCCCCGAGGTAGCCGTGAGCTCTTGGGGCCTTGGGGCCACCATTGGGTGGGCATGGCCTCTGCTCACCTCTCAGCACCCCCAGTCCCCTCCATCCACACCTGTGTCTCCACCAGCAAAGGGGTTCACAGACCTGCACTGAGTCCCACAAGGTCTCAGCAGTGACTGGAAATAAAGTGGAGCAGACCTGCACCCCTGAGCCCCTTTGACTGGGGGGAGGGACTTTGGGGTGTCCCACAGGCTAGCAGATGGGCTCACATCACACCCTTGCCCCCCACCCCAGGCCATGGCCCTGGCCCACGTGGGTCGGTGCTTAAACTTTCAAAATCTTTCCAAGTGTGTGAAAAACAACATCCTTTTTCACAGGCATCTTGCTTGCTTGCTTCCTGTGATTTGCTAGAACTGGGTCACAGGAATGAAGTCCCACACAAGGGCCACTCTGGAGCAGAGGGCACGGAACAGACAAGCCAGAAGCCTTCAAGGCCCAGTGGAGGCGGCCAGCACGATGCTGTCCCACCTGAACAGGGCTGTAGGCACCATGGCCCTGCTGTCCCCGGTCCCAGGTCCCTTTCCTGCTTGGACCCGAGGACCCCACCTTCCAATGGGACTAAGGGCTTCCTCCAGGGCTGCCCAGCTTGACCCACCTCTTAGCAGACTTTGCCTGAGCCGCTGTCAGTTTCTCGAATTCATCCTTCTCGGAGAAAATCACCACGTTGTCTGTGGGAACGGGAGACAGTGGGGGAGACGGGAGGGAGGCATCAGAGTCCTGCCCAGGCCTGCTTGGAGGGGACGCGCCTGAGCCTTGGCCCCAGCCTGCCCCCCGGCCATGCTGAGCTGCCCATGCCCTCCTGGCCGGCCCACACTCCAGAGCTGCTGACCTTGGGCCTCTTTCTTCTCCTCTTCCTCGCTGGCTGGGGCTTCTGGGCTCTTCCCTGGGGGGCTGGAGCAGCAGGCTGGGTATGGGGGAGAAGGGCATGAGCGGCCAGCTCACATCGGGGTGGTGGGTGGAGGGGCGGGCGTGGGCGGTGGGAGCAGGCACCTGGGGCGGAAGGCCTGGCCTTCAGGATGTAGAACGTGATGATGAGGACGATGGCAACGGCCATGGTGAAGATGGTGGACATGGCGATGACCAGGGCCGTGGCCAGGTGTCCTTGGCCTGAGAGCTCTGCTGCAGTTGGGAGAGAAGCCTGTGACATGGGGCTCAGGGCCCCTGGGAGAGGTGGCCCTGCCACTAGACCGTCCGGGAGCCTTGGAATCAGAAGCGCTTGCTTGCTTTGTCTGAGAACCAAGTGCTTAAGGTTGCTCTGGGTGTCATGTCAGGACCACTAATTGGGCCCCTTTGCTGGTCAGATGCCCAGGATGCTCCAGGGTGTCTGCACTCAGGACCCTGGGCAGGTGGGCGTGGAGAGAGCAGCCCATGAGCAAACTGTCCTGAAGACGGTTCAGCCCAAGACTCTTCTGAGCAAAAGTCAAGATGGAAAGTCACCTTGTGGCCAGACTTACTCTTGCTTTGGAGCCTGTGTCTTGTGCAGGCTCAGCTGCTGTGTGACCAGGGCCATGCAGAAGGGGGCAGGGGCTGCCTTGCGCTCCTCTGCTGGACCCCGCCTGCATCTCCCCAGGAAGGGAGATCTGTCCTGATTCCCCGAGGGAACCAACCTGGACCTGCTCTCAGGAAGCAGGATCCAGGTCACCCCCACATGGGTGGGGAGGAGACGCATCCAGACCGCAGACGCCTGAGGGAGGCTGCTCCCGCTCATTAAGGTGGAAGCCAGGAATCACCCCCTCCGGGCTGCCCTCTCCAGGTGGTCCTAGTGTTTCCTTCTCTTGGTCCTGGAGGTAGTGTGGTCCAGGTACCTCAGCTAAATCTTCCTGCCTTGATACTTTGTGTGAATGTGGGGTCGGGTTTGGGGTGATGCCAGGGCTGTTGGGCTGTGTGTGTGCACCCTGGGATTCTGAGAGCACCCAATCCTGAGACCTGAGCCATGGACCTGCCTCAGAACTGGAGGCATGAACACAGTACGGGGGAAGGGGGCTCAGATGTTGCCCGAAGCGCCCCCAGCCCAAAGCACGCAGGGAGTGACGGGCAGTGAGTGGAAACTGGATATGAAAGTTCGATATGGAAGCTGGATATGAAAGTGTCAGGTTGGCAGGTTAACTTGAAGGCCCAGTGGCCTGAAGGCTGCCCCCTTCCTGTCCTGATCACCAGCGTGGGGCAAGGGGCCAGACACCATGTGATCAGTGCCACACCTGCAGAGACTTGCCAGTGTCCAGACGAGTGTGGTTGTCACATAGGCAAGCCATTCCAGGTGGGATGGTTCTATCCTGCTAACCCCTCCTGCAGCTCCTCCCTGCCCCCCGCTAGGTTCAGCTCTCGGTCAGGTCAGTCAGCACCCGGCATCTTACCTTTATGGGCTCGCTGGGGTGGCAAGAGGGTGCTGCTGCTGGGCGTGCGGGGGAAGTTGGCTGACACTCCCAAAGTGGCTCTCGTACCTGCAAGCAGGACAGTCACTGTGGGTCTCTCAGACAGACTGGGAAGCCCCCATCTCCCCCCCTCAGAGAAAGAGCTGACCCAGCTCCCCTGTGGCAAGGTTCTCATGAGCAGCAGAGCACGTGGACCTCGCCACACACAGAACCTGGACCCAGACTCACAGGACCTGGACCTAGACACGTAGAACCTGAACACACACAGGACCTGGACACACAGGGCATCTGAGGGGAACAATTTCTAAACTACAGCTCGGGCCACTGACAGGCTGATAGGCGGGGTCCATCCAGCTGAACTGTCCACATGTCTGTGTCCAGCAAGCAGAGGAGGTCCCAGGTGATCCTTTCACCTATTAAAAGCCAGGAGATGGAGTTTGCTTCATGGCTCAGTGATAACAAACCTGACTAGTATCCATGAGGATGTGGGTTCAATCTTTTGCTTTTCTCAGTGGGTTAAGGATCCCGCATTGCTGTGGCTGTGGTGCTCCAATTTGACCCCTAGCCTGGGAACCTCCATATGCCGCAGGTGTGGCCCTAAAAAGACAAAAAACAAAAACAAACCAGCAGAAAACTACAAATAAAACTGGGTGCCGGCTGGGAGGGACAGGAAGGTGGGGTACCAGCCCCGAGTGGCCCCACTTCTGTGAGTTAGAACCTGAATGCCGCCTGGACACTGGGAGACAGCCGAGAGCGGAGGCACTGGGTCCCCGAAGCCTGGTAAGGCTGCAGTTCCCCTGCCAGACTTCCTTGTCCTTAAAACACCGCTGCTGGTCAGACATCTGGGACCAGAAGCATCTCTGCTGGGGTTTTCGGCTCCCAGAGCCCAGGTCTTCACCCCTCTGAGCTTCTGGCCTTTGCCCTTTGCCATTGTCACTGGTGGGGCTGTGTCCCAGACTGCTGCACACAGTGGGGCAGCCATTCCTTGTCCCCAGTGCTGCTTTCCTGCTCCAACCTTGACCACTGGCCTCTGGGTGAGTCTAGGCTCTCCCATGTGGATGGAGGGCAGGGCTGAGGGGGCTTTGCGTCACTGGAGACCCCAGGGCTGACCTGCCAGGATGGCCCCGGTCCGCTTGGAGGCAGCAGGTGGTTCGTGGTGGGAGGAGGGACCCAAAGCTTCCCTCCCCCTCTCCTGGTGGCTCCTGAGTGTGTCCAGAGCTGGCCTCGAGAGCCTAGATAGATGTCCCTCTGCCTTTCTGGAGGATCAGCAGCTTCTCCCACCCCACCCCCAAATTTACAACTCATCTCATAATTCAAATGAGATTTAAATGGGATTGGATTGATTTCACCCTCTCACCTGGCCTCAGACCCAGCTCCTGTGAGGGGAGGTGGAGGGGCCACAAGGGTCAGCTGCAGAGGGGGCTCAGCCACCACTCACAGCCCACCATGGGGAGAGGCACGTGGGGCCAGCTTCAAGCTCAACCCGATTTCCTTTCAAAACAAAAAGGTGGTTGGAAGGATCTGTTTGTAAGGCTTGAGGCGGCTAGAGCTACATCGTCAGGAAGACAAGTAGCCGTGGGCTCTGCGTGTGGGTGTTTGTCGTCTCTGTCTGTTCCTGCCCCTGTCCGCTGGGGCTTGCCAGCTGAGGCTGGTGACGAGCTTGGGGACACAAACATGCCCAGGCTTGTGGTCTAGAAAGGGACAGCCAGAGCAGCCAGCGGCCAGACTTACGAAATGCCTCTGCACCCGACAGGTGGGGCTGGCACAACGACCACATCCCCCTGTGCCTGTGGGCACACCCATCCTGGCCAGGTGACAAGCTGGGCCTCTGCTTGATCCAGGACACCCCCAGGTGGCCTCCAAGTGATGTCACCTGCACAGCCTTGGGCTCCTCACTGAATCCCGTGGACCAGACAAATGTTCTATTCCGAACACACCCAGGGCGGGGGTAGGTGGCTGCAGGGCCAGAGGGCTACCTCTCTGGGCGTCACCCTCCGGACAGCCCCATCGGGTCTGTGCGGCCAAGGTTCTGGTCCCATGAGGATGAACTTGGCACCAGCACAGGTGTTTGGCGTCAGGAGGTCTCTGTCCATCCACAGGAGCCACCTGGGTTGGGTCCTGAGATAAGAGTATTTCTCAGGTGGGATTGCCCTCGGGTCTCCTGCTGACCACGGGGCGGGGGTGGGGGGGGTTGGTGGGGGCAGAAGCTCCCACAGGTGTCATCAGATGAGAACAGGGGGTCTGGTTCTGCTCAGCCCATGCTGAGAGGAGCAGGCTCGGGGATGGGGGATGTCTGCTATCCTCCGGGTTCTTTGCACTGAGCACGTGGCTTAATGTGGCTGCCCCTCTGCACTGGGCCTCGGGGGAGTGACCGGGCCCTTGGCCTTTTCATCCCTGTGAGCTGTGGACACAGCAGTGTGTACCAGTCCAGCTGGGACCCTCTCCGCAGGGAACAGTTGGGTTTTGGGGGTGGATCTGTTGATTTGTACAGCTGTGAGGTATGCCCTGGTGTGGAGGCTGGAGCCCTCAGACCCAGCTGCTCAGAGGGAGGCTGCAGCTTGGACCCCCTGCCCGGCAGCAACAGCTGGAGTCACCTGCTGGGGCCAAGGCTTCACATTCAAGTGGCAGTTCTGCTGGGTGTCTCACAACGCCATCTGGACAGACTGGCTGGCCCTCCTGGACTTGGCTCCCAGCAGCGGTCCCTGATGTGGTAAGAAAACAGCTACAGTGCTGGGAGACCAACCCAGGCCCGCGAGGATGGGTTCCTGTGGCTGCGTCCGTCTTACTCAGGATGGCAGGTGGCTGGGTGGACTCGCTGCAGGGACCTGGACCAGGCGCCTCCTGCACCTTCATCCCCACAGCACCAGGCGGGCAGGTGTCCCTCTCGTGGACAAGGTAGCTGAGGCCCAAAGCCAGGTGACTTCACCAGAGTGGAAACCTGTCGTGAGGCCCAAGTCATGGGCTTTCTCCTGCCAACATGGATCCCTTCGCAGGACCCCGGGAGAGCACTCGGGACAGAGTGGGAACAGAGGAATCCTGACTGTGCTGGTGCTCAAGCACCAGGGGGTTCCTGGTGTGGACATCCCATGACGCAAGCCTGGGAGTCGGGGCTGTGTGGGTGGGCCAGGCTTGTTCCCTGCCTCCTGGACAGTGGGGCCCCCTCAGGACAGGAGGGAGCTGTGCACCCTGGGGCACCCCAGCCGCCCCTTGCACCCCACTCTTGTGTGCTTCAGGTTTCAGAGTGCTTTGGGCTCATGGATGTTAGGCCCTGGGATTGGATGCAGGAGGGAGCACACACCTTCCGGGTCCCTTAACCAGCCTGTTCCACAGGTGGGGAAATGCAGGTGCCCAGAGGTCAGCTAAACAGGGATCTATACCTAGGACAGGCTCCTGACGGGCACCAGTGGTTCCCAGAGCGTGGTCCTGGACCCCCAGCCCTGAGTAACGGACGCACCTTGGATTCCACCGAGACCCCCGCCCTACACTTCATGGCTGCATAGACACCGCTTGCTTCAAGGATGGGGGAGCCGGGCGCTGCAAAGAGGGAAGGGTGAGTGGCCCAGACATTCCTGTAGGACATCTCCCAAGCCCTGGGACATATGTGTCCGTGTCACCGCTCCCCTGGAGTCCATTCCCAACTCTCTCTGATGTAGTCCATAGGAGCCACTGCTCAGTGTCTTGGGGTGTTGAGGGGCTGGAATCACACAAGACAGGCCAGGTGGTCACATCCAAACAAAGCAGCGTCCAGGTGGGAGGTAAAGGGCCCCGGAGCCCGACTGCAGGTGGGGGGCAGAGCCGGGGGACCTAAGCCACTGGCTTTCCTGAGGTGGGGCTGCCAGCAGCTCTGTGAGTGGGTCACAGTCAGCCTTTCTTGCCCTGCCTGCTGACCCCAAGCGGGAGCTCCACATTTAAGGTCAGTGCAGAGGGATGTGCAGGTCCCAGGTGTGGAACCCACACAGAGACCCCACCCAGGCAGGCTCCACTCCTCACGTCAGCCTGCAAGGCCTCACTGGCTGTGCCTCCCCATTTTCCAGATTGGCAAACAAAGGTCAGGTGACTTTCAAGGTCACAGAGCAGGCCCCCAAGCCCCCGCACTCTCAGTTTCCCTTCCTTGCTGGCCTCCTTCAGGGCTGGGTCCTGCAGACCCATTGGGGCTGGGCTGAGGCTGCTGTTCAATAAGCAGTTCATTGGGGGTGAGGGGAGGTCTGCTCATCTTCCCTATATGATGGGCCTTGTGTTGGAAGAGAGGAGAGGGATCCTTCCTGGGCCTAGAGCTCTCCTGCTGCCGGGTGGCCAGAGGGATTCCTGGCCTGCACGAGGACACGGGCCACATGAGCTTCCAGACGAAGGCCATGGGGAAGAGTTGCCTGTATCCCAAGGTCTACAGTGAGGAGCCTTTTCTAGATGGGTAGTGAGCATCTGACTTCTCCCCAGACTGGACTTGGTCCCAGAGCTCTCTGGGCTTGAATATTCTGAGTCCCTGCAGAGGCTGCCAGCAGTGGGACTCACTGCACCACCCCACAGGTCCTGCAGGCAGCCTGGGCCTCTGAGACTCTTCTAATTGTGAATTAATTAGCACCTGGCTGGGGAGGGAAGCTCAGCTTTAAAGATGTGCGAGCCCCGCATTGCCGCATTGCCCTGCTCATCTACTGAAGGACTTTGGAGGAGAGGGAATGGACTTCCCCTCGGGCAGCCCTGCCCCGCCACCCACAGCTGCCTCGCCACCCACAGCACCTCCTCCAGCTGGTCCTGAGGGGCAGGGAGGCGCTGGTCCCGCTGGTCCCGAGGGGCGGGTAGGTACTGCTCTCCCCTCCTGCCCTCCGTCCCTTCCTCCTGGTGCCCTTAAGAGCAAGATATTGTGAGAAAGTTGGGTGGGCAGGGCCCCATTGTTGAAACCGTGTACAAGCCCCTGAGACCTTGTGTTTTGGAGTAAAAGCCCTTTCCTTTAGTTCCCAGGCCTCCCCTTAGTCTCAAAAGGCTGACTTAAGAGAATGATGAGGAACTATTGTTACAACTAAAAACTAGTTCAAACCGTCCCTATGATGTTATGTCCTGCCGTGGCCCACTCACTTACTACTAATGGTTACTTGCTAGTTAGAGTTCTAGTGCACCTAGTGTCTGGCCTTTCACAAATGCTCTCTTTCTTGATTAAGTGCTTTCTTCGACCCATAATTACTTTCTAGTTAGAGTTCTATCACACCTAGTGTTTTCTTTTGTAATCGAAACATCCCGTAACACGCTTTCCCTGTAAGCAATCTTCTCTCCAGAGAGAAGGTCAAGGAACAATAACCCCGAAGACAACCAGAAACCATCACTGGACCCACTGATGCTGGCCGTGATGACTCTGAAATGATCTATGGATGAAGAGTAATACAGATACATTAATCCATAATCCTGTCTTCTGAGCAAAACCTATAAAACCCTTCGCTGTCCCCTCTCAAGGGAGGACATAGTTTTTTGTTTGTTTTTTGTCTTTTAAGGGCCACACCTGCAGCATATGGAGATTCCTAGGCTAGGGGTTGAATCAGAGCTGTAGCTGCAGGCCCACACCACAGCCACAGCAACACGGGATCTAAGCCTCATCTGCGACCTACACCACAGTTCACGGCAACACCGGATCCTTAACCCATTGAGTGAGGCCAGGGATCGAACCTGCATCCTCATGGATGCTAGTCAGATTCATTTCCACTGAGCCACGATGG
The DNA here is from genome assembly GCF_016906955.1 of Phacochoerus africanus. Taxonomy (NCBI): domain Eukaryota; kingdom Metazoa; phylum Chordata; class Mammalia; order Artiodactyla; family Suidae; genus Phacochoerus; species Phacochoerus africanus. The sequence continues at coordinate 51,481,065 of NC_062548.1, read as the reverse complement.
GAACTCCCTGGAGGACACAGTTTTGAGGTATTTAGCCTGCTGTGGCCTCCTTTGCCTGACAAAGCAATGAAGCTGTTCTTTCTGCTTCGCCCAAAACTCTTAACTGGTGCCAGTGTACAGAGGTCGTGTTTCTGGCTACAGTGTGGGCCCTCGAAGGCTCGGAATGGGAGTGGGGTCGCAGACTCCCACCTCCCTCCCAGTCCTCCTGTCATCCATCCGTCCACCTGTCCCACTTCACTAGTGCCTCTCAAGACCCCAGACCAGAGAGGCCACACACCTCTGAAGCAAAGATCCCTGGCCCTTCGTCACAAATGGATGCCTATGCATGCCACCCCAAAGTGAGAACAGGGAAGGCCAGCCCGAGGTGGGGTTTTAAGCTCACGTGTCAACTCGTGTACACCCTGTGCTTTGTGGTCACTCTTCATAGTTCCCTGGGCCTCCCCTGGTTTGAAAACCAGTGAGAACTCACACTGCCCAGCGCTTGGCAGTGCTCAGCAAAACACCTTTGTGTCATGGGGGTCTGCAGCGATGGCACGAGAGGCACGGCTCAGATTTTAGGGCCCCCACCTTACAGATGGGCATGCTGAGGCTCACAGAGGTCACTGACTTGTGGTCCTGCCACTGCAAACCCCCTTCACGGACCCACTGCCAGGATGGGCTGCTTCCGCAGAACAGAAGGTACCAGCGCTGAGCCAGCACCTGCAGGCGTGGGCGAGCAGGGGGCACTCACATTCCTTGGTGTTGGGGGGTGCCAGCAGGCAGGAGTAGCAGACCATGCCATAGATGTTCCGAGGCCGGTTCTCCAACATGTAGTAGCTGCGGACAGGGGAAGGGAGACAAGGCAGAGCAGACAGGTAAGCAGGGTGAGACCAGGGCACACGGTCGGCACACCTGCGATGGGAGCTGGAGCAGACGGCGGGAACCACTTCCTTTCCCAGGACTGGCCCAGCTCGGCCATCTGAGTGTCCCTCTAAATGGGGGCTAGGGCCCTTGAGGAGTTCCCCCCAGCCCCCACCCTCAATGGAGGTGCAGCTCGTGTTCCAGTGGGATTGCAGGCAAGTGTGTCTAAGCCCCTGGGACTCCGGGACCTCCTGGACTGAGTGGGACTGGCTGGCAGAGCATGGCTACAGCACAGACTGTGCCACCCCTAGAGCGGTTGAGGCCACTGGCCTGAAATGCAGCCAGGTCCTAACTGAGGACGCACTTGATTGAAGCCATAGGAGAGCTCATGCTGGGGCTGCACCCACTTGCAAAAAGGTCAAGGCCTTCAGGTAAGGCTGCCTCAAGGTTACCCCTGAGCTTCCTCATGTCGTGTGCCAGCCCACAGTCCTGCAGCCCTCCTGCGCCTCCCCCAGGGTTCTCCTCAATGACCCGGCCTGAATTCTCTGCAGGCTGTGCACGCCAGCGGCTCAGGATCCTGCCCATCACAGGCCGCAGCCCTTCTCTGACCCATTTCCATGGAACACACATGGAGCCATCCACCACTCGGTGAGAAGACAATCCATAAAGTGAGCTGGTGCCCCTCTTTGCTGTTGGATTTTTCCTGTGGTTGTTTTTAATCTCTTTTTTATTAGCCATGCACTCAGGCCCCAAGACAGCAGCAGTGCTGGAGGGGGTCTGGACCCAGCCTCCAGGAGCTGGACTGTTACCAGCAACATGATGATCATAACTGCCCACCCTTCCTCAGAGCCTTTCATCCTCAGATCCCTGTGCATCTTGTAAACATGAATTAGCCCATCTGAAAACACCGCTCAGAGAAGCCACAACATGCACTTTACAGTTAGGCTCCCAAAGCCACATTCTGTAGTGCTCCAGAGCCATCTGCCCATGCATCTGCTCCAGGAGGCCTCCGAGGGGCGGCCAGGCTGGGCCCGCAGTTTCTGAGCACCTGGCCTCGGTGTCCTGTGTGGGCATTGGACATGCACTTATAGCGTGACTTTACCCTAGTTCTTTTTTCTTTTTCCTCCTGTTCTTCAAGGGATGATTGAGGTGAGCAGCTCAAGACAAGATCGGGTTCAGGTGGGGCTTCCAGAACCTCTCTGCAAGTCAGCAGGGACCAGATTCTCCCCAGGATCCCCTTTCCTCAGGGCTCCTGAGCTGACGGATGCTCCCCTCCCCTCCCCGTGCGGTGGGCAGAACCCACCAGAAACTTCACCCCGTCCTCTGGCCATGGAAGGCCCAGCCAGGAGTGGATGTCGTTGGAGCCCAGCCAGAGGGAGCTAGTCTGTGGGAGAAAGATGCCCCAGGGAGGTTATGAAATTCAGACTCTCTGCGTGCTTTGTTCCCGGGCCTCCCACACAAGTCTCTTGCAACAGGAAAGCCCCGTTCGGCTCATTGTTCAGCCAGAGTACCGGCCACAAGCTGACACACAGAGGAGAGTGCGCAGGACGGGGACAGAGCACCTGCCAAACCACAGGTGGGGAGCCAGCCAAGGCAGCCGCAGTGTCAGGAGCCAAAGAGAGGCCATCTGTGCCCGTAGCCAGGAACCTCGCTCAGGGGTGGGGATGACCTTTCTTGAGCCCAGAGTCCCCATGATCCTCCTTTGAGCCAGGCCTCTTCCTGCACCTGGGGCGCGTGAACCTGGGACATGGCCCCAAAGCACTGGGCTCACTGGAGCCAGCGTGGGATCTGAGGCCAGAGGCAATGCAGGGCCTTCTGTGTGGGCCTGGGGCTGGGAGAAAGTCATGTGAACAGTCACCTCTCAGGGCACAGCTGGCCTGGACCACGGTCCTACACCGTGGAGCTGAGTGAGGCTGAGCCACGGTATGTGCTCCGCTCCAAGTCTCTGTCAGCAAACATCTCTCTGGTGAATGTACTAGGTACGAGCGAAGCCAGTACAGCCTCTCCAGGACCAAATGGCTCCAGCCCTGGGCACGGGTCCAAGGCCTAATCTTTCTGGATAGAAAGTCCCTGTGGGTCTGAGTAAGAATGAAACAGGCTGCCCCAAGTGCAGCCTGCCCTTCAGATCATCCAGAACAGTCATGCGGCTTCCCAGACCCTGGGGCACAAGGCCTGAACCTTGTAGGAGCCAGGAGTGCCCACAGAAGAGGCTCCCTTCTGTACTCACCACATCTCACTCTGTGGAGGAGCCTCACGGGCCCACCTGTGTATCTATCCACCTGTTAGGTGTTCTGGTCTGGACGCCACCACCGCCTCCAGTTCCACACACACCTCCTCCACCTTCCCTCTATCTTCCTCCTCTTGCAGCCATGGCCTCCTCCCTCCACCTCCTCCTACATCCATGTCCTCCTCCTTCTTCCTCCTCCTGCATTCATGGCTCTTCCCACATCCATGTCCTCCTCCTGCATCCACATCCTCCTCCTTCCCCTGCATCCACACCCTCCTCCCTCTACCTCATCCTGCATCCATGGCCTCCTCCTTCCTCCTCCTGCATCCATGCCCTCCTCCCTCCACCTCCCTCCTGCATCCCCATCCTCACAAGTGGCACCACTGCCCATAGGGCAGCCAAGGCAGGGTCTGCCCCACATCCTCTTCCTTCTCCCCACACTGAGCTCTCCCTCCCTGGCTCCCTTGACTCCCCTGCCCTGGTCCCAGCTCCATTTCTCCCCAATGCTGCCAAGAAGGTCACTCTAGGTACAGCCTGACTGTGTCCTCCACTGGCTTAGAAGTCGGCACGGGGAGCCGCAGGGGCACCAAGGTGAACTCTTAAGTCCTCACACCTTTTCCCCTCTGGCCCTGCCCCTTGTGGTCCTGCAGCCCCACTGCACTTTCCATGCAGCACAGGGACCACAGCCCCTCATGCTTTGTCTTGAGCATTTCCCTCCAAGAGCCCTGTCCTCTTTCCAGCCGGGCCCCCACCCCTCCCAGCACAGCTGAGGAGTCTTCTGAGCCCTTTCCCGGCCCCCCTCCCCAGCCAGGAAGGACTGTCCTTCCTGGACCCCTGGACCCCTGGGTGTCCCTTGTCCCACTAGGCTGTGGTCACCCATTTTCCAAAGAGAGGAACCCCCTGCCTTCCTCTTTGTCTCACTAGTATCTACCCAGATGGCTCTTAATTCAGAGGTTTAGGAAAATAAAAGCAGGAGCTGTTACTCGATGTTGTGACTGTCAGGTCAGATGCTCACACCCAGAGGCTCTTGAGGTAAGCTGAGATTTTGTGAAGGGTGCCATTTCCTTCCCAAGGTGAGCATGGCCAGGTGTGTGAGCTTTTCCTCCACAGCTATAGTTAATCCTCAGATTTCATTTCTCGCATGAGTTCTGTGTCTGCACCAATCAAAACCAATCAAGGTAAAGTCCTATGAAGAATATGTTACCAGAGACTGATTCCAGCCAGTGAAGCTCAAGGACCTACTGAATTTCTCCCATTCAAACAGTGTCTGCACAGAGTCCTCCAAGACCCTTATGTCAGTGGAGGGAAAGTCTTGATTCTGCTTCTAACATGTCCCCCTGCTTTCTTTTCTTTTTAGGGCCCCACCCAAAGAATATGGAAGTTCCCAGGCTAGGGGTAGAATTGGAGCTGTAGCTGCCAGCCTACGCCACAGCCGCAGCAATGCGGGATCCGATCCGCGTCTGTGACCTACACCACAGCTCATGGCAACACTGGATCCTTAACCCACTGAGTGAGGCCAGAGATCAAACCTGCATCCTCATGGGGACAAGTGGGTTCATTGCCACTGAGCCACGATGGGAATTCCAAACGTGTTCTTTTGGGTGGAGCCCCCGAGACATGCTAGCCTCCAAAATTAAATCAAAGCTGCCGGCCACAGAATGTTCATTTTATCAAACTTTCTGAGAGAACTGTCTAATGCCCCCACCCCCAGCCCCAGGCATAGCTATTTGCTTGCTTGCGTATCGAGAATAAGGCCCCCTGCTTTCTTTAGCTACGTGACAAATACGTTTGGATTGTACTCTGTGTCAGGGGCATGGGCTTGGGCTTGTCCAGCAAATCCTTGAGCATGCAGGTCTGCAGCCCAGGAGGTAGGTCTGAACCAAAGACAGAAAACTGGAGAGACTAGGGGTGGGGGCAGTCACCAGCAGAGAGGCAGTGATAGAAACCATGGAAATGGATGCATCCTAGTAACGAATTGGAACTAAAGTTCATTTCTGTAAGTTCAAAATGTCTTCTCTTGTTAAAGAGTTTTTGGCTTTCAAACTATTCCTAACTTGGAGGATCTTTCTGTACTTCTCTGTCTTATGTGCTAATGTCCAGTGTTCCTGTTTGGACATAGTCTTAAGTTCTCTCTCCTCTCGGGGGCGTAATAACATGTGACCACTGGGCTGCAAAATAGGGTGTGCTATTCAAAACGCTGCTGCTCTGCAACTACTGCCATCATCTGCACCATCTCTGCGTTCATCAGCACCACAACCACCACCTCCAACACTTCTAACACCTCCACCATCACCTCCATCACTTTTTTTTTTTTTGGCTTTTTGCCATTTCTTGGGCCGCTGTCTCAGCATATGGAGGTTCCCAGGCTAGGGGTTGAATTGGAGCTGCAGCCACCGGCCTACACCACAGCCACAGCAACAGGGGATCCGAGCTGAGTCTACGACCTACACCACGGCTCACGGCGACGCCGGATCCTTAACCCACTGAGCAAGGCCAGGGATCGAACCTGCCACCTCGTGGTTCCTAGTCGGATTCGTTAACCACTGTGCCACGACAGGAACTCCACCTCCATCACTTCTAATGCCTCCATCATCACCACCTCCATCACTTCTAACACATCCATCATCACAGCCTCCACCACTGCTAGCACCCCTATTGTTATCACCACCATGATGCCTTCAGTTTGTGGGTATAGCCCTTGCAAGCACAGTTTATGTGGCCACCAGAGGGAGGTAGTCACTGGGTGTCAGGGATGTCCTTTTCTCGTCCCAAGGGAACTTGCTGATGGTCCTGCTTATAAGAAGGAAGAGTCTATCTTGCAGTTTCACTTTTTGGGGAGGGGAAGACTTTTGACACATAATAGGACTGGGGTGGAATTATGGGCAACATCTGACTCAAACATTTCTATTAGTAGCGTTTTTACCCAGTTCTTCCCAGAATACTAAAAATACTAAAAAATAGTACATCCATACGGAATGTTGATTTTTCTCTTCCCAGAGCATTCCACATGTATTGTCCCACTGTGAACACTCAGCACAGCTGCTTGATTTGAGTCGGAAGAGGGTCCTATTATGAGGGTGTTCACTTAGCCTGGGTGGGCTGCCCATCCTGGGAAAGGTGGCAGGATTCCGCCTAGCCACTGGCCTGTGGGGTGAGGGCCGTGCCGGTGCTCACCCGGGGAGACAGGGCCCACACTCGGCGTCGTTCTCCGTGTCCCCAGGCGTCAGCACCGTGGCCCGGAAGAAGCCTTCACAGTCCTTGTGGCGCCGGCAGATCTGGTAGCCTCCTTTAGAGAACTTCTCAGCAGGGCAGGGCACACAGCCGTAGTCCTCGTCTCTGGTGCCGTAGCCACAGGACTGGCCGAGGAAAGGGACAGGGCACAAGTGAGGCCCATACCATCCTGCTGGGACCAGACCCATGTCCTTGGGCCACCGGATGGGTGCACCAGCTGTTTTCAGGAGTTTCTCCCAGCCCAGGCTGCCCGACCCATCCTGACTGTCCTGAGCACTCCCCACTCCATCCCCAAGTCCAGCCTCTCTTGACTGTTCCTGGATAAAAAAAAAAACCAGCCAAGCTGGTGGCCTTGGTGCCTGATTCTCGGCAAGAGCCTCAAATCCTGCAGCGCAGACAGCTGGCTTCCCTGGCACTTAGCAGGGCAGCACACTGAGCTTCTCTGCAGGAGAGGCCACTGCAGGAGCGCACACGTTTGCAGAGAGTGCCAGCCCGCTCCCTAGAACGTGAGCCACTGTCCACCTCCCAGGCCGCTGTCCTCCTTCCTAGGCTGCTGAGTCTTACCAGGTAGGGCTCCTCCCCTGGCCCGCATGGGGGACATGCATGGCACAGCCCTGTGGTCTGGTTGTAAAACTCGTTCTCGCCACACGTGGCATCCTCCGCTCCGGCCGGGCACACCAGGGATACCTGCCTCGAGGAAGGGCTCCTTTGGCCTCTGTGCCCCCAGAGACCCCACTTCCTGGGTTCTGCAACCCACAGGCTGTGGCTGAAGGAGCCTGGTGGGGCCCCTCAGGCCCTGACGCTTGTTGATGCCAAGTCCCCAGTGCCTTTAGCAAATGACCTGGCAGTGCCCCACCCCAACTCCCCCCACCAGGACCTCCCACTGCCCTCACTTGGTGAGGTCCCTCCTCGCCAGCAGTCATATGGTGCCTCTGCTCCTGGGGAGCCCATGGGGCCAGGGCCCTCCCCAGCTCCGTGGCCAGGGTTGTGGAGCTCACTACTGGTGCCAGGCTAGGTACCCCCAGGCAGACCAGGGAGCCCGGCGAGGGGAGCTCCGACCAGAGTGTCCACCTTGGGCTGGGCGCCTTAGAGCCCAATGAGGGGTTGTGTGATCATTCCTCCATGTCTCTGCTGAACAAACAGGCCTGGAGGGTCACAGCTTCTGTAGGACACAGCCCAGGAAAGAGCTCCTGTTGGACCTCCTGGGCGAGGGCACAGGGGCTCCGGCCACTTACCACCAGGACGGGCAGCCAGGCCATCCGTGTGCGGCCTCCCAGGTGGGCCATCCTCTCCCAAAGTTTCACCTGAAACACGTACTTCATCAGCGCCGGGGCTGCAGGTCAGGGCTGCTCTAGCCCCTGGCCACAGCCAGCCCGTGGGTCAGTGCATATGCCTGGTCAGAGGGCCTCTGTACCCTGAAAGACAAGGTAGGTTTTGGAGCTCTGGTTGTGGTTCAGCAGTAACAAACCTGACTAGTATCCATGAGGACATGGGTTTGAGCTCTGACTCCGCTCAGTGGGTTAAAGATCCAGCTGTGGTGTTGGTAGCAGACTCGGCTCAGGTCCTGTGTTGCTGTGGCTGTGATGTAGGCCGGCAGCTGCAGCTCTGATTTGACCCCTAGCCTGGGAACTTCCATGTGCCATGGGCGTGGCCTTAAAAAGACAAAAGAAAAAAAAAAAAGGAAAGGTATGTTTTAAGCTGAGCCCTAGTCCCCTTGGATGGTCTCCATGCATGGTCCCCCAGCATCAGGCCATCCCTAGGAAAGAGCTAAGGCCCAGGGCGATGGCCAGTCCTCACCTCATGCTCAGAGTCTGGAGAAGCGGGGCTACTCCAGGCTGGTCCTGATCCTCTGGCCCCTGAGAGATGGGTAAGAACCAGAACTGGGCCCAACGCTCCGGCTTCCCGCTGTTCCAGCCCCACCAGAGCTTCCTCCCCGTCCTTCATCTGACCATCGAGAGCATGCTTGGGTCCAACCACCTGGTTTTACCGTTGAGACAACAGAGGCCCAGAGGGCTCAGGGCCGGCCAAGGCCACACAGCTGCCACACGGGCAGGGTGTCCGGTCCTGCTACTCCAATGCTCCCCACCAACTACCAAATATTGCACTGTTGTTAGTTTTCACTTTTCCTCATTCAGAATCAGCCTGAAAGCAAAATTCTGACTCAAAGCCATTTTTCCTGGGTGTCTGGCTGCACAGAGGGATGGTGGCCTTGCCTAGGGTGCCAAGTTCCCCACTGGGCCACTGCTGTCTCGTCTGAATACCGGGTTTGAATTTGGAATAAAACAGCACACCCTGTTCTGGTGGCTGGGCTGTGAGAAACCTTTCCAGAATCAAGCACTGAATCAATCAGACCAGGGGTCAGCTGGCCATGGGAAGCCCCCACAAGGCCCACCTGAGTCCCCTTGGTGACCTCACTGGTCACAGAAACCCCCAGTCTCCATCCACACAGAGACTGTGCAGACGCCGGACAGGTGGGGACCAGCCCTGCTTTGGTGAACCTCCTGACCCAGACTGGGGTGACGGTGGTGGTGGGGGGGGGGGTGCAGCTGGGAATAAGGGGGGAGGTAGAGAAAGCAGGGGTCAGGGCTGGAGCTACAAGACAGGTCTTCTTTTCCACCCCAGACCCTGCTCCGTGAGGATTCTGGAGAGAATGCCCCGGCAGGAGAAGCAGAAACTTGTGCCTGGAGGCCAGTGAGGGGCTGAACCCAGGAGCTCTGAGCCACCTCTGGAGGCCTCTGAACCCACGCCCCTCACATGCAGGGGCTCAGTCAAGTCCGGGTGGGGCCCTGAGAGCTGCTGTTTATCTTTTGACAAACACTGTTCCCCACGCCGCCAGGCTCGTGGATTGTTGACAGGCTGGGATCAGAGACGGCTCTAGTTTATGTTTGTAGAGCTTCCTACACACATAGAAACAGGTTGGCAGCCACAGCCATTGGCTTTTCAACAAAGCCCTTTTGGCAGGGGCTGGGGGCAGGGACCATGGATGGAGGGAGCTATGGGGATCCATCCCTTTCCAGTAACTGGGGGTGGGCGCCTGAGCCCTGTGACCAGGAGGAAGGGAAGGAAGGACGGCTCTCTCTGCACAGCTTTGGGGAAGGCACTCCCAGTGACCCCCGGGAAATCTTTCAGGATCTCTCCCCTTGGCCTGTCTTTCACCCCAGTAACATTAGGTAGCTTTGGGGAGGAGTTAGTTCTCCAGAATCTCTCTCTCTCTCTCTTTTTTTTTTTTTTTTTTGACTTTTTAGGGCCTCACCTATGGCATATGGAGGTTCCCATGCTAGTGGTCAAATCGGAGCTATAGCCATTGGCCTACACCACAGCCATAGCAATGCAGGATCCAAGTCGTGTCTATGACCTACACCACAGCTCACGGCAACGCCACATCTTTAACCCACTGAGCAAGGCCGGGGATTGAACCGTCATCTTCATGAATACCAGTCAGGCTCGTTACCGCAGAGCCACAACGGGAACTTCCGCTGGAGTCTCTTGATGAGACACAAACTACCTCCCCAACTTTCCTGCCCGCACACACTCCTGCATCAGGATGCTGACTTTTGAAAATACCAAGAGGACTGTGCCAGCTTAGAGCACCAGGCACCCGGCAGTGAACTCCTAGGTGTTTTCCTTCTAGCAAGGAGCAAGCTGGGGCAGGCAGGCGGAGGCGAGGAGGCTGGCCTGCACCTGCCAGGTGGGGAGGGGAAGCTGCAGACAAAGGCCCAACTTAGGGACCAGCCCCTTGGGCAACTGGCCTGGGTCAGGACTGTGGGTTTCCTGGAGTCACAGCCCTGGAGGCTGTCCAAGGACAAGGCTGAGGGTTTCTCACTTAATTGACGTCTAATTATAGCTGCCCCTGGGAGGGCTTCCCTCCAAACAGGGGGAAGGGTTGGGCCGTGCCCTGTTGCCGTCCAGGCTCACTGAAGCCGTTCCCAGGAGGACCCAGACGGAAAGCAAAACACAGCCTGTGGCTTTGGCTGCATTTCTGTCCTCGACACTGATGCCCGAGGAGGGAGGGGTCAAGAAGGAAGCTGAGGCAGAGCCCAGGCAGGAGTCTGGCCCGAGGGCTGAGCCCTGGTGAAGGGCGGTCCTGCTCCCCATTGTGACCCCTAATGTTCTAACTTTGGGGATCCCCTGCCCCCCAGCTGTCAGAGGTGCATGGTGGGGGGGGGGTGAGTGCTGTGGGTACCCGTGACCATGGTGGGAAAAGGGGGGCACTGAAATGCCTCGACCCATCAGCCGACAGAATTCTGCAGCCTGGCTGGTGGACTCTGCTGTGGGGAAGATCTAGTTCAGGGTCTGCAAACAGCTCCTTGAATCCAGCTGTCACACAGTCCCGCGGACACTCTCGGTGGGAATAGACACCTCTTTTTGCTGAGGCCTGAGGCCACTTCCAAGATGCCAGAGGCCGCAGGAGTGGTCAGCTTAGAACATCCACCAGAGCCTCCAAGGTGAGTTCTGCCCTCCTGCCTGCTGCCAGCTTCGCTGCCTCGGCCCCTTCTTCAGCACCACGTCCACCTGTGTGACAGCGCAGGTCTGGCCTCACTGCCCCATGGGCACGCCCAGGGGAGGAGTGGGGAGGACAGGCTGGGCCCTGGGCCTTGAAGGGGCACGCTGCTGGGGCTGGAAGTGTGTGTTCTCCACACCGTCCTGATCTCAGCCAGGGTGGGGACCTCAGGTACTAGACAGGAGAGAGAGGAGATGACAGGAGCTGGGACTGAGTCACATCTGGGGCAACTTATGAGCCACTCGGTGCCTGAGCTCCCTTGCCTGTGAAACTGGGTGAGAGGAGTGTCTCACGGCCTGAGCACGCCCCCTGCCAGCCCTGGCCTGAACACCCATGTGTCCCTGTAATGTCACTCATCACAGCGGTTCTGAGCAGTGCAGGCTCTGGCATGTGTGCAAGCATCACAGGTATCAGCCCCACCTTGGGGTCGGATGCCTGGGGACACAGCGGAGGGATGGGAGCCACTGACCTCAGCCAGGCTGACCTGGGACAGCAGGAGGGCGGGGCTGGAAGAAGCACCAGCCAAGAGCAGATGGCCTTCCTTCCTGGGTCTGTGTGAGCCTGGATATTCAGATGTGGCTGAAACAAAGGCAGCATCAGGGGACAAGAGCCAGGAAGAGTGTGTCCAGCCAGCAAGCCAGGCTTGCTGCCCAACCTGGAGTCCTGAACCAGCAGGGTCAGCATCACTGGAGCTCTCTGAGAACCCAGGCCCCGGGTACCCGTAGACCTGCCTGCTTCAACCGGATCACCAGGCGGTAGGCACAGGACACTGTCAGGGATGCCAGTCTAGAAGGCCTCCTAGAAGCATCTTACTTGGCCTGTGATGGCTCCAGACCTGGCTTGAGTCCCCCTGAGTCCCCTCCTTGAACTGGGGTCCCCTCTTAGGGTGCTCCCCCACTCAGGGAGCGTGGGGCAGAGGTCCTCCACTCCCCTGGTCCAGCCGGTCATCGTTTACACAGCAGAGGCCACAGGGCTGCATCATGTAGCAGCTCATAGACCTGGGGACGGCGACAACAGACAAAGTTCCCGCCTGTGGGATCTTTATCTGCAGACACGTAATAATTGTGTAAAAACTTGGCCCTTCCTGCATGTGCAGGGCCCCACTGCCCCCCACCCTTGGGGCTGGCTCCCTGCTGGGCAGCTGGCCTCTGGGAAGGAGCTTCACTCCGGGGCAGCTCTGCCTCCACGGATTCTTGTCACCAAGCCGATGGGCCGCGCCCAGTGGTCAGCACAGGGCTAGGGCTTCATGCCCCTGGATCCGCGGGGCCCTTGGCCTCATCTGAGCACCCTTGAGGGGACGAGGCTGCCTATCCCCAGGGCCTCTCATTCAGGAAGGTGGCCACACAGGGGGTGGGGCCACACCGGGGGTGGGTGTGGGGGCAGGGGGGCCCTGCCCTCCCAAATCTTGGCAGCCTTTGTGGGACATAGGCCCGTGGTGACCTTTTCAAGTGTGTGGGCCAGGGGTCCCTCTGTTTTGGGCCCTCCTCCTCCAGCATGCTCCCCTGCCAGGTGTTCAGGAGGTGGTGCTGGCTGACGGTGACCCCGTCCCCATCCGGGTGTGGTGACTGGGACCAGAGGCCCACTGGTCACCTGGGGAGCACAGGGCCACCCTCAGGGTGGCCTATATCAGGGGACGGCTACGGAAGAGGACTACCCCGTCCTCGTTCAAGCTCCCGGTGGAAAGTGCACAGGTGCCGGCAGCTGTGCTCCACGGAGGCAGCCAGTAGCCGCCCCTCCCCTCTCCACTCCTACCCCAATGCCCCTCCTGCAGGAGGACGCCTCCACCCCAATCATCATGATTCCTTGGCTCTCCAGAACCCCCAAAGGCCCCCTTCCCACCAGCATGGACAGACCCCTCCACCCTCCAGGAGGCTGGAGGTCATTGTCAGAGCAGCTGAAAACACACATTTGATGTGATTTATGGCTCTCAGTTGGGAAGTGCTAATTAACACTGGATTGTGGAGATGACCCCAATCTCTTTCACGTCTGTTTCAGCCAAATTTGTTTCCAAGAAACTCCTGGGAGGCGTCTGGGGTTGCGGGGGTGGGTGGGGGGGCGCCTAGGCTCTCTTACAGCCCCATCTCCTGCACTCACACTGGAGGGGCAGGAGTTTTAAAGGAGGGGTCCCCATTTCCACTTTGCAGTCCCCTACTTTCATATTAGTTTTAACTGAAATAATACTCAGAAAATAGATGTTCTTGCACACACAGAATAGAAGGCATGAAGCATGTATTAAATGTTGACCAACTCAAGCTTTTCTTTTGATGGATCACTACTAACATAAATAAGCACGTCACACTATCTCCATCCCCTCAGGGCATTAGCACATCAGCCACAGGACCCAGGGAGGCAGTAAAGAGCAAGGAAACCAGGATTTTGGACCTTTCTGTCCACATCCCTCTATTTCAAAACTCGGCTTTTCCTGTTCAATTTATTTTCCTATGTATAGAGCAGTGACGATGCTTTTAATTGTTTTTGAAATGCCAAGAACCATGGTGGCCTCAGATTCCCTACAACCAGCATTATTCTTATATCTGTCAGCCCAGGCTTGGGCTTCTCAGAGCACAGCTTCCTTATTCAGCTGGTGCTTATGCATTTGTGTGTGATGGAAGAGGGGCTGGACCCCAAGGAGGGGGCTGGTGAAAAGAATGTGGCCAGGATCTATCCACCCAGAAAGTTCAGAGGGAGGGTGATTATCCTTGTCCAAACTTTCTGCTCTAAGTTCTACGCTCACAGGTTCATTTCAATTTCATTCATGCCTCATAGTTGAAAGGATCGTATACCAGTAATGAAACCGGCGAAGCTTAAAAAAAAAAAGTCCCTATTTTACTGCCTTATCAGAATCGAGGGTAAGCATTTCCAGGGCGAAACCAGGAAAACTGTTTTAATGAAAATGCACTGCTTTAAACTGCAAAAGGAGTTTTTCCAGGACTCTTATATTAACATATAAACAGGAAATTCTGTTGAGACATAATAGCAGCTGCTCTCCAGCACTTGAAAATGCATGCCCTCAGTCCCGCCATCCATCTTTACATCTGTCATCTGTCCATCCACCATCCATCCATCATCCATCCACCTATCCATTCACCCTCCATCCATCCACCATCCATCCATCCGCCCATCTACCCAACATCCATCCACCCACCACCCATCCACCATCCGTCTATCCACCTATCCATTCACCCTCCATCCATCCACCATCCACCCACCATCCATCCATCTATTCTCCATCGATCTACCATCCATCCACCATCCATCCACCTATCCATTCACCCTCCATCCATCCATCTATTCACCATCCATCTACCATCCAACCATCCACCCATCTATTCACCATCCATCCATTCACCATCCATCCATCTGCCCATCTACCCACCATCCATCCATCCACCACCCATCCACCATCCGTCCATCCACCTATCCATTCACCCTCCATTCATCCACCATCCATCCACCCACCATCCATCTATCTATTCACCATCCATCTACCATCCATCCATCCACCATCCATCCATTCACAATCCATCCATCCACCATCCATCCATCCACCCATCTACCCACCACCCATCCACCATCTATCAATCCACCTATCCATCACCATCCATCCACCACCATCCAGTTATCCATCCACCATCCATCCACCCACCATCCATCCATCCACCATCCATCTATCCATTCACTATCCATCTGTTCATCCATCCTTTCATTCATCTGTCCATCCATCACCTGTCCATCTATCCACCTATCATCTCTCTATCTACCATCCATCTGTCCATCCACCATTCATCCAGCTGTCCATCTACCATCCATCCACCATCCATCCGTACAGTATTTCTTGTATACCTACACCACACCAGCCTAAACAATAAATCGACACAATCCTGGCCTAGGTGCTGTCCCACAATTTGGTGGAGATGATAAGATAAACACTTATAAGGGGAGTGAGGGATGGGTGCAGTGGAGCACATTGGTGTCCTATGTGGGGAGCTCAGAAGGCAGGCCCAGTCCCAGAGAAGTGAGGATGGCAGGAGTTGCACTGGAAAGGCTGAGGCCTAGAAGGAAGAACAGCAGGGCTCAGGCCCAGGAGGGTGCATTCTCTCCAGGTCACCACTCTTTCCCCTCCTCTGAGTGGCAGCCAAGGAGTCCTCTGCAGGCTGTGCTCCATGGAGACAAGCACTCTCTTGTCTTCTGCCAGGAGCACTGCCTGCTTCTCCCTAGCTCATCCCCTCCTTTCTCTGCTCAGTGACATGGGGAAAGCAACCCTTCCAGCGCACCCTGCCACCCCCAGTCCAGCCTTTCCGGTACCCGGACCCCAGGAGGATGCACAGCACACAGCGCACAGATGGAGCTCAGCCACGTCCTTCTGCTCAACAGCACAACCCAAACAAGGACAGGACAGATGATTAGAATCTGTTAGAATTCTCTGTTATAATCCCAAACCACATCATCCAAACAAGAGACATCAATTTGACAGTGAAGACACGCTTTAGGTAAAGGAAGTTGAAGGAAATAATTTAATGGCACTGGGATCCATAGACTCGAAATCAGCATAAAGAAGCAATGAAGCAAGAAGGACCTGGAAACCACTGCTATTTGCCCCCAGGGTACCTCAGCGGCTCCCTCCTGCTCCAGGAGTGTTATTGTGGGTAATTAGATGGCTTCCTCCTGGGTGGCAGAGGGCTCTAGGGGGAGGGGGGGTGAAGGGGGTAGGGTGCCTCCCAGAGGGCAGGGCTCTTCCAGGCCTGACACCCAACCCTGCCTGCTCCTCCCTGGGTGCCTGAAGCCCGGAGAGGAGAGAGAGCCTCACGATGTGAGGGCAGCTGTGCACTGGGTTCTCAGCCGCCCGGGGCTGGAGGGGGTCAGGGGTCTCCCCAGGCTGGAGGGGGAAGGGGTCAGGGTCCTCCCCAGGGCTGGAAGGGGCCGGGGTTGGGATCAGGGTCCTCCCCAGGGCTGGAAGGGGCCAGGGTTGGGGCCAGGGTGGAGGCCCCGAGTGCTCAGGCACAAGCTCCCAGACAGGTTCAAAAGGACCAGAGTCTCATGTCCCCAGAAAGGAAGGCTAGTTGTCCTGGTTCACAACATATATCCTTATATCCTCAATGCTGAGACTGTACTTTACAAACCAGCTTTTTTGGGGTACAATTAACTCACAATAAAACCCACTCATTTCCAGCATGCCGGTGGTAAGGTGGCTAATGTCTATACCGCGTGACCTCCACCCCATCACAGCAAAACTTCCTGTCTCCCAAAGCCCTTTCTGTGCGGTTTGGTCATGTGGTCACTGAGGATATGTTTGCCTGTCCAGCTCCAAGGGTCACCTGCAGGCCTGCTGCAACTCCAGCCGTGGGCCCCACAGAAAGGAAGAGAAAGACAGCATCTGCCAGAGGGAACCCTAGCGGATGCTCCCCATAAGCTCACATCCGACAGCCTGCGAGTGCACTGAAACAGCAGCCTGCTCTCCGCTTCAGACCATCCACCTCAACAAGATCCCTCATCCTGGCAGGTTTCCCTTAGTCCAAGGCTACCGGGTCCTGGGCCTCTCCCGGCTCGGGGTGAATGCACATCAGCAGGGAAAAAGAACTGGCCATTGGGGTGGACAGGGGTGTCCCAATTGGTGATGGTGCTGCAGGGTGTTCTGTCCCCAAGGAGGCTCTATCCTGGGGAGAAGCCCAGCCTTTACGTGTCCTCAGGGGATGGGGGTGGGAGGGCCTTGAGGACCAAAGGGAAACCTCAGTGGGTTTCCTCTGGGACCTGGGTTTTGGGGGTGGAGCCCTCAGGCGTTCGCTGTGGGCAGACACATCTCCTGCCTCCTGAGGGTGTTGGTGGAGGGTGGCCGGCCCGCCTTGCTCGCACACACGCTTCCTTTAATGCCCAGTGTAGGAGCTGGGCACTTGGCAGGCCCCATTTGACTTTGGGGGCCCATGGAGGCTCAGACAGGTCGAGTGGCTGGCTCGAGGTCACACAGCAATGGCAGAGCTGGGGCCCAAAATCAGTCCTGCTCCTCTTCCTGCCATTCTCCTCTCCTGGTGGCACAGGGAGGGGCTGGGGTGGGGATGGGGAGAGGGCCAGGTCGGCTCAAGTGGACTTGGTTTCATGTAATTTCTGCGGCCCCGTGAGAGCTGGACAATTCCCTACGAGGCCAGGTGACAAGGGAGGGGTCCCTTGCTGTGATAAGCCCCTCCCCCAATACCAGTCCCCTGGGAGGTTTCTGGAGCCCTTTGGTTCCAGGGCTTCTGTCACCTCTGCTCCCCTTTGGGGTAGGGGGCAGCTCCAGGGACGCCTGACTCCCGGGCAGTCTGGTGGCAAGGACCCCCAGCAGCAGAGGGGCAGGAGTTTGGCTGAAGCGGCCACACTGTGCTGGGGGCAGGAGCAGTGTTGGCTCTAAGTAACTAGACTGTGAGTCCCACCATGAAGCCAGGAGCTCGTAAATCAGATCCTTCTTGTGGAACTCAGGGTCCTGTTCTACCAGTTCCAGAGGAGTCATTTTTCATGCTCTTTTCAAGTTTGTTCAGTGACAGGCAGCAGGAGGAGGTGACCCGGCAAAGGCCCCTGTGGGATGGCCAGGGTTGCCCTGGGCAGTAGGATGGAGGGGAAGTCACGCCCTCAGTGCCCGAGTCAAAGCCTCCCGTCCCGCCCAGTAAGTCCCGGCCACGTGGTTAAACGCTACATGGATGTGAACCGTGGGCTTTTGCAGTGTCACCACATTCATCTCCCAGCCTGTCCTTTCTCCAACGGGGAGACCCAAGTCACTGCCAGTGTCTTGATGGTCCTTTTAAGGACACTGAGTTGGTGGCATCCCTGAGCTGAGACAGGCAGCAACTCATCTGGACAAGGGGAGTCACCCCAGGTTGGGGGGCCTGCTGGGCATATCCCGATTCTGAGTGGGACTTGCTGCATGGGTTCCCTGGCTGATGGTGCAGTAGCCTGAGTCCATGCCATCTGTCTGTCTGGGAGCCGGTGTCTGGTGCCCACCCAGCACCTCCTTTCTGCATAGCCTGTGCCTCCAGCAGGTCTTCCTGAGCAGGACAGGGTGGACGATCTGTTCATCGCAGGCAGCTGCACATGGACCATTCCAGCAAAGCCCTAGGTCTAAGCTGGGGGCACATGGGGGTCCCTGGCTGCCTGCTCCTTGGGTTGCAGGAGGTGGAGCAACATGGGAGTTTGCACATGATGTGCCCCGTGGCCTGAAGCTGCTCTGAGGCACAGGAGCAGTCCCGTACAGTGCCAAGGCAAAGGTGCTTGTGCTCGGAAGAACATCTGAAACAGTCTGACTATGCCCGTGAGGATGCCGGCCATGGGCCACACTGCTGCCATGGGTGAGGGAGAGGAGCAAACTGTACCCATGGGGGATGGCTTTGGGGCCTTCACACCATCAGCAGACCTTGATAAAGAGGTGCTAGCTTGATCTCCTGGAGCTCCAAGAGGCGCAGACCTCTGTCCTGAGGGCCCTGACGTTGCTGCATCCGTGGAGGGTGGTCCTGCTGGTCCCCCTCTCAGAGGCGGCAACTGCAACTATGGGAGCACGAACTCCTTGTTGTACACAGGATCTGCAAATATTCCCTCCCAGGCAGTAAGCGGTCTTTTCCTGTTGTTGATAGTTTCCTTTGCTGTGCTGAAGTTTTCAATTTAATGTGGTCCCACTTGTGTTTTTGCTGTAGTTGCCACAGTCTTTAAATCAGATTCAGTATCACCAATCATGATGTCAAGGAGCTTACCACCTATGTTTTCTTCTAAGAGTTTTATGCTTTCAGGCTGCTCATTCAAGGCTTCAGTTCGTTTTGAGTTAGTTTTTGTGTGTGGTGGAAGACAGCGGTCTAGTTTCATTCTTCTAAATGCAGCTATCCAGTTTGCCCAACACCATTTATTAAAGAGACTGTCCTTTCCCCATTGTATATTCTTGTCTCCTTTGTCAGAAGTTAATTGGCCATAGTCGCCCTTGGTATCCATGGGGATTGGTCCCAGAACCCCCTGCAGACACCAAAATCCACAGGCGCTCAAGTCCCTTATATAAAATGACATAGTATTTGCATAACCTGTACAACCCTCCAGTATACTTTAAACCATCTCTAGATTATTTATGATACTTAATACAACCTAAATGCCATGAAAATACTTGCCAGTACAAGGACAATTCAAGTTTTCTCTTTTGGAACTTTCTGGAATTTGGGGGGGGGGTATATTTTTGATCTGTTGTTGGTTGAATCTGCACATTCAGAACCTATGGATATGGAGGGCTGACTGGACACATGTGCGATTATTTCTGGGCCTTCTGTTCTGTTCTGTTCTGTGGATCTATGTGTCTGTTTTTTTGTTAATCCCATATAGTTTTGATGACTGTGGCTTTGTCGTATAGTCTGAGGTCAGGGAGTGTGAGGCCTCCAGCTTTGCTCTTCTTTCTTAAGATTGCTTTGGCTATTTAGAATCTTTTGTGGTATCACACACATTTTAAGATTGTTCTATTTCTATTTTTTGTATGTCATCTTCAATTTCTTTCATCAATGTCATAGTTTTCAATTTACAGGTCTTTCACTTCACTTGGTTAAATTTATTCCTAGATATTTTATTCTTTTTTGACATACTTATAAATGGGATTGTTTCCTTAGTTTTCCTTTCTGATAGCTCACTGTTAGTGTATAAAAATGAAAGATTTTTCCCTGTTGATTTTTATCCTACAGCTTTACTAAATTGATTTATCCTAATAGTTTTGAGGTGGAGTCTTAACGTTTTCTATATATAAAATAATGTCATCCACAGACAGTGACAGTTTTACTTCTTCCCTTCCAATTTGGACTCCTTTTATTTTTTTGCTTTTTTTTTATGGCCCCACCCATGGGATATGGAGGTTCCCAGGCTAGGGATCTAATCAGAGCTACAGCTGCCAACCTATGCTGCAGCCACAGCAATGCCAGATTTGAGCCGTCGGCAATCTACACCACAGCTCACGGCAAAGCTGGATCCTCAACCCACTGAGCAAGGCCAGGGATCGAACCCACAACCTCATGGTTCCTAGTCAGATTCATTTCCACTATGCCATGATGGGAACTCCATCCTTTTATTTCTTTTTCTTGTCTGATTGCTGTGGCTAGGACTCCCAACACCATGTTGGATAGAGGTGGCCAGAGTAGACATCCTTGTCTTTTTCCTGCTCTCAGGGGAACATTTTCAGTTTTTTTTGCCACTGAGTTGATGTTAGCTGTGAGCTTGTCATATATGACCTTTTTTACGTTGAGGTACAGTCCATCTATATCCACTCTGTTAAAGAGTTTTTTTTTTTTTTTTTATCATAAATGGATGTTGAATTTTATCAAATGTTTTTTCTCTGTCTCTTGAGATGGTCATATCATTTTCGTCCTTTATTTTGTGAATGTGGTGTATCAAATTGATTGATTTGTGAATGCTTAGTCATCCTTGCATCCCTCAGATAAATCCCACTTGATCACGGTGTATGATCCTTTTAATGTATAGTTTTGCAGATTTGTTGTGTCTATGGAAAGAGCTGAGCTCAGGACCTTTGTACGTTGCTGTCTTGAACTGCCTCCCCAAGTATTAAGTTATTAAAAAGGGAAAACATCCCTGAGTTTTAAGGGGAGCTAATTAGAGGTCTGGGTAGAATGAATACAATTTGATTTGTTTGTACTGCCAGTGTCTTAAGTGTCAACCACCAAGAATGCCGGGAAAAAGGACTGGAAATGATTTAAAAATAAAAATACTGCTAATTAAACATTGAGATATATTTATTTTAAAATACCATGGGTCCTAAATGGAATTCCCATCGTGGCACAGCAAATGAATCTGACTGGTATCCATGAAGATGCGAGTTCAATCTCTGGCCTCGCTCAGTGGGATAAGGATCTGGCATTGCTGTGGCTGTGACATAGGCCAGCAGCTGCAGCTCCAATTTGATCGTTAGCCTGGGAACTTTTTTTTTCTGTCTTTTTGTCTTTTTTTCAGGGCTGCACCCATGGCATATGGAGGTTTCCAGGCTAGGGATCTAATTGGAGCTGTTGCTGCCAGCCTATGCCAGAGCCACAGCAACGCGGGATCTGAGCTGCTCTGCAACCTATACCACAGCTCACGGCAATGCCGGATCCTTAACCCACTGAGCAAGGTCAGGGATCGAACCCACAACCTCATGGTTCCTAGTCGGATTCATTAACCACTGCGCCACAACAGGAACTCCTAGCCTGAGAACTTCTGTATACCACACCTGCAGCCCTAAAAAGCAAAATAAATAAATAAATAAATAAAATCTCATGGGTCCTAAATAGATAAATTAATATGCACAGAATAGAATATTATCAAGCCTTAAATAGAAAGGAGATTCTCACACCTGCTACAATAAGCATGAACCTTGAGCACATGATGCTCAGTGAAATAACCCAGTGACAGAAGGCCAAATACTATGCAATCCCACTTATGTGAGGTCCCCAGAGGATTCAGATTTATAGAGACAGAAAGTAGATGGTGGGGCCCTGGGCTGAGGGAGGGGGATGTGATGAGGAGCCAGTGTTTAATGGGGACAGGCTTTCAGTTGGGAAAGATGAAAGAATTCTTTAAGCGGACAGTCGGGATGGTGGCACAACAGTATGAAAGTACTTAATGTCACTGAACTGTATGCTTAAAAAGGGTTAAAATGGTAAGTGTTTTTATGTACTTTTTAAGCACAGCTAAAAATGCCATAGGTTCCATAGGAACATAGGCTAATTTAACTTTTTTGATAAGTGGTCATTCTATTCCTGAGTGGACCCGCACCCAAGGCTGGGAGAACATAAGACGTGACTGTGTAGGTGCTAAAGAGATTAAGGGAGGGCTGTCATTTGTCCAGCAGCTCAGACCCCAACCATGCTCACAGTGTGTGGGGGGGGCCACACTGTGGGCACCACGGGGCCCAGGCTTAGGGGCGGAAACAGTGCAAGAAAGGCCAATGGACTGCAGTTCAGCAAAACTCATCACTGGAGCTACGCCAAGGATTTCTCACAGGCATGCACGTGTGCACGGGCACACCCACAGGGTCCACTTCATGTTAGCAATGATTGTTTCTGGCTATCAGAACTGGACATTTTTTTTCTTGCTTCCTTCTTCGTAGTTTTTATATTGCTTGATTTTTTTCTATGAGCATAGGTGATCTTGAAAAAATAATTATTCTGTAGTAACAGCACTGATCTTCACACACAAACGTGAGCTATTTGATGATTTTGCTTTTCGGTTGATGGGAGAACAGGGCTGCTGCGGGCCTGGCTTGGCCAGCCTCACCTGGTGCTTTGCTGGCCACAGGCCATGCCCATCAGTTCTGAGCACCCCTGGTGAGTCTGACTACCAACGTGACTGCCATCCTCCCACTGCCTCGGCTGCTCAGAACCAGCCGTGACCGTGAAAACTTTTCCTGACAGTTGTGATGAGGTCCCTCCTCCTGCCCGTGAATGAGAACTGTGTGAGGTTTGAGGGCTGGTTGGGGCTGCAGGAGCTAATCAGCGGACTGGAGAGCCCATGTGGGTGACACCCACTCCCAGCCCTGAGTACCATGTGGGCAACGGATGTTCTGATTTCTCCCCAAACCCCAAAGAGTGACTCAGTTGAGATAATGATGTACACAGCCTATGATTTATCACAGCCTAGGTCTTCCTGCTACCTTAGGAGCGGATGGGGCTGGTGAGTGACCGAAGAATAACATGCCCTTCCAAATGAAAGATTCTGCAAGCTCCCGGAAGCCAGCACCCTCACATCCTGAGGCTTGTGAAGAGTCTAGGGTGTCTGGGAGTGGCTGTAAGTCCTGTCTCTGGAGCTGCGAGGATGAGGTTCAGTGAACGGACAAGTCCATCATCAGATGGTCGCAGCGCCCTCGGGGTAGCACCAGTGGTGATTTCTGACCACAGAAGGATCTGGGGCAGAGGGGCCAGAGGATGCTAAGGGCCACAGGTGCAGCAAAATCCCCAGCCCAGCGAGCATGGCAGAGCTGACAACAACCAGGCTCATCAATCAGGGCAGGCGAGTGACCCTTAA
Organism: Phacochoerus africanus; assembly: GCF_016906955.1. Lineage (NCBI taxonomy): Eukaryota > Metazoa > Chordata > Mammalia > Artiodactyla > Suidae > Phacochoerus > Phacochoerus africanus. The sequence continues at coordinate 51,458,269 of NC_062548.1, read as the reverse complement.
TTCCTCAACAATCCACAGTAATGTGCCAGCTGGCGGAATGGGGAGATGTCACACTGCGTGCAGGTGGGGCTCTGTGCTCCCAGGCTCTACTCTACCCCCATTTCTTGTGCTTCTTCCCCAGACTGATAACCACCTATCCTGGGGGTTTCTCAGCACCTTGAGGGTTCTATGTGGCTTGCAGCCCTTCTGCAGATGCTCTCCTCAGAGGGGAGGCCCCTCTTTCCCATTCTCCTGGTTAGGCTAGTCAACCACCCTGTTGCTGGTGTGGACTTTTCTCAGCATCCATCCTAAGTGGACTCACTCCAGGGACCACACCACAGTACTGGTCCTAGAGAAACTCTAAACGCAGCAGATGATCCCAAAGAGCTGAGCTTCCCATTATTTATGTTATCTGGGCAATAGGGGATTTGACAAGAATTCAACCAGAAAGGCTTCTGTGACTATTATGCTAACTGGTAGTGGACTTCAGGCAAATTGCAAGGAATTCCATATGAAGCAAACTTGATGGAAGGGGGTTAGTCTTATCAGAATTTAAATGCATGTCTGAAATTCTTTGTTTCAAATCCTACATATAATCCAACAGAGATATCAGCACACAGATGAGGAAAGAGCACTGGACCAGGGTGGGGCCTTGGGTCAGAGACCTCCTAAGAGGCCTGTCTCTTCAACTGTAAAATGAGGGTATTCGACCAGATCATTTTTGAAGGTTCCTGTATCTCTACCGGTCTCTGATTAGCTCTATGCTATGGAGTGAAAGCTCTTGGCAACATTATTATTAGAATAAACACCTGAGTGATGGACTGCCTTATGATGTCGCGGTTGTGTACTGATTAATTCAACAAACATGATTATCTTTCCAGGGCTGCTGGGGTATCACATGGAAGGCAAAGATGAGCAAGACACAGCCTGTCTCCTGATGCTCTTACAGCCTCACAGGAGGGCCTAGATAGTAGACAAATGACCTGGAAGCTAGAACCAAGAATATTTCCAAAAGGCAGCACAAGCACGTTTTTTTTTTTCTCCTTGTTGTTGCTGCTCTGTTTTTCATTTGCTTTTTAGGAGGGTGGGAAGATGAGATCAGAAGGGAAGAATCGTACTGGTGCTGGCTGGGCACACTGAGGAAAGTTTCATGGATGAAGCGGCATTTGATGTTGTCTTAAGAACCTGGGACAGGGCAGAAAATTACAGGTTTGGGCCCCATATATGGAAAGGCTAAGGTGGGTGGTAAATGCAGAGCAGTTCGTTGGCTGCTTTGGTTAAATGGTGGGGTCGCATGAAGGGGACTGGAAGATTAAGTCAGAAGGTAGTTTGAGTATTGTTTGCAAAGGGCCTTGAATATCAAGATTTGGTTTTCATTAAGTACACAAGGTAGGGGATATGGGCTTTCTGAATGGCAATAGGACATGAAAAATACTTTTTTAAAAACCTCTCTTCAGATTAGATAATTTCAGTTGCTGTGTCTTTCTTCTACAATTTTTAACATGTCGTCATATTGTACTTTTTATTTTATATTTTTTGGTCTTTTTGCCTTTTCTAGGGCCACTCCCACGGCACATGGAGGTTCCCAGGCTAGGGGTCTAATCAGAGCTGTATCCACCGGCCTGAACCACAGCCACAGCAACATGGGATCTGAGCCGCAATCTGCAACCTACACCAAAGCTCACAGCAACGCTGGATCCTTAACCACTGAGCAAGGCCAGGGATTGAACCCGAAACCTCATGGTTCCTAGTTGGATTCGTTAACCACTGCGCCACGACGGGAACTCCCATATTGTACCTTTTAGTTCTAGAATTTCCTTATTAAAAATACTTTCACCAGAGTTCCCATTGTGGCGCAGTGGTTAATGAATCCCACCCGTATCCACTTTTTCCTGGATTATTGGGTCACCTTTTCCTCCTTCTTCACATATCTAGTAATGTTTTATTGCATGCTGAACATTGTAATGATAAGTATAGAGAATCTACTTTATAAAGTCCTTCAGTTTTGGGAGCCCAAACAGTGCAGGAGACATTTCTATGGCATAAATTCTGTGTCCTGGGACAAGGGTTTAATTTCCAAAATATACAAACAGCTCATACAACTCAATAACAACAACAACAAAAAAACCCAAACAAAAAACGGACAGAAGACCTAAATAGACATTTCTCCAAAGAAGGCATCCAGATGTCCAATAGGCAAATGAAAAGATGCTCAACATCATTAATTATTAGAGAAATGTAAATCAAAACCACAATGAGGTACCACCTTACACCAGTCAGAATAGCCATCATTAAAAAGTCTACAAATAATAAATGCTGGAGAGTGCGTAGAGAAAAGGGAACCTGCCTATACTGTCTATGGGAATGTAAATTGGTACAACCACTATGGAAAAGAGTATGGAGCTTCATCAAAAAACAGAGTTGCCATCTGATCCAGCAATCCCACTCCTGGGCAAATACCCAGACAAAACAATAATTAAAAAAGATACATGCACCCTTATGTTCATAACAGCACTGTTTACAAGAGCCAAGACATGGAAACAACCTAAATGTCTATCAACAGAATGGATAAAGAAAATGTGGTATCCTTCTACCTATCTATTATCTAATGGAATATTACTCAGCCATAGAAAAGAATGAAATAATGCCATTTGTAGCAACATGGATGGACCTAGAGATTATCATACTAAGTGACAAATATCATAAGTTATCACTTATATGTGGAATCTAAAATACAACACAAATCAACATATCTACGAAACAGAAACAGCCTTGTGGTTGCCAAGGGGGCAGGGGAGGGAAGGATTGGGAGTTTGGAATTAGCATATGCAAACAAGCATATATATAAGATATACATCTAGGATGGATAAACAACAATGTCCTGTTGTACAGCACATGGAACTATATTCAATATCCTGTGATAAAACATAACGGAAAAGCCTATGAAAAAAGAATGTATATATATGTATAACTGAATCACGTTGCTGTAGAGCAGAAATTAACACAACACTGTATATCAACTACACTTCAATAAAATAAAATAAAAAACCCACTGTGTCTGGGAGCATTTTCTCTTCAGAGCAAGGATCCTGTTCCAGACACAGGAGGAGGATGGTGGTATACTGGGCAGGGGGTTCTGATAAGATCTATGACAAGTGGACTGCTGTTTCCCCATGAAATGTGTTTATGTGAAGGGTTCATTAATTGACAGAATTTCACAGATGTTCTGAAGCCGACTTGCCCCCTTCATGTCTGGAAACCCTGCTAACCTCCAGTGGTATGGCCTCTGCCATGTCCAGGCCATTACCATCCCAGAAACTACACTTGGAAAAAGCCTCCCAACCAACTCCTTTTGGCAAAATTGGAAACACATGCCTTGTCCTTCCATCTTAGTCTATGCCTTCCCCACGCAGACCTGCACCTCATGTGGTGGTTACCAGGCTCTGAATTCTCCACCTGCTTTCCTCTACCCATTCCCTCAGTGACCTTTCTTTAGCCAGGGGTCACTGGGAAGATGATTTTACATAGAAATTCATACTAGGCTGTGAGTGATTGTCTCCCCTCACTAAGTACTCACAACCAGTTTTAATAACAGCTTTATAGGTTATGGGGCTCTGAGGTCAGATTTCCTGGGTTTCAAGTCTGGCTTGATCATGTATGAGCTATGTGGCTTTGGGCAATAATTTAATTATCTCTGTACCTTGGTGTCTCATTAGTAAAATTATGAGATGTCCCATTGTGACTCAGTGGGTTACGAACTTGACTAGTATCCATGAGGATGGGGTTCAATTCCTGGCCTTGCTCAGTGGGTTAAGGATCTGGTGTTGCTGTGAGCTGTGGTGTAGGTCACAGATGTGGCTCGGATCTAGTATGGCTGTGGCTGTGGTGTAGGCTGGCAGCTACATCTCCAATTGGACCCCTAGCCTGGGAACTTTCATATGCCATGGGTGCAGCCCTAAAAAGAAAAAAAAATAGAGCCCATCTCAGAAGGCAAGGATTAAGTGAGATGATATATATATAATAAAGAGCTTAGAACAGTGCTTGGTGCCTAGTAAGTGCTAATGAATGCCAGTTATTTTCCCATTGTGGATTTTTTTCCAATTATGAAAAAAATTAGAAAATAAAAGAAAAATAGAAAGAGGAAGTGGAAATCATCAACCATCTGTTTTGCTGCTTTTTCTCAATTTTTTATTTGTACAGATGCAGGTAGCTTTTTAAATAAAGTTAGGATAGCAGTGTTTACATGCCACTCATACTTTATCTTCTTCCTTCCCTGCGGTCTTAATTAGTCTAAACCACAATCTTTTCAATGGATCTAAACTTCCACTGGATGAATAGACCATAAGTAACTCAGCAAATCCTGGTATCTGACCCTCAGGTTGATTCCCGGTTTTCACCGTTATAAGTTCTGCACAGTGATCGTCTCCATGTCTGTTTGATAATATCCTCCTAATAGATCCCAAGCAGCACAATTACAAAGGTGAAGGCCGCAAGACTGCTAGGACTGAATGTGTGTGAGGGACATCCTTTAAATTGGACTTGACTTTGGGTTTGGTTTCAGGCAAGAACCCAGCCTGGGTGTTCCTGCTGCTGTGAAATCACCCAGGCCTATGGCCTGCCAACTGTGCATGTGAACAAGCCTTTCTGATCCGAGGGCATGGATCCTTGCTGGTCCTCCTGGGAAGCTAAGGTGTTGCTCATGGCCTGTGGCCACTTGTCTGGTGGTGAGCTGGTTGCTTGACTGACTAACGGATGCTCCCTTGGAGATATTTAATGCCAGGCACCCGCCCAGCTCCTGTCTGGCATCTCTGCCAGAACCTGCGGCAAATCTTTGGTTTATGACTTCTTTTGCATTTTTCTCCCTGTCTGGACTTTTGCTGTTGGGACCTGAGGCTTCGAGACCCAGCAGAAATGAGAGCAGCGCTAAATCCTGTGCTTCGGCCCTAGTTCTCAACCCACAGGCCTGGATTTCTCTGTCTCTGAAGGCCTGGCAGGTGGCTGGGCTGCTGTGACTTTTCCAAAGGCTCCTGGCGGGGGCAGACCCTGGCTCCACAAACTAGAAGCCCACATTCTTTTGTTTGTAGGGGGATGGGTCCCATTCATGCTCTCAGCTGGAAGCCACAGGTCTGAGTCCCCAGGCAGAGCCCTCCTGATGCCGCCCAGAGTCCATCTTGTTTCCTAACACAGTGGGCTCTACACAGAGAACCAGCCGTGGGCTCAAAGATCCTACCAGGTTCCACAGCTGCCACCTTCCCATGAAGCAGGGGCTCCTGGACGCTCAACCTCGGGTCCCAGCCACATGGTGAGATGCATCTCAGCGAGGAGAGATGCTGGCTGCCTCCAACAGCACTTGAGGCATAATTGAAGGGGCATTAAAAACCGCTTGATGTCCAAGCCTCATCTCTCACCAGGCCTGCCAGGGAGGCTGTCGAGGGAAGGTACCCGAGGACCCCTGCTCTCTGATGTGTCCCAGTTCTGCCACAGGGAAGGATACTGGCTTTACTTGTGCGCCTCTAATTGATGCAGCTGTGGCTCAGCCTGCATGAAGCTAAATATTATGTCTTTGTAACATTTTTGATCTTCATTAATTATAGCTCAGGAAAGCTGACAAAGGCAACCTGTCTCTTTAATATAAACAAGATTAATTGCACGGTTCCTGCAGAAAATGAACTACCAGCAGTTTAACAAAAAATGTTTGTCTTTAAGCAGCCTTTGGATTAAAAAAAAAAAAAAAAGTTAAAACTGTTACAGGAAGTGCCGAAGCTGCCAAATTAGCGTGCCCGCGAGCCTCGCCCTCATTATCAGACTAAACGAACACACGCCCCTGCACTTTCATCCTCCTCCAGGCCCGAGGGAAAGAAGGGCGGGAGAAGAAAGCGCCTCACACAAACCAGCTTCTCTGAAGTCTGGAATGCAGCCTGGCTGTTTGAAGACAAGATTTATACTCGACACCTCTCCTCCAGCCTGTTGTCCAGGCTCGCCTGTTTGCACTTCACCCACAGACTGATGGCTGGGGCGCTTCATCTTATAACAACCACGTAATCCAAGATAAACACACTCGGGATCGCTATCACTTTCATTAATAACCATGAAATATCCCTTCCTTCAGCAGGTAAAAAACCCAAACAGGCAAATGCACTCTGTGGGCTGAGCCTCAGGGGGGAGGGCTTGCTGAGGGCAGGGGGCAGAGGGCAGAGCAAAGTGCACAGAGGGCAGTGGGGGGGAGGGGGGGCTTCCTCCCTCCTCCCTCCCCCTCCCCAGGGGCTCTCAGGTCAAGCTCCCAGGCCCTGCAGGCTGCCTTCTGCTCGAATCCCCTGAGATATCAGTTGACTAGGGACCTAAAAGCCCAGAGAGAGGCTTTTGACCAGGATGCTGTGACCTTAAGGCCAATCGGGGACCAGCAGGGACAGCAGGCTCTTCAGAGAGAAGACAGCGGGTTTGGGGCAGAACAACAGCACGGTCCCTGAGAGTCTGGGAGCTGCGGCCGCTAGTGGAATTCCCTTCCCCCATGGCATGTCCACATGAAGCGGGCTCTGTGGCTGGTGGCTGCAGAGCTGGACACAGCCTTCTGCAGGTGATGCTTAGAAACGAGAGAGAAACAGTGGAGTCGCTGTCCAGCTCCTGGGCTCCCAGGGTAGTGGGAATCAGGCCCAAGACAGTGTGTGCCCAGGGGCCAGAGCTCAGCAAGGCAGGCAAGGCCATTCCAGGGCTGAATCTGGGTAAAGGGGCTCCAGTCTGAGGTTGGGGGTCCCACGTAGCCTGGCAGGCAGGGGAGAAGATGCCCTGGGGCTGACAATGTGCTTTCCCAGAGACAAAGGGGTTGGGGAGGAAATGGGACTTTCCGAGTGTGGGAAGGCAGGGGACATGCACCAGGCGCCTGGCGGTGAGTCTGAAATGTGGACACCAGGCTGCCCATTAGCAGAGGGTGAGGACAAGTCCAGGGAGGTAGGCGTGGTGGAGGGGAGTGGCCCAGCATCATGTTAGTATCACGTCCCCTGCAAATGGAGCAGACAGGGGTCACCACGTGGCCCGGTGGGAGCCTCCTGGATTTTTAGGACCAGAACATTGCATTTCTCAACTCTGCTTTTTTTGTGAGGAAACGACTCAGGTTTTAAGCTTTCCCAGGACCCTGGTTCCCAAGGAAGTCGCTGGGTCCTGGACATAGAGGGAGTGGCCGGGGCTGGGGCTGTCTCTCTGGGTGGGTGAGGCTCTCTTGGCCATGTCGTGCGCGTGGTCACTCAGAGCTGGGAATCTTGGACCATGTGACCTCTGAGACTCCTTGGGCTCGGGCCCACTTAAATTGCTGCACACATGTCTAAGTGAAATGGGCATTACCAGGTTCCCGCTGCTCCATGTGGAACTGCTCACGGAAGGATGCTAGTTCTGCCCCATGAATCAACCACGACACACTAGTGGAGGGGCTGGCAGTTTGAGGACACACTGTCCCTGGTAGGAAAGCAGCTTGAGGGAGGGCTCCTGGTGACCAGGTGACAAGCAGACTGGGGTCCCTGGGGGGACAGTCGCAGCCCCTCACACACACCAGGTCTCTCCGGCTGCAGTTTCTCCGCTGCTGAGAGCCCTGCATTCGATAGTCCCCAGGTTCTAACTCAGTTTTTAGGACGAAATTTGACACATTCCAGAGAACAAACAAAAAGCTGGCTGCCAGTACCTCAGAATTTTAGGGAGGAGAGGGCTGCTCTCACAAGGTCCCCTGCTTGGTGGGTCAATGCTACGCTCCTCCAAACACTGGTTATTACAGTTTCTCAAAACCAGACCATCGAGGATGAGTATTTTCTGGAACTTTTGGAGGAATGGGGGAGAAGGAACCAGGTGGGGGAGTCACTTCTGTCTCCACTGTCCCCTCAGCTCTAGGTGGGTGGGGGCATCAGGGGTCGTCATGGGGGTGGGGGTGGGGCCTGAGCGCTAGAGGTCCCTGTGCTGGGAAAGGACAGGGAAAGTGAATCTGTGTCAAGTGTGTACAGGCCAGCCCTTCTGCTTCCAAGCTGATGCTTGTAAGAAAGATCCCCCGCTCCAGGGAGCCGAGGGGCCGGAGCAGCTGTAGGACATCAGGAGCCTTCCTCCCTCCCAGCTTGCTCCCCACAGTCTAGCAGTTTGGTAAGTCCCTGGAGAGATTTTCTCTCTGAGCCTACTCGGTCTGCAGAGCCCAGGAGGAAAATCCATGGAAATATCGGCTAGGGACACAAACTTGCCAGGGGCCGTGTGGCCGTGTGGAAGTTCAGACTGCTTCCCTCTTGCCTTTCCTGGGGGTTTTGTGAAGCTGCCAGTGCCCTGCCCACCGCAGGGAGCCACTTTCTTCACCAAGTTTCACATGTCTTAACCGAAGTTGCTGCTTGTGAAAATTGTATGGAACAGGTGGGTGTCTTACAGATAAACTGGGGATTAAGACAGTCAGGTCACTGTCCACTCCACACCACCAGTAAGGGAGGAAGGAATTCAGTCCAGAGCTTCCACTCAAGGCCACCACCCTTCCCCACCCAGCATGACACCACTGCAATGTGTCTCAAGGCCACTGTGCCACCACCCTGATTAAGAGATGGAGCGCTTACATGGAATTAAGACAAATGTGAAGACCCTCAGTCTTGAACGGTTATGATGCTCCACCAATCCCCCTGGTGATGGTCTAGGGTGGGGAAGCCTCACAGGGAGGGGGGCTGCTGCATCCTACCCGCCTCCTGCCAGTCAATCCACAGAACCTAATGCAGCAGCTGGGCTGGCCAGTCAAGGTCAGCCAGTCACTCACAGGCCCCTCGTGACCCTGACTTAGATCACCAGGGCCTGCACAGAGATTCTGCAGAGTCTGGGAAAGTGCGTTACCGTTTTTTGCTGTATTCCTATTCGAAATGCCTGGCAAAAGTGACATGGTACCTTAGCAGGAAGATCTTCACGATCGCACCTTCAGTCAAGGAGCTATGAGAAAAAATTCAATGTGCTTTCAAAGGACATTGAAAGTTCTATGAACACAATCTGTTGTAGGGTTCCTGGGGCAAACGTTCTTAACTTGAAAAAGATTTAGACTGTAGGGACCACAGGAGAACCTGTTAGAAATGAACCCTTTTGAGGTAAATGTAGATTTGTACGCAGCTGGGAGGAAGAAAGGAGTGATCCCCCGTCCCCGTGGCCCCATGGCCTCATCTGGCAAATGTACAGTAGGCATTCTCCACTGTCAGATGGGGAGCAGCTAAAAGAGGACGTTCTAGAGATTGTTTCTCAAACTGTCCACTGAAGGAGTGAGGCCCTGTTTCAGCTCCTCAGGGTGTTCGGACCAATGCAGGGTGAGCCCCAGGTGGAGGGGCTCATGGCAGTGCCTGGCCCCGACCCCTGCCGGCCAGCGGGGGCCCTGCTTCCTGTTGGTGCCACGCTAAAAAAACACGGCAGAAGGAGGAAGGAAGGACAGCTTCGGCCTCTGAACTAACAGTCGGCTGGGCGGCAGTAAGGTCCAGCCCAGTCCCGATCCAGCCTGGCCCTGCCCACCTCTCCACTCCCCCTTCCTCAGCCCCGGGAGCAGGTGGCTGAGCCCAGCACCTACCAGCATGATGGGGCCCTGATCTTTCATGTTAATTAGCTCTAATCAACGTAAATGGGCAGACACGTGGGGCCAGTGGTGACAGGCCTTCAATCTCTCTTCACCTCTTGAATGTTCTGATGAAGGACCTAGGCTTGCCAGAATCTCCCTCTCTGAGATGAGCAGCAAGCCTCAGTTCTGCGGAAACCCAGGTTCTGAGGGGTCCAGGACTCTTTGGCCTGGACGAATTCATTCCCCAGCTGACACATGCCCAGGTCACAGGACCTCCAGCCCAACTCACATCCTTCCGCACTGTGCTGCCCCTAACAGCAATCCACCGTTTCACTCATCCTTTCAAAAGTACAGGAATTCAAAGATCATATTCTAAACAGCAAGGTGGGCACTTTTGGAAAAAAAAAACCCATGGTAACCAGTGACAGAAATGAGGATAATCATTTGACAACTAAGAGACTCCTATTTAAAGAACCGCTTTTTGGAGTTCCCGTTCTGGCTCAGTGGTTAACGAATCTGACTAGAAACCATGAGGTTGCGGGTTCGATCACTGACCTTGCTCGGCGGGTTAAGATCTGACGTTGCCGTGAGCTGTGGTGTAGGTTGCAGATGCGGCTCAGATCCCTCGTTGCTGTGGCTGTGGTTCAGGCCGGTGGATACAGCTCTGATTAGACCCCTAGCCTGGGAACCTCCACATGCTGTAGGAGCAGCCCTAGAAAAAGCACAAAGACAAAATAAATAAATAAATAAATAAATAAATAAATAAACAAACCATGTTTCTATGAGCAAAAGAACAGCAAAGAGCAAAACTATTCTAGGAAGAAAAAAAGCAATGAAGTAAATCCAAACGAGAGCTCAGAAAACACTGGATTTGACTCTATTTGTTGGGTGAGCTCAGGCCCACCGGGTTGGGATGAGGACCCATGGCCAGCCTCCCTCCTGAGACCTAGTCCTCCATTCAAGCCTCCAGACTGCTGACAATACCACACTCCACTAGCATGACACAAACACACTTTGTAGCACTTTTACAAGAAGGGATAAGCCGTCCATTCTAATTAACCACTACAAGGGTCAGCTTAGTACTTAAATTTTTTTTTTTTTTTAACAATCTGAAGCTCTTTATCCTCAATAACGCAACCTGCTTATTTTACACTAAATTCCTAAAAGCTTACTCTTTATTTCATATCCTCCCCACAGTTAAAAAATATGTGTGGGGGGGTTCCCCCCAAGTGCCCAGGGTCATGGTTATGCCCCTTAATAACCACAAATGTCCCAGAGATTACAAACAAGGAAGACCTGAGGGGCCCAGCAACACACACCTGAGAAGGACTCAGGTTTCCCTCTTACCTTGGAGGATCTGTGTGCCCCTTTCATCTGCCTCTTAGGTGCCGCAGACAGAGCCTCTGCCCTTCCACTGGCTTATGATAAAGGGGTGTTTGATGCAGGGGAGGGTGGCTCCCTGCGCCTGTTGGCAGGGGAAGAGAGCTAGGCCCGGGGTTTATCACATCACAGATGAAATTCAATATTGGGCCTTTCATGTCTCACAGCCCACCACCCCCCACCCCGCCCCTCCCCGCACTTGCCCTCCCCCGACCTGTTCCCTCTGCACCCCTTCACCCCCCCACCCCCAGGCAAAGGTGCATTTCCTGAAAACTGGAAAAACCAGGTACTAGTAACCTGAAATCAGCACTAATTAAATTAGACTCTACAGTTCAGGCCCAGTCCCCTTCTCTGTGAGCAACACCTGCCCCTTCTCACCTGGGACCCTAAGATCACGCATCTGACATCAACTAACGTGCACAAGGACACAATTGACATCACCTAACGTGCGTGAGGTCGCATCTGATGTCACCTAACGTGCATGAGGACACATCTGCCGTTGCCCTGGGTAGAAGCGGTTCCTGTTGGGAGCACAGGAAGGGTTCCCCTAGGCTGATCTGGGCATGGTCCTCCCCTTCTGGCCTTGGCTGCCCCCAAGTCCATCTCACGTGTTAAATTTCAAGAACTCAAGAATGTACCTACGTCCATTCTGTTAGCTACTCTAGTTCTCATTCCCTCTGCTGTGAACACTTTTTGTCGGATGACCTTTACATGTGGAGGGAGGTGGCCCTGGGCCCTCCCTGACTTTAGCTGAGCAGGGCAAGGGGGCCCAGCCCTGGCTGATCCATCCCGCGACATGCTCTGGGCACCGGGACCCCAGTGTCTCCCTGGCCCCGTGTAGTCCTGCAGGGTTAGAGCTTTGACCTCAGGACACCAGATGTCTCCGGTCAGTTCCCACTGGGCACCCATCTCTCCAGGCGTGCCTGGCCTGGTGCTTTGTCCCGGGGCCTCGGCTCTGCCTGCGGGCAGGTGTGGGGTGAGGTGCCCCACCCCAAGCTGCCTGGGAGGTTGCAGAACAGAAGCCCAGGAAAGCAGCCTGGGGGAAGCTGGCCTCCGAGCAGAGGACGGCAGGGTCACAGATGGGGCCACAGACGGGCAGCGATCAGACCCTCTGCCTGGGCCAGGCAGTTAGCAACCAGTCCCATGTGCCTGCGATCAAGTCCTGGGATAGTCAGCTGTGGTTCATGTATCGCACAGAAAACCAGGAGGAAAAGTTCATATCAAAGGTAGAATTTTCTTTAGCCTGAGTACTTGGTGGCCCTTGGGCTGCGGTGAGCCTGCTGCCCGTCAGGGTTCGAGGGCCCACAGGCAGGAGGGGCAGGACAGGGAGGCCGGCTGCTCTCTGTTCTTCACAATTGTCTTTTCATCCCTTTTGATTATCAAAGAGGCTCAAAAGCAGTCCTGTGTGCTTGCAGCAAGTGACTTCCTGATTTTTCTGCCAAGCAAAGTGGTTGTAAAACTTGAAAAGGATCAGGCGCTGGGCATGCAGGCAGAAGTGTCTGCAGAAAAATTTAAGGTGCATTTGATCCTTTAATTGCCTCAATTTTACTTCGTAAACCAATTTCTTTCTCCCTTTCCCGCAAAGCTTCTGATGACACAATCTTCCAGGTAAAACCGGACTGTAGATTTCTTTTGGGTTGAGCATTTCCTAGGTGAACTTTTTAGAGAGGAATGTCAGAGCCATGGGGTAAAAATTCTCTTCAGGGAGCAACGTCAGCAATCAATCACAGGGACTTCCTGGAGAGGAGGTTGGAGAAACTGCGAAGACACTAACCGCCCCCCCCACCCCCCCCCGCCACCAGAGTTGAGCAGAGCTCACCGAGGACACGTCCTGTACCCCACCTGCCGCCACCTGGGCAGCTCTGTGCTGCTGTCCAGGTTTGAGGGGAGGGTCCCCAGCCTAGCCCCAGGCCTCGTGCAGAGCTCAAGACATGTCCCCTGCTTCTCAAAGACCAGGTGGGGACTGTGCTGCAGTCCGTCCCATTCACACAGGGGAGCCAAGGTTGTGATAACCCAGCAGTGACAGGTCAGGAAACTGACGCCATGGAGAGTGACCCTACGGCATATTTGGGGAGTTTATCTAAATACCAGTTTCTTAGAGAACCCTGGACCTGAGATGCAGGAGCAGCTGGGCTCCAGGTCCGGCCCCGCCTGGGGCTCCCTGCCTCCAGGTGGGCTGCTGGGTCAGTCCTTCTACAGGTTAGGACCAGGCCTGTTCTCTGCCCAGTGTGCAGCCCCAGACTGGCTGGCTCAGCATCACCGTTGGAAGCACAGTGTCTCTCCCCACCTCAACCGCCCCCGCCCCCTGCAATGTGCTGAATCAGAATCTGCCTTTTGATTAGATTCTGTGATGCAGATACACGTGGACTCTGAGGTGGATGGATCGTGCCCGGGGCTCCAAGCTTTTCGTGGGGGCATGTCCCCAGTAGATTAAGTATCATACATACATGTGCCGTCCTGTTATGTACATTATACACACACACAGATAAAAAGTACAAAGCAGGAGATTAAGATGGAAAAACAGTATTTTTCTCCTAGTGGGGCAAAAATCATAGAGGTTGCTTAAACTTTGAAAACCGGAGTTGTGGCATCTCGTGTTAGTTGTGGGGAGGTTTCTTCTCTGAGGTCATGGCCATGAGAAGCCGTGGGGGGACAAGACCCCCATGCTTGTTGGAGTTGAAGCAGAAGAGCCAGTAAGGACCCTCCGGCCACCCCCAGGCGGGGTCTGTGGGAGGCATCTCTGCCGGGTGCTGCTCCAGCCTTAGCCTCCTGGTACAGGGCCTCTGGCAGCTGTGTCCACCCTTGTCACCCTGGGCTGAAGCTTGATCCCGGCTCAAAAACGACTGAACCTGGGAAAGAAGGCCCTCGGGGGCTCAGGGGAAGGGCCTGGGCTTTGCTGTGCTGCAGGAAGGTACAGGTTTGGGTCTCAGCAAAAAGGTCACCCCACAGATTAGAAGTTGATGGTTCTCCAGGAACTTAGCTATTTTATTATCTTAACATCCTTTTAAAAAAACACCTCTAAGCATCCAGTTCCTCAGATGCTCCTCATTTGTGAGCTAGATAAATCACTGTGTTTACTGGAGCTGTGGTTTCAGCCCCCACCACCAGTAAAGAGCACCATCTGCCTCCTCCAGGGACTGGGGACCGTCCCGGGAAACAAGCCCAGGGGTTCCTCCCCCAGGGCTGCTGGGACAAAGGTAAGGTCAGGTTGACACGTTCCTCTGAGTCTGCGCCTCAACCCCCTTCTCACCTGTCCAGACAGTCAGATTCTGTCTTTCCAAGACATCATCTGAAACTACCCATTTCCCTGCTCTTGCTCTCTTGCTCTGTAAGCCTCGAGGGTATTATGGCTAAGGAGCAGGAGGCAGCCACAGCTGGGGGAGGAGAGAATGGGGTGCAAGTTCATGAGGCTGTGAGGATGGCATTTCTCGAAGGCGGATGGCTCTTTACGTCTTTTATTTCTTAGGCTCATTTTTGACTGTAGGGGAATGCCACCCTGAGTCATTTGAGGAAGAGATGTTACTAAGTGCCTAACACGTGCACAGCAGCCTTTCAGTGGGGGAAGAAATACAAAAGGAGTGAGAGATGAGAAAGCCACAGCCCCAGCCTCACCATCTCCCTAAAGAGACAGAAACACGTGAAAACCGCACAACCATGTGGGCAGCCTGTGATTTGGAGCAGAACAGTGGGAAGGGGGCCAGGCGGGGACCTGATCACAGGCATCAGGGAGAACCAGCATCTGCTGGGGTCACCACAACAGCTCAACTCCACCCACAGGGACCAACCTTGGAGAACGCCCCCAGGAGGGCAGCTGCTTGGGTCAAGGTCAATGGGCAGAGTCTGGCTCAGGGACAGGAGCCTTGTGTGGGCTGGGCACCGCGTGGCCAGATTCTGGGGGGCTGACAATTGTGGGCTCATCTGGCAGCACTAGCATTGTAGGCTACTCTGAGCTGGAAACCCCCAGGCCCCACCCAGACCCACGAGCCTGGCACGTGGATCCTGACTCCAGGGCTCAGGTGCAAACCTGGGAAAACCATCTTGAGGATGGGTGTCACCTTGTGACCAGGACAAGGAACCCCCTCAGGAATGTCCACCTGGGATGGCGGGTGAGGTTAGAGGGGAGACGGGTGCCAGGAGCTCAGGGGGGCATCTGCGGGTCCTGATGTCACTTTGGAGGAACGGGGTGGGGGTGGGGGCTGTGAGACAGCCCAAGGAGGCACCTGGACAGCCTGGGAGCTAGGGCGGGGTTGGGGGGGACATGCGTGGGGCTCGCTCACCCACCTCAGTGGAGAGTTCTAAGGAGAGAGCAGCTAGTGGGGCAGGGAGCGGGCCTGGGATTCTCTGAATCCTCCCCTCATAGGGGACAGGAGAGGGACCCAGCAGAGAAACCAGAAGAACCAGGACAATGGTTTCTGCAGCTTCCAGTAAAAGAAGCTTTACTAGAATTTCTATAAGCCTGGAATTCACATCATTAAAGTGAGTTCAGAAAATGCACTTTAACTTACTAATGGCTCCAATAAACGCAGGCTCACCAAACAATAAAAGCTTCGTCTTGGGAATAGACTACAAGGCTGAACAAAGATGAGCAATAAATCTGCTAATTCTTTTCTTTCCCTGTGGAAATAACCACTGATCAGTAAAACAGCCTGTGTGGGGCCTGTGTGGCCTGGGACAGAGTCCGGCTCCCACTCAGGCCCTGTGCACATGGTCTGGGCCCCCGGGGGACATTCAGGCACTCATGGCCTTGTTGCCCCTGACATGCTCACCCTGAGCCCTTCTCTTACCGGCTCTTGGCTCCATGAGCTTCTAGAAATTTGATACCCAAAGTACAGTGCTCGGAGCCCGCTGCATTATCTGAGACCTTGTCAGAAATGTGAAATCTGGACCCACAATTACAGGCCCAGAGGAACAAAAGCCGCCTTTCAGCAAAATCCCAGGTGACTCGTGTGCTGGCCCAGGGTCCAGATGCTCCTCAGTCCTGCCTGTGTGCCAGCAGCAGTGCAGGGTTTTACAGATAGTGGGCTTCCTGGCCTCCCCACCCTCCTGACCTGGGTAGATTTCTTGGGTGGGTTCCAGGCTCCAGTATCTTTTGGAAGCTCCAGGCATTCCAAGAGGAGGCCAGGAGTCCAGAAGGGAACCAGATGCACAGCAGGAAGCGGCTGAGTGTTTAGTAGATGCATGGAATGAAGGAAGGGGTGGGCTGAGAGGAGGCTCCCATTTCCCAGATGCAGGTTGAGAGGCTGCGACAGACAAGCCAGTGTTAAGACAGATATGGGGGCTGGTCCAGCCAAGTCCTCTCCCTGTGAGTATGGGTGCCTGTGGGCTGCTTTCGGAAGCACTGCAGCTTCCTGCAGGCCCTCAGACCCTCGGCTGCTGTGGACACTCAAGAGCCCTGAAGTCAAGGACTCGACCTCTGTGTGAACTGTCTGGGCTGTGGCTCACCTGGCTGGTCATGCCCTCAGCAGGTGGCAATCTCCTGAGACCCTGGGCCAGAGTCACCCACCCAGCCACTCCTCAAAACCTGGGTGGGGGTTGGCGGTTGACTGTGTGAAGTCACTGAGTTTGGGGGTTGTCTGTTGCCAACTGGGTGTCTCACCTGCATTCAGCCACGCCCTGTGAGCCATCCATGTGGCAGCGACCTAAACAGATATGTAACCCCAGTCTGTAGAGGCTTGGGATATACAGCAGATAATGACATCAAAGCACGGCGCGACGCAGGGCAGGGTGCTGTGTGGTCACCAGCCCCTGCAGGCACCGTCACCTGCGGTCCCCACTCCTTTCTCTCAGCTCTTTCCCACTGGTTTGCTGCCAGTGTTCCCCCCCTCCGCCCCCAACCAGGCCGCAACCCAGCAAAAGGGGCTGGAGGCTTGGTTCAGAGTTGGGGCGTGGGCCCTGCAGGCCAGGTGTTGCCACACCAGCGTCGGAACAAGGTGGTGGATTCGCCCTGCTCTGTGTCTCATAGCTGTGGCTGTGGCCGCACTGGGGGTAGAACTCATCAAAATTGAAAAACAAATAGCATAGGCTGACCTGCTGATGACCAGCAGGCAATGGCCTGGAACAGGGACCTGAGACTCAGAGGGTGAGGGAAGAGGGCTCTGCCATCTGGGTGCCTCTCCCTGCATGTGTGGCCCCTTCTTACTATGCCCCCCTTGGCCTTCTGGAATCCTGTAGAACTTTTTGGGCATGCCCAGAACACAGCAGCCTGGGTCCCAAGTCTTTGCTCTTAGTGCAGACAGCCTGCTGGCAGGGACGGTCCTCCTTGCTGGCTAGGGGGAGGGGTGCTGCCATGCAGCCTCCAGGGCTTTGGGCCTGAGCCGGGGCAGTGGGCATTGAGCAGACCGCTGACGGCCCAGCCTATAGGCAGCAGCCCCTGGACTTGCATGCCCAGGTGGGCGCCTCTGAAGAGGAAAGTGAGGGTGTATTTTCACAGTGTCCATCAGGAGCCCAGGCCGCACACAGAACACTTGCTGTTCGTAGCCCCACGTGGACCCCAGACACTGGGAACTGCCCATCTTAGAGCCACTGGCTTGGCTGCTATCCATGGTGAGATGGCGAGAACAGCGTCAGGATCCGTGAAGGCCCTCGACATTGGGCTCATTCTGAGGCCCCACTGGCCTTTGGTCTTTTTGGTTTTCGTTTTGTTTTTTTGTTTTTTTTACAGCTGCACCTGAGGCAGATGGAAATTCCGGGGCTATGGGTCGAATCAGAGCTGCAGCTGAGGCCTACACCACAGCCACAGTCACACTAGATCCAAGCTGCATCTGTGATCTACACCACAGCAATGCCGGATCCTTAACCCACTGAGCAAGGCCAGGCAACAAACCCACATCCTCATGGATACAAGTCAGGTTCTTAACCCACTGAGCCACAGTGGGAACTCTGCCTTTGGTTAATGGCTTTTCCCAATGTTTTCAGTCCTGACATTTTTCTGCACTGTTGACAAGTGTTAAGCTTGAAGCCTTATCTTTGTTCACAGAAGCTTCTAGGAGGCAGGAGACCTTTTGTCCACTCATTCCCTATTTTATTAGGAATAAAGAAGATGGTGTGGCAGACTGGCTGTGGGTTGTGTGTTAGACACTGAGGTGCCCTTTCCCCATGAAAAGTGGATACGAGTACCATTTTACAGGTAAAGAAGCAGACTCGGTGGAGAAGGCGCTTGACATGGCCAATTCCAGCCTCTTCCACCCCCCCAGGCAACCCCAGCCACACATGGCACCTGTGGTCGGCTCTGTGGGCTCAGTTTTCCTGAGCTTGTAGGATTCTGGTGGAGAGTTAGAAGGACTCAGAGGTGTGACTCGGCTTCTAGATGATAGCACCTCCCTCTACGAGCTACACAGCCAGCCGGAGAACCGAGCCCATCTCCGAGTTTGCTTTTCCTCTGAGCTGGGACCAGGTGCAAGGATGCTGCCTATAGGCATCTGTAAGAGATGGTGCGGCCCGCGGGTCGGGCCTCTAGGAACTGCTACGTCCTGTCCCCCAGCCTGATGGGGCAAGGAGGAGGGCTGGGCCTTAGGCAGATGGTGCCGGGGCCATGGGAGTGACCTGCCCCCACCAGCCTCCTCTGCCCTCCGTCCCTGGTCTTCTACTGGCCAAATCCAACTGGAGGCCTGTTTGTGCAGCCACACGGGAGCCTCCTGAGAACCGGGGAGAGGGTGGGGGGTGTGGGAGAAATGGGAGAGGCCAGCGAGTTAGGACAGGATCTGGGTCTCTGCCTGGGCCGACTGAGCCCCACTAACAGCAGGTACTCAGAAATGTGGGTTGAAGGGGTGGGGGCACCGTGACTGGAGGCAGAGGGGGGGACGTGTGAGCATAGGTCACGCTGCCCCTCCCTCGCCCCAGGTGGCTGGCGGGAGTGTCCTGGGGGACATGAACAGATTGGTCCCGCAGAGAAGGCCTGTCCACCCTCGTCAGGTGAGGCTTGAGAGGGCCTGAGTGTGCAGGGCGCTGAGGAACCTCTGGAGACTGACTGGCCAGTGGCACATTTCTCACAAAATTGCTCCTGAGCAAGTTACCAAGTCACGACCACCCTTCACTGCTTGTAGTATGGAGGGGCCGTCCGGCTCTCCTGCTCCCTGGGTCCTCAGTCCTAGCCCCCTGCTCCCACAGAATTCTGGGTGATGCCAGGGGGCAGGCATGTAAAGTGACAGCACTGCCACCCTACTCCTGACCAGTAAGGGAGCAACCAAACACCAGGAACCACCAGGTAGCCGTGCAGTCAGAAGGGATCACAGTGCCACGTGTGCACGCCACTTACACGTGTGCTAGATCCTGTGGCCCCCATGAAGGCAAATGTTACCCCAGTTCACTGAGGAGGAAGCTGGGGGTCCAAGAGTGCGGAGCCTGCCCAGGTCGCCGAGGGAGGCCCGGGGCTTGAACCCCAGGCCCTCCAGCCTCTGGACAGTCCAGGAGCCCAAGCTCCAGGGCAGAGCCGCTGTGCCAGGGGTAGAGGGTGGCACTGGGTCTAAATTTACTGAAATAAACTCCTCTGCTTAGGACGGATTCAGCTGGATGAGAAAGCTGCGAATAGCACAGGGCTGCCGCGCATCCCACACCCAGGTCCCCAGGGTTAGCATCTCCGGTGAGGAGCGTCCAAGGGGCCAGCGCTGCTGCGTTAGACTGCGTGACCTTCTCAGATTTCCTTGCTTTCCTCTGGAGTCTGCGTCTGTCCTGGGCCCACCCTGGATGCTTATCACACCACACAGCTGTCCCTGCTCCGCCCGGGTTCCTGTCTGAGGGCAGTGTTAGCACTCGGCTCCAGTGCTGGTCAGGGAGGGGCTGCCAGAGGCCCCAATGCCCACACCCGCTGCAGAGGAGCGCGCAGCCTGGGACAGTTGTGCTGGACAGGAAGCTGCCCTAGCATTTTCCAGAGGGTTCGTGCCAAGGGGAGCAGTGGGTCCTAGACTCTGCCCGACTCAGCCTCCCCCAGAGGTCTGGTGACCTTTCACCTCTGGTCTTTAGAGAATGAGCCATTTCTGATGGTTCTTTAAATAGGAAAACAATATCAGGTATCTTGCAGGACTCGGCGAATTGTCAAGTGCCTGCTGTCTTGCTGGAAGACCCTCTAATCTACACAAGACTGGGAGCTGGGAGCAGGCAGCCTCCAGCCTTTGTGGGAGGCCAGGAAGGCTGTTCCGGCTCCCCCAGAGCTTCTGCCCAGAGGGAAGACTCCCACCCCTTCCTTCTCCTCTGCCTCCCACCCATACAAACCAGCCACTTTCTGAGCACTTACTAAAGGTGCGACATCACACTGCATGATGAACCCAGGAGAGACAGGGCTTATAGCATGTAGGGACCCACCTAAGACCCTCAAGGAGCCTGTTTTTTCACAGAGGAATCTGTGTCATCCAGTAGCCCTGGGGCTGCGGTGCATAGATCCCCCCAGTCCTGAGGATGGGCGACTCCCTAGGGACTGTCGGAGGCCCACTGGGCCATCCGCCCCAGAGGAGCCACGGGATCTTTTAGAAGCATGAGGGATCTAGCAGGGAGCAGTGTCCTAAGGGGTAAAACTCACCACCCAAGTCCAGATCGCCTTTGCATCTCTGCAGTTCCCTGTAATGACTGGCTTACTAAGTGGCCAGGTGTTTCCTAAGTCTAATTAAATACAAGAAGCTCATTAAAAAAATCACGAAAAGATTGAACTTGGCAGGTTCTAGTACCTTTGCTAATCTGCATGATTTTGATATTTTTTAAAAGACTCAAGAGTTTCACAGTGTATCTGTGGTGAGCAGGCCTCTGGCCCCTCCTGTTTGGGGGACACACAGACCCTGAACCTGACAGGTTTTTTTTTGCGTGTGTGTGTGTGTGTGTGTGTGTGTGCTATTTTAGGGCCGTACCCACGGCATATGGAGGTTCCCAGGCTAGGGGTCAAATCAGAGCTGCAGCTGAGGCCTATACCACAGTCATAGCAATGTGGTATCCTAGCTGCATTTGCAACCTACACCACAGCTCATGGCAATGCTGGATCCTTAACCCACCTAGCAAGGCCAGGGATCGAACCCGCATCCTCATAGTCAGATTCATTAACTGCTGAGCCATGAAGGGAACTCCGAGGCTGACAGTTTTATAGAAAGTGCATTTCTGGCTGTTGTTGGTTTGTTTTTAATAGCAATAGCGGTTTTTGTAAATCATTGATTTTGACTATTAAAATATTAAGCAAACTTAGTATCTGAGATGAAGTACAGTCATAGGAAATGGGTTTTGAGGCAGTAGCAACCCCCAGCAGACAGTGTTTCAGCGTGGACACGGTCTTGAAATAAAGCCAGAGAAAAGACAGAAAAAGCCATCTGAAAGCAGGAGGGCATCAGTGAATTTGTCAGCACAGCTGCAAACTCGGTTATATTAAACCCATTGGGAGAATAATCCACACATAGAACTGAAGGAAGCAGATAATGTAATCGCAAATGAACAAAATTTGAAAACTTGCTGCAAGGAAACCATTAACCCTGAGGAATTCTGGGTGGGGAGGGCACGAGGCTATAAGGAGCGGACGTTACATCTCCAAGGGGGTTCAGGTCCACTACTCACTGAAGCCGAGAAGTGCAGCTGGAAAATGCTCAGCGTGGGAGACAGGATTCACCTAAAACTTCTAGATGCTGACTGTCAATGATACAAAGTCTCCCCCCCACAACCCCCAGCATTTCTTCATCCTCCTCCCAAGCTCTGAGCTGGTGCCCAAGGACAGACCTCTCCTTGGTCAATGTGCCATCCATCTGGGGAGGCTCAGAGCCAGGCTTACCACCTGCATTGGGCGACCCTCTGCCCTCCTTTGCTGGGGCCACAGGAGGCTACCCTTGGCTGCACTGCCCATCCCCCAGCCTGGTCCTGGCCTCACCCCAAGCTATTTCACTCATGCACCCCAGGAACGGAGGCTACAGGGCACCCCCTGCAACAGGGACCACACAGTTCAGGGGAGCTGTTTGTCCAAAACCACGTGAATAAGGAATAAGGGGAGGGTGGGATGGAAGGGGAGCCTGGGTGGGGATGTCATCAGAGAGGCTGCTGAGGCCGAGACCCCGGGCTGCTGGGGTTAAATTAATCATGAGATAAGAGCTGACGATGCAGAGGACTTGTGGATCCAGGGCAGTGGGTGGGGGGCAGTGGGTAAGGGCAATGGCTATCAGCGCAGGCCTGTCTGGGGAGCAGGTGCTGCTCCACCTTGAGAACCACTGGTCGTTTGAGTGGAATTTCTTCATTTGACCGTGTTTCCTGATGGGGTGGTGGAGCCGGGAGTGGGGCATCGTGACCTGCCTCATGGGCCCACGGGGAGTGTGTGTGCCAGGGGTATCTGCACCAGGGGCCCCTGTGATGTGGGCATCTGTGCTGGGGTTCCTGCAGGGGCCTGGAGTCCCTCGCTGCTTGTGTCCTCCACCTGAAACCCAGCTGGGTCCTGTCTCCTGGTTGTTCTTCAACCTCAGCTCATTCCATCCTCTCCCTGACTCCAGACAGACACCAGGAGCTCATGAAAGTCATGTCTGAAATCTCCCTGGGTGGCTCCCGAGGGCACAGGAGGAAGCCCCTTTCCTGGCGGTGCCCACCTTGGCCTCTGTGGTGATTCACTGATTACCTGCCAAGTGTAGGCTCACACACATGCAGTGACACTTATGTGACACCGTGAGCAGTGCCTTACATGGGAGTTTGGGGGTGGGAGCTGCTGTTTCCTGCAGAGGAGGGCCGGGAGGGTTTCTGTAACATGGTGACAGGTAGCAGAGACCTGAGTGGATGGCACACGGGGGTCCTGCAAGAACTCCTGGGCGTCAGGAACAGCAGGTGCAGCCCCTTGTGGTTGGTGGGGGGTACAGCCGGGCAGCCAGGGTGGCTGGAGTGTGGTCGGGGTGTCACTGAGGGGTTGGCCAACCAGGCACCATCCTCCGTGGGGGTCCCTGTCCCCCTCGGGTACCTGCCTGTAACTGAGGGGTCCTCTTGGACAGGTTAACAAGCTCCTCCAGGGAAAGACGGACACCTCAGACACACATGGGCTCATGAAACCAGTTAGGACTGACAAGCAGAGGCCCTGCTGCCCTAGTGACTTCAGCCCCTGCTAATGGGTGCTGACAGAGCCAACGTGCTTGGAATCCGCACAGTCCTCCCACGAGGCGGTGCTACTCTGCTTTCCCAGGTACCTGGGAGTAGCCTGAGGAGCAGGACCAGGGCGCCTGTCCCTCGAACACGGAGGCTGTGTCCCTCCCCACTGCCCCAGCCCAGCATCCTTTCCCAAGCTCTGCTGCTCCCACAGCAGTGCCCGCTCCGGTCCAACCCTGCCAGGACATGGCTGGCCCAGCATCCAAGGAGAGGATCGGCTTCTGGAGGGGAATCCCTCGGGGCTCATCTGTATCCCTGCAACCTGGGTACTGCCGTGGGGAGGGAGGGGCTGCTGGGTTCTGGAAGGAGAACATTTTGCCTTCCACCCCAGCTCCAGCCTCCTCAAGCCCTGACCTTCACAGGCACAGGTGCTGGGGCCCTGCCGGCAGGGGCTCTGGGAGCTCTGGACCGCCTAAATCTCACCCCCTCCCCAAATCGTTATACTGTAAAGCTAAATTTTGATGTAATTTACAGCAGCCCCCCACCCCTACCCCAGACCTCACCTCCAGAGGAGTCCAGGGTAGTGGGAAACCCCGGCATGAAGTGGTTGGGCAGGGCCGCTGCCACTTAGCAGGAGGAGTTCCCCTCACTTAAGTCTGACCCCCATAGCACACCCTGAAGGAGTAGTGTTGGCCTAGCTCACAGATTGTCACGCAGAGTAAATGGAGGGCACTGGAAGGCAATTAGTGTCCAGGAAAGGCTGGTTTACATGAATATTTACTGAGCACCTACTGTGTGCCAGGATCATGCCACAGGGACCCCACCCCCACCCCCGCATCCTCAGGGCATGCTGGGTGGGGCATGGGTGCTGCTGCATCCAGTCCCCAGAGGAAATTTTGTTTCTGTGACTGAGGCTGTGGGTCCTCCTTCCTTTCCATTCTCTGGGCCAGGAACCGAGCTCAGGCTTTATGTTTCTCTGAGGTCCCCTCACAAAGCCTTAAGCAAGACTTGGAGCACAAGAAAGCCTCCAGGGACCCCCAAAGTGCTCTTTGGGAAAACAGGGAAGATGCCCAAGGTGCTATCCAGGCTTCTGAGGAGACCTGGGGCGGCAGAGGTGGACAGATGTGCAGCCCCACGGAGGCCTGGTTTTTGTGGGCCCTGCTTTGTTGAGTTGATGCTGTGGGAGGCAAGCAGCTGGGTCTTCGGGGAGCCCAACACACATTGGTGGGTGTCTCTATTCTGTGGATTCTGTAACCCTAAGGAGAGCCCAGCATCCTACTGCTCTGAGTTTTGCAATCTTCGCAAAATAAATATTTGCCTTTAAGATGAACAACTGGGAAAGCCGTCAGAGTAATATTCTCACCCCCCCCATCCCCACTCCCGGCCAGTCCCAGAGGTCGGTCGAGAGCTGTGTGTGGTCTGTTTGGATGATTTTCATGGGAACCCGCAGCAGCAGTATCGGAGAAAGTTTAGTCTCTTGGTTTTTAGTCGACTCAAAACTGTGTCCCCAGCCACTGCCACAGCCTCGCCTTGCTCTCCCCTGTCCATAAAATGAGGAGAAAGTGGCTTCAGTGAGTGCCAGCAGGGCATGAAGGCATTGCTTGGAGCTCAGGGGTTGCAGGGACAGGACCAGCCCTGCTGGAGGCCACGGGGTAGATGAGATGCCAGCTGGGCACTCAAACCTGTCAGGGATGGTCTCTGCAAGTCCCTCTAAATGTGAAAGGGTTTCTGCTGAACTTAAATGACACTTATTAGCAGGTTCATATCCCACAAAGGAGCCCACCAGCAGAAAACCACACCACGTAAATCTTGTGTCCTTTTCAGATGTGCTTTGCACTCCCGTCTTTCTGCAGAGAGAAGCATTTAAATAGCCCCAGAGGGTCCACTCTGATTTTCTTCATTACAGGCAGGAAGTCTGCAGAACAGCCATTTCAAGCCATTATTATGAACTAAACCTAAAGATGATGAACCTTAGGAGTCCCAAGGCGCCTTCAAGAAAGTGCATTTCAATCTTTTTAAGGATTAGGGTTTTCCAGGCCAGAGGTAATATTTGTAAGGCAAGAACATAGGCCTCCATCAAAACATTAAACCATAAAACCACATCTACCAGGTAAACAATATTAGCTAAACCGTGGTCTCTGGTACCCCCTGGAGCCTGGCCAGATGCCAGATGCCCCCTCTTCCCTCAGGACTCGTCCACCAGCTCTCACTGCCCTGGGCTTCCTGACCTCCTGCCCAATCCAGCTCCATGGCCCTGTTACTTGGGGACAAAATGAACTGCCCAGGGGCTAATAGTCACATGCTGGATGAGCCGGGCGGCCAGGGTTCTTCCTAACTCCTCAAGGGCCAAGTACAATGGACAGAAGCAGCTCTGACGTGCCCAGACAAGTGCTAAGCCATCTCTAAGTCAGTTCCTCAACAGCTCACCCAAAACATCATCTTTCCCCCAGTGCTGGGAAGCTCATCTCTAGCTCTCAGTGCTGGGGAGCCATGGGGAGTGAGGGGAGCTGGCAAGGCACGAAGGGCTCTAGGCTGAGTATCTGGTAGGGCTGCAAAGGGGTGGAAGGCCCTGTTTGACTCTATAAGAATGTTGTGTTTTCTTTCTATTTTGAGACTTAAAAATGTAAGCATGTTTCAAGTTGGAGTCTAAAATTTTTCTCAGAAAGGGCCCCCTGTTACTGTTAATTGCAGAGATGTTGAGTTGAAAGGCCAACTGCTCCTGCTGCCTGCCTCCCACCCACCAGCCACGCCAGCTCCCCTGCCCACCAGCCACACTAGTGCTCTCAGGAAGAGGCTATCTGCAGACTGAGCGATGGGAAATGGGTTTCAAACTCTCCCAGCTGACATGCTGTGGGCCCCGATGGTCCCAGAACAACACAGACAGCCCTGAGTTACTATACAGTTTTGTTTGTCTGCCCACTGCCCTCAGTGGCCTCTAGCCCTGCTCACTCTGTCCCTGGGTCTCCTCTCTCACCTCCTCCTGTTCGCCCCACCTTCCACTTCCTGCTGGGGTGGGAGGCCTCAGGTCCCCCCACCCCCGTCCCCTGGGGCTCTGCTCAGCCCACCCCTCCGATTCCACCTGGGTATTTCCTCCTGGCACTGACTTTACTGGAGTGTCGTGTCTCTGGACTGAGGCTCCTCTCTTATGAGAGGCCAAATGCCACAAAGCAAGGGCTTATCTCCCACTGCCCGAGGTGCCATGGTGTTCCCACATCCCAGGGCAGTGCCTGCCATGGAACAGAGGCTCAGAAAAGATGCATCTGGTGAATGAATGAACATACATTAAAACCACCATGAAATCCTACCTTCTCTCTCCTGGGCATGACGTTTAAGAAATGTGGAACTGGAGAGTTCCCATTGTGGCTCAGTGGTAATGAGCCCAACCAGCGTCCATGAGGACCCAGGTTCTATCCCTGGCCTTGCTCAATGGGTTAAAGATCCAGTGTTGCCATGAGTTGTGGTGTAGGTCTCAGATGCGGCTCAGATCCTGCATTGCTGTGGCTGTGGTGTAGGCTGGGAGTTAGAGTTCTGATTCGACCCCTAGCCTGGGAACTTCCATATGCCACAGGTGCAGCCCTAAGAAGACAAAAACAAAAAAAGAAAAAAAAATGTGGAACTGGAAATATGGAACACTGACATTTTCGTGGAAAAGGTTTGGCCTGCGAGCTGTCAACCCACAGCCTCTTGGTTTGCATTTATAATCCAGATCTGTGTGTCTGTCTTCATATCCTGAGAAAGCGCCTTATGCCAGGATTACGGTGCTGTTGGCAGAAATCTCTTCCTATTATTTTCAGGAGACTAATACCTTACTTCAGTAATTGGGCTCGCTTTTAGTTGCTGTATCCAGCCTCTCAGTGGTGTCATTGAGCAGTGTTGATCCTGAGGGTCTAGAAACACCGCAGAGAGCCCGGCTTCCCAGCACTGGGCCCTCGAGGCTCCTGTGATGGCAGCCCGACTGCGCCTGCTGAGTCCATCAGGAGAGGGACTGGCTGGCAGGGCCCATCCCAGCGAGAGCAGAGCACGGCCTGACTGCTGCCTGTGGATGGCAGGGGCCCCAGCTCAGCAGGCCGGGTGGCCCACTCTCGCTGCAGGTGTGGCTCCCTGTGTGGGGCTCATCACCACCATCCACTTTCCAAGGACTGCCTGCCCGAGATGGAGAAAGGCCTCCTGGAGTCAGTTCTGTGAGAACCATGTGCCCAGGCCTCTGGGCATTTCTGGGGGTCCCAGTGTGTGCCTGGTCCACCTTGAGGTTGACCAGTGGGACTCCAGGCACCCAGCCTAGAGAAGCCTGGACTCTGCACCCAGAGCAGCTCCTCAGGGGATCTGCCTGCTTGTGGCCAGGGTACTTTGCAGGCCCTGCAGCCCCTCCCCCACGGTGTAATCAGAAGGGCAGGTGGCCTTTCTCTGACATGAAGGAGCCCTCCACCCCAGCCACTGGTGCAGCGAGTGTGCTCCACGGTGGGGAGGCAGCAAGGCCCCCTCGTATGCTGTAGGGCGAGACCCACCCTGCTTCCGAAACCTGGGTGGAGCTTCTCCTGAGCTTCCACAGTGTGGGTTACCTGCCTGGTGTGGTTTACCTGCCTGGGTGAAGCCCAGGGTCCTGGGGACAGACAGTGATGAGCAGTGACACAGTGTAGTCTCACTGTTGGTGCTCCCTGGCCCCAGGGCCACAAGGAATTTCCTCTTAGCTGCCAGAACATATGAGACTGAACCTCCTGAAGTGACACTGGTGACTGCACTCAGGTGGACAGCAAGGGCACATTTCCTCTCCGGTTTCCCTCTGTCACCAACCCCAGTGTGGGTGACTTGCAAAGGGCGTGGTAGCTGGACCAACAAAACCCCAGACCTGGGGGTGGACCCAGCACCTCCCCTGCTTGTCCCCACAGAGGCAGGAACAGAGGGTTTGGGGTCAGCTGCCCCAACCACCCACAAGGAACATGGCACGAGCGGGGCACCAGGTGTCACAGTCATCGCCAGCCCTGCGGCGGTGGGCAAGTCCCTTTCCCCATCTAACTCTCGATCCCCTCACTTGAAAAGCTGGGAAGTCTGTAAAGCAAGGTGGAAATGAAGGGCCCAGCTGAGTGCCTGGACGTGGGTTCATTTCCCTCACTTTACTTTTTAGGGAAATGGTTCTTGGAGATGGAATAAAAGTCCTGCCTTTGGGTGTGAGTTCAAGGTGAACAGCAGTAATGAGGTGGGGGGTGGTCCCTCCGAAGCGGGTGCTGGGCCTTTGTTTCCTAATTGATCTAATGTGCTAAGTGAGCTTAATGAAAGTTAATTAATGATACTATTGGTGGGTGGGATTGCCTAGGCAGAGCCTAAAACAGCATCAAAGCAAAGAGCAGGCAGGTGTCTGCTGGGATAATTGAGGAAACCGGGCGGGAGGAAAGCCGCTGAGAGAAGTGCAGGCAGGACTGGGGGTGGGGTAGGGTAGACCGCAGGGCTGGTTTCCAAAGCGCCATCCTGTTTACAGCTTCTGTGTTTGAATTTCAGGTTTACCTGAGTCTTTGAAGCTGGGCTCCTGGGCATTTCCTTGAGAATGTATTTCATTTTTTTGGAAACCACAAAAGTCATTCACCTGGACTCAGAAAGAAGACTCAGGTGACCTGGCTTTCATGTGGTCTTTGGGACCTAAGGAATTTTGACAGGGAGATGCTTCCCAGTTAAAAGTCAGTGTGGGAAGTGCACCCTGGGAAGTGGGGGTCAGACCTGGTGTGAGCAGGGTAGGTGTGAGCAGGGCAGGTGCTGCAGGGGACACAGTGACACCCAGGAGGAGGGTGAGTCCCACACCTCTGCACTGCACAAATACGCATCTTTCACAGAATGAAAACTTTGTTTACTTTTAGAAACTGGATTGTGGCCAGAAAATGAAAATCAAACATTTCAGGGAAATTTTATTTACCCTTTCGTCTCAAAGACATGTGCTTCCAGAATTACCTTCCAAAAGTGCTGTCACAAAATTCGCCTGGCTCCCTTGGGGGAAGGTTTTAAGTGGTGATGACTTAGAATCTCAGGGCACCAAATTGGGTGGGAAATAGTTCACTTATTTGAATTGATCCCCCTTTTCCGTTAGTTCATTATGGATTTTTACCTCTTTAATATTTTGATTTAGCTGTGGTTTCACTCTGGGTTGGAGAGCATCTCAAAATATGGATTCAGTACCACAGAGCTGGGGGGCCTGTGCCCCCTCCTCACCCTCACTTCCTTCAGCCTCACCTCCTTCTCGGTCGGGGGTTGAGGGGGGGTGGCTTCTGCTCTGCTAATGTAGCTCCTCACTCCACCCCATATCATTTCAACTGTCACTCTGTTGTTTTAACCTCATCTGCTGTCCTGGCTGTCCTAACACCTCTGGCTTCCACCAAGCAGGTGCAGCTACAGCAGGATGATGGGGAGTCAGCCCAAACTGCCCCCTAAACTGTCAGAGGGTTGAGTGGAAACTCCTGGCTGAAGGTGAGAGCCGAAACCACCAGACGCAGCCCCACCCTCTCACTCTCCTCCGCCCCCACTTCAAAACAGGCCACGACCTCTGCCTCAGGCCTGATTCGGAACCACCTGGGAAGGTGGTCAAGGGACCCCGGGTGGGACACGGGTTCAGAGCCCAGCTCAAGCCCAGCTGCAGCTCGCCTTTCCCAAGACCACCCTTCCAGGCTCCTGGAGACCACGGGTCTCAGGGGCCCAAATCTCAAGCCTGTTAAGTTCACACAAAGTTTGGCTCCTTTGCCAAATGCACAGCCAATAGTAAAATGGGGTTTCGGATGTTTTTCTGAAAACAAAGGAACAATCTCAGGTCTTAGAACCAGTAGCGCAGACGTACAGCCACCAGGAAAGCTTGTTCAAACGCAACCCAAAAATGACACGCATCTCAAAAATGCACTCGGGCTGTCTCCTGGCGGTGACACCTCAGTCTCAGCCACAGCCAAAGACTTTAGGAACCGAAAGAAAAGGACCAGGCTTACCGGACCCCGGTGGAGGCTCGCTTCCAATCCCAGAGGGTGTCCCTGGAGAAAGCCAGGCTTCCGCTCCCTGGGGCTCCTGGGTTCACAGGTGGCCGCCTGGCCGTGTCCCAGAGTCAGGTGCTGCCGCGGCCGGCAGCCGTGGGGCTGCCTGGGCCAGGCTCCGCTCCGCTGTCAGCCCCCTCTCGTCTGCTCCCAACTCCCCTCCGCTCCCCGGCTCCTGGACTCCCCGACTCACCCTTAACTGCTCCTCGGTGCGAGCTGGGAAACGCGTCCCAGAACCTCTGAGCAGACTCACCTGCGCCACCTAGAGGCTTCTCCCCGCACTGCGCGCAGCAACCGTACAGGTGGGCCCATCTGCTGCCGTGCCACTCACCTGGCCCTGACTTCCTGCTCAAAGATACCCTATGGAATTAGTAAAGGCATTAATTCGATTTTTTTGAGGGGGTGGTTGTCTCGCTTCTTTCGGAACAACTAGAGCCTTTGGGCTCTGGAACTCCAGAAAGTTAAATTAGCATTAAAATACCATTAATCAAAATGTATGCACTCAAGGACCCCCCACTGAGATGGCCATGGGCAGGGCTGGTTCCTCCTTTCAGCTGTGATCCCTTTCCCTGTTCCTGCCTGGTCCTGCCCTCCCCTCCCCGGATCTCCTTCAGGGTGAGTCACAGCACTGACTTCTCTTCCCTCCCCCAACATCCCCACACACCACCCTGCACCCCAACAAATCAGATACCTATACACCCCTATAACTCCAGACAATCAAACACCCCAAAGAACTCCAGACAACCATACACCCCATAGAACTCCAGACAACCATACACTCCCTATAACTCCAGACAACCATACACCCCACACAACTCCAGACAACCATACACCCAAAGCAACTCCAGGCTCAATTTCTACCCCCTCCTCTTTCATCTGGTCTTGTCCGCCCAGATATGTGTAGGTTACTTCACATGTGACAAATAACAGTTTAGAGGGAAACAGACGGAAATGTGTGGACAGGTAAGTGTCCTGGGAACAGACTCTCCTCTGCCCTCCCACCCCCCACGAGTAGAACCCCGATTCCCAACTTACTACCACCTTGATGACTGTCCAGACAGAGGAGGTTTCAGTGAGGATTTTAACCTGAATGTTAAGGTTTGCACCTTTATTCAGCCCATGCTGAGCCCAAACTGAAGGTTTGTGACAAATCACAATTCCTAAAATTGTTAAATTAGGAACCTAGGTAGGCAAACAAGAACCACGTACGCTGGACTAATCTAGAATTTCTCTTGTGCATAATTTTGACTTTTGGGCCTGTTCGTTTTGTTAAGTGTGTTTGAGGATAAAGATTATCTTCAGTGTAATTTTTGTTTCTATTGGAAATTAATGGTGACTTTAAATTTACCAAAAAGAGATGACATTGATATTGCCAAAAGAGAGGGAAAAAGGAGAACATGTTAGAATGGGCATAGAATATGGTGCTGTAGTAGAGGCCAGAAAGGTTTTTCCTCTTTTTAAAAAATTCGAAGAAGCTTCCATCAAGAAAACTAGTGGATGGTTGTACCACGTGCAATTTTTAGTCCAATGAGCATGAATGTACAAAGTAATTCCATTGATTAAGAGAAAGAAAGAAATGAGAGATTATTTTCTGTCTTTTTTTTTTTTTTCAGGGCCGCACCCATGGCATATGGAGATTCCCAGGCATATGAAGTTTCCCAGGCTAGGGGTCGAATCCGAGCTGTAGCCATCGGCCTACATGAGAGCCACAACAACTCAGGATCCAAGCCAAGTCTGCGACCTACACCACAGCTCACGGCAACACTGGATCCTTACTTAACCCACTGAGCAAGGCCAGGGATCAAACCTGGATCCTCATGGGTGCTAGTCAGATTCATTTCTGCTGAGCCATGATGGGAATGCCTATTCCTTACCTTCATCATTGAAGGGTCTAGAGCTTTGAAGATACCTAATTTCTATTTGGCACATTTCCTAAAAGACTGAAGCACGTGAAAAATAGCATTAAAAAAAAAATAAGAATAGGAATCAAGATGGCAGAACATGGGGAGTTCGCTGGCAGCTCAGTGGGCTAAGGCTCTGGCATTGTCACTGCTGTGGCTCAGGTCGCTGCTGTGGTGTGGGCTCAATCCCTAGCCCGGGAACATCCGTTTAAAGAAAAAAAATTATAGAGCATGGTTGGCTTAGTGGGTCTCGGGCTCTGTGCAGAATGGAGTGTAATTTAAATACTTGCAGGATATATATGCCCGTGCCCTGACCTGCCTGTCCAACTTGGTGGAGGGCACACAGGCACCTGGCTGGGACTCTGTGCAGGACGGAGCAATCCCAACTCTCAGCTCCATGGAGCCACATCCCTGCAAGTGATCGCAGAGACTCAGTGGCACTCCCAAGCTTACCGGAAACACACCCAGATTGAGAGGGACGTTCTCCTAGCAGATCAGCAATTCCCAGTGAATGCAGCTGACCGTAATCTGGTCATCGTCACTTAAAATCTGTCCTAATACTGGGCTCCTGTTGGGTGAGCAGGAAGAAAACTCTGGGCACCCACTCATTCCTCCAGAAGAGTCTGCTCCTGTGCTGATGGGTTCACCCACCACTTACTCACTCAGCAGATGCCACGGAGAACTGCTAGGAACCAGGCTTGGCCAGAGGCACTGGTGCCACACAGAGGAAATGGCCAAACTCTGCCTCGAGAAGCTGATGCTCTGGGGAGGCACAGAGTCATCAAGCTACCAATGTTGGATGAAATCAACTTTCTGGAAGTGATAAGCAGCTCGAGGGTGGGGGGAGGCCACCTGGGCTGTGTGGGTGGGATTACTAGTGTTTGCTGGTGACCGTTTCCTGCTATCTAATTACTGTCTGAAAAGGTGGTCTGGGCCCAAATCCACAAAACCAGGACCCTCCGTCCCAGGAGCTAAGCCTTTACCTGGCAGTCCCCACAGCAAGCCCACTTCTGATTACCTACTCAGAGTTTACCCCAAGTTCCTTCTGGGAAATTTCATTGCTCAAATCAGAGGAAGCTTACGAGTACTGGATTTTTTTTTTTTTTTTTTTAAGGCCCATGGTGGGTGCTCTGTAATATTAAGTTATTCAGAGTAAAATGCCTGCAGCTCTGTCAGCTTCATGGAATCTGCAGCTTGGAGTCTGTCCCAGAAATGGAGTGAACTGAACAGCGGGCTCCTCAGGCCCATCCCAGTCCAGCTGTTCCCCTTTCCCTGAAGGATGCTGTGCCTGGAGCTGCCAGTGGTCAGGGCACTGGGCCAGCCCTTCTGAGAGTCTGCCTCTAAGCTGTACCTCTAATGCCCAGCCACCCATGCCTGTCACAGAGCTGTGGGAGAAAAGGCAGAAAAACAAATATTCGTGACAAGCTCTCGCCATGTCATCCTAAAAGTGCAGATCCTGGCTAGGGCCCTGGTCTGCAGATGCCAGAGATATCAGAGTGGAGATGGGTGGGTGTGAGGGAGCAGGTAGCTGGGCCCCCAGGCTGAGAACCGCTGGGACTCGTCAGGCTGAGTAACATGGGCCTCGCTTCTCTTTGATGCTTTAAGGAGAAAGTTAATGGCAGGAGCTGAGCTCTGCTGGAGAAAAAGATAAGATGACCATTCAATCACTCCTGGGGTCAAGGAGACCTCCCTAATTACACATGCACAGTAAGACTCCTAGGGGTCAGAAAGGGAGGGGGCGCCAGGCCATTATAGGTCCTGATACCATCCTGGCATCCTTTGCTCTGGAGCCCATCTTTGCCGAAAGAGGTGCACACATAGTGGGGAGGGTCCTGGGTCAGGTGTGAGAAAAAACAAGACGATTGGCCAAAGGAAGACAAAGACTCAGGAAAACTGTCCTATATAAGATTTAAGGGAGTTCCCGTCGTGGCGCAGTGGTTGGCGTATCCGACTGGGAACCATGAGGTTGCGGGTTCGGTCCCTGCCCTTGCTCAGTGGGTTGACGATCCGGCGTTGCCGTGAGCTGTGGTGTAGGTTGCAGACGCGGCTCGGATCCCGCGTTGCTGTGGCTCTGGCGTAGGCCGGTGGCTACAGCTCCGATTCAACCCCTAGCCTGGGAATCTCCATATGCCGAGGGAGCGGCCCAAGAAATAGCAACAACAACAACAACAACAAAGACAAAAGACAAAAAATAAAAAAATAATAAAATAAGAAAAAATAAAATAAAGATTTAAATCCCCTCTCTGGTACCCTCTTCATTTAGGGGAATGCCCACACCTGAGCTCCTTCTTTGGGTGTGTGTTACGGCTTTGCTTCTGCCTTTGATAGCCTAATTCTCTGGGTGCTCACCTACATGTTGTAGGACAATAAACTTTGTACTTGTTTTCAGTTTTTGCCTCCTTGAAACATTTAGCCTCTAGCTAATCTAATGGTTAGGGTTCCTGGTTTTCACCAAGGCTGCCCAGGTCTAACCCCTGACCAGGGAATGCTGTCTCTCTGAGATCCCTGCTGTCTCTCCCCAAGATTCCTGCTGTCTCCCTAAGATCACTGCTGTCTTTCCATGATCCCTGCTCTCTCTCTGAGATCCCTTCTGTCTCTCCATATCCCTGCTGTCTCTTCCCAAGATCCCTGTTGTTGAGGCAGAATAATAGTTTAGGTAGGTAGTGTAGGAACATGGGCTTCGATATATTCCCTGATTAATGTCCATGGTTTAAGATTTGTAAAAACTAATCAAGACAAACAGGGCTTGCTTGTTGGAAGATTAACTATTGAAAGTACATTTGTTTTACATCAAGGTGGGAATTGACCCCTGACCTATATATTTGACTGTTAGCAAAAGGATATTAAGAGTGGAGACTCTACGTCCAGGGGAGAGAAGAGCAAAAGGATCATAAAACTCAGGGAGCATCCCCAACTCTAAGGTCCCTAGTGGATGAGGACTGATACATATAACCTGGGCAAGGCCAATGGGAAAAAGGACTGATATCTGGATTCCTCAGTGGTACCCCTCATCCTTAAGAAAGAAAAACCTCCATAGAACAATAGGGAGAGGGACTCTTCCTCCCCATCCCCGTGTCTGTGCTGGGAGCTGCTTATCTTCCTGTAATAAAGACTTTTGCTTGCTGCCTGTGTATGTTTGCAAAGTTCACTCTTTGGCTCCGTGAACAAGAACCCAGATTCTGGTAACACTGTCTCCCTGAGATCCCTGCTGTCTCTCCACCATCACTGCTATCTCTTTCTGAGATCCCTGCTGTCCCTCCATGATCAGCAGGCAGGATGTGAGGTGGGGAAAAGAGCATGGGAGGTGGCCTTAGGCCCATAAAGGGGCTCAGATGGTTCCGAGAAGGAAGGACGGAGAGTCACAGGGCAAGGGGAGAAGCATTTTGGGTGGAGCAGGGCTGGGCCATGGTCCCACGAGAAGAGCTTGGCATGCTGGGGACACTGTGGGGACACCTAGAAGCTATGGGGAAGCTGGGAGCTGGCCCAAGAAGGCTGAGTTGGGCTTGGAGGGTGTGGGCGCTGAGGCCCCAAGGGTTGGGGGGGGGTTGGATTTTATTTGTGATTGAGACCATGTCCCGGTGAGGTGAGGAAGGAGAGGCTGAGTCTGGAGACAACCAGGACATGGGAGGGGAAACACTAAGTGAGCCATTATCCTGCCTGTATCTGTCCCCAGCACAGAAGGAGGGTCTGCTCCAGGTCAAGGCTAGGCGAAGCAATGGGCTTCAACTGGTTTAACACCCTGACCCCGGGGTTCTGTGTTTATTTAACTGAACCTGGCCACGCCTAACCTGTGCTTTAGTAAAGAAATAAAGGTCTGCCCTCTGTGTACTTCCTATTGCTCAGGATGCGTACCCTGACACGGCTTCTTACAGAGGAGCCCTCTCCTAGGAGGAGACAAAGACTTGAGTTGAGGGGAAGCTCAGGCTGCATGAGGGTGCAGGTGAGGGTTCTGCTCCCCTTCTCCTGACCCCACCCCGTGTCATGAGGCATTGAAATGGAAGTGAAATTGATCCTTTCAGGAATGACCTTGGGAGCTTGAAGAGCCCAAGGGTTCAAAATACTAAATCTTTTTCACTACCTGTAATATTGTTCAGCTCAACAGCACAGATCAGTATGCTTTTCTAATGAAGGAAACCATAAGAGTCTTATGAAACCTGTTTGCACCGTGGCAGAAAAATTAAGAGATGAGGGGACTGAATTTGGAAATACAGACTATTGAGATCTTCATTTAAAAATTAACAAATTCATTCTTCCAATAGACAAGTTCATTGTTCTATCATTACTCATGGCTTTAGGGAAATGGGATTAGTGATTCAAGAAATAATCACTCTGTTATCAGTTACCCTCAGCATTTGGGGAATATGAGCCCATAGTATAAACATGTAAAATTAGGGGTCGCAGAGTTCCCTTGTGGCACAGCAAGTTAAGGATCCCGTGTTGCTGTGGCTCAGGTTGCTAGTGTGGCTCAGATTTCATCCTTGGCCCGGGGATTTTTGAATGCTGTGGACACAGCTAAAAAATAAAATAAGATAGTCAGCCCATTGAGTTATATTCAACAAAGTTTATTAGTGGGCTTAGTGGGATTTTATCATATTTATGAGAGCATTTGCTTATTTTTTTTTTTTTTAGGTTTGCACCCATAGCATATGGAGGTTCCCAGGCTCGGGGTTGAATCAGAGCTACAGCTGCTGGCCTACACCACAGGCACAGCAATGCAGGATCTGAGCTGTGTCTGCGACCTACACGACTGCTCTTGGCAATGCTGGATCCCTAACCCACTGAGCGAGGCCAGGGATCGAACCAGCAACCCCATGGTTCCTAGTCGGATTTGTTTCCACTGCCCCACAGTGGGAACTCCAGCATTTTGAAGTGTATCTGAAAGGCAGGAGCATCACCAGTTTCCCAGGGCTAGTGTGTCTTGGAGGCATTTAACTTTGCAGAGTATTTGGTTGGCCCTGACACTTGGTCTATCTCCTGTCCTCAAAAACTAAAGGTGGCAGGAGAAAACCCAAATGTGGATGTATTAATGGGAGCTGCTGCCCAGATTCCCAGCTCAGCTCTAGTCCCTCAAGGCACCTCTCAGCTCGGGGTGGCCCCTCCTCCAGAACCGCCCCCCAGCCAGAGCAGAAGTGTAGGGTGTTCAGAAGGTGCCTAGGTGATGGGTAGTTTCTGCCTTGTCCTCTCTGTCACTGCCCCAGGGCCTGGGGGGCAAAGCGCCTGCCCCAAGCCCTTCCTTGTGCCTGGCTGACCCTTCCCCCACAAAAGCCTCCTTGGGCTCATCCGAATTGCGGTTGAGGTCCCCTTAATGGGTGTGCTGATCCCATGATGAGATGGTCGCGCACACCCTCCGCCCCGCCTGCATGTGGCTGTAGATCTCCTATACTCCTAAATTGTCTTTGCCTAGGTCTCCGGGACTTCTGATGGCCAAGCCGACAGGTGCCATCTACTCGTTATTCCCTGGAGTCTGGTCCGAGTTGCGCCTGAGACCACTTCTCCTTCTTCCTACTGAAATGCTCCTTTGCATCCGTAACCCCTCAGACTCCCCGTGTCATCTCTCCCTGGTGCTTTGCAGTGGTCTACGTGCAGGCTGACAACTCCCGCTTGTCAATTTTCAGCACCCACCTCATCCTGTGGGCGTCAGTTCTTGCGTCCAATTGAGTATAAAGTATTGGTTGGGAAGGCTCATAGATGCAGCCAGTGCAAACTTGTCCTCCCACCTGAAGCTGCTCCTCCCTCATTCTGAGCCCAGCGGGGACCTTCCCAGGCGATGGCAGCCTTCTGTCTGCTCACCCTGCTCTGCCGAGGGAGCTCACAGACCATCTTTCTTTCTTAGCCCCAGAATCCTGCTGGTCTTAAATCGTGGACACCTTTATGATTTGCTCCCTCCATCATGCTCAGGCTGCGTTAGCCCTGATGTGGTCCTTCTGGGGCCCTGGCAGGTTGATGGCTGCCTTCTGTCTGCTTGCCCTGCTCCACCATTTTCTCCCCAGTCCAGCCTCCATCATCACCAAAAATTCGAATTCTGAGCTGCTGTCCTTGGTCAGTGAACGGGGAGGCCCCCACTTGTCAGCGTGTCTGCTGCTTCTGGAGGTGAGGTCCACAAAGGAAAGTGAAAAAAGATCTGGATTTTTAAAAAACAGGAAATCTCATTTTTCAGTATTGGCAGCAAACCTGACTATGCGGCCCAAACACACACAAGCCATGCCTCTGGGCTGGATCAGGCCCCCAGGAATAGCAGGAACCCCACAACAAGATGGGGACCCATCAGGCTGGCTTTGAACTTCTGACTCTGAGAGTGATCAAAGGCTTAAGGTCCTTTGATCGTCCTGCTTTTCTTTTTTTTTTTTTGTCTTTTGTCTTTTTTGTTGTTGTTGTTGTTGCTATTTCTTGGGCCGCTCCCGCGGCACATGGAGGTTCCCAGGCTAGGGGTTGAATCGGAGCTGTAGCCACTGGCCTACGCCAGAGCCACAGCAACGCGGGATCCGAGCCGCGTCTGCAACCTACACCACAGCTCACGGCAACGCT
Source organism: Phacochoerus africanus (assembly GCF_016906955.1). Lineage (NCBI taxonomy): Eukaryota > Metazoa > Chordata > Mammalia > Artiodactyla > Suidae > Phacochoerus > Phacochoerus africanus. Next base: position 51,419,933 of record NC_062548.1, on the reverse strand, counting down.
GGATCGTTAACCCACTGAGCAAGGGCAGGGACCGAACCCGCAACCTCATGGTTCCTAGTCAGATTCGTTAACCACTGTGCCACGACGGGAACTCCTGTCCTGCTTTTCTGAAACGGTTTTTGCAAATAAACTCACTCATTTTCTGTTCTTATTGTCCAAATGACTGCAGAGTTTTAAATCTGTGCTACTGTGAAAATGCAGCTGTCCAGAAGGGGCCTTGGTGTAGACATAGTGTCTCACTGACTTACTTTCCTCATCGCCATGGGCTTAGCCTGGAGCTTGGCCCAAGAGCTGAGTAATACCAGCCCGGCTCCTGCCGATTAGAAATGACACTGTGTCTTTCAACGCACTCAGTTCATTCTGTACAATCACCTCTGGCTGTAACTAAGGTGACTCATGGATTCAGCAGCTACGTGACTGCTCAAATCTAAAGGACCAACTTGTTTTAGTGAATCTTTAAGACGACGACTTGCCCCACATCCTACTGAGCAAGGAGACTCTGGTCTTGGTCCAACATCAAGCACCTGCTTTGTTCAGAGGCTAGGCTGCTAAATGGGACTTGTTTGTTTGTTTTTGTTTTAGGACCACACTCATAGCATACTGAGGTCCCCAGGCTAGGGGTCAAATCCGAACTACAGCTGCCGACATAAGCCACAGCTATAGCTCTGTCTTCAACCTACACCACAGCTCAGGGCAATGCAGGTTTCTTAACCCACTGAGCAATGGCCAGGGATCGAACCTGCGTCCTCATAGATGCTAGTCAGATTCGTTTCTGCTGAGCCACAACGGGAATTCCTTAATGTGACTTTTTACTCTTTCAGCCCAAAAGCTTGTCACATGTGGAGGTGACACATGAAGATGACTGGGGAGGTGGATGGCAAAAAGCATAAGCTGTGTTATCTATAATTCTCACATCTTATGTTTTGTGAGGATTTGTGGAATTCCTGTGATTAAAGGTTTTAGGCTCTCTGGAAGGCAAAGATTGAATAATTTTTTTAAAAATCACAAAATTTCCCCTTTTATTCTTAGAGAATTGTGGTAGGCCATGGAGAGAAATGAGGTCCTTTGAGATTGTAATGCCCTCTACCCCATTTCACAGGTGAGAAACTGAGGATCTGTGAGGTGGAGTAACTTGCCCCCCTGGCCAGCAGGGGGCAGAGCCAGGTGACTGCCTCCTGCTCTAGGTGACCTCCCTATTCCTGGTGACCTCCCTGCTCCAGGTGACTTCCTGTCCGGTGACTTCCTGCTTTAGGTGACCTCCCTGCTAACTCAAGTTTGGGAAGCTCTGCTGCTGTCCAACCTCAGGGCATCCTCTTTGGGATGGAGTTGGAGGCCAGGGGTGGTTTCCACTGTGGAAGATTTAGTGGGCATGCGGAGAGGGTGGGATGGGGGGCTCTGCGGGGCCACCCTCTGCTCTCTCTGGTTACCCACACTCAATTCCAGCTCTCAGCTCCTTGGAGAGAGCCCCTCCTCTCTGATTCCTGCCCTTACCTCTCCCTTGTTTCCTCCTGGTCGTTTCCGTCTGCGGAGCCTACCGGCTTCGGATCTGCAACATCTAAAACAAACAAACAAAAAAATAAAACAAGACTCACCATCTTCTCCCAGTTTTCCCTGTTCACAAGTCCCTCCCTCCCACCGTTGTCCTTCTGGAAGGCCCAGGCCCCTGCCCTCCCCATCCCCTGGAGCTGGTTGCTTACTGACCGCTAGTGGGAAATTTTTCTAGACCCTTTTTTTTTTGTCTTTTTGCCATTTCTTGGGCCGCTCCTGCGGCATATGGAGGTTCCCAGGCTAGGGGTCTAATTGGAGCTATAGCCACCGGCCTACGCCAGAACCACAGCAACAAGGGATCCAAGCCGAGTCTGCAACCTACACCACAGCTCACGGCAACGCCGGATCATTAACCCACTGAGCAAGGCCAGGGATCGAACCCGCAACCTCATGGTTCCCAGTCAGACTTGTTAACCACTGCGCCACAACGGGAACTCCGAAAATACATTTTTTAAATAAAAATTCATTGACTACTTTGGAAAAGATGATGAAGGTGATCGGTTGAAGCTGATTGTAAAATTGGCCTTTGTGAAACAACATAGGGCAGGGCCGCTGCATTCTGACCGCTTCAGATGAGAATGTGCTTTCTTTCTAGAAGCCCAGACTAGAGGTCAAGTCATGTATTATGCATGTGGCTTTTGCCAAGAGGACCAAGGAGACTCCAAAAGTTTTGGCCTGCATTCAAAACATTGGCAAATAAATGTACTCATGTATTTTAAATGGAATCATTACGGTTGTATTTTCTTTATGATTCCCCACTTTAAATGGCTCTTTTGATGGAGCAGCCATCTAGCATCATCTGTGCCAACAAGATGCATGCATGCCGCACTGGGGCTGCAGGCCTGAGGGCACTAGAGTCACTGCAGTTCCAGGGCGGGTCTCTCACCATGGCTTTAGAGACTCAGAACAAGGCTGGGAGCCTCAGACATCAGTGTGAGGTCCCCTCTTGTCACAGAACAGTCAGTTGCTGCTGGTGGCAGAAAGACAGTCCCTGCCAAGAACCAGACTTTCGCTGGTACAGGAGTGGGATGTGCTGCCTCAGAGAGTGGAGACCTGCTCTCTCTTCCACTGGAGAAGGGAAGAAGCAGTTGTCCAGATGCTTAGAAAATCAGGAGACTTAAGGGAAAGGCCAGCGTGTGGGCAGCCTGGGTGACCAGAGGGGTCTCCCTTCCCTTCCCTCCGCTTCAGCCGCCCAAAACCACTTGTGTGATGGCTGTTTCTTTGTTTATCGCTGATTTTATTTTTTTAATTTTTAAATTTTTTGGTTTTTAGGGCCACACCCATGGCATATGGAGGTTCCCAGGCTAGGGGTTGTTCTGAAGCTGTAGCCACTGGCCTACACCACAGCCACAGCAACGTGGGATCCGAGCTGCGTTGGCAACCTACACCAGAGCTCAGGGCAATGTCGGATCCTTAACTCACTGAGTGAGGCCAGGATCGAGCCCGCATCCTCATGGATACTAGTTGGTTTCGTTTCCGCTGCGTCACAATGGGAACTCCACAACACTGATTTTAAAGAGCCCACTTTCGTGAAATGGTGAATCATACCAGGGACAATGAGCCCGGGAGAATATTTCACAGACTAGCCCCACATGCAGGTGCAAAGAGTTTCCCACAGCTTCCCTTCCCTCAGAAGCCTTTCTCACAGCCCTTTCCAAGTTGGTCCCTGTGCCATTGTGTGCTCCAGTGTCTCCTTCCTAGAGAGGAAGCACAGAGCATCACTGAGAGCATTTGTGGAATGAAGGAGTGAAGGAAGGAACGAGGTGCAGTTAAGGAAGAACCACAGATGCAGGAGAGGCCCCTAAATCACCTCCCACCTGGCACCCCCAAATGCCAGGCTGCAAAAACAAGTGCAATACCCCAACAGAGAGAGAACTTTGGTCCCTCGCTGTAACCCACAGGAGTCCTGGGCTCTCGGCCCCCTCCCCATGTCTGACATGGTGCCTGCAACTCATTGAGCAGCTTGGCAGCGAACAGGAGAGAAAACCTCTCTTTACATCTAGTGCTATTTACATTTTATACCATTAGGTAAGAAGGCAGGCTGATTGATTTCAGTGGGGGATTTTTGTTATGTGCGAACTTAAAGATAATTACCTGTACGTTTTCCTGTAAGAACAGTCTGGGCATGTTAGAGATAATTTGGGCAACACAGAATAACCTGTGAAGTTCGGAGTCCCACTACCCAGGCTCACTGCAGCCAGCACCCTGATGTTAGTTATTTCAACCTTGCTCTCAGCATGGTTTGGTCCCATTATTGGGCTCACATGGTATATGCAACTCAGTGTCCCGCCCTCTGTATCCATATTTTGAGTATTTCACTTTATATAATCCCCTGGAAACATAATGTTAATGGCGAATTAATGTTCTACAATGTATTTAATAATTGAACACAGTTGATGGATATTTCTACTCCAAAATGTCAGCATATGCACGTACATGTACAGAGAAGGGTGATCCTAGAAAGGCAGCAATCCTGCCTCCCCCACCCCCACTCTACCCCAGCCCTCTGCCTTTTGATCCTTTGAGGCAAACAATTTCTTTTCTGTTGGCTGATTATTTTGGAATAACCTGAGTCTCTTCCAACAACTTACTTACCTCGAGCCATCTTTTTTTTTTTTTTTCCTTTTTCGGTTGCACCCACAACATATGGAAGTTCCTGGGCCAGGGATCGAATTCGAGCTGGAGCTGTGACTGATGTCTCAGCTGCAGCAGCGCCAGATCCTTAACCTACTGCACTAGGCCAGGGATTGAACCAGCAGCTCCACAGAGACAAGCTGGATCATTAACCCATGTGCCATAGCGGGAACTCCCATCCCTATATCTTGAATCTTCAGTTTAGGGCATAGCTAAGGGCTTCTCCCTTGGAATATGAACCATCACCTGCTTGCCAGCCCCCCACCCCACAGCCCACCCCACAAGCGGCTTCTCTGCCTGCACCCTCCCCAGCAGCCACTTGCCTTCAGCACCCACACTCTATTAACCTATGCATGTAAATTCGGTTCACTCTGAGGAGCTAGGATCACCCTCCCTTCATGCACATCTTTGTTTCCCTGGGGTCTGGAGAAGCCAGAGGAGACGGAGCAGCCTGGGCTGCCCCAGGAAGCCTGCACACAGGTGACAGGTCCTGGTGCCCAGCATCCTCCTTCTGGCCCTGGAAGTGTAGCTGCTGCCTCACTTGCCCCCTCCAAATCCCCTCAAATGTCCCTTTGGCCAGGGCTACTCTGGAGCCACTCAGGACCAGTCCCAGCTGAGAAGTCACCAGTGCAAACGCAGCTGAGTCCTCCTGCCCAGGCAGGGCCACTCCATGCCGGTGCTCTGGGTGGTGGGAGCTTCTGTCTCTTCTCTGGAATTAGATCGCAGTTCCCTGGACCCCAGGCTTCCCGCTTTCTTGGTTTATCCTTTGTTTCTGCTGGGCACACCCTCTGGAACACTTAAGAACACCAGGAATTCCGTGAGCAGCAGATGCTTCAGGCCTTGAATGTCTGAAAATATCTCTATTTTACTCCCCCTCTTAATTCATGTCTGAATGGGTATGAAATTCTAGGTTAGAAATTGTGCTCTTTAAGCATCCAGTGGTGAAGTCTTTGTAGTTAACCTCCTGTCTCTTTTCCTCTTTAGAAATTCTTCATGTTCCCCGAGTTCTGACATTTGTGACTTTGTACCACTGTGTGACTCCGCTTCCGCCCTTCATGGGGGTGCAGGGGGCCCCTGTTCCTTTTCCAAGTTCCTTTCCTTTATTCTCCCTGAATGGACCCCTCCCTGGTCATATGAGTATTGAGGTCTGGGGCTAGTCTTCTAATTTGCCTCTGCTGTTTTCCCCTTGTTTGTGCTGTGGGTTGATTTTTCCCCACTTTTCCTTCTGCTTTCATGGAAATTTTCTCAGCTTTACTCCCGAATCCATCCTTTGGTTTTTAATTTAATTTAATTTAATTTAATATTTTATTTTATTTTGTCTTTTGTCTTTTTAGGGCAGCACCTGTAGCATATGGAGGTTCCCAGGCTAGGGGTCTAATTGGAGCTGTAGCCGTCGGCCTCCGCCACAGCCACAGCAACGCCAGATCCGAGCCATGTCTGTGACCTACACTACAGCTCACGGCAACACCGGAACCTTAACCCACTAAGTGAGGCCAGGGATCAAACCCACAACCTTGCGGCTCCTAGTCGTATTTGTTTCTGCTGCACCACAATGGGAACTCCTGGTTTTTAATTTCTGCCACCATTTCTTAAGTTCCAAAACGTATTTTGTTCCCTCGTGGCCATTTTAGTACATGTATGAGAGACTTACTCTTTCCTTAGATGCTACTTCTCCTGTGATGCCAGAGTCTACAAGTTACTTTCTTCGGCTTTAGGTTTGTCTGGTTTTGTCTCTCTCACTTGGAGTCTTTACCTAGATCCTTGGGTTAGCTTCAATGTCTGCCTAGGTGTGAGGAGATTAAAAAATCTGATCAGAAGCTCTGAGATTAGCCAGCTTTGGGCTCTCTTTGATGCAGGACAGCAGGCCAACCTGGGAATCTTGGGTCTCAGTATCCTTCGGATATCCCTGCTGGTTGCTGGGGTGACCCCAGAGGGACCCCCACAGCCTCTTTCCTGGGGTATGGGCCTGACTGCTGGGTGCTGAGCCCTGCCCCCATATCACCCTGAAGCCTTCTGACCCCCCCACCTCTGTGGGGAGAAAGCAGGAGGCATGAGGGAAAATCAAGTTTTCTCCCTCTGCAGCGTCCCCGCCACCCTGTTCAGGACAGAAGATCATCCCACACTCCTGTTTATTCCTGTTTCTAGCTCCCCCCCCACCCCTGACTCCATCGACTGAGGACATAGCTGCCACCTCCCTCGGGACACCCGATGCTTCCTTCTCCAGGTCTGCTGAGCTGTCTCAACACCCCCTCTCCAATAATCCCGGGCTCCTGCCTCATTGAAAACTGCTTTTCTGCCCATTTTGCCGAAGTTTGGGAGGGAACAAAGATGTGGATCAAGCCAGCTCTTTTCCTGGAATTCAAGGTGCCTCATCCTCAGCAATTCAGCAGCCTGACCATCAGGTGTGGACTTAGGTTTAGGAGCAGCGGAGCTGACCCAGGAGTAACCAGAGTCCGACTGCTTTTCTGCTGTAATATCCCTGGAGGGAACCCTGCTTTTCTCTTTAGAAAAACATCGAAACTTTATTTAAAATAGAGGAACTCAGAGTTCCTGCTGTGAGTTAAGGATCTGGCATTGCTGCAGCTGTGAAATTGATAGCACTTATGACTCGAACCCAGCCAGAACCCACACTGGGACTCAAACCCACAGTTTTTAAATTAGAATCACTCACCCAGTGTCTGGATTTACTGAGTTCAAGTTCTTTGTGCCTCAGCTTGAGAGAGACAACATGATACGTGAGAAATAGATTTATTAGGATAGGATGCTTGTGAGAGATGCAAGCGGGCAGGTGAGGAGGCTCTGCCCCCAGGATCTGGTGGGCTACAGTTTTATCATCCAAGGGGAGCAGGGGTGGGAAAAGACTGCCTCTTCCTCTTTCTTCAAGTAGTAGCTTCTCCTTGGTATCCGGTAAGAGAGCATTTGACCCTATAAGGTCAAACCAGGACTGTCATGGTGCTAATTCAAATCAGCAGAAGGGTGATCCTTACACTTCTGCCCTTGGTCTGAACCTGAATGCAGGCCTCACCCCATCCCCCACCCAGTGACCTGAGGCATATCTAGCACCTGGACTAGTCAAGCAAGCCTGCCTTTTTCTGATGGTCCTCTTGAGCAATTATTAACTTAAAATTATCTTCCAAAGTCCCCTAGGTTTCCCTCTCTATCTATGGTCCCATATTGGGACTTCTACAGCTACCTGTGTAGCTATCCTACTCCACCCCTATCAGCTGTGGCATACGTCTCAGCTGTTTGAATCTCTTGGATTTATACTGTGGCCTAGGAACTAAGCTGTGGATGTGGCCATAAAAAAAAAAAAAAAAAAAGATGGAGTTCCCACTGTGGCATAACAGGACTGAGGCTGTCTCTGGAACAATGAGATGAAAGTTCTATCCCAGGCCAGGCACAGTGGGTTAAAGGATTCATCATTGCCAAAGCTGCGGCTTAGGTTGCAACAGCAGCGTGGATTTGATCCCTGGCCCAGAAACTCCATATGCCACAGGGCAGCCAAAAAAAAAAAAAAAAAAAAAAAAAAGAGAAAGAGAAAAAGAGAGACAGAGAGAGAGAGTCACCGTGTGGGGTGGGGGAAGCTGTGGGGCCTCATGGCCCCTGCTCAGAGCTGGGGTAGAAAGAGCTGCTCCCTGTGTCTGCCCAGTCCCCTCCAGGCCCAATTTGCAGGACGACAGTTTCTTTGTCTGCCGGCTGATCCTCAGAGCTCCTCTGCTCTACTGCTATTCATCTCCTGTTCCAAGCAACTCGTGGACGTTGGTGTCCTTCTGAGCCTGATACCAGCTAGGGTGTAACCTGATGCAGCTCACAGCTGAAAGGCAAGGCCAAATTCACAGCAGATGTTTATATAGCTACATTTTTATCATCAACACATACACACACCGACTTTTTTCCCCATGAGATTTACTTTCCATTTTAGGTCCCCCCCCCAACCATCAACTGTCACTATAGTAGCCTGATTAGTTTTTAACTTTGCAACTGATTTCTCTTGAAAAACAAGTGATGTAGTGTTTTGTTTGCTTCCTTTTAGAAGATTGGAATGGACTTGGTAAAGGAGTCATTGTGGCAGCTCGAGGTTATATGCATCATTCTCAGAGTAAGGATTCGGGTCTCTGAAGGAAGCCCTTTTCTTACACGTGCCCGGATGGCTCCCTTCAGAGGCACACCTTGAAGCAGGAGAGAGAGATGGGTCCCAGGCTGGTACTGGCATGTGTTCCCCGTTGACAGAGATCTTGATGATAAAAGCTGCATCCTGCTTGGATAAAAGATAGACACCATCTATTTCTCCTTCTGGAGATCAAGGACACCTCCAGAATGACAGACTCGCAGAAAGAGCCCTTAGGGGTTGAGGAAGGGGGAAGCGCCAGAACACGGTACATCCTGTCAACCTTTCAGAGACCCTTGTGCTAAAGTCCATCCTGAGGGCGGGGCCACAGCCAGACCAGCAAGACGATTGGCCAGAGGAAGCCCGGAAGGACCGCCCCCATGCAGGTGATTTCAGGGACCGCCAAAGCATGGGTTGCTCTCTTCCTCTCCCGCTCTTTTCTCTCTGCATCTCTGTCTTTCTCGCTCCCTGTCCAGCTCCTACCCCAGCCTGCCTGTGCCTGTATTTTCTTCACACCTGTCTTCTCTCTTTAAATAAACAATTGCCTCACCACCCTCAGTCTCTTTGCTGAATCCTTTCTCCAAAGAGATGAAGTTCTGGGGACCTATGTCACGTGGTAAAGGTTCAGCATTCTCTCAGTGTAAAGACTCACATCTTTGCAGGAAGCCCTTTTCTGACATGTGCCCCAATGATTCACTCCAGGGCACACCTGACCACCCAGAGAAGCTCATGGAGGTGCGCTCCATTTATGATTTAATAGTGTACAAACACAGCCCTGGGAAAGCAGAGGCATGCATGCCCTCAGGCAGCCCGGTAGTAACGCACACAGACACATCTATTTAAACCTGTTTGTATTGCAAAGTGCAGGCTAATCTCTCTCCAATCATTCTTAATGGCTTGGCCTACTCTCCTCCTGGCTCATGACTAGAAGTTTGAAGTTAAAAAGTCAGTTACAATCACTGTTTCCCACTTTGAGCAACAGGGAACTAATCCATTTCTGAGTTTACTAGACAATTTGAAAAGCCTGCTAGAATCCCAGCATCCTGAAGACAGGATCTGATGTGCATTGTTTACAGGTCAGTGGGCCCTTCTGAGCTACCCTACATTTCTTTTTTGATTAAGCCATGGTGAGGCAGAACACTAACTCAGGTAGTCTGTGTAGGAGCCTGGATTTTGATGCATTCTTTGACATGGCTTTTGATTAACATTTGTGGCTTAAGGGCTCCAGGAAGTAACATCCCCACAGGCCTTGTTTACTATGGGAAGTGTACCTATGCCCAGATGGACATTAATCTCTAACCCACTGTGATCCAGTCTACTGGAAGAGAAGGGCAAAAAACCATGAGAATATGGGATATTTCCACCCCTAAGACCCCTAATGGACAAGGACTGATATAGGTAACTGGGCAAGGCCAATGGGAGAAAACCACATCTTTCTGGACCCCACGTTGGTACCCCCCATCTTTAAGGGATAAAAACCCCTATGGGACAATAGAGAGGGGGACTCTTCTCCCCCTCCCAGCTGTCCTGAGAGCTGTTTGCTTTCTTGTAATAAAGACTTTGCTTGCGTGCTGCCTGTGTGTTCGAGAAGTTCATTGTTCAGCTGCATGAACAAGAACCTGGATTCTGGTAACTTCTTTCTGGCATCAGTTGGAATCAATCAGACTCTCCCCAGACGGTAAAGATCTCCCACCCACAAAAACACAGACTTTCTTTTCCATGTGACTGCCCAAGTAGCCATTGCTTTAGAAAAACATGGGCCAAGAGACACAAGGGTCCTGGAGGAAATAAGGTAAGACCCTGAGCTGTGTCAAAGGCTGTATGGCAACGCCTTGTGGGTCAAGGTGAACCTCTGTGCTCTGCTTCTGTGCCCACAGTGTATCTGCTCCTGTGCCCACAGTGTGTCTGCTCCTGCATCCCCAGTGTCTGCTCCTGTGTCACCAGTGTGTCTGTTCCTGCATCCATGGGAGCTGCTGTTGGGGCAGGACCAGGTTTTTGTTTGTTTTGGATTTTTTTTGCTTTGCTTTTTTAGGGCCACACCTTTGGCATATGGAAGTTCTCAGGCTAGGGGTCAAATCAAAGCTGCAGCTGCTGGCCTACACCACAGCTACAGCAAAGCAAGATCTGAGCCGCATCTGTGACCTGCATCACAGCTAATATAAACACCAGATCCTTAACCCACTGATTGAGGCCAGGGATTGAACCTGCGTCCTTATGGATCCTAGTCAGGTTCATTACCGCTGAGCCATGATGGGAACTCCAGGATCAGGTTTGAAAGGAGAAAAGTTCTGGGTGATACACATGTCCAGGGCCTACGCTGCAATAAAATGTCACCATAGACTTTGAGCTTAGCCAGGTAATTAACTGTAACTAGCAGCCTCGAGGCCTTTCGTCTCCCTGGGTCTCAGCAAGGCCCCAGAGCAGCCCTCAGCCCCTTCTGCGGTTGCTCACGGCAGGGATGGGTTGTTGTGGGTCCAGCCTCCTCTGCCCCACATGGCTCACAGGCCATCTGGCACTCAGTAAACATGGAGGCAAACACGCACCTCCCAGCCCCTGCAGGCTTCTGGCATTTTCCCATGGAGACTCAGCCCTGCCGGGCAGAGTGGTGCTGGGTGGAAGCTCCAGCCTAAGGGCGCTTGGCTGGCTGCAGGCCCCTGATGGGGGACCCCTGTCTGCAGGGCCCTCCTCCCTCTGTGTGTTTTCTTCAGCAAACACGCTTTACTTTTGCTAAATTTCTTTTCACACGAAAGCCGTGCCCACCCTGCCCCTCTACATCCATTCACTCTCTTTGACCTTCTGCCAAAAACTATTTCCTTAGGCTCAGCCCCCACCAGTGCCTGGACTGCGGGGTGTCAGGCTCTGGGAATTCCTGGTGTTCAAACAGTGCCCCGCCTGGCTTCTTTCTCTCTTTAGGGCTTTGTCGTTGGTTCCGTAAGGTTTCCTGTGGTGTCATTACCACGGTGCAGTGCTGAATGCTATCCAGCTCCCCCTACTTTGTTAAAAATGCCATAAATCTCTGAGATTTCATTCACTTTTAAAGTTATTACCTGTCTGGAGTTCCCGTCGTGGCTCAGTAGTTGACGGACCCGACTAAGATCCATGGGAACTTGGGTTCGATCCCTGGCCTCGCTCCTTGGGTTAAGGATCTGGCGTTGCCGTGAGCTGTGGTGTAGGTCGCAGACGCAGCTTGGATGCTATGTTGCTGTGGCTGTGGTGTAGGCCAGTGGCTACAGCTCCAACTCCACCCCTAGCCTGGGAACCTCCATATGCCATGGGTGCAGCCCTAAAAAAGACAAAAGACTAAATAAATAAATAAATAAAGTTATTACCTGTCTGTCTGCATATCAATCTTGTGGATTCTGTTTCAGGGTATTTTCCAGGGCGATCTTGCACAGCTCTTTTTCTGCTCCCACCTCCCCCACCGAGGGGGAATGAAATAGGACTAGGACGAAGAAAAGGATCAGAAGGCAGGGACCCTCCTCAGTCCCTCGGCAAGGCCGTGCCTGCCGACCGCAGCTCCCTCACAGTCTAGTAAAACTGGCTTCCAGTGACTTTTATACACAAAAGGGCACTTTACCTTCCCTGTCGCCGTGCATTAATGAGGTCCCTCCCCACCAGGTGTTCTTTCCTTCCACTGAGACCAGAGGTGCCTGGATTGTCACACTTAGGCCACTTCTCCCACTTCTGGCTCAGGCAGGTGGTTTAAATGAAACTCAAATTGGTTTTTTGTTTGTTTTTTGGTTTTGTCCTTGTTTTATTCTTTTCTTTTTATGGCTGCACGCACGGCATATGGAGGTTCCCAGGCTAGGGGTGGAATCGGAGCTGTAGCTGTTGGCCTGTGCCACAGCCACAGCAATGAGGGATCCGAGCCACATCTACAACCTATGCTGACACTTGTGGCAATGCCAGATCCTTAACCCACTGATCAAGCCTGCATCCTCATGGAGACTACCTGGGTTCTTAACCCACTGAGCCACAATAGGAACTCCTCAAATCGTGATCATCAAGAACTTGATTAAAACAAACATGGATTGGAACTCACAGGCCAGGATGGAAAGTCAGTTTCCTGGGTTGCAGGTGCTACAACAAAGCTGAATGACTCTGTGAGCTTGAAGGGGAGGCCCCATGGGCCACGGGAGTCGACTGTTGCACCCTGTGAGACCTGGGACTAATTTCCCTGGATCCCAAAGAAGGCTTCCTACTGGACCCACACCAGGGGTGGTGGGATGGGGGTCCCTCGGAGCTCCCCAGAGCTGGCCTGACTCTGGCTGTTTCCTTCAGACAGGCCATCAGGCCTCCACTTGACCTGCACCCTGAGGGCACAGTGACAAACAGGTGTAGATAGCCATCAACTGGGATCTTCCTCGAGAAGCCACAGCTTCCCTGAGGGTTGAACCCATACATCTTCACTTCAGTTTGGCCTCGCTCACTTGTGACGTGGGATTTCCAAGGCTCTCCTGGCAAACCAGTGCCATGGGGGTGGCCTGGGTGCTATGGCCCAGCCACCTCTGGTTTGGACCCGCCCTTGAAGGCAGGTGCAGGGGCAGGGGGTGGCTAGGGTGAGCCCCGAGAGGGCCTCTTCCCTTGGAGCCCAGGAACTAGGGCACGGGAGTGCTGATGGGCTGAGCCGAGGGCTTGTGGAAAGAGAGTCTGGAGGAGGGGGGGGTGAAAGCAGCCAGCCAGCAGGTAGGGTGGGGTCCCAGTGGAGCAAAGGGTAGCCCACCCACTCCCACCATTCCCTGAGTGGCTGCTCCTTCCATGCATTTCATGGCACTAGAATCAGGCCAGGTGGCCCCTGGTCCCTTTCCACTGTAGCATTGGCTATATCGCAAAGATTTGGCCCAAGTTTTAGGATCTGGATAAACCGGTGGCCATGGTGAGATATTGTGGAGACGTCCAGGGCTTAGGAGAGGGCTCCACCCCACACAGAACTTCCTGTTAACAGTCAGGAAATGGTGATGATGAAGGATTTCTTGGAAGCCAACTGAGGCGAGAGGGTTTGTAAAGGGCACAGGGAAAGTTACGGAAAATCAAAGGGGTGCATTTAAAGGAGAAAATGGGGAAGAACACGGTTTAGGTAGTCCTGACACTTGTGGAGGCTCTGGCCAGATGGCCAGTGGTGAAGTCACTTTGCTAAAATATTCTTGTAAACAATTTCCAGAGGGGTTCACTTGGGCTGGCACACATCAGAAGAGACCAATGAGTTTCATGCAATTTCTATTAATATCCAGGCAAGGGGAGTTACTGTCATGGCCCAGTAGAAATGAATCTGACTAGCATCCATGAAGACACAGGTTCTATCCCTGGCCTTGCTCAGTGGGTTAGGGATCCAGTGTTGCCATGAGCTGTGGTATAGGTCGCAGATGAGGCTTGGATCCTGTGTTGCTGTGGCTGTGGTGGAGGATGGCTACAGCTCCGATTCAACCACCAGCCTGGGAACCTCCATGTGCTGTGGTTGTGGCCCTAAAAAAAAAAAAAAAAAAAAATCCAAGCAATGTGACTTGTAGACATAAACAGTTGATACCAAAATTCCCAAAATTTGTATAGAAAGACAGAGGCCCTGGAATAGCTAAAACAACCCAGAAATGAAGAGATCAGTAGGAGTCAGTCCGTCTCCAGGGGTGGGGAGCACAGGGATAGACACAGAGCAGAGCCCAGAGTGTAGGCCAATGTGGAGCTGCGCTGTAGTCTGTGTGAAAGATGGTTTGTTTCTACTTCTTTCTCACAGCTGGTTCCACCTCAAACCCTGGGGGGTTGCCAGTCCCAACACTTGGAAAGGCCCCAGCATTTGCTCTCTGCACCCACAGGGCTGCCAACATCTCCATCCCCTTCTCATCTGGCTCCTTTGTTTTAGGCACTGACACCAGGGCTAGGGCAGATCTCAGGTTCTGCTCCTTGATCTGGATTTCAGATTTCTGCTGGGTTATAGCCTTACAGCTCTTGCCAGTGCCCTCAAGAAGATTTAAAAAATATTTTATTTAGAAAATTCCCTCGTAGCTCAGTGGGTTAAGGACCTGGCATTGTCACTGCTGTGGCTCTGGTTACAGATGAGGCATGAGTTCAATCCCTGGCTCAGGAACTTTTGCAGGTGGTGGGGTGGTCAAAGGAAAAAGTTTATTTCACTTTCAGAGACATTCCAGGAGGGAACGGATATCCTGACTATCTCTTTTAGGGTTCATGGTTATGCCCATACCACAGGGTCACCTCCTACCGTGAATGTGACGAACTTTAACAACAAATTTTATTTCATTGTATGTAATAATTGCACATACATATGAAAAATAGTTGTGTATATGTGTACAAGTGCTGGAGACACATGCAGAATCAGGAACTACTCACAATAACTGCCCTAAATTCTTTGGTCCCCATATTAAATAAATGTTGCTGAGTGAAGCAATTCCAGGAAAATCACTTGATTATAACAAAACCAGCACTTATTAAGCACCTCTGTTTGGCCAGACCCAGCCAGAGGAGCCTGGCTCTTCGATCCAGCTTCAATCCGTCCAACCGCACTGGCTCCTGGGTGGGGGTGAGAGTGGGGACTTCAGCCCAGTCCATCTACAGCTGGCCACACTCATGAGTGGGGCTTTTCCACCCACAGGAGTCACCCTTTTGTAGCCTGTGTAAGGACTAACATGGGCGTAGGGGGGCACTGCCCCTGCAAAGGCAAGTAAGGCCAAGTTTGTCCTGAGAATCTGCAGGAGGCCTGGAAATGGGTTGCCCAACACTGAGCAGTTAGAGCAGGAGCCTCCTGAATTAATAAATAGCCAACAAGGCCTTATAAGTAGCCCTTTGCATGTAATTTTTGTTTTCTGAATACCCTCATGATATTGATTCATTTAAGCGATGGAGTATTTCTTGAAATCTTATCTACATTGCTCCTTTGCTTAACTTTCAGAATATAAGTAATACAAGGGTCACCTTCGGTACCATTTAACTTTGACCTGCAGTCAAATCCAGTGTTTGCCCAAGATCGTGTGGGTCGGGATGATGGTCATGACATGAATGGATTTCATAAGCACCCACACAGCACGTTATCCAAAGGCACCTGAAGCCAGGTATTGCAAGACAGTGCTGGAAGATGAAATGAATCAGCCCTTGATCCAGTTGGAAGTCTCTCAGGAGACCGAGGCCCACGCTAAAGAACCAGATTTTTGTCCTCCCTGGGTTCACACTGGGGTGTTTTAGAGCAATTGGAAAGATGGTTGGGGGGGGGGGGTGCGGACTGGAGCTGGGCTCTGGTTAGGAAGCCATGGGGTCAATGGGGTCGCAGTGGTGTAGCCCAGCTGGGGAGGGGCAGGTGGAGGTGGAGGCAGGAGAGGGTGGGGGTGCAGGATCTCCCCACAGCTGGTGGCCTGATTTGCTTGAGGACACGAAGAGGGACAATTCAGAAGAGGCCTCCCTCCAGACCTCGCTCTATTAAAGACACTTGACATTGTGTTCCAAAGAACTTTATATGATAGAACAGTAGAATCATTTTATCCCCAAAGCAGTTATTAAGGGGAGAGAAAGCATGATATCATCTCTCATTAGAGTTTAATTCGAATTGAATTTTTCAAATAAAATTAATAAGATAAATTGCCAATTTTAATGTAAAAATTTTTTATGGAGTAAGTATCTAATTTGTCTGACTTACTCTGTTAAAATAAAATTTCATAACATCACAAAACTATAAAATGATTGAACCTAACAAATGAGGGTTTATGGTTTGGTCTTTCCCTTGGAGGTCCTGCTTGGAAGGGTCTCTGTGGGCGGGGATTGTGGGGCGAGGGTGGAGGCAGGGGTGGGGGCAGGGCAGGGCAGGGGTTTGGGGAGGGAAGGGTGAGAAAAGAAGTCTATTTTCCTCCTGTCAGTTCCACTCATGTTTTGGCGTTTTTCGCGCAGCTAAGGCACTGTCTACGTGGGGACGGTCAACCTGTAATGTTTCAGTGGAGAGCACCCCAGAGTATTTCTGTCACATAAAAGGTGGTTTCTTTTGTACAAACAAGTGACTCGACGGAGTCTTCATATGAAAAGGACTCAGTGCGTTCGGAATGCTTCAACATGGGGCGGCTCCATCTGTTTTGGTCCTGCAGTGTGAGGGCAGCAGCGTGAGATCCTGCAGGAACATCTCGAGCAGGGGCACCTGAGGGGCTGGAGGGCGAGGGGGCTGGGAAGTTGGAGGGGCGGACAGGAAGCGCAGTCCAGTGGGGAGGGTGCCCGGAGGGCAGGTGATGTTCAAAGTAGGCAGTTAAAATGGGAAAAGTTCACCAGCTCTGCACTTCCGGTCCAACAGGAATGATATTCTGAAAACACCGAATCTATTTATTTATTTATTTATTTATTTATTTATGTCTTTTTGCCATTTCTAGGGCTGCTTCTGCGGCATATGGAGGTTCCCAGGCTAGGGGTCTAATTGGAGCTGCAGCTGCCGGCCTAGGCCAGAGCCACAGCAACGAGGGATCCAAGACACGTCTGCAACCTACACCACAGCTCATAGCAACGCCGGATCCTTAACCCACTGAGCAAGGCCAGGGATGAAACCCGAAACCTCATGGTTCCTAGTCAGATTTGTTAACCACTGAACCACGACAGGAACTCCAAATCAATTTATTTTTCATTGTAACCCTGCCCTTGAGGGTTAAGCCAGGAGGACGCCCCCCCCACCCCAAGGAGGAAAGACCTTCATGTCGAAGCTTGGGGCCTGAACAGAAGGTTTTCCCAGGGGAAGACATGACTTAGACCAGGAGGATGTGGAGGTGAGATCCGGGGTCAGGGTGGGGAGGGAGCTCCCCTCTGGGGGATGGGGCACAGGCCGGCAGATAGGATCTTGAGAGGAGGGAGACTCTCCAGGGGAACGCCAGGGGCTGGACTGTCCCCTCCACATCCCTGGGTCCGGCTGGCTGCTGGAGAGCAGCACATTCATTGTGTGCTGGTGTTTCACCTTAACTTCTAGTATTCTTGGCTGGAAACCCTGAAGCTCTGAACATACAATTACTGCCAGGGAGACAGTTTTCAGCCCAAAGGGAGGAGTCCTGTGATCTCCCCTTGCCAAGGGGTCAGGATGGGGGTCCCAGGCAAGAGGAGTTCAGTTACAGGAATAGATGTCCCAGCGTCTTCAGGCCTCAGTCTGTGAACGTGTACGTATTCATTTATGCAGGAAAATCCAAAACAGTTTTTGGTTTTGGGGGGGAGATCATCGGTGATTTTTGTTTGTTTTTATTTGGGTTTGAATTAGGTGAAAATTTTACGAGCATGTATAGCTTGTCATTTTTCTAAAACAAAGAAGAGAAAACTCTAAGGCCATTTCCACTTGAATAGATGGGAGAGACAGCAGCTTCTTCACCCACCCGCCCTGAGCTGGGGGCTGACGCTCTGGGCTCCACAGCGGGTGATGAGCTGGGGTCCGGAGGTTGAGGGGAGAGGCAAGCAGGAAGCATGGCGGCCCCTCCCAACCCCCTCTGCCTGCTTTTTTCCACCTTCCGGACCTGCCTGGATTGAGCCCGTCCTGGCAGAGGGGTGGTTGCTGGATGGGGGGGTGCCCCCTCCTCTGGTTCTCCTGGTCCTCATTGGTGACATAACCCCTCCTCTGCTCTGCTCTGCCCCGTGCCAGCCTTGTCCCCAACGCTGTGCGGGGGCCTGGAAACCTCAGGAACCGCTCAAGCTCAGGGCCACTGGCCATCAGTGGCCACAGGATCCCGCCAAGACTTTCTGGGGGGGCCTTTTCTCCATTTTGGTCAAGACTCCTGACAACCCACTCGAGCCCTGTGCCCTGCTCTTTCTCCCAGTCCCCTCTTGGGCTGGGCCACAGTAACCCCGGGCACAGCCCCGTGTTCCCAGTTACACCATCCATGGACATCGACTCCTAGGCTCAAATCACGCAGCCCGGACATGGCTGTCCCCACAGGCTGAACGGAGCCCCGCCCCGCCCCCTCCTCGCTCCCTCCCCGCTCCCTCCTCGCTCCCTCCCCTCGTCCTTCCCTGCACCCTGCCCAGCCTCATTCGTTTCGGCCCCGCCTCCCAAGCAGGACTGGTCCCAAACCGGCTGAAGGGAGGTGGTCCCAAACCGGCTGAAGGGAGGTGGTCCCAAACCGGCTGAAGGGAGGTGGTCCCAAACCGGCTGAAGGGAGGTGGTCCCAAACCGGCTGAAGGGAGGTGGTCCCAAACCGGCTGAAGGGAGGTGGTCCCAAACCGGCTGAAGGGAGGTGGTCCCAAACCGGCTGAAGGGAGGTGGTCCCAAACCGGCTGAAGGGAGGTGGTCCCAAACCGGCTGAAGGGAGGCCCCCCCCTCATCCCCGCGGAGAGGCCCCCAGGCACTATCCATTCGGTCCTGCTGGACCCTGGGCCTGGGGCTGTGAGGGTGATGGCCCCTCCCTGTCATTGTTTCTGAGTACACATCACCGTCCTGATCAGCTGTTACCATCCACTGAGGTGCCACAGGGTTTTATAGATATCTCAATATATCTGGAAAACTTGGAGAAAAAGTAATTTGATAAAACACTTAGAAATTCTGTGTAATCCAATTTTTCTGAGCCCTTGGGCTGTTAATTTTGTCTGTAAATATAATAGCTGCACGAGAATATTTTTGCTCTCTTGCTAGGCATGATTAATTTATTTTCTTTTCAAGGTTTAATCATATTTTTGACATGAAAAATTAGGCTTAGACTCTTTCCCCTAAGACATAACTTAAAATATCACAGGGACATTAAATTTAATCATCCTGGACAATTATGTGATGTTGTCTGGGCACATTGGCATAGAGCAGCTGCAAACACTCGCAGCTGGGGTCTCAACATGGATTATGCCTGTGGTAAAACAGTAGCTGAGACCCTGAGGTGCCACCAACTGACCCTGCAGCCCCAGGACCATGCAGACTTCCTTGGGGTCAGGGAACCGTGGGATGTTCACATGTGGCCTCCTGTGTCTGCTCTTTTGAGACCATTCCTCTCCCTTTTCCAGCCTTCTTTTAATTACTACAGAAGATGAACCCATCTCTGGGGAACAGGTGCCTATGCAGGCTGTTCTTTAATTTGTGGATGTCGCTGTGGCCCCAGCAGCTACCTCCTGCCCGCCCCGCAGCCCAGCTTCTCCTGTGGGTTCATCCCGAGGCACAGACAGGATGGCTGGTGCACCCCAGACACAGGGTAGTCGGGTGTCTAGATCGTGAAAACACAGTGAAGAGAGTTAACAAACCCGAACAATCCCTTAGCCTTAGAAGAGAGCTCCCCACCAGACTGCTGGGGTGTTTCTCATTCCTGCACCAGCCTTCCCTCTGTCTCCTTTCTAAAGAAGCGTTGTGTCTATAGTGTGAAACGTGCCCTTTGTGAATGAGATGGAAAGGAAAGAAAACCCAGAAGGCAAACATTTCAAACAAAGGTGTTTTTAACTGAAGGTATCCTAGGAGACCGTGAGCTTGTTTTGGGATGGCCTGGTGGATGGGACCAGGGAGCTGGTGCAGCTGAGAGAGGCCAAGGGCAGAGTTCAGCTGACCTGCAAAGCTTCCGTTTGCTGAACTTTCCTCTGGGATGGGTGGTGGGTGTATTTTTAGGGTATGTTACCTTGGGCAGCCAATGGTCCAACTGTCTCAGGCGTGTTTGTAGAACAGTGAACTCTTCTCTGCTAGTCCTGTTCTGGCACCTTGCCCACTCTGGGTTAAGATGCAGAGGGTCACAGGGAGCCGGGGCTGATTTTAGCGGGTGTTTCTCCTGCAACCTGAGAACAAGATGCAGCCGACATCCTCATCCTTGGTTTTAAGAAGTTCTATGTGATCCGATGAAGCTGGTTTTTATTTCTGTCACTGTCTTGGGACTTTCATTATGCAAGCACTCAAGGGAGCCCCTGGATTCTGAGAAATTGCTTCTCTTCTCAGTCACACTCTTATGGAACATGGCAATTTATGAGGCTTTTACATAAAATCTATGGAGCATCCCAATGCAAAAATGCTGCCAGAAAAAACCTTGTTGGATCTTCAGCTTTTCTTTCCCTCTTTGGAGCTATTCTTCATATGCTCAGAATAAACCATAAAATCAAGTGTGTGTGTAAGTGTGCGCTGTTTGCCTGGGTGTCTGCACGGCTGCTGCTGCTGGGGCTCTCCCACCCTTAAGATGCGGCTGGTCTAAGTTGAAATGTGCCATAAGCATAAAACACCCACTGGATTTCAAAGACTAAGTGTGAAAAAAATTGTGAAATATCTCAATTGTTTTGTAGTTGATGACATGTTGAAAAAATATTTTGGACACATTGGGTTAAATAAAACGTAGCATTGAAGTTAATTACTGTTTCCTGTCAGCATACATCTGTGGCTCCCACTCTGTCCCCCATGGGCAGTGTTGCTGTGGGGTAGCACACCCTCCGTTCAGAGCCAGGATATAGGGGCTGTGGACCTGAGATCATTTCGGGTCCAATGAGCCTTTTGGACTCAACACATCTTGTTGACAATATTAGAAAATGGTAGCTAGCTAGGTGTTCTCGAATGTTCTTTAAGAGACAACAGGCGTTAACCATAAAGAATACGAAAGGACACTAGACATATGATGACCACAAATGACCCCTGACCCCCCACCCCAGGCCTCCGGCCGCAGCCAGGAGAGCCCCCCATGCTTTTCCCACCCCAGGTTTTCTCCCGAGTCTTGTGTCCTGGACACTAGCTGCAGAGGGAACTCCCACTCTCTCACTCGGTGTGGCCTCAAGCAGCGCCTGTACTGATAGGGATGGAGGAGGATAGTTACACAGGTAGCTGCAGAAGTCCCAATAAGGAACCACGGTTAGAGAGAGAAACCTAGAGGACTTTGGGGAGACCACTGTAATTTCATAACTGCTCAAGAAAGCCATCAGAATGAGGCAGGCTTGCATGACTAGTTGAGCCAAAGATATACCTCAGATCACTGGGTGGGGGATGGGTGAGGCCTGTATTCAGGTTCAGACCAAGGGCAGGAATTTAAGGACCACCCTTCTGCTGATTTGAATAAGCACCAGGACAGTCCTAGTTTGACCTTATAGGGTCAAATACCCTCTTACAGGATACCAAGGAGAAGCTAACTACTCAAAGAAAGAGGAAGAGTCAGTCTTTCCCACCCCTGCTCCCCTTGGATGATAAAACTGTAGCCCACCAGATCCTGGGCTGCCTGCTTGCCTCTCTCACAAGTTTCCTATCTTTGTTTGTTTGTTTGGAGCTGCACCCATAGCATATGGAGGTCCTCAGGCTAGGGGTCAAATCCAGAGCTACAGCTGCTGGCCTACACCACAGCCACAGCAACACCAGATCCGAGGCACATCTGCAACCCACACCACAGCTCACAGCAATGTCGGATCCTTAACTCACTGAGCAAGACCAGGGACCGAACCTGCATCCTCATGGTTACTGGTGAGGTTTGTTAAGCATTGAGCCACGAGGGGAACTCCTATTTTTTTTTTTTTTTCAGGGCCGTACCCATGGCATGTGGAAGGGCTAGGGGTCTCTTGGCAATACAGGATTGTTAACCCACTGAATGAGGCCAGGGATCAAACCTCCATCCTCATGGATACTAGTCAGGTTCTTAAGCTGCTGAGCCACACTGAGAACTCCATACAAGTGTCCTATCTTAATAAATCTATTTATTGCCTATCACTTTGTCTCTTGCTGAGTTCCTTCTGTGCAGAGGTGTAAAGAACCTGAACTTGAGAAAGTCCAGACACCTATTGAGTGATTCTAATTTAAAAACTGTGGGTTCAAGTCCCAATGGGGGTTCTGGCTGGGTTGAGTCATAAGTGCGGTCAGTTTCTGTATCACCTCCCTTCCCCAGCTCAGTCTGATGAGACTAATGGCCCCCGCGTCCAGGTCTGGGGGCTTCTGTGTGTGTGTGTGTGTGTGTGTGTGTGTGTGTGTGTGTGTGTGTGTGTGTGTGTGTGTGTGGCTGGCTCCCTCTGCTCCCCACAGGCAGCACAAGGAGGAAGGTGGCTTGCTCTCTGTTTGCTCTCCTTCGCCCTGAGCTGCCATCTGATGGGCAGCCTCTCCCCCTGTCCTGGCCACACCCACAGAAGGCCCACAATGCTTTTCTGTTTCACTGTTCAATCTCCGCCCCCCCCACCAAGATCCCAAACAGGTGATCAAAATATTTACCCAAAACCCAGGTCTCTTCCTAGAGGGGATTTCTCTACTTCCCTGCGCCGCCAGCTCAGGCCCACTCTGAACCCAGCCTGCACTGGAGCACTCCGGGACGTGCACAGAAGTAAGTGGAATGTTTGTTTTAGAATGTTTTCTGAGTATTTTCTTGGCTCGCACCAATACTCAGTATATTAACCTTAGAAATACCAACCCAAGAGGGAGAGGGGTCATTTATAGGAAAGAACGAGCTTTTCAAATCACAAGAAAAAAGCAGCTGGCTGGGTCACCAGGGTCCTTCTGTTTTCATTCCAGTTGCTCAAGAAAACTTCGTTTGTCATAGTGTAAATTCTTTTTTTGGAGACAGGGCAACTGAAGTTTCTGGATTGCTTCTGGAGGGCTCATGAAGATGGAGACTGACTCTGGGAGAACTGGGCGGGGTTGGCTGATGGTTGTTCCCAACCTTGGAGGGTCCCAGGGAACATGTCCTCTGGTTAGAATTCCATCGCTGGTTGTGGGGTCCAGTTGACGTTTAGCTAAGCCATTTTCTGATGGATTGGGGAGCTCTTCCATATGTTAAAAAGGTTTGAGGAGTTTGTCAGGTAATAGATGCTTAATGAATGGTAATTGAATGTGCAAATAATTGAAGGAAAGGGTGGGTGTTTAGTTACTCTTGTTGGTTCAGCTTTGACATGTCATCACTAACAGTAACCACAATATTGGACCATAGTCACTAACGTTGTTTTTCTGAGGCTCGGGGAATTCTCCACTTTCCTAAGAACTGTCAGAAAGTCTTTCAAATGTAAGTTTAATTCCTTTTAATAAAAATAGACACACATGGCATAATTTATAGGAAGAGGGGCTATATTGGTGCTTTCGGTGTGGGGTCAACATAAACATCTATACTTTTGGGAAATCGCAATTGTTCTTTTTTGGAATAAACTTTAACTGAACAGAGTCTGGTTTTCTGGAGCAGCAAACAAATTCCTTTCTTTTTTTAATTGAAGTATAGTTGATTTACATGCTGTTGGTGGGAGTGTAAGTTGGTGTAAAGAACTATGGAGAACAGTATGGAGGTTCTTCTGAAAACTAATAACAGAGCAATCATATGACCCAGCAATCATACCTCTGGACATATATCGCAACAAATCTATAATTCAGTTCTTTTTTTTTTTTTTTTTCCAGAGGTTCTAATCAGAGCTGTAGCCGCCGGCCTACGCCAGAGCCAGAGCAACTCGGGATCCGAGCTGCGTCTGTGACCTTACACCACAGCTCACAGCAACGTCAGATCCTTAATGCACTGAGCAAGGTCAGGGATGGAACCCTCAACCTCATGGTTCCTAGTCAGATTCATTAACCACTGAGCCACGACGGGAACACCCTATAATTCAGTTCTTAATGCTAAACATTCTCTGGGGTAAAAATCGTGAAACACAAAAATTCCCCAAATTCATTTGAAAGGCTTTTGCTTCCTGTCAGTTTGGGCCTAAGAGCAGTGGAGCCCCGCAGAGCCCTTCGGAGGCCCCTCTGGTGCTGGCCTTGGCTGTACTAACAGCAAGTGGGTGGTGGGCTGGCTGTCACCTGGCCCCAGGGCACCAGCTCCCTGAAAGCTGCCCCTGGTTGTCCCTGCCCTGTCAGCCCTGGAGCTCCTGGTCCTGCTGGGACTGTTCTCAGCCCAACAAGCAAATGGTGAAATTTCTCATTTCCTGGTCATCCTACATGCCAGAAAGCTGATGGAAACCAGCTTGGCTAGGGTATGATGTGCTGGTGATTGGGGCCTGATCGTGGGCCCGACCCCACCAGCACCAGCTCTGTCCTGGGCACAGGGCGCAGTCTCACTCCCAGGGCTGCTCTGCTCCGGAGGCGACCTCACGAGATATGGTCCCCACTTGCAACCATGTTCCACTCAGGTTGCTGCATTGAAGCAAACAGCCTCTGTGGTGCTGCCGTCAGTTTAGAGCTGGTGGCAAGCCCAGGGCAGAGCCCAGTGTTTGGAGACCAGGCCCAGGAATCACCCCCTGCCCCCTAGGAGGCTATGAGGACCAGCCTGGGCCAGACTGGGGGAAGGTCCCCACACCTCGGTCATGGCCACACCAGGTCAGCACAGATAGAGGACATTGCAGTTCTCATGGATCTTCTGGAGTAGGCGGGTGGCCAGTTAATATTCCTGGAGGCTGGGAGGCCCTGTTGTCTGTGTCCCAACAGGTGCAGGTGGGCCTGACAGATCCACCTCCGCCTCTGTCAGTCCTGGGCTCAGAACCTCCACCCTCAACCCTCGACCTGGCCCCATGCCCGGCAATGCCGCTTTCCTGTCCCCTCGCCCACCTCCCTTGTGCAGAAACCCCTCTCCAGCCCCGAAATCATCTCTTCTTGCTTTATTTTTCTCCACCTGACTATTTGGATATTTTTCTCCCATCACAAGTGCAAAAACTCATCCATTTTGTTTACTGCTGGATCCCAGTGTCCGACACGTAATAGATCTCAATCCTTTTCAAGAGTGATTAAATGAATAATAAGTAAGCGTTGATGGAAGAATCCATGTGGAAAGCACGGGCGTGTGGCTCACGGCTGTCACGAGACCGACACGATCCCACTGACTCCTGGTTGCACAAACCCACCCCACTCTTTCAGGGCAGCCCTCTGACAGGCACCTGGGAGGCTCTGCCCCATGGGTGTGTCCGGAACCCCTCTTCTCCAGGTTCCAGGTCCTCTCCAGCGGGAGTCCCAGCACTCCCTGCCTGGTAGACCCCCTTTATGCTCATGCTGGGGGGCAAGCCTAAGTGCTGCACCCCGAGTAGGCCCCTCAGCCATGCATGTCTTGGGTCCTGCCAGTATCACCAGGCAGATGCCCCTTCCCTCAGCACCAGACCTCCCTGGTCCTCTGCCTCTTCCTGCCTCTGCTCTTAATTGAGCCAACCTGTTATCAAACTTCAAAAGGAGGAAGGTGCCATCCCTCCCTCCTGGGGTACTGGGCTCCAAGGCAGGTTTCCCTAGGCCCGGCCTCCTTCCCACCTTTCTTTTCTTAATTGAAGTACAATTTGCATAAAATAAAATACACAGATCCTAAGAGTTCTGTTGGATGAGACCAGATAAATATACAACACTGTGTAGCCTCCACTCCCATCAGGAGTTCCTGCCCCCCCCAACCCCCCTCAGACCCCAAGCTCATGCTTCTATCACTGGAACCCAATTGGACTTATTCTAGAATGTCATATACATGTGGGCATCCTGGAGGGATTTTGTATTTCCACAGTTCTTTGTATTGCCAAGTAGTGTTCTCTGGTGCAGCTACGTACCCCCATTTGTCCATTCACTTTTGGGATATTTCCAGCTTTTTGCTAATTATGAACAAAGCTGCTATGAACTTTATTAGAATTTGAGGGGACAGATGTTGCATTTCTGTTGGATAAAAGGGAGCAGAATGGCTGGCTCACAGGTCAGATGCATGTGCAAGAGGATACAATACAGCCGAGCTGTCTGTCCAGGTGCTGTCATTTTGCATTTTCCCTGGAAACATCTGGCACTCAGAATAGTTCACCTTCCTAAATCAGCCACCAGTGAGTGTGAATCCGTGTCTCCTGGTGGCCTTGGGGTCCCCTCTCGGCCTCAGCCTCTGGACTTGGTGGGCAGGGCGTGGCCCTGGATGTGGATGAAACCCTTCAGCTCAGACATTTACACAATTTTCAAGCACAGGTGCACGTTGTCACGGCTGATAAATGTAAGATAATTGTTTAAGTCCCTTAATTCACAGTGACTTTGGATAGTATCAATTTTCTACTAAGGATACAACCCCCATTAGGTGGAGAGGGTACGATTTGGGTTTTAGAAAGTGATGAATCCGCACTCTCTACATGTGGCTGATCCCCGCCCCTGCCCCCATCCCACAGGTTAATGTCTGGGGAGCACTGCCTGTCTCCCTGCGGTTGATTCAAACAGGCATCTCAGACTGGAGTGCTCATACATCCCAAGCCTTGTCTGCTGTCCCTGGTGGCCCCCTCCTTGGTGGGACCCCAGAAGCCCAGCCCGGCTGTCTCCCCTCAGGGTCCTGACTCTGGATCCGATGCCCTCCCCACCCACCCCCCCCAATGCCGCCATGCAGACCCTTTGGGAAAAGTGACCAGGATGGAAAATGGACTTCAGCCCTTCCCCCCAGCCATGGCTTCCTCTCCTCTGAGGTGTGAGTGGCATATACTCTCCCCTCGGCACCGAGGCCTCCCCGTAACCACACCGATGAGGGGACAGGCAGGCGAACTGGCCCCAGCCCCTTAAACAGACATGCTGGTGGCAGCCTCTCCCGCACACCGCTGGGGCTGTTCTCATTTGCACACGCAGCAAGGGCACAACCTTGACATACACTCAGTGAGTTTTCCGGAGAGTCTGTGCCCAGGTAACCACCACCCACATCAAAGCAGAAGGCTTCCACACCAGGCACCCCCATGGCTTTCCCGTCACCCTGCTCAGCGGGGCAGCTGTACAGAGGACCCATGTACAGAGGACACCAGTAGGCAGGAGAAGGCGGGACCCTGCCCTGGGCAGCCTCCATGCCCCTGCTAGCACCGTCCCCTCCCCATGACTGGGCTCAGGGCCCTGCTCCCTGTTCAGCAACCCCTCAGCCTAGCTGGAAGCCTCTGGATGGGGCTGGGATGCTGTGGGGGAGGGTGCTGGCAGCCTCTTGCGTTTGTGGGCCTGGGGGCGACCACCTGGGCAGAGAGAGTCTCCCCATCCTGCCACCCACGCTGCCCCACCCCTCCTCCTGTGCAGTCCCTTCCTTTCCACCTGCTGGGTGCTGCCCCCCACCCCCATGCCACCGGAGCACCGTCAGCCCTGCCCCCAGGGCTGCCTCATCCCCCGCCTGTGCCTGAGATTTGGAGGTTTTCCAGCTGGGCTTGTACGGCCCAGGGAGCTGGGGGCAGGGAGGAGCTAGCCACCCACTCCCCAGCTTTTGATCCTGCTTCCAATTACAGGTCGAGCCTTTAGGGGCTTCCGGTCTCCCCCTCAGCCACAGCCCCACGCCTTGTGCCCTGGTCTCGTAACAGCAGACAGCAGGCTGTACTGTGGCCTCTCCTTCAGCTTCCTGGGAGGGAAGTGTGGTCAAGGCCCTGTTGTGCCTGCCCGTCCATGAACACTTCCATGTGCACAGGGAGGACCCCAGCCTTCCTACCCAACAAGGTGGTGGGGAGTTGGCTGGTGAACAGTGTGACTGTTCTGCCGGCATGTGCCCCCACATGCAGTGCAGACCTGACTTTATGCCTTACAAACTTCTGATTCTCCATCTCAAGTTATGATGGTCAAATCTAGTTAGTGGCTTGAGTTAGGCTGGCTGGCTAAAAGGGGTAACTGAAAAACTAGCCTAGAGCCTTTAACAAATAGAATTCTTCTCTCACCAAGTATAAGCGGAAGCTTTGTTTCAGGGGTTCAGTGATAAATGGTAATGGCAGTTCCTTTAGTCTCATACTATGCCCATTGCTGCTTGGCTACAGAACAGCTGCCTCAGCTCCAGCCATCACATATCCATTTCTGCTGGTTGGGTTGGTTTCCACTGGGCTCCTAAGAGAAGAGAAACATGTGTTCTAGGTGCCAAGCACTGTGCTTACAAGCATTATATCGTTTAATCTTATGGTAATTCATAACATAGGTACTAATACAGAAATAGAAGCTTGGAGGGACTGAGAGCTGGTAAGTGGCAGAGTATGGGCACATGAAAATACAGAGCATGTGTTAGGAAACTCTTTAAACTGGAAAAAGGCATGGGGAGGTAGTGAGTGATGGTTAGGCATGACCGGGACCCCGAAGGAGAAGGGCTGAGGGTTGCATCCCCACTTTTTCCCCCTTCCTCTGCCCAGGACAGTGACTTGATGGCCCTTGTGTCTCCAGCTGGGAACCCTACCTCCTATGATCTCTCACTGCTGGGGAATAGCCCATTCACTCAGCACCGCAGCTGGAGTCCATCCTGCCTCAGCCTGCAGATGCCTCAGCCTGCAGATGGAGCTCTTCGCACAAGCAGGTGGTGCTTGGGAGAGACAGCAGGGGCTGGAGAGAAACAGCGCTGGCTCAGTTTCCTAAATTCAGGAAGACAGAAATCATAAAAGCTATGCCCTCTCGAGTGAGCTGATTTTCAGCAGAATTCTGGAGTAGCTTTTTGAACAGATAAGTCAAGCCAAAATAAGCCCATTTTCTTTTCTGAGCACAGTCTTCCAGGCTGGAAGACGTTTGATGGATGCATGTATCCACAGAACCAGGGTTGCTCTAGTGGAGACTCTGTATTGATCCAGTTCTGTTTCATGTTTTTTAATCAATCATTTTAGGGAAGACGTAGACAGGATGTCTTAGAAATTACAGAAAACAGATCTGGGAGGGATAGCTTATGAGCGGGATATAAAGCAAAATTTCAAAAGACTTGAAAGGCGCCTTGGGGCTTAAGCAAATAAAATGGAATCTGATAGGATTCATGTAACATCTAAAACTTAGATTCAAAGACGGAGCTGAGATGCGTGGGCCCCCAAGGTGGGGAGCAGGGGGGATGGGGGAGGTGGTTCACCGTGAACTATTCGTTCCTAGAGGGCAGAGTCGACTGTGGACCTCAGGAGCAGAGGCGGTTCCCTCACTTCCGACACAGCTGCAAAGCTGGGAGCTGACTGTCCTGGTTGGTTGGTGGGAGTCTGTCCCCCATCCTGTGAGTCTGGCAAGTCTCCACATCCAGCTCCTGATCTAGGGGCTCCTCACATGATCTAAATCACCCTTTCTCCATCTAGCATTCACTTGCTTCCTGTAGACCTCTGACTATCTTCTGGAGCTCCAGCAAAGTTGATCCCAAGCTTTTTTTCATTGTTTTCATGTTTATGGAAGGATGTTGCGAGCCCTGCGGCCCTCCCCTGCCAGCTCACCCAGCTGTATCACTGCAGCCCCAAGTGTCAGGGACCTGCTGGAGGTGGGGGACAGGTAAAGGTCAGAGACAGGTGGTCCTCGGAAAGAGGAGGCCTGGGGTGGAGGTTGTGGTTGTTTAAAAATCATGATGAGGAGTTCCCATTGTGGCTCAGTGGGTTAAGAACCCAACTAGTATCCATGGGGACGCAGGTTTGATCCCTGGACTTGTTCATTTGGTTAAGGATTCCACGTTGCCATGGGCTTTGGTGTAGGTTGAAGATGAGGCTTGGATCCTGCATGGCTGTGGCTGTGCTATAGGCAGGCAGATGTAGCTCTGATTCGACCCCTGGCCTGGGAACTTCCATGTGCCACAGGTGTGACCCTGAAAAGCAAAAAAAAAAAAAAAAAAAGTCGTGTTGGTCAGACAGCATGTGGTTCCAAAGATCTGGTGGGAAGTTGGGATCCTGGGCCCTGTGCAGAAGAGACAGACCTCTGTGCCATGTCGGGAGGTGTCAGCAGCTGCCTCTAGCTGTTTGCAAGTCCACCTTGAGCGTGACGAAGTTGCCTGTCTTGTGGAAGGACCGCATCTTCTCGTGAATGAAACATCAAAGGACTCGCCGAGGTGCCAGATCACAGGGAGTTGCAGCAAGCAGCAGGCACATGCCGTGGCTCTTAGGTGCCCCCCAGCTCAGCAGCCAGGCCCCAGGAGGCACGGCACCTGTGACAGCAGCCGAGGCTTCAAGAGACCGGCAGCATCAAAGTGGAAGGCCTGGCTGCCCCCCAGGGGCAACACACTGGTGGCAGAGCTGGGGTCACAGCCTCACCCTCTGCTCAGTAGGGATTAAACCTGAAAAAGCCTTGGAAACACCGTGAGAGTGTAAATATCATCCACCTGGCAATACAATTCACACCTTTATTTCTACTTCTGGGAGCCGTATTCTTTCCTTGAGTCATCAGCTCATTCATTCACCCAACAGTTATTTATTGGGTTCTTCCTGCTGCTGGGCAGTGTTCCAAGTCCAGAGACTGGTGAAAACCAGAGACAACGAACTGATAACTAAGCGTAACTCCAGGGTGCTATGCTGATAATACAGTTAAATGTCCACACTACCTAAAGCAAACTATAGATTTAAGGCATTCCCTATCAACATTCCAATGACTACTATCTTATACCACATACAAAAATTAAATCAAAATCGACTGAAGACTTGAATATAAGACATGAAACCAGAAAACGCCTAGGAGAAAATGCAGGTGGTAGCTACTTGGTATCAGTCTTGATGATGAATTTTTGGATTGGACACCAAAAGAACAGGCAGCAAAAACAAAAATAACCGAGTGGGACCACATCAAACCAAAATGCTTCTGCACAGCAGACAAAATCATCCGCAAAATGGAAAGGAAACATACGTGATTAGAGAGAAAACATACATTAGTGGGCAGAGGATCTGAATAAGCATTTTCTAAAGACATACGGAAGGCATATGAAAAGATGTTCCACAGCACAGGACCTAATCATCAGGGAAACGCAAATGAAAACCACAATGAGGTATCACCTCACACCTGTCTAATGGCCCTCATCAAATAGACAAGACATAACAAGGATTGGTGAGGACGTGGAGAAAAGGGAACTTCATGCACTGTTGGTGGAAATGTAAACTGGTGCAGCACCTGTGGGAAACAGTAGGGAGGGTTTTCAAAAAAGTTAAAAACAGGACTACCCTATGACTCAGCAGACCCACACTGGGTATTTATCTGAGGAAAACAAAAACAGTATCCCAAAAAGATGCTTGCACCCCCATGTTCACTGCAGCACTATTTACAGTAGTCGAGACATGACAACCTAGGTGTCCAGTGATGGATGAATGGATAAAGAAAATATGGTAGGTATGTATAAAATGGAGTGTTAGCCACTAAAAGAAGGAAGTTTGTGACAACGTATATGGATCTAGAGGATGCTCTGTTAAGTGAGATAAGTCAGACACAAAAAGGCAAATACCATATGATTTTGCTTATGTGTGGAATCTTAAAAAAAAAAAAAAAAAAAAGCTCCTAGATACAGAGAAGAGACTGGTGGCTGCCAAAGGCAACCAGAGGGGAGTGAAGGGCAGGTGAAATGAGTGATGGGGGTCAAAAGATACAAATTTCCAGTTATAAAATGTATGTCAGAGGTGTCATGTACAGCATGGCGACTATAGGCAATGATACTGTGTTGGAGAAATTCCCTTGTGGTGCAGTGGGTTAAGGATGAGGTGCTGCCGTAGCTGCAATGTCGATTCAATCCCTGGCCCAGGAACTTCCTTGTGCTGCGAGTGCAGCCAATAATAATACCACTATACTGTATATTTAAAAGTTGCAAGGAGAGTAGATCTTAAAGGTTCTCATCCAAGAAAACTTATGTAACTGCATGGAGACAGATGTTGCCTAGACTTATGGCGGCGATCACTTCAAATGTGTCTAAATATCATTACATAGTACACCTGAAAGGAATATGTTGTATGTCAATTACACCTCCATAAGAAAGAAATAGAAGTCTGTTAATAGACCAAGAAGAAGCAGTGGAGTGGAAGTGATGGAAGAAACAGGAGAAGCGGGAAAGATGGATGGAGATGGCCTGAAGGCTCCTGCCTCTTCTGAGCCTGTCATCAGCCCCTCGTTTGCGTAGTGTTGGCCATTATGACAAGGTTCCATTTTCTGGAAAGAATGACCAAGCTTGAAAGAACTATTTTGGAGCATGTTCTACGGTTTTTTCCTTAAGTGTCTATGAAGGGAACGTTATAAAAGCTTTACAAAGGATGATGTATTTTTCATGTTAACACTGGGAAAACTTCCGATATCAAGAAGCTCAGAAAATGGTATGTGTATGTTATCTTGTTCCTACATTCAGAAAAAAATCATTAAAGCAGTCGGAGGGGGTACACCAGGCAGGATTCTCAGTTGTGACAATAGAAACTCACTCTGGGTGATTTAACTAGAACAGAAATCTATGGAAAGGATCTAAGTCATTCACGAAATCTCCAGGAGGACACCAGGCTGGATGTCTTACTGTAAACAGTACCCAGAACCCTTGGATTCCGTGGCCACACTGTCCAATGTGGCAGCCACGAGCTACACGTGGCCCCTGAGCCCTGAAAGTGTGGGCAGTCCTGACGGAGCAATCCTGACTCTGGATTTCAGAGTCTGGGCAGGAGAAAGAAGGATGTAATATGTCTCACTAAAACTACAAAATATTGAGTACACGTTGAAATGATAATACTTGGATATGCTGGATTACATAAAATATGCTAAAAATTAATCTTACCAGCTTCTTTTTACTTTTATGAATGTAGTTACTAGAACTATTTAAATTGCACACCAGAACTGGCACTGTGTCATTCTCTCTGTTTTCTGCTGCTGAAAGCAAGTCATGAGGCCACTTCTGATCTCTGGGGGATGGAAAGAGGTGGCCCCAGATGCCACTTTCAGAGCTATCTTTGGAAGCAGCTGGGTGTCTCCCACAGCAGGGCCTGCCCCCCACCGTCTCCATGGGGCTGCAGAGACTGTGATCCTGCAGGACCAGCTGGATTAAGTCCTCAGGGCATCTGGCGGCCTCACCCCTTGCCCCGTGTGAGATCCTCAGCTTTTCACCGGCCACCATGGGCCTCCCATCCCGCCCCACTTTGGGCCCCATGTGCTGCTTTCACAGCGTCTCCTGGGCGCTTTCAGGGCATCGTGACTCCAAGACTGTGATCGGGCTCTTGTCTCACGTCCTCCTTCCCCTGCTTTTCACGTGGGTTTCCGGCACCTCCATAGCACAGGGACACCCCACGGCCCCCAGGTTCCTACAACAAGGAAAGCAAAATGCTGGGAACTCCTCAGCCTCTGCAGGTGCCCGCCCAATCCGGAGGCCTCAGCAAGGAGTGCCTTCTTCCCCCACAGGCACCCCAGGCTGTGGCTGGAAGCAGAGGTGGTTTCTAAGGCTCCGGACCTTGAGGACCTTCCAGACGGCCGATCAGCTCCTCTGAACAAGCTGATGACTCCAAACCTCAGTCAGCTGCCAGGCTTCACGGCTTTCTGCCTTAGAAACGTTAATTTTTTAAACTGTGGTAAAATAAACACAGTATCAATTTACCAATTTAACCATTTTTATGAGTACAGTACAGTTCAATTCAGATCACTGTGCAATAATCACCACCACCATCATCTCCAGACCTTTCTCATCTTCCCAAACTGAAGCTCTGTCCCCACTAAGCACTTGCTCCCCAGCCTCTCCCCCACCATCTACTCTCTGTCTCGATGGATTTAACTCCTTCTAGGACCTCACTTAAGTGGGAGCACACACTGTGTCAGCTTCTCTCGCTGAGCATCATGTCCACAGGGTTCATTCCTGCTGTTGCAGGTGCATCAGGGCTGAATAAAATTCCATGGTGGGAGTTCCCGTCGTGGCGCAGTGGTTAACGAATCCGACTAGGAACCATGAGGTTGCGGGTTCGGTCCCTGCCCTTGCTCAGTGGGTTAACGATCCGGCGTTGCCATGAGCTGTGGTGTAGGTTGCAGACGCGGCTCGGATTCCTCGTTGCTGTGGCTCTGGCGTAGGCCAGTGGCTACAGCTCCGATTCAACCCCTAGCCTGGGAACCTCCATATGCCGCGGGAGCGGCCCAAGAAATAGCAACAACAACAACAACAACAACAACAACAACAACAAAAAAGACAAAAGACAAAAAAAAAAAAATTCCATGGTACTCGTGGACCACACTGTGTTTATCCATCATCTATTGATGGACCCCAGGATTGCTTCCACTCTTTGGCTATTGTGAATAATGCTGCTCTGAATGTGGTGCATAAATAACTCTTTGAGATTGAGATCCTGCAGTCAATTATTTTAGGTGTATAAAGTTAATTTGCTGGATCATATGGCAGGCCTATATTTGATTTTTTGGAGGGTGCTGTGCCCTTGACATGTGGAAGTCCTGGGGCCAGGGATTGAACCCTCACCATAGGAGTAGCCAGAGCCAGAGCAGTGATGTCAGATCTTTAACCCACTGAGCCACAGTGGGAACTCCGAGTTTTGCCTTTTTTTGCAGTGATCTTATGCTCTGGGCCTTCCTATAACCATCCCAAACTGAATGAGAAGCAGGTCTCAATGGACCTTCAGTGGTCAAGTTCCTGGAGGAGCTGCTCTGTCAGGTACTTTTCTTCCCACATCACTTCCCATGGTGGCTTCTCCTGTGGCCTCAAAGATTTTCCTTCTTGCTGTTCTGGGACAAAACATACAATGAAAGGATCACCAAGAGAAAAGGTGCTAGTCAGTTTCCAGCATGTCCTTATTCTTGCCTTTCAGGTTGATATCAACTAAACTCAGACATTGAAAAGTCCAGCGAGTGTCCACTTTGGTGAGAAAGGTGGTGGAGAAGTTCCTTCTGTGGTGCAGTGGTTTAAGAATCTCACTGCAGCAGCTTGGGTCACTGCAGAGGTACAAGTTTGATCCCCAGTCTGGCACAGTGGGTTACAGGACCCAGTGTTGCCACAGCTGCAGTGTAGGTCACAGCTGAGGCTTGGATTTAATCCCTGGCCCAGGAAGTTCCATATGCTGTGGGTGGAGCCATAAAATTAAATTAAAAAAAATTAAAGTGAGTGGTGGAAATTTGGAGATTAGAACTTAGATTATTTATTTATTTATTTACGTCTTTTTGCCTTTTCTTAAGCTATTCCCACAGCATATGGAGGTTCCCAGGCTAGGGGTCTAATTGGAGCTGTAGCCACCGGCCTACGCCTATGCCACAGCAACTCGGGATTCGAGCCGCGTCTGTGACCCACACCAAAGCTCACGGCAATGCCGGATCCTTAACCTACTGAGCAAGGGCAGGGATCAAACCCGCAAAGAACTTAGATTTTTTTTTTGTCTTTTGTCTTTTTTGTAGAACTTAGATTTTAAATTAAAACAGCATCTGCAGAGCAAGGCCACTCACTGTGTTTGCTGAAATCTGCTGTGCCTCCTCCAGGAAAACAAGAGGCATGTGCTCCTGCTGTGGGCGAGGGTACTCTCAGTGTGAAATCATATTGGAGCAGACTTCGGCGTCCCCCCAGCTCCTGGAGCTTCTACAATAGCGGTTGGCCCGAAACCAAATTGAGCTTGGCCACGACACTGCCGTCCCTGTGGGATTCTGAAAGGTGTGTGGCCTCTCTTGTCTGCTTCCTGCAGAGCAGAGGGGTGGTGGAGTGACCCAGATTTGGTCAGAATCGTGCCAGGAAGATTTAAGTTTAGAGTGGTGAGCTGAGGCTTGTGAAACTGTTAAGACAGACATGAGAGGGCTTTCCTCAGATCTGGGGCAGGAAAAGGCGCAGGCCCACAGCTTGTCATCAGAGGAGGACAGTGAGACAGAAGAACTCTGCTCTTGCTTTGTTTGTTTTCTCCATCCAGGAGCGAGGTCTCCAGATGGAAAAGGACAAAAGGGGCCCAGACAAGGGGAACAGGGCCCCAGAGCAGAAGAGACAGCAGTTGAGGGTGGGTACCTCCCCAGGCCTCGGCAACTCCAGCCCAGCGCCGCAAACCAGAGCTGGCTGTGCTGTGCCTCCTGGGCACAAATCATCACCCAGGGTCTCGTTAAGCAGCACACACCTGAGCACTTGACACTGGTCAGGACGTCAAACAAGTGAGAGAATCCATGCTGCTGAGGCACGAATATGCCCCACATTTTAGTAGGGGAGAAAAGGCAGGTTCAGGGGGCATGGGCTATGGTGCTGGATTACTTAGTGATAATTGATCTTACTGGACCGATGAGATGAGAGGACGGGAGGGAGGGCTCAGGCGGGGCTAAATCCTTGCTGTGGGGAGTTGAGGCGTGGGGGTGCAGTGTGAGTGGGGTGCGGTGGATGAGTGGTGTGTGGTGCATGAGTGGGGTGTGGTATGAATGGGGGTGTGAGTGGGGGTGTGGTGTGAATGGGGGTTTGGTATGAGTGGACTTAGGAGAGGAGGGGGTGTGGTATGAGTGGGGGTGCAGTATGAATGGGGATGGGGTGTGAGTGGGGGTGTGTTGTGAATGGGAGTGCTATGTGAGTGGACCTGGGGAGAGGAGTGGGGTGCAGTGTGAGTGGGGGTGTGGTGTGAATGGGGGTTTGGTGTGAGTGGACTCGGGGAGAAGCATGGAAGGGCTGAGGGAGCTGCTGCTCCCCGCCACTCCCTGAGCTCTGCTGATTCCCTTGCACGAAACCACTTTGATGAAACTTTAAAAGAGCCCCTGCTGGTAATTCACGCATATTATTCATGTAGTTACTACACGGGACACAAGTTAAAAAGATAAAAATGACGACACAGCAGAAACGGTGAACAGAAGAGGAGGAAGGAGAGATCTGTGGTAAAGATAGGGCCTGGCTGACAGGACGGATCGCTGAGGGGGCATTGAGGCTTGTCCTGAATGCCTGGGGAGCAGGAAGGGATGAGGGATGGTGGCAGGTTTAGGGTCTTGTGTCTGAAAGGTGACTAGTGGAGTGCCTTCACACTGGGTGCCTGACTAGACACCAGACAACCCTCAGGTAACCAGGGAGAAGCCCATGCAGCTTCTAAGGGTTGTAACCAGGGAGAAGCCCACGCAGCTTCTAAGGGTTATAACTGTGTATTTCTAAGAGAATCTCCCTTTAAAAAAGAAAAAAAAAAAAACCACAAGAAAAATGTTACTAACATAAAGGCATCTCAGAATGCGTCTTAAAAAGATACATGGCTAAGTTCCCCTAAACCTTTAATCTCAAATACTTAGATAATTTAATGAAGAGAGAACGATGCTTGAAAATTATACTCCCTTGACAACTCTTGGGTAGTTAGGAATGATAATCTTTAAGATCTGGAATATTCTCTCAAAAGCCCATCACCTGCCAAAATGCACCTGGCGGAGGCTAGCGGAAGGCATAGCAAGATGAAGAACCCACCTCAAAGCAGCAAATCCCATAAAACCCACAGGTGCAGGAAGCGGTCCTCAAAAGAGCCCTGAAGGGTGTTGCCCACTAAAGAGAAAGGAGACAGACATTTATTGAGCACCAGCTGTGTGAAGCAGCCAGCCCCCAGCTGCCTGCTCCTGGCTGGAGGGCGGTGTGGCTGGAGGCAGGCAGAATGGGGCCTTGGTGCCACCCTAAGATGACAGCTGACATGATGGGCACAGAGAGGCCTGAAGAGGTGCCTCCAGCAGACACAGGGAGCCCAGGAGCACTAAGAGGCTTCTCACAGCAGGAGGTGGGCTGAATCTGTGCAGCAGCAGGAGGAGGAGGTGGGCTGTATCTGTGCAACAGGAGGAGGTGGGCTGTATTTGTGCAGAAGCAGCAGGAGGTGGGCTGTATCTGCGCAGAAGCAGCAGGAGGTGGGCTGCATCTGTGCAGCAGCAAGAGGTGGGGTGGGTGTCCATGTGCAGCAGCAGGTGGGCTTTGAGTGAAACCCTACCTGGGTGACTGTCCCCCTGGTGCCTGGAAGTAGGACTCTTGGCATCTTCCCAGCAAGTAGCCATAGCTGAGTGGGTGGGACCCCCAGGGGTGATGGACCTGGGATATTGGAAATTCCAATAGTGCCCATTGGCTCTGAACCACTGACGTGGGCAGGTGGAATTTACCATTGTTGGGACATGGCAGAGTCCCCAGGTGCCCTTGGCCTAATTCTGCCATCACTTAGAGATCCTTGGGGTGTTTGAGGTCTCCCTTCCGAGTCAAGCCGTGAGCCACACCTCACAAAATAATGCCTAGGACTGAGAGAGACCCTCCCACCCCTATCTTGGCAATGTTTAAGATTGACACCTACTATTTTGAGAATCATAGAGTTGACCCCAGTGGGCTCAAGACACATGGCTCGTTTCCCGGCCAGTGAAGAGCTCCACCTGCAACCTAGTGGTAAGAGTGAGCTGGCGGGTCACTGGACCGTCAAGTGTGCAGTTGCCTCAGGAAGCAGCATCCATGCCTTCCTGCATCAGGTGAGACCAGGTGACAGTTCACAGCGGAGGATGGCATCGAGAATGATGCGTGTCACTCAGGCCCAGTCCTCCGGCTGGAGGGGGCTCCCCGGGCCCCAAACAGGCTGGGCAGCACCATGGAGGGTGTGGGTCCCACCTCACCACCCCCACCAAACAGGACACCACAATGGACACCAGTCGGAAGTGGACTATCATTGTGTCAAGGCTCAGAAAACCTGGCATATGTTACACAAACCAGGATCAGCACAGGTAGTGACTCCAGCTGAAAGGCTTCCAGCTTTGCAGGGCAGTCCCCTCAGTGTGTGAGCTGACAGCCCACGGTTCTTTATCACTATAGAAAGCCCCCTCTCTCTACTTCCCACATGGTAGCCCAGCTCTGCATCACAGAGTCCAAGTTCCATTATCTATGCGCAGATCTGTATTTAAAAGTTATATTTACTGACAGTTGAAGTACAGCTTTACTGTGGGAGTTTAAAGGCTGGCAATGATATTACACACCCACCACACCACTGAGTGTTTTACCGTCGAGATGTGACTAAAGAGGGCTCTGATGACCCAAAGGGAGAGCTCTCTGTCCAGGACATGGACTCGCGGTCAGGGCTGGGCTCTGTTCCTGCCACATGCACACCAGCCTCTCTACCTTCCCCAGGAGCTCCGTCAGCCCAGCTCTAGAATGTGGTTGCAAACCCACTGCATTGGGAGTTGGGGTTTGCCCAGGAAAAGCGGTATTTTCCATCACATGTTCTTCTAAAGCCTTGCCCCCCCATCAAGAGATGGACAGCATTTTCGTAGCTCTGTACCCCCAGGGGCTCCTGTGTGGACTGCCTGGATGCAGAGTGAGGGATCCCAAGTGACTTCTGAGGGGCAAGATGTTCCTCCACTCACTCCTGGGGCCCCAGGCCACAGGAAAAGGCCACATGTGGTGCCCCAGCCTTGGTGGGCCACACTGAAGGCCAGGCACGTGGTCCTTGCAGCCAAGGAGAGAAGCCACTTGCACTGAGCCCTGCTCGAGTGACAGCTGGGTGAGTAAGGTAAACTGATCCTATCTCGTGCCAATAAGTTTAGGGGTGGTTTTTCACAGGGCAGAAGATACTGGAACACACCCTCTGTGAGGCCCCAGAACAGCCTGCATACTTGGATTCTGTTCTGGGTAAAAGCCTCCACAGCAAGTGTCCACACTGGGGACCCCCGGAGATTTCCCAGCAAAACAAAAAACAAAAAACCAACCCCCAAACGTCAAGGTTTCAAGTATTTGTAGCCCTGAGGTCAGAGACCCTATTCATTCCCCATTGTTTAGAGAAAGGAAATAGGAACAATTTTGCAGGAGGTAGGACTCATAATAAAGCAGCCATCTGTCCCTGGCCACCACCACTCAGGGTAGGGCAAGTGTGAGGGGCGGCTGAGGGGGACACTCCTACCGGAAGTGAGCCAGTCTCTGAAGCTCTTGGCTGCCCTCACAGAGCTTTCCTGGAGAAGCCTCATCCTCGGCACACACGAGGCTGTGACTCTGCTTTTCCACATGTATCCGGTCCTCACTGCGGCTCAGAGAGAAAACAACTCTTGACAGAGTCACAATTCTATTCTTGCCGTGGAAGGAGGTGAATATTATGTTCCCCAAGAAAAAGCCCCATTACTCTTTTTCATGAGATTGGTTCTCTACGTTAGCTCTATATCCTTCATAAGAATTTCACATTTTTCTAGAAAACACATTGGTATTCTTCATAATTGACAGCCTCCCCTTGGGTGATTTAAGATGGACTTCTGCCAAGACAAGAGTTCAGATATTAAATATCATTCAATGTCAATTATACTGTGATTATTCTGGAAGCTTTTCTTTATATTCAATTTTCATTCATCTTGTTTATGACTGTAATTTAACAGTTTTCTTCATTGTGTTAAACGCGTCCCAGGGCTTGGCTGATACCTGCCCAGAACACACAGCTTCAAGTATCTTCTGAGATCTGGGGCCAAGCTAAAATGAAGTGTGCTATGTCTCCAGACTGGAGGAGAATCTATTACAACCCTCTCGAAGACTGTGAACGAAAACATAGGCAACGGCAGGATTATTTTTAATACCCCGAAGCATCTGCAGTATTTTTGTCACAGCGCTATGGAAACTGCAGTCAGGAACGAGGAAACCTTCCTTCCTGCAGAGTTGAATCCATTCTGACTTATTTACTTAACTGAAGGGCTCATTCCCTCGGTTT
Source organism: Phacochoerus africanus (assembly GCF_016906955.1). Lineage (NCBI taxonomy): Eukaryota > Metazoa > Chordata > Mammalia > Artiodactyla > Suidae > Phacochoerus > Phacochoerus africanus. The sequence continues at coordinate 51,379,585 of NC_062548.1, read as the reverse complement.
GAACAAATTCACATTCAAAGAATCCCTCAGACCTGCCCCCCACTGGATTGAGAGAAGCCCAGAGACAGGTCTTGGAGCCCCCTCTGAGTCACCCACAGATCCCCTGTGCCAAGGGGCTGGGGTCCCAAGGCCCTGCAATCTGCAGAGTCATGGTCACTCTGCTGGGGGACTGGACTCACCCCCTTTTACACCTGGGGCAGGGGGATGACCATGAGACGGTTCAAGGCCGTCCCTCCACGCAGGCCACCTTCAGCCAATGGGGTTCCCCAGGAGTCCCCCTTGGAATCACCTCACACTCGGATGTTGTCCTGTGAGGAGAGGGGCTAGGTCAGGAGTGTCTGCCAGCCTTGGCCACCTGCTCGCTGGGTCAGCCAGCCGTGTGCACTGAGACACCCTTTCAAACCAAACTTGCCTCTTTCTGGGTGGTGACATCTCCTTCCACCACAGTATCTGGACAAGGGGTTGAGAAGCCTAGACATGGACTCAGGCTCTCAGCTCGATGTGCTGCAAGGTCTGGGGAGGGTGGCATCTGTCAATTCACACGAAATGGTCCTATAACCCATCACCACAGGAAGTGGTAGCCAGACTTGAAGGTAACTCAGGCCTCTCTTCTGGCACAGACAAGACCCCCGCCTTGCTGCCACAGCACAGGGCAGTTACTTTGGTTGAAAAGCAGCTCATCTTCTGCCCAACCAGGTGTCTAGGTGCCCAGCGAGGAAGCAAAGGTGAGCTTCTGCAGGGCAATGACTCATCCCCTTGGTATTGACACTGTGACTGCTCAGAGCCCTGACTCCAATGGGACAGAACGCCTGGCACATGTCCCATGAGCCCAATGGAACATGTTAGAGTGAGTGAGGGTATCCCCTGCTGCCAGCTCCCCGTCCCTGTCCCCCAAGTAGGAAGCAGGAAAGGCTCCTCCCTGCAGCTCCCCAGGGAGAAGTGCTTACTCTTCTCACAGTGGCCTCATCCATCACCTCCAGGAAAATCACTCCCAGACGTGCACCCCTGGTTCTGAGTTCCCTCCCGAGTTCTGTTTGAATCATTTGACTCCAGACAGCTGCGCCTCCCTGGCCTGCCAGCACCTCCAACTCTTGCCTAAGTAAGACTTGTTTTCCAGCTCCTTCACTTGGCCCCCATGTGCTCCTTTTTGGTTGAGGGTCTTTGTGATTCCTCCTGCCCTTTTCCCCTTGTGCCTAATCAGGGAGAAGAAGCATCTCTTTCCTCAGGTGTGCACAGCACCTGCTTGCTTGAGGGGAGGGCGCCAGCTTCAGTCCAGCACCCAGGGAGCTTGGATTCAGGAAAGGGAGACTCGGGAAAGGGAGACAGAGCCTCTGAGCTGCATGGGCGAGGCGCGTGGTCCAAGGGGAAAGAACAGCTCTGGTTTCAGAGGAAACACAAGGGGAGGCAGCTGATGGTTACTGGGCCCCATTCTCTGCCTGGCATTTTGCACTCCACTTAGGTTTGCGTTTCCCCAGGAGAAGGTCCTAAGGGCGGGGTTCAGGACAGGTAGGTTTGGGAGGATCCTAGGAGGCACAGCAAGGGAAAGAGGAGTGACATCCCAGGGGAAGTCAGCCAGCAAAGCTCTGCCCCACCCGGCGCTTAGGGAAGAGCGGATGGTTACCCCTGTCCAGGCTTCCTGCTGCCCACGAGCTGGTGACTTCACCGTGCGTTCTCAGCTCTCACCTGACTCATGAGCTTGGAAGCCGGGTGGGCATAAAATCGAGTCTGGGGTTCCACCCTTTGCATGCAAGTCCCGACTCTTCCACTGAATAGCTGTGCGACCTTGGGCTACTTACTTGTCCTCTCTGTGCTATTTTGCTCCCCGGCAAAGTGGAGGAGATTGATTAACCCACCTCTCCAGGTATGTAGAGGTGGGAGCATGGACTGTCCTGGCTGCTGGGTGGTGCTCATTTTTATATTTCCAACTGCTTGCTGCTCAATCCTCCAGGCAGCCCGGGGTCCTCTGTACCGAGGCCCTGCTGTGGGGCTTTTTAATTTTTTAAATTGTGGTGAAAGATACCATTTTAATCACTTTAAGTGTTCAGTGGCATTAGGTACATTCCCATCGTCACCCTGGGTCTCCTGGCTCAGATTCCTCCTTGCTCCAGACAACTACATTCGGGGCTGCCCCCAAAGCCTTACTAAGATGGGCAGTGCCCTGGGAGAGACCCTCACTGGCCAGCCAGTCACCGAGTCTGGTGCACTAGTGCCTCCACCATCTGTCTTTCACGTACTTGCAAACCCATGGCTCCCACTCCTCCTACCACTGAGGCGTCTCTTCCACTCCTTACCCTCTCATTGCCCTGCACCTTTGACCCTGCAGATGCCCTTCTCTCTAACCTGGGGTCCTATCTCCTCCTTCAGCCCCGGCAAGTCTCAGCAGGCACAAAGCCGGATGCCTACTCTCTGCAGCCATCCCTCCTGACTCGAGACAGGCTGTGAACCATCTCCTGCTGAGTCCCCCGGGCCAGGGCTGGGTCCCACGCAGGGAATGGGAACTCATGGAATGGGATACTAGACTCGGAGGCTGATTATATCGAGGGCTTGCTCAGGAGAGCGGAACAGTAGCAGAGGTGGGGCAGAGGTTGAGTGGAGAGAAGGCCATATGCTTGGCAGAGGAGGAAGGACTGATGTCAGAGTGAGGTGCCTGCTGGGAGAGTCCCGGGCTGTGGATGGTGTGGTGGGTGAGGCTCTTACCCGCCTTCTCTCCATGTGTTACAGATGCAGACATTACGAGTACTGGAAACTCTGATGCCGTTGCCGTTATTACCTCATGAACGTGCATGCACACACACTGTGTGAAAATAATTTTGAGAGCTTCATCCCTTTTAATAAAAAGAAAGTGCAGCAGAAAGTCCAGCTCTCACGTGCCTAAAAGCAGTCATCATGATCCCCCATGGCCTTAGAGTGAAGGGGAACTGGAGGTCATCTGGTTCAGCATCTTCAAACACAGTCTTCAAACACAGCCCAACTCTGCAGATGTTGATTAAATGCATACCGATCTCAGGACATTTCTTTTTTTAATTTTAATTAATTAATTATTATTTTTTTAATCTTTTAGGGCCGTATCTGTGGCATATGGAATCTCCCAGTCTAGAGGTCAAATCAGAGCCTGAAGCTGCTGGCCTACACCACAGCCACAGCAACAACAGATCCCTGTTGTGTCTGCAACCCACACCACAGCTCACAGCCAACACTGGATCCTTAACCCACTGAGTGAGGCCAGGAATCGAACCTTCATCCTCATGGATGCTAGCCAGATTCGTTTCTCCTGAGCCACAACGGGAACTCCTCAGGACATTTCTTGATGGGTCTTAAAGACCAATAAAGCCCAGTCTTTGCCCTTGAGGAGTTTGTGGTCCAGTAGAGGATAAGGAATGGCAGACTATGAGAGGTGCAGGGGGAAAAGTCATGCAGATTCAAGAGAGGCAACGAGGAGGGCATCTTGGAGGAGGTGGTGTGTGCTATAGATGGGGTTTTGACGAGGAGCAGAACGACACACAATTTATATGGAGGTGGGCAGTAGGGGCGAGGCTAAGGAAAGAGCCTGGAAGAGGAGAAGAGTCACAGATGATAGCAACAGCCAGGAGCAAAGCAGGTTCCCCATTGCAGACATGTGTGGGCTGAGGAGGAGCCATAGTCCAGGCAGAGAGAGTGAGGGCATAGCTGAGCATGGAAGTGGTAGTGGGAGGCTGTGGGGACACAGGCCTATCACGATGTGGGAAACTGCAGGGTGAGTGACCAGGTGTATGTGAGGGACCAGGGTGGGGCTGCCTTACTGGGGGGCTTCTTTTTTTTTTTGTCTTTTTGCCATTTCTTGGGCTGCTCCCACTGCATATGGAGGTTCCCAGGCTAGGGGTTGAACTGGAGCTGTAACTGCCAGCCTACACCACGGCTCATGGCAACGCCCGATCCTTAACCCACTGAGCAAGGCCAGGGGTCGAACCTGCAACCTCATGGTTCCTAGTCAGATTCGTTAACCACTGTGCCACGACTGGAACTCCAGGGGGCGGGGGGGGGGGGGGAGGGCCTTCTGTTTCAAACTTGGGCACCAGGTCACTGAGGTCCAGTGTAGCTGCTGGCCAGCACAGTGACAAGCATCTTGAATTGAGAGCCTTCACTGGTCTCTGATTGATATAATGTCCAACAATTAGGATTCCCTGTTCTAAACAAGAGAAATTGACTGGCAGATTTAACAAAAAAGGAACTAATTAAATAAAACTGAGAAGCCCACGAGATCACCAGGAACCTCATCAAAGCAGTGGAGGCCATGGCCCAGGCTCATCACCCCAACCACACCTGAGGCTGGCCTGATGACAACAGCTGGTCCCTCTCCCAAAAGACAGCCTGGATGGCACCATAGTCCAGGTGCTGATGCCGACGGCCCACCGTCCTCCCTGCCAGCCCTGCCTCTGAAACCACCTGCGCTGCACCAGCCATGTGGCTGCATCTGGCATCCTCCTTCCACCTCTCAGGCCCCAGGGGGCTAAGCCTGTGTCACATCCCCACACCGTTGTTGGAAAAACAAATATCTGACTGTCACCGAGTGGAGTATCTCCCAAACCTATGGAGGAGTTGAGGTCTTGGGCAGCCAGAAACCTGACCCACAACCACCCATCCTGTTTCATCCGAGCTGCCTCCTCTTTGAGAGACCGCAAATCTTCCTTTTGGCTCTATCTTCCTTCCTCCTAGATCCACGATCGAGGCCTCTGGATCCCTCACCACTCACATATCATTACTGTCCGGTCCCCAGAATTGGAAGCAACCCTACGGCTGTGGTCTGATGAGCCGGAGGTGCCATGAGATGATCCTGCCCCATGACGTCCCCTCCCCACCACCCTGAGAGGCCCTTACACCCAGGCAGCCACGCTGCACGGATGGCTCATGTTGGCGCCTTGCAACATGGAGTCACCTGAATCCCCAGGTTCTTTTCACAGGAACGGCTGTTCAATGGGGCTTCTCAACCATTTACTGATGCGGCTGACTTACTGAACATGTGCAGATTTAACTGAGTAATATAAGACTGCATTTGTAATACTTCAACTATTTGGTTCACACCCTAAGTTCCTTTGCTCTTCGGTGCAGTTCCCTTGGCTGCTTCAACCAGAAACTGCAAACGGGGGGCCTGGGGGGGTCAATGTGGCCACAGGCTGTTTGGCTAACAGGCTGTTTTCCTGAGAACTGACGGAGTGCCAACTGTTCAACATCAGGAGAGCCCACGTAGAAAGCAGGCCCCCAACTTCCCTGGAAAGTAGAAAGATCAGGCAGTGCTGGGCCCCAGTGTCCTCAAGGAATGAGGGGTCAGCTGGGGCTGAGTTGCAGCATCTGCCTTTGCAAGGCCAGCATAGCCCCTGCAGATCCCCGCTGTGCAGCCTGTCCGGCCTCTGAGGATGCCTAGGCTGTGGCAGTGGGTCAAGGTGGCCCAAGGGAGGCAGAGGGGTTCAGCAGACCTGTGTTTGCTCTTATGGGGCCTCAGTCATGCATAACAGGGGGAGCTGGGGGCAGGGCTCCTGGCACGGGCCTCTGGTGTTCTGAAATTCGATCTTCTCCTTCTGGGTGACTCCTGATCGGATGATCCTCCCCTGTGGTCAGCACACGTTTGTCCAGAGAGTGGCCACCTGGGCTGAGCTGGGTGGTAGGGCTTTAAGACTTCAGCCCTCCATGGTGTCAGATGAGTGTCTTTTGTTAGTGGCTGAAGCCAAGGATGAAATGCTCTTGGAGTTTGACTGTGTATCCTGCCATGTGGGACGGGAAGTAGAAGCAGCTGCCACAGGAGAGGGAAGCAGCATGTCCCCATATAGAAGGCTGGAGATTTGCCCCCCCCACTCCCCCCCGGGGCCCATCTGCAGCGATCTGGTCCCACTCTTAGCTGGGGGCTTGCAAGGTGCCTCTGACTCCCGGGATCCCTTCAGTTCCTTTAAAAACCTCTCTAGAGCTGGTTTCTGTTGCTTGACACAGAAAGCATCCAGGGCCCATCAGCACAGCAGCCCTCCCAGCTCCCCTCATGCCCTGTGTCCATGCTACTTGCTTTTGGATTAAGCATTCTGGTCCTCTCGAAAATTCCCCTTTGGGAATTCCTGATGTGAGGCAGCAGAAATGAATCCGACTAGTAACCATGAGGTTTCAGTTCGATCCCTGGCCTTGCTCAGTGGGTCGGGGATCTTGCATTGCTGTGAGCTGGGGCATAGGTCCCAGATGTGGGGGCTCAGATCCCGTGTTGCTGTGGCTGTGGTGTAGGCTGGCAGCTACAGATCTGATTCAGCCCTTAGCCTGGGAACCTCCATATGCCGTGGGTGCAGCCCCAAAAATCTAAGAAAAAAAAAGCAAAAACCAAAACAAACAAACAAACAAAAACTCCTCTTTGTTCAGGTCCAAGGGTAGAAGGAGGGCCTGAGAAGGTGCTCAGTGTCTGTGATGGCCCCTCCTGGAAGCCTGGACCCAGGTCCTGTTCCCCAGGCAGCTCGGGATGCCTTCCTCTCTCAGGGCATTGCTGACGAGGATAATCGTGCAACATCCACACTACGAGAGAGTCAGGAAGGGGTGGCAGGCATAGGGCTCCTGTGGTGGTCAGAAGCCAGGAGCAAAGTTTCCACGAACTAGCAGCCTCAGTTCATGGTACCACGGTCTGACTCAGGGTACCCGGAGCTGAGAGGCAAAGATGGGCATTCAAATCACCACCAGGCAATGATTTGGAGACCACTTTTCCATTGATTCCACAAATATCCATTCAAAACTTACTGTGTGCCAGACACTGCGAATATTACCGAGTAAACATACGGCTTATAGGGAGCTCTTGTATTGCAGCGGAATGTGATCTCGTCCACCTTTCGGTTTGGGAGACACAAAGATGAACAAAATTCAGCCTCAGTGATTTCATAACTATAAGCCTCACCTTCATCACAAATAAAATTGGGTTAAAATAATTATCTCACAGAGCCGTTTAGAGGATTAAATAAAAAGATGCAAGGCATGTTCTTGGCACTGAAGGCTCAACAAATACTACTTTCTCCTTGAAAAGTAAAAAAAGTTACGCAGTAGTTTCACAAACCGTAAGTTAGCATAACCAGTAGTCGGGCCCACACGTCCTTCTGATATGGCCTGTCCAGGGTTGTGCAGGATCCAGCGTCCGGCCTTGGAGCAGATTTGTCCAGCGTCCAGCTTGGACCAGGCCGTGCAGGCCGCGACTGGGCCCAGAGCGGCCACGAGGGGGCAGCGCTCGGCAGGGAATCTGCGCCACCGGCCGCGGCCCTGCGGCCCCCGGTCCTCCGTGCGCTCTTGCGTCGCTCTGACGCGCCCGAAGGCGGGCGCCAGGACGAGACCGCGGCTCCCCTCGGTTGAGCCTCCCGAGGAGGGATCCAGCGGGTCCCCAAGGGCGCCCTGCATGAGGCTGCAGTTCGGCGGGCAGCGGCGCAGTCTACGACCCGCGTATCCGGGAGGACCCTAGGCGTCTTCCTCTCCGCCTCGCGCGGCGCCCAGCGCCCACCCCGGCTCTGGGGCTGTCACTTCCGCGCGTCGGTGGGTAGCGGACCGGGCCGTCGTCGAGGAGGATGCCCGGGTGTTGGCTTCGTCCCCAAGGTGCTGGCCGGCGCTGCCCAGGGAGGCAATCGGGATAGCGCCGCCCAAACTTTCCTTCGTGGCGGCGTCAGGCGGAAACATTCCGCTGCGAGGCTCCCGGAGAGAGAAGGAAGGCTCGGGCGCGGGAGGAGACAGGCCCGAGCTTGCGCAGGAGGGTGCCCCAGAGTTCCTGGGGGCCCTGGAAGCGCCCTAAGGGCAGGACTAGTGACCAGGGTGCCCCCAGGCCGAGGCAGGTCCAGGGTGCTGCTGCCCTTTCCCGGCGCCCCGCAGTGACCGTGACCTCCGCGCGCTCCCCACGCACGTGCTCGCGGCCGAAGACTAGGAAGCTGCACCCGCTGGGCAGCAGCGCTCAGTCCGGCCCAGGGCGCAAGGAGGCGGTGCGGGGGAGCGCGCACGCTGCGCCCCCGCCTCCCAGGGGATCCGACTGGCTGCTGCGAGCACAGAGCCGCCGGGTTTCGTGCCTGCCCGGCGGTGGCCCTGGACCCCGTGCGGGGCAGACTCGGAGGGACGAGTGTGACCCGCATCTGTGGGGGCCGTTAGCCGAAGAACTGGATTGGCTCTGCAGCCCTAAGGCAGATTGCGGGGCTCAAAGCTCCAGTCCCTGCCACGCAGCCCGGCCACTACTTGGCGTTGCCAGCTGCAGGGAAGGAAGTCGTGGCGTAGCCAGGAGTCCCAGCGGCCGTCTGGGCGCGACCCTGGCACCCAAGGTCTCGGGACCTAGAAGTGCGCGCGGCCGCCGGCGCCGCCCCCATGCTGCTCCGAGCGCCCAGGCTGTGCGCGTCTAGGGCGGCCGCTGCTGCGCAGAGCGAGGGCGACAGCGAAAGGCTGGGCGGGGACATGGACGAGTCTTCGCTGCTGGACCTGCTGGAATGCTCCGTGTGCCTGGAGCGCCTGGACACGACGGCCAAGGTGCTGCCGTGCCAGCACACCTTCTGCCGCCGCTGCCTGGAGAGCATCGTGTGCTCGCGCCACGAGCTGCGCTGCCCAGAGTGCCGCATCCTGGTGGGCTGTGGCGTGGACGAGCTGCCTGCCAACATCCTCTTGGTGCGCCTGCTGGACGGCATCCGCCAGCGTCCCCGCACCGGCGCCAGCCCCGGCAGCAGCCCTCCAGCGCGTCCAGGTCCGAGTGCCGGCCCAGGTTCGGGGACCGCCTCGGCGCTCGCAGGTGGCGGGGGCAGCGCTCCTGGCTCCCCGGTCCTCCTTCCTGCAGCGACCAGCGCCACTGCCAGTCTGCGCGACCTGGCGACCAGTAGGAGCGCGCCCCTGGCAAAGGTAGGTGTGTGCCTCGCCAAGGTGGGGGCGGTGAGCGGTGAGGAAGGACAGGAGACTAGAGGCGCTCCACGATGGCCTTCACCTGGGGCTTGTTTCTTTTCTTGCTTCCCTCCAGGGAATCCTTGAGTGTAACCCTTCAAGTCGCACTTGCCAACTCTTGGATGTCACGTGGTCCCATTCCGCCCCGCTCTCCTCTGAACTTCTTGTCCGCACCTGCCGCCCCCTCCTCCCCCTCCATCTGAAATTCCCTTCCCACCACCTGCACTTCCCCATGGGTGTGGCCTGTGTGTGCCTGGGGCCCCCACCCTCCCTCGGGGTGGACTTCTCTCCCTACCCCGGCCCCCACTCCCCATCGGTCCATCTCTAGGCTTGGCTTGTTTCCCCACCTTTTGACTTTGCTGGGCCCTCCGTTTCCCCCAAGACACAACCTTCTTCTCCTGGGAAGAAGCTGGACCCTTTGCACACCCTCCTCTGCCTGAGGTTAGCGCCTGGCATTCTGGCCACCGGTGGTGTCTTCTGCTTGGTGCCTGGTGTCTGGCAAGGGAGGACCTGGCAGAGGCAAGTGAGTGCCCTGGGAGGTTGTGAGGGTGCAAATTACAAACTCATTTAGCAAGAGGGGAGCAGATAACCTGGAGGTCAGGACCTTTCCTCACAGCCCTTCCTAGGCTTGGCCTCTCAGGCCTGCTGTGTTCACATGGGCTGTTATTTGAGGTTTGGTTTTGCATTTTGATATTGATACATTGTCCAGTTGTACTGGGTGGACTGCTTCTGTTTCAAAGACCTTATCTTGGAGGTTCCGGTGACTTGGTTTCAAAAGCTGCTTAGAGTGTGTCATTTCACACCCTCTGCCACTTTGGGCATGGTTGCTGGTGGGAGGATGGGATACTGGTTTAAGTGAGAAGTGAGAAACTACTGGTGTTTTGTATTTTCTTTAAATGTGGAAAAGTTCATTGAAAGGTTTGCTATTATTGCAGATATTTGTTTTAGAGAGCAAAACCGTATTCGTCTACTTTTTTTTTTTTTTGGTCTTTCTGCCCTTTCTAGGGCGCTCCAACGGCATATGGAGGTTCCCAGGCTAGGGGTCTAATCGGAGCTGTAGCTACCGGCCTATGCCACAGCCACAGCAATGCGGGATCCGAGCCACGTCTGCAGCCTACACCACAGCTCACGGCAATGCCGGATCCTTGATCCACTGAGCAAGGCTAGGGATCGAACCCGCAACCTCATGGTTCCTAGTTGGATTTGTTAACCACTGAGCCATGATGGGAACTCCGTATTTGTCTACTTTTGACCTTTCAAAGATCTGGTGATGCATAAAGCACTTAAATAATCTTCCATATGTGCAGTGCTGAGGTGGGGAGAAGTTCCCCGGCCAAATTGCTCAGCTCTGTACTGTCTCTCAGGTTAGGAACTTAAGCCCTTGGGTGTTAAGCTTTTGAGTTAAAAGTCAGACTTTGCCAGACTGGGCTTTTCCTATGGGTCAGGGAGAATGGGCAGCCAAGAATAGTCAAGAAATATCTGTACTTGGGATCACTGCTGAAGGGGAATTGGCTTAGTTAATTAATTTGGTTTTGTGATTAAATCCAGTTGTTACAGATTTTCAAACTTTTCTTTCCTACCTTGCCCTTATTATCAAAGGTATCATACTTAAGGGTCTTTGTTTGCAAAGTAAGCGGGTCACCTCCTCCTGCTCAGACAGCCACATGCTTTCCAGAATGATGCTTCCAGTGAGGACGTTTTACCGGTCATGTTTGATCAGGAAGATGAGAGGTAACTTCTGGGCTTGAGGCAGCTCCTGAAATCCACGGCATTTGTAGCATGTAAAGAAATTTGTGAGGAACTGAACTAATAACTTCTAGAAATGACACTTCGTACCAGGGAATTAATTTTTTGTCGCCTGTGTTTGGCTGACTTTCTTTTTGGAAACATGCAGCCATCAGGCTGTGTCCAGGGCTGCCTGAGCCTGGGGGACTCTGGAACACATTTCCTTTTTTCTTTGTGCTGTGTTGCCTGAGTCTGATCCTCCGTCCTTCCTTATAGCTGCCCTTGCCCCAGGACTAAGCTTGGGCCTAGGAAGAGTCGGCATTAAATCCAGTGTTAACATTCGATCATTTTCAGAGAGGAAAGAAAAAATAGTGGTGGGGTAGCAGCATCTAGCCTTTTATCCACTGGGTTTTTTGTTTGTTTGTTTGCTTGCTTTTTAGGGGCACCCACAGCATATGGAGGTTCCCAGGCCAGGGGTCAAATCGGAGCTACAGCTGCCAGCCTATGCTACAGCCACAGCAACACGGGAACCCAACCACAACTGCAACCTACACCATAGCTCATCGCAACACTGGATCCTTAACCCACTGAGCGAGGCCAGGGATCAAACCCAAATCCTTATGGATACTAGTCAAATTTGTTTTCACTGCGCCACAGCGGGAACTCCCCAGCCATTGGTTTTTAATAGTCTTTAGGAGTCTTCTTGGGCAACCAGATGTCCTGCAGCTGGTGAGTGTGGTGGGCAAAGCCTTCAGCCGTACATCATTTTCAAATGGGCCCTAGTACTGGACTGTATACTGGAGTAGGTGGACTCAAAGCTGGGAAGCTGAAGGCTACATGCTACCATGTGTAGTTTAATAGATGGGCATTCATTGTCATCAAGTACTGTATATGCCTTAGTAGTAGGTGACTACAAATATGAGTCCCATTTCCTGGTGAGAAGCCCCTCTGGCCTTCCTTTGGGATAGTTGGAATATGTGGATGTTTTAGGTGTGTAGACAGGAGACACCTGATTAGATTTTTGTTAATTTAGTGACAGGTAGATCCTGAGAATGTGTTTGGTGTAAAAACCGTTCCGTGAGTTGGAAGCACTTTTCACACTCCTCACTGGCATCTTTCAGTGGAGTTGCTTGGACCCTCCAGCCTGCTGGGTAGAGCCATTGAGTGCTGCTTTCCCCTGGGCTGCTTGAGACGAGGCATTTTGAATGTTACACTGCCCTATTACAGTGTCCACGGCCTGAAGCTGGCCATATTGTGCTCCGCTTAAAGCCACCTGAGAAGGGCCATTAACACACTCCCATTGCAATGCCGAGCTTCTCAGCCTAACTTGATTTCTGTCTGTTTTACAGTTTTGCAGGGTGAACCCTTAAACACCCCAACTAGCATTGATGGGGGCTTTCAGGGCAACTTGCCTTTCTAAGAGGATTTTGTGGTTCCCAATTGAGTAATTCAAAGCATACTTTTTAGTGTGTCTGAATAAGGCTCTAATATTAGACAATTCCAATTTTTGGGTGAGTGATTTTTATTTTGAAAATCTCTTGCCCTGTATTTGAGCATACACAGAATTTGCTATGTACCCACACTGGATGGAGCCCATCCTGGGAGAGCCAGGGCAGCGTGTCCCCTGATGGAGCTGAGTTAAGGGGCTGAGGCTGGTCTGCTCTCAGGAGGTTCCTGGGGGCAGTGGGCTGGTGTCAGAACACTGTGAAGGTTAAAGGAGGACATGATCAGAGTTAAGAGCTCTGCAAGGCTTGGTGGTATGTTCACTGATAGAAAGCGTAGGTGTTAGAACCTGATTAGTTGGTCTGCAGGTACTTGGGGTTATGGTTAAGCTGGAAGCCTGTGTATCTCTTGGCCGCTGTGCCTGGGACCCTGTAATGGGAGCAGAGAAAGGAATAACACAGATGGTGTCCATTAGATATTTTATCTTATAAACACACACATATGTTCCCTCACTGTTTTGTTTGTTTGTTTTTTTGTTTTTTTGGATGCAGGATCAGGACTGTTCTTCTGTTTCTAACCTTTCTCTCTAGTTTAAACCACAGTCACAATTTATGATTTTCTATTTCTTTCAAAGGGACTGAGAACTAAGACTTTCAAAGGATCCTGAGTGGAGCACCTTCCAGATTTTAAATAATTCCCCCACAACATGTTCTATTTTTGTTCCTGCCAAAGTGACAGTTTTAAAGAGATCTTTTTTTGTTGAGTCTTTTCTAAGTGGTCACCATGGTTTTCCAAGGAGTGGCTTTTTCTGCACTGACCCTTCTCTGGTTTACATACTATTTGATTCAAGTTTGTATTTATATGCAAGTTTATAAGTACACTTGCATAAATGTGCTCAGGAATCCAGAGAGTGGACTCTGGTGGGCACAGGCCTCCTGGACAGTGGTCAGCCAGGCAGCAGCCGTCTGTGGGATGGAGGAAGTGGAGTGCAGGCTAGTCCAGCTGGCCCACTAGCTGGAGGCCATCAGAAAGTGTCTGCAAATCTGGAGTGAATCACTGTGTCTTGCTTTTGCCCACAGCTGGGCAGCTTGTACCCAGATTTTCTGGCTAACAGTGGCTGAGCGCCTGCCACATTCTGGGCATCTCAGCATATGGCCTCATGGGAAATTCATGTGATCCTGAGAAGCGGTGGCCTAGTGACTTTAGAGACCCATTGAGACTGACATCTGGGCAAATGCAAGTCGGAGAGTGGGCAGTGGCTGGGTCAGCATGTGCTCAGGCCCCACCACGTCCAGCACCACTGGACATGGGTGGGGTGGGTGGTTGGACTTTGGTTTGGGTGTGATGAGGACGCCAGAGAAAGGCCTGGTGCCTGGAGGCATCATGAGAGCCAGGCAGCTCCCAGGACACAGACAGTTGAGTGGTCACTGACTCAAGGGGCAGACGCCAGCTTTGGGACTGATGCAGTCACAGCAAGTCCTTTGGGACATGGTTTCAGAAGGGCCCTGGATGTGGAGCCAGCTCCTTTGAGACGCGGGACAGTGCACGTTTCTGATTGTGGCCAGTCAGTGGGTGACCCCTGGCTGAGCATCTGTTGTGTGCCGGCGAGTTGGGCGGTATAACTGTGTCTCCAGTCTCCCTGACCACAGCTCCGCGGAAGCTGAGGCCCCAAGGTCCTCTTGCTCAGAGGCACAGGATTCGGGGTGAATGTGAAAGATGAAGTCTGGACCTACTTCCCGGTCAGCTGCCTCTCGCTATGACAAACTCAGTTAATCAGAGATGCCAGCCCCGGGAGTTCCCATCATGGCTCAGTGGTTAATGAACCCAACTAGTAATCGTGAGGTTGCGGGTTCAATTCCTGGCCTCACTTAGTGGTTAAGGATCTGGCATTTCTGTGAGCTGTGGTGGAGGTCGCAGATGCGGCTCGGATCCGGAGTTACTGTGGCTGTGGTGTAGGCCGACGGCTACAGTTCCGATTAGACCCCTAGCCTGGGAACCTCCATATGCCACGGGTGAGGCCCTAAAAAAAAAAAAGATAGAAAAGGAGTTGCCGGCCCCATATGTAAGCAGCCCCGGCCCAGAGTTCCACTGTGCCCACATGGTTTCTGCTTGGGCTGCTATCCCTGAAACCGTGGGGGTCTCCTGGGCAGGGGGCGGGGACTGCGTGGAGTTGGGTAGTCTGGGAGGTGGCGGCAGGAGTGTTGTGTCAGCCATGGCTTTGAGAGCAGGCCACCAGCAGCAGTAGATCTGGGGCCCAATGACCGCAGCTCATTCTGTCCCCCAGGATGCATCCTTGTCCATCCTTCTGCCCTGCCACCGTCCTGGTGTCACCCTGTGAGTCCCATGCACAGGGTCTAAAGGTAGATGCAAGGACCTCGGGCAGCTCATCCTCATGAATCTCTGAGAATCAGAGAAAGAAGCATGCCTCCCCTTGTGTTCAGTGTCTAAGCAGATGAGCAGACCTGACTTGCTGCCCTCACGCTCACCCCGGGATCACTGCTGAATCCCAGGCCAGCTCATGGGGTTCATGACCCTGGCTGGCCTTTCCTCTTCCGCCTCTCCTCCCCCACAGCACTAGGTGATGGCAGATCCCTGGGCTCCTCCGAGTCCATGAGGATGGAGGACTGGGGGACTTGGGTGGGCAGGAGTGGCACAGGCAGGAGAGGCCCAGGGGGTGGGTTTGAATCCTGCAGAGGTGGTGATGAGGGTGCAGACCTGGAGCTGTCCTTCCAGTGTCACTAATACACACACCTTGAAACCACGAATCACCACCAAGGTGCACACCGCGGGGCCTCCTTAGTGCTAGAGAACTCAGTATCTGGTACCCTAAGTGACAGGTGAGTGTGTGCACATGTGTCAGTCTCATGCAAGCTGTGTGTCTAGATTCAAAGGCGGCGAGTTATGGTGACTGGATTGTTCAGGGTTGATAGGCATCTAAGCCAAGGCCTTGAATCGGTTTCACCTTTAAGTTGCTTCCACGTTTCATCTTTGTCATCAGAAGTAGTGTTCTTGATCCTTACATGCTTCACTAAAGTGGAAAAAAGTCCAAAAGATCATCTGTTTTAAGGAAGGCAGCCTGGAGAATAATCCTGCTTGGTGCTGACGCGTGGTCCTGAGAGGAAAACACATCTCCCTGGTCTGCAGGGCAGGTGGCTCATCCACACCTCCGCGGTCTGTGGAGGGGCACACTTACGCCCCTTTGTCCCCTGGTTCCATGTGGGAGAGCCACGGACTCACTACAGCAGGATGAGATAGACTGTCAATCATACAGTTTCAAGAGTGCATTTCAGTTCAATCTGTATTGAATCTTATTTTCACAGTTAACTTGCTCTTTTTTGAGATATGTTATTAAAATGAAGCATCAGCAAGGATTTGGTTTATGGGAAATGCTCCTTATGGAACGTGAAGCGGCCAAGGTCACTTTTCGCCAGATTTGCCTTCCCTGGAAGACCTTCGATTGGATGAATTTGACGTATGTGTGATGCCATCCTGTCTAATGTGAATTCACCTTAAAAGACAGGGTGTCAGACGCATGTCAGCAGCGGTGAGCAGTTTAGAAACCGTGACATGGCTCCCCTTGCCCCTGAGTGAAGGTGGAATGAAAGGGCCTGTGAGGCAGCAGCTGATTTGGAGTGTGCCAGGATTTGCTGCTTCTTTGAGTCGGACTCCAGTCCTGATGGCCTGTGGATGAAGAGATGCTGGTTCTCTTTCCCACTGTGTGTTTGTGGTGGTCTCTGGTCATCTGCAGACCTAGAGCCTATCATCTTTGCCCTTCTGCTTGATGGGATGTGTGGGTGCTGCTCTTGTGAATCTGTGTGAGTTTAAGTGTTAGAATTTACTGCAGGAATTCAGGTCCGTAGAAGTGGTGAGCGACATCTAAAAACATTCGGGTACTGGGAGTGGGTATGAATCACTGTTGAGCTAGGGGACTGAGGATGGGAGCATGGGTTCTGGGTGGCACTGAGGCATCAGGGGCTCAGAGGGCCTCTCATGGCAGTTCAGACACAATGGTGATGCGTTTTTCTCTGCTCCACTGAATGCATATCTGAGGACCTACTATGTACCAGACGCTACAGCTAGCACTTGGGATAAAAATTGTTTTGGTCTTTTTGATTTAATTTATTTCTTTTTTGTCTTTTTAGGGCCACACCTGTGGCATATGGAGGTTCCGAGGCTAGGAGTCAAATTAGAGTTGCATCTGCAGGCCTATACCACAGCCACAGCAACTCGGGATCCTAGCCTCTTCTGTGACCTATGCCACCACTCACAGCGATGCGGATCCTTAACCCACTGAGCAGGGATCCAACTGGTGTCCTCATGGATACTAGTCAGGTTCGTTAGCGCTGAGCCATATCGGGAACTCCCTATTTTGGTCCATAGAAAGTGGCACAGAGTTTGTCTGGCCCCTTGCTAGCCAGTGCAGCACCAGTCTCACTTTTAAGACAGTGTAGTCACCCTGGGAACAAGAGCTGCCCTGCGTTCATTTCTTCTACACACAAAACTGAAGCATCACCACCCTACCCTACATTGCTGTAGAGATTTCTATATATGAAGTAAATGTTTACTGTTTATGGCGAACCATTGGATTCCTTAACTCTTTATAACCATACTCCCAATTCCACATGATTACAAATTGCACCTGTTTCCCCGTCCCAACCACGTTGAAGGTAACAAAAGCCAGTGTGTTTGCAAGGTGACATAGGCCATGTCAGGAATGGAACAGGCAGGTGGCCTGTGTCAAATCAACGTTGCTTGGAAAGAGATAACCAGTGAGCTCACCTTTATGTGTCACATTCATGATGCCAGGGTCACTTTGTCACCAGCAGTGATGGGACATGAGGAGAGTGAAAGGCAGGTGTCAAGGGGGTGGCAGTCTTGTGCTGAGCGCCCTGTGCCTTCTGTGCCTGAATTTGCCCTGCATGGTTCCTATGGGTTTGGGGATTTATCTGGTGTCACCATTGGGGAAACCAAGCACTGGAGGTGCCTTGCAATGGTGAGTGTTTTCCTGGAGTTCCATTGTTGCCCAACATCTCAAATGAGTGATGGATCTCAGGTTCTGACCTCATGGCATGGGAAACACCTGGCACATCAGCAGTTTTGGCCTTTCAATGAACAGACATGGTACATTCCTGGCCGTGGCTGTAGGGGCACCCAGCCAGCTCATGCCACCCTGATGGGCAGCCTCCCAGGGCTCCAGGTGGCATGGACTGCCCTGTCCCTCCAGGATTCACTTCCTCAGCTCTGTCCCTCCCCCCACCTACTGAGCCTGCCAATCTCTCCATTTCTGAGTCTCTTAGGCTGTCCCCAGAGGCTCCTAGGGTGTCTTTGAAGGGGCCCGCGCTGTGCTGCCCCGAGCTGGAGGCCTTTTCCAGCTGGAGGAGCAGGGCAGGTGCACTGAGCTCCACCACAAAGGGAGGCTGCTGCCTTGGCGCCTTCCCTGAAGAGCTGGGTAGCATCTCATGGGACCCTGGTGTGTTCCTGGAGGCCACTGTCAAGGGGCATGTCTGCTGTGGCCCCAATCCAGCAGCCTCACCTGCTCCTCAGGGAGGAGGGCAGGGTTGCTGTTCACCTTCTGCAGGTGGGTGTGTGCCCGGCCCTGCAGGGAAGTGATGGGTTTGTTGTTGAGGGAAGGAGGCTGGGGGCTTGTCCATCCATGAGGGAAGGGGCTGTGGCAGGGTGGGGGGTGCGGGGAGGGGCGCTTTTATGCTAAAGTAGGTGAGGAGATTCTGTCATTCTGTCAGGGTGAGGGGTTTCTGAGGGTGTCACTTCTCAAGGCCACAGTGAGGGGTGCCAAGGACTCAGAGATGGCATCCTGCTGTTGGAGTGTGACCTGGTGCAAAGAGCCCCATAGGTGCTGGTGTTCCCGGCCTGGACGTCTTGGTACCCAGTGGTACTTGAGGACAGGCTTTGTGTTAATGTCTGCTTATTTTAATGATCTATTGATGTCAAGTGGCTCGTTAAAAAATTATGACAGTTACCTGAGGTTTGATTTGGAACCAATTTAAATAAAAAGTAAATTGATTTAAAGAAATTAAGTAGATGTTGTGAGGATGAGGCCTGGATAAAAACTGCCCGGAGGCCTAGAATGAGCAGACTTCATTTTCCCTGAGCCACATGACTTTGACTTTTTTTTTTTTTGCTGTCTTTTTGCCTTTTCTAAGGCCGCTCCCACGGCATATGGAGGTTCCCAGGCTAGGGGTCTAAATGGAGCTGTAGCCACTGGCCTACACCACAGCCACAGCAACGAGGGATCTGAGCCGCATCTGTGACCTACACCACAGCTCACATCAATGCCAGATCCTTAACCCACTGAGCAAGGCCAGGGATTGAACCTGCATCCTCATGGTTCCTAGTCAGATTTGTTAACCACTGCGCCACGACAGGAACTCTAGCTTTGACCTTTTTGACCCTTGGTGCCCTCCATGCCTGAGATGAAGGGCTGGAGTCGCCTTTGTGCTAAGGATTTGTAAGACCACAAGGTTGAATGCGGTGAATGTGAGAAGCAGAGCAGAATTTCATGCTGGGAAGTCAACTTTTGTTTTTTTAACTCAAAAAGCAAGTGTGAGAACTTAGCCTTTGGGATTTATTTGAGGCTGAAAATATAAATGGGCAAGAAGTTTTAAGAGTGACATGTGTCTCCTGAATCCTCCTGCCCAGCTGCAGCTGGGTGCCCCCCATCCCCAGCCAGAGTCATCCGCACACCAGGAGCCAGTCAGGTGCCGGGCTAGGACCTGGACATAGCAGAAGAGTGACACAGGTTCAGGGACCAAAAAGGATATGGTTAAGCAGGCTCTCCTGTCACCCTTCATCCCTGACCTGAAGGCTGGGGCTTGAGACAGGTGGGACCAGGAGATGGTGAGCTAGGGGATCTGTCCATGCTCACGACAAGACAGAGGCTCCAGTTCTGAGAAACCCCGGGTGGGCTCCGGGGTCATGGCAGGGCCATCTGATGAGCTGAGCTGAAGGGCCTGACCTGGTATTGACATCCGGGGCTTGGGGTCATCTTTGATTGTCCCTCATCAGCTGTGTCTGTATCACCACATTTTATCATGACTCTCTTGGGAGGCAACAGTTAACTCCTTGCTTTCTGCCCCTGCTGCATCGGCCAGGTCCCTCCTGGCCACACTCCCTGCCAGGACAGTGCCACTGTCTCCATTCCACTGTGCCCCCAGCCTGGCCACCATCCTGAGGTGCTGTTTGGGTCATAGATGCCTTCCACTCAGGGAGATGGTGCTGGGGGCCCTGGGGGAGCAGTGGGTGGCAGGCTGCAGGGCAGGGCCATCTGCACACAGCCGTGGATGAGCTGCTTCCACAGCAAAGAAATGCTCTGTCTGGGTGTAGTTATTATTTTCTACCTGCTGCTTGGTCAATACATCTGATTCACATTGAGTGAAAATCTTGCCGCGCTAAGTGGAATTCTAAACATAGGCCCATAAAGTGTCTAGAGGAAGATGCGTCGTCAATTATTCAGGAGGGAATACAAGGCCTCACACTGTCATGGCTCCCAGTCCTTTCAAAAGTGATTTACTTCTTAATTGTCCACTGAGTGACCTTTCCTATTATATATTTTTACTGCCAGGCCTTAGGGCACTTGGTTTAGTAAATTGAGTTTATCTATTAAGTATGAGAAGTTAGTCTTCATCTGTTTAGGTCAGTTGTCCGGATTAGAGCCTGACCCATTCATTTTCACTCAATAATGGTTACATTTCAATAGATATAAATACACACACACACACACACACATACATATTGACATATAAAAAATATACATATACATAAGGAGTTCCTGCTGTGGCACAACAGGATCGGTGGTGTCTCTGCAGCGCCAGGACACAGGTTTGATCCCTGTCCCAGCACAGTGGGTTCAAGATCCAGTGTTGCTGCAGCTAAAGCATAGGTTGAAATTGCAGCTTAGATCTGATCCCTGGCTGGAGAACTCCATATGCCTTGGGGCAGCCAAAACCAAAACCAAACAAAAACAAACCACATACACATTTATTGTTTTGTAAGTTACGTGTTTATAATTATTACTTTCGTTGGCAGTTCATCCCTTTGAATGAATGTTTGGGGACTAGCTGGCTTCTGCTGACCTTTAGTTTGCTTAAGGTCTGTTAGCCCCTGGAAATGTGTCTTGTGATGGGAAGAGCCATTGAGCTGGATTGTCCTGTAGTGACAGGAAAGGCCCTTCTGTGACCATGGCCTGTCTGTCCTGCAGGAGGAACCTACTCTGCTGCCAGCTGCTGCAGGTCTACAGCAATGGCTGGCCCCTTCCAGGTGCCACCCAGGCAAAGCATGTGGCCAGAAGGACTGGGACGTGTGGGCAGCCTGGGTTGAGGCCTGCATGCCACCACCAGTTGCTGTGCTACATGGGGCTGGTAGGAAGCTGACCCTGTGGGGTCGTGTCTTCTGGAAAATTGGTGAGATGCTGGGGCTTGAGGTGAGTACACACTTTTACAGGTGCAGGCGGTCAGTCTAGAGAAATGAAGAAAGGGCTGAGTAATTGGCTCTGGGGAATATGAGCGCTGATGGGGCCGTTCTGATGAGTAATAGACACCATTAGATCACAGTAAGATGCTCAATGATGTATAATTAAAGATGGCATTAGTCAGGCAGAAACCACAACGTTTAAAAATGTGAGAGGGATAAATTTCTAAGGCTAAAACGCACATCCATGACTTAGGAAACAGGACACAGTGTGTGTGTATTTGAATTGTGAAGCGGCTGCCGTGGTTACAGACAGGCTGCTGTTTGGCAGGACAGCTAGTGTCCTCTTAAGTCTCAAATATTTGTAGTGGCAGCAACCACAGTGGTTTAAACAATTATTTTAGGTGAATTATCAGCTTGTGGACCAGTTCTGATCGGTGACTCGATCAGAAAAAGCAGTCCTATTTTTGTTCTTTGTGGACCAGACGGCGTCCAGGTGAGCTGTGGTCTGAGAGCCTGCCTCCATTTTCCAGATTCACCTTGAGGCCCTTCTTCCCCCTCTCCCTTCTCCATTTATTCATCCTGCTGGGCTCTGGGCTCTGGGATGGGCGTGGGGGCAGCAGGCTCAGTGGCTCTGCATGAAGCTCAGGCCCAGTGACCTGGCCGAGCACTACCCTGGCTGTTGTCCACCTGGCTGTTCAGACCTCTCCAT
Organism: Phacochoerus africanus; assembly: GCF_016906955.1. NCBI lineage: Eukaryota > Metazoa > Chordata > Mammalia > Artiodactyla > Suidae > Phacochoerus > Phacochoerus africanus. The sequence goes on along the minus strand of NC_062548.1, from coordinate 51,358,395 downwards.
TGTTTGTTGGGCGCACCAACTGTCCCGCTGGGCCCCGGCTTCTGGACTTGGCGTTTAATCAGAGTCAAGCCTCTGGCAGACAATCTCAGTTGTTAATCGTGCTGCTATTAATATTCATGTTGACAGTCATTTGCACTTCTAACCCTCCTCCTCTCAGGGGTTCATGCAGCATCTCACAGACCTCAGAGGAAGGGCTCTCTCCAGCAGGGACAGACACAGACAGGAGCCATGGGGTCACTGTTCCTCATGCCTGCTCTGTGCCTCCCTCCTGTGTTCCATCACCTGGGAACATCTGTGGGAGGGAGGGCTGTGCGTCCCCTCCAGGCATCCGTGGGGCTCCGTGACCTCTTGATGCCCCAGAGCTTACATTGTGGGTGTGGTGGGGCTGCTATCAAGACGCTGAGTAAAGTGCCAGTTGAAAAATTTCAGGTTTGATGGAGATGCTTTGTAAAGCCTGTGTTTGATACTCTAACTGGATTAATTTAGGTTAAAAGAAGTCAGTGAGTCCTCTTTGCAATCTATGGGTATTTCTATTGTATGGAAGAAATCACTGTCCTTGAAAAGACTGCAGCCATGTTTCTTTATTAACCTGGTGGTCCTGGACTTGGGCTGTATGTTGAAAGACTGCAGTGTGGCCCCAGCCTGGAAGCCCTGTTCTGGGTCAGGTGCAGCCTGGTATTGGGTTGTTAAAGTCACCAGGTGATGTGAACACTGGCCTTGGGAAGTATTGGCCTGAACCATGGAAGACTGGGAAAACTCGGGGGAGCTGGGAGACATTTTCCGGAAGCCCCTCTTAGCTTGCAAAGACATACAGAGGGTTGTGGGAGCAAAGGCCTGGGGACCCTGCCACTGGGATCCTGGCCAGGTTGGGAGGGAGGAAGGGGGCTTGGCAGCAGGAACATGGGCTGAAACACACATCCATGACTTAGGAAGCAGGATGCAATAGAGGGGTATTTCACGGACCAGGACATGGAGGCCTGGGGTCCTCAGGTGCTCGGAGCAGAAGCAGACCTGGAAGGAGGTGATTGGGGCCAGTGAGGGTCAGCAACCAGCTGGACTTAAGGCTGGAGGGAGGGTGGAGGCAGAGGGTCTTTTACAGCCATTTTATTTAGGCACCTGACACTACACTTAAAAAATAATTCCAGGAGTTCCCGTCGTGGTGCAGTGGTTAACGAATCTGACTAGGAACCATGAGGTTGCAGGTTCAATCCCTGGCCTTGTTCAGTGGGTTAAGGATGGGGCGTTGCCGTGAGCTGTGGTGTAGGCTGGCAGCTACAGCTCTGATTAGACCCCTAGCCTGGGAACCTCCATATGCCTTGGGAGCGGCCCTAGAAAAGGCAAAAAGTCAAAAAAAAAAAAAATTCCTTAGGGAGTTCAACATTGTGGCTCAGTGGTTAACAAACCCAACTAGCATCCATGAGGACGCAGGTTTGATCCTTGGCCTTGCTCAATGGGTTAAGGATCTGGTGTTGCCGTGAGCTGTGGTGTAGGTAACAGATGTGGCTGGGATCCCACATTGCTGTAGCTGAGGCGTAGGTCAGCAGCTACAGCTCTGATTCAACTCCTAGCCTGGGAACCTCCATATGCCACAGGTATGACCCTAAAAAGACAAAAGACAAAGAAAAAAATTCCTTAGGGATAATTTTCATCAAAAGCAATACATTTAACTCATTATTTCACTCAGTCCTAGTAACAGCTCAGCGGCCTGGGCACTATGATCGCCCCCACTCGGCAGGCCTGGAGGATTCGCGTGTCCCTCATGGCTGGCTGCAGGAGGACCTGAGCCCAGGCCCACTCTGGCTTCTGGCTTGGGCCCTGCGTTAATGTGGGGTTGGGGCCCTGAGCCTCAGTTCTTAGGGCGGGAAGGCATGGTGTGACCTGGGGTTAGCATTCTTCTTCCACCACCTCAAAGGTTCCAATATTTCCTCTTTACCAGGCTGCCCAGATTTGGGGAGAAATTAGGATAGTTACTACTATTTTTTACCTTATGGTGAAGAGGCAAGGTGGTGGGAGATTTCCTGGAGGGACATAAAGAGTGGACATAGATGGAGGGCTGCTGGTGGAGGGTCCAGCAACTGTGGGCTCCCAGTCAGGAGCCAGAGCTAACCTGCTGGCCACAAGAGGCCAGTGTGACATGGAGGTAGGCCCCTGTGTTTGGGGAGGTAGGGGCCTTGGGTTCTTACATTTGAAGGGTTATCCATCCACACAGGTGAAATAAATGAACACAACAGAAATGTCGTCAGTGAGCCAAGGTACTTGGAAATGTCTTTCTGTCCAGCTTTCTTACACAGCAGCCATTGCTGTCCACCTGAGGCCGCTCCCTCTGGAATGAGTGTTAAAATCAGGGCTAGATGTGTGCAAAGCTCTACATTTGTGGCCATGGAAAGCAGACTGAATACAGATTTTTTCCCCTGGACATCTGTGCTTATAAGTCTCAAAAACATTTACAAAATGCTAAAGGATTAACATGCGTTTGAATGAAGTCTTTTGATGGCTTGAATTCTTCATTTTACACTCCAGGCAGCACTGTCCATTGACATAAAATGTGGGCCAACCGGGTAATTTAAAATTTTCTAGAAGCCACATTACAAAAGTTAAGAAACAGTAGATGAAACTGGCTTTAACGATCTATTTATTTAACCCACTCCATCTGAAATGTGAACTCCTAAACTCATCACTCCCTATAAAAGGCTAACAGGGTGCTCTGTGTTCTCGGTCAGCATCTGGCCCCGGTGGTGTGTGGTCGCTGCGTGGTCTCCAGTCAGTCCGCTGGCAAACTCGGTTCTGGCTGCTCAAAGACCCCACCTGGCTGGGGAGATGCGTAGTTTGGGGGTGGCGCGGAGCTCCAGACACCGCGATAAAGATCTGAAGTCACGCGCGCTTTCTGCCGCCATGGGCCTGGTGCACGTGACGGGCTTGGGGCGGCTGTGTTTTGCTGGATGAGACCTCTGGTACTTCACGCCCCTGCTGACTTGGAGGGATGACAGCCTGGGGGCCTTGGATGCTCGCTGGGCGCCTGACCGGTGGTTAAGTCATTTCCTGGACCAGCCTGCTTGTCCTCAGGCCCCTCTTAGGGCCGTGGCGGCTCCGGGGGAGTGGCAGCATCTCACAGGTAGGTGGGTGCAGCACAGCCACGGATGGTGCATTTTCTGAGGTGATGGCTGCCCGGTGAGGTGGGAGTGCTGGCCCTGTGGTGTCTTCCCTGCCCTGCAGTGTCTCCTTGCGGTGTCTCTGCAGCAGCCTAGGGTGTGAGCATGGTGAGGACTCAGAGCTCCAACTGTGAAAAATGGGTGACCCCCCCTTGGGCCCCAGGCCAGGCCACGGCCAGAGGCAGAGCATTTGAGTTCATTGTCTGGAAGTTGGACTTCTGCCTTATTATTTGCATTGTGCATTAATAGGTTTATAGTTAAGGCGATAGTGGTTTTCATTCTCTTTGAATGGCACTGTGGTGATAAAGAGCGTTTCTTTGGAAACTCAGTCAGCGCTTAGGCTGGAGTGGACTTGGGTGGCGCCAGGGTGTGCCCTGGGGTCCACTCCAGCTGTTAGCATCCCATGCCCCATTGTAGAACTTTGAAGTTGTATCTTTGCTTTGATGACACCTTTTTTATTTATTTTGTTTCTATGGCCATGGCATATGGAAGTTCCCAGCCAGGGATTGAATCCCAGCCACACCTGAGCTGCAGCTTTAGCAACTCTGGATCCTTGAATCCACTGCACAGGGGCCAGAGATCCATCCCGGGATCCAGCTGACACCTCCACAGAGACCCGAGCCGTTGTAGTCAGATTGTTACCCATCGCACCATGACAGAAACTCCAATGACACCTTTTTTTGTTACTTATAATTTAATTCAAGCAGAGTATCTGGCCTGTGATCCAGTCCTGAATGACAGTGTTGAGCTTTGATGTCACTTCTGTATAACGGTGCACGAATGGGCCTTGTGTGTAAATGGTGCAGAAAAGACACTTCCCCCACCCCTAGAACTGCAGGGCTATATCTTAACGGTTGTTTGGTTGGGCGTCTTTCTATTCACTGCATTCAATGCGCCAAGGATATTTGGTTGGGTTAGGTTTGCTAGGTGACTGGGGTGGTCACTTGTGGCAGTTACTGAGCTGTCCTATAGGTCAAGGATGCCCTGAGGTCCCATTTTGCTTCTGAATGAAGTGCCCCATGTTGGCAAAAGTAGAGGCAAAAGTTTGCTGTCACTTGATGGAATGCTGGCTGCAAGCTGTCCTCCCTGCTTCTTTGGCTGATTTGCAGTCACCTTTGCTGAGGGATCTGGGCTTAGGACATCGCTGGACTTGGCAGTTGTCAGTGAGGCTGTAGGTGGGGGGTCCCACCCTGTCTCACCAAGACCAGGGGCACATCTCCTGTTTTCCAGTTTTTGGTAGCTCCCAGGCTTAGGTGCTGAGTCTGCCTTGTTCCATCCTGTAAGGATCTTGTAGGGAACAAGTGCCCCCCCCCCCCGCCTTTGTTTGGGGACCTTCAATGATTTAGGGCACAGAGTTTAAGCACTGAAGCACAAATTTTACATTTTTAGAAAAGTTATGTGAATGATTACTGCTACTTCCCTGATAATGGGTTGAAAACAGTCATTCCTGATTTGTTGATAACTGTTGCATGTTGTTTTTGGTTTAAATACTCTCTTATTTAAAGAATTCCTGAGAGAGGTTAACAAAGGCTGATTTCTACTGGAAAGCATATTGGGCTTTAGGTAAGAGTTGATGATGGATCCTTATGATGATTCTCTAGTGAGGATGAGCATTGTCTCTTCAGCCATGGACCCACTGGTCCAGGAGTGAGGGCCTTTCTCAGCCTCTTGTGACCACTGGGACTACCTGGTGAGCAGCCATCAGCCTGGTCTGCCTTCCTCTTGGCCTGGGGAGGAATCTCTGCCTTCTCAGGAGCAGCCTGTTGTGTTAGGTTGTACTGTGAGAACGATCTTTGCACACAAACTTTCTTGCACCCTGATGGGCCCCCTGCTATAGGTGCCCCCCGCCCCCAGCTTCCTTACCTCCTAGAGAGGTCACCAGGTTTGGGCGGTCCTCCCCTGGTCACTGCAGGCTGCTTCTCAATGCCTCTTGGCTGAGGAGCCCTGGGAGGGGTCAGCCTTTTCCACAGAGTGGGGATGGTGTGTGAATCTTGTTAACTTAGAGACCCTAGCACATGTGCCAGAGGTGAAAGTCAGCTCCTATTCCCTAGTGACAGAGGACTCGGGCCTTCATTGTCCACAGCTCAAAGCCCTTATGGTTCTGATAACCACAGCATTTTGGCCAAAGCACTTAACCAGAGAATGAAGTCCTCACGCCTTTAAAAGCTTCTTAGGATGTGAGGAGTTGTAGACGGGGGCCGGGCAGCTGCATGAGGAAGCAGCTGTCTTCCTGCAGAGCCCCAGACCCCGGGCATCTCCACTCACTGCCCGGCCCTTCCTGCCTTTCTTGTGGTGACCATGCCATGCTTTCTGGGGATCAGTCCAGCTGTTCAGCAGTCATCTGTTAGCACCACTGATGAGGGAAAGAGGAAGGGAGGGAGCCCATGCTGTCCCGGAGTCTCATGGTCAGTGTCCAGGCAGATTTCCAACTGGCAGAGATGTGTGATGGAACAAACAGTAGGTTCAGGGCACAGAGGTTCCCAGATAAGCAGGACGGGCAGAAGGTTAGCTCTCTGTTGCCTCGAGCCACTCTTCCCTGTGCTCTGCACCTTTGCTCCATCCTTCTGTCTTTCTCAGAAGGATGCTGTGGGCCTGGGCTTAGGGCAGCATCAGGACCCTCATGCCTGTGGTGGGACGGTAAGTTCATCTGGACATAGGACAGATGTGCTGTTTCCTCCTTGCCATCTGTTGTCTGGCAGGCAGTTCCTGTGGGGAGTAGCATCATCTGGTCCTTAGGAGCTTGGTCCTGGTGATGCTTCTTAGGCTCTGCCCTCTGAGTGTCCTCCAGGCCCCTGCCCTGCTCCCCAGAGGGTCCTTCAGGACACATGGGGGCCTAACACACTCCAGTCTGGAGGAAGAGGTGGATTGCTTGCTCCTAGCTGCATCTCTCCCAGAGTGAAGACTTTCTAGTCATGTTTTATGTGGATTCATTTTTTGAAAACCTCATTTTGTATTCCCTACACAGAGAGCTGAAGAATCATAGCTCCTTCCCTTGATTGTGGTAAAACTGTCCCTTTTCAGTGTGATTTTGAGCTGAGTTGCCTGCTTCCCCATCAAAGGCATTTCCTTTGAAATGACCCCAAGGCAAAGGGCATGGAGAGTGTTTCTCCTGTGGGACTGTCTGCACTGGACACTCTGACAAGAGGAAGCTGGATGTTTGCACCACATGCAGGGTCCTCAGGTGACACCGGTGTCTAAAGGAAAGGCCACTGCCTCCAGGGCCTGCATGCACCTTCCTGAAAACATCTCTTCCGCTTCCCTCACGTTTAAATAAGCAGACAGGAGTCTGAAACCCTCTGCTCATCATGCACTGATTCTGCCCGCCCTTCCTGCCTGTGCTGGGCTCCCTTTCCCTGAGGTGGTCTTTGTAACTTAAAGACATAAAAAAAGTATTACAACATCACTTTATCCACTTTGGTGAATGACAAACACACCCTTTAGTTGTCTGACATGCTCCCCTCCATGTTATCCTAACATCTGGCAGCTGCCCAGCCAGATGGGTGGGGATCTGCCTCTGGCTGACTCTTTCTCTCTCCCTTGTTCCTGGGATGAGGAAGCAGATTTCCCAGGGAGCTCTGGCTGCACCACGTGGGGATGGCATATGTGGCCCCCCAGCTCCCAGGCCCAGCACCTAAGTGCAGCTGCCGTCTCAGAGCAAGGGTGGCCATGGCTGAGGCCAGTGTTTCTTTTCCAAAACAACATGTGAGTTCAGAGCCATTGCTTGCTGTGTGTGCATGTGTGTGTGTTGTGTGTAATGTATGTCTGGCAAGATGTCACCAAAGTCCCCAGGGAGTCATCTCATTTTTTTGGGGTCTATTTAAATTTTCACAGTGAGCATATATTATTTTTTATTCAGATTTAAATAAATATTTTAAAATTGATATCTTTTAGAGTTTTAGGATCAGTTTTTCTTCATGGAAACCAAATACAGACTGGACCCCATCTTTCAGAATGACAGAATTGCAAAGTTGGAAAGAACCTCAAAGACACAGGCCTGAGGTGAGAGGGGGCAGAGCCTGCACGTGGCTTTCCTCCTTTTGATTCCAGCCCCTGGGCCCTTTCAGCCACCAGCCAAGCCTTCCCTGACTGGGCTGTCTATTAAGTGACTTTTTCAGAGAAAGGTAGTCTGGTCTGGGATGATTGGAACAGAGTTCTTCATTTCATTCATAGTCAAGGCCATACTCACAGAAAATGATTAAGATGAGGGCTTAGCATACTGCAGCTCACAGCCATATTCATTTAGCTGACGAGTGCCTGGCCAGAGCCCACTCAGCACCGAGGGCTTCCTTCTGTGTCATGAGGGTTTGGGAAGTCCCTCGGTGTGGCAGCAGGGCTCATGTCTGGAAGGGCAGATGTCTGGACTGGGAACTGTGTATGTATGTGGTAAGGGATGGGAAGATGATGCTTAATGCATTTTATTTGGGAGACAAGGTTTTCCTGAGATGGGATTCCTGAATTGAGGTGGTCGTTCAGAGGACAAGGTGGGAACTTGCTGTGTAGAATGACTTCCTGGGGGCAGGTGGGGCAGACTCTGAGGGCAGAGCCCTGACACTCCGTGTATTTTGGATTCTCTTTTGGGCTTGTTCAAATTGATGTCGTCTGATGGGAAAGTTCCTTTTGGTTGCCTCAAGGGAGGTTGTCTGTACCTCTTTCCAGCAAATAAGTTGTCTCCAGGCTTCCTGAGTACCCTTTATTTGAATCCCACAAGAAAAACCCACACTCAAGGTGTTTTGGGAGGCCCCCGGTAAGGGCACATCCCCTGCTTATAGTCCTGGTCCCAGTCAGTCCTGTGGAAGCCCCAGGCATGTCCACCCTCAGAGGAGTGGGATCTGAATCAATCCCCAGTTCCAGATTCAGGGCTGAGGCCAATTTGGTACCTGGACATTGAGACACCACCACCACTCCACCAGCAAGTCGCTGGAGCTATTCAGGTTTTATCATTTCCCCCTTTGGGACCTGTTCTTTGTATGACTTTGTCTTAATGGCCTCCCTGAGGGGTCTTTGCATCATCTTGTGTCAATGGAACAGCTTATGAGACATGCATGCTGGCATGGTTGGAGACACAGTTCTAGACCATTGTCTCTTCACCAGCTTTGTGAACCAGCAGGAGTTTGCACATTTGTTTTTTTGTTTCTCAGCTCAGCAGTTGCCTACTGTGAGAGCAAGCAAGGTGAGCTCATAGCTCCCCTCCATGGGACCAGTCCCATGACTGTGCTCAGAGAGCAGCAAGTCAGAAAGCTTAGGTTATTGCTTTGGCTTAAAAGTGAGCTCTGAGCACAAATTTTAAGGAACTCCAGAATCAGTAAAAGGAAAAACGTTGCCTTCACTAGGGGATTTTTCTAGGTGGGTGAACTTAAAATTGAAGTGAGTAGTTTTGAAAACTGCAGCCTTTTTAACATGCATTTTAGTTTTGCATTTTAATTATTTATGGGATAAGTGCTGATTTATTTTTCCTGAGGGTTCTTGGAACATTTTATGGTAATACCGCTCTTACATGGATCACTTCTATGAAGCAAATCAGAGAGCAGACAGGTGGCCCACATTGTCTGTATTTATATCCATGAGAGCCCCCTGTCTCCACTTGGGGCCCATCTCCTCTTGCTTTTGTTTAACATTTGGGAAGATTCACTTAGTCACCCTGTGGTCCTGCTCTTTGTTTGGATTCGAAGAGTAGTAATAAATATATAACCTAGTGGGGGAAAAACAAACTACTAAATTATTTTGTAAAGCTTGGGTAGAGTGGTAATTGTAGAAGTTCATGAAATATAAAAAGTGCCGAGGAGGAATCTGGTTAATTGAGAGGTCATTTCAGAGATGGTGGGATGGAGGTGCTATGAGAGGGCCGGGTGGAGTGCACTGAGAGGACTTCTCCAGCAGGAGAATGCTGCCTGCCAGGTGTGCTGTGCTTCAGGAGACCAACAGCTGTCACGCTTTCTGGGTCAGAAGGCTTAAGGGGTGTGGAGGCGGGGAAGCAGGCTGTTATGAGGGCAGGAGCCTGGCTCAGCCCTGAACCTAATTCACAGGAGACTAAGCATTGTTGCCGGCTTTCAGCAGAAGTGATGCGTGTTTAGGGGAGAAAGACCCCTGTGGCTGGAGGTGTCTGGGGCGAGGCTGGTGGAATCGGGGCAGGCTCTGGCCATGGGCTAGGAAGAGAAGATAACAGAGGAGCTGGGCCATCAGGTCATCAGATTTCTCCCAGTTTTGTCACCCACTTGCGGGGTGACTTGGGGGCAGTTACTTTTTAATGTCCTCAAATCTGAGACAGTAAGCTCCCTACTGTATGGGGACCTATTTGTCAGTGAGACACACCAATCCTGGGGTTAGGACGAGGGGACTGTTTTCTCCTCTGTGAAAGCAGGAGAGATGGCCCCTTTGCAGGAAGGTTAAATGCCTCGCCTAGGGTTGCTGCACAGAGGGGCCCAGTGAGCGGTGATTTTTCTTTCAGTCTGTAAAGGTTCTTGTGGTGGGACCAAGGAGTTAAGCGACCAGGCAGGAGTTAATTAGACATGAAGTAGTGTGGGGCTGGGACCGTAGCTCCCGAGAGGGTCTGTGGATGAACTTGGGAGCCTGTGACCCTCGGGTTGATGCTGTGATTTACTCAGGGAGCTGCGGTTTTCCTGGGGCTGTGAGCCCCCAGTCAGGTCTGGGGGGGTTTTCTAGAGCAGGAGTGAGGTGGGGGGGGGCATGGGAGGAAGGAGGCCTGTGTGTCCAGATCAACCTGAGGTGCTCTTCTCATGAAGGGATCTGAAAACTCCCCGAGCAAGTTGGGGTGGAGCGCTCCAGAGAAAAGTTACAGGAGCTCCTTCTGCTCCATCCTCTGGTAGGTTTTAAATATAAGAACTATCAGAGTCTCTCAGACAAGGTCATTTGTTTGATTTATTTTGGCCGACTGCCTGATGGTGTGTGAGTCGAGAGCAAGGAAGCCTGTTGTCTAATCCATCCTTCTCCTTTGAGGTAGGATTTCCTTCCTAAACTGGAAGTTTCTTGGGAGCAGGAGCCTCATTTGATCAGTTTTTCTCTCTCCCAAAACATCTAACATACTCAGCATGCAGGCTAACAACCCAGATCTTTTCTCCTCATTGTACAAGCATTGTAAGGTAAAAGCAAAACGGACACTTCATGTCCTGAAACTGGAACTCACCCTCTTCCCGGATCTAACCCTGTTACACTGCCTGCTCTCCAGATGAGGCCCCACTCTGCAAGCAGAACACCCTCCATGGAGTTCCTCTTTGCAAAGTTACATTCTTGTAACTCCTTCAGGAACACAGGTCAGAGTTTTTACTCTGTGATTTTTTTTGGAGCTCCTTTAGGGTGTTCTCTATTCCAATGTGAAGGGCCCAAAGGAGCACAGCGCCCCTCCCAGGCCTGCCATAGGCTGAGGGGGCAGAAGGGACGTTGGCCCTCTGTGCGGGCACTGCTCTGTAGCAGGTGGCTGGGCCAGGTGAGCCCTGGGCCTCCATCATCTCCTGGAGCAGGTGATCTGGAGACACTATATTTGGATGGGTTCCATTTTCTAGGTATAGAAATTGGCCTTTCATATCTGTGGGTTCTGATCAAAGAAAGAAAAAATTAAACTAAAACTTCAATTTGCTAAAAATTAAACTAAAACTCTTTGCACATTTATGCTGTATTAGGTATGATACATCATCTAGAGTTTGCAGTAGGGTGTGTCTAGGTTACATTCATTGCTTTCTATAAAGGACTTGAACTTTTGTGGATTTTGGTGTCTCTGGGGGTCCTGGAACCGAACCCCATTGATACTGAGGGACAGCTATATTGTATTAGCTTTTGGACCCCAAATCTTTGAACTCAAATGTGTTATTTTCCAGAATCAAGCTGTGGTGGGCGAATGAGGTGCATGCTGGCATGGACCTCCCTTTTGGAAATCAGTTAAATTTCTTGTGTCACTCACTTAGATTTAATTAACATTTTAAATTGGTGTGGTGTGTAGTTCTGGAGCTGCTTATTAGATTTCATAGGTGTCTCTGGCAGCTCAAATGTTTTAATGAAGAAAATAATTGTGTTACAGTGAGATGAATATTCCATATTCACTGAATTTATAAGTGAGTTAAATGATGACTTCATGGAAGCTCCTAAGAAAGTGGGTTTTGGGTTATCTTCTTGGCATAAAATATAGAAACTGACTTTTTGTGTGTGCATAGAGGTTTTGAAGGAAACAAAAGTGCTTTTTCTTTTAGACTGTAAAAATATTGTGTGTGTGTGTGTGTGGTTTCAACCAGAGTGAGTGTCTATAAGTAAAATGAGTTCATGTCCTTTGAGCCTGGAGGAGCCTGGAGGCTGCCATGGTGTCAGGAGGGGCTGGGCTGTGTGGCCTCTCTGACCAGGGAGGTGGATGTCTCCCAGCAGCTCTGGGAAAATGGAAACAGGCTGTTAGGTTCTGACTGGATGTGATGCTAGGGAGAAGGAGGATGGTATGTGAGAGGCGGTCCAGAGACTTGGAGCTGCTGGGCCTGAACCCCTCCTGCAGTAGGTGAAGCTGCAGCATCCAGGATGTGTGACTTGCCCAAGTCCCCATCCCGGCGCTGGGGGCCCTGGGGCCTCCACCACCAGCTCAGAGCTCTCCTGGCCAAACAGCTGCCTCTTACCCTCCCAGTGTTCCTTGTGGGAGGGAGATGGAAGGGCCAGAAAGAGTCACTGAAAAGGATCCGGGCTACTAAAGCTGGAGGCTGGCTTGTTCTGACTTTTTAAAGGCTCAGACCCCTCAGTGCTGAGAGTGTGTTAGAGGTTTTCCTTGTGAAGAATCCAGAGCCCCAGAGACCAGGAGCCCCAGGACAGCCTGGCCCAGCGGGTGGCTGTCCTGCTGGGTGTGTGGCCCTGCAAGCTTGCCTCTCCAGCCATCATCCCACTGACTACTCCCTGCTCTGCATGCTCCCTCCCCTTCCTGCTCAGTCTCTGCTCATCCTGCCTGCAGCTTTCCTACTTGTCCTGGGTCTGTAGATGGTGTCTGAGTCTAGTTTCCCAAAGGGACCATTGTGATAGCCTGGAAAACTCTTTGGTTTTGAAAATGTGCAGTTCGCCTTCCAAACAAAAGCCAAACCCATATGACCCCTACACCCCTTCCCCAACTTGCTTTTATGTGGAGTATTTGGTCTTAACAGCAGCTCTGTCAGGTCAGGAGTAGTTTTTCCACATTGCAGATATGGAGGTAAGGCCCGGAGAGGTCAGGTCACCTGTGCCTAGGTCACACAGCTCATAGGACCCAGGCCGTCAGTGTCCTGCCCCCAGGGCCTATTCTGGGGCATCATTGTGGAATGTGGGCTCTTGAGTGACCCCCCCCTCCTCACTCACCAGTTGGGGGTGGGCTCCTCAACACTTCAGGCCTCCATGTCATCTATAAATGGACACACAGCAGTCGTGAGTGGCCCTAACAGCACCGTGGGTGTGTGTGGTGCCTGTGCTGTGCAGGGTATCTAATCTCTCAGCAGATGTGTCTCATCTCCAGCTCAGGGCACTGCTGGGCATCTCGCAGGTGTGTATTCCCCTAGTGTGGTTGGAATCTCTGCTCTCTCCCTTGGGAATTCTGGGGGCTTGGAGTCAAACCATCATCAAAGGTCTTTCTTCCCGTCTTCCAGGGAGCAGGTTCAGAGCCTGTTCATCAGAATGACAAAGATGAGGGTGGACATAGCAGGTGTGGCTGGTGCTGCCGTGGCTGCTCTGGAGGAGGGAAGGAGGGGGATCCTCCATTTGGTGCCCTGGAGGGCGGGGGGAGGTGGGGGCTCACATTGTCCCTCAGCCCAGGCTCCTCCTCCCAGGTTGACTGCCCACTATCCCCAACCCAGGGGTGGGGGTCCCCCTCCTAAGGCTGCACCTCCACCCAGTCTCCCTCCTGAGGTGGGCGGGGCCTGTGGGTTGGGGTGTGCCCGGGAGGGGCCGAGGCTGTACCACCTTCAGGAGCACATCTGTCTAGTGGGGCTGCTGAGCATCGAGTGGAATGTCCGCCAGATCCTGGTGTCCTGGAGGCCAGACCCCTGAGACAGCGGCCTGGTCAGACATGGGGAGCACAGGAAAATACTCACGTTTCCATTTATCTCTGTGCCTGTGGTGGCGTCACACCCAGGTTATAGCCGTGATTAAAACATGAGTCTACGGGTCCCAGTCAGTGCTCCCATGTCCTTGATCTGGGTCTGAGTTGTGCCTCCAGGATAAGCCCACGTCCCCAGAGTGGATTCTGTCCTCTGGCAGATGTGGCATTACATCTGGAATGTTCTGATTGCTTTTGGGGATTTGCAGGGCCATTGTTTCTCTGTATCGATCAGAATCATGTGACAGGGATGTGTCGTCAGGTAAAGGTTCTTTCTGAATCGATGTGAGCTAAATCTCATGTAAGACAAGTTCAGTGTGTGCATTTTTTTTTAAAACAATAGAAGGTTGAATTGTTAGGGCTTCAGAGAAGAGTGAAGGCAGCTGTGTTTGTTTTCTTTGGGAACTTGTTTTAAATTCTTATCTGAAGAAGCCAATTGATTGACTAGAATGGTGGGGGCATCACTAATTTGAGGGGCAGGGCACGGAGCTGAGAAGTTCAGAGGCCTGAGGCCAGGCAGGCTGGTCTCTCAGGGTTGGGGTGGGTCCTTGCTGGGCCTGGACAGCCCGGGACAGCCTTGTTCACCTCAGTTCTACCACCTGGCTCCTGGTGGGAAAGGCCTGCTCTGGATAGGACATGGGAACTTCAGGCCCTTCTGACAAACCACTCATCCAGGTGATGCTGCAAGTCAGGTGATCAATTTGGCTCCTTTCCCGGTTAGCTCTCTCCATCTCAGTGGGAGCTAGGGGCTGCCGTGTTGCCTAGGCTCTAGGGTAGATGACTGTTCCCACTGGCTCTGCCCCTGCCCACTGCACGGCCTTGGCCTTGGCTGTCCTGAGCACCCACACCATTCCCTTAGCTGCTGTTGTTTTAGGAGTGACTTTTAACCCAAGCAGGGAGCCCTTGTTTCTGATCCTTGGAACATGCCTTTTGGTAACTTTCCTCATGTGTGGAAGTATCTGAGACTGGTGCTTTTGCCTCCAGCAGCCCTAGGGTTAAGTTGCCATTATCTCCATCCCACACACAGGCTTGAGGCACAGAGATGTCAAGTGTCTCATGTGAAGTCACACAGCCCTGACAGGTGGGGGCTCGGCATCGGGTCAGAGTGTGCCCACACTCATCATTGGGAGAATAAGGCAGGGCCAGTTGCTCAGACCGCGACTCATAGACCCACACATGCTCAGCATTCCAGCAGCTGCTGGAACACAGACCCATCCCCACCCCAAGTGAACCCAGAGACAGTTCTGATTCTGAGGGTGTTTTAGATGGGGTTAGAGACCCCTGTGAGCTCCCTGCAGGATCTAATCCTTTTAGGTTTTCTTGTGAAGGGACTTCTTGCAGCTCTGAGCAGAGCACTTCCTGCTGGCACTGGGGGGCTGGGTGAAGAGCAGGTGTCTTCCCACAGTCACTGTCATCCAGCCCATTGATTCTGTGCCAGCTCAGCCCAGAGTGTAGCCTTATTTTTAGTGAACCTGTGGTTGCATGGGTCAGCTTATTTCCCAGCAGAAGAGAACATTAGAACTGGATGGAAACTTAAGGGCCACTTGGCTGCCTCCCTTCACATCTCCTGGCCCCGCCTGCCACCCCCTAAGTCTGTGAGATGGAGCATCACTGTGCCAGCTCTAGAACCCCAAAGTGAAGGAGACAGGGCCCTGCCCCTGTGTGTGCCTACAGCTGCTTTGTCTTTATCTTGGGTTGAGTTTTTTTTTTTTTTTCTTTTTTTAGGGCCAAACCTGTAGCATATGGAAGTTCCCAGGCTAGGGGTTGAATTGGAGCTGCAGCTGCCAGCCTACGCCACAGCCACAGCAGTGTGGGATCCAAGCCTCATCTGTGAGCTACACCACAGCTCACAGCAACACTGGATCCTTAACCCATGAAGTTAGGTCAGAGATTGAAACCACATCCTCATGGATGCTAGTTGGGCTTGTTACCACTGAGCCACATACAATGTGAACTTCCTTGGGTTGAGTTTTTTAAATTTACTTGAAATTCCAGTGAATTGTCCAATTAAAAATTCTTATCATCCTGATTCACTTCATTTTGTATTTTGTTCTAGTGGATAAAAGACAACCATAGATGTTTAAAGATAATGTGTAGAAAGCCTCAGGCTTGCAGCCACACAGGTGAATATAGGTGTGTACGTGCCCATCGCGTTGGAGGTGTGACATGGGGTGCTCCACTCCACTCCTCCTCCTTGGGTGGGGGTGTGCTCCCTGCAGGGCTCTCTGTCTGATGAGCAGGGGACGGCCGTGGCTTAGGACAGTGGAGTGCCCTGCTACCAGCATTGCAGTCCCCATCTGCCACCCGCTGACTCTGGCTCTTGCTTCTGTAAGATCTGGAAGCTGTCTGGTCTGTGTGGCCTCAGCTCCAAGGGGCTGCCGTCCTCCTGGAACCGTGATGCATAGGCCCAAGGTCTGCACATCAGGGCTGGATGGTGGGTGACACGTGTGTCCAGGGACCCAGTTGCCCCTGAGGAGTCAGTGGTCCCTCCTTGTCTCATGAGGGCAAACTTTCTTGTGCTGGACGGGATTCTTGCAAAGTGCTTCATTACATCACATGGAGCTGCTATCATTGTGGCTTTTGAGACTTTCTGAGCCGCACTGTTGCAAAAGTAAAACATTACAATTTGGTTATTTATTGACATCCACGATTACAATAAAAATGGTGCCTACACTCCAGGCTGCTCCTTTAAATGCAGTTGAAAGGGAGAAAGTGTTTGCTTTTCTGGGGCATTTATAGCAGCTGGCATTTATTCTGGCGCTTTTTGTATTTAATAAAAGAATCTGAAAATATGTTTGAAGTTCTCTTTTCAGTCTGAAGAATAGAGGCTTCTTCTGAGGGAGGAGGCATCTTCACAGCAGTGCGTCCAGCTCCCCCAGGCCTGGGCCTGTGGGAGGACGTGGGGTGGGGGGGGGTACCTCAAGGCCCAGCGGACCAGAAGCTCCAGGGTTCTTCTGGACGGAGAACAGCCTCTGTGCCATATGGTGACAACAAGGCCTCGGGCATCCTCAGGGTTCTGGTGTGGGGCCTGGTTCTGGGGGGTCCCTGGCCGCAGGCCCCCTGACAGGCAGGGGTTATGTGCTCCCTCCTCCTGGGGAAAATGACCATTGCACCGGGATTATAGTTTCTCCACAGAGAGTTTTATATAGCAAAATAAAAGCCTTATTGTTATTTATGTTGGTGTTCTCCATTTTTCATACTCTCCTACCAAATTATTTCCTCTAAGCTTATCACAAATATACACTCTGGAAATATGTCAACTTGATGTCTTATTAAATAATCAAAGTTGAAATTAAAGGCCCAGATTATGTTTGCCTCTCTCTTGACTACTTGGGAGCATCCAGCAGTTCTGATGATCTGTCATGAATCCCAAGAGTGACCCCCCCGCCGACACATGTCAAGGAATGCCAACCAGTGGTGGCAACAGATCCAGTCATGGACACGCAAGGTTGGTATCAGGCTGGGGTTGTGCCCTGCACAGAATTCTATGAGGCTGGAAGCAGCCGTGGTTATGGGGAAACCTGATGTTTCAGTGGCTGACACTCTGGCTGTCGTTGCTTTAAACCTTCCTGTAATTGGGTGATTTTGCGTATGTGAGCTTTAACAAAAGTTGTGATGAGAATCTTTCCCTCGATTACAATCAAATTGGCATCTTATTTTTATAGGTTGTTGCTGATGGGTTGTAAACTTCCACAGTGTCGATTCTTTTCCTGTGGAATTTACGACGCTGTGTGAGCAGATGGTTAATGGAGACAGCAAATTACCAGCCCCCCCCCCCCCCCCCCCCCCCCCGTTGCTCCTGATTATGTTGTGGCGACTGCTGCACGTTCTTCTTACTGTTTTATTCCTGCAGCCTCTTTGCACTTAAAGTCAGCTGCAAGCTGTTTAAAAAAATCATTATGTATCTTGTGTCTCTTCCTTTTCCAGTTAAATGGCCTGACACCCCTGGGGTGGGGTGACCAGTAGGTGTGACACACACCATGGAGGCTCAGTTAATCATTTTTTAGAGAGTAATCAATTCAGAAGACATTTGATTAGACGCATACGGTATGTAATGCACCAGGGTATGCATAATGAGGAAATAATACCATTTTTCCCATTAGAAGCCAATGTTTTTGTGGGTGAGATAACTCCAATTAATTTTATTTTGTTTATGTTTTTGTCTTTTTAGGGCCGCACTCATGGCATATGGAGGTTCCCAGGCTGGGGGTCAAATCAGCTGTAGTCGCTGGCCTACACCACAGCCACAGCAACACCAGGTCTGAGTCACATCTGTGACCTACAGCACAGCTCATGGCAATACCAGATCCTTAACCCACTGAGCAAGGCCAGAGATGGAACCTGCCTCCTCACAGATGCTAGTCAGATTTGTTTCTGCTGAGCCATGACGGGAACTCCCCAATTAATTTTAGTAATTGCTTTAATATGGAGTCAGCAAATCTGTCCTGTGAAAAATATCTTAAGCTTTGCAGGCACACGTGGCCTAAGCTCTATTGCGATAGCAGGTGAGCAGCCATGGACAAAACGCAGATGCACTGGGAGAGATCTTGGGAGAGTGCAGATGAGGTTGGAGGAGGCCTGCCTGCTGAGGGCAGCGGGGAGGAAGGCAGGACGATGGCCCTTGAAGGGCGTATGCTTAGGAAAGTGGTCGGGGGGGGGGGGGTTCTTGGCTGACATGGAAGGAGTGGGGATTGTTAGATGAAGAGGCTGATTGCTGACCTTTGGAGGGTTCGTGAGGACTCGAGTGGTACCGAGGTCTTAGGTGTTGGTCTTCTTGACTGTTGAGTCCCTGCTGTGAATCCTGTTTAGATGAAAGTAGGGTCTGTGGGGTGGCCCCGTGTGCATATTGACCTATTTCAGGCCATTCTCAGCCGCCTTCCCTGGGGGCCCCGGTCCCTCTGGGTCTTTCTGGGAGGGTCCCTGTCCCCTTTCACAACCCTGGATGTGCAGGCCTTTCCCACATTTTTACGTGAAGAAATTCTGATGGAGGGAAGTGCCTCCGGAAGGTCAAGGTGATAGAGCAGGTGGCAAGGAGCCCCTTCCTCACACCTGCACTGACGTTGGAGGAGGCCCACAGTTGTGCCTCTGTTACAGGGTCACCAGGCATGTGGTGGACGTGGTGGCCAGGCTGGGACTGAGGGCTCCTGCTCTGTGGTTAGAAAAGAACGACACTGGCTCATTCAGACCAGAATTTTGGAACCTTCGTTTCTGTATTTTCAGCAGAAGAGCCCTTTGCTTGACAGGAGCAGTTGACACCATGCTTTTCTGGTCCATGAGCCCAGCTCCTCCAGCCCTGGCTGCCATTTTGGAGGAGATGGCTTGGAAAATGATGCCCTCATCTGCCATGCCCTCCTTAGCAAATGAGGAACAGCGACAAAGGTCGGATGGGCTGATCTGCTGTCCTCCCACCCCACCCCGCCCCACCCCCATGCTGGTTCCTTGTGAGCAGTTTGCAGATGGCACTGACTTGTTCAACAGGCCACTTGTGTCTGTACCCAAAAAGGGGGCCTGTCGCTGGCACCCAGCCTTATGGGAATGTTTGGGGAAATTGTGGTTTTTTTACTAAAAAGCGATTTGAGCTGCTTGCAAAGAGCAGGAAAAAGAGTTTTAAAAAAATCTCTCTTCTTGAACAGCCATCATCTTCAAAGTATAGGGTATTTATGGCATTTATTACTGTGGGAAAAAGACTTTCATCATGAGGATTTAATTCTTCATTAGCCTGGTGCACATTTGTGTAGGTTTGGATGAAGTCTTCTGTGTAATTTCTGCAGCTGCCAGTATGGTCCTCAAGTTGGATTTTATCTCGCAGCACGAACAGTGAGGCAGAAGGGGGGCACCACGACTCAGGGTGTGGGAGATGTTCATGTGTGCCCTCCAGCTGCAGAGCGAGCCTTTCTACACTCTGCTGTACTTTCTAAGGCCTGACTGGAAAATCTGGTAGCTTGTTTCTATCCCTGGAGCCTCTAGTGCAGCCACCCGAGTGGAGGTCCAAGCCATGACCCGTGAGTCTGACTGCAACAGGTGTCAATAGACACTGGAACCACTTCAGCTCACTGTGCGAGTCCTGAGCACGTGATTTGTGTCCTGTCTTTGTGAATTTTTAAATCGATGGCATTCTTCCCCGAGATGCCACATGTGACTGTGAGGCCTTGTGACATTAAGGGCAGTCCACAAAAAACAGGTAGTGACAGAGACTCCTGTGACTTAAGCTGTGCTGCCTGGGCAGCTGTGATCCAGATCTGCGGACAACTGAAGTGTCTGGGATGGAAATCACTTAGCCTGGTTCAGAGCAAGTAGGCAGGAGTCATAGATCATAGCCATGAGGATGAATTTTGTGATGTTTCTGACAGTTGGATTCTGGATCCCCAAGGACATGCCCAGGGCCTCCCATTGTCATATTAAAGACCCTTGCTCCCCAGGAAGAGAAGCTGAGGTGGTGAAATGCATTCCTGGTGGTCTCCCCACATCTAAACTTTTTCCTTTTACCTGTTTTATGGGTAGAATTCACACACCACAGCACACAGTCCATTCGGAGATGCGTGTGACCATCACGCCATCTGTCTTAGGATGTTTCCTTCATCTCAAAACTGTCCTCCATCACCCACTCCCTCCCACCCCCAGCCCTGAGCAACCACAGGCCCACTTTCTGCCTCTAGATTTTCCTGTTCTGGGTTTCAGAGGAATGGACAATGCAGCGCGTGGCCTTCTCTGGCTGGTGTCTTTGACTTAGATAAGGTGTTCAAGGTGCGTCCATTGCAGCTGGAATCAGCACATCTGTCTTTTCCTGGCTGAGTAATACTCCTCTGTGGATTCCACATTGGGTTTACCCATCAGCTGTCTATGGGGACTTGGATTGTTTCCACCTCTGCATCATGCATTTTGAGTCCCAGGCCATTCTTGTTCTCACGTGAGAATTAGCTGGCAACTAAAGGGAAAACACTGGGCCAAACAAGCTCTAGCTGGTGCAGGCCCCTCCTGAGGTCTCAGGCCAGCGAGTGGTGATGCAGTGTGGAGTCCAGGTGCCACAGAGGAGAGGGCAGTCCCTAAAGGAGTGCTGAGGCTGCAGGGCAGCACATCCTGCCTGTGTGCATGTGACGTGGGGGCTTCCCGTCAGGGTATTGCAATAAAGGGTGCTGGGCCTCTGGGACTGTTGACAAGTGCCCTGGATGGGCTCAGCCTCCCCACCCTGTGCCAGTCCTCCAGGGGCTCCTGGCCACTTGTGGTGAACCTTGAGGACCAGCCCCCTCCCCGGCCCCCTCACCGCAGGAAGGCTCCGTGCACAGTCCCCTGCCCTGCCCTGCCTTCCCCTCCTGGTGTGCAAAGGGCAGCCTGCTGTTCCCCAGTGGTCTGAGCCTGTGCAGGTGCCCCTTGCTGCCAGCTGGGAGACAGAGAGGCTTCCCTGGCCCACAGACAGCATGTTGCTGCTTATTGTGATCGTCCAGCCACGGGGCATCCCCACCACCCCTCGCCTGGCACTGAGCAAGTTGTTTTACTTGGGAACCCACACTCTCTGGAGACCTGTGTAGTTAAGTCCCCGTTTGCACCTAACCTGGCAGAGGTGCTGGATATCTCCTGCTGGAGCTATTTTGGGGCCCTTTTCTGGAAAGACGCCTCTTTCCCTGCAGGCAGCCTCTGACCGTGCCAGATGGCTCCGCTATTGGATTTTATTTTTCTGAGCACTTGCTATTTTTGGTTTTTGAGGCACTCACTTGAGCTGGAATTCTGATAAGGTGTTTAAAATAGCCTGTGGCCCTCCTGTGGGCTGTGGGGACTTCTGAAGATCCTCCTCTGCTTCTTGTCACTTGACTCTTGGACGGAGTAAGTCCAGGTAATTGGACGGTCCCTCCTCCGGGTGCTGACATGTCTGTTGCCAACACCTGTCCACAGTGAAAGGGGCAGTGACATGTCTATCTGTGGGCCTTCTGGGAGCTTCTGAGGATGTGTGTTTGATGATCAGTGGACACATGCTTTTCAAAGTGGGAATCCCTTAATGGTGGCCAGCTGACATCTTCAGGCCATCTTTTTCAAAGCCACAGGCTGACAGGGGTTGGGTCTCATCGGGGTCATGCGCTGGGCAGCCAGGGGGGAGCTGGCTGTCTGGAATCCTTGTCCACCCCAGATGCGTACCACATCTCCTTTGGGGTGGTCCTTCCCTGGGACCATCACAGGCCACCTCCAAGAGGGGCTGATGCAGGCTGACTTCAGGCGGTGGCCGCCACCTGCCCCCACCCCCAGCCCTGGCTCATGCTGAGCCACTCTCACCCTGAAGCCTTTTGGTTTGGCTGTGGCTGGGGTCCTGTGTGATGTTCACAGTCATTTAATCCCTGGTGTGCAGCCCTTGGGGCCTGACTGTGGTTCCTGCTGGTTCCCTGGGCGGCCGACTAGGCATCAAGGATCAGCTGCTTAGAATGTGTCAGGAAGGCCCGGCTCTGCCCACGGTGAGGGCAGCCAGGTCAGGGGACTGGATTTGCTTGACGCTCCCAGGACTTGATGTGATCGTGAGCTCCTCTGAACCACGGCTGGGTCTTGGCAGTGACTGGGGTGAATCCTGGGGTGACTCGTGCTGGGGAGTGCAGGAGTGTCCCCAGCAGGCCCGCTCCCCACCCTTCCCAGCCCACTGGTGCCAGGGCTTAGCGGGACAACCATACTGCCCCACAGTATGCCCCCAAAGGTCAGGACCCTGGGGGATTCCTGCGTGCAGGTGCATAGAGCCTGGGCAGCCAGGCAGCATCTTAACCAGCAGGGCCATCGTGGTTCTGGTCACAAGTGCTCTGCCTGAATTCATTAGCTGTCACCACGTGCAGAGCCACTGTCTCTCTCTGGCATGGACGAGTCCACAGGCACAGTAGGAATGTGCAGGGGTCTCTCTGTGCCCCACCCATTCCCCCCTGCAGGGCCCAGTATCCGCTGCCTGATTTGGAAGGAGGGGCCAGGCCTACGTGTGTTTTTGTTTTGCTCTGCTGCCTGCTGCTCCTTGTCCTCAGGTGAGTGGCATCATTCCTGGGACTGTCCTCTAGGGGGGACCAGGCTCTCCTCTTCCCAGGAGCAAACGAGTTCCCGCTTGTGGAAGTGACTCAGGACTCAGATGTCGAAGTGCTAGGTCCTTAAGGGCCCTAAGCTGGGATTCCATGCCCTCGATAATCTTTACAGTTTGTGTTTTTGCCTCAAAAAACACAGTGGGCCTGGGACGTGGTGCCTGCACTCCCCAGGATCCTGGAGGGCGGGCGTCTTCAGGGCTCTGCGCTGGCCTTGCCTGGATCTCCTCCCTGGAGGCCTGGCCTAGGGAGTGTTACCATGGGAGAAGGGAGACACCCACTTCGACTGGCCCAGTGGGCACAGAGACCCCCACTTGGACTGGCGCAGTGGGCAGCTTCAGCTCAGCCTCTGGGATGAGGGTGAGGTGAGGGTTTTGTGGAGCTGGACTGTAAGCAGGGACAGCATCCAGTGTGGCAGTGGCCTTGTCACTGGACTTAGCAGCTCCAAGGCTTTGGGGGAGCTTGGGCCACATGGGGACAGCTCCCTTCAGAAGTGTGGGCCCTGAACAGCCCTCTTGGGGGCGGGACCCTCCTGGATGTGGGGGATGGTCACTTCCAGGACCATCTGGGACTGTACGTGACATTGAGTGTCTGTGTTGTAAATGAAAACATGAAATAAAACGCTCTTGCTGTCTCATCCTGTGTGATCACAGCTGCAGTGTCATGAACGTGCAGTAAATTTATAGCCCCAAAGAATAAATTCTCAGCAGTGCGAGACAAGAGTTACCTAAATATCCAGATGACAGTCTAAAATAGGCCTCTGAGCTGGGTGTGGGCAGGAGGTACACAACAGGCTGCCTCACTGTCTGGGCCCCTGTGAGCCCCCTGCCCCCGGGGACTTGTTCAGCGTCTGGAGGCAGTTTGGTGGTCACAGCCTGGTTTGGGTGTGCGACCGGCTTCTGGTAGGTGGGATCAGGGTGTGCAGATAGGTCTCAGAGGGAGGCAGAGAGCTGATATCGTCTGAAGAGGCTGGGCAGCGGCCCGGGGACGGGGTTGGGGAATTGGGGAGTGGTTTATGTATTGTCTCCACGTTCTCCTAAGACAGCCCTGGGAGTACGACCACTTCTGGTTTTCAGGAGGACATGATAAGACTCTGACTGCAGACCCCCATCTGCAGAGGCAGCACCAGGTGGCGGGGGTGGGAGTGGGGGTCCCTCTCAGGCCAGTGTGTTTAAGATTCTGCAGGAGGGCTGCCCGCAGCTTGGGTCACTTTGCTCACAGATCCCACCGCCTCCTTGGCCCCCATGGTCTGTGGCCTTGAGCACCCCCTTTTCCTGCAGACCATCCCCACCCTTCCCACTCTTCCTGGCTTTTCCTGGGGCTTCTTTTGCCCCATGTTCTGTGGGCCCTGAACCCTGCCCTGGCTTGCGTCTGCAGCCTGGACCCTAGCTTTGCTATTGCAGTTGCCTGTGCTGCTCTGTCCAGAAATGCTGATGGCTTCTCGGTGAACCTGTTACAGGGGCCTCCCCGGGAAAGTGGGGACTCCTCCTAACAAAAGGGGGCTTTTCTCTGCAAAGTGGCACTCCTCCCTGGCAAAGTGGGGGTTCTCCTCAACAAAGTGGGGGGGTCCTCCCTGACAAAGTAGGGGCTCCTTCTTGAGAAAGCGAGGCTCTTCCCTGGCAAAGTGGGGCTCCTTCCTGACAAAGCAGATGCTCTTCCCTGACAGAGTGGGGCTTCTCCTTGACAAAGTGCAACTCCTTCCTGACAAATTAGGGCTCTTCCCTGGCAAAGTGGGAAACTCTCTGCAAAGTGGGGATCCTTCTTGGCACAGAGGGGCTCCTCCTTGACAAAGTGGGGTTCTGGGCTTCTCTGGTCAGGAGCCTGGCTGGGGCGCTTCCTGCATCCCTGGCCGCTGTCTGTCAGGAGCGTGTGAAAGGGGAGCTGAGAGGAGCAGGGACAGCTGTCTGCACAGCAGACACCCTGCTGCAGGTGGCACAGCCTGAGCTGTGGGCGCATGCAGAGCCCTTGCTGGCCCTGCCCTGAGCTGATTGCCCACCTCAGGTAGCTTCCCCTCCAGAAGTGTCAGCCTCGGCCCAGCAATCCTTATTTCACTGAGGATGGGGTCTGGTTCCTCGCCCTCCCCCTTTATTTAACTTCTAAAAGTTTTAATAAAGTATAGTTGATTTACAAGGCTGTGATAATTTCTGCTGTACAGCAAAGTGACTCAGTTATACATGTCCACACTTCCATTCTCTTCAGATTCTGTTCCCACGTAGATGATCACAGAATATTGAGTAGAGTTCCCTGTGCTACATAGCAGGTCCCTGCTGGCCAGTCATTCCATAAACCTCAGTGTGCATGTGCCAGTCCCAAACCCCAGTCCATCTCCCTCCCAACCCCCATGCTCGACCAGTCCCCTTTGGTGACCATAAGTTTTTCAAAGTCTGTGAATCATTTTCTGTTCTGAAAATAAGTTCATTTGTATCCTTTTTTAGATCCAGCATCTAAGTGATATCATATGGTGTTTGTCTTTCATTGCCTAACTTACTTAGTGTGATCATCTCCAGGGCCATCTATGTTGCTGCAAATGCCTCAGCCCCTTCTTTTCCCAAGTCTGAGGCTCCTATTGCTTGGCCTGCGTGGCTGTGGCTGCCTGCTGCATCTCCTGTGGCCAGTCCTCTTCCCTTTGGTGCAGCCATTCCCCACACCCGAGGCCCAGAGTCACCCTCTGTGCCCATGACATGGCAGCCAGGTACCCCCTTTTTGTCCCCATGCCCTGAGCTTCTGCATTTTCTCTGTCACAAGGTGCCCCTGTCCCCCCTACCCGGTTCCTCCAGTTGACTATTCAAGATGAGGCTGAGCCTCCAGTCCTCCCAGTGGGGCCCACACAGCACTCAGATTCATGGACTCGATGTCCAGGAAGATGTTCTGAATATAAGAATAGGAATATTCTGTGTTCAAGAAAATGTCAGAAGGCCATTCACAAAAACTCAGCGTTTCCACTGCATACCAGCCTGCCATGAACATTTTCAAGCAATGAGAAAAGATGAAAGAAAAGCCCAGGGAAGGCCTGTGTTTCCTTCACTTGTATTCAGCCATTCATTCTGCCATGATTGCTTTTCTTTAAACAGTCTCCGTTTGTGTGCGTGTCCATCCTGGGTGAACCGTGAAATGAAACTTTAATTCTGTGGATGTTGTGTTGCTTCCACCCTAGGTGAGCCAGTGTGTCTGAGGTGCTAGGGTGTGTAGCACCTTTGTCCCACAGGGAACCAGCAAGAGCTTCCTGAGATTATCAGTAGTGAACATCTGATCTGTGTTTGGGTTTCCCTAGTTGTCCATTCAAAATCTTTTTTGTGGGTTTTGTTAAAACTCAGTTCTTTCATTGCCCTTCCTTGTTATGTGGCTCTGGTTGCTCTGATCCAGAAGAGCTTCTCAGCAGCACTGCTGCTTCTCAGGTGTGCCAGTAAATACCTGATCTCGACTCCCAGCCGCCACTGTCCTGGAGAGAGACCATGGGGGCCAGACTGCCCATGCGGGTCCTCACTCTGAGGCATCTCTCCAGCCCTGCTCTGTGAGGCCTCAACCATCTGGTGACACCATACTCCTTCTTTTGTAAATTACCCCATTCTGGGTTTGTGGGTCATTTTGATGGTGTCCTTCTCTGACTGGGAGGTGGGGGCCAAACAAAAGGCTTTTTTATGTCCCAGGTAAATAATTTTGGAAGCTTAACTTTTAAAATAGAGCACCTTCTATGACTGTGCTCACAACGAGAATACCTTTGGGATGGAGAGAAGAGGGCACATTCTTACTTGGGGTGGCGTGGCTGTGGGTGACCAGTCAGGACCAGTTCCCTCCAGGCTCAGTAGGACTGGCATCTCCAAGACAGGTAAAGGACCTCTCTGTGTCCTTCTAGGACCTACCTGTGGAGGTGACACCTGTTTGCAGCATTCTTAGCTGTTAGCTGACATCCCTTCTCCTGTTGTCTATGGAAACCAGCTGCAGGTTGTGGGTTGTTTACTTAGAAGAAAAAGTAGGTGGACTGGGCCAAGATGGCAGAGAAGTAGGATATTAAGCTCACTTCCTCCCACAGATACATCAAAAATACATTTACACTTGGACTAATCCTCACAGAAGATCTACTGAACATGGGCAGAGACCTCAGGCTTCTGAAAGAGCAGGAAAATCTCCATGTAACTGCATAGGATGAAAGAGAAAAGTGAGAAGGGAAGAAAGATAGGATCTGCACTGCTGGGAGGGAGCTGCACCCTAGGAAGTCTCCTTACTGGTGGGACATCAGTCAGGACTGGGGGAGCTTCAGGGCCTCAGAGGGAAGTGCAGTAGCTGATTTGCAGCAGCCAGAATGGAGATAGTTGACACTGCCTACCAAAACTCCAGGAGAGGTCACAAGCTGTCCAAGGGTTTTGGAAGCAGTCAGGAGCTGCCATCCCCACTCTCCCCAGCCACCTCTGCTCTCATCCTGTGCTCCAGGGGGCACACATGGGCCACCACCACTGCCAAGAACTCCAGGACTGGACACCAGCTGCTGCTGCATCCACATACCCACTACCAATGGGGTAATGGCCAGCACACCCACCAAGGAAAGGGGTGACAGGCACCCACACTCAAAACAGCCCTTGCACCAGAAGCATTAAGCCCTCAAAGCTGCATAGGGATGCTCCAATGTAAAAAAACTCCAAGACCACAGCAGACAATTGTTCTTCCTAAATTCACAGAATAAGCAAAATATAAGTAAAATGGAGAAGCAGAGGAATTACTCCAAGTTAAAAGACCAAGAGTATTCCCCTGAAGGAACAAACAATGAAACAGACCTCTTCAGTCTAATAGACACTGATTTCAAAAAGGAGATAATGAAAATACTGAGGGAGCAAAGAAAGGCTATTGACAGAAATGCTGAGTACTATAAAAAGGAACTAGAAACTATAAGGAGGAACCAAGAAAAATTAGAAAACTCATTTGCCAAGACGAAAGCTGAGCTAAAAGTAGTGCATAGCAGGATGAATAATGCAGAGAAATGTATAAGTGACCTGGAAGATAGAATAATGGAAATCACCCAGTTAGAACAGCAGATGGAAAGCCAAGTGAAAAAAATTAAAGCAATATAAGAACCTATGGGATAATATAAAACATGCCAGTGTACACATAATAGGGATTCCAGAGGGGAAAGAAAAAGAAAAGGAGCTAGAAAATATATTTGAAGGAGTTCCTGTCATGGCACAGCAGAAACAAACCAAGAACCATGAGGTGCAGGTTTGATCCCTGGCCTTGCAGGGGGTTAAGGATCTGGCGTTGCCATGAGCTGTGGTGGGTTAAGGATCTGGCGTTGCCATGAGCTGTGGTGTAGGTCGCAGACGTGGCTTGGATCCCGCGTTGCTGTGGCTGTGGTGTAGGCTGGCAGCTGTAGCTTGGATTAGACCCCTAGCTGGGAACATCCATGTGCTGTGGGTGTGGCCCCCCAAAATTAAAAAAAAAATAGAAAATATATTTGAAGAGATTATGGTTGAAAATTTCCCAAACCTGAAGAAGGAAACAGATATCCAGGTACAGGAAGCACAGAGGGTCCCAAACAGGATAAACCCAAACAGACCTACACCAACACATATTACAATTATAATGGCAAAAGTTAGTTGCTGTGAGATGTGGTGTAGATCTCAGGCATGGCTTGGATCTGGCATTGCTGTGGCTGTGGTGTAGGCTAGCAGCTATAGCTCCATCTGGGGACTTCCATATGCCGTGGGTGTGGCCCTAAAAAGGCAAAAAAAGAAAAAAAAAAGCAAAAGTTAAAGAGGATTCTAAAGGCAGCAAGAGAAAAGCAAAGAGTTAATTACAGGGGAACCCCCATAAGACCATTAGCTGATTTTACAGAAACATTGCAAGCCAGAAGAGAGTGGCAAGATATATTCAAAGTTCTAAGGGGAAAAAAATCTGCCACCTAGGATACTCTACCCAGAAAGATGATCATTTAGAATAGAAGGAGAGATAAAGAATTTCTCTGACAACAAAAACTAAAAGAATACAGCAATACTAAACCTATCCTAAAGGAAATATTGAAAGGTCTTCTATGAATAGAAAAGCAGTAAGTATCTATAGGAAAGAGAAAAGCACATTTGGAAAGTAAATCACCTAAGCAATATACAGATTAAAACAAAAATTGGAGTGAGAGTGTGTGTGTGTGTGTGTGTGTGTGTGTGTATCTATATATGTATGTATATGTATATGTGTGTGTATATGTATATAGATGGATAGCTGGGTCATTTTGCTGTACAGCAGAAATTGGCACAACATTGTAAATCAACTGAAAGGATGACCATGAAGATGTAAAAGAGGACATAAAAATCATAAAATATGGGTGAGGAGAGTGAGAAAATGTAGGTTTTTTTTCCCCTTAGAATATGTATGAGACTAAGGCAAACAGATATAGGAAGGGGGTGAGATATTTGAAAAACAAGGTAACCACAAATCAAAGACATACAATAGATTCACCAAAACCAAAAAGAAGAGAGCATAAGTATAATACAAGAGAAAATCATCAAACCACAAAAGGAAAAACAAAATGAAGAAATATAAAATCAGTGGGAAAGTAAGGTTTAAAATGCCAATAAATAGACATCTATCAAATAAGTACTTAATGCTATCAGACCAAATGCTCCAATCAAAAGAAACAGTGTCAGAATGGATGAAAAAACAAGAGCCTACAATATGCTACTTACAAGAGACCCACTTTAGGGCAAAAGACACATAGGTCAAAAGTGACAGAATAGAAAAAGGTACAGAAATGACAAGAAAGCGGGGGTTCCAAAACTTATACCAAAGTAGACTTTAAAACAAAGGCCATAAAGAAAGATAAAGACACTGTAATGATAAAAGGATCAATACAAGAAGAGGATTATTGACACTTGTCAACATAGATGCACCTATTATAGGAGCACTCAAATACATAAAATGAATATTAGCAGACATAAAAGGAGAAATTGATGGGATTACAATAATAGTAGGACACTTTAACTCTACACTTGCATCAATGGACAGACCTTCTAGACAGAAAATTAATAAGGCAATGGAGATCCTAAATGATACAATAGAACAGACTTAATATTTTGGGGACATTACATCCAAAAAACTCCAGATTCTTTTCAACTGCATATGAACATTGTCTAGGATTGACCACATATTAGAGCACAAAACAAGCCTCAACAAATTTAAATGTATAGAAATTATCTCAAGCATCTTTTCTGACCACAACAACATGAAACTAGGAATTAACTACAGAAAAAAAGAGAAAAAAGAAAGATTACATGGAGACTAAATAACATGCTACTAAAAAACCGATGGGTCAATGAGGAAATCAAAGAGGAAATTTAAAAATATCTTGAGACAAATGACAAAACACAACCATAGAAAATCTATAGGATGCAGCAAAGGCATTTCTCAGAAGGAAGTTTATAACAATATGGACCTTCCTCAAAAAACAAGAGAAATCTCAACAACCTCACCTACCACTTAAAAGTATTAGAAAAAGAAGAACAAACAAAACACAAAGTCAACAGAAGGAAGGAAATTATAAAGATCAGAGAGTAAATAAATAAAATAGAGATTCAAAAGACAGTAGAGGAGTTCCCTTTGTGGCTCAGCAGAAATGAATCCAACTAGTTCCATGAGGATGCAGGTTTGATCCTTGCCCTTGCTCAGTGGGTCCAGGATCCAGCATTGCCATGAGCTGTATTGTAGGTCACAGATGCGGGTTGGATCTTGCATTGCTGTGGCTGTGGTGTAGGCTGGCAGCTGTAGCTCCAATTTGACCGCTAGCCTAGGAACTTCCATATGCCATAGATGCAGCCCTAAAAAGCAAAAAAAAAAAAAAAAAAAAAAGTGTATATACATGTATAGCTGAATCACTTTGCTATACAATAGTAATTAACATTATAAATCACCTATGCTTCAATTAAAAAAAGAAAAATAAAAAGTAGGTGTGCGTTTCTTTCAGCTCCATGCAGTACAGAGATGATCCTGTCCACTTTCTGAAAAGAGCTGGGGGGCAGTTGGCAGCTGGACCCTCTGGGCATCCCCTGGCCCCTGAGGTTGCTCAGGCCTCATGGTATTTGTGACTCAAGGAATGTGGATGGAGGGCTGGCCCCCTGGAGATTCTGCTCTGCATTGGATATTCTGTGGGCTCCGTGGGGTCCTGATCTGGGGGTTCGTGGTCACTCTTGCATGTGCCCATACTGCACTGGTTATCACAGTCCCTGCTCTGGCCTCGAGCTTGCTTTGGGTCAGGAAGGTCTCCTGTGTTGGGCTGAGTTCTACCCCTGGTGTGGGAGTGGTGGGAGCCCTCCCGGATCATTCCAGTTAAGGGTGGGGGCTGAGTGCACTGTGGAGGGGGGAGGTGCAGGTGTGGCTACAGAGATGGTGACGGGGTGAGGGGCTGGGATGGAGGTCTGAGTATAGTGTCTTGTCATTACACCGTTGTCCATTGTAAACAGAGACATCTATTTACAGTAGCTCCTTTTTACAAGCTAGTTATTCTTTCTGGATCATTCCTGTGGATGGTAATCTTAGAATAAGCCATGTAACTGATTAAATAAAGAATTTGTCTCTAATTAATGCCAATTTAAAGATGTCTCCTGTGTTCTCTTCTCTCTGTGGGAGAGGAGGCAGGTTGCCATGGAGACAGCATAAGAAGTGACGGCAAGAAGGCTTAGCTTTGATTTTGAAAATATTTGTGATGCAGGTAATTACATATTATAATGTCACGTGACAGCATCACCTGCCCTGGTAGCTAGGGTCATGGAATTTAGGCATTTATGGTGCAGTAGTGTTTGGATGAGGAACATTGTGGTCAAGGAGTTGTTAAGATGTTGCAATCATGAACCTAAAGGTGTGATTGTTGGAGGAGGTGGAGGTGGGCAGCTGCTGCCGGAGGTGATGTGTTGCCCATAGAATCTGGAAATAGAGCAGTATGTAGTAAGACTCACCTGAGGCTGAATTGAATATGTGATTTTGGTTAGTGGCTAAGAAGTCAGCTTTACTGTGGTTAATAACTGATTTTCATCCATTTTCTTTCTCCTTTTAATTAAGTTACATCTCACATTTGAGGACCAATATAACAAGCCAACACTGGGCTCTTTGCGTCTGCCCTCATGTCTCTGGTGCTTTTGTAGTTTTGCTTTAGCTTGGAATTCTGTCTTTCCTCATGTGCAATGCAGAACCTTCCCCAACTCAAGCCCAGTTTTTGGAATTCTGATCAGTTTAAGAGAAGAGGGAGCTTCAGGGTGGCTCAGTTCAGTTTGACAGCTCAGCAAACATTACCCAATGCCCGTGTGGGTGCTCAGGCAGTCTTTGCTGCAGGTTCAAGGCCACTGGGATGTGAGGTCACTGTCCTGGCTTGGGGAGGGTGGACGGCTATTGGTTCTGTCATCAGGGTTTTGTTTAACATCTTTATTACTGATGCTGGAAGCACAGTGATTTGATGGAATTCACAGATGGCACTACATCTGGAGGTGAATTGCAGAGAGGAAGTAATTTGGCTGCATTTGTGGAGGCAGAGGGCACTGCCAACATGCCTATGGAGGCAGGGCTCAGGCCTTGGGAGAGCTGGGGTCGTTGGGCAGAGGTGGCGAGCTGGGAACACTGGGATGTGGAGCACGTTGAAGGGCAGGCGGTGGACTCTTTCCTGCCCCTCTTCTGTGCCTCTTCCTGGTAGCCTCAACCTGGACCCTGGATTCAAGAAATAACCCTCAGAGCTCTTTCTTGGGGCACTGGGCTAGCCTCAGAATCCCAGGGAGGGCAGAGTCGTGTTTAGTGACCAGGCTGGTTGCGTGGTCTCCGGGATGTCCTGGGATTGTGCCCTGGCTGGGGTGAGGGCCAACAGCTGACTTGTCAGGGTCTCAGTCCTCCTATAACCTTTTTTCTTTTTTTTTTTTTTGTCTGTTTGTCTTTTGTTGTTGTTGTTGTTGTTGTTGTTGCTATTTCTTGGGCCGCTCCCGCGGCATATGGAGGTTCCCAGGCTAGGGGTTGAATCGGAGCTGTAGCCACTGGCCTACGCCAGAGCCACAGCAACGCGGGATCGTTAACCCACTGAGCGAGGGCAGGGACCAACCCGCAACCTCATGGTTCCTAGTCGGATTCGTTAACCACTGCGCCACGACGGGAACTCCCTATAACCCTTTTTCTTCTCCTCTGCTCCCATCTTCCTCCAGCCCCTTGAAGTAGGGGCTGGGGCTGGTGTGTTGGCCTAGTATGTGGTGGGTGTCAGTGGTGGGGGCCAATTCTAATGCAGGTGCTCACTGGGCCCACAGCCTTGGCTGCTTTTAGCTGATTATAACTCCCATCTTAGGACCTTGATAAGGAAAAATCATCTGAAAGTCTCAAGACGAATCCATTCTGTCCATTGTGGCCGCTCGCGAGGCTTAATTCAGTGCTGAGAAAGCCCGCATTGCTTACTGGCTGCTTGGTGAGCCAAGGATCTGCTGACAAGCCCAGCTGGGTACCAGGCTGGGCGCTGGAAGGTCAGGTGTACCAGACACAGCCTCTGACTTGGGCAGCTTCTGTCTGGTGGAGAAGGAAGGCAAATGGAGGGTATTGGGGATGGAGATAAGACAGACATGGAGGAGGCCCTGCTCTGAGGGGGGTCAGGCGGGACGGATCGGAGCAACCTCGTAACCCCAGGGTACACACATCAGGTGGATGCTCTCAGCTGCAAATAACATAACTGAGTGAAGGTGGTTTGGGTCCTAGGGAAACACATCTCACTGGGCAAGAACCCTGGGGGACCAGAGTCTGGGGTTGGTCTTGGGCTCAGAGATGTTGCCAAGAGGTCCTCTACCTGTCCACCTTCCATGAGGTGTGTCCTTCACAGGAGAAGATGCTGCTGCAGCCCAGGCTGCACTGCACTGGTGGGCTCTGAGCGGTACCCTCTGTTCATTAGGGAGAATAGCTCTTCCCAGGGTGGCCAGCATTTGCCTCCCCTCCCACCACCAGCACCCCATGTCTCACACGTGAGGATGTGGCCACAGGATTTGCCTGAGAGTCTGAGCCTGAGTATCTGGCATTTTCAGCCCCTGCCAGGGGCACTGGGCTCTAGCAGGGATGATGGGGCAGGTTGGGGAGAGTGTTGGTGGGGCCGTCTGCTGCCCCAACAGAACTGCTGACCTGAGTTGGGAAGGTGGGCTCGCAAACCACGGCATCCAGCTTCTCCCCTTTCCTTGCATGGGAGACCATGAGACAGATGTAAATAAGAACAGGGCAGGTCACGAGGTTACAGTGGAGCTGGTGGGAAAGGTGGTCAGGTTTGGAGAGAAGAGATGGTGTTTCCTGTGAATTTTCATGGATGTGGGGGTTTTCTCTGATTAGATGACATCAGTGGACTGAGGTGGATGGGAACCGGCTCCAGACGTGGAGGAGGTGGGGCCCCCCCGGAGGAGTGAGGAGGAAGGAGGCCAAGACCCGCTGTCCTGCCCAAGGCTTAGAGGAAGAGCCAGGGCCACTCAGCTACAGGGTCACTATAGGATGAGGCGGCTGAGGAGAGGGACCCTTTCTGAGACAGACAGGCCTGCAGATTCATGGAAGAAGGTGTTGGCCTGAGGTTCTTGCTGACATGCAGTGCTGCTGTCTGCTCGACCATCAGAGGTGCACCTGAGACTGATAAGCTGTACGACCTAGAACTAGTCACTTATCCTTGTGTCCTCAACTGCACGGGGACAGCATTTGTGCACCCAAGGCTGCTGGGGGAGCAGGAGATGGACAGGAAGGGTGAGGTCACGGGGTGCACGTGAGCCTGCTGCCAAGGCCAGGCCTGCTCCAGCCATCGTGACACTCAGGAGGATGGTCATGGGGAGAGATGCCACCCGGTTAATTCCAGGGCTGAGTTTGTCAGCTTCCAGAGTATTGTCGGCTCATCTGGGGCTGCTGTGGGTCAGCAGAGCTGGCAGTTGGGGCTCAGAGCTGGCTGCAGTGTGTGTGTGGGATGCATCTGGCCTGCTGCTTCACCGCTTCCTTCCAGACCCCGAGCAAATGCAGCCCTGAGTCCCATAGGAAAGGGGAATCTAGGAACCCCGCTCCAGCTCCAGGAGCCCATCTGGGCATGCTGTTCACTGACTTCATCACCCCCACGAACTGGTGCCGGAAGCTGTGCTCTGTGTGAAGGTGGTCAGGCCCACTTGGGAGGAGGGAGCCAGGCTCCCAGGAGAGCAAGTGCCCTGAGCTCAGCTTCATGCCCAGTCCAGCTGGGCAGTCATGATGCAGATGGAGCAGAAACAAACCCTGAAGCCTAGGGGAGGCGCCACTGGGGATCTCCCTGTGGCGATTGCAGGCAGAGTAGGGCAGTCTCCCGCCTGCCTGGTTGTCTGCTAGGACTTTTATTTTATTTTTATTTTTTATTTTTAGGGCTGCAGTTGTGGCATATGGAGATTCCCAGGCTAGGGGTTGAATCAGAGCTACAGCTGCTGGCCTACACCACAGCTACAGCAACGTGAGATTTGAGCTGTGTCTGTGACCTACGCCACAGCTCATGGCAACGCCGGATTCTTAACCCATTGAGCGAGGCCAGGGATCGAACCTGCATCCTCGTGGATACAAGTTGGGCTCATTACCACTGAGCCACAAAGGGAACTTCCTCTGCCAGAAATTGATGTGAATTTCAGCTGTGGTTAAATACACATAACAGAAATTTTACCACTTTGATAAGTCTTAGGTGTCTGGTTCATGGCATTAAGTACATTTCACATTGTTGTGCCACTTTCACCACCATCTATCTCAGCTCTTTCATCTGTAGCTGAAGCTCTGTCGCCACCCATCGCCCAGCCCCCAGCCCCACCATCTACTTTCTGTCTATATGGATTTGACGCCTCTGGGGACTTCGCATAAGTGGGATCCCACAGGATTTGACCTTGTGTGTCTGGCTTATTGCACTGAGCATCATGTCGTCAAGGTTCATCCAGGTCATAGCAGGTGTGGAATCGCCTTCCTTTTCAAGACTGAATAATATTTCACGGTGTATATGAGCCGCACTTTGTTCATCCATCATCTGTTGCTGAGTTTCTTTTGCAAACATTTTTGTAGACTATTCTGGGAGCAGTAAGTGAGTACAATTCTGTCTTTCTTTGAAGCCTTGGATCATGTTTCAGTCTTATTTTTAGCGTTCAGCATGTCCTTGGAGAACCGGGTGGCCTGTCAGTAGATGTAGAGACGGGACCCCGGGAAGGAGTGGGTCTAAGAGGGTGAGATGGACCAACAGGAGGAGGAAGCCGATGCTCCCAGGCCTTACAACCAAGTGACCTCGGCACAGCAGTCGACACAGATGACCCTGCTGTTCAGTTGATGCTGCACGGGCCACGTGGGGCCCTTTGACTCACCTGACCTTGGAGCCGAGTCTGCCCACTTGTAAACCGCAGAGCACACTTGCATCGTCTGTGACTCTGGGCTGTGGGTTGGACCCGGCAGGGCTGGTGCGTCATGTCTGATGGTCTGGGCGACAAATGCAAACAGAAGAGCCACAAAACCTTTGTTTTTGGAAGAAAGTTGGGACTTTTAGTAAACAGGCCCCAAACCTCTGGACCTGGGCCAACTGCCGGTGGAGCCAGGACCTGACGGCCCTCAGTCACCCCAGGACACTTAGGTACCTGGCCTGTGAATCCACCAGAGCTTCTGAAAGTTGTCTGTGAATTCAGGGCTCGAGCCATGGGGATGCACTTTAAACCTGCATATTTACTGTTCATATTTCCAGTGTGTCTTATGCTGGTGACCAGCAGCTGAAGAGGGTATCCAGGTGCACTTTCCCCCACCCCCACCCTGGTGCCTGTTCCGACACATGGCACTCCCTCCCCTCTTGACAGGGAGGGGTTCCATGCTCCCTGTGTCCCCTTCTCAGGGGCCTGGTGGCTTGTCACCCTTAGCCCTGAGCAGCCCTGTCACGTGGGGGTGGTCCTGCAGGCACACGGGGGCCTCTGCAGAGGGTCCCGCTGCATGGGTCGGGCCCTTGGATGCCTGCCTGGGACTGCACTTCCCTCTGGCCTCTTCTGAGCCCCTAATGAGCTGTCACACAGGTGTAACTGCTTGGAGAGCCTCTGTCTCTGAGCCTTGGCTCTCAGCCTATCCTCGTTTCAGGCTGGAAGCTTCTCAGCCTGAGAGGAAAAGACAGCAGACCCAAGGGTACCAGCTGACCCTTCTGCCCAGCTCGCTCAGCTCTGAGCAGGACCTGCCTGCTATCTAGTGGGTGCTCCTTCTGGCTGGGGCTGCCCTCTCTCTGTGTGGGGGCTCCTGGAGGACCCCTGCCCTCCAGATGGCTCAGCTGGGAGCCTGATCAGGATGCCCCCTTGAGGATGTCTGCTGCTGCCCCATCCCTGCCTCCCCGGGCCTGCAGACTCTGCAGAGAGGGGCACAGAAGATGGGGACCACGGCCTTGGGAGGAGGGTACAGGTGTTTGGAAACAGGTTGGGACCAAAAATTGTGTTAATCACTTTTTCTGACCTCACCAGCCTTCTGAGAAGTATGACAGGTTCATTCATGTGACATGACACAAAAAAGGACATAGCAGCGTTTGGCTCACCTGGGCTGTCCTGCCCTCGTTTTGTGGCTTTAAGGAAGGTGTGGATTTTTTTGACTTCATCAGAAGCTGTCCTTCTTTAGGTTTGAAATATGAGCTCTGAGTTTCTGGATGGAAATGTTCTGGAAACAGCCTTTGAGTGAAAATGTTCCCCTTAGCAAAACTGGCCTTAGATTCGCACTTCCTTTCTGGAGGCTAAACCCACACAGAGCTGCTTACTCAGAAGCAACTAAGAGCAGATGAAAGGTGTGTGCACTTGGGCCTCTGACCTTTCATCTCCCATCTTAGTCAAAAAGCAGCACCAAACTGCAGTTTGGGTGCAGACGTGGTCCTACTGGCGGGGGTGCAGGATGGATGTGTGAGCTCATGGGTGCCTCGCTAAAAACAAATTCATTTACAGTAGCATCAAAAAGAGTAAAAATACTTAGGAATAAACTTAAGCAAGGAGGTAAAAGACTTGTACACTGAAAACTGCAAACATTTTCTGAGACAAATAGATGGAAAGACATTGCTTGTTCATGGATTGGGAAACAGTGTTGTTATGACAGTACTTGCCAGAGTGGTCTGCAGGCTTAGTGCAGTCTCCGTCAACGTCCCAATGCTGTTTCTTTACAGAAACAGGCAAAGCTATTGCTCAGATTCACCTAGAATCTCAAGGGGTCCTGAATAGCAAAAAACAATCTTGAAAAAGAAGAATGAAGTTAGAGGACTCACTTCCAGATTTTAAAACATATTATGAGATTACCATGATCAAAACAGGATGTGTCCTAGCCCAAGGAGAGACATATAGATTGATTGGCTAGAACAGAGTCCAGGAGTCCACTTGTCCTTAGATGGGTAATTGATCTTCAACAGGACCGTTCAAGAAGGAGAGGACAGTCATTTCAACAAATGGTGCTTGGAAAACTGGATATCCACTGCAAAAGCATGAAGTTGGACTCTTTCTTTCTTTTTTCTTTTTCTTTTTGTCTTTTTAAGGTTATACCCTATGCATATGGAGGTTCCTAGGCTAGGGGTCTAATCAGAGCTACAGTTGCCAGCCTACACCACAGCCATGCAACGCCATATCCGAGCCGCTTCTGCGACCTATGCCACAGCTCATGGCAATGCCGGATCCTTAACCCACTGAGCAAGGCCAGGGATCGAACCCGCAACCTCATGGTTCCTAACTGGATTTGTTTCCACTGTCCCATGACAGGAACTCCTGAAGTTGGACTCTTACTTAACACTGTACACAAAAATTAGGCCAGGGAGAAATGGTACAAAAGGGGACCAGAATCAGGCTGTGACAGTGAGGGGTGTCCCACCTCACTGTTTGCTAGGGTCCGAGCAGGAATTAGCCCTCAGTGCACTGGCCTTGTCACTCCTGCATGGGGCCTGGTCTCCTGCGTGTGAGCCCATCATGTGCTGTGGGTACAGGTGGGGCTCCTGCGGCTCGGGGTGGCTGCTTGGCCTCTGCTCCCAGAAGACCCAGTGTCAGGTGGGCTCCTCGCTGCAGGTGCTAAAATAAAACCCCCATGTTTCTGTGAAATTGGGTGATTTGCCTCAAGACTGTTCCATCTGCTAAAAACAAAACAAAGCACATAGCAGGTAAAGCACGTTTCCAAGTTTTCAGCCTGGAAGTCTGTTTTCCTGCCACCATACAGTGTCCCTGAAGGCTTCTAAATGTGTCCCCCACTGAGAGCCAGCCAGCATCCCCATGACGCTCCAGGCCGTGGGTGAGCTGCACTAGCCTTGGGCCCCATGGTCATTGGCCACCCCTTTGGCCAGCAGATGTCCCGAATCTGTTCCTTGGCCGAGGCTGGTACCTCTCTGTTTACTGCAGTGTGAAAGGAAGTGGCTGGAGAGTGGCTGGAGGGTGTGGCTGCCCTCATCTTAGCTGGATCCAGACTTGGCTTGTCTGGGAGGGTCCTGCCATCCCACATGCAGTCCCAGGTGCCCTCAGGCTAGGGTCAATCATCCTCATATGGCCAGCTCACCCTCTAGTACCACCTCCAGGCTGAGTTGTGGTTTGTTTCCCAAACCTGAGAGGTATCAGAGGCCACGGGAGCTGCTGGCTTTGACTGAGTGGTGAAAGAGCTTGGTTCCTAGGTTATTTCAGGCATCCCCCTGTTGGGGGAGCTGTTGCCCAGGTCAGCTTCCAGGTCAGCAGGCAGATAGACGCTGTCAGGACCCTGCAGTGACATCTCTGAGGAATGAGATGGGTGGACACTTGCTCAGCTGCCTACTCCCACGTCTTTGAGGGTGGAGCCGGAGTGGTGGAGGTGGCCTCAGTGCTGCCTTGCACCTACTTGCCAGCATGGCAGCCTTCCACAGAACTGTGTGCTTGTGTTCTTTCTCCTGGCACACGTGTGTTTGTGCAGAAAGGGCAATTTACATGCCAGCTCAGCTGAGAAAGGGACAGAATGTCAGAGCTGGATCTGGCCCAGACCTTGTTTCACACAAAGAGAATTGAGACCCAGGCTCCCTGTAGCCCTGGCTGGTGTGTGTGACATGTGGAGGGTGGGGGCTGGAGGGAGTAAGCTTTGCTTGTGTGACTGATCAAATAAATACATCAAAATCAGCTTTCACTTAGCAAACTGAGACTTGCCTGGCATTATTATAGAAACCCTAGGACTTAGGTCTCATGCTGGGTAGTGAGGTTTGTAGGTGTGGATGTAGGTCTTCCATTGCATGCTGAGTTTAGTCCTTTTCACCATCAGCTTCTGCAGTGAGGGAGCCAGAAGCACATCAACGTGGATGCAGGCCCTGGAGCAGCCTGTCCATGGGCTGAGCGAGGCTGTGAGCTCTTAAGAGATGGCTCCTGTGACTTCACAACAGTGTTTTGTTTTGTTTTTGTTTGAATTTAATGGCCGCACCCACAGCACATGGAAGGGATTGAATCTGAACCATAGCTGTGACCTAGGTCAAAGCTATAAGCAATCCTGGATTATTTAACCCACTGTACTGGGACAGAGTTGAACCTATACCTCTGCGGTGACCCCAGCTGCTGCAGTCAGATTCTTAACTCAGTGTGCCACAGCGGGAACTCCCAGGAACAAGTTTTAATTTTAACCAATTAGAATTGTAACTGAAAGATCCACATGTGGTTATGGCTATTTTAGTTGGGGGAGGGAGCAGGGAATTGTAACACAGTCTTACCTTATTTTACCTTTTTGTTGTTTTCTTTTAAATCTGATTTAAACAAGAATTTTGTGGCTTTGCAGAAAAGATCAGGTCTAGAAGAAGATAGTGACTGAGCCCATACATTCTCACTGCTCTTCTGGTAGCAGGCTGGGCTGAGTGATGGCAGAGAAGACCCTTGACCCCTCCAGCCTCACGTATGAAGAAAGGTTCTAAGACAGGGAATAATGAGGACGGTGTCAAACTGCAAGTCTGGACTCCGCCCAGACCACCATGGCAGGAAACCTGCGATCTGAGAAGTTTCCCAGTGATTCTTGAACAAGCCACTCTCCCACTGGACCTTGGGAACTGCCCACCTGTGTGGTGCTGGGGTTCAGAGTGTGCACAGGGCTTGGTTTCCACGTGGGTCACTCTGAGTCCCTCTCTAGGACCAGCCAGCATAGCCGCTCCCTTCCTGCTTAAATTTGGAAAAGCAGAGGTTGCTTCTTTCCTCTAAACATTCAAATGGGGCTGAGGGCCATTCTGTGCATTTGTCTTTGACCTCATGTTAATGTTTATTGCTTGCTTCAAGTTTGCTTCCCCCATCCAACCTCCTGTGGTTGGAGCAGGCCACAGCGAGTGTGATTTTAATGTTAGAATGTTGTCTGTTGTGAAAAGTAGACCAAACCCTGGATATTTGTGCCGCTTTTCAATTCAGGCCAACCCCCCTTCTTATCTCTGGGGGCACGTGGGGGTGGCTGTTATCTGTCTCCCAGGTCTTTGCAGGCACCTAGAGTTGACGGGCTCCTTTGCCTCTTATTTATTCACAGTGGATGTCAGAGCAGGTGTGTAAAGATCACTGAGCTTGTTTAGACATGACCACCAGTTAACTTACATTTAGCTCTGGAAGCTGCACTGAGGGCCCAGCCACACCAGAGGAGTGGTCCTTCTGCCAGCACCATTGTTAAGCCCTTTGGCCTGACCTCATCAGGTTTCTCCCAAGCCAGCTGCAGCAGCGGCCTCACTTCTGCCTGCATCATGGCTCCCTGTCTTTCTCCATCCCCCCACCCTGCTTCTCTTCCCTGGGAGATTTAATGTGGTCCTGGGTTTACTGTGTGGAGGGCATCATGCTGGTTCCTGGGGAGCCTCAGGTGCACATGATCTGTTTTATGCATTGAGGAGTTTAGGGCCCAGCAAGAGAAGTGCTTAGTTATGAACCAAGATTCTCACATTGCAAGAGACAGAAAACCTAACTTGAGCCAGGACACGCAAGGAGGGAGAGAAGGGAGTGTAGTGGCTTCAGTGATGGGATGTCCTGAGGTGGACGGCATCTCCTGGGGCTGGACTCATGGCTCAGATGTACCCTTGGGGCCTGGCTTCCTTCCAGAGCTGGGCCTCATGCTGGAAGCTACAGGGTCACCCTGAGAGGGAGGATGGTGGTGGTCTCTGTCCTGTTCCTGGCAGCCTCTGCAGAGCACAGGTTGGTCTGGTGGTCGTGTGAACTCATCTCACAGCAGCTGCTTAGATTTCAGTCCTGAGGTCCTTCCAGATCCAGCCGGGCCTCAGTGTGACAGGTGGGGGGTGGGCAGTGGGTGTGTAAGAAAAGGCCAGTGAGCCAGTGGGCCAGATGCCTTCTACTCTCTAGGGACTTAAAGGAGTCACGAGGCCAGCAGAGAGCAGGTATCCTGGACGTGCTGGGACCTGCAGAGGGCGGGGCTGCTTCTGGGGGTCCAGGCACGACTGGGTTCTTGACCCTCATCCACTCCTGTCTCTCCAGAAGCCACTGACTGCAAGGTCACCTCTGTGGGGACCTACTGCCCTCAAGCCAGCCAGCCGGCTGTCATCATCTCACTCTGCCTGCCACGCCGTCCACCCCTCTGCTGATGTTGGCATTGTCCAGGTCCAGCTCAGCTGCCTTCTGGGAGGCCCACCCACCCGGCCCTGGGAGTGGACACACCTCCCCTGAATCCCAGCTCAGTCTGGGTGAGCCTGCCACCCTGGGTCATGGGGCTTCGTGGAGGATGCCGGCCCAGCACCAGGGCCCCTGAGGCTGCGCCAGTGTGTCCTGGCTCAGGGGTGTGTGTCGTTGCATGTCTGTGGAACACGGCTCTCTCCTGACATGCTCAGTTGTGTGGTTGGATTTTCACGCTGCAGGTCGGGTGCCTGCAGTGTTTGGCAGTCGTGCTGGTTGGTTATTTGGTCCAGGAATGTGTCTGCTGGCAGGTGTCACCTGTGCAGTCTGTCCCCCCGGGCTCTTATTGTCTAGTTAATGAGCAGGTGGAACAAACTGTGAGACAGATGGGTCTGTCTCCACTCTTTCCTTCCTCCTTTGATTTTGGGATGTTTGTACACAGGAGAAAGTAGCAGAGTCACCAGGGGCCCCAGCCCACCCTCCCCTCTTGTTGCCACCCCCATGGGGTGCACCAAGCTCAGGTGCATCCCTATCAGCTGCCCCAGTTTGTTCCCACTGCCTTGGCTTTTCCCTCAAGCCCTTTCTCTGGCCCAGGGCCCAACCCAGGATGTTCACCAAGCTGTCCTGTCTCCACGGGCTCTGCTGGACTGTGACCGTGCCTCAGACTCTCCTTGTTTTTGAGGACTTGACAGTTGTGGAGAGCACCAGTCAGGGGTTTCGTAGGATGTACTGTGCTTGGGTGTGTTGGCTGTTTCTCTCATGACTGGAAGGGATTGTAGGTTTGGGAGGAAGATGACAGAGGCAATGGACTTTCTCTTCACACGCATCAGGGGTACATGCTCTCCTTTTGCTTCTCTGTTTTTATCAGGGTAAAATATACATAAACACATTTACCAACTTTTTTTTTTTTTTTTTTTTTTTTTAAGAGCTGCACCCATAGCATATGGAGGTTCCTAGGCTAGGAGTCAAATCGGAGCTGTAGCTGCCAGCCTACGCCACAGACAGCAATGCCAGATCCGAACCTATCTTCAACCTACACCACAGCTCATGGCAACACCAGATCCTTAGCCCACTGAGAGAGGCCAGGGATCGAACCTGCATCCTCATGGATACTAGTCGGGTTTGTCACCACTGCACCATGACAGGAGCTCCCACATCAACCATTTTTAAGTGGCATTAAGTACATTCACATCATCGTGCCACTATCAGCACAGTCTGTCTCAGAACCCTTTCATCTTGTAAAACTGAAGCTCTGGTCCATTGAACACTAACTCCCCACCCCTCCACCAGCCCCTGGATCCCACCGTCCCACCTTCTGTCTCCATGGACTTGACTCTTTTAGAGCTTTAATGTAGATTTTATTATGGCTCAGGGGTGGTGAGGCCAGCAGATGAGGCACTGAAAAGGTAGCTTGCTGCTCACAGATCTCAGAGGAGTGGGCACAGCAACACTGGGCCACATGGGCAGCACCTGTTCTGGGCTGGAGCCTGGCTGTGGTTCCAGAGGGAATAGGCTGGCTGGGATGATTTCAGGGCTCTGGGGCGAAGGGGGTGCCTCTGGTTGTCTGGTCCTGTCCCTGAGGGTTGGGGTAGGGCCTGAGGATTGGGGTAGGCCCTGAGGGTGAGGTCCATGGAGGAGGGGTGGGTTGGGGTCAGTTTGTATCTGGAAGGTGCTCTCTTGGGCCTTTCCTCTACTCGCTCCAGACTGGCCAGTGCTGGGCAGAGCCACTCTGCAAGGTCGGCAAACCCCAAGACACCAGAGCATCCGATGTAGAATAGGATGGGGTTTGTCCACCCAGGTCCCCCTCCTAAGTGGAATTGCACAAGATTTGGCCTCTGGTGGCCTCAGAGTTCGTCGACATTGCCGCAGGTGTCAGATTTCCCTCCTTTTTAGGGCTGAGTAATGCTCCATTATGTGTATATACCACATATTTTGTTTATGCATTAACTATATTGATTTTTAAAGGGGACAAAATGTTCCATTTTTATTTCTAGTTCCCCTGGGAATTCACTGCCCCCCCCCCCA
Source organism: Phacochoerus africanus (assembly GCF_016906955.1). NCBI lineage: Eukaryota > Metazoa > Chordata > Mammalia > Artiodactyla > Suidae > Phacochoerus > Phacochoerus africanus. The sequence goes on along the minus strand of NC_062548.1, from coordinate 51,314,633 downwards.
GCCTCCCTTTGGGCCTCCCCTGCGAGCAGCTGAAGGGGGCTGGGACATCAGCATCCATCCTGGGTGGACTGGTCCTTGACATGTAGTCTCCCAGGGAGGCCCCTCCTGCGAGGCCCTGGCTGACCCCCTGGGACCATGCTTGTGGAAGTCTGTCCACCATCAGCTGGCACAGTCACTCAGGGCCACATCCTGCTGCAATGATGGTTCTGTCTTCCACACTGGAGGAAGGGGGCCGAGGCCAGGCTGACAATGTGTCATAGGAAAACTGGGTCTCAGGAGCATCAGCGCAGTGGCAGCTCATCAGGCCAGGTGGTGGCCTGTGCGGCAGATGCCCTTCTCCTCTCGTGCCAACCACTCACGCCCAGTTCCAGCATGTGGCTTGAATTCAGGAGTGAAGATTGGTATCTGTTCACAGGTTCCAGGGGTTCTGCTGTGTTTCTCACTTGGCGATGGACTGCTTCTCCCGCCCCCTCTTCAACCAGCCTCTTCCCTCTGCTCTGAGCTGCTTGTGGTGGAGGACACGTAGTAATTTTAACATTAGCCCCAATAAAAGTGTAGCTCGTGTCTTTGGTCTGCTTCCAAATTAGATCTTACCCTGTATTCTGAAGGCAGCTACCCAATACTGGGATGGCTTGTGTGTGTTGTCACCCTCTTAGTCATTTGTTAGCGTGGAACTTAACTTAACCTACCTAACAGGGGTAGGTATATGCCATTAAAAAAAAAAAAAAACCTTATTGGGATGGAATTCACACCCTGTATAATCGTCCACATAGTGGCCTTTAGGACGTCCCTCAGCAGGTCGGCTTAAGAACATGTATTTCTTTACAGCTTAGTCATATTCCACCATACAGAGACACACTGTCCACCCACCCTTTGTTAGATAATGGACATCTGAGTGGTTTCCGCTTTTTGGCTTTTGTGAACTGTGCTGCTATGAGTACTGTCAGTTTCTGTGTGGGCTCCATTTTCCTCTCCATGGGTGCACACTGAGGGTGGAATTGCTGGGTCATTCCATGACCCTGAGGGTGGAATTGCTGGGTCATTCCATTCCAGCCAAACTGGTTTCCACTGCGGCTACCTCAGTGCTTCAGGTCTCTCCACACCCTCCACCACAAGTGTTGTCTGTCTGGCTGTTGGCAGCTCCTCGCCTAGGAAGCACTCGAGCTGCCAGAGGGTAGATGCAGGTCAGGTTCCTGCTTCAGCCCCAGCTGCCTGGGCGACCCGGCCACTTGCTTGCTTTCTCTGGACCCTGGTTCATGTCTGGAGGTGGGGAAGGCTGTTGATTCTGGGTGTTTGTGTGATGGACAGGATGTGAGCCATGTGGAGCCTTGCAGTCAGTCTTGGTCATAAATGATGCAGCTCTGAGTCCCCTTCCCCTCCCCCACCGCCCCTCCTGTTGGGGGCGTTGTAGGGAGACGTGGGATCATCCTTGTTGAGCAGAGGTGTGTCAACATGATGGAAACAGGAGCTCTCGAGCCTGGATTTCCCTCCTGGCGCTTGATGGGTCACGTCGACACCTCTGGCCCCTCATTTTACACCTGAAACTAAGTCACTCATACAGTTTGATTGTAATTTGGGTAAAGTAATTTACACTCTCCATTTACAGGTCTGAGTGTGTTGAAAAACAGTTGCAGTTGAGTGACCCATTCCTCCTCCACCAAGATAGAAAATTTCGAGTTCTGTCGACTCTGCTGCTTTATTGGCACCCCCAGTCCCTGGGGACACCAGACAGTGTTCCATCCTGTGGCTTATGTTTTCCAGAATGTCGGGTGAAGGGGTCACGTGTGGAGCCCTGAGTCTGCCCCTCGCTCTGCCTAGCGCGGGGCTGGGTGATCTGCATCATCCAGCTTCTTCCCGTCACGGCCTGAGGTCCTGCCGTGTGGATGCACACACAGAGTCCATTTAACACCCAGGGGGACTGAGTGTTTTGATTGGGGGCAGTTATTGACGACATCCCTGCAGACATTCTCATAAAGGTGTTTTTAACTTCCCGTCTCACCGGGATAAGTATTTTGGAGAAGGATTGCTGGGTCCTATGGTGAATGTGTCTTTAACTTTATGAGAAATGTCAGCTAGCTTTCCAAAGTAGTCATGCCATGAAATTAAAAGTTTTTTAACCAGGCAGCTGAAATCTCTGAATTGATTACTGGTGGATTAGTTGATTACTGCAAATGTGCTCATCTGCTGTTTCTAACCTGATGATGGTCGTGGTTCTCAGACTATTGGTAGGAAAGCTGTGAAAGGCACGGTCCTTGACAGATTCATTTAGGAAAACTTTAGGTTAAAGAAAGTTAGGAGTTCCCCATCGTGGCTCAGCGGAAACAAATCCGGCTAGGAACCATGAGGTTGTGGGTTCAATCTCTGGTCTTGCTCAGTGGGTTAAGGATCCGGTGTTGCTGTGAGCTGTGGTGTAGGTCACAGATGCGGCTTGGATCCGGCATTGCTGTGGCTGTGGTGGAGGCCAGCGGCTACATGTCCGATTAGACCCCTAGCCTGGGAACCTCTATATGCTGCATGGGTGTGGCCCTAAAAAGACCAAAAAAAAAAAAAAAAAAAAAAAGTTAAACAAGACATTTAGTGTCTAAAGTGTGTAGCCTCTCAGGAGGGAGGTGAAGTGGGCAGTTTTCCCGAGTTTATTTGTGAAAAATATTTCATGGAGCCAGCATCCTGGGAAGCAGTGCTGGGAAACACAGATTCTTGTCCACGCTCCTGATTATCCACACAATTTGCCCTTTTTTAGCTGTTTCCAACATCAGAGCTTCATTTCTCATTCCTGCCCCGTGTTTGTCTCAGAGGCAAGGCCAGTGGGAGGGGGAGGGCATGAAGGCTCTGGGTCCCCCCCTTCCAGACCCAGGTGACACACGCCTGCCCTTTATTGGCCGCAACGCCCTCCTGGGGATCCAGCCAGGCTGTGTGGCTCCTGAGGGGCTCTGGCCTGGGTGTCTGTGCACAAAGAAGCCACCTGATGCCTCTGCTCCCCTTCTGGAAGGCAGCTTTATACCCAGAGCATGGGTATTTGCTCAGAGTTGGGGCCCCTGGAGATGCTGTAGCCATGGTTCCAGACACAGCACCAAGGAGAAGCTTTCTTCAGGTGGAGGTGTGTGAGCTCCTGGGTGTGTAAGAGGAAAACCAGTGGTTCTGGGAGAAGTGAACATGCCTGTGTGCCCCTCCTCCTCATCCTCCCTGAGACCCTGAGGGCCCCCAGAGGTCACTAGTCATCTCTGACCCCTCCTCTGCTGGCTAGTTGGGGTCAGACCAGGGCCTGGAGGGTGATGTGTAAGGGGGCTTCCGCCGACTGGTCTCCTGGAGGTGAGGGGACAGGTTAGAGGGCCCCAGCTGGACACGGGTGCACTGCGGCCCCCCTTCAAGGCTGCAGCTTGTTTGCTTTGCTGTTTGTGGTGTCCGTAGAGGGGGCTGTGTGTGTCTGCACTAGAGAAGCAAGATCTGCAGCCTGGTGTCCAGAGGGAAGAGTGAGCTTTCATGGTGACATTTATGACTCTTAACGTGCAGTCCCCTCCCTGTCCCTGTCTTGTCATCACAGCCCCTGCACCTGAGGCCCCCCACTTCCGACCTTCAGCACCAAACTGCATAGAGGAGGGCCCCTGAGTCTGCGGTGCTGGCTTGGGGGCTGCTGGACTCCCTCAGATCTACTGTGATGCTGTGATGCTGTGATAAGTGGTAATCCCACCTAAACTTTAACCTCTCCAGGATTAGGGGCTTTTCAAGCTGTAATCACTCTGCTGAGAAGAAATTTCTTTCTGGAAGTGACAGCTGCTCCTTTCGACACCTCGGGCCTTTTCTTAATGACCAGACTCCCCTGAGCAGTCACTGCTAGAGGCCCCAGGAGGCACTGCAGTCTCCCCATGGAGCCCCTGGTCACACCATCTGTGTGACCTGCCTGTCACTCCCCGCCTGACAGGCCCCCAGGGCACCAGGCAGACAGGGCCCCTCAGGCATGTTGGGGGCAAATGTGAGCTCCTCTGGTTGGTCCTTTGCTGAGTTTGGCTAAAGACAGCGAGGGCGAGGGCTCTGCCTGGTGAGAAGTGTGGCCGGCACTGCCCACACCAGCTCCAGGAGAGGCTGCTCATGGGGGAGACTGAGGAAACCTAGGGTCACGGTGGGGGAAGAGGCTCCTGTCTGTCCCTTATGTTATTTTACTTCCCGACACCATGGAGCTGTTTCCTGTTTGCGGCTGAAATGTACCGTGGACAGACTAGTGAGGCGGGAAGCAGCCCACGTCAGGAGGAGGGGGAGCCGCTCAAGTCAAAGCACAGCTGTGTGGCAGATAGTAAAGGCCCTTGGGGTCCTGAGCTTTTGGCCCAGGTGACCAGGCTGGACTGGAGTTGGGCAGGAGGGGGAGCAGCCCCCAAGCAGGTGTCAGCTGGCCCCGGGTGGGACACACAGACCAGGAGCACAGGATCCTGGTGCAGGTACCCAGACTGGAAAGGGACACAAGGCCACCAGGGAAGGGCCGCTGGCCACACCTGAAAACAAGGTAGGAACCTCAGTAAACTACAGGACGAGATACACACAGGGAACGGACTTACAGAGCACGTTTCAGTAGTTCACGTTCTCAGTATCCGGAGAATTGGCTAAAAGTGGTTGTTCCAAACTACCCAAAACCTGATCATGTAGAAGAGCAAAGACCATAAAGAATTCATGAGAGAGGAAATGACGATCGTTAATGTTGGAAAACATTTGATCTTGGTAATCTGAAAACCTATGGAAAAATGTTTGGGCTTAATAATTAAAGAGACACACACTTGAAAATGCAGTAAAATGCCGTTTCTCAGCTGTCAAGTTGACAAAGAATGAAAAACTGCAGAGTCTTGATGAGGCTGTGATGATGGCCTCATGGGACCTGAGAGATGAACCAGGAGCCTTTGGAACTCTGTGTCCTGGGCCCTGTGGTCACCCTTAGGATCTCCCCCAAATAACCCACAAAAGCAAGTATCATCTACACAAAGTTTTTGTTTAAATATGTGTGAAAAATAGCAGGCAGTGGAGAACAGTACCCATACGGTTAATTAATACTGTGAGGACCACTATACATTATATGGGCAGTGCGTTCAGTTACATAACCAGTTTAAATTGATTTCTATTGAGACTAATTCAGTAGGAAAGTGTAGGTTCTTATTAAGAAATAGGACATGAAATGGTATGTACATTGATGGCATTACACTTTTAAAAATCACATACATTCTATATGGAGAAGAGGCCAGAAGATGACTGACAGGTAGATTACAATGCTTTATAGCAGAGCCCTCATTTCTGTGTGTTACAGTTTTCTTGAGTATTCCCTTGGTAATGAAGAAATAAAACTGAGTCTTTAAGTCTGTGACAGGCAGCTCTGCAGCAGTGTCCAGATCTGACCTCATAGTGATGATTGCTTGGGCTCTCCTGGAGGTTCATGTGGTGGTTGTGGAAAAGCTCCTAGTGTCATTGCTGCTTCTCTCTCTCTCAAATCAGCCTCCCCAGGTAAGACAGCTTCCCCAGGTAAGACAGCTTCCCCAGGTAAGACAGCCTCCCCAGGTAAGACAGCTTCCCTAGGTAGACAGCTTACTCAGGTAAGACAGTTTCCTCAGGTAAGACAGTTTCCTCAGGTAGATAGTCTCCCCAGGTAGACAGCCTCCCTCCCCAGGTAGATAGCCTCCCCAGATAAGACAGTCTCCCCAGGTAGGCAGCATTACCCAGGTAGGCAGTGGACAACTTGCAGTTTCATCAAGGACAGTGGCCGTCGGTTGGAGTGTCCTCCCCCTCCCTCATCTCCTCTGAGCTGCTCACACCTCCCCTGCATCCTTCTCATTAAATCCCAGAGGTTTGCTCTCCTGCCTGTGACGGATTCTCCCCCGGCTCAGGAGGCACCTGCCTCCATGGGAAGCCGTTGGTCTCTGGGTCCCTCTCCTATGCTGACTTCTCTCCCCACCTCTAGCTATACCCATGTCCCTACCACCTCTCACCTTCCTGTGACCCAAAGGGTGCTACTGAACATCAGAAGAATTGCTAAAATATGTTTAAAGTAAGTGGCCTTCATAATACTCTAAGAATGAGGCCTCATTGTCCAATAAATTAATAAAATTAGCTAACAGTCGATGATGATGAAGAGAATGAGGCGTGTTTCCACATGTCAGAAAGCAGCTGTCTAAATCTGGATAAGATTCGCATCAGCTTTTTATTTTTCCTTTTTAGAGCTGCACATGCTGCATATGGAAGTTCCCAGGCTAGGGGTTAAATCGGAGCTGCAGCTGCCAGCCTAGACCACAGCCACAGCAACGTGGGAGCCAAGCCGTGTCTGTGACCTACACTGCAGCGGTGACACCACATCAGTAACCCACAGAGTGAGGCCCAGGGATCAAACCTGCATCCCCATGGAGATACGTTGGGTTCTTAACCTGACGAGCCGCAATGGAAACTCCATGCATCAGTTTGAGCTGGCAATTCCAGCCTGAGAATCTAACATGGGAAAGGAAGAAAAAAAAAAAAAAGGGAAAGTAATTCATTTGTGAAGAAGTTTCTCACAACGCCAAGGTCATGTGGAAGGTGGAAAGATATTGGAACATTTCAAGTAAAAAAGATACAAAATTCTTTATATCGTCCCCCTGTTTTCCATGCCTTATATTGGGAGAAAAAGACTGGAAGGAATATTTTTGGAGAAATTTTTGTTCATATTTATTTTTTAATTGAAAACAAATTTCTTAAAGGATTCGCACCATCTAATTAACATGTCCATCTACTCACATTTCTATCTTTTTTTTTTTTTTTTTCTGGTGAGAACACTGAGGTTCTGCCCTCTTAGCAAATTTCAGTTATACCACACTGTTGTCAACTATAGTCACCAGGTTTGGCATCAGACCCTTAGACCTTATTCACCTTGTGCCAACTTCTCCCTGCTCCCACCCCAGGCCCTTGGTGAGGCTCCCTGCTCCCACTTTTCAGATCCCAATCCTATACCCAAGAAGGTAATTTAAATGTTCCAACAGGTTCCAGCAAAGAACTGGTTAGAAATAATTGTCCTTCTGGATTCCCATGAGACTTTTTTTAAATAACTTTTCACGTGATGGTTTTATTCTTCCTTGCATCATAGTTGGGGCACGTGGCAACTCTCCTCCCTGGACTGCAAACCTCCTGAGGGCAGTGGCTGCTTCTTTTCCGTCTTTCTCATTCCTCTGCCGCCTGGCCCACCCCGTTCAGTGGGAATGTTGGGTGGGCGGGTGGACTTGTGACTGAATGAGTGGGTGAGGGGGTGAGGGTGGGTGAACCAGCACATCAGGGGACCAGCTGGAGCTGCAAGACAGCCAGTCCCAACTCCTTTGCTCAGAGGCGAGAGCTGTGGCTGGCAGTGATCATCTCACACTGTGACAGGTGATTGTAGGGAGGTTATTTTCTCTTCTGTTGGTCCTAGGCTGCCTGTAATTCTGATGGAAACAATAGCTTCCTCGAACTGAAAATATAGCAGATCCTCCTTAGCTGTGTTTCTGTTTTCCTTGTACTGTTTAAAGGATGTACAGTTTACAGACTGAAAAATAGTAGATTCTAATCTGAGGTGAGATGAAGCGTAAGAGGAGCGTAAAACATTTCAGGAGCACACAGGCACCGCGCGGCAGCACGGCACAGAAGCTTTCCTAGAAGATGTGTGCAGCCGTGTTGAGGAGCAGCTCCATGGGGTGTGTGCAGCTGATTTGTCATAATGTGTAAACCTCTGGCTACATTCCGAAAATGCATAGTTTATCAAGTCTTTAGGCAAAAACCATCAGTGCTGGTTCTCACCCACGAATGTAGTTCTGTCTTCCTGATGCGCTGGAAATACCCCCAAACAGATGCCAAATGCGAGACTGAAAATTGAATTTATAGGGCTCCGTGCTGTGTGGAACTGTGTTTTTAAGATGAGAGCCGTCCTACCTGATACTTGTTTTAGGGATAAGCTGGCAGCACGAGGGAGACCCAAGAATGCAGTTAGGAAGAGAAGCTGTTCCCAGAGTTTCTGTTGACCTGGGTTGTTCTTGTTCACAGCCCTGGTGATCACAGCCTCCAGAAACCAGGTCAGAGGCCCACGGAGCCTCATTCTTAGGCCTGTGAAGGGGGGCAGCAACCAGGACAAGTCCCTCCCGGCCTCTGGTCTCATGGCTGCGAGCAGAAGCCATGCATTTTCCATGCTGCAGTCTGCACCACTGGCAGCAGTGGGAGAGCTCGTGTGGTGTGGACACCTCAGAATGGGCCTGGGGCCTGGGGCCTGGGCCTGTGCTCCAACAGGTGCCGCTGCCCCCAGGGTTGGGGGGTGTTGTTGACACCGAGCTGCCATCTGATGTGACCCCTGGACGTGTCCATCCTGATGCTCTGGGCCGTCTTCCACTGGAGACCCTCTGTGAGGCCTCATCTTCCCAGCTCAGCAGAGGGAGGGAGGGCTGGCTGCACCGCCCAGAGCTGCCCTGTGCTAGGGCTCCCGTAGGAGACCTGCCTCCCTGAGGTCACACCAGGAGGTGAGCAGAGCTGCCTCAGTCAGAGTGAGGCCCCCATCATGGTCACCTCCTTCTGTCCCCAGCTCATGCCAGCATCGGCCCTCACTGCAGCAGAAACCCCCCCTTGGTGCTCAGATGTAGTTTTTATTTCTTGAGCGATTTGAGCCCGGATGCTCAGATGTCTCTTCAGAGTCTGGAAAAATGGCTTGGACATTAGTTCCTCTGCACATTGGTTAACTCTCCCTTCCCAGGGTCAACTGGAAATCAAAGGTAAATTAATTTTTGTTTTTCTTGGACAAGCTGCACCTCTTAACCAACTTGTTATAGGAAATTGGGTTTTAAGGCTCTTTATAAAATGTCTTCATAGTTTTTCATGTTTGCTTCTCACCCCTTGAACTGAGCCCAGTTTCACCAAGACTTCCCCTTGAAGTGGCCACAACAATGCACTGACAAATTCAGGAAGTCCACTGTAAGTCATGGTGGACCCTCGGATTCCTCGATCCTCAGATTTTCCAGTTAAAGTGGCCTTGGGGAACTCACAGGTCTTTTATGGACTTTGTGAACTTCCGGCCGAGGACACTTGGACATGGAATCTAAGGCTCTAACACAGTCCTGGCATTGTTCCCAGACTCAGGAAATCCTCTGAGGAAACAAAACCACATGCCCCCATAAAAAAAGGTGCTGATTCACAGAGCAGCTCACTGGCAGAAAGCATTGTATGAGCGGTTTCTGAAATCAGGACTCCTGGGCTCAAGTCTGCTTTACACCTGGGACTGCTGTGACCCCACTGGGGACTGGTTTCTGCTGGGGTCCTGAGAAGAGCATTCGGTCCCCCAACCTGCCTGGCCATCACGTGTATTCCCCAGTCCCTGACATCCTGGCAGGAAAGCACAGCGAGGTCTGTCTGTGGAGCATCTTGGATGCAAACCCCAACTGTGGGTAAGGGGCCGCATCCTTTGGGAGTCATTGCCAGGTGCTCTGGTGTCCTGAGCTGCCCGGGGCTTCTGAGGGCCCCTTCAGGGGCTTCCATGTGGAGCCTCTACCCCAACCCAAGTGAGCCTGGAGGCTGAGCCGCCTGGGCCATGTCCCAGGCACATGGTTGGATTGGCACAATGTTTGCCTTGCTGCCTCCCTGGGCTGCCCCTGCAGAGGGGACACTGCCTCTGCCTGGGGAGCTGCCCCCGGGCCTGGAGGCTGCACTCACCCCCCTGCTGCTGCTGGTCCTGGGGCCACAGTGCCCAGAAGCCCTTGAGCTGTTCTTTCACCAGAGTCTGTCTCTCTGCTTCCGGCTCCTACCTGCTAAGAGCGCCCAACCTAAGGGACGAGGCCCTCCCTGTGGTGGCAGCCCCATGCCCCCGGCTGGCCCAGCTTCCCCCTTGTGATGCTGCTCCATCACTCTTCTGCCCCCGAGCTACCCATTTGCCTGCAGATGAGGCGACCAGAAAAAGCCTTGAACTTCTATCCCCATGGGGGACTCGGAAGCTAGCCACGCCTCACAGATGGCAGTTCCTGGAGGCAGGCGGTGCGCGTGTCTGCAGAGCCCAGACCCATGCGAAGAGAGTGACAAACTTGTCATGGGCTCGTCGAGGACAGAAAGAAACCCTTCTGGCTGCTCATGAAGCTGGCCTTGTGTTGTCGCTATCCTTCGTTTGTCAACTGTTCTTGGGATAGGTGTTAAATTACAACTGAGGAGCTGGCGTTATGAAGACAAATGGGATTTTCCAAGCTGTCAAAGGAAAAGAAAATCATTAACTACCCCCCTCCTGTCCTTCCTCTGTCCCCTGGCAACACGGGCCCTTCTCTGCTGCCCTGTGACTTGGCACCGGCTCTGCCTGGTGTGGCAGTGGTGCTGCGTCCTGCCCGCTGGCTGGGGGGTGGTCTCCTCGCTGTTTACTCCCAGCTGGAGCAGGAGTTCAGACCCTCTGCTTCTGCACAAAGGAGCCCCAAACCACCACTTGAGGGAGTTTCTGACGGAGCACGTGTGCTGTCCTGTAGAGCAGTAAGTGGTCCGTTGTGTGCGAGGGCTGCTGTTCTGGGTGGTGTCTCGGGGGCTGACCCTTGCTTGGGCTCGTGGAAATGGGTGCAGAGCTCTCTGACCTCAGTGACCACAAGGCAGCGCTGGGATGTGTATGCACGCAGGTGTCTCTGTGTAGGTTTTGAGTCACATGGGCAGCCTCGCAGTTTTCCCTCCTCGTTACTTCATGTGATATCATGAAGACGAGGGATGGCAGGTCCTTGATTCTGAGAACCTGTGCTGGGGGGGGGCATGCCGTCATGCAGTGACACCTTTCTGGTGATAGTTCGGGGCCTTAAGCCCCAAACTGAGTGACAACGACATCTTAAAAAGTGGGGGCCCCAGAAAACCCATTAGCGCTTTCAGAGCCCAGTTTGCTCGTCCAGCACGTGGTGGGTTGAGTGGGTGACACTGAGCGTCCTTCCAGCTCTGCCTGCGGCCTTGGATTCTAGGCCCTGAGCTCTTCCACCTGGAGCTGGTTCCTCATCAGCCAGGAGCTGGGAGAGCGCCGGGGCCTTATTAAAGTGCAGATTCTGACTCGAAGTCCATGAACTGCTGGTCGTTGAATCCCCACATTATTTCTTCCCTTTGGCAGCAAATAGAAATGAGGACAGCAGAGTGAGAACTTGTTCCCAGCAACCGGACATGTCACACCAGCCACCCCACCAACACTTAATCACATTAACTAATGGGAGAAGAAGTGGGTGTATCCAGGCCTCAGACATTCCAGCTTCCCCCACGTAGGTGTGCACACATGCACATGCACACACCCCTGACCCTCTGAGGAGCCCCATGGCCCCGGCCCCCTGACCTCACTGTCCAGCACAGCCTCTCCTGCATGAACAGCCTGCCAATTTCCAGATCAGCCCAGCCCCTAACACCTTGTAGCCGCCTGGCTCCTCCATCCCTGATGCCCCTTTGGAAGCGAGGATGCAGGTCTACCAGCTATGCCACTGCCACCCACACACCCTCCCGGTCGGGGTGGGGCCTCAGGGTCCAACCCAGCACTTCTGGGTTTGAGCCTCTAACAACCGTTGGAAATATTGTCTTTGTCTGGCTCAGAGCTCATGTACTGTCTTCATACTTCTGGCATGTATTTTCTGTCTCTTAGGTCAGATGGTGAACTTGTTGAGAATGGGGACCCTGTGTGTGCCTACACACACACTCTATTGTCATTTCCCAGGGTGCCGTGCAGAGTGCTGGGTGCTGGGTAGAAGGATGCTGGGTGTTGGGTGGAGGGGTGTTGAGTGCTGATACAGGGTGCTGGGTGGAAGGGTGATGAGTACAGAGTGATGGGTGTGGGGTGCTGGTGGAAGGTTATACAGAGTTCTGAGTGCTGGGTACTGGATGGAAGGGTATAGAGTGTTGGATGCTGAGTGCAGGGTTCTGAGTAGAAGGGTGCTGAGTGCTGAGTGCAGAGTAGGTACACAGTATGTGATGACCTGTCATTAGTCTTGTGGGCCCACTTCATCCCCTGTAGAGCCCAAGATCCCCTGACCTGAGAGGTGGCTAGGACCTCCTTGACAGCTCAAATGGAACCTGATTTGAGAATCTTGTCCTTGTGAGTGCTGGGTAGGAGGAAGGTTTCCTTTAACATGATTCCTTTGAAAGTGCTGTCAAGATGATGTGGAGAATCGCCAGAAAAGCAGCAACAGAAGGCTGTCAGGAGGAAAAAGGAACTGAGAAATGTCTGGGTTTTGCATTATGCTTGAGGGGGAGGGAAGCTGTTTTGATTTTCAATGTTCTACATGCACTTGCCTCCACGGGCTTGGGTTGGATGAGGCCCATCTGCCCAAAGGCGAGTGGGGTGGTGTTCACGATGGCGAGGGGGATTGGGGGGGCTCGCCACCACAGGGTCAGGGTGGGGGGGTGGTGCCAGGTCTTGGAGGCCCGGGAGTGCCCCTATGGGTTGGGAGAGGGCTGCAGCAGTTTGGGGGCTCAGGTCCTGGAGGCCCAGGGACACCCCTTTGGGTGGGGAGAGGAGGCAGCCAGGGGGCCCCCACCTGCTCCCAGCAGCTCAGGGCCGGTACCTCACTTGATACAGTCATCACGAGTTTCAAGTGACTCTTGCATCTCAGCTCCATTGAGGGGCCACCGAAAGCTGAGCCATATTTGATGCCTCTTCAGTGTGAAAATAATGTTTTTTTTAAATTTTTAAATGTTTCCTTTGAATTAGGAATCTTATTTATGCTCACTCCAGAAAATGCAGAATGTATAAATGTATAAAAATACCATTTAAAGAAGGAACTAGAACCTACCCTTTTCCTAATCAGAGAAAGCCTTGTTAATATTTGGCTGTTCTGCACATGTGTTTGTTTCCAAGCATGATCAGGATCATGTTAAATATGAAGTTTTGTGTCCTGGTCTTTTCACTTAATGCTCCATTTAGAATATTTGCACTTCACTAGAATGTTTTAAACATGGATCATTTAATTGCTGTGAAATAGGTTATCACAGATATTTCCTTCATGTAATGGTTCTCCTAGACACTCAGACTTCTTCCCATTTTTTTCTCTCTTTTAAATAATATTTTATCCCATTGTTTCAAGTTGTTTCCTCATTTCTACTCTGGACTTTTTCCTTTCCCTTCCACAAGTTTGCTCCCTGCCCCCTTGGTCTGGAATGGGAGCATCTTTGCTGAGGCAGTGACGGGATTCTCGGCCCAGTCACCCTGCAGTTAGGGTGGGTGCAGAGGAGGTGGCAGCCGCTTTGGATGGGTAAGCTTGGGGAGATGGAGCCTCTAGGCACCCTGGACCTGCCTATAATTTGTGCCGCCTCCGGGTTGGCCGGCAGGGACCAGCTAGGAAAACCCTCCTATTCAGAAGGCCCAGAGCCACCATGCATGTGCACCGGCCCACATGCCAGCGGAATTCTGCTCCTTCTGCCAGGCGCACATCACAGCTGAAGGGACCACGTGTGTCCACTCACGTGTCAGGGACTACCACATTGGGCACAGGGCTCTCCTGCTCAGCCTGGGCATTCAGAGCATCGTCAGCTCAGGCCCACGACAGAGGCCACCAGAGGACAAGTCCAGGAGGGCCAGGCCAGCCCTGGAGCCCCTTCCTCTGGATGCGCTCAGTGGTCCTTGGGCAGTGTCCTCACAGAGTGGGAGTGGGTTTTGCCAATGAGTAAGTGTCCTGTTGGAGCTTCCTTGCATGACCAGTGCCTTTCCTGACCCTCCGCAGCATCAGGGGGACAGAACACTCCCTGTCCAGTTCTGGCAGGACACATGGGGTGCATTTTTGGAGCAGGATCTTGGTGACCCTGATGACAGGGCTGAGCTGAGTAGCCTTGACTCTTGCTGGCCCACCTGCTCTGAGTTCTGGCAGCCGGGTCACCCACACCTGGGCCCTGGCCTGGCCTGGTGGCTGGGTGTGTCCTTTCCCTTCTTGCCCCAGTCTTCTCTGCCTGGAACCTGCCTCTCCCTTCTGACGCACCAGACAGGGGCCCTTTGTGGTCTGTACTTGTCCCTTGCCCCTCCCCTCCAGAGATGAGGTCACTCCAGCGAGAAGTCTTTCTTCTGTCATCTCAAAGGTGACATTTGCATGTCAGGTGAAGTTCCTTGGAGGAGGTTTTGCTGGAACCTTTGGAGAGCTTCTCTGAAGACATGAAGATAGGCGTCCTGCAGAAAGAGCTGCCGTTAGACCGTTCTTGCCTCCCTTCGCCTGATTGGAGCGTGTTTGATCATCTCCTGTGTGATCTGGGTCCCAAACCCCTGACTCAGAACCCTTGTGGGTGTGCAGAAGAGGGGCCTGGTGAGAAAGGACTTGGAAAGAGGGGGACGGAGGAGCCCCTCAGGGTCTCACCCCCACCCCTGTGTCTAGGTCACCCACCCCATGATTGCCCACTGCCTGCCAGATGCTGGGCCAGCCCTGAGTACGGGGCTGGGAAGGACTCGTTGGGAGCTCCTGGTGCAAGTGGGAGCTCCTGGCCATGAACCTGTCAGAGACACTTGTCCACAGACAGTGACACGGGGAGTCATGGCCAGAATCTGCAGGTGGCTCAGAGCTGACTCCCCGCAAGAGTTAGTATTGATTTGATGATACTGCACAAGCTGTAAATAATGGAAAAGACTGCTTCCTGCTGGCCTCCTGAGAGTCCTTCGCTGACACTGTTGACAGGAGGCCTACAAAAGGGGAAGGGAGGAGGTGAGAGCCTGCTCCCCAGGGTCAGAGCTCCCCGGGGATCAGAGCCCTGGATGGGCCTGGGCTTCGCTGAGAGATGCATAGCCTTGCAAGCGTGTCCTCCACTGGGTGGGTGGCTGCACGGTGACTGGCGGAGCTGGGAAAACTGTCTGTCTGAGGGTCAGCAGAGGGGTGGGTGCTGCCCTGGCCCCACGGCTGAGGCCCACAGACAGGCTCTCCCAGGCAGGGCGAGGCCGTCTCTGAGGACAGGCTGTTGTGGAGTGGGGGGGGGGGGGCTCCCTAGGTCCTTTTCCTCCAGGGTTTCAAGTCCCACCCTGACAGTGGCCCCAGCACTTGCCCAGGCCTGGGACACAGGAGTCGGGTAGGTGGTCCTCACAGGAGAGGGGGCCTGGCCAGGGCACCCCAGCCCCACCCTGCCCCTCACCCTCAAGGGCTTACCCATCAGCTCTCCTCACAAGACACCATGGCCTTGGACCACAGCTGCCTCCCCCTTGTGTCTGTTGTACTGGGAGGCCAGAACCATCCTGCAGAAACAAGTCAGATCATCAGGTCTTCACCTCAGCCCCCTGGCCCCCATCACAGTCAAAGAAAAATCAGGAGCCTGAAAATGGGCCTGTGGGGTCCTGCACCCACCCCTTACTGTCTCCCTGCATCCTTAAGGCCCAAGCTGCCGCCCATCGTACGCGGCCCCTGGTGGATCGTCCCCAGAGGTTGCATCTCTGGGTGGCTATCCAAGGATTCACTCCTTTGGCCTTCTCTTGATTTTGTGTCTTGTCACTGCCTGTCTTTTCCCATTGAAGTCAGAGTTTGGGGGTGTGTGGAGGCCGAGACCATGTACTCGGAGTGATGCTGGCACCCAGGGGCCTCCACACCCTCGACTGGTTGACCGCCAGGCCACCCCATGGGTCTGCCGGCCTCTGGGGATGCCCAGTGGCTCTGCCCAGGCCCAAGACCAAGAGTTACCTCACGGGAGGTCACAGGAAACTTGGGTTTAGGGCTCTTCTTTGGCCTGCACCCATTGCATCTGAGACTGATTCTGTCTAGAATATTCTAAGTAATCGGGGATAAAAATACAAAAGAATTCTCAAGAAAAGCTTTTCTTTGCTCACACTCTGCTCTCTTGTCGGCAGCAGGCGGAGGATGTGGCCCTGGTGCAGGCTCATTTACTTATTGATTAAAATGCTTACAAAGCCCAGCATGTACAACTGGGCTGAACATTCAATTAAAAGCCTGAAATGAAACTTGAGAACCGCTGGGTGATGTGTGGGCCAGGTGAAGCGCTGAGAGGAGGGCTCCTGCTGGCACTCTGCTCGTGTTCTGGGATGTGGCCCTCCGGGAAGCAGGTGTGGGGGTGTAGCCTTGGCCCCCTTCCAGCGGTGTCACCAGCCCAACATGCAAGCCACTCAGAGAGCAGTAGGCTCTGCAGCTTCATCCTGTTGCCCCGTAACGGGAGCTCAAGAGAGGTTCAGAGGCCCAGGACCTGGGATGCGGGAGGCCTTGTTGCTTGCGGAGGCTGTGGGCAGAGCGACTGGGCTCAGCCCATGTGCTTTCAGATGGGATGGCTCATTGTCACCAAGAGCCTGTGAGCTCCAGGCCCTGCTTGCTGCGCAGTGAGGACGGACACAGGACAGAGCTGGGTGTGAGGAGACAAGGCCTGGCCCCAGCCCATCTGCCCCCAGGGCCTCCGAGACCACATGCCCCGTGGGGTGGCTTTGGAACTGCAGGCTGGTAACCAGGACAGCCTGAAGCAGCAGGACCATATCTCCCCTACCTGGGGAGGAAGCAGGGAGAGCCCAGGCCACCGGGGCTGGGTGTCTGCACCGTGGTCCTTCCATCGAGATGCACTTGTAGTCTGTCATCAGGAGACTTTCAGCCTGGGTTTCTTGAGTCTGCACTCAGCATGGGGTCTTTCCTTCTCTTGTGATCTGAGGTGAGAAGCACCGGTGCCCAGCGTGCTGTCCCAGTAACTTTCCTGTTCAGTTTCCATTGCTGAGTGACATCTGTTGGGAAATCAAATATACGGAGGGACTTTTTCACCGACAAAACTTTCCTGAAACCCAGTGTGACCGGTCCCCTCGAGGCCCTGACGGGTGTGCTGTCACTTTGGCTTCGGCTCTTCTTGGAGGGCACAGATGGTGGAGAGATGACTGGAGACCTGAGTAGGGACAGTGCTGGGAACTGCTTTCTGACTGGTGGACCCGAGTGGCGTCTGGGTTTTACTTTTCTGGCTCCACACTGGAAGCAGCTCTAATTTCTGGTGATGGCCAAGTCAGCCAAGGCCCAGCGTCTGGCACTGGTGAGCTTGTCCCATTCCTTATTACCATTTTTGAATGTAGTGCTGTGAGTTCCCATCGTGGCTCAGTGGGTAACAAACCTGACTAGCATCCATGAGGACACAGGTTTGATCCCTGGCCTCGCTCAGTGGGTTAAGGATCCAGCATTGCCATGAGCTGTGATGTAGGTCACAGATGCGCCTTGGATCCCGCATGGCTGTGGCTGTGGTGTAGGCTGGCAGCTGCAGCTTCGATTCGACCCCTAGCCTAGGAACTTCCATATGTCACGGGCGTGGCCTTAAAAAAAAGACCAGAAAAAAAAATGTAGCTTTGATATTGTTTTCTCCTTCTCTGCCCTAGTTACAGGAGCTGCTAGTGTGTGTGGGAGAGTCACAGAGACTGTAGAGCCATACTCTTCCATGGTCATGTGCCGGCCTGACCAGGGCATTGGGGTGGCCAGTCCCGCAGTTAGACCTCAGCCAGGGAAATACTGGGGTGCCTGTGTCTTGGTTCAGAAATACATCAGCCAACCAGAACTGGCCATTTAGTTATTCCAAAACTCAAAATTTTACAAAGGATCACAGAGCTTAGTAACTGAAATCTGTGCAGCCTCAAGGTTGAAGGACATCGAAGGTTAGTTCTGACTCTTACTCCCTTTCCTGTAGACAGAGGGCAACATTCTAACAAGTTTTGTTCTTGGACTTGTATGGTCTTGCTTTATGGTAAAATGACATGACATGCACTAGTCATAGTTTTGTGCAGTCCTCACTTCTGTCTAGTTCCAGAACCTTCCATCACTCCAAAGGGAGCCCTGTACTCACTAAGCCATCACTGTCCATACCTCCCTTACCCCCAGCACCACCCTTCCTTCCACTCCCTGTCTCCAGGGGCTCCGGCCGGTGTGGGGCTGCCTCTCCAGATCAGCACATGCTAGACGGTCTTTCTCCAGGTGGTAGTATTGGCCCAAGATCTGGATGATGTGTTGGTCTGCTGGGTTGGCCTTCTGGGCACATGTGGAGACAAGCAGGTGGCAGGCTCAGCGGGGCCAAGGGGTCTGAGGTGTCAGGGTGGCAAGGACATTTGGGAAGGTGCTTTGGGGCCTGTGTGTGACCAGAGGTCTGGACGTTGTATTGCAGAACATGAGAAGGACATTGGGGGTTTGGAGGAGCAGAGAAGATGGTGGCTGGAAAGAACCCAGGGCCCTCCCTCCTGAGACAGTCGCAGAGGAGAAAGGCTGTGGGAAGACCTTTGCCACTGTGGTTTGGGGCCCCAGGGGCAGAAAGTGGGGCTGAGCAGCTGCGGGAGCATGGGTAGAGGCAGAGAGGACAGCAGCGACCTGGGCGTGTGGCCAGAGGACCAGGAGGTGGGGGTGCCCATGTGTTATGCAGTCTGTCTAAGAAAGCAGGGCTTTGAATATGTTTAGAAGAAAGTTTTCTTCCTGAAATGGTTACATTGACAAATCCTCAGTTGTCTTCTACAGGTTCCTGATTGTAATAGCCATGCTTGGGCATAGCCAGGAGGTTAGGGATGGGGTTCCCCCAGGAAATTGGGCCACCTTGAATGGCCTGACCTTCAACCTTTTCTCCCAGTCATAGGAATAGAGCTGTCAGTTTTTCATTGTTACTCATCTTAATTTGCATGTGTCTGTCACTGTGTATCAATTTGTAAATCTCTTTAGATATCAACTTGCTCCTTAGTGAATCATTTGATGGGTTTTTAAAATTTTTATTTTTCACTTATGTATTTATTTGGCTGTACCTGTGGCATGTGGAAGTCCCCAGGCCAGGAATCGAACCTGCACCACAGCAGCGACCCAAGCCTCAAGAGGGACAATGCCAGATCCTTAACCTGCTGTGCACAAGAGAACTCCTGATGAATCTTTTTTAAAAGGGAGTAATCTTCAACAGCCAGTTTCTTCGTTCTTCCAATACTTTGGTTTTATGACGTGGGCTTTAACTCTACGGCATGACCTTTGTGAGAGGAGGAACGAGCCCGCCAGACCCTGGGTGGGAAGGACACTCTCGGCACTGCTAAGCCCTTGGCCGTAGCCCCCAGCGCCCTGCCCAGGCCATGCTGTCCAGCGGGGCCATGCTGAACCTGGGGGAGCATGTGGGGCTTCCAGGTGGACGCCGTGGATGTGCTACTCAGGCAGAGCAGATCCCAGGCTTACGGGACTGAGTATCCTTGGGGAGCGGCTGTTACAGTTTAGTTCCTGGGCCTCCAGTGCCAAATGTGGGCCCACACTGTGTCCCAGCGCTGCCCATCTCTTGTGATGAGGCAGGGCCACCCACTGGGACAGGTCCAGCAGGTTTAAAGACCACTGAATCCAGCCCAGCTTTGGGCTCTTCACTGAGTGACACGAAGCTTTGCTCCTCAAGTCTCACGATTCTTCTAGTGACTGAAGCAAAGCACAGTAACCCTCTGTCCCTGTGTCAGTGGGTAGTCTGAGGAGGGGGCTGTGCCTGTTGAGCACACGTCCTTATATTAAAAAGCGGCCGTAAGTAGCATCATGAGAGTGGCCAGTGTTCAGGTAAGCGAAGGGCATCCCGCATCTGTGCAGATACACATGTTGGGGATGCGGGCCTCCCGCCAGGGGACGTCGCCTCCTGTGCCCATTCTTCCTTACTGCCTGGCTCATCTGAGGCAGTGGGCCTCTGCCCTCATGTTGGACAATGGGAAACCTTGTGAGCTGTGTTTGAAGGTTTGGGGCCCTGAAATTAGACTTCATGCAAATGCACCAAAGATTCCTATTATTTAGGGATCTGGAGCTTTCAAAGGAGAGAGGGCAAGGTGGGCTAAGGGGAGTTCACAGCTGGCTCCCTGACTTTGAGAGCCCTGGGGGAGGTTGTTCTGGACTTAGGTGAGGTTGTGCTGGGCCCACAGGAGGTTGTGCTTGGTCTGAGGCGGGGTTGTGCTGGGCCTGGGGGAGCTTCCACTGGGCCCCGGGGTTGTTGTGACCCCTGTTGCCACATCCCTTACAGCTGCTGAATCTCCACAGACACGTCATCCCCCCTCTCCAGTCTCAAGTTTCCATCAGGGTTCACTCTTGATGTTGTGGTTCTGTGGGTTTGGACCCGTTTAAGGACCTGCACTGTTGTATCATATGGAGCACTCTTGCTGCCTGTTCATCCCTCACTCCCCAGCCCTGCAGTGTCTCTCTAGTTCTGCCCTTCCCAGATGCCATGTGCTTGGAATCACACTGTCTCTAGCCTTTTCAGACTGGCTTCTTTCACTTAGGAACATGCATTAAAATTCCTCCTTTGTTTTAGGCCCCTGGTGTCACTGCCATGTGGATGCTCCTCAGTTTGTTTATCCTTCACCTCCTGAAGGTGCTTTCATGTTTGGTGATTATGAATAAAGCTGCTGTGAATGTTGTGTGCAGATTTCCGGGGTGCTTGCACTGTCACCCTCCATTTCTGTGGTGTTGGGGTTATGGGGTCATGAGATCACAGCTGCACACCCACTTGGACATGCTTTCTTGGCAGGAGGGGCTCCTGGTGGCAGTTCCCCTGAGCCCCTAGTCAGCGCCCTTGGCTGTGACTCCATTCCCAGCCCTGGGAGCTCAGTGTGGGGAGAAGGGCAGAGGGAGGGGAGACTCAGGACTGCTCCTGCTCGCTGGGTCCCAGGGCCTCTGCCCATGTGGCCCTGCTATGTGGCACAGGCCCAGTGGGACTCAGTTATGCCCCTGTTTCTTCCACTGTGGCCTGCTCCGTGCCAATGCCTCTTTTGTGGTCCAGGACTGTCTGAGAGCTGACCGGTGTTTAAATGACTTCAGATCTAATAGTGTTATTGAAGTTTCCTTTTTTTAAATTACAGTATAGTTGATTTACAGTGTTGTGCCAATTTCTGCTGTACAGAAAGTGACCCAGCCATTACCTTAAGCGGATGCCTGCCTTTGGAGAGACATTTCATCAGATGTATCCCTGCGTGTCCTTCCCTTCGCTGGCCAGGGATGTGTCCAGGGACGAGAGGATCCCCTCTGTCTGGGGCTTAGATTCTCAGAGGCTGGAGTCCAGCTGAGGACAGGTGGGTTTGGGCAGCTGTGTGCCGTCTCCACTGGCTGAAGCTGCAGTGGAATCAGGCCTGTGAGGGGACCCTGCAAGTGAGACCAGACTCTCCTGGTTGCCCACACAGGCATCTGGGCTCCAGATGCTAAATGCTTCTTTAGGCAGAAAATGCAGCTCGGTGATGCTGAGTGACAGCTTAAGTCCTTGCATAATTTCAGATCAGGCAGAACCTCGGCATTTGGCCAACGCCGAGCCAGTGAGGTGGCACAGCAGGTGCTGGGAGGGTCCTTTCTGCTCCTCAGTATGGCTGCCTCACACCTCCTGGCACTGAGCCCCTTCCTGCATCTGCCCTTGGCCATGAATGTGCCTGCAGGGTGGAGGAAGTCTGCCCAGGGTGGGTTGAGTAAGAGAGTCCTGCGTGTGGCGGGGGGCGGCGATGGGGTGCAGGTCCGGACTGCTCCCAAATACTCACTGTCAGAACGAGTTTGGCGAAGTGACTTTGAACTCTGTTTTTATTTATTTTTTATTTTTTTATTTTTTTGCCTTTTTTTTTTGTCTTTTCTAGGGCCGCTCCCGTGGCATATGGAGGTTCCCAGACCAGGGGTCTAATCAGAGCTGTAGCCGCCGGCCTACGCCGGAGCCACAGCAACACGGGATCCAAGCCACATCTGTGACCTGCACCACAGCTCATGGCAATGCCGGATCCTTAACCCACTGAGCAAGGCCAGGGATCGAACCCGCAACCTCATGGTTCCTAGTCGGATTTGTTTACCACTGAGCCACAATGGGAACTCCCTGAACTCTGTTTTTAGAGGCAGTTAAGGGCTGCCATCCGGTGGGTAGAGGCTCCATCAGGCCAAACATGACCAGATTCTGCTGGGAACCCCATGGGTGCTGACAACTGGCTGGTGAGACTGGGGCCCCCAGCGTGTTGGGATGGGTGCATTTGCTCCCCCTTTAGGACTCAGAAATCTCAAGGGGTGGCACTCACAGGGTTGGGGGCACTGATGGGTATGTCATCCCAAGGCCTAGCATGATCAGCTTGTTTTAGATCTTCAGGGAGCCTCTGCTTTGGACCTGGCCTGGGACCAGGTCCTGGGGGTTGGGGCGGTCTCTGTGCTGACCTGGATTTCAGTGACCGCCCCTCCTGTGCCTGTGGAGGGAGGGTAAAGCAGGACCTGGCTGCCAGCTCGTGGTCCCACAGGCGGTCAGGTCATCTGGCACAGCTTCTCCCCACCACGAACCATCTGAATGACCGTAGCTATTATCTACAGTGTCTGCATCCTTCTGATCCAAGGACCAGCCCCTTACATCATCTGTGTCCTTCTGACCTGAGGACCAGCCTCTTATGTCATCTGGTGTCTGGCCTGTGAGCTCTGCCCTCCTTTCAGCTCGAGGTCCTGGGGGTCAGCTGTTTTCTGCACCACCCCTGCTCTATGCGTGATGTCTGAGCTTGTCTGTGGATGAGGGTGACAGTTGTCCTGAGGTCATCGTGCTTGGCCTGCCCGTGTGGCCCTCTCTAGTGGACCAAGAGGAAAGTTTGTGCCTGTTCCTGGGCAGTGCTGGGCCTCTCCCCTGGAGAGCAAGGGCCCCGGCTCTTTCTCCCCCTGAGTCAGCCCCTGGGGGTCAGGCGACCACTTTCTTGCTGAGAAGGCCAGTCTTCACGCCTCCGCCAAGCCACAGCTTCTCCTTTCCCAACGCAAAGGGGGAGCTCCCTAGGATCCACGTTCATTATCTGCGAGCCTTGAGGCCTGTCCCAGCCTGACCTGCACATCCAAGCCCTCTACCTTCCAGGTTGCCAGGACCTGTGTGGGTTCTGGTTTTGTCACACAGTTCTCAGAACAGTCGTCCATGAAAAATTCCTATGAAATGTCCACACGGAGGCAGGTGCCCCAGGTGGCTAAGCTGCCCTGCAGGCATCTCTAGAGGAAAATCAGGGTTTCCAGGCTGGGGCTCTGCCGGGTTTGTGCAGAGAGCAGAGCAGTCCAGCGGGCGACCCGTGGCTGTGGCCATGGGGCCAGAGCCAGGTTCAGATCTATGCCCTGCTCCATCATCTCTGTGACCCTGAACAACTTCCTTAACTTTTCTGAACCACAACCCTGCAAGGTGAGGATAATGTGGCATCTTACAGCATTTTAACCAGGGCCAGATGCATGTACAGCATCAGAGGTTGTTCACAGGAGCTCGCAACGTGGCTGCGGGTAATGAGCAGTGACAACGACGGGAGCCACGGTTCCCTGATGGGCATTAATCACAGAAACACGGTCATGAAAGGAGGACAGGACCGCGTCTGTCAAGGACTCTGCTGCACTGTGCAACCTCTGAGGTCATGCAGGCAGCAGTGGAGCAGACATCCTTACATCCTCCGATTCACTTTTAATTAGACTGTCCTCATCAAAATGCTCTTCCTTCTCTCTCTTGCCATTTAAGCTAGTAATTTGGTGGAGCAAATGCGGCATGCAGATTGCCTCTTCCTCCAGGACATCCTTCACTGCCAAAGCTGCCGTGGGTTCGAAGCATTTCAAGTGGAAATTGTTGAGTCAGGGCATACAGTTGTTGAATCTTGATTATCTGCTTAGAGTATTTTAAAAATTAGATTACGCTTTGTTTCCTTTTAACAAAGGAAGGAAAGTGTGTTGGTGGTGTTTTTATTAAAATAGAAATTTGACACTCTTCAGTGACTGGGTGGATTGATTATAGGAGTAACCAGTCAATAGAGGATTAAATTTTGCAAAGTTAGGAGTCTTGTCTGGGTGAACCCTCTTGTGGTAGCACAGACCTGGTAAACCTGAATTCCTGTGAGGTGGTGTCATTGTGGTCCCTGCCTTGAAACTCAAGGAAAGGCAGGGTTCCGAGAGGCTGCATCCTGCTGCCAGAGGAAGTGCAGGACCATGGGGGAGGACGTTAAAGACCGGCCATGACCAAACTCCAGTGGGTTATGCCTCTTACCCAGCCAGGGCCAGGACTTGAGGACTCTGTAAAGTGGAGATGGGACCGTTTCCTGCAGGTCTGGGCTCAGAAGACAATTGGTCCTGATAATTCAGAACCAAGGCTGTTACTACATTTCAAAGAGTGGATGGCTGTTTTAAAAATATCACCTTGATTGGGAGCTCCCCTTGTGGTACTGCACAAATGAATCCAGCTAGCGTCCATGATGATGTGGGTTCGTTTCCTGGCCTTTCTCAGTGGGTTTAGGATCTGGTGTTGTCGTGAGCTGTGGTGTAGGTTGCAGAGGCGTCTTGGATCCCGAGTTGCTGTGGCTGTGGTGTATGCTGGCAGCTGTAGCTCCAATTAGACTCCTAGCCTGGGAACCTCCACATGCTGTGGGTATGGCCCTAAAATATCAAAAAAAGAGAAAAAAATCACCTTGACAACTGAGGGAGGAGGGGTGGGAGTGGATGTAGGAAGGGGAGGGGAGAGATGGGGTGGGGGACCCCCACAGGGTGGACAACAGACAGAATACCTGGCACAGCTTCTAAAGCACTTCCTGTTCAAGTCCTAAATCCAGATCCTTGATAAACCCCCAGAGTCCATGCTGTGCTTCCTGGGGGGGTGGGGGGGGGGTTGGCAGGAGCCCAGGGGGCTGAGCTGAGCCTGTGCCCATTGCCTTCCAGCTGAGCCAGAGTCAGCCCAGAAAGTTGTCAGTCTCAAGGAAGCGTGGGTTTCTAAATAAGGCTGTGAGTGATTTCATAGTCAGGCCTGTGCTGACTCTCTCTCGGGAGCTGCTGCAGGAATAGCTCTGCTGAACGAATAGCCTCCAGGCAGATGTGAAAGGACCGTCAGTGCACAAGTAACCTTTTAAAAGGCTGAGCAGCAGCCCAGCACAAAGGGTGCCTGTGAAAGTGGTTTCCAGCTCATTATGGGACCATGGTCAGTGCAGTCTGTGGTTTTCTGCAGACAAGCATTCAAAGGAGCACTGGCTCCTCCCTGGCAGCCAGGCTTCCAGGCCTCGTGAGTACCTGGGCTCACAGCTTCATTGCCACACATGGATGCTCCCTGCACTGGCTTGTCCAGTGGAGGCCAGGCAGAATGCAGTGTGGTGGGAAGGCGGGCAGCACATGAAGCTGGCTGTTGGGGCTGCAGAGCGGCTTCTCAGACGGCGTCCTGTCTCATGCCCCTACCCCCCAGGTGGTATCACTGAAATGTGACAGTAGAGACTGCAGGGAACCTCCAGCTGTTTAGCTGTTTCCACATTGCCAGCTGCGCTGGGCTCCCTGCACACAGCCCAGAGAGGCCCAGGCTCCTGTGGGAGATACCCTGGAAGGAAGGGGAAGCCTGTCTTTCTGGTGGCGGGGCGAGCCGGGGGCCAGACAGCATCCATCTTGGTCAGGAGATTGTCAGTGTGCAGATGGGGCTGACAAGGGGGCAAATACCTATAAGGCAGGTGACCAGGGGAGGGCGCCATGACCAAGAGACTGTGCTGCTCCAGCTAGGGCCTGACGTGCTCCATGAATTGGACTTCGGAGGATGACAAGCCCCCTGGGCACACGCAGGGATGTGTCATCCCAGTGTTCAGTGAGATGGAAAATAATGACCTGAGCATGTCCCTGACCAGCAGTCTGAGCCCCCTTCCCAGGAGGGATATCTGGGTGACCCCACCTGCATGCACTGCTGCCCTGGACGCCTGCAGGTTTGCAGGTGGGCTGGCCAGCAGCCCCCTCAGCAGCACCACAGGAAGTCAGGAGTGTGGCCAAAAAGCCAGGGGTAGGGGTGGTGTGGAGACTTGGTCTGAACTGCAGACCTGGTGCACAGATGCACAGATGTTTTATCTTTTTAAGTGGTTTTGAATGTAGTCACAAAGTCGTGCAGCCAGTGCCATCATTTGCAGTGTGTTTTGTTACCCCAGAAAGAAACCCCACATCCCATAGCGGTCCCTCTTCATCCTCTCATCCCCCTCCCCCACCCCGGGACCACTCATCTGCTTTCTCTCTCTTGGGATTTGCCCATTCTCAGCATTTCACACAAGTGGAACTGGACAATGTGTGACCTTTGGTGTGTGACTTCTTTCACTTGGCATAATATCTTCAGACTTCATCTTGCTGGTTACATGTGACAGCACCCCAGTGTTTTTAGGCTGAGTGTTAATGCATCGCACAGAGATGCTGACTGGTCAGCTGGTGGAAAAATTTGGACTGCTCTTTTTTTTTTTTTTGCTTTTTAGGATTGCACCTGAGGCATATGGAGGTTCCCAGGCTAGGGGTCTAATCAGAGCTACAGCTGCCAGCCTACACACAGCCACAGCAACTCCCTGAGCAAGGCCAGGGATCAAGTCCACATCCTCATGTATAGTAGTTAGAATTGTTACCACTGAGCCACAATGGGAACTTCCCATGGTGGCATTTTAATTAAGGCAATTAACTTAAAAACAGCCATTCCCCTCCACCCCCCCAGTGGCCAGGCCAGGCAGCCCCCTGTTGCTCCACAGACCCCAGCCTGCAGCCCTGCATGGGCCTCGGGTTCCCACGCTGCCCCTCCTCCTGACCCTTACTCCAGCAGGAGCTCTTGGGCCTTCTTTCAAATCATTCCTGGTGAAGAGCTCAGAAGGTAAAAAGCATGTATGGTGCTTGGATTAGAGATGCTTTGTTCTTAGCAGTACTTTTGTGGAGAAGCACTCGACCAAGAGCCTTGTTTGTGTGCACAGGTCATCCATCATCCCCCTCATGGTCTGTGGGCTTTGGATGCCCATGCAGAACCCTGGCAGTGCTCTTGGGCCTGTAGTGCAGGCTGTGGGCACTGCTTTCTCCCCCTGACCCCAACCATGGAGACAGATGCTTGTTTTATACCATTCCAACACTTGGGATTGTCAGACTTCTCAATTGTTGCCAGCCTGGTAAATTGAAATAGCATCTTATGTGCCTTAATTTGCAAATCTCTGATGCACAGTGACCAGTGCTGCTGAGAACCTTTCATGTACTTATGGACCATTTATTTGTGTTTGTCTTTTTGCAATGCCTGTTGGAATGACCTTTTTCCTGAAGATGGGGAGATGGTATTTATCTGGTGTGTACTGCCACTGCTGTGAGCAGTTTGGGATCAATGAACTGTTTCCATCCTCCCCTAATAAAGCCCTTGTTACTGCAGTGATGCTGGCCTCCCAGGTGAGGCACCTGGAAGGCAGGAGGAGCATCTCACCTGACCCTCAGCAGGTGAGAGCAGGGCTGGCTCCTGTATTCTAGCACTGACTCATTCATGTATGCTGGGGGCTAATACTTGCTTCTGAAATGGGTTGTAAATATCTTATCCCAGCTTGTGCATTGCCTTTTTTCTTTCTTTCTAGTGTCCTGTGATGAATAGAAGTTTTCTTAGTTTTAGTGTTTTTGAATTGAAGACATTTTATTTTATGGCCAGTGTTTTGTGTTTTATTGTAAACATCTTTGCCTAATTTAGATCCTTAGACGAGCTTCTAAAAATTTCATAGTTTTGCTTTTCACATTTAAGACTGTAATTTGGCTGGAAATAATTTCACATGTGGTATGAGGTAGAGAGCCATTTTTAAAATCCGATTTTGCTAACATCTTTTGTTAAATACCTGGCGTTGCCCTGCTGTCCGAGTGCCTGTGCTTGTGACCCATTCTCTCCCTCATGGTGTGGTTTCTGGACTGGCTATTCCTTTTTTTTTTTTTTTTTTTTCCTTTTTAGGGCCGCACCTGTGGCATATGGAGGTTCCCAGGCTAGGGGTCAAATCACAGCTACAGCTGCCGGCCTCTGCCACAGCCACAGCAAAGCTGGATCTGAGCCGTGTCTGTGACCTACACCACAGCTCACGGCAATGCTGGATCCTTAACCCACTGAACAAGGCCAGGGATCGAACCTGCAACCTCATGGTTAATAGATTCATTTCTGCTGTACCACAAATGGAACTCCTGTCTATTCCTGATTTCATTATGTTTTAATCATTACTATAACTTCTTTAAAGCCTTAATGTCTAGTAGGACAAGAAACTTTGCTGTTCTATATGAATTGTGAATCAATTTGTCAAAATCCTGCTGAGATTTCCACTCGAAATGCATTTGAACCATGCATCAATTTGGAGAAAATTACAGCTTTTCTGAATCTTCCTACTCCAAAACATGGTATTTCTTTCAGTTTATTTAGGTGCCCTCTAATGTCTTTAGATAAACTTTCGTAATATTCTCCATAAAGAAAATGTGCATTTTTTGTTACATTTATTCCCTAGTGTCATTTATAATAGCAACAAAAGTATAAAGTATTTTTAAAAATTGTGTGCTCTACTTGTTGACTGTGTATAGAAAAACGGTTGGCTTTTATATATTGGTTGATTGTGTCCAGTAACTTTTCCAGATTCTGTTAACTCCAATCATTTCTGGCTGGTATTTTTGGGTTTTTATAATCCCATTGTCACATCTTTCAAAATTAACAGTAATTCCCCCCAATATCAGCTGTTTGCAACTTTCCCGATCATCTCTAAAGTGTCCTTTCATGCTTGTTTATCTGAAATAGGCCCAGGCATGGTGGGGATTTTGATTCTCTCATTTCTTGTCACTTCTGATATTTCCCACTGCCTCTTCCTGCTGTTGACTGTGGCAGAGGCCTGCTCATCTGCCCTGGATGTTCCCACACTCTTGACTGTGCTAGTTGTCTCCTTTGTGGCTGTTTGCCACTGCCCGTCATCCCTCGTATTTCTCGTTAACTGATTAGATTTGCTTGTTTACCTACATGTTTGTTTCTTCCAAGACTGCTTTGAGGTGGTGCCGGGAGCCTCCTTGCTGGTGGTGCATTTCACTTGTTCCTGGAAGAGGCTTGTGCAGGATGCCTGGGTCAAGGCAGAAATGGAAGTCCAGAAATGGTTTTGGTGATGTGACTGCTCCATTTTAGGCTCCCAGGGTTGCCCATCTTCCTGAGACCTGGTGGCATGGCTCTCCTCTCCCCAGATCTCTCATATTCCCTTATGGGGACAGGGATGTGACAAGGCCTCACCTGATCACGAAATGTCATCCGAGCTGGATTGTCAGAGGTGAACTCCCTGCTGCCACCCAGCAGGGCATCCCCTCAATGCTGATGTGGCCACACAGAGTCTGGGCCTCTTCCTTCCCGCACCCAGGCCGTCCTCACTGGTATTCCTGGGGGATGGGTCCTGTGCTCCCCAAGGCAGGCTTCACATAGCAGGGCCTCACCCTCTGGCTGCAATTCCTTCAGGAGCGTCTCCAACCCTGCTCAGTGCTCTCTGGCACCCCTAATCTAGGCCGAGCCCCTGGCAGACCCTGCCAGACCTAGTGGATCCCTGTGGAGATTGCTGAAGGAAGGCTGGCTCTTGGGGAAAATACATTTGCACTGAGGACAGGTCCCCATGAGGCCTAAACAGTTGGGCTGATCAGCAGGTGGTTTCATTACCAAGACTTTCTCGGTGGAAGAACATCACTGGGATCTTTGCCTTGAGAGAGAGAAAAAACAAAAACAAAAACAAAAAAAAACCCAACAAAACTGGCTCCGGAGGTCAGGGCTAAATACTCCAGCTTCCTCATGCTCCTTCCGAGGTGGTGGCTGGTCCCGACGAGTCTGGGGGGCAGCTTCCACCAGCTTTGGCTTCAAGAAAGCTTCAGCAGAGAGGTTCCCGCGCCTCCAGGCTGCATGTGGGCTCTGCTCAGCTCTCCATTCAGAGCTGGGAAGCAGGGAAGCAGAGGAAGATGTAACAAACTGCAGGAACCCAGCCCTCGTGTTCTCTCACCTTTAGGCAGTTTTGTGTGTCCAGAGCTCAGTAAACAAAGAAGGTTGCTAGGGGGAAGGAAAGACAGTTGACTGGAGCAGGGAGATGTCAAGCAAAATTTACTGACCCGCAGAGTGGCCGGGAGCCCTGAGCAAGAGGAATTCAGAGTCCCCCTCTATTGGGAGAGAATCAGGTTTTACAGGCTGGGGGTCATATGCTGAGTTCTCTAGGTCCAGGATGGTGGTTGAGAACATGGTATAAAATGTAACTTTCTCCTTGGGCCCTGACTTCCGCTTCATGGGCTTGTTTGTTTCAACTGTGGAGGTCCAATAATGTGGAGGCTGCAGGTCTGGGTCTGGGCAGGTCAGTGAGTCATGCCGACTTAGTCTCTCCTAGGCCTTCCTCTGAGTTTGTACCTAAGACAGGTGATGTGGAGGCGGGTGCCTCCAGGAGTCCCTCTGGGGAATGTGTAGCTTTGGGTCCCCTGGTCACTGAACTCAGCACTGAGAAGGGGACTCTGTAAGTTTCCCAGCCCTTGAGAAGTGTTGGCTTTTGTCCAGATGAAGCCATAGTTAAAAGATTTTCACAGCAGGGATGTGATAAGCTGCAGGTGACCTGTGCTGACTGTGTCTCCTTCCCAGGGGCTGGTGGAGCTTCCCTGATGGAAGATGCCAGAAAGCATCCTGCTGGCCTCTGTCACACTGGAATGTGTGTGGTCAGGCTGCCTGTCCTGGGGAAGGACAGATGCTGCCCTTCCTCAATTTTGATTTAATTTCAAATGTTGTTGCAAAACTAAAGGGAAACGTCTCCTTGTCTTGTCTGTCTCTGTCCCTTTCCATACTTCTTTCTTTCTTTTTTCTCACCTGGGCATATCTCAGAAGAATCTGACTTTTATCTTGCAGATTTGTTAAAGTCATTGAAGTTCCATGCATTATCATATAAATAAACATTGCATCTTCCTCATAGACTTTGTGAGAAGGGCACGGTCCCCTTACACTGCTCCTTACATGGGTACCTACCCGGAGAGTAGCCAGTAAGTGGATGGGTGATGGATGGAATGGGGAGGATACTTCAGATATGCACAATGATGCTGGAAAGATGGTACCGAAATCCAAGTTCTTGTTCACGGAGGTCGAAGAATGAACTCCACGAACAGGCAGCAAGCAAGCAAAGTCTTTATTAAAGGAAAGCAGATAGCTCCCAGGACAGCTGGGGTGGGGGTGGGGGGAAAAAGATCCCCCTTTCTCTATTATCCTACAGGGATTTTTATTCCTTAAAGTTGGGGGCGGCTACCACTGTGGGGTCCAGAGAGATGTGGTGTTTTCTCCCATTGGCCTTGTTCAGTTACCTACATCAGTGCTTGTCCAGTAGGGCTTTTGGGGTTGTAAATGTCCTGAAAGTTCTATGGGTTTGTTTTTTTTTTTTTTTTGGTCCTTTCCTTTTACCATTCCTGTCATTCCTCTTTTATCATTTGAGGAGTGGGCTAGAGATTTGCATTTCCTATAGTAAAAAAGTCCGTGGGGAATGTGCATTTCTTATGATAAAGCAAGGCCTGTGGAAATGTTACTCCTAAATGTTAATCAATGGCCATATCAAAGAATGCATCGAAGCCCAGGCTCCTACACTGACGACCTGAGTTAATATTCTGCCTCACAATAGACCCATCACCCCAGCCTCCTCAAGAGGGGTGTGTGTGTGTGTGTGTGCACGCACGTGCACATGTGTGTGTGTGGCGGGGGGTAGATCCTATCCATGCACAGGCTCTGAGTCCCTTCTCAGTGGTCACTAGCCCCTCGGGCCATTTCCCATGGGAGCCCCGAGAAACGTGCCAAGTACAGGTGGGGCCCAGGTGGGCTTGCGGTCCACCTGAACGGCCAGGCATTTGGAATATGCATAGTGCCTGTGGTTGCCTTTGGCTGGAATCTTAAAAGGACTCCTCAGCTTTTCTCTTGAGCACAGGAAGTTGCTCTTTCCAAAAGGACCAGCAAAAGATACAGTGAAAGGCCACACTGTGCACCTGGAGCTCCAGTGCCAAGCATGGGCAGCTGTGACACTGAGGCCCCCAGAGACAGTGCACCAACCTTAAAGCAAGAGCCAGGAATTGAGCCAGACCTGTCATGGGTTAATAGCACTCAGCCTTTCCTGCCTCCTCTCCCACCCACTTTTCTCTCTGCCCTTTTGCTTCACAAAGAAACTGATTTGAGCCTGAGGAGAGGAATTCTTAAGGGCAGACCTCCTCACTGCCACCTGTCCTTTCACCTGGAGTGTGTTCCCAGGAGCTGCGGGGCTTCGGGCTTCGGGTTCCTGACTTAATTTAAACTGTGAAGCCCCCAGCCACTGACTTTCTGACCCCCCTCCCAGCTACCTGTCTTCATTGTGCTCAGGTGCTAGTGTCTGTTTGGCAGTCTCTCTCCCCTTCTGAAATGTGTGTTCCCTCAGGACAGAGATGGTTTCTATCTATTTTGTTTCTAATGTATTAGCAGTTCCTAGAACTGTGTCTGGCCCCTGTTAAGTGGCCAGCATACACTCAGCAGATGAATGAATACTAATAACAGCCCTTGAAAGGCCGTTGACCTCTGCTGGCGCCCATGACTGTGGGACCCAGGGCAGAGCCTTCCCAGCCTCCACTCAGCCCCTCCTGGACCGAGGGGGCCAGGGTGCACCTTTCTGAGCGCTCCCTGTGGCCCTGAGCTGGCTCAACTGCCCATGGAGGGATCTGCTCTGGTCTGCAGGGCAGGAGCTGGGGTGTTGGCCTCTCTGCTGAGCCATTCTTGGACTCCAGGGGTCAGTAGGCAGTGGCTCAGTGCCTGTGTGGTCAGCAGGGAACATCACACTCTTGAATTGACCTGTGTTCATTGTGTCCTTACAACTGTATTGAAGCATTTCTTACTGCACATAATAAAAGATCATAAACTGATGGGTTCCTTTGCAGTATTCTGCTGGGGCATGAACAGTGAAGCCAGGCCTTGGCCTGGTGGCCAGTGGAAGCAAGTGTAGCCTCGCCCACCTGCCCCATCAGCGTGGGGTTGGGCTGCACGGAGCCTAGTCCTGGGGAAGGCTCCTGGGTCTGGATCCCAGCAGGTGTGTTGCAGGAATGGGCACTGGCCCTGGGCAGACACCTCAGGGTCTGCCGCCTTCCACACTAAGTTGGCTCACAAAGTCCCATGAGAGCGTGAAGGCGAGAAGGAGCTTCTTGTGTGTAGGTCAGCAGGTTGTGGGTTGGCTCTCCAGCACCAGGAAATTCCTCCTTTCTGCTTTGTAACTGACTCGGCCATGTAATAACAAAAGATAAACTGTCCTGATCAGCTTTACTGCCCTGAGGTCTTTGTTTTCACACAGCTGGTTGTGTGTTGTGTGATGTACACAGGTTTAGAGCACGTGTCCCACCTGCTTTCTGACACTAGTAGGGTCATACGTTGGACTTACTGCCTTCCAAGCACTTGTAGGAGTGACAGAGGCTGTCCCCGGTTTAGGCTCACAGGGTCCCATGGGAGACAGGTGTAAAATGACACCCATTTTGCCCACGAGGAGCCAGAGGCACAGAGTATCTGGGCTATGGTAGAGCCAGATCCTTTAATGTGCCCATGCTCAGCCCAGAGGACCTGGGATCTGCCCCAGTGCAGGTCTCCCTTCTGACCCTCAGAGCTGGATTCTTAAGGAAAGTTTTTTTTTTTTTTTTTAACCTGGATATTTCTAAATACTTTATTTTTCCTTTAGTGTCCTGTAATCCTTTTTTTTTTTTTTTTTTTTTGGTAGCATTGAAACAGTGATGTTAAAAGTATTTAAAGATGATGGGGTGGTTGGTTTGGACCAAAGTAGGGGCCTCGAGGGAACCAACCATCTGCATCTGTTTCCCTTCCTAGGAAAGGACAGATGCTAATGGAAGCCTTTTCTTCCTTTCCTGACACCCAAGCCTTCCAAGGTGGTGGGAGGTCCTGGTACAAGGGCCTTTTGCCCATAAAGCAGGTTCTGGGTGAACTATGGCAGAGGTATGCCTGGCTGGGCATCTCTGGATCCAGGCCTGAACAGTTCTGGGGTGGAGGGGTGGAGGCTCTAGGCAGCAAGCCCCTTGTCCCCTGTGGGGAGCACAACATCAAACCAGGGGCTTGAGGGAGGCCATCATGTGCTTATCTGGTAGCTACTGTCCAGAATATGACCAGGAGTTTCTCAGGGTCAGCCTGCAGTTTGGGTATGTCTTCCCACAAAGTGGAAAAATGAGCACTAAACTGGATAAATACAAACCCAGCTCTGGACCCTCCTGGCCTAATGGGCAGTGGCTTACCTTTCCTTCTCCTTCCACACCAAGCACATAATTATCAGAGCTGCACTGGGGCCACCATCCCTCTGCTTTGGGTAGCTTTGGGTGGCTTTGGGTGGCTCCTCTTACAAGCCCAGCGACATTCAAGAGCTTCCTTGCCTATGAATTTTTCTCGCGTATAAAGTGGCAGTAATGATTCCTACTTCATGGGGTTTGTGTGAGCAGTAATTGGGTTACCTGGAGTGTGTGGCTTGGAGGAGCAGCTTGGTAAAGAGTCACGTGGTTCCTGGGAGCCTGTAAGTGGCAGGTGTGTGTTCAGGCTCGGAAAGCAGCCCCCCTGCTGTTCACACCACCTCTGGGACTTGGGCACATTACTGAACTTCTCTGTGCTTCTGTGTCGTGTCTGCAGAGTGATACGAATATATAAGGCCAGCTCATAGGGTTGCTATGAGGAGCTGGTGGGGCACATGAGAACTTTGGAAGCAGCATGTGGTGTGTCCCAGGTGTCCGGAGAAAGAAGTGACAGCAGCTGTGGGTCGGGATGAAAAACACTCCTGGGAATCTGGGCCAGTGCACAGGGAGACACAGGAGGGGAGACTGTTCTGCTTCTGCCCAATTCGATACATAGCTGGCATCTTGCTACACCCCTCTGGCCTTTATTTGCAGTGGAGAGCTGGACCGACCACATCCAGGCTCCTGGAACATTTGTTTGCCTCAGCAGAGAGTCCGTGAGAATCTTTTTTATAGAGGCTTTTCCATTAAGGGACAAAAAGCTCATTGCATTTCATTAATTTCATTCTCTTGACATTCCTGGGAAATATGAAAGGGTAGATGTGATCATCTCCAGTGTGTGGGAGGACTGAGAGCTGTGAGCAAAGGCCAGCGTGAGCCAGGGCTGACTGGAGAGCCACCGCTCTGACACAGGGCTGGCAGGGCTGCTCCTGAGGGCAACAGGACCGTCCTGCAGCCCCTGGAATGAGTGGAGCATGTGCAAATATCTGACCTTGGCCACTGTTCACCTTGACCTATTCAGGGACCCGCAGGGGTTTGTGGTGCACATGGTCCTGGTTGCAAATTCTTAACTCTGCTGTTGTAAAAGGTGTGGCTGCAACCCCACAAGGATCCACTGACCCAGGCAGCAGGCAGGACAGAGTGCTCAGCGCCTAGCCTGACATTAGACACTCGCTCCCCTTGTCCTCACTGATGCATTTGGCAGGCCATGGGCTGCTGGCCTGGGAATCACTTTGGGTGGGCATTTGCAGCTGTGCCTGTGTGCACATAGGCAAGTGTCCACACCCTCCTGCATGGGCCAGCAGGAGGCCTGGGGCCTGGGTTAGGGCTCTGTCTCTGGACAACACCCACAGTACTGCTACCAACCTGCATGTCCAGCGTTAACCTCTTTCATGCAGTTCTGACCACCTCATGTTTCATACTGGAAGGAACTGTGATCTGCCCGGGGAACAGGACCTTACAGAGCACCCTTCCCCCTCCGGGTGGGTGGGGAAGTGAAGCCCAGGCAGTAGCCCACTGGTCACATGGAGAAGGGCTCCTGGGGACACAAGGCTCGCTGTCTGCCCTGGGGCACCACCTCAGGTATCATCCCTGAATTGGGGGTCTAATGTGCAGTTTGGAATAGGCCTCCGGGGGAGGGCGAGCAGGTCACCCTGCTCTGTCCACTTCACCTTCTGGCTGTGGGCCGCCCTCTGCAGCTCCTAGGACTACGTGTCCCCTCCACCATCTGGGTGGCACTGCTCCCCCTGCCCCCAGGACCAGGTGCCAAGTGCTCCAGCAGGTGTGGAGGTGGGCCTAGGGATTGAAGGTCCTCTGCATGCAGTGTCCAGGCTCCCAGGGCCCTCGTGGGGAGGAGCAGAGCCCGCAAGGCTGAACATGACCCTGAGCTACCCCGCCTCCCATTGGAGTCTGGAGCTCAAAGCAGGCCTGGCAGGCTTCTCCAGAGGCAAGTCCACCTGTGTTGCCAAGAACTGGAAATGCGGCCATGGCAGCCAAGATGGACTGAAGTGCGGCCAATGTTGCTAAGATGGGCTGGAAATGCGGGCACTGTTGTCAAGACAGAACGGAAATGCAGCCATTGTGGCTGAAAGAAAGTTGTGAAGCCAAGTGGTGTTGGCCAGGTTGCTGCGGTTCTCATCTGGGCCTATGGCAACTTTGAAAAGCCAGTGCCCAGGAATGCAGCTGCTGGCACTTGGATACCCGTGGACTTGCTCAGTCCCCAGCCTTCCGCAGGCTGCTTGAGGGTATTTGCTGTGGAGAGCCTCTTCCCCCTTCCCACCTCATGGTGAGCGGAGGTCCAGGTAGGAGGGAGCACTGCCCTTCATGTCCTGGAGGAGGCTGGGCAGCCACGAGGAGCAGACTAGGTTCTGGGCCCTCATCCCTGTAAGTGCCGAGACTCACTTCCAGCAGAAGCATCTTCATCCTTGGAGTTTCTGCAAACGTTGGCTGTAGACACCTCCCCAGAGAGAAAGGAACTTGTCTGGACTGAGTCGGGCTGCAGGAGCTGCCTTGCACAGGGACAGAGCCTCGGTCTGCCCTCAGACCAATTTGCAGGGACAAGTTTGATCCGACGTCCCTCTTCCCAGCCTGATGTAAGCAGGCTGCCTAGGGATTGCACATCCTTGGAAGGGTGGTTGGGTCTTTAAGCATAAATTCTGTGATGAGGACTGTGTCATTCGAAAGGGTTCCTTCCTTACAGCACCGTGGCTGGGTTTGTTGTGAAGTTGTATCCGCTAGTTTGGGCAGGGATTTGAAGGGTCACATTCCTGACCGCCTTGGCAGGGGCATCGTGGCGTCCAGCCCTGTCCATCCCAGGAGGCCTGGGGGACTCTGTCAAGCCCCGACCCGGCGTCTCTGAAGCAAAGGTAGTCTTCCTCAGACCTCACTTCTGCTAACAGTTCACCGCCTTCCAGCAAAACACCAGGAGCAGTAGTGAATCTACTGTCAAGAGAGCAGAGCCACACACTTGAGAAGACACTTTGACAAAGTCCAGGAAAAGGAAAAAAAAAAGGAGAAGAAGAAAGAAAAAGAAAGGTACATTTTCTCTTTGATCCACCCTAATCTCGCTGAAAGGTGAAACTCAGCCAAAGGCAGCTTCAGCCCTCACAGTCACATCACAGGACAGCGCTGGTCTTACTCCCCTACAGCACAGGACCTGGCCTGTTGTGGTGTTTCACGAGAAACAAGAGTCTAGATATGGGGAAGGAAAATTCCATCAGAACAAAAGATTGAAAGAAACAAAAGCCAGGACTCAAAGGTAGCTTAAAATGAGAAAAATGAAAGAAGGAACTTGAAATGTAACCAATAGTAAAAGTGAAACCTGGGAACCTCCCGGCCTGGAGTATGATATAGTAATAGCTTCAATCCAGGTGAAATTTGTAAACTAGGAGACAGGGACATTCTGGTGAAATACTGTATTAACACATGCTGTTCAGGTTGTTAAATCAGAGACTGTCCACATAAGAAGGAAAGCACCTATGTGACATCCTCCAAGGTGATGCAAGAGCAAACACTTTGGCTTGAAAACTACTTGTGAGCAAAGAAATCATGGGTCACACCTCGATCTCCCAAATTAGTCTGGATATAGGCTAATCCACTGATAAGAGAATCCCCAAACTGGGCACTCAATCAGGATATAGTTGTACTTGTTCACGTGATAGCCACGCTCTGCTTCACAAGGTCATTTGAGGAGCCGGGTCCTCCCCTCCTTTGCCCTGAGTGTGATCTTTGTGGAAAAAGGTGGCTTCCCACCGCCCTTATTCCCACCATGCTGCTCAAGCCACAGGATGGGAGGAGCAGGGAGTGGAACTTCTAAATGTCATTGCAGACACGACCCAGAATTGGCACAAGTCCCTCTTCCTTGCCTGCATTGACTGGAATTTTGATGTGTGGCCAAGGCACCTTGAGCAAGGGTGGCAGGTGACGTCCTTAGCTGGTGAGCTTGGCCCAGCTGACACTTGGGATATTCTCTTCAACAGGTGGATCAGTTGGACTTGGGGGACAATTGGCTGTCTCTGTCACCCTCTCAGACCTTGTGGTGCTTGGTTAGTTTGGGGCTGGGTGCTCTCCCCCAGGGGCCCGCTCACTGTCCAGGAAACTCCTCAGGATGTGTTTCCCTGTGAGGCAGGCCCTCTGTCTCCAGCGCCAAGCCTTGGCTCAGCCTGGCTCCTCTGAGTGATCACTGGGGCTCAGCTGCTGTTAGCAACAGGATTTGGAGTCTCATGGACCTTGGTCCTCCCATCCTGAGAAAAGTCTTTCCAGCTCAAGGCCTTTCACTGGGCCCTAATCTAGGGACTCGGATTGGTTTGGCAGCCCACAGGGTCATCCATTTGGTAGGTGTATTGAGCATGTGATCTGTGCCAGCCAGAGTCTGGAATGCAACATTAAAAAAAAGCAGGCATGGGACCTGTCCTGGGGGCAGAGAGTCTGGGGTGGGGGTGAGCCACTCTGGTAACAGGTGCCCCCTGAGGATCACTGGGTGAGGAGAGCCCATAAATCCTTTGAATCTCAAAGCTTTGCCCACACCCTTCACCCCTGCCCCAAGGAAGCCTCATAAGGCTCAAGCAGTGTGTTTGTAAACCAGTCAAAGGCGGAGATGGGGCAGCTGTGCACATGTGAGATTCCGAAGCTTTCCCGCTGTGAGACTGTGTGCGACTTCTGGTGAGAGTGGTGTTGTCTGTCTTAATTATGACTGATGCCCTGTAGGGTGGCTGTGTTAATTATCCTGTAGGCATCCCATTGTGCTTCCCTTTTACTTCCTTTCCTGAATGGCCTGAGCTGGGCTCTGGGGCAGCCTTTGACCCAGCAGTTCCTCCTGGGGGAGCACACAGTGAGAGCTTAGAGGAACCCACTTCAGATGCCCTTGGGCTGGGCGGGGATTGGGGGTGCGGTCTCAGGGCTCCTCTGGCTGCTGCAGTTACATCAGAGAAGGTGTTCCCATGTGATAGCGCTCGCCTGCCCTGGGCCCTCATCATGGTCTGATTGGCTCATGTCATCAGGGGCTTTGGAGCTCTGAGCATTTCCTGGGGTCCAGGGTCCACCACAGCTGCCCCTCTTGGCATCATCTGACTTATTTACCCCCAGAAGCACATCCTGAATCTTAAAGAAGTATCTCAGTTTTGCTCTGAGACGCTGGTCTCATGGTCTGGAGAGGGAATTAGTGAGGTGGGTGTCTCCCTCGCCCCCCTGACCTCCCCCTTTGCTTCCCTCCTGTCCCTCCTGTCGCCTTGTTCAGTGCCCAGCAGACAGGAGCCTGGCTTCCTCCCCAAGCGAGGCTGGGCAGTGAAGTTGCTTCTGTTCCTGTGCTCTGACCCCAGGGTCAGGGTCAGGGTCAGAGCACAGGAATAGAAGCAACCTCACTGTTTTCTTGGGCCTGTGCTGTCCACTCTGCCCCTGCTCAGGAGGCCCTGGCCCCTCTCCTCTCCTGGCTCACAGGCAGGGACCTGTGGGGAGCTGGGCTTGGCCTTTCCTGCAGCCCTGGGCCATGTGTGACCTGTCATTCCTCACTTTCCTACCCCTGTCCAGAGGCCCATGTCAGGAACATGCACAGGGAATACCAGGCATACCCAGGGCACCTTCCACCTTCCAGGAACCCCCCTCAGCTGGGTGGGGGGTGCACAGGAAAGCATGGCAGTCTGTCCTGGGGCCTTGATTTAACAGGGGAAGTCCAGCAGAGGCTCGCCAAGGCGGGAGGGCACTGCCAAGGGCTATGGCTGAGCCGGGGGATCTCAGGGGCCTCACTGAGGCAGAGTACAGGATGAGGGCAACATGGTGGGCAAATACAGCACAAGGTCCCCATGAGAACTGGGCAGTGGAGGCAGCAGGCATGGAGTCTAAGGAGACTGGGGCATGGTTAGCAGAAGTAGGTGAGGAGTGTGGGACAGACGCGGGCGTCCAGGCAGTGAGGCTGAGCCAGTGGTTCGACTGATGAGAGCTTCTGCCCAGGAGGGAGTCTGGAAGCACAGAAATTGGAAGGTCACAGGCAGCCTAGAGGCAGGTAGGGAGGCAGGGCTGTGGATATGACCGGGCCCCAGGGAGGGCTGGGCCCAGCTCTCAGGCAGTCAAGAGGGACAGTGAAGGACCAAGCCCCCTGAATGTCCAGGTGTGGGCCTTGCAGGAGCTGGGAAGACTTGCCACTCAAAGGCACCAGCCCCAGAACCAGGCCACCCTTGGAGCAGCATCAGTCCCTCTTCCCCACCCTCCAGGTGGGTCGAAGCCAGAGTGCCCAACATGGGCCCATGTGGCCGCTGTCAGAGAGATGGTGTGGAGGTGGTGGGCAGGCCCCCAGGGCAGCGCAGTGTCACTGCCACATGGGATCAGGTGGTGCGAGGGGTGGGCGTGGCCATTCTGCCCTCAGTCCTGCACGGGGGAGAATCCCCCACTGGCCGGCATCTGTGGCAGTGAGGACGTGGCCCTTGTGAGCTGGGGATGCAGGGGCAGGGATGTGTATCAGCTGAACCAGCTCTCCAGGCTGGCAGGAAGACCCCGGTACCTCTCACCTAGGTGGGCGTCCCAGCCTCCCCAGGGTCTTCCGATTGTGACGGACTGGAAGTTGTTGTGTATGGCTGCTTCAGGCTTTGGGTCTCTGTGAATGGATCCAAATCCTAAAGGAATCCCTGGAGAGGGGGCCCTGGTGAGAAGACGTGGCCTTTGTGGGGGAGCCGGTGGGTGTTGAGCACAATGAGCCTGTGGCCCGTTGTCCCCAGCATGGAGCTGGCCATTGGCAGAGCTGCTCAGCCAAGCAGGAATTGGTCACTGCAGAGGAGAGAAACCCAGGTGCCTGGGCTTTTGTGGACATGCGAGTGGAGGAGGCATGTGGGGTGCCAGCGAGGGCAGACTCCCTGATGCTGAAGAGTGGGGTGCCCAAGGATCATTTGAGGCCAGACAGCACTTCACTTCTGGGGAGTCGGCTGACTTTGGGCTGGAGGATGGGAGCCTTCCTTGATGTCATGAAGATGCTTTCTTAGGCTTGAAATCATACTTGTGGACGAGGCTGCTGTGGCTTCAGGAAGCTGGGAGCCATGGCAGGGGAGGTGAGATCCCGGACCCTCGTTAGAGCTCCCAGCCCTGGGGGTGCCTTCAGCTCCTGTGGAGACCATGAGCCAGTGACCTGGGCTGGGAGGGAGCTGACGTCAGTGGGGAGGCACCACGCAGCATGGAGTCTTGTCAGCTTAATCCCCCTGGACTTATGTCCTGAGTTGCTGTGAAGGTTCCAGGAATGGAAATTACATTGGATAGTGAAAGTTGGAAACGTGGTAGAAGGAATAGTGTTTGGGGGAGGGGGCAGTCAGCATGGAGGAGTGGGTCGAACTTTCCAGGGCCCAATCCCATATCAGGTGTTGCACCTGCCTTACAGCCTGGGCCCCCATCTCTCTCTCCGCCTCAGAAGCAGGTCACCCAGCTCCTGTCTCAGCATCCCGCCAGCGCAGAGCTCCATGGCCCACCTGGAGTGTCTGGGTGGTTACTGTGAGGACCCTCTGGGCCAGCAGGGCCGTGGCCTGTGTTCCCAGGACAGGGCTCTGCTCCCTCGAGGGACCCTCTCTTTGGCTTTTAGAGACAGGCCCGCAGTCCAGGCGCCAGGCAGGCCCAGAGGGCAGCCACTGAGTAACGCTCATGTTCTGCTTTCAGAGCCTTCCCCAGCCGCCCTATGGCAAAGCCCTGCACAGTTATGAGGACCAGGAGCCCGGGGACCTCAGGTTCAGCAAGGGGGATGTCATCGTCCTGCGGCACCGGGTGGATGAGCACTGGTACCATGGCCTCCTGCCCGCCAGCTACGTCCAGAGTGTGCGGCCCCTGCCCCAGGCCCCGCCCCAGGGCAAAGCGCTCTATGATTTTGAGATGAAGGACCGAGACCAGGACAAGGACTGTCTGACCTTCAGCAAGGTAAGGTGGGTTTGAACGTGGCCGTCCCCAGACTGCAGCCCCAGCCGGGAGCCTGGGCCAAGGAAGCATGTGGCCAGCCTCACCTTCCTGCCTCTGCCTGGCATGGATAAGCCTCTGCCCTGTGCCTCCCTCTCCCAGGGTGGGATGGGGGTGGGGGGAGGGGTGGGTGGGGAGTAGCTGTTTTCTCTTCCTGAGGGTTTGCTGGGTGGAAGGACAGGGCACCCAGCCCACGGGTGCCTG
The DNA here is from genome assembly GCF_016906955.1 of Phacochoerus africanus. Taxonomy (NCBI): domain Eukaryota; kingdom Metazoa; phylum Chordata; class Mammalia; order Artiodactyla; family Suidae; genus Phacochoerus; species Phacochoerus africanus. The sequence continues at coordinate 51,272,682 of NC_062548.1, read as the reverse complement.
CAGGTGATGGGAGCAGGACCCTAGTCAACAAGTGTCCAGGGCTCACAGGCCTCGAAGAGGTGCTTCCTGGGGAAACTGCAGCAGAGACCCCTATGAGATCCCAGTGGTGGGCGCTGGGCCCAGAGACCAGCCTGTCAGGGCCCTTCCTGGAGAGCATGGGGCGGGGTGGACGTGTGAGCTTGGGCCGGTCAAGGTGGCCGGCAATAGACCAGTAGTCTTTACGTGCAATTGTCTTGGGTGCGAGTGAGATGTGAAGGGCCTGGTTTCTGGCCTCCTGGCCTTGGTGTGAAATGCGGTGTGGGCAGAGGTGGCACCCTCAGGCCCTGTGACCATCCTTCTTCCTGGCTCAGGGACCAGCCCCTTGGACTCTGGGCCACCTGCTTTTACCTGACAGCAGTAACAATGAAGTAACTCACTTACATCGATTAATCAATGACCTTCGTGGAGGGGAACCTGTCTTCCCTGCGACTTTGGAGCTAAAGCTCTAGAGGCTCCTCGCTGGCCTGAGGCTGGCATCGGGGCCTCCCTCTTCCAGGCATTCCCCAAACACGCTTACAGAACTGATTCCAGCTCGTATCTCTGACTTCAGAGCCCAAGTCCAGCTGATCATTTTTGCTGTTGTCGTGATTCTCTGTGTCTGCGCAGAGTAGAACTTTGCCGTGGTGCTGAGCTTTCTGCAGTCGTGGAGTCCCCCGCACTCCATTTTGAGCAAAATTGGCCTGTTCTGTGCAGGCTTTTGCTACTGCTGTTTATGTCTTGTTCCATTGTTCAGCCTGACAGTGAATAATCTCTTTTCATTCAGGAATTCAACTCTCTCCTCCTTCCTTCCTTCAAGGTGTTCTGATGCTAATTTGGATTGTCACCTGCCCCCCCACCAGCTTCCCAGGAAGCAGCATAGGCCTCCCCTCCCTCCCTCCTGCTTCTTCTCAGACTGCGGGAGTGTGCAGCCCAGCCTGGCCCTGAGAGAGACCCCTGGGCCCTGGTGCTGTCACTCTATCCAAGCTCAGGGACCCCACCTGCCCCTCAGGGGCTAGTCAGGCCCTCACAAGGAAACAGACCTTTTAGGGCCTGACATGGACAGGGACAAACAAGGTGTGTCTCACAGCCTTCATGGCCAGAGGCTCTCCCAGAAGACAGCTTCCAGCGTCTCCTGGCAAGGGCTCCCTTTCCTCCACCACCATCATCTCTCTACATGTGAGCCTCTGCCTGGGACTCTCAGCTCTGGGGAGAAGACCAGAGCCCACTAGAAAGAGGGCAGAGAGGCATCTGTCCACTTATCAACAAGACGTGGAGTTCCCATTGTGGTTCACTGAGTTAAGAACCTGACTAATGTCCATGAGGATGCAGGTTTGATCCCTGGCCTCACCCAGTGGGTTAAGGATCCGGTTAAGGATGTGGTGTAGGTCGTAGATGAGGCTCGGATCCCGCATTGCTGTGGCCATAGTGTAGGCCAGTGGCTACAGCTCCAATTGGACCTCTAACCTGGGGACCTCCATATGCCATGGGTGCGGCCCTAAAAAGCAAAAGAAACAAATAACCCAAAAGGTGACAGGCCAGGTCCTGCTGGGAGCTGTGCTGTACCCAGGAGCCTGAGGTCTTGAGGTCTGATGGAAGACACAGGGACAGCAAGTCCAGGTTGGCACATCCAGAGGATGGTTCTGGAGAATGAGGGGCTCTGTCCATCGCCCAGGAAGCAGATGGGGTATCTGGTACACATTCCAAGTAGTCAGGGTGGCATTTGTCGTTTGGCATTTCAGATGGACAAGTGAAACCTCCGTCAGGTTCTGAGGCTCACCCAGGGGTCCGAGTAGCTCCCACTTGGCATCACAGGGCCCGGTTATGCTGGGCATGGGAGCCACACTGTGGAGGTGGGCAGCGCCCAGCCTCCAGGGAGGAAGGAGGCATGGGGCCCATGGCAGGCACACATCCCAGGCTGCTCTTCCAGGGCTTCCTCCCCTTCAATCCGAGGATTCACATGGAGAGTTGGAGACCCCTGGGGTGGTTCTCCTGAAGTCTGTGCCGTGACACCCTTGTCGTGTGCACACAAACTTTTCATCAGCACCCACTCCCCACCCCCTGTACCTGCTCTTTCCCACCCCTTCCAGGGGCTGTGGGGAGCTCCTGCCAGGCTTACATCCCTTCCACCTGCCCTGCAGCCTGAGCAGGTCCATCTGGGTGCCTGGGACCTGGTTCTAACAGCACCTGAAGTGACCACAGGCTTCAGACAGCTTGGCTTTGTCTCTGAGGGCTGTTGCGTTGTTTGGAGATGCTCCATTCTGGACTCAGCAAGGAAAGGAGGGGTGTCTAAATTCCACAGAGGTGCTGGTTTACCTTTACAACACCTCGTAATGGGATTGATTTGGTCTTAAAAAGGCAGGAAACATGTGCTTCAAAGCAGGATTTTTACCTTCAATGTCAGCTTTTGAACAGTCCTGTTAAAATTGAATTAATTGAAGTCATTGTTAAACCAAAGTCTTTGTTTCATTTAAGAAGAGAATGAATAATTACTTCTTGTAAAACAGTTATAAAAAGCGTATTTTATAACTTCTTAGCAGCTCCACTCCACAAAGCTGGTCACGTATGAATAAAAAGAAGGAAACAGTGTATTGTCCCCACTCTTGTCAGCCTATTCTGAGCTCTCACCCTGTGCAGTGCCCTCCACATAACAGGGAGGGCTGGGTGGTCAGGGGCCCTTGGGAGCAGGGACTTTGGGGACTGTGAGACCTCAACCCTGTGGCCTTAGGACCACATGTGTCACTCATCTCAGGGCCACCAGCACCTACCCTGCAGTGGGGACTGCCCCCCCTCATGATGACACAGGCCACATGGACAGGCCACAGGATCTGTGGACACTGCGACAGCTCCCCACTCATCCTCATCTCACACCCTTTCTGCAGGGCCAGAGGGCTGCTTCCTTCATGCTGGCATTACCAGGAGGCCCTTCCTTGTGGTCATCTTACACTGCTGAGCATTTAATCATCTTCCCCAGCACGGGGACTCTCTCCTCTGTGAATTAACCTAGCATTAATTCCACACTGCGATCTTTTGACTGGGGACAGATGTAGGTGGATAGAAGTCAAGCGTATTCAGAGTTTGGGCTCTGGAGTGAGACAAGGATTCAAATTGTGACACTTTTAATGGTGACCGTGGGATGTTTACTTGGCCTTTGAGTCTCTTTGGACTATAAAGTGGGGTTGATAATAGGATTCAGTGGGCAAAGGCAATCAGGGAAGCGACCTCAAAACAGGTGCTGAGCCGGTCCTCATGCCCATGCCGTGTTTCCTTCCTGCTTCTGTGGACGGACAGAGTGATGGCTTTCTGTGTTGGCCCAGGCTGCCTACGGCAGGGTGGGCCTCCTCCGCAGACACATGCTGCTTGGGGCTGAGACTCTCGTCCTGGTGGCTGGCTGCATCTCAGAGGGGGCTGACCATGGGTGTGGAAACCCCCCCCCCACCACGTCAAGGCCACTGTGCCCATCACTGTGCAGCCCAGGCCCAACATGTGTCGTCTGTCTGAGGATGCTCTCAGACAGGATGACTCTCAGGGCAGGATGACTCTGGGACCTATGACCGGGGACTAAAGTGGATGAGCCTGAGAGCAGGGGGCCCCTCCCTGAAGCACTGCATTTGTTCAGGCTCCTCCACCTACCTTCCAGCTGGGTGGCAGCTGCTGCTGCCAGTCCCTGCCCAGCCTCCTCCCTCAGCATCAGGTGGGGGCAGAGGAGCCAAGCTTCAGGGAGCTAGCCGGGAAAGTGGGGAAAGCCCAGCAGCTGGTGCTGTAAGAACCTCACCTGGAACTGCAGAGCTGTCAGGGAGAATGTTCCTGTAGCAGAGTGTGGAGGGAGTCGGCTAGCTTTTCCCTCTCAGGTTTCCCTTCTCTCTGGGACACAGAGTGACTGGCACTCTGTCGTGGCAGTGGGGGACTGTCAGGGCAGGGCAGGGCAGTGAGAGGTGGCCAAGGGTGTGGCTGAGGCCCGGCCGAGTAGGCATCATGCCGAGTGGACTGGCCATGCTGCCGTGTTTCTGAAGGGCCGTCCCTGGTCTCTGCTCATCACTGCCTCCTGGAAACCACTTGGCTGCAGAGGAGGAGGCGGAGGAGCTGGGGAGGCTCCCCAGGATGTGTCATCTGGCCACATGTCCAGGTGCTGTGTGTGTGTGTGTGTGTGTGTGCAAGATCTGCCCTGCAGCTCGTTAGAGGCTGCCTCACGCAGAGCTGCCACCACAAGAACTCTCCAGGTTTTCAGTCTGTGCAGAATTTCAGGCCGGGGCCTCGATGTGTGAGATGGACTTTTGAAGTGGGGTTGAGGACAGCGCAGCCAGCCACGCTGTGGCACTGGGGGGCCCTGTGGGGACAGACTCCCCAGCCTCCTGGCAGGTCAGGGAGGGAAACCTCAGGTCTGGGCTTCCTGATAGGCCTATCTTTGTGCAGCTCGGCTTTTCCTGGGTAGGAACTGCATGCAGACAGGGCTAGTTAGGTAAATTAATTAGGAATGCCCCTTTTGGTAGTATTGGAGTTCTTTGGGAATGTGTTGCCCACTGAGCCTTGGAAAGGAAGGCAGCACACCTCTCATGTAACTGCACTCAGGTCACTCAGAACCGCCCTGAGCCACCTGCTTGCAGTGAGCTCTGCCAGTCTGCCCTGGCCTGAGCCTGTCAGTGCATGGAAGGCCAGGGGCAGGGAGGGCTGTGTGAGGGAGGAATGTTCTTCATGGAGCCATGAAGTTGGGCCATGGGTGTGAAAGCAAAGTGACACGGTGGAAGCCACTCTCATCCATGAAATCCATATGATGCTGCAAGACTGGCCCAGAACTTGGCTTCCCCAACCCTCAGCAGCCTCAGTAAGGTTGCATTTGCCCCTCAGCCCCTCAGTGCAGGGGAACCGGGTCTCAGGCCAACCCCGCCTGCCTGCTGAGGTCTCCATCCACAGCCTTACTGCCACCTGGCCAGGCTCCATCACTGGCTGCTGACCCTGAGATGCTGACTCCCTGGCCTGTCCTAAAAGGGTCTGCAGACCTTGACAGCCCAGTGCAGAGTCCTCTGTATGTCGGCTCAGCTGGCTTTGGGCTGAGGCCATGAGTGCACCTTGATGAGCATGGCAGGTGGGCACCATGTAGCTCAGGGCTGCCTGTCATGCGTAGATGAGGATTTGAGGATGGAACACTGCTTCAGGTTCCCAGAGGCCACAGAGCAGCTGATTCCCCAAGCCCTCCCCTGCGAAAGCACCAGCTCTGGGCTTTGGAAATGTGACAGCAGCGCAGGGACCTGACTGGGATCCAGGCGTTACTTCCCTGGCCCTGTGCTGGTGGCAGAAGTGAATGTTTGCAGAGCACACAGCATTTCTGCTGGTAGTTCTGAGCTGATGCCCACCTTGTTCTCCTCACTGAGATTGTGTCCACAGCATGAGTTGGGTCAGAGGTTAAGGTGGTTGTCACTTGTTTGTGTATGAGGACTAGCTAGCCCCATTGCACAGCCCAGCCTCCCCAACAATTCCAGCAGCTAAAGAGGAGCATCTAGGTCCTGCCACATCCTTGAGTCCAGGCTGTGGTGCCACAATCACTCCATTGGTATCTGAACCAAATCTGACACCTGCCACCAGGTGCCCTAGCTGCACCTGGATGTCCCCGCCTACATCCAGGAGGCAGGCAGGCTGTGCAGCTTGCCCTGCTCATGACCTGGCCTCACGGGACCACTTTGATGTAGACCAGGCTGGGGTCTTGCTGTACTTGTGGGGCATCGAGGTCCATTGCTTTGTGAGTGGACGCTGACCTCTCTGTGGGGAGGGATGGGTTCCTCCTTATGCCATGCACTTACGAGATGCTGAGGAGATGCTTCTGAACTGGGTGAGGAGTAGGGTGGCCCCAAGTGGCCCTTGGTTGGTGACAAGTCCCCAGCCTAAGAGACAGGGACCCTGTATTTTGGGCAGCTCCCCTTTCCATGGAGCTGTGTCTGCTTCTGAGTAACGGGGCCTCCTGGGTGGCCTGGAGTGAGCCCAGCTCCTCAGTGTGGAGATGAAGGCTCAGCGCCCTGCCTCTGTGGTTTTCTGTGCTCGATTCCAGACTCTTCACACCTCAGGAGTGGCGTCCCCTTAGAGCTGTGTCAGAACTCGGGCCGTGCGGGCTTGTCCACACTGGAAAGACTGTTTCCTTTAGAAGAAAGTGCTTTACCGTGCTGAGCACAATACATGGCACATCCATCAGTCAGAATCATGCAGCTTGGTGTTGGCAAGAATGTGTCCTGTGCTCACTGCCCAGGGGAGAAACAGTGAGGTGCCAGCACTGCAGGGCCTCCACCTTCCTCTGGTCTCTGACACGGTGGGTGAGAGCCTCTGCTCTGGAACTTCAAATACACAGAACATGCAGAATGTACTTGTGCGTCCTGCTTTGTTTCTCTCCGCATTCCATGTATGAACCACACCTGTATCGTGTGAATGCTGTTGTCTGTTCATTTTCATCACTCTATGGTATTTTTTAAAAATAAACTTAATTTGTAGAGCATTTTTAGGTTCAGGCCTGAATTAAGCAGAAAGTACAGGATTTTTCAAATACCCCTGCCCCACATGCATAGCCGCTCCCACTGTCAGCATCCTGCATCAGATGGGACATTTGTTACAGCTGAGGAACCCACACTGATGCATTAGCATTACCCAGAGTGCATACCTTGCATTAGGTGTTCACTCTTGGGGTTTCATATCCTATGGATGTGGACAAATGTGTGATGACACACACGTGTGCATACTCTATGATACATGTAATACGTGTGTGGTACAGTATAGTCATACAGAGTAGTTTTGCTCCCCTAAAAATCCTCCGTGCTCCGTCTCTTCCACCTGCCCTCCCTCCCCCCCAGCCCCTGCAGTTGCTAATCCTTTCCCTGTCTCCGTAGTTTTGCCTTTTTCCAGGATGTCATGGAGTTGGACTCACACAGTATGTTGCCTTTCCAGGTTGGCTTCTTTCACTTAGTTGCATGCATTTAAGGTTCCTTCATTTAAGGTTCCATGGCTTGATCGCTCATTTTTTCTTAGCTCTGAATAATATTCCATGTCTGAATAGACCAGTTTATTTATCCATTCATCTACTAAAGGACATCTTTGGTGCTTCCCAGTTTAGATGCTATGAACATCCATGCACAGGTTTTATGTGGACATTTGGGTAAATACCAAAGAGTATGATTGCTGGATTGTATGGTAAGAGTATGTTTAGTTTTGTAAGAAACCACCAAACCATCTTCCAAAGTGACTGTAGTGTTTCACGTTCCACCAGCCCTGGTGAGAGTTCCTGCTGCTCCATATTCTCCCCAGGGTTGCCGCTGTCAAGGTTTGGATTGGGGCCATTCTAATAATACTGGTGTCATGTAGTTTTAATTTTCCTATCTCTGATGACTTTTCACATGCTTGTTTTCCATCTGCACATCTTATTTACTGAGGTGTGAGTTATGGTCTTTGGCCCATTTTAAATTGAATTGTTTGTTTTCTTGTTGAGTTTTAAGAGTTCTTTGCATATTTTGGATAATAGTCTTTTATCAGATATGTCTTTTGCAGATATTTTCACAAGCATAACTTGTCTTTTTATTCTTTTGACTGTGTCTTTCACAGTGAAGAAATTTTTAATTCTAATGAAGTCTAGCTCATCAATTCTTTCTTTCATGGACCAACCTTTGATATTCTATTCAAAAGTCATCACTAAACCCAAGGTGGTCTAGATTTTCTTCTATGTTATCTTCTAAGAGTTTTATAGTTTTGCATTTTACATTTAGATCTATCCTCCTTTTGTAGTTAATTTTTGTGAAGGATGTAAGGTCTGTGTCTAGATTCATTTTTTTTTTTTCATCATGTGGATGTCCAGTGGTCTGGCACCATTTGTTGAAGAGACTGTCTTTGCTTCATTTTAGTGCCTTTGCTCCTTCATCAAAGATCAGTTGACTACATTCATGTGAGTCTGTATCTGGGCTCTCTATTATGTTCCATTGGTCTATTTTTATATCCTATTGTTAATCCTACACTGTCTTCCATACTGTAACTTTATAGTAAGTCTTGAATTTGGACAATGTCAGTCTTTGTTCTTTACTTTCAATGTTGAGTTGGCTCTTCTGGGCCTTTTGTCTCTCTGTGTGAAGTTTAGAAGCAATTTGTCAATATCTGCAAAAAATCTTGCTGAGATTTTGATTGGGATTGCACTGAATCTAGAAGTTGAGGAAAACAGTATCGAGTCATCCTTCCCATGAACATAGAACATCTATTTACTTACTTTGTCTTTGATTTTATTTGTCATTTTTACCTCTTACAGCTTTTGTGCTTTTTTTTTTTTTTAAGATTTATACCTGTTTCATTTTTTTAGGTGTTAATGTAAGTGGTATTACCATTTTTAATGTCAAATTCCACTTGTTCATCGCTGGTATATAGAAAAACATTTAACTTTCATAAATTAACCTTACATACTAAACCTTTCTATAATTGCTTATTGGTTGTAGTTTTTTGTTGATTCTTTCAGATTTTTTATGTAAAAAATCATGTTATCTCCAAACAAAGACGGGTTTTTTTTTTTTTTCTCCAATCTGTAATACCTTTCCTTTCCTTTTCTTATCGTATTGCATTAGCTGGAACGTTGACTATGATATTGAAAGGCCATGATTAGAGGGGATGTCTTTGCCTTGTCCCTGGTCTTAGAAAAGGCTTCCTCTTTTTCATCATTAAGTATGATGTTAGCTGAAGGATTTTGTAAATGTTCTTTTTCTAGCTGAGGAAAGTTACTCTTTTTCTGACTTACTGAGGTGTTTTTTTTTTTTAAATCATGAATTAGTGTTTGATTTTGTCAGATTCTTTTTCTGCATCTCATAATGTGAGGATGTGATTTTTCTGCTTTAGCTTGTTGATGCGATGTGTTACAGTAATTGATTTTTGAATGCTAAACCAGCCTCGCAACCGGGATAAATCCCAGTTGATCATGGTGTACAATTCTTTCTATACTTGTTAGATTCAACTTGCTAATATTTTTGTGGAGGATTTTTACAGCTATGCTCATGAGAGACATTGTAGTTTCCTTTGCCTACTGTGTCTTTGTCTAGTTTGTGTTATTATAGTGCTGGTCTCACAGAATGAGTTAGGAAGTAGTCTGTCCCTCTGCTCTGTCTTTGGTAGAACTCACGAGTGAACCCATCTGGGTCTGGTGCTTTCTGTTTTGGAAGTTGATTATTGATTCAAGTTCTTCAATAAATACAAGCCTATTCAGATTGCCTCTTTCATCTTGTGTGAGCTTTGGCAGATTGTGTCCTAAAAGAAATTGGTCCATTTTATTTATTAAGTTTGTGGGTATAGAATTGTTCCTAGTATTTATTATCCTTTTACTGTTCATGGGGTCTATGGTAATGACCCCTCTTTTATTACTGATGTGAGTAATTGGTGTTACTTGGTTATCTGGGTTAGAAGCTGAATTGATTTTACTGATCTTTTGAAATAACCAGCTCTTCATTTTGATTGTTTTTCCCTATTGATTTCATGTTTTCAACTTCATTGATTTCCTCTCTAGTTTTTATTATTTCTTTTCTTCTGCTTACTTTGGATTGAATTTGTTCTTCTCTTTTAGTTTCCTAAGGTGGAAGCTGGGCTATTGAGTCTGGATCTTCTTTTCTGATATGTGCATTCAGTTTTATAAATTTACCTTTAAGCACTTCTTTCACTGCAGCTGACAAATTTTGACAAACTGTGCTTTTATTTTCATTTATTTTAAAATATTTTTAAAAAGTTTCTCTTGATAGTTCTCCTTTGAAGCAAATGCTGTTAAAATTCTGTTAATTTCTATGTATTTGGGAATTTTCCAGTTGTCTTCCTGATACTGATTTCTACTTTAATTTCATCATGGTCTGAGACAGACATTGTATGGTTTCTGTTCTTTTAACATTGTTGAGGTGTGTTTTATTTAACATTGTTGAGGTATGTTTTATGGCCCAGAATATGATCTGTCTTTGTGAATGTTTCATGTGAGCTTGAGGAGAATGTATATTTTGCTATTGCTGGATGAAGTGGTCCAAAGATGTCAGTGATAACAAGTTGATTGATGGTGTTGTGTCCTTACTGATTTTCTGCCTGCTGGATCTGTCTGTTTCTGATAGTGGGGCATTGAAGTCTCCAATTTATAATAGTGGATTCATCTGTGTCTCCTTGTAGTTCTGTTAGTTTTTGCCTCACGTATTTGACACTCCATTTGTAGGTGCATACATGTGGGATTCTTAGAGCATTGACACTTTATCATTGTATAATGCCCCTCTTTATCCTGATGACTTTGCTTGCTCTGAAGTCTGCTTGATCTGAAATTAATATAGCTCTCTTGCTTTCGTTTGATTAGGGTGAGCATGTTTTTCTTTATCCCTTTACTCTTAATTTATATGTATCTTTGTATTTAAAGTGGGTTTCTTGTAGGTGATACAAAGTTTGTTGATGCCCCCCAACAATCTGTCTTTCAGTTTCTCCATTTAGACTATTGCTATTTAAAGTAATTATTGACATTGTTGGATTAATATTTATTACATTTGTTCCTGTTTTCTCCATTTCTTGTCCTTGATTTTTCTTCCTATTTTTGTTTTCTCCCCCTTTTTTTGCCTTTTTCAGTTTTTTATTTTTAAAAAGTTTTATTAAAATATAGTTGATTTACAATATTGTGATAATTTCTGCTGTTCAACAAAGTGATTCAGTTATACATGTACATACATCCATTCTTTTTCAGATTCTTTCCCCTTATAGATGATCACAGAATATTGGGTAGAGTGCCCTGTGCTATATAGAGCAGGCCACCATTTGGTGGGTGCCTTTTACAGTTTTAATTGATCAGTTTATATGATTGCATTTTTCTCCCCTGTCTTAGCATATCGGTTAGACCTTAAAAATTTTGTTAGTGGTTTCCTTGGAAATTGTAATACACATTTACAACTAATCCAGGTCCACTTTCAAATAACACTGTACTGTTTCACAGGTAGTACAGGTGCCTTATAACAACAAAGGAATCCTAATTCCTTCTTCCTGTCCATTGTGTCACTGATATTAATCATTTAACTTATGTATAAAGATATATATGTATTTATATATAAGTTGTGTACATAGGCATACATAATCAAATACATTGTTGCTGTTATTATTTTGAAGAAACCATTATTCATTAGATTAATTAAGAATAAGGAAGTTTTAATTTTACCTTCACTATTCCTCCTCCAGTCTTCTTTCTTTATGTAGAGTCAAGGTTTTGACCTACATAACTTTTCTTCTCTTTAAAAACTTCTTTTAACATATCTTGCAAGGCAGGTTTATTACCTTCTTTTTTTTTCTTGTCTCAAAAAGTTTATTTCTCCCTCACTATTGAAGGATGATTTTGCAGGGTATAGGATTCTCAGTCATTATTGTGTCAAATATTTCTTTGTTCCTTTTTTCCTTTTTCTCCTTCATATATTCCCATTATGTGTGTATTTTACCTCTTATAGTTATCTCACTGTTTTTGGATATTTTTTTTGTTCTGTATTTTCATTTAAGTTTTTTTTTTTTTTCCGTTTTTTGTTCTCTTCACCTTACAGGTTTGGAGGTTTCTACTGAGGCATCCTTAAGCTTTCCTCAGCTATGTGAAATCTACTGTTGAGCCTATCAGGGGCATTTATTTTAGCTACAGTGTTTTGATCTCTAGCATTTCCTTTTGTTTTGTGTTTTTTCTTGGACTTACCATCTCTCCATTTACATTACCTACATATTCTTTTTTTCTTCCCCCAGAGCTGCACCTGCAACATATGGAGGTTCCTAGGCTAGGGGTTGAATCGGAGCTGCAGCTGCAGGCCTATGCCACAGCCACAGCAATGCAAGATCCAAGCTGCATCTGTGACCTACACCATAGCCTGCAGCAACACCAGATCTTTAACTTACTGAGCAAAGCCAGAGATCAAACCTGCTTTATCATGGACACTGGGTTGGGTTCTTAACCTGCTGAGCCACAACAGGAACTCCTAGTTACCTATTCTGAAATACCTAATCTTCTGTCTACTTAATTTGTTAGAGCCCTTAATGTATTAATCATAGTTAAGTCCCCCTTCCCTTTTTTTTTTTTCAATTTTCAAAAAAATTTTAAACTTTTTTGTTTTTTTAGGGCCACACCTATGGCATATGGAAATTCCCAGGCTAGGTGTTGAATCAGAGCTGTAGCTGCTGGCCTATGCCACAGTCAAGCAACGTGGGATCCAAGCCGCATCTGCTACCTATGCCACAGCTCATGGCAACACCAGATCCTTAACCCACTGGGTGAGACCAGGGATCGAGGCGGAATCCTCATGGATACTAGTTGGGTTCGTTACCACTGAGCCACGATGGGAACTCCCTAAATCCCCATTTGATAATTTTAACATTCCTGCCAGATCTGAGTTTGGTTTTGATGCTTACTCTGTCTCTTCAAACTCTACACTGCCTTTTAGGACATCTAGTAATTTTTTTTTGGATAGTCATACCTGACGTACTAGGTAAAAGGAGCTGCTTTGAATCGGCCTTTGGTGACATGGGGAGGGGGGAGGTGTGAGGGAGGAGAAGTGTTCTGTAGCCTATGACCCTGTTTTTAGGGCCCCATCTTCTAAGGAGCTCTGCCTCCAACCTGTTTGCATCCCCAGTTTCCCCTCCTCCTTAGGTGTAGGACAGGGCGGCTGGAATGGGCTGCAGGTGGTATTGGTGGACATGCTACAGTTTATCTAACCAATCCTCTTTGGCTCTGCATTTGTCTCTAGTTGTTCTTTAGTTGAACAAACACCGAAATGAACAGTTGTGATGAATCTCCTTAGGAAAGTCACAGATCAGTGGGTATGAAGGCTCTCATGTTTGATGGAACTTCCCAAACTGCTGCCATGAATTTATAACACCACCAGAGATGCTCAAATACCTGTTGCTTTCACTGCTGGCCCACCTGTGAGCTGGCTCAAGTCCATCCCTGTTAATCTGAATAACAAAGAACAGAGAAGGGATGAGGATTTTCTTATCTCAAATCATAATTTTTTTTAATACAGTCAGATATCACACTTATTTAAAGTGGCATTTGGTTTTTCTTCCTTTTCGTGATTTGCCTAACTTGTACCCCTGGCCTGTTTTTCTTGTAAGGAAAAGTATTGTCTTTTTCCTGCTGTGTCTCTTAAGTCCTTGTCTCCAGTATGTCTTGCATGTCTTTTTCTAGAATATTTGCTTTTTTGTTTTGCTCTTGCAGTTTTTAACATAAAGAATTTAATTTTTCTGTAACCAGAAAAATTTTTCTGTAACAAAGGTTATTTACTTCTTAAGACAATCCCAACTCAACAATAAATACCTATTCATATTTTCATCCTGGACATTCAAAGGTTTTTTCCCCTAACATTCAAGTCTTTCATACTTACAGAATTAGTTTTGACATATACAGTGAATTAGAGAACTAACTTAATTTTTTGATAATTAGCCAATTTTAATTACATTTTCTAGCTGGTTATTGCTGGTAGATGGGATAACCAATAATTTTCATGTATTTATTTTACAGTTAGCAGCCTCTCAAATTCTTCCTTATTCCAATTTTTAGTTGATACTGTTTTTCTATGTAAAAAATCATATGTTTTTTCCCCCAGTATTTATACCTTCCATTTTCTTTGATTTCTATGGCTCTAATTTCTAGACCAATCTCAACAGAGAATGTTATGGTAGTTTCTATATATATATATATATTTTTTTTTTTTACCAAAATTTACCTTGTATTTTTTTTCTTCTCTCTTTTTTTTTTGTCTTTTGTCTTTTTAGGGCTGCACCCGTGGCATATGGAGGTTCCCAGACTAGGGGTCTAATCAGAGCTGTTGCTGCTGGCCTACGCCACAGCCACAGCAATGCCAGATCTGAGCCACAGAAACCCCAGCTCACGGCAATGCCAGATTCTTAACCCACTGAGCGAGGCCAGGGATTGAACCCGCAACCTCATGGTTCCTAGTTGGATTCATTTCTGCTGCACCACAATGGGAACTCACTTTTTATTTTTATTTTTTCTTTTTACAGCCGCACCTGCGGCATATGGAAGTTCCTGGGCTAGGGACTGGATTGGAGCTGCACATGCAGGCCTACACCACAGCCAAGGCAACACTGGATCTGAGCTGCATCTGCAACCTATGCCACCGCTTGTGTGTAACCCACTGAGCGAGGCCAGGGATCGAGCCCACATCTAATACTAATTGGGTCCTTAACCCACTGAGCGACAATGGGAACTCCATCTTTTTAGTGTTTATTTTTATAAAATTAAATCTTTTTCATTTTGTTGTTGCAGAAACTCTGGCTTATAGGAAGCTTTCAGTTACCATTCCCTCTGCCCTGTTGGTGATGTCTCAGAGGCTGCCCCATGGCTGACTCTGGGCAGAGAGGATCATGGGCACAGGGCTCTCCTGGTTGTGAACTTTATGTAAGATAAACAAGGTGCCCTCTCTGTTCATCCTCCTCAAGCCAGTCGGCCGCTTAGGCCCTGTAAGGACCAAGCACTGACCATACGGAAACCCTAGTGGGTATCATCCTGCAGCCAAGAACCAGCCACTCTGTAATGTGTGAAAGGCTGCTGTTGCCTCACAGTGTCTGTTGCGATTTTCTGGACTGTATCCACTGGAAAAAGAAATGTTCTAAAGTCATACATCCCTTTTTATTTGGCATTTGTTTAAGCTGGAGAACTGGGAGTGAGGACCTGGGGAACAAGAGGTGCAGTTGGCCCTGCATGGTTCCCTCTACTCTTAGGAGGCCAGAGATTTGGGGGGCCCATGGGGAACCTTCCACCCCACCCCCCGTGCAGACTCATCCTGATCCCTCCCTCCCATGTCCTCTGGGAGGCGCGTCCAGCTCCCACTGCCTCACCCCCAACAAGCTCCATTCACAGGGGAGTGGCTTCGTGTCAGCCAGGCCATTGGCCTCGCACATCCCTCTGACCCTGAGAGGCCACGCCCCCGCATTACTGCCTCACACAAAGGTGTTGTGGGCCCTTGGGCAGGCTGGTGGAACATTCAGCCCCAGGTAGGCCCTGGTCTCCAGGGAGACCCTGAGGGACAAACACAGGCATTTTGTTGTGTGGGGCAGGTTGGATGGTTAGGCCAACATTCTGGGGCAGGTCCACTGGCTCCTGTGTGGCACAGCTTGGCCAGCCCCCAGCTCACGCTGCTGCCCTGCCACCCCTCTCCTCATGCTCTCTCCCCATTGTTAGTTGTCCTTCACTGTGGCTCCAGGCACCTGTGGGGGCACCAGACCCATGCTCCCTCACTGGCCACCTGTCTGCCTGCTTGACGCCCCTCCTTCCTCCTGCCTGTGCCCACCTTCTCCCTCCGTCCTGGGTCTCCTCTGGTCTGACAGGGATTTAAGAAGGTTGTTAAGAGCTTCATGCATCCATGACTGTAAATAAATGCTATTGGATTGGGTCATATTTTGTGCTTGGAGCCAGAAACTTAGAAACTTAGAAAGTTTTATGCTTAGTTGACTTTATGGAAAACAATTTTATTCATAAATATTAGGAACACAGATTTTTAAATAATAACTATACTGTGAATTGCCACACACTTCCATTGGAGGATCTTTGCAGCTAAAGTCACAATGTGAGAGGCAGAGAGCTCCTGGGTGCAGATAGGGAAGTGGATCTTTTTCATGTTGGATCTTGGAACAAGCCATCGCTTAGGGTCTTTCCTTAGCTTCAGAGATGCTAACCAGTCTCTTGGTTCTGTTTTTGTATCTTTTTCTGTGTGTGTCCCTGTCTTGCCTACATGGGGATTCCAGGATGAGGTCCTGACTGTCATCAGAAGAGTGGATGACAACTGGGCAGAGGGAATGCTGGGAGACAAGGTGGGGATCTTCCCCCTCCTATATGTGGAGGTAAGGCTGCACCCTCAGACTCATCCCCTCCTGTAGGTGGAGTTGAGGCCATGCCCCCAGACCCACCCCTCCCATAGGTGGAGGTGAGGCCCTGCCCTGGCCCTCTCTTGCCCTTTGCTGTTTGCCTCACCAGACTGAGAGTAACCTGACCTTGGAGCCCCTTCTCTAAGGAAAAAGAGGTTACCCCACAGTCATCAGCGTCAAATGGGGACAGCCTGTGGGTTTTATTCCACCCAGAGGGTGTAAGAATGGCCTTGGTCTCTGGGTGTGGTCTGCCCACCTGTCTGCCCCTCATCTCACCTCCGATGAGGCAGAGCCCACAGACCTTCCCTACTTCTCAGGAGTCTTGGGCCCAGCCCCATTTTTCAGAGACTCTCCCGGGTTGTGCTGCCTTTGTCCCCCAAACCCCAGGGGACAAGGTCTCATACCCAGAGACCGCCTTTCCTTGAGACTCCGTGAACACTGAGGGAACATTGAGGCTCCTGGAACTCCGGGTTGGGGGCAGCTGGTCAGTTGCAGGTCCCTGGAGTGGAGAGGTTTCGGGCTTATTCGAGGCCTGTGGTTTCCTGCCTTTTTTGTGTGACCAAGAAGCCTAGGTTTCCAGTGAGGAGTTACAGGCAGTGGCCCAGCGGGGCCTGTTCAGAACCTTTGACCTTTAAACCCCTGGTACCATGGGCTGTATGTCCGCTGTTTGTCAGCATACATCCGCATGTGTAAGTCCCCAGGCTGACCACCCACTCCACCTGTGCTCCACTGTGTCACCCTAACAGTCTTCAGCCAGTGCATGCACCCCAAACCCTCTGAGGAGTCCTCATCCAGCTTCTCAGCAGCCCCTGTGGGAACACCAAGCGCACCCCAGCTTGACAGATGAACCAGCAGACTTAGCCTCAGTCCCAGCCCCCAGGGTCCCCACCCAGAATTTGCAGTCCCCCAGCTCAGGGCAGGGCTATGCATGGTGTGGGGACTTGGCCTGCTTTGCCCCAGCTGAGTTCTGTGGGCCAGTGTCTTCCGTTCCCTGCAGGGTGAAGTCCACTCACTGGGCGGGGGTGTCCAGGGCCTTCTATGGTTTAGCCTCAGCTGTTTTTCCAGCCTCATCCCAGCCCTTTGCTCCTCTTTCCCTGAATCTCTTGCACCTGTGGTTGTCACACTTACTCTGGGTGAGCTGCCCAGCAGATCCTGAGAGCTCCCACCAGTGTCCACACACACATGCATGCTCTCTGGCACACTTGTGGGAACACACATGTGTCCATCCATGTGTGCACATGCTCTCTGGTACACTTGTGAGGGCACACACGTGCCCATCTGTGTGCACACACTGCTCTCTGGTATACTTGGGACACACATGTCTAACCATGTGCACACATGCTCTCTGGTATACTCGGGACACACGTGCCCACCTGTGTGCACATACACTCTCTGCCCCCCACCCCACCAGGGCCACAGTCCCCAGTACCTTCAGCCTCATTTGTGCATTTTCTTCAACACTGGGAGGTGGGCTTCTCCATCCTGCCGCTTAAGACCCAAGAACTCAACACAATAAACCAGGCGTGGAGAGTCTGAGCTCTTTGGTCAGTGGGACCTCTTCCAAGGCTGACTCATGCTGGGCCACTCAAGGCAGCACAGGGACATTCCTAGGAGCCTGTCGCCATGCCCCAGACTGAGATGCCATTGCAGTGGGACGGATACTGGAGCCGGATGTACACATGGCAGAGAAAAGGAAAAGGCTACATTCAAAAGTGTGGATACATCTCATAGGCAAACTTTTGGAAGGAGCCAGAGAGAAAAGAGTGAGCCTGCTCCCTGCTCTCTTAGAAGTTCAGGAGCAGCAGAATTTGCCCCACCCCTGACCAAAGAGGGAGGCTGGGCCAGGTGGCTTGGTTAACACCTGTGCTGTTCTCTTTGAAGTGCAGAAGCTAAGAAAATGTTTTGTATGGAATTCAGGCAAGTAACAGTGCCTCCTGCAGAAGGCCAAGTGGCCCAGGGCTCCCCTTCCCTGGAAGGACCTTGGGCATGGTCAGGGAGAGCCTGGGCCAGGGCAGGAAAACCAGTCAGCGGGGCTGCCTGAGGCCCTCGTGCTTCAGGCACACTCTGCTGAGAGCCAAGGTCTGCGCCCCCCAGATCCTGGTTGCCTGGGCCCTGGAGAGGGTCCTCAAGACACTCCTGGAGGGTATGGGGGCTCCTGCCTGTTGGGAAGATGGCTCGGATCGTCAATGTTGGAAAATGAGACACATGAACACAGGAAGATCTCGACGAGGCTTTTTACTTCCGCAGAAGGGTGCAGGTACTCAAAAAGCATGGGTACTCAAAAAGCACACACAAAGAAGAAAAGACCCTCCCTATTTTTCCCTAATGCAGGTGATGTACCTGTCCCCTTCCCATTGGCCAGGTCAGGGCGCATGTTCTTCTCGGTTGGCTAATTTGAAACAAATTGTTACTGGGAGAAGAGGGGAAAAGGGGGAGGGTGTCACAGGAGTTTCAGCCAAAACTGGAGCAAAATGGAGTAACCAAGATTTTCTTTGATAGAAAAGACATTATGTTACTTTCCACACACCTGCCCCTCTGCCCTCAGCATGGTCTCCTTCCCCCTCGCATAGCTCCTCCCAGGCTGGGGCTGGGCTTCTCCCAGAAACGGTGACCTGAGCTGCTCCATCCTGCACCTTCCCAGGCAGGGCTCCAGCCACACAGCACCTGGCCCCCCACCACCGCCCTTGGGTTCCTGGCCGTAGCCACAGCCTCAGATGTTGTGAACAGACTCTTGGACATCAGCAGCTGCTGAAGAAGGAGGCTCTGGAGGGGGTTTTCTAAGATCCGCTCACCGGGTGTGTCCCATTGCATTTTGAAGTGGAATTGACTCGCCCTCGCCCGGCCTCTGGGGTGTTCCATGTGGGCTGCAAAGCTCAGACTGTCTTCCCTCCAGGAGGGAGCTGGGCCTGTCATCAGAGCACGGTTCAGGGTGGGGTTTACCCTGAAGACATAGCTCAGTCTTGGTTATGCTCCTCGCAGGGCTGCTTTTTAGGAGCCGTTCTCCGTCCTCCGGCTCTGCAGCTGTGGTTTGAGGGGCAGGCGTGGGGCATGAGACTGCTTGGGCCCTGCGGTGCTGGCCGGCTGTGATGCCTGACCAAGGAGGACCTTTTGGGAGTGGACTAGAGACGCTTCATCCTCTCCCACCCCAGGGGGCTCTTCTACAGGGCTCGCCTGGCAGGCACCCGGGCACACATGGGTTAAACTCAGAGCTGGCCTGGCTCCTGCTGTTTTCTGAGCGGGCATCCTGTCTCCAGAAGTGTCCATATGTCTGGCTCACTGTGGAAATCCTCCTCTCACCACGTTCTCCTCAACTACTGGCTGCATCCACAGCAGAGCTTGGGGTGCTGGTCCTGGGGGCAGGCACCTCCCCCAACCCAGACTCTCCCACTGCCTTCCCAGCCTCTCCATCCAGGAACCTGCTTCCTCTCCTCGTCCCTACTGCTCAGGGGTGGGCACATCCAGCAGCACCTCTACAGTGGGACCAACAGCACAGCTCACAGTCCCCTGCCCACCAGTCAGGTGTCGCTCAGGATGGAGGGGAGCAGGCTGGGTCACTCTTAGCCTCAGAGGCCAAACCCACATGTGACTGGACTTCCCTTCTGGGCTCTGGTTTTTGAGGGTTTGGGATCTGGTGCCAAAGCTTCACACCGAAGTTTCACAACACCTGTCAGCCACAGGGGGTTTTGGCCTCCCCCGAACACCCGAGAAACTGTGCGGGGGCTGCCTGATGAATGTCTGAGTGCACATTGGCCAGGTTGGAAGACAGAGGCAGGATGGAGATTCGGGGTCTTTGGCACATAGACGGAACAACCACAGGGGTGGGTGCATGTCCCCATTCTTGCCCTGCACCTGCTGCCCCCTCCCCCGCTGGTCTGTTGTCCTCACTGTAACTGAAGCTGTTTCTCTCACACCCGCCCCTTCCCACCCCCCAGCTGGGGCTCCACTGCCTACAGGGTGTGATGGGATATGTCACCTTCCTGCCTGCGTCCCAGCCCCTGTGTCCCTCTCCCTGAGCGCAGATGCCAGGCTCCCCGGGGTTTACCGCTCCTTTTCTGAGCTTGTGGCCTTGGTGCCAGGAGCCTGCACCCTTGCTCACCTTTGGAAACTCAGTCCCCTGCCTCCACGAAGCCATCCTGAGCCCTGCTCCTGGCTGTTTCCAGCCTCTTTCCTGGCTCCCACTGACCCTGATCCTGTGTTCGTTCCTGGTGCCCCCCATGCTTGGTACTTGTTCAAGTGCTTGATGCAGCCCAACAGCTGGGGCCAGTTTTTGGATTCAGTAGAAGGCAGGGATCGTGCAGAGTCAGATGCTTTGGAGATTTTGGGGGGCAGACTGAGGCAGAAGAGGTGCCAGACAAGTTAACTGGAAAAAGGACGAGCCTAGGCCGGCTGCCTGGACGTGGAGGGAGATGCGGTTGCCTGGATCCCAGCATCAGACTTTGGCCACCCCCGCCCCCTGGGCCTCCCTTGGGCTCTGCCCCCACATCTCCTCCCCCTGAGACCCCACCCCTGTGGTCACTGGGCTGCAGCTTCCTCTGTCCCAGGACACTTTAAGGGGGATGGGAACCCCTTTGTCCTGCTTCCTGACCTCACTGTGCCTGGAGCCCCCCCACCCTCTCCCTCCACACCCCCTTGAGGAGACCTAGTTTGATGCCTCAGCAGGCAAGGTTTCCTTCAGCTCCCACTGAGCTTGATCGGGGACCCAGGTGTGGGAATCATGACATGTCTGCTTGGCCCCAGAGCTCAAGCAAGGCCACAGAGCAGGAACCATGATAGGTGACAGGAGATAGGTGAGTGTAGCTTGCGAAGAGGCAGATGGGCCAGAGCTAGGGGTCACGATGAGAGAGGCCCAGGACCACTAGGTGTGAGGGGCTGGAAGGAAGTTAGGGGGTGCCTCCCTCCAACTGCCACCCAGATCCATCCAAGCCAGCCCACACCTAGCCCTCTGCAGAGCTGGATGCATCTGGATGGTATCTGCTGAGAGTCTGTGTCCCAAACTGGGAGCCACATGGGCACCTGTGGGTGACAGAGGGAGGATAGGTGAGCTCCAGAAAGTGGGGCAACCTCACCTCTGGGCATCCAGAGAGTTCTGACCTTGGGGAACCCAATTCAGGCCTCTGTTGGTGAGTACCACGGGCCTCAGCTTTGGTGTTGACCGCACCCTGTGGGGTGTGCAAGCAGACTGCCAAGGTGGTGACCTTTACAGATCCTGGGAAGCAATGGAGGCCAAGCAGATCTTGATTTAGCCAAATAGATGTTCTACCCGAAATGGTGTGGTGATTAACAGTAGCTGCTTCCTGTCTGAGCAGCAGTGCGATAATTACAGTGGCTGTCACCCAAGCCTCGGCTGGTTGCAGCGTTGCACTCTTGCTCCTGTACACTGTTGTCTCTTTGTCACTTGATTTTATGAAGAGAGGGCATTATTCTGCTCTCGGCCTCCCTGGGAGCAGATGGCCCTGCCGTTGTTCCTTGGTCTGGGCCGTTCCGTCTCAGAGGTGCCAGCTGCCCTCGTGCCCTGGGTTCACCCCCAGTTCTCTGCTTATTACCTTGCCTTTGTCTTGGTTTTTCAGCTCGAGCCCTGGGCCAGGCAGAGTGGTTCCAGGGAGGAGGCTGGGGATGGTCTGCAGCAACTAACGGGAGATCCATACCCAGGCTCAGGAGCCACCCGGAGCCCCCTCAGCCTCAGGGTCTCTGCAGACCCTCCCCACTCCCTGAAGGTGTCTTCCCAGTTGAGGGCTCCATGCCTGGAAGAGAAACCTAGTGTATCAGGGAGGGCCTGGGTGGTGGGAGAGGGGAGCAGGGTCTGACTCCCTGCTTCCCAGAAGCCCCTGCCCCTGTCCGCTTGGCAGACATGGACTGGGTGGCGCAGCTCTGGGCCTGCAGGCTGCCTTCCTCCAGCTGAGCCATGTGTCTGCACTGGGTTCTCCCTCTGCCAGCATGGATGGAGGGGGATGGAGGTGTGGTGCCTGCAGGGGACCCAGTGAGGAACCGGGCACAGTGCCCCTGGGTCCAGCAGGGCACAGACGAGGATTGTTGCGTGACCACCAGGCTGTTAGTCCTCCTGCATGTGCAGACAGGAGGACTCTCCAAAGAGGCCACTGAGACGGGCAGCCCTGCAGGCCCCCAGGCCCCTGGCTTGTGGCCCAATGAGATGGCAACACTTCTTCACCGGGAACCGGTTCACAACTAGCAGCTTGCAGCCACATCTGGATGTTTCACTGTGAAGCATGAGGTAGACTCACGTGGCTACAGCTTGTTCCTGTGACTCTCCTGTCCCATGGCCTCCCTTATTGCAGGGCTGGCGGGTGGGCCTGGCCCAGAACCTCTCAGGGGCATCTTGTACCAGACCTCTGTTCTTTCCCGCAGGCAGCCTCAATTGACACAGGGGCTCCAGTCCCTGCCTGTGTGGGAGGAGAGGTGGCCTTGGTGGGGCAGGCGGTGGGAAGCACACACCCAGCAGATGGACAGACAGACAGATGGGGCTTCTGGGCTGCAAATGGCCGGCTGGGTATCCAGGGAGCTCATCTCTAGAAGCTGCAGGGTGTCTCCCTCAATTCCTGGGTGCATGTCTGGCCCGCGCGCTGGCCCCGCTGCAGACATGGGGGTGTAGTGTGGCTGTCCGAGCGCCTTCTCTGCAGATGCTGGGCTGTTGATGCTTCTGTTCCTGTTGCCTGACTCTTCTCTGTGAACGTCTGTGCAGTCGACTTATAGGTTACATTGTCCTGCTTCTTTGCATGCTTGGTGTCTTTAATAAGATGCCTGTGTTGTAAATCTTGGCTTTTCCGGTGCTGGGTGTTTCGTGTTCCTACAGAGATTTGCAAACCTTGTTCTTCAAGGTACCAAGTTATACAGGGAGCAGCATGATGCTTTTGTGTCTTGCTCTGAAGCTTTGTTAGGCAGGGCTGGGGCTCCTATACCGTGGGGCTAATCACCCCACTTCTGCAGCTCTATTCTTCACTCCACATTCTGGGATGTGTGTGGTTCTTCACTCCTGAGCTGACTCATGTCCCACTGTTTCATAAACCTGTGTTTAGCATTTCAGGTGAGAGGGTGGATATGGTCCTTGTTACTCCTCTGTGTTAACCTGTGATGGTTGAGAAGCTGGAAGTAAGGGTGACAAACCCTTATGTTGTACATCCTAAACGAATACAGTGTTTATGTCAACTGTATCTCAGTAAAACCGGGAGTGGGGGAACAAGTAAGGACAAAAAAATGAGGATCCAAGAGGTACTTTTGGCCGAACAGGAAAGCTGTAGGTCAGCTGTGGCTCTCTGTGTGGAATCCCCCCTGGTTCAAGGCCAAGAGTAGAAAGTTGGCTTTCATCTGAGGTGAGGTGATGGTTCTCTGTGGAGCTAGGTTACAGCCACGTCCAGACTGTCCTGTTGGCAGTGCTCTAGGTAGGCAGTAGGTGTGTCACCAGCTGGTAGCTCCTCCATGTCTCCTCAGCAGGTGTGACATCTGCTTCCTCACCGAGATCCCAACCCTCCAGACACCCCGATTCTGCCACATCAGAGGGGAGGCGACAAAGCCAGAGGAGGGAAGCAGGAGTTCAGGGGCTTCTGCCATAGAACCTTGGGGGGGGGGGAGTGCAGTTTTGCTTGAAGCTCTGTTTTATTTTTGTGGTTGCACATCCTGTTTTTCATGAGCTTCTACTTCAGGGGGCAGCTGTGGGCAGGGATACCCCACCCTTGACCCGGGTATGAGTCCCACCTGCGTTTCTGGGTCCAGGTGTGGACTGTGCCCTCATGAAGACTTAATGCACTCACCTCCCAGGTGACGGACGCCCAGTCACCAAGGGGAAGGTGAGGAGCTGGCAGGGCCTGTCGTGGGTAAGACCTCAGTGTCCTTCACACAGCCTCGCCAGGATCTGCGTCTGTACTCTGAGGCGTGATCTGGATGCCAGGGTGTGGTCGTTGGGTTTTCCCCCACAGAAACAGGCAGGCGCATAGGTCTCAGCTTACCCTGATCCCTCCCTCCTTTAGCTGTTTTTGAACCATTTGTGAAGTTACCATCTTGTAACACAAAATACAACGAGGTAGCATATATTGTCTCTGATTCTGTAATTGCCGAGCATTTCCTCAGCATCGCGTCTGTCTCTGTAACTCTGGAAGGAGCTGCTTTGAGGCTGGACCAGTAGCACAGACTTCTTTTCCCTCTCGTCCTGGCACAGTACTGGGCACACAGTGGGCAGTAGTACATTTGTGCGGTGTTATCAGGTTGTGGGCCAGTATTTCACAGAACTCGTCAGAGTATGAGGATTAAGCCAGTGGCCGTTTCTAAAGTCTTAGCTGATACACGTTCAGCACGTTCTTGAAAGTGCCGGGTGGGACTTGGAAAGTCCTTGTGAAACCGGAGTCCCCAGGAATTGTCCCTGCCTGCTGGCCCCCTGCCCCACCCCCCCAGAGCCTCTGTGTGGGAGCCCCACCCACAGCCTACAGGTCGGCCCAGAGAAAGCAGAGGTGGCCAATATGAGTCTCCATGTCTAAGACAAGCAGGGAGTGAGTGTCTCCCCCTGGGGCCATAAGGGAGGATCAGCCTGCCTGCCTGCTGAGTCCTGGCCTCTCCTGTGGCCTTGGCTTGCCCAGCAGTGGGAACAGCAGCTGGCTGGGTCTCTCTGACCTTTCCTACTCAGTCTCCAGCCACTTTCCTTCCTTCCCCTCACGTGTTGCTTTTGGGAGCAATAATAGGCCTGCACATCAAGTATGTGGAGGACGGGAATATTCTTCACCCAACCTGAGCTCCCGCCACTGTGCTCTTCATGCCTCAGAATGTTTCTGTCCCCACCTGCCGTTCACTCACTGTTGTCCTGCTCAGGAATGCTGTTTCCTCAGACCTGCCCCTGGTCCTGCTCAGGGATTCAGCATCTTCAGACTGTCCGTGGTCCTGCTCAGGGATACTGCTTCCTCCCCATAGGCTGTGCTCCCCATGGAGCACAGCTTCCGTCTTGGGTGTCCACATTCCTACCTTCCCTACCCAGTCATCCAGGCTGGTGACATGGATGCATTAGTGTCAGAGTCGCTGCAAAGCTCAGGTCCAGCCTAAGCCTGCTGCGGTGGGTCTAGTGGACCTGTGTCTGAGAAGTAAGTCAGGGAAGAGGCTCGTTTGGCAGATTCCACTCGGCCCCAAGAGTGGGCCTCGGCCATCAATGTGGGGGCCGCTCACCAGGCAGAGACCTGCTTCCAAGGCTGCCTCCCCTTCAGGTGGGCCTGGGTTAAGATGGAAGCACACTCAGCCATGGAGAGCTTTGGCTCTGGGGCATGTAAGGTGACAACGGAGTGCGTCTTGGCTGAGATTCAGGGCCTGTGTTCAGTGCAGAAGGAATAGGCTATCTGATTTGCAGCTGGAGAGGGTCATGGTGCCTCAGAAGGGGCTGATCTCCCTGGGCAGCTGTTCCCATGCTTCCCGGTCCATGGGTGTATCTGAGCCTTGCAGGCCAGGGGGCGACCATGCACCCTCCAGTCATTCATCCTTTGTTCACTCATTTACTGAGTGCCCACTGTGTGCCAGGCCCTGAGGAGAGTGGGGGCGTTGGAGGAGGTAGGGTGGAGGGAAGGTGCCAGCTGGAGAGTGGTGTGTCCTCTGTGGAGAAGACTGAGCTGCAGAGACAGAGGGTGCAGAGGGCCTGTGGAGAAGTGGCTTGGGGGTGGGAGGTAAGGGGCCAGGAGCCAGCCGTGCTGGGGGCAGTAGAGCTGGGCCCCCGGCGGGCTGTGTGGGGGTGGGTGAGGTCAGAGCCTCCAGGAGGCTGGCCTGGTTGCTCTCAGGACCTCAGAGCTTGCGCCACACAGCAGAAGTGAGTGAATCTGGGTTTGGGTCCGACTCCCTTCCTGATCCCTCCCTGCTCAGGGCACAGCTTTGTCCCTCTGTCCACGGCGCCCCTGACCATGTCCTTCATTTCTAACCCTACCTTTACCTGGGAGTTGATGTTGTCAAATGAATGTAGGGAGAACCTTCTAAACTAAAAATCTTCAAGCTGTGATGGGTCTTGGGCGCCTCCGGGCAGCCCTGTTGTCTGTCACAAGGCCCCACCTCCCTGGGGTCCATCGTCATACAGTGACACCAGAGGTGACACAGGCTTCATTCCTGCCTCCAGCTCCAGGGAGGCCAGTTGCTCTCAGAATAAATCCAGTCTCATTGCTGCAGCACGCGGGCCCGTGGCATCCTCAATGCCACCCCAGCCCACTGCCCCAGCTACACCAGCCTTCCTCTGTCCCCTTGACAGGCCAGGCCCCTCTGCCTCAGGCCCTCCCAGTGCCACAGTCTCTGGTCTGTACCATGGGGGCACTGACCTTGCCCACCTCGGGCCTTGGTGCAGAGCTAGGACAGTCCTGGCACCCTGGGGGCTGCATCTGAGAAAGCATCACTTCAAGGAACAGCTCCTTATGCCCTGGAACAGCACGGGGCCCTGAGTAGAGTGCATCTCTGTGCAAAGTCATACTTTACTGTGAGACTGCTGTTTTTGAGACTGTCTTACAGATGAGCAAAAAAAGCCTGGACCCTTTGAAAAAGAATTTAAAGTAGTTTCTCACTTTACCCTGAGTGAAGGAACACAGATGCTGGGAGAATGAAGAGCCAGAAACCCTGCAGGGTGAGGCCTGCTCTGGAATAATCAGGTTTTTAGGTCCTGCTGGAGGCAGAGGCCAAGCCTGTCACTGTGGGTCAGGCAGGAGCGGCCAGCCTGGGCTCTCAGAGAGTCACCTGTGGTCACCTGAGGTCATCAGGCAGGGGAACCAGGTTCTCATCCAAAACCTGGGTCTGCCTCCAGCATTGGACCCAATGGCTGAGGCCCTGTGCACGACCAGGGAGCCCTGGGGTTAATTCATGCTTCTTAAGCCTTTGCATTTCAAAGGGGCTAAATGCACATTTGCAGTCTGCTCTCTTAGTACTTCTTATTGCTAGATATACACCACAGTCATATATGAACAAGTATGTAAGCACTAGGGAGAAATTTCAGGGCTGTTGAGGTTTTAGTCAAAGAAGTCTTCATAGTCTCAGATCCAGCTGATAAAAAGATGAGTCTAAGAGGTGGAAATTTAAGTGTTATCTTTATTATCAGCAAATCTCTTTGGAGAAACATAGGTCAGATCTGGAGGCAGTGAAACTTGCTAGTTCCTTGCCCTCAAGCATAGACCAGGGACCGCAGTGGGTCGGCACCCTTGCCTAGAATTGCTGCCTTGCCCCAGAGGTGGGAGCATGGAGAGGGAACCCCCAGGCCTGAGCTCCCCCTGCTCAAGAAGACAGACCCACGTTGGTGTCCCTGTTAGGGACGCTCCCTGAGCAATCACAGGGGAAGCCAGGTGGCCTCTGCAGTTTGCTCCAGGACGTCCGTGGAACCAGTGAGGAGGCGGGGCAGCAGCGAGGCAGGAGCAGGACAGGGGCAGTGTCTGTTCATAAAGTTAGGCCTCCCCTGTCACATACCTGAGTGGAGGGATTCGAGAACGGGCCAGGGAGCTATTCCAGGACTGGCTCCACTCCTCCCTGAGGTAGGGGCTGTCATGGCAGCAGGGATTCAGGTGGGCACCTCCCGCACAGCCCCGCAGGGTCCAGGACCTGGACTTGGGTATGGGATGGGGTCACCAGCCCTGCCCCAGCCCCAACCCCATGTTTCAGTCTCCCTCCCATTCTGGCTCTTGGGCCCCTAATGGTCACCAGTGGGAGGAAGCCTTTGCCAGACCTTCCCTGAAATGTCAGCTCCCAACCTGCTGCATCTAAACTGGGAAACGATGGTGTCTTTTATGGCACCTCAAGCTTTGTACAGAATGGAATAGTGTGTCACTGCCCTGACCCGGGAACTCCCATGGGTCGGATGATCCCCCAGCCTAATCTGCTTGTTTTGTTAACACCTGGCTTTTGTTCAAATAGGGAAATTCAGAAAAGTGTGAAGAAGAAAACCAAAGTCACCCGTAATCCTACCAGTAAGTGTAATTTACATATAGGAAAAGAATGAGCGGAAATGTGACTGTACTGCTGTTTCCTTCATTCTTTTCCATGTGTAAACTTGTATACATTATGAACAAATTTGGGATTGTGCTGCATCGGTATTTCTTTGTTGCTTTTTTCATTGAATTGTGAGAATTTTCCAACAGCATTATCGCAGTGTCCCCATCACAGAAGTTGGGGTCCTGCTGCTGGAGCTCCACACCCCCCACCCACTCAGAGGACAGCCTGGGCCCTGCTGGCCCCCTGGCAGTCCCCTCGTTTCCCCCAGAGCCTCTTCAGCCCCCTGCCTCCCATCCCTCCCCAGGTCAGCAGGCCCTGCCTTCCTCAGCGAGGCCTTCTAAAGGTAGAAGGACCCTATGGGACTGGTCATCTTGGCCCCCGGTTAAAAATGGTCAGACGTGTCCTGCAAGCACACGTCCCCAGGAGCCTCACCTGGTTCCTATAGATGGTGAGGTCTGTGGTCACCTGGGAACCTTTGTCTCCTTGTAAGTTTATCTGCAGGCAGGCTCATCACAGGTCCTCCTAGAGCCTTGAGGCTTCCAGCAAAGGGCTCTTTGCTCTAGGACACCCACTGCCCATGGGCCTCATCCAGCTTGCACGCGTTCTCTGCAAGCAGCAGAGTTTTCTTTTTCTTTCTTTTTTTTTTTTTTTTTGGTCTTTTTGCCCTCTCCAGGGCCGCTCCCGTGGCACACGGAGGCTCCCAGGCCAGGGGTCTAGCTGTAGCCACAGGCCTACACCAGAGCCACAGCAACACCAGATCCTTAACCCACTGAGCAAGGCCAGGGACTGAACCCGCAACCCCATGATTCCCAGTCAGATCTGTCAACCACCGTGCCACGAAGGGAACTCCCACAGCAGAGTTTTCTGTTCTCTTTATGCATGTCAGATTCTCTCTGGAAATTTCTTTCCTGTGCACCTTGTTGCTGAAATGAACATGGGTCACTGGGCAGGGCAGGAACTTCGCCCAGAACTCGGGGCTCAGCACCCGAGGGTGGCTTGATCCTGTAAATGGCATGAACACCCAGGGAGGAGAGGGCGCCTCGAGCTGGGATGGGCCGGCCTCCTGCAGGGTGGCTGGGGGCCCACAGGCTGGTGGACAAGCCCAGCTTCGTGGGACGCGCCTGGCAGCTGACAGAGGTGGTCTTTGGCCCATAATCAGGCTTTTCCTACCAGACCAGGCAGTCATGGGTAGCTCAGGTGTCCCTGTGCCCATGTGGATCCTGGCAGCTGGTGCTTCTTGTTTGAAATCTCTGTTACTGAAGAGCTGCCTCTGGTCGCCCACCCGCTTCGGCAGCACAGCCAGGGCTTACTTATCACCTGTCACCTCAGGCACTTGGAGACGGAACATGTGAGGGGTCTGTGGCCCGGGCGGTAGGGAACACATGAGGGGCCTGTGGCCCGGGGCTGCAGGGGGCTCCCAGCAGCCAGGGTGGTCTTCCCCTGGGTTCCACAGCACACCTGCAGGGCCTCTGGAAACGCCTCTAGGGCAGAGGCCTCCTGAGGTCACGGCAGGTGCAGGACCCAGGCTTGGATGAGTGGGAGAGCCCCGCGTCCCTACCTATAGAAGTCAGGGTCTTTCTCAGGGTCATTCGCAGGCCCTCGAGATCACCAGCACTTGTTTGAAACAAAAGGAGAACAGAAACTTGCGCCTTGGTAATGGTAGCTGGTTCTCCCAGCGTGAATTTGCCTGACCTAAATTTCATGCCCCCCCAAAAAGTGCTTTTTTAAAGTCTCACATGTGAATCTGCAAAATGAACCCAAGCCTCTCCAGCTGCCAAAAACATGGATAAACTTCACTGAATAGGTTTTTGTCCTGAAGCTGTAGCAAGGCTGGATACTTGTTCTCCCACTGTGCATGAAGTTAGTGAGGGCTGGGCAGTGAGAAGGGATAGGTGTGAGCAGTGGTTGTGTAAGGGTCACGGCGCCCTTGAGGGAAGGTGGTTCTCCTACCCTGTGCTAGACTGGTGCCCGTCTCCAGGCCACTGTGTTTGACCAGCTTGGCCAGCTGCGAGCCTTATTCCTCAGGGCACCAGACACAGCCTTTGGGAGGTGGAAGAGGAGCTGGGGCTCCATTCCCACTGCCCTTCTGATGGTTTGGTTGGTGGGGAGCAGAGTGTTTGACACCCAGGAAACGCTGATCAGAGCCCTGTCAGCTGCCCGACTGCTCCTCTTAGCGAAGCGGGGCTCCTGCTGTGTCTCTCACAGGAGCTTTGGGCAGATAAAAGCCATTTCTCACCAGCCGCTGAGTTTGTGAAGCCCTGAGAAATAAAAGCCACCTGCCAGTGTGGTGACCTGTGCTGGCCTTAGCCCCCAAGTGAAGGGTGGATGAAAGGAAAGGCTGGCAGAGCTGCCTCAGGGCCCTGTGGATGCTGGGAGGGCAGCGGGGGTGCAGGGCCAGGGTGGCCTTCTCCCTCTGTGGAAATGCAGACGTGCGGCCCAGACTCTGCAGCTTTAACCGCTCCCAGGGTGCTCAGCACACACTGGGTTGACCTTGCTCTGAGCTGCTTCTGCGCCCAGAACGGGGCCAGGGCTCAGAGACCTATGTTGCTAAGGGGATCCTCTGTGGCCTCCGGCTCCTGGGTCCCTGGAAGGGAGGTCACTTTCCCCAGGGGCCATGGTCATGAGCTGACAGCTCTGTGGGCAGGTAAGGCAGGGCGGAGGGTCGGTGGGCACGCCTGCCCCTGTTACATCTCTTGAGAGCTGCTGGGCATGCCCCACAACTTGCTCTCCCCTCACATCCGTCACTCCTGAGGTCATCACCTCTGTCTGACTTTCCAGTCTTACTCCTTTTGAAAGATTCTACCCACATGCATTTAGTCTGGCGTCCTCTCAACAGAACCAGTGATCTGAGTGACCTGGGAGCCCAGGCCCGGGAGCCTGCAGGTGACAGGCCTTCTCCATTTACCTGGATTCAGGTGCAGCTTTCTCTCATTTAAAAGTCTGGTCTGCGGGGCTGTTTCACCCAGGGAAGTACTCCTCAGTGCCCAAGTTATTCTAGGTGTTTGCCTGGTTGCAGGAAGGTGTGACTGTGGAGGAAAACCACATCTGAACTTTTGAAGTTGGTGGGACAGTGTCCAGGGAGGTGGGCCACTAAGCCGAGGAACAGTCCCTGGTGAGGCATTATGCCCCTGGGCAGGGCCGGAGGGTGGTGCTCTTTCCCACGATGCATGTCTGTCCTGACACATGAATGGGCTCCATGAGGCTGTCACAGGCTGGAGCTGCTGCCTTCTCCCCTTTGCGTGTGTGGTCAGCACATCTTCTTTTCCTGTCAGCATCAGAGTCCTGGGTGTGGTGGCTGGTCAAAGCTCTATTTCGTGGCCATCTCCTGGAGAAACTGGCACACTGACCCCACAGGTGGGTGGAGCCAGAGCCCTTTCAGTCCTGTGAGCGTCGTGGGGTGAGGGGCATCTAAGGCAGGTCCCAGGAGGCACTCCCCGGCTTCCTGACCCCCATGGCTCAAGGGACATTTCTCACGGGACATTTCAGCATACGTTTGTAGGGGAGCGGGGAAGCCTCCAACACTTGCTCACCCACTCCTTGGCCCCCAGAACTCAGGCTGGTCCCTGGGGCCCCAGGCCTGGAGGACAGAGCTGCAGCACCTCATGGGGGAGGGGGCACCTGGTGGCTTTGGGGCAGTGCAGAGGCCTGTACCCTGTTTGGAGTTTGAAGAAATGGCAACCTTGGCTGCTTCTAATGAGTCTGACGTGAGGCAGCTGTCACGGGAGGTACTGGCAGCCAGGGTGTACTGGGACCCTGGGCCATATGCCATGGCAACCGGGGGGGGGCCTTCCAGCGGCCAGCCCCCTGATCCCCAGACCCAGTCAGGTTCCTGCAAAGCACACAGTCTTTCTGCCCTGGTCTGAACCTGCGGGACAGGATCTCCAGTCTTGGGTGGAAGGTTCCTGGTTGATTCTGTATATATGTAGCTCCAGCAAGATGCTGCTTGTCATGGACGTGAAGACTCAGTAAACAGGATGAAACCAAAGTGTTTCTCCCTCAGAGGGTCCTCCTCAGGTCCCCAAACTGTTTCTCCAACGGAGGTGGTCCTCCTCTGGTCCCCTTGCCCACAGCAGGGGTGTGGGATGAAATGCTGGGACTTCACCCCCGGGAAGCAGTGGTTCCTCCTTTTCCTGCAGTTTGTGGAGACCTCCTGTCCTTAGTGGAAGTCTGCCTGTCCACTATTTCAGCACCTGCAGAGTGACATAGGCCACCCTGCACCCTAGCTCTACATGGGGCATCATGGCTGGACACTGCAGCCCTGGACAGATGTGCTGGTGGGGCGCCGAGTGTGGGGAGTGAGTGGCTGGTGTGGCCGAGGGCAAGGCTGAGCCTGCTCCTGCCTGTGGCTCATGTGCTCTGGGCATGGGCAGGGTCCCAGGGGACTGAGCAAGAGGTCCCAGGGCTGCTGCTTTGGGGGAGAACAGAGTTGTTTGAGCCTGATGGCACTGTCGGTACCACTGCTTCTGTTCAGAAACCTTCCGCAGGGAGGCTTGTGGCAGGTAGTTTAAGTGCTGATGAGCAAAGGCACTGTGCTTGGTGCTTCCTGCTTCTGCTTTGCAGTTAGTTGGCCCTGCAGGCAGGCACAGAACACGGGTGCAGGGGGCTGGCCCTCGGGGTCACAGGGCCCTGTGAAGGCTGCGGGGGGAGGGGGGGAGACAGCACCCATCTGTCCTCCAAGCAGCATTGCTGAGGGAGCAGATGAGTAAAGACTTAAAATAGAGCCAACAGCTGAGCCTGGCTGGAGGCAGCATTTCAAAGCAGAGAATAATCCTGGATTTAGATCACACGTCTTGGGGCTGGGAGTGAGTTTTTCAAAACCACCCTGTGAAGGACAGGTGTTTGTAATGGAAATGCTGACAGCCTTGTGCCTGGGCCGACTGAAGGTAGCTGGCCACCCAGTGCCTTGACCTGCTCGTCCTAGGGACAGGGAATATCCCTCCTCCCACCACCCAAATCCACCAGCACTTTTTTTTTTGTCTGGCTTTAATCCATTGAGATGCTGCCGGCTGCAAACCCCATCGGTGTGCCAGTGAGAACCTCGAGGGTGAGGGGACCTCCTGCCTGGCCTGCTGTCAGGCTCCACCACATGTGGCCGAGGCCCTCCCTGCTCCCTGGCTCAGGTGAGCACCTGGCGTGGCGCTTGCCCGAGGTGACCTGCAGATCCACGGCTGGAGCCACATGGCCTTCATGTGCCTGCAAGGACCTTGAACTCTTGAGGGTCTCTTGACCCACACACTTCCTCTCCATCTACCATCAGAGCCGTGTGTCCTTCCAGGCTGAGCTCAGCCCATCCCCAGCCCCCCACAAAGGCTTCAGATCCCTCTCCAAACTGGTGCCCGGATGGTACCTCATGCTAGCTCTCAGCTCTGTGAGTTGGTCTCTGCTCGTGCTTCCCTTGGGCCCCACTGTCCTCCCTGGTCTGCAGGTGTGTCCTGCTCCAGGAGGGCCTGTGTTCTGCCCCCTCCCTGGACCTCCCCAGCCAATTCCATTCAGCCTGGGTGGTCACGTGCCTGGGAAGCTGCATCCTGTGTGCCCAAAGTGGGGAGCATGTGGGGTTCTGCTGCCTCTCTGGGCACCTGGGAAAAGATTGAGGTGACACTGGGCAGATAGGAGTAGCCCTGGGAAGATGGGGGTGTCACTGGGAAGATGGGGTGACCCTGGGCAGATGGGGTGACACTGGGCAGATGGGGGTGGCACTGGCAGATGGGGTGATCCTGGGCATGTGGGGTGACAGCCCCTGGAAAACACAGCTTTTTAATAAAATGCCCAGCTGCCACCCCAGCCTCTGGTGAAATTTCATGGCCCCATTCATGCTGGACGTGCTGGCGGGAGGAAAGCCAGCTGGAAATCACAGGCAGCTCTGAGGGCTGGCTGTGGGGGTGCAGCCTGTTCCCTGATGCCTCCCCCTCCCCTTAGCTCAACGATGCTGCCAAGCAGCTGATGGAGATGGACAAGCCTGGCCCGGTTGCAGCATCTGGCTGCCTTGCTTCCTTGCCCTCTGACCCTGGCACGGCAACTGGCTTGGCCCCGGGTCCTACTTCAGGCAGTCCGGGGGCAGCCAGCGCCCTCCAGCGGCGTGTGGACAGCAAGAAGAACACCAAGAAACGGCACTCCTTCACGGCGCTCAGCGTGACACACAGGTCCACGCAGGCTGCTGGCCACAGGCGTTCCATGGAGATCAGCGCCCCCGTGCTGATCAGCTCCAGTGACCCCCGGGCCGCGGCCAGGATTGGAGACCTGGCGCACCTGTCCTGCAGCGCTCCCACCCAGGTAACTGCGGGCGTGGGTCTGGGGCCGGGGGCTCCCTCCTCAGGTCCACCTGGCTCCTGTGCCCTGGTCCCCTGGGCAGGAGAGAGGGAGGCCAGGCAGTGGCACCTTTTGGGGTCCTGGCCTCAGAGCCCCCCAAGCCCTGGTGGGAGGTGTGTCTTGGTCTCCAGCAGTGTTTAGACAGCCCAATTAGATGTGAGGTGCTCCTCAAGGGTGTTCAGCCCCTCTGAGGTGTGGAGAGAGTCTGGGTTTAGTGCTCCTGTGTCCTCAGCATCTTGGTAACCTGCTGACACTGTCCCTGTCAATGGAGAGAGGTCTGGAGCTCAGAGCCAGAAGCGATGGCATGTTTTCAGGGCCTGTCTTATGGGATGTGGCCCTGGCTCTGTCACCAGTGAAGCCAAGGTGGGGGGCCTCACTTTCCTCTTGCACTTACCTCCACCCCCCACCGTCCTGCGCCTGCCGGGCATCCCTCACATCGGTTGCAGACTGTGTTGTTTCGTCACTTGTATTTGTGGCCATTTCCCCCACCCTGGACTTGGATGTCCTTGGCAGGGATGTGGTATTTTTCATGCCAGTGTCCTGAATCCTGGCCCCCAACTGGCCATCCCTCCCTGGGTGGCTGTGGGACCCGAGGCAGCTGTGCTGCCTTCTGAGTGGGCTGCACGTGAAATGCCCCACTGTTTTATGGCCCCCAGAGTCCACACCAGCAGCTGTAGAGAGGGTGCAGCTGCAGGGCCACCTGGGCAGTGAGGTCAGGCTGAGCCTCTGATGCCCACCTTGCTCACTCTGGACCTTCAGAGAGATCAGAGCTCTCCCAGGCCCTGGGGAATACTGGAGCATCTTGGGACACTTTGCTGTGGGAAGCGGGGGTTTCAGGAGAGGACGGGGAAGGGGCTGTGCAGGTGACCCCACTGCATGGAGGCCAGTGGGTCAGAGCAGGAGGGGTTCACCCACAGCTCACAGCAGCCTCAGGAAACCCAGTCAGAAGCCTCCCAGCTGCCTGGAAAGCCCCAGTGGGTGCATGGCGCCCCTGTGCCTGGTTACACCACAGGAAGGGCAGCGCCAACCCTCCAGGCCTGCTCCCTGCCCATGCCGTGTGTCCACTGTGTGCCCCCATGCATGCCATCACCCCCGACACCAGGAGACAAGGCCAAGCACACCCACCCATTCAGTAGATAAAGCCCTCCTGGGCCATGGCCACACCCGCTGCTCGCACATCATGTGCTCAGCTGTGTTAGGGCCTCAGCAGAGGAACTGGTGGCCGTGAAGAGACCATGCGACTCACAGAGGCTAAAATGCATACCCCCTGGTTGGCAGTGTCACCATCACCCTGGTGGGAGCGGGACATGCCGAGCACACTGTTCCCTACAGGCTGCCATGTAGAGGGGACACGTGCCACCTCTGCTCGTGTTTGGTGGCCTGGCTCTGCTGGAGGGTGGGAGGTGGAGAGCAGGGCCCCAGAGCACTGGGTCCCCGAAGTCTCTTCATGTCTGCCAGTCTTAATTGCTTAGCACAGAAGCCGGTGACTTGGGGAGCAGAGGTGACCCATAGAAACCGAAGCCAGCATTTCCACACCCACTGTCTCTGGATCCCTGGATGGCCATGGGTGTGCCTGATGCTGCGTCTGGGGTGGCCAGGCCCGTGTAGGGCGATCTCGTCCAGCCACCAGTGGGCTTTGACCCACATGGTGCTTCTCAGCCTGAGAGAGACCATGGCTTACAGACCAGCTTCAAATAAGCAAACTAAAACCCTTGGGATCAGGAAAATGCACTTTAAAATCAGGGGAAGAAGGAGAGTATGAAATTTAGCAGCAAGAACATCAAAAGGGAGCATTTCTCTAGCGTCTAAGGAGTGAATTGGCAGAGTTCCCCGGATGACCCGGCCATCTCTCAGTGCATCCACGGGCTGGACCTCTGGCCACCTCCTCTTATTACAGCCCATGAAAGGGTCTGAGCCAAGGAAGCACCAGCCTAGCCTCTGGGCCCTGCACTCCCTGCTTGTGGAGAACCTGGGCTTGTGTGTACCATCTTCAGGAAGTTGCAGACTTAATTCTGTGCCTTATAAGGAGTAAAAAAAGAGGACTGAGTGAGCATGAGAAGAAAAAAATCTCATTCTTGAGGACCTTGCATAAGAAAAGCTTTCCCTGAAGATGTGGGAAGTGCCACCCAGGACCCATTGGCCATTGGGACGAGAACACTGGGTGCCCAGGCCCGGCCGTCATCTGCAGCACCAGGTGCCCACTGCACTACTGCTGCAGCCACCAGGAGGGAGGAACCAGTCTAAGGCTTTTGCTGGGACTGGGACACTGCTGCCCCTCTGTCCTCCCTCTCATGTGGCAAGCTCTCGGCTAAGATAGCAGCACTGGCAGGTACAGGAGGGCTTGTGGTGGACCCTAGCCTCTTGGAGCAGCCAGCCCACTGGGAAGCAGGACACAGCCCCTGGGCCCTCGTGGAGCAGCACAAGGAGTAGGCGAAGGTAGGAGGGGTCTGCATGGAAGGAGCCAAGAGGGCAACAGGCCAGAGTGGGCCCCGAGGACCTGAGGCCTCGTCCTCTGGTCCCCACATCTCCTCTGGCCACAGTGTAGAGGCTCATGGTTCGTGGACTAGGATGATGAAGAAGTTCAGAATCCTCCTGCCTCCCCCAGCCCAGAGCCCTCCCACCAGCTCCTTAGGGGACACATAGACCCAGTGGGGGTCGTAGACCCAGGCCTTACAGTCTCAGCCCTCACCATGTCCAGTGGCTGCCTGCTTGGGAGCTTTGCTGGGCTGGAAGGTGTGCGTGGACCTTCTCTGCCCAGGCGCTCTCAGACACATGGACAGATAGTTGGCCACACTGAAAGGAGCTGAGGGTTCTTGAGTCCTGTTCCTCCTGCAGCCTCTCACCACGCAGGGTGCACCTTCTCTTTGAAGGCAGGTAGGTCCTTGAGATATGACCAGCATGCATTTGGTCTGCGGACTTGTACAGAGGGGGCCACAGGAGCTGCTAGCACTGTCCTGTGGCCAAAGACCACCAAGCAGGTGGACTCCTGGGTACAGGTAATGTGGAGTGTGGGAACCGCCTGTGATTCTTCTTGGCAAAAAAATGTTCTAGCAAATCTGTTGGTTCAAAGTCAAACTTTACAAGACCCCACAGCAGAGAATCCTTTGGGTACTGCTATGGCCGTTTGGTCCCAGCTGCTGGTCCAGCACGACAGGCAAGGCTGGATACCTCGAATAGGGCAGCCAGTTTTTGTAGCATTTTGGACTCTGTGGCCTGTGGGTAAGAGCAGCTGGGTGCCAGGAAAACTTTATTTTCAACAGCAGGGGCAGCCACAGGCCAGATTTGACCTTGGAGTGAGTCTGTCAACACCCAAGCAGACATGGAGTCAGCAGCTCAGGTGCTGAGTCAGTAGTTTGTGCACAGATTAGGGGCCCTTTCGGGGAGGAGTGTGAATGGGGCCACTTGAGGTGAATTTGGCCTCCCTGTGGCCTCTGTCTTAGGTGGCCAGTCAGCCATCCTGGGGGCCAATGAAGAGAACTGTGGACATTCTGTTGGCACAGAGACTGGCTCCCTCTCCCAGGACAGACTTCCTCCTCCTGGATCCTTCGCCTCTGACCTAAAGCTACCAGCATGAGCTCTACCAGCCCAGGCCCTGCCCCACCAACCCTGCCAGCCCCACCATCTTCACGGCCCAGACCCTTGGGGCCAGGAGCAAGGAGACCCCTGCACACTCTGGCCTGTAAGCTGTTGGCTCTTTTGGAACCAAGCAGAGAATCAGGCCATAAATGTTTTATTCTAAAGTTTTCTTTGGGAAGCATTGTCCCTAAGAGTCTGATTTATACCCTGTGTTATGGAGCGGTAGCCTATGATGAATAAAACATGGACATTTCATGACTCCTTAGGGTGATGACAGTGTTTTCTGGATATATATTAAAAATTAAAGTAAGATGTTTCTTCTCAGGGTCTTATTCTGTGTTAAGAAAAGAGACTTGAAGTCCCCTTTTAGCGCAGGCACAGCTGGCCAGCCTACAGACCCTTTTCCCTTTTATTAATCCCAATGGGAAA
The DNA here is from genome assembly GCF_016906955.1 of Phacochoerus africanus. Lineage (NCBI taxonomy): Eukaryota > Metazoa > Chordata > Mammalia > Artiodactyla > Suidae > Phacochoerus > Phacochoerus africanus. The sequence goes on along the minus strand of NC_062548.1, from coordinate 51,234,561 downwards.
GAGAAGGCCTGGTTCCCAGCTACTGCTCAAAGTCCTCATTAAAGGCAGTGCTGGGGCCTGTGGCATCTGGTAAACAAGCTGGTGGTTTAGAATCAGGGTCCGTGGCTGCTTGTCCAAGACTCCTGTCTGGGCTGTTGCTGAACCTGAGGCCTAAGCAGCCCCTGGAGTCACCCACTCCATGGAATCAGTGGCCCCCAGAACTGGGTCACTCATGTCTTTACACTGCTGGCGCCTTCAGTTCAGGCTCTGCTCACCTCCTGGACTGAGCCCAGCCTGTGGCCATTACATATCAACTGAAGAGAATGCTGCCTTGTCAGAGTGGGCAGCCTTCCTGCTGTGGCCTGACCGGCTGCCTCTCCACTGTGCACAGGGTGGGCTGCTGTGGGAGGGTGGGGTGGGGTGTCCTCCCACTCCAGGCTGCATCCCACTTACTTTTATCTGAAAGCAACTGAGGCTGTCTTTGTCCTCCCTTTTTCTTGCCTGGTTTCCTACTCCTACCAGACCTGCACTAATCTTTCAAGGCCCAGAATCATTTAAAAATAAGCCATTAAGAGGTCCCATTGTAGCTCAGTGGGTTAAGGGCCTGACATCTTTGTGAGGAAGCAGATTCGATCCCTGGCCTCACTCACTGAGTTAAGGATCTGGTGGTTGCAGATGTGGCTTGGATCCCTCATTTCTGTGGCTGTGGTATAGGCCACAGCTGCGGCTGCAATTCAACCCCTAGTCTGGGAATTTTCTTATGCTGCAGGTGCAGCTGTAAAAAGAAAGCAAGTAAGCCATGAAAAATCAAAGTGGAATCAACCTCAGGCCCTCAGCCAGGAGGAAGCGCCCCAGTCCTGACATGGGAAGTCTGTTCCACAAGGTCACAGTGGGGCCTTGAGCACAAGACACCCTGGTGTTGCATCAAAAGACCTTCACACAGACTTTCATGTCCCCCATGTTCTGGGAGTGATGTGAAAGGGTGTGGCCGTGCCTCTGGTTGGCACCCCCCTCCCAGGGCTGGGAGCTGCTGCTTCCCAAAGCATCCACTAGTCCTGTTGGCAGGGGACAGTGGCTGCAAGCGTATACATGTCCTAGTCCCCAGGATGCTGACCATGCTGCCTCACTTGGCAAGAGAGACAAAAGCAACAGGGAACTAGAGACTGAGATGGTCCAGGTCCTCCTGGGCCCAGTGTGATCGCAGGGGTCCTTCTACCAGGAGGCAAGAGGGCAGAGCGGGCACGGACTGAGGTGGAGACTGGGAACCGGGGGGTGGGGAGGCAGTGCTGGGAGGTGGGATGGACTCCCCTTGGAGCCTGGAGGTGGAGAACCTCTTCCTCCGGGCACTGGCCTTGTGGTCATTTGCCAGTGCAGCAGCGGGAAGCTCCTGTGGATGGTGCTGCAGGGGAGCACGGCCCCGGCATGGGCTGTCAAGTTCACACGTGGCCTGGGGCTCTGGCTGGCTGTGTGATGGAGCCACGCACCCACCTGCTCTGAGCCATGGTTCCTCCGTTTTGTAAAATGGTGACAGAGAGTAGCATCATCTTTGCAGGCCTATTCTGAGATTAAAGGCACTGTCCCAGGCAACGTGTCTGGACAAGAGCAGGCCTGCAGTGAGCTCTGCGTGGGGGAGCGGCTGCTCATATCCCTGCTGTTTCTGTTCTTACCAAACGCCTCCATCACATCCTGCCCCCTCTCCTCGCCCCGCCCTGCCCATGCCCCCTGGCCTCAGCCTCTCTTCCAAATGTGCAGAGCTTGCCTTGCCAGTGGGGCTGCCCCTCCCTCACCTTCATCTGATGCTCACAGGAGCCTCTCCGCCAGGCTCCTGCTCAGCCCAGTTGTGTGTGCTGTATCCCTTGCTGGGGCCCCATGTCTGTGATGACCTGCCTGGCACCTGTCTCCCACCCCCCCCCCGACTAAGCCCCCTAGGATTGGAAGCTGTGTCAGCACCCCCAGCTGGTCTCTCAGGTGGTTGGCCACTGTCCCCAAGCACGAGGGTGCATACCTGTGCCATGTCCATGAGAGGGGAGGGGAGCTTCAGGCCCACCTACTCTCTGTACCCAGGGGAAGGCCTGGGGACCAGGTGGCCCAGCAAGTAGAAGACCTGGAGACTCAGCAGGAGGAACTTCCCCACCTTCCTAGGTACACAGCATCCGGGGTGGGATGGCTTGGGGACGTCAATGACGTGAGGACACGGATCATTCCCCATGGGTTTGCACATCCTCATTCTGCCAGAAGCTCTGTGTCCTGACAAGGAGAAGCAGTTCTGAAGTGGTTTGTCTTGGGGGCTGCAGACAGGCTGTGGTTCGGCCACCTGCCATGGTCCCTGAGGGTGGAGGGCAGTAGGAGGTCACAGCCTTTGTGGGTCAGAGTTCAGTTCACCGCACCACCCGGTACTCTGAACAGGAAGATGGAGAGCTGCTTGGGGTGGGTCAGGGTGGAACGAATGAGCTGTGTGGTGAAGGGACTCGTGGAATGTTGCCTTCACAGGCTGGGTCTGCAGGGCTCCCCAAGTGTGGTCTCAGGACCATCTTGCAGCCTCGGTCTCTCTGCTTGGCCCTCAAGCAGCCCCTCGGCCAGTTTCCCATGCACCTGACACTTAGCAGGAACCACCTGGAAGGAGGTCCCCTGTCACCTCGCAGGGTGTATGCTTGAGCTTTGAGCACCTGGGGTCAGGCGGAAGAAGCATGCTCTAAATCCCATCACCCTCTAGCCTCCCCTCTGTCTGCTGCCAGAGGACCAATTTTCTTTCATTCCTGGGGATGCAGTTTTTAGATAAGCTCAGGTTTTGTAGCATGTGAGGTGTGGTTTGGATTTTCTTGGACAAACACAGAAGTGATTCATTCAGGTTCTAAGAATAAAAGAGGCTTCCTTGTGTTGGACACAGTGTGATGCTGTGCAGCCCAGATGTAGGCTGGAGTGGTTTTCTGAGCTGCTGTAGGAGGCTCAGGCTTCAATGGCCTCCAGGCTCCCTCCATAGGGCTGAAGGTTTTTACTAACACCCAGCAAATGGAACCTGGACCCGTGGAGGCAGCCAGATGCCCCTGGATGCCACACCCCACCCACCTTTCTCCCCTCCAGGAGCATCCTGTCCTCTCACTGTCTCCTCTTTCTGTTTCCAGGACTCATCCTTGGCCGGATCTGCCCCAGCGACTGAACAGCAGGGCACAGCTCCCAAAGTCCAGCTGCCCCTCAACGTGTGAGCTGCCATTTATGTTTTTGGGGTCCCAGCCTTCAGCACCTCCCCCACCCCTGCTGATGTGCCAACATGGAGTGTTCTCGTGCATCCCCAGCTGGTCCACTTGGTTCTGTGCAAGTGACAGGACTGCTGATGGGCAGCCAGGAGGACCATCTAGCAGGTCCCTCAGTGTCACTCTGCCTCTCGCATTCAGTACAAGCAGGAGGGTGGCCCAGACATGAGAGACGCTTTCACTGGCTGCTCAGGAAAGGGCCCCAGAGGCCCTTGAGAAGGTCATTGTGGGCCCTGTGGGGCAGAGGCAGCCAGAGCTGTGGGCATCACCAACTGCTGGAAGCGGCTTGGTGATGAACAGCTGACTTCCGTTGGTGCAGAGTGGCGGTGTGTCATTTCCTAATAGAACCAGATGAGTCATTGTTGGTAAATGAGATGCTTGTCTGTTTAGAGAACGTGCTCTTGTTAAATGAGGACTCCTGAAAGGTCTGGGTTTAAAATTCCCCATTTAAAGCGTGTTCTGAAGAATCACATTGCCATTTGCTCTGTCATTTGGCAATGAGTTCAGTTATGTGAATGAACGTTTAAGGAGGAGAGTATGAGTTTGGCAAACATGTGGCAAAGTGAAAGTTCCCAAGGTCCAGTACAGCCAGAGGGACAAAATGGATTTCAAGCAAAAAATGCCCTTTGAAAATACAGCTTGTTTGTCTTCAGAAGGATTCCTAGATGTGGACTGAGTGCAGTGGAAACACTCACCTTTATCTGGTGCTAAATAGGAATCCCTGAGCAGTTACTCAGGCTGCTGGGATTAGGTTATTGCCACAACCAACTAGACAAAGGAAATTGGGACTTAGCTCTTTTTACATAGCTTCCTGAGGGGACATAGGTTAGCAAGTATGACCTGGATGTCTCCAGGCAGAAACTTAGGGGTCACAACACTGGACAGAAGTATCTGTCTTTCAACCAGGCCTCTGGAGAAGCTCCACTAGCCTCCACTCATACCTTTGGGTGACGCACCTAGGGGAGGATGGGCTGTGGTCTTGCTCTTCTTGAGAACTGGATGCAGGACCCTTTCCCTGAGGAAGCAGATCCAGTTCACAGGATACTGTGGGGTCTTGCTGGAGTTCCCCAAGGGGGAGGCAGGCAGGAGAGCTCTTTACGGACAAGGCCTTTCAAGGTGTTTCATCTTGGCATCCCCAGCAAGGTGCCTGGCTCTCAGGCTTTCCATAACTGCTCACCTCTCCCAAGAGCCTGATCCTCCCCTCCTGTGCAGAGGGTCTTGGCGGCCCACCAGGGAGGTACCTCTTGTACACCAGGTCAGCCATCCAAGAAGCTTGCTCTGCCTTTGAGACCCAGAAGGTAACACAATTCCAGGAGTATCACTTCCTGGGAGTTGTCAGTACATTCTAGAGGCCTCAGCCAACAGACCTTCTGTATCACAGAGGGGTTTTAAGTTTGGTGCTGAGTTTGGAGGGACTTTTTTCTCCTCCTTCCTCTGCTCTGCTCTGGGGGATGAGCGGCTTTGTGTGGTCCCAGCCCCCTGCCTCACCTCCAGAGCATGGCTGTCCCTGTTTGGTTGGAGATTTTCATTCAAGTAACGGAAGGGAGTCAGATGTATCTTTCAAAGGATGATGAGCATTTTGGCGGGAATGTGTCTGCTGGTCCTGGTGGCCATCGGGAGGACTGAGGCCAGCATCAGTTTTCAGCTACCACCAGTCAGTGTGTGCATCCTGGGGCTGCCTAGTTTGAGATTAAGGAGGTCATAACTCCAGCTTTTTTTGATTGCCTTGACTATTTGAGGCCTTTTGTGGTTCCATACAAATTTGAGAATTATTTGTTCTAGTTCTGTGAATAATGCCATTGAAATTTTGATAGGGATTGGACTGAATCCATAGACTGCCTTGGGGAATGTGGACATTTTAACCATACCAATTGTTTTTATCCTTGAGCACAGAATATCTTTCCATTTTTTATGTGTCTTCAATTTCTTTCATGAGGGTCTTAGAGTTTTCATTGTAGGGATCTTTCACTTCCTTGGTTAAATGTATTCCTAGATATTTTATTCTTTTTGATGCAATTGTAGGTGGGGATTGTTTTCTTCATTTCTGTTTTGGGTAGTTTTTTGATAGAGTTCTGTATATTAATTTAATGTACTACAACTTTACAAAATTTGTTGATGAGTTTTAGTACAGGATTTTCTGTGTATAGAATCATGTCATTTGCCAACAGTGACCGTTTTACTTTCTTTTTCTTGACTGATTGCTGCGGCTTGGATTCCAATGCTATGTTGAATAAAAGTGGCAAGAGTGGGCATCCTTGTCTTATTCTTGATCTGACAGGAAATGCTTTGAGCTTTTCACTACTGAGTAAGATGTTAAGTATAGGTTTATCATATATGGCTCTTATGTGGAAATATGTTCTCTCTGTATCCATTTTGTTGAGAGTTTTTATCATGAGTGGATGTTGAATTTTGTCAGGTGCTTTTTCAGTATCTGTTGAGATGATCATGAAATTTATTCTTCAGTCTGTAAATGTGGTGTATCACATTGATTGATTTGTAGTGTTAAACCATCCTTGCATCCCTGGAGTAAATACCCTTCTTCAGTATATGATCCTCTTAATGTGCTGTTGAATTGAACTTGCTAATATTTGGTTGAAGATTTTTGCATCTATGTTTTTCAAGGATATGTTTACCTGTAATTTTCTTTTATGAAGATGTCTTTATCTTGTTTTGGTACTAGGGTAATGCTGGCCTTGTAAAATGAGTTTATTTTCCCTCCTCTTCAGTTTTTGGAAGAGTTTGAGAAAGACAGGTATTAAATATTATTTGAATATTTTGTAGAATTCATCAGCGAAGCCCTCTGGTCCTGGACTTTTGCTTCTGGGGAGGATTTCGATTATTGATGTAGTCTCCTTACCAGTAATCTGTCTACTCAGGATTCTGTTTCTTCATAATTCAGTCTTGGAGGATTATGTGTTTCTAGACATTTTTCCATTTCTTTCAGGTTGTTGTTGGTATATAATTGTTCTCAGTAGTCTTTTATGATCCTTTATATTTCTGTCGTGTCAGTTGTAACTTCTTTTTCAATTTCTGATTTTATCGACTTGGGCCAGCTCTCTTTTTTTCTTCATGAGCCCAGTTAAAATTTGTGAATTTCATTTGCCTTTTCAAAGACCCAGCTCCTGGTTTCATTGATCATTTCTATTTTTTCTAGTCTCTATTTCATTTCTTTCTTTTCTGATATTTATTATTTCCTTCTCCTAACATGTGGTTTTGTTTTTTCTATTTTCTAGTTCCTTTAGGTGTAAGTTTAGATTTTTTATTTGAGATTTTTTTTTTCTTGTTTCCTGAGGTAGGCTCATAGGACTGTAAACTTCCCTTTTAGAACTGCTTTTGAAGTGATCCACAGATTTTGGATCATTGTCATTCCATTTTCCTTTGTTTTGAGATATTTTATTTCTCCTTTGATTTCTTCAATGACACATTCTTGTTGTTTAACCTCCATGTTTTTGTGGTTTTCCCCATTTTGTTTCTTTTTCCTTTTTTTTTTCAGAGTAGAGAAAGGCAAATGCACTGAGTACACTGCAAGGGAGCAGCAGGTAGGGCAGCATAATGAGAGCTGTCTGTACCCAGGCAGTGGTTTGGAGTTGGCTTCAGGAATGCCCTCTCCAGGTTCTCACCATGCACATAAGGGACTGAAACATGTCAGTGTGGGTTGGCTGAGGTTCAAGGCTGCTCATTGGTCAGTTAGAGGTTAAAAGTTAGAGACTTTTGTCATATAGGATGGCTTCCACATTCCCCCCTCACAGATCAACAATGCCAAATCTTTGGCATTTGGGTGAAGGTCTCATCTTCTATAGTTTCTTTGTGCTGAGCAGGGGTGACACGCTGGCCCTACCTGGGATTGTTGGTCCATCAGGGGTTCCGTGTGCCGGGAAATTGGAATAAAAGAGCCATTTTGGTAATTAAGAGCCAAAATCTTTTGTAGCTTAGTCTGAAGGGCTCAGAGAAAGTGGAGTTTTCAGAGGAATGGGTTAGAAGCCTTGTCGGATGGAAGGATGGAACTGTTAGATTCTGGAAGAAACAAACTTGACAAGCAGGTTAAAAATATGGGGCCAAAGATCAGTTGAAGGATGATTGTAACTAGGGCCCCAGCAGGAGTGAGAACCAGGCTGTGCTTGGTAACAATTGATTGTGGTCCAGACAGTCAGTACTTGGGGACCACTGGCCCTGGTCAGATATATGTTTGTCCCCTTCTGTTAGCCCAGTGTTACTATATAAATGTAACAGACCCAGTTAGAAGTAGTTGGAGAAGTGACAACCTGAACATTAATAGACAAAATAGATCTCATTTCTTTCCAGGAGAACAAGCCGGAAACCCAGTCTGGACCTGGCACTTCCGCGAGACTTGTAGTCAGGTAGCCAGTTGTGTAGTTTTATTTAAGCAGGTTTTAACTTTTGATGTGGTAGTAACATAAATAACAGGAGCTATTGGTCATTATGCAAGTGTCTCCTCTTTCTATTAATGTAAGATCTAAATATAGTAATAGTTACAAGAGGAGACCTTGAAAATGTGAGGTTTCCCCACTTTTTCTTGTTCCATACAATTGTGTTTCTAGTTTCATTAAATTATGGTTGGAGAAGATGCTTGATATGATTTCCACCTTCTTAAATTTATTGAGACCTGTTTTGTAAACTGACATGTGACTTATCCTAGAGAACGTTCCATGTGTGTGAGAAGACTGTGTATTCTGCTCCTTTTGGCTGAAGTATTCTGTATATATCCTTTAAGTCTGTCTAGTCTAATGTGTCATTTAAGGCCAAAGTTATCCTCTTAATTTTCCATCTGGGTGATCTCTTCATTGATTTAAATGATTTGTTAAAGTCCCCTACCATTATTGTATCACTTTCAGTTTCTCCCTTTATGTTCATTAATTTTTGCTTTATATGTCTTGGCACTCCTATGTTGGGATCATATACATTTATAAACATTACATCTTCTTGCTGGATTGAACCCTTTATCAATCTAGCAAGATTTATAGGATTTATAACCCTTTATATAATGCTGTTCTTCGTCTTTTCATTAATGAGTCTTGAATTTTATTTTATATTTTTTCCATGTCTTTTGATAGTTTTCTGCTTACAACAGTGTGATAAAATACATTGATAGAATTTTCTAATGTCAGGTCATCTTTGCATTACTAATACAGTCCTTACTTAAGTATGATTTTTTTACAAAAAAATTACCACATTGGATTTGATAGTTTCATCAGATTTTTCCATCTATGTTTTTTTTAATCAAGTACGTAGTTTTTAAATTAACCATTTTTATGGAAGTAAAGTTAATTTACAATGTTGTGTTAGTTTCAAGTGCACAACAAAGTGATTCAGTTTTATATATATATGTAAGAATATTCTTTTCAGATTCTTTTCCATTGTAGGTTATTACAGGATATTGAATGTAGTTCCTTGTGTTATATAGTAAATCTTTGTTGTTTATCTATTTTATGCATAGTATTGTGTGTCTGTTAATCCCAAACCCCCAATTTATCCCTCCCCAGTTTCCCCTTTGGCAACCATAAGATTGTTTTCTGTGTCTGTGAGTCTCTTTCTGTTTTGTAAATAAGTTCATTTGTATCATTTTTTTAGATAGCACATATATGCGAAATCATATGGTATTTGTCTTCTTTGTTTTTTATTATAACCTTTCTTTTATAGTCTGTTTTGTCTGATATGAGTATAGCTACTTAAGTTTTCTTTTCATTTCTATTTGAATGGAATGTCTTTTTTCCATATCTTCACTTTCAGTCTGTGTGTCCTTACTTCTGAAGTGAGTTTTTTGTAGGCAGCATATAGATGAACTTGGTATTTTTTTTTTTTAATCCATGCAGCTACCCTCTTTCTTTTGAATGGCAGACTTCATCCACTTACATTTAAAGTAAATATCAATAGCTATGTATTTAATGTGATTTTGTTAATTTTTTTTCTGGCTGTTTTGGTGGTTCCTCTCTGTTCCTTTCTTCTCTACCTTTCCTTGCATTTTCGTGGATTTCTTTAGTATTATGTTTGGATTCCTTTCTCTCTTTCTATTGTGCATTTACTATGAGTTTTACCCTTGTGGTTACATTGAGGTTCACATATTTCACTCTGTATAAATAGCAGTCTGTACTTAGTTGTTAGCAACTTAAGTTTGAACACATTCCAAAGCTTTATCTTTTTTCTCTTCCCCTACCCACATTTTACATTATAATGACATATTTTTTATCTTTTTATTTTATATACCTCTTAGCTGCTTGTTATAAATTAGCTAATTTTACTGCTCCTGTCTTTTAAACTTATGCTTGCTTCATAAGTAATTTATCCACTCTCTTCATTATATATTTACCTTCTTTAGTGAGATTTTCACTTTCATGTGTCTTATTAATGCCATTTCTTTCAGCTTAAAGAAGTCCCTTTAACATTTCTTGTAGGGTTGGTTTAGTGGTGATGGACTCCTTTAGCTTTTGCTTATCTGGGAAACTCTTATCTCTCCTTTAATCCTGAGTAATAACTTTAATGGGTAGAGAATTCTTGATTGGAAGTTTTTTCCTTTCAGCACTTTGAATATGTCATGCTAGTCCCTTCTGGCCTGTAAAGTTTCTGCTGAAAAATCTGCTGATAGTCTTATGGAGTTCCCCTTGTCTATAACAATCGGTTTTTCTCTTGCTGCTTTTAGGAGTGTCTCCTTACTCTTGGCCATTTACGTTTTTTTTGTTTGTTTGTTTTGTTTGTTTGTTTGTTTTTTTGGCTTTTCAAGGCTGCACCCACGGCAAAAGGAGGTTCCCAGGCCAGGGGTCTAATCAGAGCTGTAGCCACTGGCCTACGCCACAGCCATGCCAGATCCAAGCCACATCTGTGACCTACACCACAGCTCACAGCAACGCTGGATCCTTAACCCACTGAGCGAGGCCAGGGATTGAATCTGCAACCTCATGTTTCCTAGTCAGATTCGTTTCCAATGCACCATGATGGGAACTCCTACTATTTTAATTACAGTGTGTCTCAGTGTGCATTTCTTTGGGTTCATCTTATTAGGAACCCTCTGGGATTCCTGGACCTGGATGCCTATTTCTTTCCCAGATTAGGGAAGGTTTAGCCACTATTTCTTCAAATAATTTTTCTGGCCCTTTCACTCTCTCTTTCCTTGTTCTGGGGCTCCTTTAATGCAAATGTTATTCCTTCCACTGGATGTTGTCCCAAAAGTCCCTTAAGGTATCTTCAGTTTTGTTTTCCCCATTCTCTGTCTGGTTGAGTCCCTTAAGGTGTCTTTAGGTCCCCATTCTCTGTCTGGGTGGGTCCCAGTGCTTTGCCTTCTGCTTGCTGACTCGTTCTTCCTCCTAATCCAGTCTGGTGTGAACACCTTTAGTGCATTTTTTCATTCAGGTGCAGCTTCTGTTTGGTACTTTCTTACATTTTCTCCTTGTCAAAGTTCTTCAGTGTTCATCCACTCTTGAGTTTGGTGACAGCATTTATGACCATTATTTTTAGCTCTTTCTCAAGCAGATTGCTTATCTATGTTTTATGTAGTTCTTTCTCTGAGGTTTTATCTTGTTCTGTCAGTTGGAACCTATTCATTTCTCATTTTGCCTAATTCCCCATGATTGTTTCCTTGTAGTAGGTGAATCAGCTACCTTCTCTAGTCTTGAAGGCATGGCCTTTTTTGGGGAGATATCCCATGGGGCCTAGAGGTGCAGTCTTATGAGTCAGGCACTCAAGGTCCCCTGTGTGGGCTGCCTGTATCCTCCTGTTGTGGAGATGCTGCAGCTACTGCACACTGCTGGGCAGGGTTATTGCTAGGCTGTGTGAGGCCCCAGCCAAGGTGCAGGGGTGGCTGGGTTTTCATCAGGACATGCCCATTGACACTAGCAGGTTAGATGGAGAATTCCAAAATTGCACCCACCTGGCCGGCATTTGCAAGGTTAGACTGAGATCACAGAAATGGCTCTGGCCAGTGACTCAGTCCCCAGGGAGTGTCCCACCTGGTTCCTACCTCTCTGGCAGGTGCTTCACCATTAGTAAGTAGGTCCCCTTCATCTGTGACACTGTGCTTTTCAGTCTGGGATGTTTGTACTGCTTTGGGGATTGAGGGAGTCTGCACACGGCCCTTTGAGGGACTCCCATTCCCTGTAGTTCCATGCTTTTCCTGGGTGCTCTCTGTTGGTTTGGGGGGTTCATCTCTCCTGAGCAGGATCTAGGGGTTGTGTGTCTTGTGGAGCTCAAATCCCTCACTCCTTAGTTTGTGGTCCCTCCCATCTGTGGGTCACTGCGGCTGGGGAGGGGTTTCTTTGGCAGCTCTGTCTTTCTGTCCCCACCTGTCTTGATGCCATCCTTTCAACCTGTGTCTTGGAGGCTGTGTTCATCCAGTTTTCAGGTCCCTCTCCAAGGAAGTTATCCCACATGTGGGATAACTCGCCATCCACGGGAGGAGGTGAGCCAGGTGAACCGGAGATCAGGGCATGGGCACGTGTCTCGCCAACCTGAGCCCGTGCGGCACTGCTGCTAGAAGAGCAGGAGTGGAGTCTTCACAGCAGGAGCGGAGAAGACTCTTTCCCTCATTTCAGAAGAAAGAGCAGCCATCACAGTCACAAGGAGGTGGGAGGTGTGAAGCTAATGAAGACTCTGAAGCACCTCACCCACTGCTTGGTTGGTGTGGAAGGGAGTCCGTGGACCCTTAGTCACAGCAGGCGAAGCTCTTCTGTAGAAGTGAGCTGTCACAGAGTGCCTGCTGGCTGCTCCCAGCAGGCTGCTTATGGAACAGCTGTGATGCCAGGCAGAGCTGTTGCAGCTGCGGGCTGTGTTAGCCACTCACCATCCAGCCAAAGGTGCCGGGGACGGGACCTGAGTAGCCCTGACTCTCAGTCTCAGGGCTGCGTCTGCCTGGAGGAGGGGGCACCTCTTTTGGGAGGCGCAGAAACTGCCTGCTGGCTACCAGGCGGTGGGGAAGAGCCATTCAGAGTCAGACGCCCCCACCCTTGCCTAAAACCAGTACCTTCAGTGCCAGCCTGTGTGTGAGTCTGCAGAGGTGAGCCCTGGGCCTGGAGGGCGGCCTGCCTGCACGTCCTGGGAGACAGGCCCCCTCAGGCAGTGCTGAGCTCAAGGCCTTTGGGAGGAAAGGACAGTGAGGATGGGGCCCTGGGAGCACACGGGCACAGGATCATTCTCCCGTTTCCCACAAGCTGCATCCTGAGCTCTGCCAGCCCCTGCCATCCTGCCCCAGGCTCCATGAGGACTGGCCTGCAGCTCCATCACTGGATACCACCCTGCTGGATGTCAGCACATGTGCTTCTGGCAGGCACGGCCGAGGGGACGTGGTGGATGGGGTGCTGAGGGTACACTCCTGTGGCCACACTCAGGTCTGGACCACGTGGCCTGGCACACGGCAGGGACCAGAGAGCTGCAGACAGAGGCTGGTGGCTGGCTGCTCCCTCCTGCACTCAGATAGGGTCCGTCCAGGGTGTTTTTTTGAGTCATCCGAAGGAGCGAGATGCCAGGTGACACATTTCCTGGCCCCAGCGTGAGCTGCATGCATATGTGCAGGGAGAGGCCCCAGGTCCCTCTGTATCTGGATCCCCACAGGGGGAGGTACAGAGACCATCCAGGTGAAGGCAGATTTGTTTCCACTCCATCCCCCAGCAAAGCTGGGGCTGACCTTGAAATATTGAGGCCAGAGGAGGAGAATGCATTTAAAGTAAAGATGAAGACAGTGGGTATTAGTGCCCTGGTGTCAGCGGGCACAGGGCCCCTCACACACAGCCCCCTCTCTGACTGGCCTCTCCCCAGCCGGCCAGGGTGCTGCGCCAGGCCTTGGGGCCATGGACCGCTGCCTCTAACTGGCTCCAGATTCTCCATCCTTCTGAGCCTCAGTTGCTCAGCTGTGAAATGGGTGGGTAACGCAGCCTCAGAGCTCACATGGGCCTTGAGGAGACCATGATGAATGCAGCTTCCCACCCTGGGCCTTTGGCCTTGTGCCTGAGGTGGGGGTGGAGCTCTGCTTGCCTCCCACAGTCCCCAGAGGCAGCTCCTCATGAAGAAGGTGAAACAAGGTGAATGGAGTTCTGACTCATGGCTTTGAGGAGGGCACCCTGATCCCCGTCCCCTGGGGCAAAGGCATCTTTGGAAGGGACACTCATCTTCTCCCTCATGTTGTCAGTGCCCGAGGGGTACAGCATCCCTGGACAGCTGATAAAGAAAAGCTGACACTTCCTGCTGTTTGCCTGGATGTCCAAGAGATGCAGAGTGAACCCAGGTCCTTCTGCAAACCCACAGCTTGCTGCCCCCAGGAGAGGCTACACTGGCAGTGGTTTCAGCCAAGTTCACCTCTCAGCTGCTCTTTTTCTGCTTTTATTACTTGGTTAGGAACCGTGGTGTGTTTCTATGAAGCACAACTGGGCATTTGGAAGAGGACTCTGCTGACTTAAAGGTGCACTCAGCATGGCTGAGCCCACGGCTTGAAGAATGTTGGTTCTCATTGTGGGAGGATGCTGAGCAGCGAGCACAGCTTTGCTGCTAAGATGGCTCCTTCCTGCTCAGGAAGCTGAGTGAGGCCGTCAGTTCACCCCCAGGCGGTCACCTCTGTCCCCAGGGTCGCTTCCGGGACCACGGACACTTGGCTCATGGGACCTCTGCTGTCTTTTACTTGGTGTGTTACTCTCGGATGCCTGCCTTACTTTGAAATCTCCAGGTTGGCAGTGGGCCTACCCTGGGCCTCTGAGCCCACTGAGCTCACACTCGCCTGGACTCTGTCCTTTCTCCCTCAGGGACAGCGCCTCTTCCCACAGGTGTCCGCTGTCCATAGCTTTGCACTCCACTGGGTGGCCCCTGAGGTCGTTTAGGTCCCAGGGACCAGAAGGATGGGTGGGCAGCAAAGAAGGAGGCCCAGGTGAAGCCCCTGTTCAGGCCCTGCCCCGCCCTGGTGGGGAACCCTGATCCCTGGGGTGGATGCTGGTTTGTACCTGTGTTAAAAGACGCCTTTTAGGAGTTCTAGTCATGGCTCAGCGGTAATGAACCTGACTAGGATACATGAGGACACAGGCTACATCCCTGGCCTCACTCAGTGGGTTAAGGATCCAGCATTGCTGTGAGCTGTGGTGTAGGTCACAGATGTGGCTCGGATCCCATGTTGCTTGCTGTGTCTGTGGTGTAGGCTGGCAGCTGCAGCTCCATTTAGATGCACAGCCTGGGAACCTCTATATGCCACAGGTTCGGCCCTAAAAAGCGAAAAAAGAAGCTGCCCTTTGAGCTCCCATCTCGGCTCCCTTGTCCATTCTCATGCCCCAGCTACCCTGCCCCCACCTCTCATGCCCACCTCTCCATGTACCGCCCACCCCCCCCGCCAGCTCCCACTTCTCTCTGGGCCCAGCTCTGTCCTGAACGGACACCCATGTCCTCTGCCCCTCAGCTCTGCTTCTGCCATCCGTCCTCAGCTTCCCTCTTGGCTTCCTCCCCCTCCTTTCCAGGGAGCAGCTCTGCCTTGTCCCCCCTTCCGCCTCTGTGAGCACCCAGGGCACCCTCTCCTCATGGTCCCAGCTCTGTGCTCTGACCCTGAACAAGGACACCTAGAGCCTCTTTGCTCCATACTTGTCCTCATATCCCGGGTCATCTGGCAGAACTTGGGGCTAGATGAAGCCGTTCCCAGTGCATACACATGCACTCGCACACACACATACACACATGTGTACACAGTACACATATGAATCCACATGTACACACATGCACACACACACCCCTTTGCCTTCAGCAGGTTTGGTCTTAGCCTCAGAAGTAGAGTCTGTTTTATTCCTCTCTCCCTAAGTGTTTATTGCGAATCTCTGTGCAGACATGGTTCTAGACCCTGGGATGGAGCAAGAACAGAACACAAAATTCTCCCACGTGGGGTCCTGGGGTGAGGGGTGGAGAGGGCACATGTATAGGCCTGAGGGGAGGAGTGTGCTTGTGAGAGCCCCATGGTTTGCTAGGTCCCTGCAGATGGAAAGAAATGGGTGCCCCTCCTGGGTGGGACCCTGGGTCCCCTTCTGAGCAGAGGCCACTCCCCAGGATCCCAGCCAAGGACAGAAGATCTGCCCCGGTCAAGCTGTTAGGACTGCTCCCAGAGGGGGGACCCTCCACTCTCATCTCTCCCTGAGGGCTCGCCTACCTTGCAGCCCCTGGGGCAGGAGCCTGGGAGGAGGGGCCTTGGTCAGTGGACCTGGGGCTTTGTAGGGGGAGGCCTGAGCCCTGATGCTGGCCCGTGTAGGCGTGGAGAGGGGACGGGACCCCTGGTGAGGCCCTGGTCCTGTGAGGGGAGTGTTCAGTCAGCAGCACCCGGAGGGAGGGACGGGGGCCACCTGGGTCCCTCCTGGGCAGGGGCTGTGTACTGTGGGGCCACAGCTGTGCCCATGGGCTCTGCAGGGCTCCAGAGTGAGCCTCGTTTCAGAACCCGTGATTGGGGAGCTCTGTGTCACACACGCCCAGGAGCCTTCACCCCCAGCTTGGTGTCCCCCTGGACATTGTGTGTCACTGGCAGCAGAGTCAGAAAGATTGTTGTCATGCCACAAAGGGGCAGAATGAGGCAAACAAGCGGAATTTGTGTCTCCCTGTTTCCTGGAGAGCAGGTGCCATTCCTGTAGGTTCGCAACCCCGCCGACCAGCAGCCTCCTCCGCAGTGAGGCAGCCCTGAGGGTGCAGGTGTGAGGGCACGTTGCAGGCCCTTGTAGATTCCTCTTTGCCCCCAGAGCCCCGGGAGCCGCAGGTGAAAATGGAGGGATCACACCTGGCTATTTATTGGTTGCCTGGTGTCATTCGGACGACGTCAAGTTCCACCTCACTCACTCTCCCGGAGGCCTGGGTCCTCTGTGTGTGGGTTTTGTCTCTGAGACTCAGTCCAGCCTCTCGCCCTACGGCGCCTTGGCTTACAGGGCAGGGGCACCGCGGCCTGTGTGTTAGGACGTTGGAAGGGGTGCGGGTTTATTTTATCTTGTTTTACTGTATTATACAGCCAGGATGTCTGTGCTCTGTGGGACCCTCTTCCTGTTCTAGCCTCTTCCTCCCGAGGTCTCTCTGACCTGCAAGGCCTCGCTTCTTCTTACTTGACCCCAGAGAGTCGTGTCCCACTTCTGTGTCACCTCCTAAGAGGGGCCTCCGGGGTCAAGAGGGAGCACCGGGGTCAGGGAGCTCCAGTCCATGCACGAGGGCGGTAGGCCTGCCAGGCCTGTCATGACAGGAGGCCCCGCAGGTGCCATTTCTCTGCAGTGCGCCTTGTTCCTTACTGAATTGAAGCCCCATTCCCACCTGCACCTTGTGGGAAATGTAGCTGCCTGACACTGTTTCCTCTGTTAGAGAGAACGCAAACACAAACCCCCGGGTGGTGAAGCCCTTACAGGTGATGCCTGGGAGTGGGGACTGGAGAGCAGCGGCACCTCAGAGAGTCCCGGCTGAATTGAGGCATAACTTTTAAGTGTAGGGGAGGGTTTATACCACTGTGTTGTTCAGAAAGGCTTAGAAGAAAAGTAGAATTGAAATCATCAGTCACAGATTGAAGGAGTCCCGGCTGGGCTGCCCTGTCTTTAACAGGGCCTCTGAGTCTCCTCCAGCCCAGATGTATGGGTGAGCTAGCAGGCGAGGCTAGATGAGGCAAACCTAGCCCAGGGCTGTGTCGTTTACTGTCTTCCTTAAAGCCTTCCCTTGCCCAGAGTGTCAGGCCTTAGACAGAGGGGAGGAAAGAACAAAGCGGGGCCTGGAGGGCTGGCCCCCGCTTCTGGTTCTGGCATGTCCTCCAGGGCCAGTATCACCAGGGGAGCTTGGCCTCTTCCCTGCTCACACCTGCTAGCACCTGGCACCCGGCTCCATGTGTGCCATGGCAGCTGGTGCTCCTGGCACCTTTCACCTGGCTCGCCATGAAGAGGAGGGTGGTGCGTGGGTGCTGGCCCTCCCCACACCCCTCACCTGCCCGCCTCTTCTGCACAGGTACCTCGCGCTCTATGCCTACAAGCCCCAGAAGAGCGACGAGCTGGAGCTGCGCAAGGGTGACACATACCGTGTCCTGGAGAAGTGCCGGGATGGCTGGTTCAAGGGCACGGCCCTGAGGACTGGGCTGTCAGGTGTGTTCCCGGGAAACTACGTGACGCCTGTGTCCAGGTAAGACATCCTCGCTGCCCCATCCCCTGCTGCTGCCCTCATGGGACTGCTCACCTCAGAGCAGGAGGAGCGGGAGCCAGGGGCAGCTTCACTCAGGTAGGGAGTTGGAGTGAGATGGTGTGCATGTGTGTGTACAGGGGCGTATACATGTGTGAGAACAGGAGTGTGTGCCTGGGTGTGTTCAGGGGGTGTGTGCATGTGAGTACAGGGGCATGTGTATGTGTGTGTGTGAGTGTACATGTGCATGTGTGAGTACAGGGCCTTGTGAGTCTAGCAGGCATGTGCACTAGAAGCAGGCCACATGCAGACATGAAGGAGAGATGGTCTATCCCCCCAACGTTAATCATTGTTAGAGAGCATTGTATGTAAATTGTCTTTCCATGTGTTTTTCTGGCTTTTACAAATTTACTGTTACATTATTTTTTTTAATTTATTTTTTTATTTTTTTGTCTTTTTTCCATTTCTTGGGCCACTCCCATGGCATATGGAGCTTCCCAGACTAGGGGTCTAATTAGAGCTGTAGCCACTGGCCTGTGCCACAGCCACAGCAACGCAGGATCTGAGCCGTGTCTGTGACCTACACCACAGCTCATGGCAATAACCTACAACCACTGAGCGAGGCCAGGGATAGAAGCTGCAACCTCATGGTTCCTAGTTGTATTCGGTAACCACTGTGCCATGACGTGAACTCCTACATTATTTTTAATGGAGTAGAAAAGCAGTTTTAAAAATTGATAGAGGTGGCTCAGAGTTGTCAGCTGTTTCCATGGAGAGGAGGGTTCCACCGAAGGGTCAGGGTCAGCCTCACTCCTGGGAACTGCTGGCACCCAGCCCTGGTCTGTGCCCCGAGGCTCAGGTCCACTGGGGACTTGCCCTGGTGTCTGCTCTCTTTGGAACAAGACTCTTGTTAATACAACTAAATAACCCCCAGGCCTGCACTGGCTGCTGGATGGACCCTTCCCTTCAAAGCAGCTGGAGAGGGGAGCCTCAGCCACACAGTGGCTCCCAGAAAGGCCCAGCTTTGTGAGCCCACCTGGTTTGGCTTTGAAACGTCATTTGCAAGGGTAACGGTGAGTCCAGCAGGCAGGGGAGCAGACACAATTCGGAAGGAATCCAGGTCTGGGCTGTAGGCGGACTGTGTTCCCTGCCTAGGTGCTGCCTGCAGCCCTGAGGTCCTGGACAGGGCCTTGTCCTAGAGGCCCTGCTTCCCTCAGTGGTTCTGCAGAGGCTCTGGTTCCCCCAGTGGAGTCAGGGCCACAGTGCCTGCCCTCCCTCGAGTGGCTCCCAGGGGACAAAGGGCAGTTTTCCCGGCTCTTGGACAAAGGGAAGGCATTTGATCCCTGAAACTGGAACAGGAGCCTCCCGGCACAGACAAAGGCAGTGCACAGTCTGGGCCAGCCCGAGTCCGAGAAACTCAGAGGCCCCTCTCTGCCCTGTGCTTCTCTTTCCTCAACACTCTGCACTGGCTGCACCTGGAAAGTCCGGGGTATGAAGCACAACTTCCCCAGCACCCTCAGAAGCCCACGACCTGTCTGCACCTTCCCGGAGGCCCGGGAAACAAGAAGACTACACCCTGAGGGAGATGGCGGCACTACCGCTTCCCGTGCCAGATGTGGCTCAGCCTGTTACTCTGGCTTGTGATGCAGACACATGGCTGTTTGTTAAGTTGCATCAAGGCTGTGGTTCTGGAACAAAACACCTGATTAGCCTCAGGGTTCTTCTGCTGTCTTGTAAATGTTCACTTTGACAGATAGACAGTGCAAGTCGTAAAGGGTCCCTGCTGGCCAGCCTGACCACTGGGCCTCACACGCCTGCAGGGATCATCTTGGTGTTTTAGGATTTGTCCCCTGGACTGCATGGCCTGTGTCTCTCAGAGCCCCTGGGTCAGGCAGGCCTCCATCAGTAGCCTGGGTGATGTGCTTTTAGGTGTGCCCTCACTTGATTCATTCTGTTTATTCTGCAGGGTTCCTGGAGGAGGGGCTGGGTCAGTCCGGAACAGCGTGCTTGGAGGGTCTCCGCTGGCCAAAGGGATGGCCACAACCCTGCACCTGGGAGGTGGGAGTCTGAGCAGCCCGGCCACGGCCCTGAGGCCGGCCCTTCCCCTCAGCACTGGCCAGGCTCAGGCCCAGCACCAGGCAGCCTCGCCGCCGATGGGCAGTTGTCTACGGCACTCGGCCCAGCCGACAGCCAGCCAGGCTCGGAATGCCGTCCCCACCGGTACGTGGTGGGATCCCCCGGGGCCTCGCTCTGCTGGGAAATTGGAGGAGGGGGGTCTCAGGGACACAAATCCCAGGTCTCCAGCAGTCCATGGAGGGCTCCTTGTAATCACGGCCTTCCATCTTCTGGTCCTGGGACATGTACTGCCCTGTCAGTAACCTGTCCTGAGTGGGAGTGGCTGAGAGAATTCGCCAGTATTTCTACACTTCCTCGTAGCAACAGAACTGTGGGTCACCCGTGAGCAACCCCACCATGGGGCGGCTGCATATGCCTGCCAGGCAGCACCCCCCATGAGGCCTGCAGAGCCAGTAGGAGACACAGACCCTGAGTCTCTTCCGGACAAGGTGCTGAGGCTGCGAGGGGATGGCCATGACTTTCACTTTCCTGCAGTGTCATCAGTAACCAGACTGGCTGAAGGTTAGATTCCTGGTGGGGTGAGGTGGAGAGAAAGCGGGCAGGTCTCAAATGTATCAGGAGGGCAAGCCCATCCTGCCAGAAGCCTGGCAGCCAGCTGAGCAGAGCCCCGAAGCCTGACACAGCCAGGCCAGTGACTTCCCAACACGTGGAGCCAGCATACTGTCCCTGTGCAATGGAAAAAACACACAACCTGAAAGCTGAAAGTTAAGTGTTATTTGGGGCAAAATTAGGAACCACCCCTAGAAGGCGACTGGGAGCTAGGGTATACAGGAGTTTTTGCAACAAAGGGCAGGGAGCAGGAACAGAGGAGTCCTGGGGGCTCTCGAAAATCCTTCCTTTGATATGTACCTCCACTGTCTGGGCCAGCATCCTGAGTCTTCATAGCCTGAAGGACTCACTCTTGGAAGGTGGCTGGTTCTCAGAGGACTGTGAAATACCACCCCAAAGAGGTGGGGAAATAGTATCAGTGTGTTTGACAAAGCCAGGCACACATTTTACAGAAGTTGGTTGCTGGTCTCGTGAAGATTGCTGCTAGTTACAAGGAGCAGACAGCACCATGAAGGATTGTAGTGTTTTTCTAGATATGAGAAGATGCAAGAATAGGGCACATAAAATCTCCTAAAAATATCTGACTGTCTGCAGACCTGTTCTTCCAGTTTTCGCAGAGCACAGAGCACCTCCCTCCTGATGTTCACCCTGAGCTCTTCTCAGGAGGTGCTGGGGGTTCATGATTTAATCCTTGTGGAGTATGGCAAGCGCCAGACTCCAGTTCACGCAGGATAGGAGAATGTACTGCTGAATTTCATTTAAATGACACAGAATTCCTTTTCCCAACCCAACCTTTTTCTCAGAAATCATCTCTCTTCTCAGAGTCAGGCTTAAGGAACAAAAAATGTCAATTATTTGGAGCAACCCAATGCACTAGTTTCTAGACTCTGGCCAGTGAGTTGTCTCCAGAGCAGGTGCTCAGGCATGAAGTCCAGATAACACTCAGCACAGCAGAGCCACACTTCCTGCCAGACCTGCTGAGGGACACGAGGGTGGGGTGGGTGTCCAGGTGCCTGCCACTCACTCTCCAGGAAGGTGGCCGCACCTTTCCTGCTGAGCCCGACCGGGGCCTGCATGGGAGGAATTGCTGAGCCCTGGAAGGAAGCCGACCCAGCGTTGCACAGTAGAGCTGACACAACCTGGATGGACGGACCCTCTGGTGCTGGAGGAGGAGGGTATAATGGGGCTCTTGCGTTGGAGGCTGGGGAGAGGACACCCCTGGGCAGAGGCCAGTCCAAGAGGAGCTGCCAACAGCCATCAGGCAGAGGAACAAAGATGGGCTTTGGGGCAGGAGGAAGAGAGCCAAGGAGCGGAAGTAGGAGGAGCAGAGGGCAGTTGATGGCCACAGCGGAGCCCAGTGGCTGAGACTTGGAGGCTGGGATGGCATCCCTGGTGTGGCCCTGTCCCTGCTCCCTCAGGGATGGGGATGGGCAGTGAGGACCATGCACCCCTACGGCTCTGGTTTCTGCTCTGTGTGCAGTCAGAAAGGTAAATAGTCTGTTTCTAGCGAGCTAGGGGTGGAACCCTCGTTCAGGCCGTGGAAGCTCCTGAGGGATTTTGAACTTGAGGGTGACACTTTTCTAAACAGTGGGGAGGAAGAGTTGTTTGGGGACCAGGGAGGTGTTGCTGTCCAGGCAAGAGGTGGCAGTGGGCTGGCCCCAGGAGTGGGGTTGCAGAAAGGGACAAAGTAATGAGCTACTCAGAAGTGGGAGGGTTGTGACCTAGAGTTGGGTGGGATGGACATGATCAGCAGAGCAGGTGTCTAGACTGGCTGCCCCAGAGCACAGTTCAGGTGCACCCTGACCAACAGGCTGCCAGAAGGGGACCGTTTTGTGGGAGACACTGTGGCCTGTGGCATTGAGAGATATAGTGGGTGCTGGGGCACTGTGACCACTAGCTGGTCTGGACCAGCCTCCTTATGTGGGGCTCCCATCCACCTGGGAGCCCATCTCACCATGAGCAGACACTGCTGGTCCACTGCCTGGCACGTGAGGTGCTGACAACAGGCATGGACTCTGGACAGATGCTCCTAAATGTGACTTCCTTTAAGGAGAAGTCACATCTTCATGTTTTATGAGAGGCCTCAAGATCCCTTTTAGGGTGGAGGTGGCAGTGAAAACATCCAGCTTTCCAGGGGTGCAGGTGGCTTCCTGTGTCCAGTGTCTGGTCATTAATGGGGCAGGTGGGCTTCCTGTGCCTGGTGTCCAGCCTCATGCTGGGTGTGTCCCCACCCCCAGAGGTAGGATCTGTACGAGAGAAGCCTCAGGTATGCTTTGCCCTCCCCTGGTGTAGAGCCTCTGAGACTGATTCTGCCATCCTAAGACTGTCGGTGCCTGTGGTCCTTCATATATGGTTTTTGTTTGTTTTTTGTCTTGCTTAAATTAGTAAGAAGTGAGCTCTGTTTTTGCACCTCTAGCCCCAGAGTCCTGGGGAAGAACCAGTTGTCCCTGTGCTAAAAGAGTCTAAGCAGTGTCACCTGTGCCAGACCTCCCACCCCAGCCGTTACCTTCCAGCCACTGCGGCTTAGAGCACCTGATGGTGTTTATTGGTGGCTTCTAGCCAGGGTGCAGCCTTCAGGGTCAAGGTAGCCCACAGAGCTCCTTGACGCTGCTCTGTGACTAGGTCAGAGCTGCACCAAGATACTTGTCTTGTAGGTCCTGGGAGTCCCTAGGCAGGGCCAGGACAGCTGAAGTCCCCAGCCAGGTCTCTTCTGTTTGTGTACTTCTCCTTCCACACAACCTGCCGTGCACGTTTCTCTGTGCTCTGTGACAGCAGAGCTTGGGGGAGCCTGCCCCCCATGGAGTGTATGTACAGCACAGCTCCCAGGTTCTACAGCACATGCTCTTCAGTGGCCTTTCTGTGCCAGGCTGTGCTAGCAGAGTTCCCAGTTCAAAGAGAAAGTGTGACCTGCCTGTCTCATTTATGGAATGGAGTAACAACAGAATCAAAGAAATTGGCACAGCTGGGGCAGAACAACACTCCATCTCTGTCCTCAGTCACCATGGTGATTACCATGGTAACCACCATGGGGCAACAGTTAGTTCTGCGTGTGGAAAGAGCGAGGTTCAGGGCGGTGTGATGGCTTTCCTGGTGCCTTCTGGGCCAGAGACTCTAGTGTCCTCATGCCGTTGCTGCCACAGCCAGGCTGTGGCACCCCCCCCCCCCATCGTATCAGTAAATTAAATGCCACAGAGTTCCCATGGCATCTTCCTCTGCATTCTGCATCTAGAGGGAGAACACACTGCTGCCAGCACAATAATGGATCGCCCCCTGCAGTTATTGCCTGTTTCGGCAGCACCCAACCCAGGCACCTGAGGGGCCTTGGTCAGTGATCTCAGCCCTAGCTAAAGTCAGGCAGTTGGACAAAGGCCTGGTTGCATACGCCATGGCACCCAGGGGGCAAGAACCCTTCACAGCCATTCCTTCAACAGCACAAAGCACTGGGAGGGAGCTGAGTAAGCAGAGGTGCCTTGCTGGGTCTGGAAGGACAGGGAACTGGAGACCTCATCTACCCCCACTCAGAGGGAACAAAGAGACAGATGCTTACAGTGGAATTTGAAGAGCACTGTGGTGGAGGCCTGGGTGGGATTAAGGGGAGTGTCACTCACTCATAGGGAGGGGCTCATGGAACATCACCAGGAGAAGGTGATACTACCGTGTTTCCTAAAGGGCAGGTAGGAGCTAGGAGAACGACAAAGCAGAATGGGAGTTCGGGCAGAGGGACTGGCAGGAGGGGCACAGAGACATGAGAGGCCACAGGTCTATTTGGAGTGACCTCATACTCTCCCCTCTCCCCCTACTTTAATGTGACTGAGGTAGAGGTAGGGAGGAGGAGCCGGGTGTTAATAACAGTTTCTCTGCAGAGGCCAAGTTTACTTATTTTGTTTGTTTGTTTTTATAGGGCCACACCCACAGCATATGGAGGTTCACAGGCTAAGGGTCTAATCGGAGCTGTTGCTTCCCGCCTACGCTAGAGCCACAGCAGCGCCAGATCCTTAACCCACTGAGTGAGGCCAGGGATCGGACCCACAAACTCATGGTTCCTAGTTGGATTCATTTCCGCTGCAGCATGACATTAGATCTTCAAGTGGTGGAGCCAGTGTGCAGGAGTGGAGTGAGGCAGAACACATGGAAGGCTCCAAGCCAGCAGGTGCACGGACCTGAAACAAACTCAGTGTGGGCTGGATGCTAAGAACCTGTAGTGACACTGGGATGGGGCAGATCAGGAAGGTTCTCTTCCACCACTTTGACGAACCTCAGTTTTTATCCTGAGGGCAATGAGGCTTCTGAGAGGCTTTTAAATAATAGATATAATCGGGAGTTCCCACTGTGGCTCAGCAGGTTAAGAACCCAACATTGTCCCTGTGAGGACATGGGTACGATCCCTGGCCTCGCTCAGTGGGTTAAGGATCCAGCATTGCCGTGAGCTGTGGTGTAGGTCTCAGATGTGACTCGGATCCAGTGTTTCTGTGGCTGTGGCATAGGCTGGCAGCTGCAGCTTCGATTTGTCCCCAGCCTGGAAACTTCCATATGCTGCACGTGCAGCCCTAAAAAGAAAAAAAAAGGTATAATCAGAGCTTTTTTTTTTTTTTTTTTTAATCCAAGGCATAAAGCTAGACTTCTGCTTACCACCAAGGTAAAGTAATGATGTCAGGATTTACCCTCCCACCAGAAACAACTAAGAAATAAATATGTAAAACAGTGGTTTGTGAGACACTAGATACCAGAAAACGAGGTTCAGTGATCCAAGGGAGATGGGAACAGAGAGGAGGGTCCCAGCTCAGGGCCTGCAGAGAAAATCAGGCATTGGCATCCAGAGGGTAACAGAGGCGAGCCCAGCAGGTGCCCTCAAGTAGGGACATGGAGATGAGAGTCTGGGTGACAGTGGCTGGCTAGTGGCTGAAGGACGGAGCCCCAGAGAAGAGGGAGCTACACAGAGTAAAACTCCAGAGGTGCAGAGTGTCCCTGGACCAGGACACTGATAACCAGAGGGCACAGGTATGTGTAGGATCTCACAGACAGTGACGGAAGGGGTCTGAGTCATTGGTGTCCCCCAGACATACACTGCTGGAAGTGTGCTGTTCCCACGAGCAGATTCTCAGGGCACTAGGTCATCCATGCAGAAGGGCCTCACCTGGTAGTGACAGCACCACTCTAATCCCACCTGTGACTAATGGCAATAAAGACATACTAGGCAGGTAAGCTGCACAATGATGAGCTCAACCAAAACTGACCCCAAACTGACACAGGTGATAGAGTCAGTGGACAGAGACATTAAAACAGATGTTCTAAATGCTTTCCACATGCTCAGAAAGTTAAGTAGAAACATATTAGATATTTTATAGACCAAGATCAAACTTCTAGAAATAACTACACTGTGTAAAATCAAGGCTTTCACTGGCTGGAATTAATGGCAGAATTAATGATAAAGAAAATACTGGTGAACTTGAGGTTGTAGCAGTAGAAACTATGAACAATGAAGCAAAGAGATAAAAGAGAATTTTTAAAAATCAACAGATCATCAGTAAGCAGTGGGGCAACTTCAGATGGCCTAATATATTTGTAATTGGAGTCCCCAGAGTAAAGCAAAAAAGGGTGAGACACGAAAATTATTTGGAGAGATCATGACCAAAATTGTTCAAATTCGATGAAAATTAAACTCACAGATCAGTGACAGTTGGTGAATCCCAAGCACAGGGAACATGGAGAAAACTAATGCAAATTAGGATCCACTTGTTCTAAATTTGTGATGAAGAAAACCTTGAAAGTGGCAAAAGAAAAAAGATGCATAAAGTAGGAAAAAAACTGAGGATGGCAGTAGGTTTCTTATCAGGAATGCTACAAGTGAGAAAACACTGGGAAACTAAAAAAGTCCTGAAAGAAGTAAATCTGTCCAGTTCTGATTCTATACCCTGCAAAAATATCTTTCATAAATGAAAGCAAAATAAAGAATTATGCACACATAGTAGAGCTGACAGTTTTCATCACCATTAGATCCATACTATGAAAAATATCCAAAGGTGTTTTTTAGGAAGAAGAATGATACCAGTTGGAAATAGGAATGAGAAACACTGGAAATGGTAACTACATGGCTAAATACATAAGATTTTTTTCCTTACTGTTTAAAAATCTTCAAAATATAGCTGGCCACTTAAACAAAAATAGAAACAGTGCAGTTTGGGCTTTAAAATGTACATAAAAGTAAAATGTGATGGCAGATGCACAAAGGCGGGGGAGGCACAGAGGCCCATTTATGTTGTCAGGAGTTCTGAGCCTGTCTGTGTGCTGTGTGTGTGGACAGGTAGGTAGATGACAATGAGATAGAGATTCAGGCAACTGCTAAACATCAAAACAAAGAGTCTTGGCAAACATGCTACCAGAGTACCTGCAGTAGAATCATAGAAACTTGTGTTAACCCAGAAGAGGGGGTAAAAGGAGGGGATACAAGGACAAGAACACATGGGTCAGATAGAAAACTTGAGGTAAAATGTTGGTTTTAATCTAATCATGTAAATAATCACATTAAATGTAAATGGTCTAAACAACCTCATGTGGCAATTGTTAAAAACAAAAAACAGGGGAGGTCCCATCGTGGTCCAGTGGTTAACAAATCCGACTAGGAACCATGAGGTTGTAGGTTCAATCCCTGGCCTCGCTCAGTGGGTTAAGGATCCGGCGTGGCTGTGAGCTGTTGTGTAGGTCACAGATGTGGCTCGGATCCTGCATTGCTGCGTCTGCGTAGTCTGGCGGCTACAGCTCCAATTAGACCCCTAGCCTGGGAACCTCTATATGGTGCAGGTGAGGCCCTAGAAAAGGCAAAAAGACACACAAAAAAGTTAAAAATCAAAAAAGGCGAGACCCAACCATATGCGGTGAACAGGAAACAGCTTTTAATACTTAAAATGTAAAACCATAAATAAGTTAAAAGGATGGAACAAGATAAACAGTTGATCGCATTATTCACAGTCTATATGGGTTTTTGGTTGTTGTTGTTTGTTTATTTTTGCTTTTTTTTTTAAGGGCTGCACCCACAGTACATGGAGATTCTCAGGCTAGGGGTTGAATCGGAACCTTAGTCACTGGCCTATGCCACAGCCACAGCAACACGGGATCCCAGCTGTGTCTGTGACCTACACCACAGCTCATGGCTACGCAAGATCATTAACCCACTGAGTGAGGCCAGGGATCAAACCCACAACCTTGTGGTTCCTAGCTGAAATCATTGCCGCTGCTCCATGAGATAAATTACATTTAAAAAAAATTTTATGTGGTTTTATTGTGTTCTCTAAGATTTCCATGAGCACTGAATAAGTGCATACCGAACTGTTGCTCCTGAGTGAGGTGTGTGTGTGTGTGTGTATCACGTAGACTACAGTGTTAAATACTTAGAAACAACTCATCCTGGTAGATTCTGTTTTCTTATTTTACAAAAGGGAAAATGAGGCTCAGAAGGATGAAATGAATTACCTGTGGCCACCTCACTAACAGATGGCAGAGTCAGGATCCAGATGATTCAGAACAGATAAACCTCTAGCCAGATGGATAAAGACTAAGAAGACGGGCACAGATGATCAATGCCACGAGTAATAAAATTGACATCACTTCAGATTCTACAGAAAAATAAGATTGTTACAAAAAAGTCTTTATGCCAGTGAACTCAGCAAATTAGACAAAATGGATACATTTCTTGAAACATGGAGTGATAACCTAAGATGAACTAAAAAATCTGGATAGACCTGTATTTATTAAATAAATGGAATTAGTTTAAAATCTTTCACAAAGAAAACTCCAGACCTGAGAGTTTTCATTAGTGAATTACACCTAAGAGTTAAGGAAGAAATTATAGCCATTCAATGGAAACTCCTCCATTCAATTATCATTGGAAAGAAGAGAGAGTGCTTCCTAACTCTTTGAATAAAGCCAGCATTGCCCTCATTACAAAACCAGGCAAAGACATTAAAAAATAAAACTAAAAACCAACATCACTCAAAACAGAGATAGAAAAAGTCTAAGCAGAATTTTAGCAAGTCAAATACAACAGTAAATATAAAAAAGGGTAATGTATCAGGAATTTAAGGTTTGATTAATGTTTTATAATCAATACAGTTCAGTGCATCAACAAACTAAAAAATGAGCATAGTATCATTTCAGTTGATGTGGAAAATTTTTTTGACAAAATCCGACATAAATTAACATCAGAGTAGAATGCAAAACAAAGACGTGCATTGGGTGACTCAAAATTTGTGCTGTTCTGTGCATGTCTGCACATTAAAACTCTCAGAAAACGAGAATGAAGTGAGCTTCTCAACCTGATAAAGGGCATCTATGAAAACCCACATCTAACCTCAGACTTAATGGTGAAAAACCAAAAGCTTTCCCCACCATCAGGATCAAGGCAAGGACATCTGCTCCTATCACTTGTACTCAGCATTGTGCTGTAAATTCCAGCCAGAGCAGTTTGTCAGGAAATGGAAACCAAAGCCTGCAGATTGGAAAGGGAGGAGTAAGACTGTTTGCAAATGACATAACCTTTTAAGGAATCCACTCACACATACACACACACACTCTCTCTCTCTCACACACACACACACACACACACACACACACAGCTTCTTGTAGAGGCAGTAAATTAGTTCAGCAAGGTTACAAGATCAACATACAAAAGTCAGCCTGGTGTTCTAGACCAGCAGTGAATAATGTCAATTGAAAATTGACATTTTAAAAAATGATATCAATTATAATAGCATCAAAAATATGAATTACTTAGGAGTCTGATAAAAGATGGGAAAGACCTGTGCTCTGAAAACTGTAAAATATTGCAAGTTAAAGAAATGAAAGAAGTCTTAAATAAGTAGAGAAACATATTTTATTCATGAGTTAAAAAAGTTAATATTGTTAAGGTGCTTATTCTCCAAAAACTGACCTGTAGCTACAGTGGAATACCCATCAAGATCTCACCCAGCCTTTTTGTGGAAATTGACAGTCTGGTTCCCAGGTCCATACAGGCATGCCAAGGACTAAAAATAGTCAAAACAACCTTGAGAAGAACAAAGTGGTTGGAACGCTAACCCTGACTTCAGGACATATTATAAAGCTGCAGTCATCAGTGTGGCATTGGTGTGGCGATAAACAGCTAGATCAGTAGCTCCTTTTTCTGTGTTGTTATTAAGGTTGCTGACAGGTGTCATCATCTCTGGTCACGTCCAGGTAGCATTTGGTAGAATGAGGGGGTGAGGAACTGAAGGCCGCTCAGGAGCCTGGGAAGCAAGCTGAGGGCTTGGAAAAGGAAGAACCTTTAGGGTTGAAATCCCCTGTCTTCTCAACAGGGAGAGGTTGGTTTTGGGGATTTCAAGGAGCAACTTCAGGGATGTGAAGAAATGAAACACGAGTGAGTTGATGCTGGGCTCCAGGGTACAGCAGGTAGTGTTGGCTGGATTTTACCTCCTGCAGGACTATGTGGAGTGGCAGCTCCAGAAGGCATCAGAGGCTGGGGGTGCTGTACAGGTTCTGAGTGGCCGAGCCCCTTCCTGGGGTGCAAAGAGAGGTCGGCCCCACCTGGACTTGGAGCTGGGTCTGGCTCTAGCCTGAGGATGAGACCTGCACCTCCCCTGCAGATCTCAAGGAACCCTCTGCTCAAGCCCCCCTTTACATCTAGTTCTGACTGGAGGTCCTACAGGCCATGGAGAAGCAGCAGCAGATCTGCAGGAGGGGATAAAGGAAAGGAAACAGTCTCAGGAGGAGCCTGTACCAAGCTCCCGGGAGAGTCACACATCCCCACAGCCAGCAGCCTGAGCAGCAGGAGGGAGAACTGGAGGTCTTTGAGATCAGCACAGTTAGGCAACTCCAAGAGGAAGAAGAAATAACACCCATTCCCCCAAGGAAAAACCACAGTGTTATGAAGAAAAAAAGTAAAACAGCATGTGGATGTGAATCAGAAACTGCTAGATATGGAAGAAACAACTTAAAACTTTGGAAAGGGGACATATTTAAATGTGAGGCCCCTGTTGGTGACATCCTAGCCTGGACACAGCTGAGGGTCTGGGCCACAGTGGGGAGCATGCAGAGGGCTTTGTCCAGAGCACAGGGCGGGGTGACATCGTTCTAACAGGACTTTGGGAAAGAGAGCGGAGGGGCTGGGAGAGTCTTGGGTGGGGGCAACCATGACTGACCTGCAGAGCAGAAGCGGCTCTTGTGCAAGCAAGTTGGAATCAGAACCACAAAGCACGCTTGAACCTGCCATGGTAGCTGTCAGGTGTCAGAGATGAGGAGACACCAAACACCAGCCCAAGCAGAGAGATGAGGGGGAAGGCGGGGCAGGGGACAGGAGTCCAGGGAAGGGAGGAGGGGATAGGGGATAGGAATCCAGGGAAAGGAGGAGGGACCGGGGGCACAGGAGTCCTGGGAAAGGAGTCGGGGCATGAGAAGCCAGGTGGAGACTGGGCAGAGCCATGGTGCCCACAGAGGCCACCTTACATGCGGTGGTGCCTAATGACCCAGGGCTCCTCCATGGACTTCAGGTTTGTGAACTGTTTAACAGATTATTTCTTCAAATATGAGTGTATGGTTCACCTCAGCAGAGAACTCCAGCTCAAAGGCTGAAGAAAACTGGGAACTGCTGCATTCATGGCAACCCTGGCAGCCATGTCCCAGCTCCCGGTGAGGGTGGGCTGTTCGGTGCAGGAGCCAGTGTTGGCTGGGCTACTTGGCCTCCGCCCTCCACCTGCGGCGTGTGGCCAGGTGGCCGTGGGCACAGGGAGAATGGGCCAAGACTGACCTTCCCTCCCTCCTGCTCTCTCCAACCTTGTGCTCCAGCTGCCCACTCAGCCCAGACTCAGGACCGGCCAACCGCCACCGTGTCACCCCTGCGCACACAGAACTCCCCATCCCGCCTGCCCTCCACCAGCCTCAGGCCCCCATCTGTGGGGTCCCCACAGCACATCCACCAACCCCCGGTGCAGACGGCCACTGGGGCCCAGAGCCCCCGGCCAGCCATGCAGCTCATGTCAGCAGCCTCGGCCATCACACCTCCCAACGTCAGTGCCGCCAACCTCAACGGGGAGGCAGGAGGAGGCCCTGCCAGCAGCCCGTCCACATCCAGCCCCACCAACATGGGAGGCAAACCAGATGAGAGGAAAAGTGAAAAGGTAAGTGGCGCCCTGCCCCAGGCCACCCCTGGCCCTGGGCCCAGCTAGTTGTTGTACCTCTGGCACATTTTGGTGATACAGTCACCAAGGCATCAAGGCACAAACCAGCAAGCAAACAGCTGGTTGTGGGTTTGGCATCAGATGGGCCGCAGGTTCCTGCCCTGAGCCCAGCTGCAGTTTTCATGAAAATGGGAAAAAAGCTGTCCCCTCCTTAAGAGGCTCTAGTTCCTTCTGTTGGAAAATCATTGTAAAACGCTCACTTTGCTGTGATTAGACACTTATCGCAGCTGCCAGCATGTTTAGTATTAAGTCCATAGATCTGCATGTGAGCACCTGAGCAGCACCCCCTCCCCCAGCATGCCACCCCCAGGCAGTGCACAGACCACTCAGCTGCAGGGCCAGGCCTGCTTTCCAAGGAGCAGCCAAAGGAGGATACCAGCCCCCTGGCTTGTGTGGACAGCATTTTAGCTGTTCTTTAACAGCGAAGGGAATTGGGCTTATTTCCCAAAAGAAATCTGAGTACATCAAGCCTGCCCCAGTTGCCACCAGATAGACATCAGATGAGCCAGAATAAGAGTCCTGGTCTCTGAGTCAGTGCTGTCCAATAAAGCTGTCATTCAAGGAGTTCCTGTCGTGGCTCAGTGGTTAACAAACCTGACTAGAATCCATGAGGATGAGGGTTCGATCCCTGGCCTCGCTCAGTGGGTTAAGGATCCAGCATTGCTGTGAGCTGTGGTGTAGGTGGCAGATGTGGCCTGGATCTGATGTTGCTGTGGCTGTGGTGTAGGCTGGTGGCTACAGCTCTGATTCGACCCCTAGCCTGGGAACCTCCATATGCTGCAGGTGCAGCCCTAAAGAAAATGACAAAAGACAAAAAAAAAGTCATTCGAGCCACATCTGTAGTTTCAAATCTTCTAGGAGCCACAATTTTGAAAATTTAAAGGCAAAATAAGTGAAATTCATTTTAATGTATAATCTGTTAGCCCCAGTATCCAAAAATGTTAGCATTCCAGCATGTGATCTGTAAAAAACATTTGATGAGCTGTTTTACATATTTTCACATTTGGCTTTTTAAAGCCCATGAGATGTCCAGTGGTGGCCACTGAACTGCCCAGGCTGTGCTGGATGGTGGCCAGGTCCCCAGGAGCAGCCACTCTCCTCATTGGCCTTGCTGTACAGACAGCTCATGCTCATGCTCTCTTGGCTGGGTCACAAACCATGGATCTTTTCAGAATTTTCGGCGTGAGGCCAGTCTTTGATGAGAGTGCCCCCCCTGGCCAGGTAGTGAGGAGGGGAGTGTCCAGTCCAGCATGGGCTGCTCAGGCCCCCTGCCGGGACCCCTGGAGCCATGCCCACTCCTCCCCACCCGTGCTCGTGGGTCCTCCTCACCACCTGACCCTTGGCTCCAGAGGGATATTACTGCCGTGCTCCCTGGTGCAGGAGAGGCCATGACTGTGTCCTCCTGAGACCAGCAGGTGCCTGGCCATGAAGTGAATCCTTGCTCCAAGTCTCATGTCCACATCTGCTTGAAGTCAAACCGTTGTAATCTTATACTTTTATCATGCTGCCCCAAGGAGACGAGGTCGGGTGGTTCCCCCCTCTCACTTGACATCCTGCCTGGGGATGGGTCCCTGGGTCTCCTGGCCACTGAGAAGAAACCAGGGGCAGACATGGGGAGGGAAGGGGGTGGCTGTCTGGACCTCTCTGGGTCTAGGCCCCACGTGTCCTTTGCCTGGGTTGTGGAAGCAGTGGTGCCCCAGGCCAGGCCCACAGGGCCTCTGGGAGCCGTACTCCATCCTGCCCCCTCATTCTTGCCCGGGGACTCCTGGGGGCATGTCACCTGTGCTGACAGCTCTCCTGCATCACAAGGAGCCTCTGAGTCCCTGGGACTCAAAAAGGCCTCTCCTGCAGAAAGTGGCCGATGTGTCACCTTAGTTCAGCTGACTCCTGCTCGTTTTCAGCCACTGTGCCAGCTGAGCTTGGGGGTGGTTTATGCTGCACTCCTGGCCAGAGGTGAAGTGACTCTGGTGAGACTTGGTGGGCACGTGTCCTCAGGGGCAGCCCTGACCATCAGCATCACAGCCAGGAGAGAAGTGGTGGTCTCCATGGCTTTCGTTTCTCACCTCAAATCAAGCAAAAAAAAACTGGTCTAAAAAGGCACCTGTTGATGTTTCCTTCCTGCACCCCCCCCCCCCCAGGTAAATCTTAACTGATTCAGAATGCAAAGTGCCACAGCTGCCATCTCGAGCTGAAGTACCAGGTGGCGGCTGTTGGTGCAAAGCTGGGTGGTGAGCTCCTAGCCAGAGGCATTCCCAGCGGGGTCTTGGCTGACCCTGAGCTGAACAAATCCTGCCTATTTTAGGACACAGGAGTCTGCTTCCGGTCTGCTTCTGGGCAACCCCATCGTGGCTATGCCAACATTTACTACAGCAAAGGACTGTTTACGTGTGATGGCAGTGCCCTCCAGGTGCTTTCTGTTACTGAATCTCCCTCAGGAAAAGACAGCAGGCTCCACTCCCACTGTCCACAGAGACTCCAACCTGGGAGCCTACTTTCCCAGTGCCCAGCTCTGCTGCAGTTCCGCTCGGCCCTGCCAGCACAAGAGGGGACA
Organism: Phacochoerus africanus; assembly: GCF_016906955.1. Lineage (NCBI taxonomy): Eukaryota > Metazoa > Chordata > Mammalia > Artiodactyla > Suidae > Phacochoerus > Phacochoerus africanus. The sequence goes on along the minus strand of NC_062548.1, from coordinate 51,200,803 downwards.
CCCAGCCAACAATGGGCCAGGCTCCTGGGTACTGTGGTCAGGGTGGGGACCCCTGGGAGGCTGGTGTCTGCTAGTCATGCCTGTGGGGGTTAGGCCCTCATCCCTGCTCAGGCAGGCCCTGCACACAGCCCGGCTCAGCCCAGGCTTGGAGGGGGGAGGGGCTTCAGAGAGATGCAGGTGCTGAAACAGGTCATCAATCAGAGTGTGTCCCCCCAGCCAGCTCTCCTGGCACCCTTCCCACCCACCCTCCTTGTGTTGGCTCCTGGCCCAGCCCCCAGTTGCCTGCAGGGCTGCCTACCTCCTCTGTGGCTGGGTCCCCTAGCCCACGTGGATGAGAAGAGGCCTGGGATGGTAGTTCTGACCCAGAACCAGAGGTTCTTCTGGGTCCATTTGGCCTGACCAGGGATCTGTCCTGCCTGGGGACAGGTCTGCTGGGGGTGGCCCTCAGTGGGAGGGGCCAGTGCTTCTAGGGAGAGCTGGAAGGATGTAGACTGTGAAGCAGCCAGTCTGAAGCACGCCCCTGGGGCCACTGTGCACACAGGGCCCAGGATGGCAAGATGGGAGCCCCCCCACCCCCAGGCTTGGAGGCTCCCAGGGAATGGGGGAGGCCCCCAGGGAAAGGGAGGGGGTGGGGAGGCCCACAGGGATGTGGAGAGGTCTCCAGGGCATGAGGGGCCCCAGGGGTGTAGGCAGGCAGGGGTGGGGTGAGGGTGGGGGCAGGGGATGGGAGGAGGGGTGGGGAGGCCCCCAGGGGTGGTGGAGGCCTCCGGGAGATGGGAGAGGCCCTCAGGGGGTGTTGGGAGGCTGCTGGGGTATGGAGAGGCCCCCAGGGCATGGGGGGCTCCAGGGGTATAGGTAGGTGGGGATGGGGGCAGGGGATGGGAGGAGGGGTGGTGAGGCCCCCAGGGGATAGGAGGTGGGTGGGGAGGCCCCAGGGGTGTGGAGAGGCTCCAGGGGGTATAGGGAGGCCCCTAGGGCATGGGGGGCCCCCAAGGGGTTGGGAGGCCCCAGTGTGGGGACATGGAGGTTACACCTGCACAGGTGCAACAAGTGGGAGCCAAGGAGGTTACGACCTTTGGAATAATGTTTGTAGCATCTACACACTGCAGAGTAGGAACCAAATCTTGGAAGCTTTTTAAGAAGATGCTCCATAGAATTTGTTAACCCTTTTGCACTTAAAAAATCTATTTTGTGCTCAAAACAACTACCAAATTTCTCCTGTCATGTCCATCAGTGGCTGTTTTCTGTCTTCGAGGCCTTGTGAGACATCAGCACCTGGGTGACTCCAGGAAAAGTCACCAGAAAGGGGAGTGCTGGGGCCCAGGAAGGAAGCAGCTTGTGGCCCTTGCTGCCATGAGTGACTCCAAAGCCTTCCTTGGCCAGCCAGGGGGAGGTTGGCCCCAACTCACGCAGATTGTTGTCATGGACATGGCAGGTGCTGGGAGAGTGCTGGGCACTGGGGCTGATGGTGAGGAGTCAGGTGGGGGCCAGTCCAGGGCTATGGGTTGGTCTGCAGGCCTGATGGGGAGCTGAGGGCACCTAGTTGGGAAGGGGAGGCCTCCTGGGAGCTTCAGCCTGAACAAAGACCCAGGAGGTGGCCCGCAGGTGGGAAGCCCAAGAGCCGCCGGGAGGTGGCGAAGCCACTCCTGGGCCTGGTCAGTGCTGGGAGTTGTCAGGCACAAGGCAAGGGAGGGTGGAGGTCAGACCTGACCAAGCACGTCCCTGAGCTGTCCCCTCCTCCCTCTCACCGTCCGTGGCAGCCTCCCCTGTGGCACCAGCACGTCTGCTCCCAGGCGGGCCTCCAGCTGGGGCCTGACTACGCAGTGTTCTCGGTGGGGCCATGGTGCAAGGGCTTCCTTGTGACCATGCATTTGAAATGTCCATTGTGAGTCACCAGACCAGCTTAGTGGATTTGAACCGAGGTGTTTAGATGAACCAGGACATGAAACAGGAGGTGGGTGGGCCCAGCACACAGAAGCAGTTGGCACATTTGGGGACTCTGTTGTGGGTTTGTTCTGAGTCCTGATTTAAAACTTGTTTCTAAACGTCTCAGTTCCTGACTGGCAGATCCTGGAGGATGCCTTGTGCATAGAAGCCACCTGGTGATGTTTGCTAACTAACCAGAGTGGAAAAAATCAGCTGCCCGTAAAGCTTCACTCCCAGAGTTAGGAGAGAGACTTTATGGATTGGGAAAACTTTCTGCTTATGGGTGAGCTAGTTTCTGTTTCACAAAATAATAGAATATTAGGACTAGAAAGAGCCTCTAAAAGCCTTGTCATGGAATGCTCCTGAGGCTCAGAGATGCTGAGAGACATGCCTGGGGTCACACAGCATTGGCCAAGGAGGCAGCCTAAGGACTCTGGGCTCGGTGCTTTCTGGGCTCCAGTGTGGTGACTTGTGGTACCTCCCCATTCCCCTGAGGCCATGACCTCTGGGGCTTGGGGTTTGTCCAGGAGTTGGGGGGTGAGCAGTCCAGGGTAGCTACTGGCAGGAGGTCCTGTGGTCAGCCTGAGAGAGGAGACTGACCCTGCGGATGTCTGCCTTCTGGCTCCACATGACTCAACTGAAGCCAGAGGGAGCCACACAGCAGTGAACCACCCGAGCAAGCCCAGGCAGGAAGTGCAGCCTTCATAGCTAAGGCTTGGGGGACTGGGTTGGTCTGGCAGCCAGGACAGCAGCAAGCAGGCCCACCTGCAGTCGGGACCTTGTGGAAATGGGTTTGCGGGTGAACTGTCCTTTTTTAACCACACCTGCCTGATTAAACATGTGTGTCTGTATGATAGAATATGTCCAATGAAAACCCAGGAATGGGAGTTCCCATCGTGGCTCAGTGGTTAATGAACCTGACTAGGATCCATGAGGATATAGGTTTGATCCCTGGCCTAAGTGGGTTAAGGATCTAGTGGTGTAGGTCACAGACATGGCTTGGATCCCTCATTGCTGTGACTGTGGCGTAGGCCAGTGGCTATAGCTCCGATTAGACCCCTAGCCTGGGAACCTCCATATGCCGTGGATATGGCCCTAAAATAGCAAAACAAACAAACAAACAAAAAACAACAAAAAAACCCAACCCAAACAAAACAACAACAACAAAAAAAGACAGGAATATGCAGGCTAAAGAAACCTAAAGTGAGGAACCGCTGGCTTGGGATTTCCTTTCCCCTTCCTGTGGGGCCTCAGCGCACCAAGTGAGCCGCACCTGTGGCTTGGGGGCTGGGGGTCTCTGTTCAATAGCTGCCAACATGCTTGTAATTTTGAGACAGGTGGTGCCCTCCTGCATCGCACTGGCTGCTTCAGCCCCGCCAACCCCATTGGTGGGTGGACAGGGAGAATCATGCAGGCATTGAACCTGGGTGGGAATGCACTGGGTCTGACCTCACCCTGCCTGGGGTGCAGTGCGTGCCCCATCCCCACGCTGATGTCCTGGGGAGACTTGCCCTTGGTCTCCTGTGGGTCAGGCCCACACACAGGGGACCAGAAACCAGCGCTGCCTCTCAGGTGCAGCTGCCGTGGAGTCTACGCACAATGTGTCACTGAGCCACAGACCACGTGGCACATTCTCAAGGGCTTGGGAACTGCATCCACCCCATGAATGAGTCTCTGAGGAGTCTGGCCATCATCTGGTCAGCCAGGGCCGTGGAAACCTGTGTCTTCCCGGCCACACGTGGGCTGGGCAGCCCTGCCTGTGCTGGCTCTGGGGTTTTTGAGTGCCCTGGACCCACTGCTGGATTGTCCTGGACCTGTTCTGAGACCTTCCCCCACCAATGCCCTGCGACTAGACTGCCCGCTATGAGAGCAGAGCTGGCCAGCGGGGGCCAAGTCATCTTCAGGCACAAAAGGAAGGGTCCAGAAAGCATGATGCCCAGATCTCAAAACGGCACTCGAGGTTTTACAGGCAACTTTTTGGAGGGAACATGTGCTGAAGCAGTTTAGTGAAAATATCCTCATAGCCTGGTCTCTCTGGAAGACCAGCAGTGATGGCTGGCATTGTGGCTCACATCAGCCGTTGTCTAGTGTTTTCACGTTATGTCACCTTAGACAAGTCCCTTAGATTTCAGTTTGTTGAATATGAAAACAGGAATAATGTCTTCTTCTAACTACTGAAAAACTAATTTTTGGTTTGTTTGGTCCTGGTTTTCTAGAGAAAGAGGAGCAGTTGGAGAGAGAAGAAGATACAAATGTTCGTGTCAGGGTTGGCCCATGTGATGGTCATAGAGGCTAGAAAGCTAAAAGCTCAGGGCCAACAGGCTGATGCTGCCAGCTTGAGGCAGAAATTTTTCTTCCCCAGGAAACCTTGCTTGCCCTGTAGGCTCCCGACTGGTGGCACTGGCCTAGGGCACCGTCACACAGTCTCAGTAGCTGCTTTCTTCTGGGTCCACTGGGTGTGGGAGGCAATCACATCTGCACTAACTTTCACGCAGCGTCTGGACCATGTGCGAACTCTAGCTGGCAGCCTGGCCAGGAGGACACAAAACACCACCGCCACCCACCCTCAGCAGCTTGGCACCTGTGCCTGTTTCAGTGACCCAAACCCAGCCTCCAGGTAAAAACAGCTCCCTCCCACCTGACGTGAACCGACTATGCCATGAGCCTCTGCGAAGGCACCAGCCCCCACCCCAGGAGGAGCGGTGGTCCTCTGAGACGTTCTCATGTCTCTGTGGTGTCCGGTACCTTAAATGCTTTGGTATAAAGTTGGCATCACTGATGGTACATGATAAGAGATAAGAGAGGGAAGGAAATCAAGATACTATATTTGTATTTAAACACACTGATTCACAGCAGAACAAGGAAGAAATTGTCACGACATTTATAGTCCTCGTTTCTGTAACTGGTCACGGCTGGTTTTCCTAACCACCTTCTCCTGCTGCCCGATGTGTTTTCTGTCACCCTCAGCAAGCAGCTCAGCTGCTGTGGTTCTGACCCAGTGGGTGACTCAGGCCCCTGTTCCTGAAAGTCTGGGCTGTTAGCCTCCTACCTGGATGGCGTGTTGTTTTCCGCTGGCTGTGGCAGAAGTGGTTCACTATAACCAGCCTGCCGCCAGGGAGCTGGCTGACCATGCAGAGACCAGGCCCTACTAGGGGCTCAGGGTGGATCTCTGCTGCTGGCCTACTGGACTCTCAGCAGGGGCTGTGGTCAGGGTGGGCTTGGCCAGTGGAGGCCCATGATGCTGAGCCACATGTTACCTCCGCCCCTCCCACCATGGCCACTTGGACAAGATTGGCCAGGAGTGGAGGTTGACTGTTTCCAGGTCCTGGAAACCCCTCCTCCCCCCACAGTGGGGTCCTCTGGTGAGCGCTCGCATGGGACAAAATGTATTTCCATGGTTTCTGCCTGTTCAGAGGGATCTGTCCACATGCCACCTGTCACCGATTTTCCAACATGTTCCTTGCAAGTCTGTGACCGTCCAGTCTAACCATTGACCACAGCCCACGAGTCAGTTTATAATCGCACACCTGGCTGTCTTGCTTTCCAAGCAGAGGGCACTACCTGCTGCCCCCCATGCCCACTGGGAGGATTTCCCTTCACCTTCTCCCTCAGGGGCATCCCAGAAGGACTGGACCAGCTGGGACCTGGCCTGATACTTCGCTTCCTTGGTTAATTGATGGAGGGAGTTAAATTTCCCAGGAGGCCAGGTGCAGAAGGGGGGTGTGGTGGGGGTAGGAACTGGGCCACTTCTTCCTGTGTGTGCCTTGTGCCCTCAGCTTCACTCTTACTTGGTGATGGAGGGCTGCTGGGCTCACCCAAGTTGATGGCTTTGTGGTCAGAAGCACCCACCTCACCATGGCAGCTCAGTCACAGGGGACCTTGGTGACTCATGGTCAGACACCCGCCTCTTCCAAGGCCCGATAACAGCCAGAGCTGTTTCTCAAAAGGAGAGTAGCTGTTTGAAGAGGCTGGCAGGTCTTTCCTCTAGAACCCTAAGGGCCTGCACTGAGAGCACCTAAAGACTTGGAAAGGCTCCAGCTGTTTGCTGGTTTGGCTGAAATATGGACTGAAAGACATAGGCCAACTATTTGGTTAAAATGCTATAGCTGCCTTGGTTCACTGCAGAGACGCACCCTCCAACCAGCATGGGACAGAGGACACCTCTCATGCCGTGAGACCTATGACTTGTGAGAAGAGCTCTGTGATTAACGTTCTGTGTGGCCAAACTCAGTAAGAGCTGAGCATGAGTTAGGAAAGTGGAAAGCCAGGGGGTAGTTGGGTCTGGGGTGGCAGGGACCAAGTGGCTGCACTTAATTACCAAGAACAGCTGGGCACAGTTACTGTGTCAAAGCATCCACCTGAGGAGACCCGGGTGCTGGGCCATGGACCCCGGTGCCCCTGGAAAGGGCTGAGCTGAGTGGTCGAGAAACTATTCCATCTGTGTAAGCATGAGAGTTCTAGGTCTGGGGAAGGGAAGTCTGCCCTGAGTCACAGAACAGTCACAGCCCCTCAGTCAGTGCTCAGACCTACAGGTTATAGTGAAGGGGGAGCCAGGTGACTTTCAGGAAGGGCTGCCCCCACTGCCATCCACTTCTACTGTTACTCTTTCCCTGCCTTTCCCCAAAGGACCTCGAGCTTTTTACCAAGGTCACAGTATACAGGGGAGGGAAGTAATTAGGACTTTGAGGGACTCCTGGACACTGGGTCTGACCTGACACTACTTCCAGGAGACCCAGAGTGTCACCATGGTCCCCAGTAAGAGTTGGGGCTTACAGAGGTGGGGGGAACCAATGGAGTTTTAGCACAGGCCTATCTCAAGTGGGTCCTCCAACCCTCTGTGTCCCCCACCCCAGTTCCAGAATACATATTTTTTTTTGTCTTTTTGTCTTTTCTAGGGCTGCTTCCTGTGGCATATGGAGGTTCCCAGGCTAGGGGTCTAACCAGAGCTGTAGCCTCTGGCCTACACCAGAGCCACAGCAATGCAGGATCCGAGCCGTGTCTGCAACCTACACCATGGCTCATGGCAATGACGGATTCTTAACTCACTGAGCAAGGCCAGGGATCGAACCCGCAACCTCATGGTTCCTAGTCAGATTTGTTAACCACTGCATCAGGGGATTCCCAGAATACATAATTGGAATGGACATCTCAGCAACAGGCAGAATCCCACACTGGTGCCCTGATGAGAGGAGTGAGGGCTATGGTGGGAAAGGCCACATGGAAGCCACTAGAACTGCCTCTACTTAGGAAAATAGTAAACCAAAGGAAAACCACCTTCCTGGAGGTCATGCGGGGATTAGTGCCAACAACAAGGGCTTGAAAGATACAGGGGTGGTGACTCCCAGCACCTCCCCATTCAAGTGTCCTGTCTGGCAGAGGACAGCCCAGCAGAGAGGGACTGTGATTATCTAAGCTTAACCGTGGTGACCCCAGTGGCAGCTGTCCTACAGCCCTACAGTTCACGTGGTGAGGGATCCCCTCCGCCACAACCATCATCACCGCCTGCGGGAGGCATGGCCTCAGAGTCGCTGCCTCATAGGGGTTGTTCTGGAGGAAAAAGCGAGGCCCTGGTGCTGTTCCTTTGGCTGAGGGGGTCCTTTCCTTTCCAACAGTAGGAAGCAGCCAGGGGACTGCAGGCTCCAAAGTCTTTGTGGTAACCATGGTGATGGTGACAGTGATAGGCAGCTCCCTCTAACACGTGGCCATCCTGTGGTCTCCCCTCTCTGTGTGGTAGGGCTCTTGTTACCCCTGCTCCACAGGTGGGGAAACAGGCCCAGGAAATGTTAGTTCATGTCTAGGATGGCTGGGAGCCCAGAGGAGCCTCCTTCCTGCTGTGTCAGGTCCTCTGACCTATGGCAGGTGCATACCCCATGGTGACCTTTGTGATGCTTCCTAGAGCATGTGGTCCTGCCCCCAGGAGGCCCTGACAGCTTGTGGAGGTGGAGGAGTCAGGGGTGCCTGTGCTCACTCCCTGATAGACCAAGGTTCAGAGTTCAAAGAGTCAGGGGTGCTGGTGCTCAGTCCCTGATAGACCAAGGGTCAGAGGTCTGAGTTAGGAGTGCCGGTGCTCAGTCCCTGATGAACCAAGGGTCAGAGATCAGAGGCAGGGGTGCTGGTGCTCACTCCCTGATGGACCAAGGTCAGAGGTAAAGAGGCAGGGGTGCTAGTGCTCACTCCCTGATGGACCAAGGTCAGAGGGAGCTGACCAGCTGCCCACACATAGCAGCTGAGCTGGACCTGAAGTGGCTAGCAGTGTCCGTCACTGAGAATATTTCCTGCTGTTCAGTCTGGTCATTAGTCTGAGTCACGCCGTGACCCTTGCTGAACACCAGGTGACCCCTGGGCCAGATGATGGGGGCAACGCAGGATACTGTCAGCCGTTGAGTCAGAGAAAGGGTGGCCAAGCGAGCAGCAGCAGCCAGCACACAGCCCCCACTCAGGGTGGCACTTTGCAGAGAAGGCGAGGCCAGTCCAGGGAGCTGCAGGACCTGGGGACGAGTGGGGTCCAGGTCAGACTTGGACCTGTGACTGTGCATGGGGGTGCCGGGTGGAGACCAAGCAAGGCCCTGGGGCTCGGGGCTGAGTCGGACTGGAGGGTGAAGGAAGGGCAAAGCCTCCCCGTTCTTCCCCAGTGGCAGGGGGTGGGCGGCATGGGGAGTGGAGAGAGGCCAGGGATCCACGTCCTGAGACCCGGCTCCACCCACACTGTCTCTTTGAGCGTGCATTTCCTCACCTCTAGATGGGGTAACTGTGGCCCTTAAACAGCATGTCCGTGTCCCCTAGAATTCGCAAGTTGAAGCCCCAACCCCCATGCAGGGGGGCCTTGGTGGGTAATTAGGGCTAGAGGAGGTCACGAGGCGAGGCTGCCTGAGCAGGTGACAGAAGCCTCGTCTGCAGGCTTGGGGGCTCCTCACCAAGAAGCCAGCCATGCCAGCCCCTCTAGTCCCCAGAGCTGTGAGAGAAGAAAGGCCATTGTTCAAGTCGCCAGGCTGTGTTCTTTGTTATGGACTCCTGAGCAATCTCTTCCAGATTTGGTTCCATGAACTGGCGTGGGGGCGGCTTTGGAACCAGGCAATGGATAGAGGCTGGAAGGGTTTGAGCTGAGGGCTTGGTATTTGGTGTTAAAGGCAACTGGTGGCGTGTGGCAGGGGGTGTCTGGGAAGAAAAGAGCAGTGGAGAGAGAGCATCCACTTCCTCCTCGGGCACTGGTCAGAATGTGGCTGTTAAGGGCCATCCGGACCGGAAGGGGAGCCTGTTCCTGGAAGCAGAGTGTGGCCGCCTGGTTATAAAGTGGCAGGAGAAGGTGGGCAGCGACATCGGGTACTTAGCTGGGGGTGGGGGGCTCTGAGCTGAGCTGAAGGACAGGCCTGGTTCTCCTGATGGCTGACAGCAAAATGCAGGTGGAAAGAAGTGAATTGATCGATAGCCAAAAAAGGACCAGAGCTTGGACATTTGGGAGGTTCTCAGCCTATCCGTATTGTGAAAACTGAGAAGGTGTGTTCTGAAGAGACAGCAGGAATGAGGTGGATGCTACTTGCCAAGGAGATCCCGGTGCAGCTCACAGACTGAACCCGCCACAGCAGCCAAGCCAAAAGCGGGAGTGGGACAGAACTGCCAAGGACTCGCCAGCTTGAATGTCAGGGGACAGAGGCGGCAGAGTGGACTGAAGGGAGGCTGTGGGGCTTCCTGGATTCTGCAGGACCAGAAGACAGGGCTCTTTGGCTCAGACGGGTACCGTTCTTCAGGAAAGGCATAAAGGACCTCGGAGGCAATTCAGAGGTCACCAGGACCACCACCTCTGACCAAAGCCAGGGGGTAGGAGTTGGCCCGGAAGAGAGGCGATGAGCCTAAGAGGATTATTCTCAGAATTTAGGAGCTAATGGAGCTTGCCTGGCTAAGTGCCGGACCTGCTTGGTGATTGTCACCCCTTCCTCTTCTTCTCCCTTGGAGAACGGCAAAGTCTGCTTTAGTCTTTCTCACCTTTGCATTTGGGAAGCAAACTTTATTTGGTTTCATAGACTCACAGCTGGGGAGGAAATTGGCCTCAGGTTGAATTGGAACTGAAGGCTCACCCACATCTGACTTAGATGATTTTTAGATGAAACTTTGGACTTGAGACGTTTTTGTAGTTAAAATTGAAAGACCCCATTATAATACGAGCACCACTTAATGATTTGATATTTGTACACATTATAAAATGTTTGTCTTGAGGAGATGATGCAGAGTTGTTAAGAGTGCTACCGACTGCATTCACTGTGTGTTCTTCACATCCCTGACTTGTTTATTTGCTGCTGAAAGTTACTTCTCTGAATCCCCTTCACCTATTTCTCCCCTCCCCCAACCCCTCCCTTTTGGCAACCAATAGTTTGTTCTTTGTACCTATGACTCTGTTTCTGTTTTGTTTTGTTTGTTCATTTGTTTTGTTTTTTAGATTTCACATATACTTGAAATCATACAGTATGTGTTTTTCTCTGTCTGACTTATTTCACTTATTTCCATCCATGTTGTTGAAAATGGCATTATTTCATTCTTTTTTATGGCTGAATAATATTCCATTGTGTTTATAGACCACATCTTCTTTAGCCACTTCTCTGTTGATGGATACTTAGATTTTTTTCCATATCATGACAGTTGTAAATAATGCTGCAGTGGACGAGGGGTACATATGTATATATTTTTCTGATTAGTGTTTTTGTTTTCTTCAGAACCTAGAAGTGGAATTCCTGGATTATTTGGTAGTTCTCTTTTCTTTTTTTTTAAAGAAAGGCAGATGCCACATGTGATGCCTCATTCAGATGTGTCTGGAGTTTTGGAAGCTTACTACTTTACACTCTATGAGCAGACCTTGTTGGGAAGTCCTGATTTGTAGGGGAGCACAGCCACTCCTACACCCTTGACTGCAGAATGGTCCTCCTGGACCGGGAGGGATGCATGGAGTGCTGAGGGAGGAAGGGGACCAGGTCAGCCAGGTCAATGCTGGTGATCAGTGGGGAGACAGACCTCACAGCCAGATCACAAGCACATCAAGTTCTAGTTTTCAGTCTTTGAGGAACCTACACACTCTCTTCCATAGCTGCAGCCAGTTTCCATTTACAGTCCCACAAACAGTGCACCAGGGTTCCCTCTTCTCCACTTCCTCACCAATACTTATTTGTCATCTTTTTGGTAACAGCTATCCTGAAAAGTGTGAGGTGATATCTCACTGTGGCTTTGATTTGCCTTTCCATGATGGTGAGCGATGTTGGGCATCTTTTCACATGCCTGTTGGCCATCTGTGTGTTTTCTTTGAAGAAGTGTCTATTCCAATCCTTTGCCCATTTTTTGATTGGGTTATTTGAGTTTTTATTTTTATTTATTTATTTATTTATCTTTTTGCCATTTCTTGGGCCGCTCCTGCGGCCTATGGAGATTCCCAGGCTAGGGGTTGAATCGGAACTGTAGCCACTGGCCTAAGCCAGAGCCACAGCAACGTGGGATCCGAGCCATATCTGCAACCTACACCACAGTTCCCGGCAATGCCAGATCCTTAACCCACTGAGCAAGGCCAGGGATCAAACCCGCAATCTCATCGTTCCTAGTTGGATTCGTTAACCACTGCACCACAACAGGAACTCCTGAGTTTTTAAAGTATTGAGTTGTATGAGTTCTTTATACTTTGGATATCAACCCCTTATTAAACTATGACTTGCAGATAGATTCTCTCATTCAGTAGGTTGCCTTTTCATTTTGTTGGTGGTTTCCTTTGCAATGCAAAAGATTTTTAGTTTGAAATAATTCTGTTTGCTTATGTTTGCTTTTGTTTCCTTGCCTGAGGTGACGTATCCAAAAAAACTGTTCCTAAGGGTAATGTCAAAGAGCACGCATACCCCCGTGTCTTTAGGAGTTTTATGGTTTCAGGTCTTTAATCCACTTTGAATTTATTCTTGTCTATGATGTAAGTCGGTGTTCCAGTGCCATTCTTTTACATGTAGTTGTCCAGTTTTCCCAGCACCATTTATTGAAGAGGCTGTGTTTTCCCCATTGTATATTCTTGCCTCTTTTCTCATAGAATCTTTTGACCGTATACATGTGGGTTTATTTCTGGGCTCTTTAGTCTGTCCCATTGGTCTATGGGGCTGTTTTACTGTCAGTACTCTACTGTTTTGACTACTGAAGCTTTGTAGTATAGCCTAAAATCAGGGAGCCTGATTCCTCCAGCTTTGTTCTTCTTTCTCGAGATAGTCTTGGCTATTCAGGGCATTTGTGGTTGCATACAGATTTTAGGATTGTTTGTTCTAGTCCTGTGGAATATGCCATTGGAATTCTGATGGAGATTGCATTCAATTTATGGATTGATTTGGATGTTTTAACAATATTTGTTCTGGAGTTCCTGTTGTGGCGCAGCGGAAACGAATCTGACTAGGAACCATGAGGTTGTGGGTTCAATCCCTGGCCTTGCTCAGTGGGTTAAGGATCTGGCATTTCGGTGGCTATGGTATAGGCTGGCAGCTATGGCTCCCATTGGACCCCTAGCCTGGGAACCTCCATATGCCACAGGTGCAGCCCTAAAAAGACAAAAAATATGTATATATATTAGTTCTTACAATACATAAACATGCTACATCTTTCCATTTATTTGTGTTATCTTTAGCTTCCTTCCACAGATTTTCTTACAGTTTTCAAGAGAACAGGTCTTTCACCTCTTTGGTTAAATCTATTCCTAAATATTTTATTCCTTCGATGCAGTTATACATGGGATTGTTTTCTTCATTTCTCTTTCATTATTAGTGTGTAGAATTGTGACAGTTTTCTGTATATTGATTTTGTGTCCTGCAACTTTACTGAATACTTTTATTGGTTCTAATAGTTTCTTGAAGGAGTCTTTGGGGTTTTCTATATGTAGTATCATATAATCTGCTAATAGTGACAGTTTTATTTCTTCCTTTCCAGTTTGGATGGCTTTTATTTATTGATTTATTTTTGCCTACTTTCTGTGGTTAGAATATCCAAATTATGTTGAATAAAAATGGCAAGAGTGGGCATTCTTGTCTTGTTCCTGGTCTTAGAGGGAAATCTTTCAGGTTTTCACCCTTGAGTATGATTTAGCTGAGGATTTGTCATATATGGCCTTAATTGTCAAAGTATATTCCCTCTATATCCACTTTGTTGAAAGTTTTGATCATGAATGAATGTTGGATTTTGTCAGATGCTTTTCCTGCATTTATCAAGATGATCAAAGATTTTTATATTTTGTTTTCTTTTTTTCTTTTTTCTTATTTGTCTTTTTGCCATTTCTTGAGCTGCTCCTGCAGCATATGGAGTTTTCCAGAATAGGGGTAAAATCGGAGCTGTAGCCACCAGCCTACGCCAGAGCCACAGCAATGTGGGATCCAAGCTGCATCTGCAACCTACACCACAGCTCACGGCAAGGATCCTTAACCCACTGAGCAAGGCCAGGGATCGAACCCACAACCTCATGGTTCTTAGATTCATTAACCACTGCGCCACGACGGGAACTCCCAATCTTTTGTTTTCTTAATGTGGTGTTTGACAATGATTGATTTAGGGATGTTGAAACATCCTAGCATGCCTGGAATGAATCCTACTTGACCTATGTGATCCTTACAATGTATTGTTGGATTCCGCTTGCTTATATTTTGTGGAGGATTTTTCATCTATATTCATCAAGGATATTGGCCTATACTTTTCTTTTTTTGTGTGTGGTGCTCTTGTCTGCTTTTGGTGTCAAGAAAATGCTGGCCATATAAAAATGAGCTTGGGAGTTTCCATCCTCTTCAGTTTTGTTGTTTTTTTTTTTTTTCTTTTTTGGAATCATTTGAGAAGGATGGGTGTAACTCTTCTTTAAGACTTGGGTAGAACTCACCTGTGAAGCCATCTAGACCTGGACCTTTTTGGGGGGAGAGTTTCTTGAGCACTGATTCAGTTTTGTTACTGGTATTCAGTCTGTATTCAGATTTTCTATTCATGATTCAGTCTTGGAAGATGGTATGCTTCCAGGATTTATCCATTTCCTCTAGGTATTCTAATTTTTGGCTTATAATCATTCATAGTAATCTCCTATGATCCTCTGTATTTTGTGGTCCCAATTATAATTTCTCCTCGGGTTTTATTTATTTGAGCTCTCCTTTTATTCCTTGATGAGTCTGTCAGTTTTGCTTATCTTTTCAAAGAATGAAGTCTTAGCTTTCTATTGAATTTTTCCATTTTTTTTTCTTTTTCTTTTTGTCTCCATATATTTCTTTTCTGGTCTTTATTATTATTCCCTTCCTTCTACTAACTTTGGGTTTTGCTTGTTCTTCTTTTTCTAGCTCCTTTAAATGTATATTTGTATTATTTATTTGAGATATTTTTTGCTTCCTTAGGTAGGCTTGTATTGCTGTGAACTTCTTTCTTAGAACTGCTTTTGCTGCATCCCATAGATTTTGGATCATTGTGTTTCCATTTATCTCCAAGTATTTGTTAATTTCTTCTTTGATTTCTTTAGTGGCCCATTGGTTGTTTATTAGTGTGTTGTTTAGTCTCCATGTTTTTTTCCAGTTTTCTTCTTCTTATTGATATTAATTTCATATTGTTGTGGAGAAAAAAGATGCTTGAAATGATTTTAGTCTTCTTAAGTTTATTTTGACGTGTGTTGTACCTGTCATATAATCTGTTCTGGAGAATGTTCCATGTTCAGTTGGAAAGAATGTGTATTCTACTGCTTTTGGATGGAGTGTTCTATATATTACCTATTACCTTCATCTGATCGAATGTGACATTTAAGGCCAGTGTTACCTCATTGAATGTCTTGTTCTGCAGGATCTGTCCACTGATGTAAGTGGGGTGTTAAAGTCTCCCACTATTATTGTATTACTATCAGTCTCTCTCTTATGTTTCATATTTGCTTTATGTTTTTAGTTGCTCCTGTGTTGGGTGCATATATATTCACAATGTTATATCTTCTTATCATTATATAACGCCCTTCTTTGTCTCTGTTACAGTCTTTGCTGTAGAGTGTCTGTTTTGTCTGATAGCAGTATTGCCAGCACAGCTCTCTTCTCATTTCCTTGCTTGGCGATCCCCTCCCTTGTAGTCTCTCTGTGTCTTTAGATCTGAAGTGGGTCTCGTGTAGGCAGCATATAGATGGCCCTGGTCTTTTCTTTATCCAGTCAGCCATCCTGTGTCTTTTGATGGGAATAGTTAGTCCATTTACATTTACATTATTGAAGAGTATGCACCTGTTGCCATTTTGTTCATTGTTTCCTGGTTGTTTTTGTAGTTCTTCTCTCTTCCTTTCTTCTTCTCTTGGTCGCCCTCCTTGTGATTTGATGACAATCTTTGTAAAGTGTGCCTTTTGGACTACTTTATTTTGTGTGTATCCATTGTACATTTTTAGTTTGTGGCTCCCACAAAGTTCATATATTATATCAAATATATGTGTGTGTATCTGTGTGTGTATATATATATATATGTGCATATATATATCCATCCATCTCTGTTAAACTGATAGCTGCTTAAGTTCTAGGCCATTCTCAAAGCACTAAACTCCCCCTTCATGATGTTTTTGATGTCATATTTTATATCTTTTATTTTGGTGTCCTTTAACTACTCATTGTAGTTATGGTTGATTTTACTACTTTTCTCATTTAACCTTCATACTAGGTTTTTAAATGGCTAATCCACTGCCTTTACTATGTATTTACAGTACTATATACATGTTTACCTTAACCAGTGAGTTTTTTCTTTCACATATTTTCCTATTTCTAGTTGTGGCCTTTTCTAAATAAAACTCTTTAACATTTCTTGTAGGGCAAGAAAGTGGTAATTGATCCCTTTAGTTTCTGCATTTCTGAGAAACTCTTTTATCTCTTCTTCAATTCTTAATAGTAACCTTGCTGGATAGAGTAGTCTAGGTTGTAAGGTGTTTTGTTTTTTGTTTTTTGTTTTTTTTCTTCAGCACTTTGAATATATCCCACCACTCCCTTCTGGCCTGTAAAGTTTCTGCTAAAAAAAAAATTCAGATGATAGTCTTATGACATGGGAGTTTCAGTGTATGTAATTAGATGTTTTTCTCTTGCTGCCTTTAAGATTCTCTCTTTATCTTTAATTTTGCCATTTTAATTACCTCTTTCTCTGGATATCTTGGGACTCTGTGCTTCCTGGACTTGAAATTATGGTTTTCTTCCTCTGTTTTTGGGAGGTTTTCAGCCATTATTTCTTCAAATAAGTTTTCCATTCCTTTCTCTCTTCTCCTTCTGGAGCCCCTATAATGTAAATGTTAGTATGTTTGATGTTGTCTCAAAGTTCCATCAAACTCTCCTCATTAAAAAAAAAAAAAATGCTTTCCGGACTTCCTGCCATGGCTCAGTGGAAACAAATGTGACTAGGAACCATGAGGTTGTGGGTTCGATCCCTGGCCGCCTCACTCAGTGGGTTAAGGACCCAGCATTGTGGTGAGCTGTGGTGTAGGTCACAGATGCAGCTTGGATCTGGCATTGCTGTGGCTGTGGTATACACTGGTGGCTACAGCTCTGATTAGATCCCTAGCCTGGGAACTTCCATATGCCGTGGGTGCAGCCTTAAAAACACGAAAAGACAAAAAAAGTTTTCCTTTTTTTGTTCTGATGTGATTATCACTATTCTGTCTTACAGATCTTTTATACTTTCTTCTCTGTCGTCTAATCTGCTGTTGCTTCCCTCTAGTGGATTTTTCACTTCAGTTATTGTATTCATTATCTCTGATTGACTCTTTCTTATATTTTCTTTCTCTTTGTGGAAATTCTCACTGTGTCCCTCCATTCTTCTACCAGGTTTGGTTCTCATCCTTATGACTGTTTCTTTGAACTCTTTATCAGGTAAATTACTTATCTCCACTTCATTGGGGGTTTCCTGGGGTTTTATTTTGTACTTTCATTTAGAACATGTTCCTCTGTTTCCTCATTTGGTTTGACTTTTGGTTTTTGTTTCTATGAATTGGGAAACAACTACCTTTCCTGGTCTAGAAGGAGCAGCCTTGTGTAGAGTGTCCCCAGTGTAAAGTGGGCAGCTTTGCCCAGCTACTGGGGCTGGAGTGGAGGCACTGGCTGAGGAAAGCTCCTGGGAGCACAGTGCCCAAGGCTACGTTGGCGGGGCAGCTGGGGCCAGAGCAGGCACAGGCCAGGGGGAGTCCCAGGGAGACTCAAACAGTGGTGTCCACTGTACCTCCAGCTCCAGAGAGGGCTCCAGCGGTCCCCTGCTTGTTTAGCAGAAGCATTAGGGTCAGTCAGTGGCTTTCCTTCCATGTAGATGCCCACAAACTGCTGTTCTTGATCGTGTCCAGGGCTGGAGAGTCTGGGCTTAGGCCCCTCAGCAGCGTGCCTCCCTCCTGAAGGTCGCTGGTATGGCTGCTGTGTCTCCATCGTTCCACCTGTGTCCATGTGGTTCTTCTGTGTGCAGGAGCTGTTTAGCACACCTGGGGTCCCCTTCAGGAGGAACTGCTCTAAACATGGGTGCAAATTCAGTGTGTTCGGGGAGCAGGTGGGCTCAGAGCTTTCCTGTGCTGCCGTCTGGGCTGCTCCTTCTCCCTCTGCCTGGACTTGAAACTACAGATGTGATGGTGAAGCAAGTTAATACTTCCAGGGAAGTTGGGATGGAATGTATGTACGTGCTTGTGAAGAGGACATGAACTTGGGAGGTGAGGGCAGGAGGTTATGGATTGAATATTTATGTCCCCCCCAAATTCATGTGCTGAAACCCTAACCCAATGTTATGGTATTTGTTGACAAGAGCTTGGGGGGGGGGATTATTAGATAGGTCATCAGGGTGGGAACCTCATGAGGGGTTAGTGGCCTTATAAGAAGAGGAAGAGGTTGCTCTCATGTGAGGACAAAGAAAGGGCAGAGAGAGTCCTTGCCGAGGACCTGACCGTCCTGGCACCTTGATCTTGGGCCCAGTCTCCAGAACTTTGGGAAAATCAGTTCCTGTTGTCAGACCACCTCATCTATGCTATTTCATGATAGCCACCTTGGGTAGACAAGAAGTGGAATACAAGACACCGGGTGCACCCCTAACCCCCTCCTTGTCTGCTTGCTGGGCTGCTTCCTGCTGCTGAACATGGTGTGGGGGTGCTGGTGTTCCTCCCACCTGACCCAGAGGGAGAAGAGCAGGA
This sequence comes from Phacochoerus africanus, assembly GCF_016906955.1. Taxonomy (NCBI): domain Eukaryota; kingdom Metazoa; phylum Chordata; class Mammalia; order Artiodactyla; family Suidae; genus Phacochoerus; species Phacochoerus africanus. Next base: position 51,182,751 of record NC_062548.1, on the reverse strand, counting down.
GCAGGACCCTGGGAAGGGGCAAGACCTGCAAACTGAGAGGGATGGTGGGGCCTGGGGAGCAGCATCCCCCCACTGTGGACCTGTGGTCTCTAATCAGGCTAGTGGAGGCCTCCCCAGTCCTCCAGCTCTGAGCTTTAGGCATCTCATGGTGGTTTTATTTGTGTGATTTTTACCTTAAAAGACTGTCCAGATGCAATTGCAGATACAAGACCTGGAGCTCTTCTGAGGCCTTGGGGCTGGAAGGGCATTGAAGAGCCAGCTCATGTCTAAGCTCCAGGCAAAAGAAGGTTAACGAGCAAGCGAGAGACTGTGTTGGGCATGTGTGCATGTGGCTGGGAGAGGGTGGCACTGGCGGAAGGAATCCACTCCACCCAGGAAGGCGGCGAAGCACAGTCCAGCACCAGGAGCCCTGGGAGGACCTCCCAGGGTTCAGGTGATGAGGGGCCCAGCTGCGTGTCTCTCAGGGCCCGTGTCTCTTTGTGCTCAAGTTCTGCTCATCCCGTGCTGTCTCCCTCTTGCCAGGAGCTGGGAAGGGCATGTGGGCTTCCTCTCAGCAAGCTTGAGTTTGAACAAGATGTGGAAACAAGTCTTCCCAACTGGCTTCTTGCTCCTGCTCTCTGGCCGGGGCTTCAGGGACTCCTGGTACCTGGGCCATTGGGGACTGGGAGGGTGTTCTCAGCCTGTTACTGTGCAGGAGTCTCAGAGGGTCACAGACCTTTGAGAGGGGATGCGCTGAGCTTCCTCTGGCCTCAGTTTGTGTGGATGGGAAACAAACACTGACAGGGGCCAGTAAGATGGATGAAGGGCTCTGTCCTGTCCCAGAGGCCTGGCAGGACCTGGCAGCAGCTTGCTGGGTGCCCTGCTGGGCACTTTCTGTGCTGTCGTCATCCGTGCTCCTGTGGCACTGGGGGTGCAGTCAGGTCCCACCTCGAAGCAGCTCCCAGAGAAGCAAGGAGCTGCCGTGTCCCGGGGTGGCCCTGCTGCCCCTCCAAGCTCTGCATCCTTGTCCTGTGCCAGCACGTCTGTGATGGAATCCCTGACCTCTGAGCATCTCGTGGTCCCAGAGCTGGCTGCTGGCTCCATGCCTGCCTTGTTCAGTTCTCATGACAGAGTGTCAGGGCCATTGTCAAGGTTTGGAACTGAGTCCTAGGATCAAATCCAGATTGAGCAGATAGATTCCTGGTCGAACAGACGCTGTCGAGATGCACACCCAGTGTCTGCTGTTTAATGTCTCAGAGACTCAGTTTTTTATGGGGCTGATTTAAGAGCCTAATGAGCTGGTGTATGTAGAACAGTGTCAGAGTCATACTCCTCAAGAGATAGTTTCCAGTATGTCAGTTTTATAAATATCACTGTGTCATCCATTTTACATATGAGGAGACTGAGCCTCGGAGCTGTTAACTGCTGTTCACGATCCGTCAGCCAATGCGGACGTTGGCACCAGCTCCATCTGCCGCCGGCTGTCAGGATGTCTGTCTCCCTATTCTTCTGGCCTCGTCCAATGTGGCTGGCCGCCCAGAACCACCTGCCAGGGGCCCAGCTCCCAGGCTCTTCCCCCATTTCTGAGTTGGGGGGTGCCGTCCAGGCAGCTCAGGCCCCGCTCAGAGCACCAGGACGCCTGTGCCTACAGTCCCCCCTCCCTCAGTCCCCCAGATCCCTTATCAGAGCACCCAGTGCAGCCCTCAGGCAGGAGGCCAGCATAGGCTTCACCACCATGGGTCCAGTCCCTGGAAGAGGGGAGAACACGCAGTGATGCAGCCCCTCCTGTCAGCATCACAGGGGAGTAGCTCCCGATGTGGCTCAGCAGGTTAAGGACCTGACTACTATCCATGAGGATGCAGGTTTGATCCCTGGCCTTGACAGTGGGTTAAGGATCCGGTGCTGCCGTGAGCTGTGGTGTAGGTCACAGATGTGGCTCAGATCTGGCATTGCTGTGGCTGTGGTGTGGGCCGGCAGCTGTAGCTCTGATTCGACCCTTAGCCTGGGAACCTCCATATGCCACAGGTGCGACCCTAGAAAGAAAAATCACAGCAGAGAAAGCATGCTCCTGGCTCCCATCCCCACTGATCCCATGTTATCGCCTTCATGAATCACTCTTTATCTTCTGAATTTTGTGAGAGCTGTATTTTTGAAGATGCATTAAGGGGTAAAATAGCCAATAGCTAAGGCACAATTTTTGTCTCTTAGCTTCTTCCCATCTTCTTCTTTATCATGGATCCCTGTACCTCTGCCCTTTCTGAAGTTGCTCTGCCCATTCTAGTCCTTATAACCTTCTCCACTCTCACAGTAACTGTTCCAGGGACAAGCAGAGCCGTGCCTGCTCCAGCTCCAACGGGAAACTCTCCAAACAAAAAACTCCAATCAAAAGTCTCCAAGTGTGCTTGCTGCCTGAAGGCACTCAGTGAAACCAGAGCTGCCCCTTAAAGCCCCAGCTTTGTCTTCCTGCCCAGTTCAGGTGCATCAGGCTCTGACCCCGTCCCTGCCCCAGTCTTAGTGTCACCTTCCCAGGTGTGCAGTTGTCAGTCATGTAACACACGCGGTCTCACACAGAAAGGTGTGTGAGAACCAGAGGTGCCTCCCCAGAAGGCCTTCCTGCACAGGCTGCAGGCTTTTCCTGACTGCACACAGGTTGATATGGCAGCTGAGGATTCTTTGACCATTTTCCCAAGGTCATCTGCCTCCATTACTGTCCCTTGTGCTGTGTCAGCAAGAACGTTGCTGCTTCTCACCAGACAGCATCGGGTTTGCAGGGATGTCAAGCCTATAGACACAAGGGGGCACAGAGCCCAGCTCCCAGGCACATGGGCCCCCACCTCCTGTCTCCTGCTGGCAGCACCTCCCCTCTAAACTCTGTGTAACCACACGGCACCCATGGCGGCCCCGCTGTCACTTGGGCTTCTCAGAGGCACCACCATGTCCATGGCTGTGTCCTGAGAGGCTTGCTCCCTCCAACCCCATCGTCTCTGCCTCCAGCACCCCCACCAGTGCCCAAGTGACTCCAGCTCCTCTGTTGAGCCTCCAGACCCGCCATGCTCCTCTCCCAGGTCCCAACGTGCCTCTCCCCTCCTCCTGACCCCTCACCTTCCCCCTCCCCCGCTGGCCAGGTCAGCCTGGCTCTCAGGACAGGCGCCCCTCCTCCAAGACCACCTCCTGACCCCTAAGCTAGTTAACAGCAAACTCTCTGCTTCATCACATCTGGTACCATGTGTTCAAAGGAACTTTGGCAACTTTCCTTTTGTTGTTTCCCCTCAAAAAGAGACACGTTTGATGTAATGAGTCAGAAAATACCAGAATTGGAGTTCCTATCGTGCCTCAGTGGTTCACGGAACCAACTAGGATCCGTGAAGTTGCAGGTCGATCCCTGGCCTCGCTCAGTGGGTTAAGGATCCGATGCTGCCGTGAGCTGTGGGGTAGGTCGCAGACGCGGCTCAGATCCCGTGTTGCTGTGGCTGGGGTATAGGCCGGCAGCTGCAGCTCCAATTAGACTCCTAGCCTAGGAACCTCTATATGTTGTGGGTTCAGCCCTAGAAAGACAAAAGAAAAAAAAAAAAGGAAAATACCAGAATGTCTAATAAAACCTAAGCATTGCCCGAGCCCCCTCCTGCACCTGCTCCCTGAGCCAACAGAGCATCTGAGCAGTTTCTGTGCTCCCCTGGGCAGTCAGCAGATGCCCCCAGATCACTGAGTGCTGACATGATGGCCCCTGACCCCTGACCGGTGACCACTATCTCCTGGTCTCAGCTCACAAAATTGTCCTTTTGTGCCCCTGGCAGAGTGGGGCTCTGCTTTCGTCCTGGTTCTCAGAGGTGGGTGGTACCCAGCCACCCTCCTGAGGGGTTAGAGCCTGCACATGCCAACTGTGCACCTAAGGTTCTGCAGGTCCAGGTTTTCCTGGATGACCAGTGCTGAGCTATGCCAGCCAGCAGTCCCTGTGGCCCACTGCACCTGCCCAGCATTCCATGTGCCCCCCAGCGGCTCTGACGTCCCAGCGGCAGAAGACAGGTAGCAAAGTACACCTGTTAGAGAGAAGGGGACACCTGATTACCATGGGTTAACGAGGTGACAGTGAAGATGGGACACTCAGGTCCATTACAGGTTTACTTCATTTTAATGAAGTGAATTGAATCGTTGAAAAAGTTAATGTCACATTTTATAAATCAAATTATATTCCCTTTGATTTTTTATAATTTCAGAGACAATTTTCCATAATTTTGATTGACTTTAAACTGGCAATGATTCTTAATTTAAGCTTTAAACTTCTTTTTCCTTTGGCCAAGTTTTTGCATTAATGTTCTATGAAATGAGGTCTCTTAAGGACAGAAACTATATTTTATTATTTGTGAATTGTTTTACAGTTTTCCTGTAATAAAAGAACATCTCTTTTTTTAATTATTAGATTACCAGATCATTTTTTCCCTTTTTTTGGCTGCAGTTGTGGCATGCAGACATTCCTGGGTGAGGGATCGAACCCACACCACAGCAGTGACCTGAGCCACAGCGGTGACAACGCCAGATCCTTAACACACTGAGCCACCAGAGAACTCCCAGATGATTCATTTAAAGTAGGATATGACTTTATTTCATGGTGCATGTGTATTTGTTTTCCTGCTGTCACCTGGAAGCTCTTCTCTACCATGTGGGCGTTGTTTACATGTGAGACAGACATGCAGACCCAAGAATACAGCTTGAAGGCTGAAGCTTCTCGTGCCTGCAGGCCTGGCTGCACCTGTTCCTCTGCCTGACTTGGCTGCTCTGCCCATGGGGCTCCTGCTCACATGACAGCCCTGGCCACAAGATGTGCCTGGGAGAGCGGCCTCGCCTGGGAGCTGGCTCACACCAGGCCCTCTGGTCAGAATCTGCACCCCAGCTCATCACCGCACGACTGGAAGCCCATCATGTCCCCTGGGCTGGTGCCCCTGGTAGGTGCTCAGCCTCCTTCTGTGACCGGCTCCGCGTGAAGCTGGCCCCTCCCCAAGTCTTCATCTCTGTTTGCAAACTTCTGAAATTACCTGTCTGGTTGCACAGGTGACCACGGCTTCTAATTGATCGCTCCCTTGGTTCTGGATCAGAACCATTTCAGACATGCTGGATCAGGATCTTTGAGAGCAGGTGTACATGTACATTTACCCAGCTCCCTTGTTGGTTCCTGGTACCCAAGAGTTGGAGCGAGAGCCCCTTGTTTGCCTGTGGACTCTCCCGAGGCAAGGAGGTAACAGGAAGTGATGTTGTTTTTATTCATTTAACAAAAATATATCAGAAGCTAACTATTTTACAAACTTTTTTTTTGCAAATATTTGTATATATCCAAACATGCCATAAAAGAAGCAACACAATTTTTGTGAGATGCATTCATAGTGTAAGGGATCTCTTGCATTTGTCATCTTAAATGCTTGCTGAGGCAGGACTCAAGCTGGGCCTTGTGGCCCTGGCCTGGGGCTGCTCCTGGCTCCTGGACTTGCTAGGGCACAGCGCAGGGTGCAAGCTCTGTCTGATGGGGTAGTGAGCACAGTGCGTCCACTGCATGGAGCTGAGAACTGCTCAGAGGACAGGCGGTCCCTGCTGGGGGCCAGGCCTCTCACTCATTTGGGGGAGGGGGCAAGCGCAGCTTGCTCTGGGGAAGTGCCTCCCTCCCTCCCTCTGGAGGAGGTGGGGGGCAGAGGGGGGCATTTCATTCCCACAGTTCAGGCTCTTTGGGGTTCCCCAGAGAGGCTGAAATGACTGAACCTTGGTCATTCAGGGTTCACTGGAGGGGCAACTGCAGCAGGATGTTGAGGGGAAGTGGTGTAAGAAAGCAGTGTCCCCCCAGATCACAGTAACACCTTTCCCACACCCCACGGGCTCACGCAGGTCCCTGGAGAAACCCCAGCAAATCCATCTTCCTTGATCATGAACATTTCAGGCAGATCCCCCGTAAATGTTCTCTGAAGCCTCAGGGGCCTTTCCCCGCTGCCCTCGAGTGCCCATCAGCCCACTCTTAGCTGCGTGGTGCAGATGCAGACAAGATGGGGAGGGGCTTGAGCTCTGACTCCCCCTGTGTGTGACCACTGGGGACGGCAGGCGCTAGCGGGATTCTGCTGTGGATGGTGGGCATTTGGGGAGGGCTGTCTGGTCTTCATGGCAGCGTTTGCCCAACCCAGTTGGGAGAAGGATGGTCGTATTTGATCACGGAGCCTGACAGGAAGGTCACCTGTGTGTGGGTGCCTCTGGGGCAGAACAGCCTTGGCTCTCCCTTCTCTCAGCTCCCGCCGTCCGGCAAGGCCAGTGCTCGTGGATGAAATCTGCTCATGAGGCAGAAGGACAGTGCAGGGCCTCCTGCCGGCCGAGCCCACGTCCCTCCCACGTGCATTCAGTGTGTCCAGTGCCTGCCGTGTTCTCAGCCTGGCTGGGCACTGGGAGGGCAGAGCCCCATGGCCCTGCCCACATCATGCTCTGGGGAGTTGGGAGGGGACAAGGAGTGGGAGGATGGGGGAGCAGCTGGCAGGTGGCAGGGTTGGCACGGGGCCTGGTGATTTGCTGTCCTGGGAAGGGCTGTGGCTTCCCCTCAAAACCCCCAGGAGGCAGGGGCCCACTTGCTCTGGGCTGTGCTTGGTGCATCTCCTCCGCCTTACTTCATAAGCAGCAGTAGCCAGGCTGCTTGAACTGGGCGAGAGCCAGGCTGTGGGCACAGTGGCTGTAAGAAGTCGCCTGGACAGAGCTCCTTCCACCAGGACAGATGCCCAGAGGGCCTGCCTGCCCTGGTACCCACCCTGTGCTCCACTGGGGTTTCTGGCTGAGTGTCAAGGCTTCATCCTCCTGTGGTCTGAGAGCAGGGCCCAGCCCAGTAGAGCAGCGGGAAAGGCAGTTGGCTCCCAGCCCCCATGGTCCTCCCTCTGTTAGGCACAGCGCCACAGGGCCACCTGCAGGCTGGGGACCCATTCACGTGGCTCTTAGTTTTACCATCTGTGTGTGCTAACCCCTCACCACACATAACACCTACATACCCCCCCACATACACACATATACACACATACACAATATACATACACATGTGTACACAGAGACACATACACATATGTACACTTAGATGCACACATACCCATGTATACACACATACATGCACACATGGTAAAATTACTTTCAGAGTTTGGGTTTTACGGCCCTATTTGACCATTTGATAGCCTGTGGCTTTTTTGACCTGAGACCCAGCAGCCTTTGGGTATCTGGTTGTTTGGGTGGCTTCCCTGACGGAGCCCCCAGAGGGCCAGGGACTGTCAGAGGCCGTTCGAGCCACACCGTGTCCTCCCAACCCCCTGCTGGGCTCAGGTTAGGAGACAGTTATCCTGGGAACCGCTGCCTCTGTGGGGTGGCCTGGGAGCCTCCAAGCCAGCTGCATGGCGCCCCCTCGTGGCCAAGTGATGGAGGCTCTCTTAAGTGTGCCCCACACAACTCCCAGGGATGTTGGAACAGGGCTGCCCTGTGCCACGTTCCTCGCCCGCCTGTTTCTCTCCAGGCTAGGGTAGGGGGCTTGCCCGTGCCAGCCATGGACAGCATTAAGAACATCAGATTCCACCTTTTCTATCAGTATCAGTGCTAAGAGTAGAGAAAACAGATTTGTTTATACTAAAATGTTACCAACTTAAGCCTTGAGGATGCACACAGGTGCACATTAAGGGGATTGCAGCCCCACTAACGCCCAGAACCTGGGCAGGAAGAGGAATTCCCCATCCAGCCCCTGCAGGGTCCATCCCATACTGTGACCTTGAGGGGCTATCCCAGGAGCTGTAGTTTCGGACTCCATATCCCTGCCAGCTGATCTCCCCTGAACGTTAGAAAACTAATTCCAAGAGAGCCATGAAATTGTCCATGTTCTAAGGCACATACATGGTTCTGAAAGCCCCTCTGCGTGTAACGCTCTTCCTACTTTGCCCGCCCTTGTGCGCACATGTGCAATACACACATGCATGAACACATACACACTCAGTACTGCCCGAGCCTCCAGATGAAGCCGTGTCAGGACACCCAGCTCTCGGGACCCAGATTGGGGGTCTGCTGTGGAATCACCAGCCCCGCTGCCTGAGCTGAGGGGTGCCCACAGCAGATGAAGTCCCCAGGCTGGGACATGGTCCTGGGGGGTGGGGGCTGTCCGATTGGCACCTTCAGGCTCTGGTCTGCTGGCACTTGTGCCACGTCTGGGGAGAGGAAGGAAAAGGGGGTTGGGCAAGTTCTCTCTTTGTTCCATTTTCCTCCTCCAGATGGCTGTATCCGGTCATGTTTAAAGCCTTCTAAGAGGGCTTGACTTCCCCTTGCTGACAAGGTCATTGAGAAGCATTAACCCATTTAACCTCCGTCTTGTGTCTCTAGAAAGACAAGAAGACTGGGCTCCTGAAGCTGCTGGCCGGGGCATCTGCCAAGAAGAAGCCCCGCTCCCCGCCACCCACCTCTCCCACCCATGACCCCCAGGCAGCGGTGGATGCCATGCTCCAGGGCGCAGTGGGGCCCGAAGTGTCTTCCTCGCTGTCCACCCATAGCAGGGCTGGGTCCTGCCCCTTAGAGGGCGAGATGCAGGGGGCTTTGGGTGTGGAGCCGCTGCACAGGAAGGCGGGCTCCTTGGATCTGAACTTCTCGTCCCCTTCCCGGCAAGCACCTCTCTCCATGGCCGCCATCCGCCCTGAGCCCAAGGCACTGCCCAGAGAGAGGTAAGCAGTGGGCTCGTGTCCTCCAGGCCTGTGCGGGTGGTCTCTGAGGTCTGGAGCCACTTTAGGGAACGGGGACGGTGGGGGTTGGTTTTCTGTCCCTCACTGTCGACTTGGATAAAGCTCATGCCACAAGTCCATGTGGGTCCTGAGTGTGGATTTACAAGGGGTCCATCAGGAAATTGGGAGAATCAATGCATCCCGAGCCCTCAGAGTGAGCAGTGGGGTGGGGGCCTGTGTCCCCAGCCCCCTTTGAGCCTGAGTCCCTGTGGGCCCAAGTGGGCCCCACCCTGGGCAGCTCTGTGAGGCTAGCCCACGGATACCTCACACCCAGCTGCCTTCAGGGTGAAGCCATGTGAAGTTGCCAGGACCCATCTGTTTTTTTTTTTTTTTTACCAGAGCCAGCAACTTCATAGGGCTTAGCTTGGGATTTTCCACAGGAGGAGGCTGAGTCCACCAAGGACTCAGGTGGAAGGGGCCAGAGGCTGGTGCTCTGCTCGATGGGTCAGCCCTTTTGAGTTATGGGTCCTTAGCTTCAAATGAGGGCAGATGGCCAGTGGGAGGAGGCCCTTCCTTTTGGGGGCTTCTTCTTGGAAAGCTGCTTAAATGGTAAAATGGGAGCATCTCTAGAGAACACAATCCTGGCCTTTCTGTCAGAATCCCTCCCCTGCTCGGCCACAGTGACCAATGCCAGCCCTTCTCTGAGTCCCAGGATGTATGACCTGAGACACATCACACACACTCAGCGTGTACACCACACACAGACACACACACACCAGGTACAGCACATACACATCAGGTACACCACACAGATATACCACACACACTGCACACAGCATGTACATCACATGGACACACAGACACACACACACACACCATGTCCACCACACAGACACACACACACCAGGTACAGCACATACACATCAGGTACACCACACAGATATACCACACACACTGCACACAGCATGTACATCACATGGACACACAGACACACACACACACACCATGTCCACCACACAGACACACACACACCATGCCCATCACACACACACACCCCATGTCTACCACAGAGACACACACATACCATGTCTACCACATAACTCCATGATGGTGACACAGGGGCTGCCACCTTCACTGTTCGGTCAGCCCTTTCAGTCTGTGGAGCGTCATTTCCTTTCATTGTCCTGGAAGCACCTGGACAGAGAGCTTCACGCCCGTCTCTCAGATATTCAGCCCATGCCATGCGTCCGGGCTCATTAAATCTCAGGATTGCTCAGAAGCACCAAATTAATTTTTTTTCTGGAAAATTACATTTTTAAAGTTACTTGTTTGTTTCACATCTGGCAGTTGAGGCAAAAGCTAAAACTTGTGTTCAGAGCATGAGAAGTGATCTCACTGCTTTTTTTCCTTGGGGAATCGAGGAAAGGCCGCAGGTGCCTGGAGAGGAGGAGGTGGTGGCAGGAAGCCACAGGGGCCAGCGCTGCCCTGGCAGTCACACAGCCTGGCACTGGGGTTTGGGAGCCACAGTCCAGGTGGTGCTGACTGGCCTTATCGGCAGTGGCCAGCAGGCAGCTGTGGCTGAGACATTGGGCTGGGAGGAGGGTGAGAGCTGCCCTCTTCCTTGCTTTGCCACCCCCTGAAAGCCCATGTCTGGTGCCCAGGGACAGTAGTGAAGCCGGCCCCAGCCAGGCACTTGGCCAGCTCCCTTGGCACCAGGGGCCTGCACTCTGGCCAAGTCAAACTCAGGACCCCCTCCTCTGCCCCTGAGATCCCCCAGGGCTGGGCCAGGGGCTTCTCTGTCTGTGCAACCCCAAGCCTCTGCACCAACCCAGCCACCCTCTGCCTGTGGCTTCTCTGCCCTGACTGGACAGGCCACCCCCAGGCCACCCACATGTGCCTGCTTCAGCGTTTGCATTCAGCACGTGGTCTCAGATGGCCCGTGTGCAGCCTGGAGTCTCATCAAGGAGTCCAGGGTCCCCAGTCTATGGGCCTCACTTCAGAATTGCTGACCTAGGATCTTCAGCTTCATAATGTCCCGGTTTTACTAAGTCCAGAAAAATACCAGATCACAGGCTCCACAGACAGAACCCCTGGGAAATCCTAGGGATGGCTAGTTGCCAGCCTCAGAAGACTTCCTTCAGGGGCCATTGGTGTGGCTGTGGCTGACAGGGAGGCATGGCCTGGGGACATCAGGATTCTCCCCTCCCCTGCCCCACCAGCAGGCAGGACCACGGGGCAGGCCAGGCACTGCGGGCAGGAGAGGGATCGGACAGCCCCACAGGAGGGCAGGGGGGCCACAGTCTGCACTTCTGCCCCGTGAACGCCACCGTGGGTTTGTGGGACCCGGGAGAGGATGAGGTCCTGAGAGCGGGGGCTGCGGGGAGCAGGTTGGGCAGTCTGGGGCAGCCACAGCTACTGAGCAGGGAGGTGAGGACTGAGGTGGTGGGAACGGCTCTCAAGACCCAGCCCATGGCCACTCCTGTTCTGCCACTGTCTACGGAAGGGCGCAATGGCCAGAATTAGCCCTGGAGCAGGATGACCCATGGCTTCCTGGGGATGGGTTACCTTGGGAGGACCCAAGCTGTCAGGGGAGCCACAGATGCCACCAAGCCCACAGTCTTAGTGGTGGCGGTGACCCTGGCCCTGGCCCCTCTGTTCCTCCAGGTCCCCCAGCAGCTCGGTCTTGGACAGTCCCCTCTGCCCTGGCTACTGCCAACAGGCCGGAGGCTGGGCCATTTCCTGAGCAGGTGGCTGGTGTGGGGGCCTGGGGACAGCAGCTGTGACATGGAAGTGCAGGTGCATTGGGGGAGGCAGGGCAAGATCACAGAGCCTTTTCCCAACTTGTTCCTCCTTGTCCCCATGGAGGAGGGCGGTGAGGAAGCTGCCAAGGAACGTGGGACCAACCCCTGACCCCAGCCGCCTCTGCCTGCCGTGGCTGCAGCGCCTCCCCACAGGTCTGCAGCCACAATAACAGCTATGGCCTGCGGGCCACCCATCCACCCACAGCTATGGTGCCCTCCGCTCCCCACAAGGTCGTGGGTGCAGGGCCGGGGGACAGTGGGACTCATGCTGTGCAAGGTCCCTGGGTGGAGGGTGGGGATGGGTCATGGGTGCGTGGAAGGACACAGGAGAGCCTGGTCTGCTCTCTGTGGTGGTTTAGAGGAAGGCCGGTCGGCACAGTGCCCCCTCCCCCGGGCTTCCAGAACAGGGGTGGGGAGCAGGCCCGCCTGGTGCCCTTGATCTCAGATCTGGGAGCTGTGGGGGCAGCCGCGCAGCCAGGGTTCTGTTCCTGCCTGGCGGGCAGGGGCACCCACAGGCAGACCCGTGTCTCCAGAGGCTTTTACATCACATTGGTCTGGAAGCAGGGACAGGGGGACACCATAGAGGCCTCAGGGGCGCCTTATCAGGCTCAGCCCCTGCGTGTCTGCTTCCCCAGGTACCGCGTGGTGGTCTCGTACCCACCCCAGAGCGAGGCAGAGATCGAGCTGAAGGAAGGGGACGTGGTCTTCGTGCACAAGAAGCGTGAGGACGGCTGGTATAAGGGGACCCTGCAGAGGAACGGCCGCACGGGGCTCTTCCCCGGCAGCTTCGTGGAGAGTTTCTAGGCCCAGGGCTGAGGCAGGCTGCCCTGTACACGGCAGGCGGGGCCAGGAGATCAGGGCCCCTGATGGGAACCCCTGCATCCCCATGAAGTGGCTCTGAAGGAGCAGACCCTGCCAGGTGGTTAGCTTCTGGGACACTCACTGGCCATCTGCACAGGGGGGCTGGGGGCACAAGCCCACCACCCGTGCTTGGAGAGTGTCCTTAGGGAGGCTCCCATCTTCAGGTGGGCCCAGACTGCTCTCCGCCTCTGTCTATACCTCAGTCACCTCCACCTGGACCCTCAGCATGGGTGTCACCAGCCCTGTCCCAGGGAGGCCACCTTGCGGCTCCTGTGGGACGAGGTATGAGCAGTGCTTCTTGCTTTGCCAGCGTGGTCCCATCTTTCTTATGTCTTTTTACTGCAAAGCTGTTAGACTTTATAAACTGCTAACAGGTCATACACTGCCTATTTTTCTTACACCTGGTGCTGCCTTTTTGTAAAACTTGTCAGGACTTGGTTGAGCTTGAAAGAAAAAATATCTGGGGAGGCACCAAACAGGCAAAACTTCCACAGGCGCCATGTGACCCTGGGGAGCTAGGTCCTCACTGCCTTGGTGTTTGTGGGGCCAGAGGGGCACTGGGTGTTGGAGGGAGTTTGGAAAAACTAGTCTCTTTAAACTTGTTCCAGAGCTCCAGCCACATCTAAGCAGAGACAATGTGACCAGAGGTCCCTGTAAGTGCCTGTTGTGAGGCAGCAATAGGAACAGGAAGGTTGGCCGCAGGCCTGGAGGCATAACTCCCCTTCTGTTGCTGCAGAGTGACCAGAGCTAGGAGCCCCCACTACAGAGATGTGTGGGTTTTACCGCCTTTGCAAGGTCTGGCCATTTTTCTTTAACTGCTCTGCCATCGAGCAGCACAAGCCTTGGTCTCAAGTCCAGAGACACGAGGAGGAGGGCTTTGGGGCATCCTGTAGACTTGGAGCTGGGAGGGGAGGGGGCAGGTCTGATCTCGGGATGGGGTCCACACGGGGCCCCTGTGAGTCCAGCTTCCTGCAGGCACAGACTGGAGGCACCGTGAGACACCTCATGAAACGTTCTTCTCAGCTTGGAGTCCTGGGCCCTAAAGCCTCTCTCTCATTACAAAACCACTCAGGTTTAAACCAGGCTGAGGTCATTAGCCTTAGAAACATGGGATCTCCCTGCAGTGAAATCCCGAAACCCACTCGTGGCCTCTGATGCCCTAACAGGAATGCTTATCTTCAGAGTTCCTGTGTTGGGATGTGACTTGCTACGGCCAGGTGGATCCCAGGCTGGCAGTAGCCCCTAGAGAAAAGCTCTCTTCCTCTCTCCAGAGGAGAACAGATTTAATAGAGTTGAGCAATTTGTTCTGAGTCAAATTAAAAATCTGGGTTAAACACAGGGAGCCCTGAGTGCTGAGTTTATAGCAGCCGGAAGGTGCCCACTGGTCACTGGTAGCCAAATGAGTTGCCTCCCATGCACAGGAATCATGTGCATGCCTAAAACTGGGTCATCACCAAAGATGTGGATGGATTGGCACGCTGAGTGAGACTCCAGTGAAACAGCTAATTCAATCCCCAGATGATAGGAATGTCTAAATGAAGGCAGTTACCAAGCAACAGGACAGACGAACCGGCCGGTTCCTCTCCTGGCTCCTTGCACGTGATGCTGAGGCCGGTGCCTGGCAGAGGCAGCAGCTGGACCCCAGCCCCCAGCAGGTGTCTTATCATGGTGGCCTGGCCCGTCCGAGCAAAGTCAGGGACGGGCTTGGTGGGGAGTGACACCAGCATCAGGACCTCCTTGCAGGCTGGGCTCTGGGGAGCAGGAACACAGGTGATCACTTCTGCGCTTTGGGCAGTTTTCCAACCCTCAGACCATCAGCCCTCATGGCCACTTAGCCACAGGCAGCACAGAGCCAGCATCAGACCCCACTGTCCGGCCATCTTGCCTGAAGGACCCTCTCCATCTGGCCACCAAGATGAACCAACCCTTTGTCTGAAACCCGCAGGTTCCCCAAGCCAGACCTCACGCACCTTGGTTTTGATATGGTGCTAGGGGCCCAGGTGACATGCTCTGAGGAGCAGGACAGATGTGACATCAGAGGACACCAAAGTGATGGGACATTGGGCCACCAAAGGGCCACAGGCACTGGGGTGGGGGATGGAAGGCAAGCATTTCCCAGCAGCCTCACAGTGGGGAATTCTCTGTACTTTGCACAGTTCACACACACGCACCCCTCGTTTCTGTTGTACACAAGTGTCAGTGTGTGGTGTGTGGTCTTGGAGGAATGGACAGTGATGACAAGCCATGATGCCTCTGTTTCCAAATCTTTAAATAAAACTGAACATGGACAGGTCCGATGTCTGGATGGGGGAGCAGTGAGGTGTGGCTGGGCTGGGCAGGACCAGAACCAGCATCCCCCTTACCAGCCCATGGCTCATAGCCCTGCCACTTCCAAGAGCTTCCTGTGGGGGACATGGTCTGCGTCAGGGTGGCAGGCTGCTGAGGGGACTGAGGATGCCAGTCAGCCGTACCCAGCACAGGCCAGGCTTGCACTGCTGGGCAGGAAAAATTGAGCCAGGCTGGCCGGGTGTGGGTGGCCTCTAGGTCCCTGCAGGGTTGTGCTCGCCTGGAAGGGTAGAGACCACACCCCTTCTTTCCTTGGAGGCAGCCTTCATGCCAGTGGGAACACAAGTCCTGTCAGCCAGGAGTGTCTAGAATCGATCCCCAGACCAGCACACTCACACCCCCACCTTGCGGTCTGGCCTCAGGTGCCTGGGGCGTGGAGACATGGGGTGGAGGGTCCCTGGCCCCTGCTGGCAGACAGAGTGAGGCCTGGCAGAGGGCTGCTCAAGACTGAGACCATTCGGGGTGTCTCCTGAAGCAGCTACCCAACCCCCGGCTTCCTGACCAGGACTCAGGCCCATAGCTTTGAGCATCATATCGCTTGTGCTGAAGGGAAGCTCAAGAGCGGTCTCCCTCTTCTATACAAATGGAGTGACCTTGTGTAAGACTGAAGACCACAGTGCAGACTGCGGGTGTGGACAGGGCCTGCACTGCAATGAGGAAGCCTTCACCCACCTCTCCACATCTGGCCAGTGGGTCACTAATACCGACTCCCAAAGCTGGGTGCTGAGCTGGCCCTCCCTGGAAACTGTGTCAGGTGTGAGAGGCGGGGGCAATGCCAATACCACCTGCAGCAAAACATGACTGGCAGGCCATCTGGGAAGTAGGCCGCAGGACGACCCTGGCCACAGGGATGGACATGGCCACCCCCTTCCCCGGGGCCTGGAACCATATCCAAGTCCAGGCTGGTTTGCCTTTACTGGTTTAAGCCCTGCAGAGCGGGCAGTGTGCTGGTCTGGGCAGCTGGACACTCACCTGTGGGACACTCCCATTGACCACAGGAAATGGGCTCCCATCAAGGCCTCAGGCCCATGGAACTTCTCTGCCCTGACACTGACAAGGGGGCAGTCTGTCCCAGGGAACTTTGGGTTCCTTTTGCAGGGGATACACTCCATATCCAGCCCTTAATCACAAGGACAGATCAGCAACACCATATCAGCTGTTCAGTGGAGGACAGGAGAGATGTCCTGCCTCCCTCCAGCCTCACCCTGCCCTACTCCTCCTGCCAGAAGCCCCACTGCAGAGAAGAACCCATTCCAGGAGTACCCCCCATAGTCCTGAGCCTCCTGGGAAACCTGCAGCCAGACCTCCAGTCACAGGGCTCCTTCTGGAAGGGACAGGAGAGCCTGCTGTTTAGAAAAGTACTTATGAGTAAGAAAGCAGGTTGGGGGAGGCCAGCAAGGAACTTGCACATGAGGCAGGGCAGAGGTACAGGGTACAGGGCAGAGGTACAGGGCAGCCAGGAGGGGCCAGGGCCAAGTGTCCTGCAGATGGAGAACCACAGCCCCCAAACCTAAGAGGGGCTGAGGGTGCCAGGTGGTAACCCTGTGATGGGAACTTCCTAGTCAGCTGGGTGAGCCCAGAGCTTCACAGGGACTTCAGGGAAGTACTTGGTGCCCAGTGGGCTCTGAAGATGGGGAAGCCACAGGCTGGTACCCTCTGCCTCAGGTCAGATCCTGAGTGATCCCAGGGACTGCTGGATCCCTGCAGGCTTTTCACCTCCATCTCAGGAGGGCCTGAGTGGGTCTATTCTAACAGAGACATGATGCAGGCCATTCAGGCCAAGGGTGAGGGGGCTCCTGACGGGCAGTGTCCAGCCATGTTCCCCCTAGGATGGAAGCTGCTCAGGAGCAGAAGGAACTGCTGTGAAGAGGCTCCACATGGACCCGGGAGGCCTCCTGCAGAGGAGGTGGGCCCTGTAGCCAGGCCGAGGATGGGCACAGAGGGGGTGACTCAACTGGGAGATGCCAGCCCTGTGAGGAGGGGTTGCCTATGGCAGTGGTGAGAGCTCAACATGGGCCACAGCCACAGGGACTGAAGCAGTCTGCAGGAAAGTGTCATGGGGCTGGGCACAGGCAGGCGGGAGGGACTGACTGTCACCTGCCCACCTTGCAGCCCTGGGGCTCAACCTGAGGATGCAGGTTCCTCCTCAGGGACCCCCTTGTCCTTTAGGAAGACTCCCTCCTTGGGCCCCCAGCTTTCTGACAAACAAAACTGCACCTTCTCTGAACAAAAAAAGCTCTTTCTCTGAACAAGAAAAGCTTGCCCTGATTTTCAAGACTGTTGTTTCAGTTTTTGGTCTGAAGAGTAATGAACAGACAGTTCCCAGAAAAAAAATATAAAAGGCCTCAGTATCAAAAGACGCTTGGCCTGCCTGGTGATCAGAGAAACAAAACCCAAAGACTCCGAGGGGCCTTCCGCTTGGCAGACCGGCCTGAGGCCCTCAGGTGGGGCTGCTCCACCCACAAAGTCACGATGCAGGTGCCGCCAGCAGGGGCCCAGGTGCACCTGCGCCCCACAGTGACACGTGGACATGAGCACGCCTGGCATGTCCGTGCATGGGGCCCATGTACGCAGGGCACATCGGTGCACAGGGCCCACGCTGCTGCGCCCAGGTGCAGGGACTCAACTTTGTGAGACCTCCATGTGGACTGTGGGAAGAGCAGGTGAGGAGCCGCGTGTATCGTCAGAAAGCAGGCCTCCGAGGAGTCAGTACATGTGTAACGAGGCAGTACATGTGTAACACACTTGTACCTCGTGTGCTCGGTGTTGCAGAAGAAATGCTAATATCAATGGTGAGGTTCTGACTGGGGTGGGCCTGGGCATCTCTGGATGTATTTGTACATGCTGATTACTTCTTACCCATATCTGTATCTTAGTTAAAACGTGATTTTTTATTTAAAAGTCACATGACCTGTTTTGACCAGCTCCACACTGTGCAGAGGGGCCCCACTGGACATTAGGGAGGAAGGCCGGGCTGTGCGGTGTGTAGCCTCGGAGGGGGGAGGGGAAAGGGGAAGGGGGCGCAGAGTCCCTGGAGGAG
This sequence comes from Phacochoerus africanus, assembly GCF_016906955.1. NCBI lineage: Eukaryota > Metazoa > Chordata > Mammalia > Artiodactyla > Suidae > Phacochoerus > Phacochoerus africanus. The sequence goes on along the minus strand of NC_062548.1, from coordinate 51,165,031 downwards.
GGAGAATGAATCCAAATCTGAATCCCTGGCTGCCACGCCCCAGGCCCGCCTGCGTGTGTGGACTGAGGGAGAGCAGGAGCAGAACCAGGTCGCAGGGCTTGTGGTTGGACATGTGTGCTCTTGGGGTTTCCTCCCTCACTTTCCTGTCGTTCCAAGTGGTCCGGACCCTGGGTTTCTGACATGGACACTGCCCACCCTCCGGGCCAGATTCCTGTTTGACTGCAGCCCTTCAAGTTCCCAGACGTCTCTTTCCTCCTGTCCTGCCACTGCGGTGCTGAGGTGACTTACACGTGAGGAAGGGCCAGGCCCTGCAGCCCCACAGCCCCTCTGAATTATTAAATCATGGCACATGCAGTACCTTCCCCTGAACTCAGCCCTTTAATGTGCTTCTTAAATATGCATCTGAGCCCTAATAGACGTAAATCACCCTGGGAATGTCTTCTCAGCTGCTCGCCTGGCACATTGCTAATTTATATATTTTCAATGAACCCATCAAAGGACTTAGATTTTAATCAAAGCCTTCAGGATCTTCTGCAGGGCCAAGTCACATCACCGTCAGTCAGAAGGGAGGTCTCTAGTGGCATACCACAGGGCTTTGCCCAGTAGAGCCTTCTGTAATTCAGATCAGGGTATCAAGGCATAAATACCACACTTTTCAATTACCCAAAACCTGGTGGGACAGGCTAACAGATGGCAGAATTAAGGTCGGTTCCCTCCAGGGAAGAGGTTTGTGCCACCTCAAGAGCCTTATGTACAGAATCTAGCAGTTTATTGTGCTTGACCAGCATAGCTTGACTGGGCTAGATGCAGAACTGCTGAGGTGAGTGGGCTGCACTCCAGCCTGGTGGGCTCGTCCTAGGACACATGTGGCTGTGGAGCCCAGGGAAGTGTTTTCTGCCCCAGCCACCCTGGGAGATCACTAGTGGAAGGGACCCCCCCAGGCTGGCGAAGGAGGCGGGCTTCTCCTTGGTGGTAGTTGATGTCACACTCCAGGCTTTGGAATCTTAACACAAGCATCCAGGTTGCATCAACCATAAAATTGTAAAAACTGCTTTAAGCTTTCTATTTTCAATACCTTAGAATCCTTAGTTCAGATACCCTCCAGTCTGGAAACCTAGTATAGAAACTGGAGGAAAGCAGGATTAGTCTTGAAACAGAGGTGGCAGCCCAGAGACCCCCAGCCCTCGTGAAGGCCTGGTCAGAGCTGGCGGCCTGTGTGTTTGCACCACTGCCCTGCAATCTGACAAATGCAAGCTCTGGATTCTGTTCAGCTTCTGGCCTCTTGTCCTAATAAACTTCTTGGGGTGCTGTCAGGACATTTTAGAGATGGGATCGGAATTGAGATCACAAAGCTGGGTCAAACGGGCCAGAACCACATTCAGTCCCAGCCTGGCCCACCCTCCAGAGGCTGCATCCCCAGGATGCCTGGCTCAGCTCTGCCCCTTTCACATCTCCTCTCACTTGGTGCTAGGCCTGTGACATGGTCAGGGGCAGGGGCAGCATCTGAGATGCAGCTTCCCTGGTGCTGCTGGTGAACTGGCTTCAGTGAAGGAGGGCTAATGGCCGCATCCTGGTGAAAGGCTGCTTCTCTGTTACCTGAGAGTAGGGTGTCGCCTGTGAGGCTTCTCCCCTCCTCAGTATCCCACTGCCAACAGCCCCTCCCCTTTTCCACGCAGCCCTGCAGCCAGGCTGGCCCTCCTCCTTCTCCTCCTTCTGGAAGCTCGGGCGTGGATGTGAGCAGAGCCATCTCCCACGAGACTGCAGTAGAGGAGGGAGGAGGAGGGGGCTCTGAGATGTCCCAGCACCATGGGTGCCTGTCCAAGGTCACCGTGCGTGGGAGTCAGCCATTTCTCTCTTACTCCTGTGTTTTTGTTTTGTTTTTGTCTTTTTTTCCATTTCTTGGGCCACTCCAGCAGCATATGGAGGTTCCCAGGCTAGGGGTCCAATTGGAGCTGCAGCCACTGGCTTACACCACAGCCACAGCCACACAGGATCCAAGCTGCATCTGTGACCTACACCACAGCTCAAAGCAATACCAGATCCTTAACCCACTGAGTGAGGCCAGGGATGAAACCTGCAACCTCATGGTTCCTAGTCGGATTTGTTAACCACTGAGCCATGACAGGAAGTCCGCACTTGTGTTTTTTTTTTACCACCTCCACTGCACTGCCTTCCAGTCTGGTGTCCTGTGTATGGTCATTTCTCCTTGGATCATAGATGGAACAGACGTTGCTGAGGGACCGAAAGCCAGTTCTGACTTCTGCTCATGGGCACGATGGAGAAACAGGAGATGGAGCTCCCCTTCCACCTCCATAAATAGAAAACCAGACAAGACATAGGACATTGGAGCCCGAGCATCACCAAAGAGTGGTTCCTGGGAGGAGGAACCTTCAGTCAGTGACAGCCACCAATCACAGAGGACTGAGGAGGGGGACAGTTTTTTACATTACTCGCATATTCACTGTTTCCAGTTATTTGTGTAGATTTGAATTTCCTTTAGGTGTTGTTTTCCTTCTGCCTGAAAAACATCCTTTAACATTTCATGTAATTAAGGTGTGCCAGTGATGGGAGTTTTCAGCTCTTGTTTGTCTCAGTGTCTTTATTTTGCCTTTTTTTTTTTTTTTTTTTGTGTGTGTGTGTGTGTGTGTGTCTTTTTTTGGGCCGCTCCCGAGGCATATGGAGGTTCCCAGGCTAGGGGTCAAATTGGAGCTGTAGCCACCGGCCACCACAGCCACAGCAATGCCAGATCCGAGGCACATCTTCGACCTACACCACAGCTCATGGCAACACCAGATCCTTAACCCACTGAGCGAGGCCAGGGATTGAACCCACAACCTTGTGGTTCCTAGTCCGATTCGTCAACCACTGAGCCACAACAGGAACTCCTTGCCTGTGCATTTGAAAGATATTTTCTCTGGTATTGAATTGTAGGTTGACTTTTTTTCATTCATTCAGGGGTGGTGTTGTCTCATGGTTTGCATTCTTCTTCATGAGAGCTCTTTGCTCTTTCTTAGTTCCTCTTGGAACAGGGAAGAACCTCTGGGAGTTCCATGGTGGCTCAGCAGGTTAAGGATCCGGCATTGTCACTGCTGTGGCTCAGGTTTGATCCCAGCCCAAGAGCTTCTACTTGCTGTGGGTGCAGACAAAAGAAGAAAAAGGGAGAAACTGTATTCTATTTCAAAGTAAACACTAGAGGGACATTGCCTGTAAGCTTAAATTATACACAGTGATCCTTCTCTGGGCACCTGCCTCCCACCTAAGTAGTATTAAGCTAAAATACCCTGTAAGTGTGGGCAAAGAAATGAACACCTTCCTCTGGAGGTTTGCTGCTCGAGGCCTTTTGGGTAAGGACCTAGGGGCTGCTGGAGCCCTTGTCCTGAGGATCTGCCCTACAGAATTCCCCAAAGCAGCCGAGCCAGAAATCAGCATTTAGAAGACATTTCCACACAGTCGGATAATTTGCCCTGCTCTGTACAGCTGGGAACTTTATTTCCTCTCTGGGGATTTTTCCACTTTTTCTCAAGTGCTGCTTTGGTTTTTCTCTTGTTTCTTCCTTTTTCTTTTTGTCTCTTTAGGGCCATACCTGCGTGCAGCATATTGAGGTTCCCAGGCTAGGGATCCTTTTGGAGCTACAGCTGTCAGCCTATACCACAGGCCACAGCAACTCAGGATCCGAGCTGTGTCTGCAACCTACACCACAGCTCATGGCAACACCAGATCCTTAACCCACTGAGCAAGGCCAGGAATCGTACCTGCATCCTCATGGATACTAGTTAGATTCCTTCCGGATGAGCCACAATAGCAACTCCAAATTCTTTATTTGCAATTAAGGTATAATTGATTTAGGATGTTGTTCACTTTCTGCTCTGCAGAGAAGTGACTCATGTTACAGGTTTTTATACATTTTTTCACATTCTTTTCCATTTTGGTTTATCACAGATATTGAATATAGCTCCCTGTGCTGTACAGCAGGACCTCATTCTTTATCCATTCTGTGCCTTTGTTTTTCTTTTTTAGGGCCACAGGTGCAACACATGGAAGTGCCCAGGCTAGGGTTGAATCATAGCTACAGCTGCTGGCCTACACCACAGCTACAACAACTCAGGTCCTGAGTTGAATCTGTGACCTACACCACAGCTCGCAGCAACACCAGATCCTTAGCCCACTGAGAAAGGCCAGGGGATGGAACCTGCTCCACATGGACAGAATAATTTCTGCTGAGCCACAACAGGAACTTCTGCTTATCCATTCTAAATGTGGTAGTTTGCATCTACTTATCCCAAAATCTCCATCCATCCCACTCCCCTCTCCCTTGGGAACCACAAGTCTATGAGTCTGTTTTTGTTTTATAGATAAGTTCAGTTGTGTCATATTTTAGATTCCACATATAAGTGATATCATATATTTGCCTTTCTCTTTCTGACTTATTTCACTTAGTATAAGAGTCTCTAGGTCCAACCATGTTGCTGCAAATGGTATTATTCTGTTTGTTTTTGTGGCTGAGTAGTATTCCATTGTGTATATGTGCCACATCTTCTTAATCCATTCATCTGTTGATGGACATTTAAGTGGTTTCCATGTCTTGGCTATTGTGAATAGCACTGCCATGAACATTGGGGTGCAGGTATTTTTTGAATGAAAGCTTCATCCAGGTATATGCCCAGGAGTGGGATTGATGGGTCATATGATAGTTCTATATTCAGTTTTCTGAGGTACCTCCTTACTGTTTTCCATGGTGTTTGTACCAATTTACATTCCCACCAGCAGTGCAGAGGGTTCCCTCTTCTCCACATCCTCTCCAGCATTTGTTATTTGTAGACTTTTTAATGATGGTCATTCTGACTGGTGTAAGGTGGTACCTCATTATAGTTTTGATTTGCATTTCTCTAATAGCGATGTTGAGCATTTTTTCATGTGCCTACTGGCCTTCTGCATGTCTTCTTTGGTGAAATGTCTATTCAGGTCTTCTGCCCATTTTTCAACTGGGTGGTTTGGTTTTTTGTTGTTGAGTTGTGTGAGCTGTTTGTATGTTTTGGAAAATAAGCTCCTGTTGGTTGCTGCATCATTTGCACATATTTTCTCCCAGTCTGCAGGTTGTCTTTTCATTCTGTGTTTTCATCATCTTTCAAAGAGAGATAAAAGCAATAACCTTTTGGAGTATCCTGAGGATAAATGAAATAGTAACAACCTCTGCGGCAGGCATTGCCTCACACATGACATAGTAACTGTCACAGTTAAGGAATAGCAGGTTTTAAACTCAGGACAGCTGGGGGCTTTAAAAACACTGTGTGGGAAGTGGGAGCTGGGGAGGAGAGGAGCCAAAGTGGGCAGAGGGTAGTGGGCCCCATCCTGATGTCCTGACACCTCAGAGCAAACTCTTGGCATCAGCAGTTTATCCAGCTGCAGCTCATGTTGATGGTGTGTCACTGCTTATGCTTAAGAATGCCAGGCATGGAGTTCTCATCATGGTGCAATGGAAACAAATCCAATTGGGAACCATGAGGTTGCAGGTTCAATTCCTGACCTCGCTCAGTGGGTTAAGGATCCAGCGTTGCTGTGAGCTGTGCTGCAGGTTGCAGACGTGGCTTAGATCCTGTGTTGCTGCGGCTGTGATGTAGGCCAGCAGCTACAGCTCTGATTCAGCCTTTAGCCTGGGAACCTCCATATGCCATGGGTATGGCCCTAAAAAGACAAAAAAACAAACAAACAAACAAAAAAAAAAAAAACACCGGGCACTACCTAAGGTGTTTTTGCCCAAATGATAGATTTCTAAAGGAGACCAGGAAGTTTTCTTACGTCAGCCATCTCTGGACATGTTCAGCTGTGTTTGGTAACCCTCTTAAAATCTCTCAGGTATTTTCTGGATCGTCTGCAACAATTTACTGAATCATCACTTCTCTTAAACTGGGATCAGCCCCCTTGATGCTGGGTAAGCCTTACACCTCCGCAGAAATTGGCCCAAACCATTGGGCTCCTCACCATCTGGCAGCTACAGGAACAGCACCACTGGAGGCTCAGGCTCGTGAGATGCGGTGGTGCCTCAGTGCCACCTGCTGGTGGGATTGTAAACGCCGGATCTGGAAAGGAGAGAATTTTAGTTATAGCCAACGGTTATTTCCACTAGGAAAAGTCTGTCACCACAGAAATATTTTCATTCCTTTTTGTTGTTGAATGAGAAGTAAAAATGGAAATTTGCATGTAAATGAATGCTTCTTAAGACAGGCACTTGAAAATCAGTGTACCACCTCACACCCAGCTGTGTGCTCCTGTGTGACCAAGAACCATGAAAGGAATAGCAAGACAGGTGGGCATTTTCCTGTTGTCTGTTTGTTATGCCTTTAAAAGGAATAGTAGACCCCTTTTTTCCTGGTGGAGAACAGCTCTGTTTGTATCTGCTAATCAGGAACAACAAAACATCTGTCCTCTGTGAGAGACATGTGGATGTAGAGTCCTTGGGAAATAAGACTAAAGCGGGGCCCTGAGGAGCTGTCACGATGACGTGCTCCTGCCTCCTCGCATTTGCCACTCAGTGTCACACTCACATAGCAGGGTTGGTCTTTTTTAACAGGAAAACTTAATAAACATGTTTTTAAAAGAAAATAAAACTCATGACATTCAGGAACAGATAAGAATAGCATCCTGTGAGCTGTGAATTCACTGAATTTATTTAAACATAATTTCTAATCAGCACAGAGGAACAGCCTTCACTGTAATCCGGTGAGGTGATGTGAGGTCCTGGGAGGTGCTTTCAGAATTTCCTGTTTGCTGACCCCCCACTGCAGTGGAGGGACCTCTGTCTTCTATTATGGGTTAATCCCTAAAGGGGGGTTTCCTATAAGCCTAAATCATACATAATGGCCCAGTTCTGGGCACCTGCCTCCCAGGTAATGAGTATGAAGCTAAAACACACTGTTTAACTCCTGGAAGCCCCCTGACCAGGTAGGTGCACCTGGGAATGGCTGCAGGTGGAAGCTGTGACCGCATCCCTCCAGAAGCTGCAGGGGACCTGGAAATGCTTTGCTTTACTCCCGCCCCTCTGAGCAGAAAAGGAGCCTGAATCCAGATTTGAGGGAGGTGGTTCTTGGGGACATGAGTCCTCTGGGTCATAGCTTCCTGGTTAGAGCTGCTCTTCCTTCCCCAGCAGCTCACCTCAGCGAGCAGGGCCTGGACTCATCACAGCACCATTCAGACTCGGGGTTTTGAAGGTGTTTCCTCCTGGGCTCCTCCCTTTCAGAGCTGGAACTTGCCCTGCGCAGGGTAGCACCTTACACAGGAGGTGCTGACCCCTCTTCAGGGCGGGGCGAGTGAACAGGAATAAAAGAGCAGGTGGTGGCCACTCTCCTTGTCTCCCCCCCCTGGGGATGAGGGACATGAGAAACTGGCTCCTGATGCCTGCAGCTCGCTCCTCCCTGGAGACACTGTCTGTGGACAAGCAGCTACATTGCTTGCTCGGGAGGCTCAGAAAGGCCCCATATCTTCCCCCATATTGCTGGTGTCACAGGAGGAGTCAGGTGAGTGCCTATTCTGCACAGCTGTCCCTCAGGAGCCTTATCCCTTCCCTGTCTCTTGGATGACGGGGTCCAAGAGATGCCAGGAGCTGGGCACCTGGGAGCAGGAACAGCCGGGTGAAGCCGGCCCCCCTTCTGGGGACAGTGTAAGCAGGGCCTTGGTCCCGGGCTTCATCTCACTGCCCGTCCATTCCCACACCCAGAGCTGTAGTGGCAGTAAAGGGACAGTTTGGCCCCTGTGGTGACATTTTTACTCTCTCTCCGAACCGGGTGAGGAAGGTGACACTTAGCACCGAGAGGCCAGCACAGCTTAAGTGATTTCCTGTGAAGCTCAGGGATCAGGTGGTGGACTGTCCTTGGCTCTGGGGTCTCCACTGAACTCTTAATGTTTATTTGTTGTTTTCCAGGATATTATCTTGCATTTTCAAGAAGCAAATAATGATCATTTTATTTCTAATGCTTATGTTTTGTTTTATGCCTCCTTTAATTGAATATACTTTACTCGAGAAAGTAAAAACAGATTTAGGAAGGAGGTTTAAAAATTGGAATAGGGATTTTAAAAGGAAATTATTGTTTCCAAAATAAAGGAAACTCCAAATTTATCTTCTCTGGGATCAAGTTATGAGAAAAATCAGATACAGAAGTCTAGGACCTTACAGCAACGTAAAGGAAGAACAGGAAAAGGCACCCCATGGAGCAGTATCTTGCTATATTTTATTTTTTTTGCTATATTTTATGAGACATAAGTTTGAGGACATCTCATCATCACCAAATAATCCTTATATATATATATATTCATTGGAGTGCATCAAAGACAATCTCATATTTGCTTTGACTTTTTCCTCTACAAATTCTTATTAATTTGCTTCAAGACTAATAGATTTGAAAAAAACAAGGCACAATCCATCATTTCCATTATATTTGTTTGATTATATGATGCATGTGTTTATGTTACAACATTTTGTATATATGAGTAAAACTGGATGGAGGTAATACAGACCAACAGCTTGATAAGAACGGGAAAGAATCTGAAAAATAATATATGCTGTACAACCAAATCCTTTTGCCATACACTTGAAACTAAGACAACCTTCTAAATTAATTACATTTCAATTTAAAAAGATACTTAAAGAAAGAACAGCTGCCCATTTTTCAATAGCATAAAAATGTGAACAATGAAGGGAACAGATATAATAATAATAATAATAATAATAATAATAATGAAAATACAACGCTAAAAAGATGAGCAACAGCATTGGAAACTTACTGTGTGCCAAACACTGAACATCTATTTAAATAGATTTTCTCATTTAATCCCCACAAAAATTATGTCCATTTTATAGATGAGGAAATTAGAGTTTACAGAAGTTGAATTGTCCAAATCCACAGTTTATAACCAGCTTTTATTTTCAAAGCTTTTTCTGTGTGACTCTAAAACCCCAACTGAGGCTCTAATTGAGTCTGAAAACTGTGCTTTTACTTTTCTGTGGTACCTAAGAAATCATAAATATTGGTCCCAAACCAGATTAATTTTTTTAAAAGCCATTGATAAAAGCAAGTGGCTAAGAGATTAATTTAAAGAAAATACCCAGTAAAGATTTTAAAATAACACAATCAAATAAAATGCACTGAGTGTCCACAGGGGCATTGTCTACCAATGTCTACAGTGTTTCTATCTGAAAAAGAAAACTACACTTCAGGGAGCCTGTTTGGAGAAACTTAGGCATCTACTGCCTTTCACATAGAATGTTCACTAATGAACTATTTTAGATGAAAGCTGACATCCAGAATCTGAGAGCTCTTTTCCTGAAGGCAGTGAACAGGGCCAGCTTCTGACAGTTGGTTTCTTCCTAAAGCCATGTCCTTCCTGAAAATCTGACTATGTCTGAGGCCTTGTGAAAGGTGCATAAGTCAAAATGACACTGTTCATGGGCTCTGGAATTGGTTCTACCTCTGCTGGACACTATACAAGCCAGACAGGTAAGAATCTGAAAGAGAAACTGAAAAGCCCAGGTACCTAGAGGGAAATATTCACAGTTGAAAAGATTTCTTTCCCCTTAAAACAAAAACAAAAACAACAGGACATTTTTTCAGCTGGTGGCAGGGCTACAGGTGGGGAGAAGTTGTCAGGTGATTAATAAGAGTCCAGAAAAGCTCTGGATCACTGCCAAAGTGAGTGCAACCCCACAGGGCTTGTGTGGTGGCTCAGAATAGGCACAATCAAGAATCACACATTTTAATGTCGCTGAGAGCTTCTTTGTTCTTTAATCAATATTCCCCATTTGTTTCACCATCTAGGTAGTCTGAGAAGCCAAGGTCATGCATAGTTATTATATATCTTACTAGTCAGGGATCTGCAGGGAAATAGAACCACTCAGATGCATGAATGTAATCAGATGCATGTGTGTATTTATATGTGTATGTATGTGTATATACATACATGAATCTGATTACATTCATGCATCTATATAAAATACATTTATATAAATTCATTATAGAAATTAGTTCACATGACTATGGAGGCTGAGAATTCCCTCAATCCACAGTCTGCAAGCTGGAGACCCAGGAAAGCTAGTGACATAATTACATTCTGAGTCCAAAAGCCTAAGAACCAGGAGAACTGATGATGTGTCCATCTGAGGGCGTAAGAAGACTGGTGTCCCAACTCAGCAGGCAGGCAGAGAGAGAATTCCACCTCCCTCTTGTCTTTGGCTCTATTCAAGCCCTCAATGGGTTAGACGATCCCACCCCCACTGGGGTGGGCTGTCTGCTTTGCTGAGCACTGACAAAAACACTAATGTCATCTGGAAACATCCTCACAGACTTACCCAGGGTAATGTTTAATCAGGGAACCCCACGGTCCAGGCAAGTTGACACCTAAAATTAACCATCACAGTTACATAATTAGCTTTTTAAAATGCAGAATATAGCCAGAGGTGGTTAAATGCAATGAAACTCCAATTTCATTTACTGATCTATTATAATCAGTCCATGATCATAAAGAGTGCTCAGAGGACCTCCTGGTGTCTCATAGTATATGTTTAAAACAAGATTTAATCAATTTACCCTAAAACTAGTTCACATGGGAGCATCTAGAAATAAATTATCGACCAAAAAGCATTCAAAAGTCTTCTACAGACTCACCACTTTTTAAGGCAGGGACAGTGACAGTTCAAAAGACAAGGGCATTTGTTTATAAAAGCAGGATGTAGTTAAGATCCATCTCATCTTAATGCTACTAAACACCTATTTTGACTTAACCAGATAGAGCTGTTAAGGAGGATTTTGACTACAATATATCTGAGCCTTGTTCAAAAAAACAAACAAACAACCCAAAAAACCTTCCAGGGCTTATCTACAGAAACATGTCAATAAGAGAAGGAGCAGGTCTATTTTGTCCCCAGGATTACAGTGAGGGGAAAGGTGCCAGCAAGCCTGGGCAATGTGTAAGGAGCTTGCCTGCTGGAAGTAGATTCATCTTTTCATGTCTTCTACTTCTATTTATTACAGAAAAGCAGGGAAGGGAGGAATGAGTTTTCAAGAAATGGGTGAAGAAAACTGAGGAAGCTCATGAAATATCTAGTTGATTCTTTTTCTTTTGTCTGGGACAAGTAGATCCAGTGTTACTTGTCATAGACCCTACAAGGGGAGGCAGCGGAGCTCACAATTTTTAGTGCTACCTTCTTAGCCTGTGGTTATCTGAAAAGGGAGAATATCTAATCTGAGCTGGCCAATGCCTAGAGTTCCCTGGTGGCTCAGCAGGTTAGGTAACTGGCATTGTCACTGCTGTGGCTCTGGTTACTGCTGTGGTGTGGGCTCAATCCATGGCCTGGGAACTTACACATGCTGCAGGGGCAGTGGGGGTTGGGGGAAGAGGGGAGGACATGAGCTAGCCAGCTCCAGTTCTCTCTCCTAGAACTTGACCCTTGAATGCAGAGAAGCAGCAGCTCAGGGGGTTGAATTCCAGTGAACTCTCTCCAGGTGCACACATCCAAAGCCACCTACTTCCATCTTCCAAAACTTGATATTCACAGCATTCTCTGAATGGTAAGCTATTTTAATGTCCTTTAAAAAAGAAACATTGAGGAGTTCCCATTGTGGCTCAGTGGTTAATGAACCTACCTAGTATCCATGAGGATATGGGTTTGATCCTTGGCCTTGCTCAGATCCGGCATTGCTGTGAGCTGTGGTGTAGATTCACAGACAGATGCAGCTCGGATCCAGTGTTGCTGTGGCTGTGGTGTAGCTGGCAGCTGTAGCGGATTACACCCCTAGCCCAGAAACTTCCATATGCCACAGGAGCAGCCCTAAAAAGCAAATAAATGAATAAATAAAATTTTAACAAAAGAAGAGAAAAGGTTAAAAAAGAACTGATTGAAATGTGTACCTAAAATCTCTGCACTTCATATATGTAATTGTAGTCAAACAAAATTGATTTTTAAAATAATAAAACAAAATTAAAAATAAAAATGAAAAACAATAAAAATGGCTCATCAGGAGTTCCCATGATGACTCAGCCAAAATGAATCTGACTATCATCCATGAGGACACAGGTTCAATTCCTGGCTTCACTCAGTGGGTTAAGGATCCAGCATTGCTGTGAGCTGTGGTGTAGGTCACAGATGTTGCTTAGATCCCAAATTGCTGTGGCTGTGGTGTAAACCAGCAGCTGTAGCCCCAATTCAACCCCTAGCCTGGGATCTTCCATATGCCATGGGTGGGGTCCTAAAAAGACACAAACACACAAACACACACAAATTCATTGGAGGGGAGAAACTGGGTGGAATTTTAACAGACAGAACTGGAGGGACATTCCACAGAAAATCCCACAAGGAGAGATATGAGGGCAGTGGCTACCTGGGCAATCTGCCAAAGGTTTACATAGATCTCTGATGAGCTGTTTCCACATCATGATTTTACTTTTAGATGCCCTTCTGTCTCTCTTCCTCAGTAGGGAAGCCATTCTCCTAAAAGCTCCTCCCTAGGGGTTTTCTATAAAGTCATGGCCAGAACATATTCCAATGGCCTTCGTTTTGTGATCGCTACTTGTAGCAAACTGCTCCCCCATCCCCTGTTCTGTTCCCAGGACCTCACCCTTTTGCACCTTCTATTTTTTCCCTCTTGTACCTCCATTAACACCCCAACATGCACAGAATGTGTTCTGTTGACTAAGCATCCTGTATCCCTTCCCTTCTGTTTTGGGTTGGGATGTATCTGAAAACAAGGAGTTTTTCTGCATTCATTCCAACATGCCTGTATTACAGAACTATAATAAGCCTGGGGTTTGGGGAGATCAAGTCCAGTTCACAGATAAACCCACATGTACAATCTCAGGTGTCTTTGTTTGCAAAGTACAGAGGTCCTGCAGAGGCAGGACCCTCCTGGTGTTGACATAAACCTCTGTGTCTTTATGGCCTCATAACATCTTAGCAGTGCTTGGTGAGGGCTTGTTATGTGGTCATCAAGTCTGGAAGTGGGGCCTGGAGCTGGTGATATTGGCTGTGACACTCAAGACAGACCTTGGAGACATGCTGGTTTGGAGAAGCTTCTGAGAAGCTGCCTTTTCTTCAGCTACCTCCTGGGATGTGGGATTTGGAGTTCTCTGAGCTGTGGCTGAGTCATCACCTTATTATTCACAAAAGTAAAGTCACTCAGAAGCCCCAACAAGCACAAATGGATAGAGTAACAAGCACAGAGTAATTTACTGTCCTCAACCTGAAATAACCATTCTCTACTTAAATGAGAAAATAAATCATGAGATCACTCTCCTCTCCAACACCAAATTGGCCTTGTTTTCAGTTGAATATCTACATTTTCCCTAATATTTAACTGTAGCTTTTCTCATCACAATTTGACTTCTCATCCTTTCTACAAATATAGGGGCCATTTGAGCTGCCTATTCACATGAAGTAAACAGAGCTCTTTTAAATCTGTGTCCAACATACCTCTTACCATTATTATTTCAAATTAGGAGATATTTCAAACCAATCTGCATATAAAAGAGGGCTATGTGTTAAGATTTTGGACTTTTCAAAAATAAATAAAATATTTCAGATATAGCTAAAAATGGCTTATCTCTTCTGTTTTCAATTTTTTTTCTCCCATCACTTTGGTAACCTAAATCTTTATAACTGCTTTTATAGCTTTCCAGACACTGAAATTTTTTAATTTTTTTTATTACCTATCTATTTATTTATTTATTTATTGTCTTTTTGCCTTTTCTAGGGCCGCTTCCATGGCACATGGAGATTTTCCCAGGCTAGGGGTTGAATCAGAGCTGTAGACGCCGGCCTATGCCAGAGCCACAGCAACCTACACCACAGCTCACGACAACGCCAGATCCTTAACCCACTGAACAAGGCCAGGGATCAAACCTGCAACTTCATGGTTCCTAGTTGGATTCGTTAACCACTGCGCCACGACAAGAACTCAAAGACACTGAAATTTTTTGTGTCTCTTTCAATATGGTAACTAGGGTTCATTCTGGTAATAATCTTCTCTATTATATCCTTTTTAAAATTAAAATATAGTTGATTTACAAGTTTGTATTAGTTTCTGGTGTTCAGCAATGTGATTCAGTTATATGTATATATTTTCTTTCTCATATTCATTTACATTCTGGTTTATTAGAGGACATTTCATATAGTTCCCTGTGCTATACAGTAGGACCTTTCTATTATTTTCTTGTTTGCAAATCATTTACAAAAAATTGCAAAGTATTTGCTAATAATTTTTTTTTTGGTCTTTTTGCTATTTCTTGGGCCGCTCCCGCGGCACATGGAGGTTCCCAGGCTAGGGGTCCAATCGGAGCTGTAGCCACCAGCCTACACCAGAGCCACAGCAACGCGGGATCTGAGCCGCGTCTGCAACCTACACCACAGCTCGCGGCAATGCCGGATCATCAACCCACTGAGCAAGGGCAGGGACTGAACCCGCAACCTCATGGTTCCTAGTCGGATTCGTTAACCACTGCACCACGACAGGAACTCCTGCTAATAATTTTTAAATTTGTTCTAGGAACCTACTGGTGTATATTTCTTCAAGATTAAAAAAAACAAAAGGAAAAATTTTAATGAAACACACTTAAAATTAAAACTTACAGTTAAAGTAATTTCTTTATTTTTCCAACCTGTTCTTAGGAAAGAAATTTTTTTCTTACATGTAGAAACTACATCATGAGAGAATCCACTTAAATTTTAAGAGGTATTTTAAGAGTATTTGGAATAATAACCCCAATATCTCGAATTCATAAGAACTATAATAACCTTTTAAATTAGAGTCCTGATGAGTTATTAATGAAAATAACGAAGCCCTAATTACTGCAGAAAGTACAGACTAAGGATTAAATAATGGTTGTTTAAGCTCTTTGACCCCTGGTTGTTACTGATTTCTTATGCCCTGTGTTTCAGGCCAATGCCTGACAGGAGGACACATGCTTCTGGCTGCCAGCTCATCACAGGAGCAGGAAGATTCCTTAGGTCAACTTCAGGGAGAGTCGTCTGCTTAAGCTGACAGATGGACAAAAGGGAAAATCTTCCTGAAGTGGGTAGAATCATTCTTATGATCCCAGGCAGCCAAATGGCGAATTATAAGAGCAGAATTAGTTTAGACATCCTTGGTGGTCTAGATCTGTTCTATTGTACAAGAAAGAGGAACAGGGAGGAAAAGAAAGCTAATTTATTAGAAAAGGAAAAACAGAAGAGAAGAAAATGCAGGAAGAGAGAAAGAAAAAGAAAAGAGCATGGAATAAAATGGTGTCACATCTTGGCACCCAGCCCTTGTAGTTAGAACTGCCAACCCTGGCCCTATGCATAGGGCTACCATGTTCCTAGGTGGTGTCCCAAGAGCCACATGTGCTTAAGCCAAGGTGAGGCCAGACCTGATCTGGCCAGTCTTATCACCCTTTCCTCTGAGGTGTGCTTTCCACAATAGTTGAGCATGTTAGAGTACATTTCCAAGATATTTTTAAATCAGAGTAGAGCAAGAAAAGGTGTCTTTCTGATAGTGAGAGTTGGAAAAGATAAAACTCAAGAGCTCGCAAAAGGTGAGGTTCCTACCACAGGGCAGAGCCTGACTTACAGGAGGGACTGAAAGGCTCTAAGGGGCAGAGTTTGTTTCCTTGACTCTCTCTGCCCCTGAAGCTTCCCATTCTTGCTGGATAGCAGGATTTCCCATTTGCCTATACTAGTTTGAGTTGGCTTAACTTTAGGAATCATAAATGCCACAGCATGAAAGAAGCTATGAGGAGTTCCTGTTGTGGCTTGGCTAGTTAAGGACCTGATGTAGTCTCCATAAGGATGCTGGTTTGATCCCTGGCCTCTCTTAGAGGGTTAAGGACCTGGCATTACTGCAAGCTGCTACTTAGGTCACAGATGTGGCTGAGATCTGATGTTGCAGTGGCTGGGACATAGGCCGGTAGCTGCAGCTCTGATTTGGCCCCTAGACCAGGAACTTGCATGTGCCACAGATGTAGCCATAAAAAGAAAAATTAATGAAGAAAAAAACAGAAAAGTGGAATTGAAAGAGAATAAACAAATTGACAAGAGAGGTCAGGAAAAAACATATAATTAAAGAACAGAATGGAAAAAATAGATATACATTGCAAATTTCCTCCCATGCTACTTTTCATGAAGCATGTGACCATTTTGAAGAGACCACATAGCACAGAGTTGAAGGCAGCCTCCAGCCAACAGCCAGGAAGAAGCTGAGGCCCTCAGACTCACAAGCACAAGGAAATAACTTCAGAGCTCCCATCATAGTGCAGAGGAAACAAATTCAACTAGGAACCATGAGGTTGCAAGTTCTATCTCTGACCTTGCTCAGTGGGTTAAGGATCCGGCATTGCCATGAGCTGTGGTGTAGGTTGCAGATGTGGTTCAGATCTGATGTTGCTCTGGCTGTGGTGTAGGCTGGCAGCTGTAGCTCTGATTCGACCCCCCAGCCTGGGAACCTCCATACACCATGGGTGTGGCCCTAAAAAGAAAAAAAATTCTACCAATAGCCTGAATGAGTTTGACAACAGATCCTCCCATATTCAGTCTTCCAGATGAGAGTCCAAACCTGGCCGACAACTTCACTGAAGTTTTGCAAAGGGCATAGCTAAATCTGACCCATAGAAAATATTGGATAGTAAATATATGTTATTAGGCAGCAATAGATAACATAGATTTGGTACCTGGACACGTTATCTTGCTGTAACACTACCTAAAAACATGAGAGTGACTGTGGATGCAGGCAGATGGAGGAGGATGGAGGAATTTTAAGGAGCATGAGAGAAAATCTAAATTGCCTGAAATAGATTGCTAGTAGAAATGTGAGTATTGAGAATCCTATTAGAGAGGGCTCAAATGGAACTGAAGAGCATGTTTTTGGAAGCTGTAAGAAGTGGGATTCCTGTTATGCAGTTTCAAGAGCTTGAAGTTATTTGAGAAGCAGAACTTGGCTCTATAGCTAAGGAGATTTCCAAGATGTAGGTACTTTCTGGTTTGTTGTAGCTACTTACAATAAAATGTGAGTGGAAAGATATCAATTAATTGGGAGAAGACTTAAAGATACAAACAAAAAAGAGCTGAGTTTTGGTGACTTTGAAAATTCTCTCAACAGAGGGAAAAAAAAGCCAAGACTGTGACTATACAAATTTCATTAAACCTCAGGAAGATCAAATGCTCAGAGTATTCATAAGGACTTTCAGCTGATCAATTGTGTCCTCATGGATCCTCTCAGTTACACCAGAGGTCCCTAAAAACCTAGAGAATGTAGTTCCTCAGCCTTCACAGCAGAAACACAAGGTAAAGACGGGCTTATCTAAAAATACATAGGGGTTTTATCTAAAGATGTGAACCTTAGGGAAATACATAGGAGACCCACAGGTTCTTGATAAAATTATGCCAGTAAAAATGTTGCCAGCTTGGACTGAAAAACCATAGCACAAAATAAAAGGAGGTTATCCAAACCCTAAAATTCTACTGGCTGGAAGCAGGCTGTTAAAACTACTCAGTTACCCTCATGGAAAAGGGAAGATGACTCCCATGGCTGAACCAAAACTCAGAGGGCAGAACCAAGAACCATGGAAAATTACTTCCATCCTTTGAAACCTAATCAAGAAACTCCTAACATCTTACTTTTTTTGGGGGGGGGGGTCTTTTTAGGGCTGCACCCACAGCATATGGAAATTCCCAGGCTAGGGGGACAAATAGGAGCTGTAGCCACCAGTCTAAGCCAGAGCCACAGCAATGCCAGAGCCAAGCTATGTCTGCAGTCTGCAACCTACACCACAGCTCATGGCAAGGCCAGATCCTTAACCCACTGAGCAAAGCCAGGAATCAAACCTGTGTCCTCATAGATACTAGTCAGATACTAGTCAGTTTCCACTGAGCCACAACAGGAACTCTAACAGTGTCTGTTTTGTACTTACCTTTTCCTCCTTTTTAGAATAGGAATGTCTATAGCTGTTATCAATGGCTATCCCACCACTGCATGTTGGGTGCATGAAAGGAGATGGATAATTTGAGTTTAAAACAGCTGCTGACTCTGTAGATTTACAGATTATCTGATCAAGAAGAACATCACACAAAGTCACTTTAACAGAATTGATTTACATGATGAGATTCTGGACTTTGAGCTGATGTTCTCATAGGATAAGGCTCTTGGAGATCTCAGGATGCAATGAACTATTTTACATTTGGGAGGGGCATGAATCTTTGGAAGCCATAAGGGATAATGGGGCAGATAGACTTGGAAGTTGGTCCCCATGATTCCTGTCACCTGGTATACCCTTGCATGACCCCCTCCTCTTGAGTGTGGACATGACCTGTGACTTAATTCTAACCTATAGAATACAGCAAAGGTGACAGACATCTGTAATTATGCATGTGGGTTTCAGTTGCATAAAACAGTAACCTGTCTTGTTGGAGACTCTCTCTTGCAGGTTGTGATGAAGCAGGCAGCTATTTAGGGGAGGCCTCCAAGATGAGGAACTGTGGGCAGCTTCTAGAAGCTGAGGGAAGCCTCTGGCTGACAAAGAGCAAAGTACTGAAGCCCTCATTTCTTTAACCACAAGGAAATGGATTCTACCAACAAAACAAATGAGCCTGGAAGTGGATCCTTCCCCAGTTCAGCCTCCATGTGAAAACAAGCGCTGCCTGATGCCTTGATCGTGGCCTCAGACAGAACCCAACTAAGCCATATTTATACATATGTGTCACTGAAACAGTGAGATATAAATTTGTGTTGGTTTACACTGCTAAATGTGGGCTAATATTTTTATGCAGCAATATATATCTAACACAGCAAGCAAGGAAACAAGAGAAATAAAATATTAAAGAAGAGGAGAACAAATGCAAAATAAAAGAGAAGAAAGATCATGAGGGCTTGTAAGAGAAGAGTCACCATGGTAGACTCTGGGCCAGATGGGTCCTGCCAATGGAGCCTCAGTGCAGTGGACACCATCAACCACAGTCCCCTGCATGCTGGCCTTTGAAGTGTCAGCTAACTGATTCTAAGGAGGAAGCAGAAAGCAGTTCAGAGGGTATGGCCCCTAAGCAGTAAGTGCTAGGACAGCTTCCAGTGCCATCAGAAAAAGAGCAGCACCCCAAGAGGAAGGTGCTGAGGATCCAGGGAGAGGCTGGAAGAACCTGCCTGCTTTAGAGCATGCTCAAGGCTTGTTCTGATAAGTACCTCTGTACCTGTTGAAAGCTGACGCTTTCTGCCAACCCGATGTGGCAGCTGACAGGCTCCTTAGTGGGCACAGTACACTACCTGATGCCAGTTCCAAGGTTTTGCAGGGGCAGCTCAAATCCCAGCTCATGATACTTCCTTTTGAAATGGACAGTAATGAGCTTAGCTGTAAGAATTCTGGTTTACAGGACAGTCTCAAAGAATTTTTACAATAAGTCATAGAGTCATACATTTCTTTTGAGATGCTCATTCTTAATTCTCACAGAAATAAGTAGAAACTAGACATCTGGGAAAGTGACTTGGCAGCGGTCATCGATTTACTGCTTTGGTCAGTAGGATGTCATCACATAATCCTTTAGCATGACTCCCGAAGGTTTAACTAGCACTGCTAGGCTGGAATTCTCAATAAGCTTGTATCCCATTGCTACTCCTGAACATTTGGTCTTATTGGGCAAGTAGAGCTTTAGATGCACATACAACAAGCAGAAACACAATTGCCCACTTCTCCCACACATCTGCCTTTTCTCTTAGCATAAACAGTAGTTCTATCATGTTTTAATAAATGCATGAATGAGCTTAACTGAGGTTATTTACCATGCACATCTTAAGAATATGGGTTGAATGTAATGCTGTTGCCTAAAATGTACTAGAGAATCTTTCTGAGTAATTAAGAAAAAAATTACATAATCTTGTTTAATAAAAGGATCTCTCTTTTAAACAGAGCATTCATAAGTGTAGATTTCATACATGCTTTACATTAATTGCATTAATGGCAGTTAACCAAAACATTTATTAATAAGGAATGATGGAGTTCCCTGGTGGCCTAGTGGTTAAGGATCTGGCATTGTTACTGCTATGGCTTGGGTCTCTGCTGTGGAGTTGGTTTGATCCCTGGCCTGGGGATTTTTGCATGCAGTGGGTGTGGCAAAAAAAGATCATGGGTAATGGAGGCTAAAATATAATCCATTTGGACAACTAACTTTCGGTGATTTGTAGGTTAGGCTTGAAGCCCTGATCTGAAGTCCTTGCCAAATATGATTCATAATTCAAGACTTTTCATATGTTAGGTCATATTGTGTATATGCCATTTATTGATTTCTAGGTGACAATCATATGCACTATGACTTCCGTAAAAAGGTATGAGTATTTACATTAAACAGGCTAGAGAATGTATAAATATTCTCAATCAGATTAGCCCTTCCCACTTACTGCATTCAGGACTAGGACATCAGGACAGTCCTTGCTTCTTTCAGAATGTTTTGTGATTCAGTATTACAGGAAAGGGCTGTGGACCTTTCATAATAAATAACATTAATGTGGATAGTGAATAGACTGACAAATACTAAAGTCATTTACTAAAACAGGATAAGGAGAGCCTCAGGGAAACACATAAAGCTGGAGAATGAGCCTTTAATATGTTTGTATTATAAAAGTTAAACAAAAAAGGGCCTTGGAACTAGAGAGTCTCATACTAAGTGAAGTAAGTCAGAAGGAGAAAGACAAATACCATATGATATCACTTACATCTGGAATCTAATATAGGACACAAATGAACCTATCTACAGAAAAGAAACACATGGACATGGAGAACAGGCTTGTGGGTGTCAAGAGGGAGGGGGAAGGACTGGGAGTTTGGGGTTAGTAGATACAACCTATTGCATTTGGAGTGGACAAGCAATGAAATTCCGTTGCATAGCCCAGGGAACTATATCTGATCACTTGTGATGGAATAGGATGGAGGATAATGTGAAAAAAAAAATAATGCAAAGAATGCATATATGTGTATAACTGGGTCACTTTGCTGTACAATAGAAATTGATAGAACATTGTAAATCGAGTATAATAACAACACAAAACAAAACAAAAAGTAGGACTCCCACGAGAGCATTCCATTCTCCTGGGGGATGATTAATTCAATGAGCTAAAAGCAGGTGCCACCATAACAACTTAAATCTGCAAGAAGAAAGAAGGCAGTGAAGGAGGATGATCTCATTTTGGTCTCTGTAGTGAAAACATAATATAACCTCAAGGCAGGATGGTCACATAAGGCAACTGGATTATCCTAGATGTCATTTCAGTAATATTTTTAGATCTAGTCACACAGGTTTAGAAAGGGGAAAATACATAAGAAATATATGAACATGATATTATAGGTTGAATTGTGTCCCCACAAAATATACTTGAAGTCCTAACCTCAGAAACCTCAAAACATGACCTTATTTAGAACCAGGGTCAATGCGAATGCAGTTAGTTAAAATGAGGTCATACTGAATAGAGTGGACCATTCATCCTAGGTGAGTGGTGTCTTTAAAATAAGAGAAGGTATTCCGCGGGAGCGGCCCAAGAAATAGCAACAACAACAACAACAACAACAAAAAAGACAAAAGACAAAAAAAAAAAAAAAAAAGGAGTTCCCGTTGTGGTGCAGTGCTTAACGAATCCGACTGGGAACCATGAGGTTGCGGGTTCGGTCCCTGCCCTTGCTCAGTGGGTTAACGATCCGGCGTTGCCGTGAGCTGTGGTGTAGGTTGCAGACGCGGCTCGGATCCCGCGTTGCTGTGGCTCTGGCGTAGGCCGGTGGCTACAGCTCCGATTGGACCCCTAGCCTGGGAACCTCCATATGCCGCGGGAGCGGCCCAAGAAATAGCAACAACAACAACAACAACAACAAAAAGACAAAAGCCAAAAAGAAAAAAAAAAAAAAACTATCCTTCAACAATGAGGTAGAAATGACATTCCAAGCTTTTAAAAAGCTGAGGGTGTTTATTAAGACTAGACCTTCCTTCCCTTCAGGAAATGGTAAAGGGGGTCCTTCAGGCTGAAATAAAAGGAAAGCAGTAACCTGAAGCCACATAAAGAAATTAGGGTAAAGGTAAATGCATAGGCAATTGTGAAATCTACTATTACTATAATTTTGCTTGTAGCCTGATTTTGTATATTCTAAAGATTTAAATTACAAATGCATTAGAGGAGTTCCCGTCGTGGCTCAGCAGTTAATGAATCCGACTAGGAACTATGAGGTTGTGGGTTCGATTCCTGGCCTCACTCAGTGGATAAGGATCCAGCGTTACCGTGAGCTGTGGTGTAAGTCACAGACTTGGCTTGGATCCTGCATTGCTGTGGCTGTGGCCTAGGCCAGCAGCACAGCTCCAATTAGACCCCTAGCCTGGGAACTTCCATGTGCCTTGGGTGCGGCCCTAAAAAAAAAAAAAGACAAAAAACAAAACAGAATATGTCTGGATCAGGGAAAATTCAGGTCTTTCTTGAACAAACATTTCTGGATCATTACCAGTCACATCACTCATAAAATTTATAGTAACTATTTGCCCTTATATCTACACTGCTTCGCAGACTCTCTTTTTGAGGACTTTGTAAGTTTATTAGGAAATAAACACACTTCTTTTAAAAAGCAAGGGAAACAGGTCTGTTATTGAAAAGTTTCTAAACAATTTACACACAAACACACACAGACACAGCAACAGAGAAATCATGGCCAGTCAATCAATATGAAAGGGCTAATATCAACTACCCCGCCCCCCAAAAATGCAATTAGACTGTACTAAGGACATACTTGAAATTAATTTGGAAAATTAGACTTACTACATTATA
Source organism: Phacochoerus africanus (assembly GCF_016906955.1). Lineage (NCBI taxonomy): Eukaryota > Metazoa > Chordata > Mammalia > Artiodactyla > Suidae > Phacochoerus > Phacochoerus africanus. The sequence goes on along the minus strand of NC_062548.1, from coordinate 51,142,238 downwards.
AATTAAGTAAACATTAAAAAATAGCTCAGGATTCACTGATCTTAGTCAACATAGATGCAATTGTTCAAAGTTAATTCCAAATTTTAGCATGATACTAAACAAAATCTCAGGAGTATTTTTTGGAAATTTAATCAGCTCATTATTAAAACATGGGATAAAGGTGCTATAATCAGTATGAAAGGCCCCTAGTGTAGAGGTCATTAAACAACTAGACAAAAGAAATAGAGAAACAAGGAATAAATACATGAATCTTGTCTTATAAGGGAGCAGGGCCTAAAACTAAAGAATATCACCTACGTGAAAGACCAGTAAATCACCATGCTTGAATGGAAAAGTTTATGTCATTTACATGTAAAGTTCTCATGTATGGAATTGGATTTCTATCTTCCATCTTACTCTTTGTTAAGGTGAGAACATCAATGGGCTTACATTTTATTCCTTTTCCTGCATACTCTCGTCCTACATTATATTAGGAAGCCTCTTCACTTCAAGATACAAGTCCTCAAAAGAGAGAATGTTTAAACTATTTCATGATGTCCACCTCTAACTGACCACTGTGGATCACACTTCACCTGGAGACGTGTCTACAAGTACTTAACTCACCTGCATGGCTCTTGCTTAGAAATTCTTCCTCTAAAAACAATGGATCTTTTCCTTGCTCCAACTTGACAATTACCTCTGGTTTTATAAAACAATATCCTGTAAAAGGGAAATAATTTAGGACTTGGATCAGCTACATTGGCTTTAATGCATATGGATTTCCAAAAAGGAATAGTTATAGAAGTAGCACAGTGATGCTGCTCACTTGACTTTTCCTTTGGAAAGCAACATACAAAAACATTTTTTCCAAATCTCAAAAAAAAAAAAAAAAAAAAACTGATCTCCTTAAACCCCAGAATCATAAGGATTCTTCAAGTACAGAAGTTTAAATGAGGCTTTGCAGAGGAATTCCAATCATAGCCATGACAGTTTAGGAAGAATAATGTAATAAAGTAAAACACTAGAAATTCTACAAAATTAATGAAATAATGACCTTTACGCATGATGCACTAAACATTGGCGCTAGAACACAAGAATCTCCAAGAGAAGAGAAAGAAACAGAATTTCTAAGTTATGGTTCTGAAAGAAGACACCCAATCACATCCTCCTAAGGGAGTTAAGGAGAGGCCAAAAAATTAGAATTTCAGAGCAAAGTGGAGTTCCTGCTGTTCTACAGCAGGTGAAGAATGCTGAGTTGTGTCTGTGGTAGCACCTTTGCAATTCCAAGCCTGGAAAAATGGATTTAGAATCTGGAGTTGCTGCTACCGTGGCATAGGTACCACTTTTGACTTGGATTCAATCCCTGCCTAGGGAAATTCCATATGCCCTGAGTCCATTAAAAAAATAATAATAGGGAGTTCCCATCGTGGCTCAGTGGTTAACGAATCCGACTAGGAACCATGAGGTTGCGGGTTCGGTCCCTGCCCTTGCTCAGTGGGTTAAGGATCCGGCGTTGCCGTGAGCTGTGGTGTAGGTTGCAGACGCGGCTCGGATCCCGCGTTGCTGTGGCTCTGGCATAGGCCTGTGGCTACAGCTCCGATTCAACCCCTAGCCTGGGAACCTCCATATGCCGCGGGAGCAGCCCAAGAAATGGCAACAACAACAACAACAACAAAAACAAAAAAGACAAAAAAAAAATAATAATAATAATTCATAGTGAAATTTAAAATTTCACTGAAAGAAAGCCATGAAGATCTAAAAAAGATGGCTTGAGTAAAATTTGTACATTCCTTGGAGTTCCTGTCGTGGTTTAGTGGTTAACAAATCTGACTAGGAACCATGAGGTTGTGGGCATCGCTCAGTGGGTTAAGGATCTGTTGTTGCCATGAGCTGTGGTGTAGGTAGCAGGTGCAGCTCTGATCCCACGTTGCTGTGGCTGTGGCCTATGCCGGTGGCTACAGCTCCAATTAGACCCCTAGTCTGGGAAACTCCACATGCCACCAGTGTGGCCCTAGAAAAGACAAAAAAAAAAAATTGTTCATTCCTGTAAAAAAACTTCTAACAACAAAGGAAAAAGAATCCTAATGCCATAGACTGAAATATTCCCAAAGCATACACAAAGACATGATATTTGCAAGAGTGAAAAGATCTTCTAATAAATGAATATTAAATGCTTTGTTCTCAAAAAAGAGTATTATTGTCCTACTCGTGTGACCCAATAATTCCTAAACTAAAGAATACTCAAGGCCTCAAATAAAATAAAAAGTAAACACTGAATTCATCTAGTTAATTTACTTAAATTACAAGCAAAGAATGAAATTACACCAAGTCATTTCTTACACTTCCCAAAATGCCCCAAGAGTATGTAAACAAACAGTACAAAATCTAGGATCCAACAATGTAGAAGTTACAGTTTGCAGCACACTATCAAAAATGACCAAGTATGGAAAGAAGGAAAACAGGAATCATTACCAGGAAACAGGTCCATCCATGGTTCGAAAAAAGAATGATAACCTGGCGTTAAATCAGCCTCCAAGAACATTAACACAGCTATTATAATATACTCCACATGATAAAGAAGATAAAGGAAACACAAACATGCTGAGAATGTTATACAAGTCCAAAACTAGAAGTCAAGGCAAGACAAAATAGTACCAGGGAGGGATGGGAAACTGAAAGACTCCAAAGAGTTTTGCTACAAGGATTACCTATATTTACATTAGAGACAAAGACCAACACAGATCTGTTTAATCAGACATCTAGGTTCTCATGGGCTTCTGAGTTCTATTTGTTCTGTTATTTTCCAGGCAGGAACTTATTTGGAAAATACACTGTCTCATTGAGAATGGAAAAAATGCTAATATCTTACTGTTATTATAACAAGTGTTTTTTTCTTTTTCTTTTTCTTTTTAGGGCCGCACCCATGGCACATGGAGGTTCCCAGGGTAGGGGTCAAATTGGAGCTACAGCTGCTGGCCTACACCACAGCCACAGCAATGCAGGATCCAAGCTGCCACCTACACCACAGCTCATAGCAATGCCGGATCCTTAACCCACTAAGTGAGGCCAGGGATCAAACCTGCAACCTCATGGTTACTAGTCAGATTCATTTCTGCTATGCCACAACAGGAACTCCTATTGTGACAAATTTTGACCGCAAAGCTATTTGGGAAAGGTCACTGGCTGCCCAAGTCAAAGAACAATCTGGTTTTAATACACCTGGCATATTCAGTCCCTTCAGGAATTTCTCAGAAATTTCAATGGGCACCCAGCCATGTGAGCACTTTATCATTCTAGTGGTTATGGGTAGATGTGGTAGATACACATAATGTGATATTGCTAAGTCATAAAAAAATGAAATAATGCCATCTGCAGCAACATGGATGGGCCTGGTGATTATCATACTAAGTAAGAGAATGGCAAACATATAATGATACCACTCATAAAAGGAATCTTAAAAATGATATAAAATAACTTATTTGCAAAACAGAAGCAGACCCACTGACTTCAATAAAAACTTATCATTATCAATGTGGAAAGCTGAGGGGGACAGAGGAATTGTGGGTTTGGGACTGGCATATGCATTCTATTCTGTATGAAATGGATGGTCAACAGAGACTTGCTGAATAGCAGAAAGAATGCTACTTGATAATCTGCGACAACCTCTATGGGAAAAGAATCTGAAATAAACTGATATAAATGACTTTGTTGTCTAGCAGAAATAAACCACAACATTGAAAATCAACTATACTTCAATAAAAGCCTAACAAGTGAAAAGTAATGACAGAACAATGTGCTAAGACTACAAGATTGTGGAATAAAGATAAGAAAGAATTAGTTCCTTCCTTAAAAAAAAAAGTATGGATGTGAACAGACTTTTCTGCAAAGACTATAGACAAATAGCCAATAAGCAATTAGTACATGAAAAAATGCTCAACATCAGGCAGATGCAAATCAAGACCATAATGAAAGCCAAACTGACCCTCACTAGGAGGGCTGAAATAAAAAACAAGACAATAACAACCATTAAAGTACATTTGCAAAAACAGAAAACCTCATTCATAGCTAGTGGGATGGTAAAAAAAGTGTGAATTCCTTGAAAAGTTGTTTTGGCAATTCCTAAATTTCTTATACAGAGTTACCATATCCCCCAGTAATTCCAGACTAAGTATGTACAAAGTAGAATGGAAACCTGTGTACATGAAAATTGTTTACACAACTGGTCAAAGCAGCCTTTATTTGAAGCAGTCCAATGTGGGTTTGTTCCCTGACCTAGCTCAGTGACTTAAGAAAACAGGGTTGCTGCGAACTGTAGTGCAGGTCACAGAGGCAGCTCAGATCCAGTGTTGCTGTGGCTGTGGCAAAGGACTCAGCTGCAGCTCCAATTTGATCCCTAGCTTGGGAACATCCATATACACAGGTGCAGCCTTAAAAAGAAAAAAGAGGGGGAAAAAAAAACCTTACCAACAGAATCCAAGGCCTGATAGCCACAGTGAATTGTAGTATGAACTTTGAAGGAAGAAATGATGTTAATTTTATAGGAGGAGCAACAGGAAGAAAAGAAAGAGGTAACAATGAGCAACTATTTAAGGCCCATGTCTACATCACTCAGTGATGAATAAATTCTGCACATTCAATCCTAGCCTATTGAAAAAAGAAATTAAAATGCATAACTATTGAAAAAATAGAAAGATTAGTTCAGAAACATTAGTTTATAAACCAGTAACATCAGTTTATTAGTTTATATATTATACTATTTAATATATAAAATATTCTATGGAGTCTTCAAGAAATCCAGTAAAAGTAACAAGTGAAGTTATGAGCAAGATAGAAACAATTATCAATGAACATAAATTATATAAATTGTATTTCTATAGGAACCCAAAATAAATTGGAAATGCAAGTTTTTAAAAGATCATTAAAGGAGTTTCTGCTGAGGTACAGGGTGTTAAGGATCCTGCATTCCCGCAATTTTTTCAGGGGAAGAACCTGAATGGTCTTCGCTTAGGCAAATTATTAAGTAGGGGGAGAAAATGGAATAAGAAAGTAAAGAAAATGATAGACTGCATTTCATCCACATGAAAATGTTGTGCCCAATTCGTTAGCAAATAAAAAGACCATCCACAGAGTAGAAGAAAAAAATTTCCAAAATTTGCATCTTAAAGACTTCAATCTAGATTGTGCCAAGAACTCTTTTAGTTGAATTATAAGATGAAAAACTAAAAAAAAAAAACAACAACAACAAAAAAAAAAACACATATGGACTAAGCAGCTGAACATAGTTTTTAAAAAAAAAATGAATGGACAAACAGCATAGAAAATTTGTTCACCATTATTAGTCAAGGAGAAATGATAAATGAAATACCCAAAGTACATACAACAATCTCCCATTAAAAAGAGCAAAACTCAACAATTTTACAATACAAACGAATGATAAACATTTGGCAGGTGTTTTTTCTTTTTCTTCATATATAGGCATATCTCAGATTCACACATCAAGCGTGGGTCCACAGCTGCACTAAGGTGAATTTCACAACAAAGTGAGTAAAAGTTTTTGATTTCCTAGTACATAACCAAATTGTGTTTACACACTGTTTAGACTATTAAGTCTTCAATAGCATTATGTCTTATAAAAATAATACAAAAACTTCACTAGGAATTCCCCTTGTGGTGCAGCAGAAGCAAATCTGACTAGGAACCATGAGGCTGCAGGTTCCATCCCTTGCCTTGCTCAGTGGGTTAAGGATCCTGCATTGCCATGGCTGTGGTGTAGGCCTGCAGCTGTAGCTTTGATTTGACCCCTAGCCTGGGAATCTCCATAGGCTGCAGGTGCAGCCCTAAAAAGCAAAAATACATACATATATAGAAACTTCACTAAAAAACACTATTGCACCACAAGTTCCCCTCTAGTGCAATGAGTTAAAATCCCACCTTTGTTGGAGCTGTGGTGTAGGTCCCATATGAGGTGTGGGTTCAATTACTGGCCTAGGAACTTCCACATGCCAAGGGTGAGGACTTTCAAAAAAAAGAAAGAAAACTTTATTGTGAAAAAATGGTAAGCATCATATGAGCCTTCTGGCCTAATAATCTTGCTGGTGAAGAGTCTTCTCTCAGTGTTGATCTCTAATAACAAATAACGGTGGCATTTACTGAAGGATTTCACATCAACAGACTCTTCCTTTCATGACTTCTCTGAAAAATGCAAAGCTCGCTGACAGCATTTTAACTGTCAACTTCTTTCCACACTAGAGTCTATGCTCTCAAAACTGAACATGTCTTTATTCACTTTGTTATATTCTAAACCATTTGTTGTAATGTGAAGGATCTTAACAGTGTCTTCACCAGGAGGAATTCGATTGCAAAAAACTACTTTCTTTGCTCTTGCAAGAAGCGACTCCTATCTATGAAATTTTTATCATGAGATTGAAACAAATGAATCGCATCTTCAGATTTTACCTCTAATTCTCTGCTTATTCCACTACATCTAGGCAATTATTAGTAAGTGAAGTTTAGACCCCTTCAAAGTCAATCATAAGGGTAGGAATCAACTTCCCCCAAACTCCTATTCAGGCTGATAATGCGACTTCTCCCCAGGAATCACAATGGTCGTCATGGCGTCTGTAGCGGTCCACACTTTCCAGAAGGCTCCCAATCGACATTGCCCAGATCCATAGAGGAATCACAGGGCTTGCTACAAGACTTCTATTTCTGTTTTGTTTTGTTTCTGTTTTTGTTTTTGTTTTTTTTTTTAGGGCCGCACTCACGGCATATGGAGGTTCCCAGGCTAGGGGGTCGAATCACAGCTGTAGCCACTGGCCTACACCACAGCCACAGTGACACGGGATCTGAGCCATGTCTGTGACCTACAAAGACAATGCCAGATACTTAAAACCCACTGAGCAAGGCCAGAGATCAGACCTGTGTCCTCATGGATGGTAGTCAGATTCATGTCCTCTGAGCACAATGGGAACACCAAGCATTCTCTTTCTTAAAAAAAAAAAAAAAAACTGAAACAGCCAGGAAGTGGAAAAAAATTAAAGTACAATAAAATGAGATATTCCTATAAGTATAAACACTTACCAAGAGGCCCAGGAAACAAACTCTAAGGTCTTTACACAACGGAATGAAAATGCTTGGACTTACATATTCATAGTACCCTTACTTATAAAAGCACCAAATGGAAAAGAAATTCAATGTCTTCTCAGCAATTAGAAAGACATGACATAGAACCAACATTACTTGTTGATAAAGGGAATAAATACTGATTCACACAACAATATCCATGAATCTTAAAAGAATTGCACCAAGGGAAAGAAGCCATAGGGAAAAAGAGCACACAAAGTCTGATTCCATTTATATGGAATTTCAAAAAAGAAAAAATTATTGACCTAGAATGAAGATTGGTGATTATCAGAAATTAGGGATTAAAAAAAAAGGAAAAAAGAAGAGAAAATGGGTGGGAAGAAAAGAATGATCAATCATTGGGCACACACAATGTGCACACACTTCTCAAGAAAGGCATAAGAAAAATTCTCATGTGATAGAAATCATCTGTTTCATGATTTTGGTGATATAGCTAGACACATTTTTCAAAATTCATTGAATTGCCTACTGAATCTTCCTGCATTTTACTTTCCTTTAATTATACCTCAATATAGGTGATGTTTTAAAAGAAGTAGAAACAGAAAACCAACTGCACTCCAGGTGGGGTTGAATGATACAGCAGGCTCACCCGATGACACAAGGTGGCTGTAGTTCTCCAGCATCACATCTCTGTACAGGGTCCTTTGAGCAGGGCTCATCTGCTGCCACTTCTCCTGGGTAAACTCCACAGTCACAACATTACAGGACACTGATGTCTGTGAAAGCACACTCCTCAGCAATCCAAACATTTAGGACAAGGGTGACATGGAAAATAACTTTGGAACTAATTCCAATCAAGTTTATGTTAGGAATGCAAAACAAAATCTAAAGTGTTTTTCACATAAAAAAATCAAAAATGTCTAGAGTTCCCTGCTGCTGAAGCAGGTTAAGGATCCAGGATCGCCACTGCAGTGACTTGGGTCACTGCTATGAAGCAGGTTCATCCTGGGCCACGCATATGCCACAAACGCAGCCAAAAACAACCACAAAATTTAAAGTGTCTGACAGTATACTCTTCATTTGCATTGTTCTACAGAAGCTTGGCTCTTTGCCTTCACACTCCATCCAATATTTGACCCTGTCCAAATACAATCGTTTCTTGAAAGAAGTACTGAAAGAGCCTATGACACCATCTGTTGCCACCACTGCCCCACTAGAGTCCACCCTCAAGAGTGACACATGTCCCTCCTCAGCTTCAAGTTCTCTAGATAACCTGGTAAACAGAGAGAAACACTGAATCCCTAGATTAGGAGACTTAATAGGATGGAGATGTCAGTTCTCCACAGAGAGATCTCTGGATTCAACGCAATCACAATCAAAAGCTATCCAGGCTTTTTGAGAATCATAAGATGACTCTAATATTTCTGTAGAAAAGCAAACAACTTACAATCTAAAAACAATTTTGAAAAGAACAAAGTTGGAGGACTGATACTACTTGACTTTGAGACAAAGCATACAGCCACTCATCAAAACAGTGTGTGCTACTCACAAAAATGAAACACCAAAAATGACAGATGGGACAAAATGTGCACACATTTCTCTAATTGATGTGTTTGGGCAATTCAGTGCAGAAAGTGTATTTTGAGAAAAATCATACAAGACTAAAAATGTCCATTGGAAAATACATTAACAGCAATACCCTGGATTCATACTTTGCACCACAAACAAGAAATAATTAATTCAAACTGGTCACAGAATTCAATGAGTCTTTCTGTTCAGATTGTTTTCTTTCTTTTGGCCGACCCATGTGGAGTTTACATGACAAGAATCAGAGCCTAACCACAGGTCAGAACCTTGAACCCACTGTGCTCAGCGGGAATCCAACTTGTGTCCTGGTGCTGCAGAAAAGCTAATCCCATTGTACCACAGCAGGAACTCCTCTGTTTCGATATTGAGTGTCCCAGACTTCCCATCATGGCTCAGCAGAAAAGAATCTTAATAGCAACCATGGGGACACAGGTTCCATCCCTGGCCTTGCTCAGTGGGTTAAGGATCAGGTGTCGCCATGAGCTGTGGTGTAGGTCACAGATGTGGCTCGGATCTGGTGTTGCTGCAGCTATAGCTTCGATCTGACCCCTAGCCTGGGAACTTCCATATGCCATGATTGTGGTCCTAAAAAAAAAAAAAAAGATACATCTGAGAGTCAGAGGAACACATCACTTATCTAAAAAATAAATGGACAGCTGGTGTGCTGAGGTGGGAACCAGCAAAATTGCTTGGTCAATGCTCCCTCAATTCAGTATTTAGAATATACTACCAGTAAAAATCTCCAGCTCATCCTCAGACCCTGAATATCTAGATTTCTGACAGAGCCAACCAGCAACACCTTTGGCTGGCCTCTGGTCACCATTCTCTTTATTAAGTACATTACTTGAACACCTGGAGACAGAAATTATCAACAGAACAACAGATATAAGAGAGTACTATCAACAAGGTTCTGAAAATTCATTTCCTAGCAGATAAAAATGTTCCATTTTCTCTGAAAATATAGTAATAATATAAAGAAGACTAGACCCAGGGTTGTTTAAATAAAGTGACTCAATAATCTACATCGACACATAAAAACACATCCTCACAAAGTCCCGTTTTACAGCTAAGTTTCATGAAGTCTGTAATAGGTGATTTTGTCATGTGAATGAGAGAGGGGAGCGGAGGGAAAGGCAAGGGAGGGGGGAGGGGAGAAGAGAAAAGAGCAGGAAAACGCCTCAATAAGATATCACAGTTGGGCAGGAACACAGGAAAACAGAATTATAGGCTAATCCACTTAGCCAGTACAATGTGAAGAAAAATTCAAATAGGATAGGCGCAAAAGATGGCATTTACAAACTGAAAAAACAACAATAAGCTATACATTTACTCCAATGGATACAAACAAATATTCAATAGGATTATTTCTGAGCACATTCATGATTCAAGTAAAATCTTAGCAAACTCATTGCAAAGGGGTAATAACTTTCATTCATAAAGGATGTGTAACACAAGCGAGAGCAACTGGAAATCAAGAGTGAAATCCATCACAGTACAAAGTGGGGGATAAATAAAGAGCTCACTTCAAATAGATTCATTTCTGGAGCACTTGGGACATGAGAGAGGACTGTGAAGATTCAGCTGAGGGGACAGAGAGACGACAGGGTCAGAACACCTGGACTGCATGAGAGTCCCTGCCTTCACCTCCCAATCACCTCAGCAACCCAGCCAAGGAGCAGCCTCCCTACCTCCTCTCTCTAAATCCTGACAAGCAAGGGAAGGACCCACTGGAAGTGCTGTCTATTTTCCACTTTGAAATGATCACGGCTCATTGAGTAAAAATCAGCTTCTCCATTAACTGAAACAATACAAACAAAAAACTAACAACAGATGCTTAAGACACCAGAGGATGACACTATTTCATTGACATGAATGCAGAAAAAAGACACAGGCTGCATTTTTTTAAATCTATTTACCAGGCAAACTGTTTACTCCTTGAATAACGGAAACCATGGGAAGTCCAGAAAAAAAATATGGGGTCCTTTGAGACAATTTTCAAATTGTTCTCTTTTTTTCTTTTAAGTGGGTTACAGTTTCTCAAAGGGACTCCTGATGAGATTCTTCTGATGACTGGACAGTCTGAATGCCCTGTTCCACTCCTGGCTCTGTCCCAACCTGGATGAGCCTGAAGAATTCACCTGCCCTCTGAAACTCAGGACCACCTCACCATCCTGAGACTCAGAGGTTTTCTGCTCTTCATGTTTAATATAGGTGCCCATACCCATATGGGGAGAGAGTCCTGAGGCCTATGTAAACCACCCCATGAAAAGAAGAAAGGGTCATCTACATGCAACAGCAGTTAACAACTTTTGGGGCTTAGTACCTGACACATTGCTGACTCCTGTGTGACACCGTACCTGGAGCTCCCTGCTGGGCTTTTTGTAATTTCCACCACCGGCATCCAATCCCTGGCCTGGGAACCAAGATTCCACATTGAGCCCCTACAAGCTGAAGCTGAAAAGAAAAAACTAAAAAAAAAGACAGCACATCGAATACTCAGATAAATGCCATAAGGCAGACATCCTTCACAGCCTCCTTTTCAGACCACTGACCTGACTCTCCCGCAGGTTACTTCTTCAGCCCAAGGTCACAGATTATACAGCAGGAAAAGATCACAGCAATGCCAGAGCCAGAGCAGAGCTGCCCTTCAGACCACCTCTCCTCCAGCCCACCGCCAGCACTATCATGGAACTTTTCCTCCCACTGTGACCCCGTTACCACCCCCGCAAGGCAGGCAGGCAGGGTCAGACTCATGGTCCCCATACCAGCCATGCACTAGCTCCTAATGGGTCTTAGATACACATGCCCTCAGACCACAGGGCAGCAACACTGATCCCCCACCCACCTACCTCGGGCGAGGTCCTGACCAGACGTGGGCATTGCAGGGTCCCGCCAGGTCAGAGGGCATCCTGAGACATCATGCTTATGCCTCTGCCACAAGAACACAGCTCTCAGCAAACCTCCAGGCCACGTGAGGTCCACGGCAGAGCCTGCTGCTCGTTCCCTGGCCAAGACCTAGAGGTTCCAGGATTTGGGATGAGGCTTGTGAAGGTGGAAGGGAAGAGGTGGGGTCCAGGTTGCAACAGGTGCAGGGGGAGGTCTTAGAGACCCAGAGGCTGTTAGAGCTGGAGAGTGCATCATCAGGGTGCCTTGCCAGCCCGATCCCCCAGCCCCTGTGACTTTTTAATCAAGTAACTGTCTAGTGTGGCTGGATAGAAATGCCAGAGAAATGCTCATTCCAGGGCCTTGGGTGCCCTGAGATCCAGGGTCAAGTGTGTCCCCACACTGTGGATCTTAGACCAGTTATACCCCTGTCTTATATGGGGGTCCCAAGCCGAAGCTGGGAAACCTCACGACTGAAATCAGAGTCTCCAAATTACTAAAGCGTTTTAGTCTTAAGCAAATGTCCTTCTGGAGTTCCCGTCCTGGTGCAGCGGAAACGAATCCGACTAGGAACCATGAGGTTGCAGGTTCGATCTCTGGTCTCACTCAGTGGGTCAATGATCCGGTGTTGCCTTGAGCTGTGGTATAGGTCACAGAGGCAGCTCAGGTCAGGCATTGCTGTGGCTGTGGTGTAGGCTGGCGGCTGTAGCTTCAATTAGACCCCTAGACTGTGAACCTCCATATGCTGCAGGTGTGGCCCTAAAACACACACAAAAATAAAAAATAAAATTAAAAAAATCAAGGCTTGGAGTTCCCGTCGTGGCGCAGTGGTTAATCCGACTAGGAACCATGAGGTTGCGGGTTCGGTCCCTGCCCTTGCTCAGTGGGTTGACGATCCGGTGTTGCCGTGAGCTGTGGTGTAGGTTGCAGACGCGGCTCGGATCCCGCGTTGCTGTGGCTCTGGCGTAGGCCGGTGGCTACAGCTCCGATTTGACCCCTAGCCTGGGAACTCCATCTGCCGCGGGAGCAGCCCAAGAAATAGCAACCACAACAACAACAACAACAAAAAAAAAAAAAAAAAAAAAAATCAAGGCTTTTCAAATGGCCACACCTCCTAGGATCTTAGAAAGAAGTGCAACATACATTTAGGACTCAAAGAAGACCAAAGGTCAAAATAGGTCAGAGATAGTAGACCTAATACCATTGTTATAGATTTGAGCTGAGGAAAAATCCATTACCCAATGCACCTGGTGAGGAACTGAGGACATAAGATGGAAATGGACCATCTTGTATGATAAAACACTATAAAAAGGTATTCTGACAGGAGACCAATGACATTTAAATTGTAAAAAGTTCTCTTCATCTTTCTCTTTAGAGAACACTAATTAGAAAGAGATCCACAGCTATGGAGTATATTATCTGAATGAATCCGATAATCTGTTGACCACTTGAATTAATAAAATTAACAAAACCTTATGGTTGATTTTGACCCAAATGACTTGTCAAAAAACAAGACACTTAAGTTTCTCAACTGAACGTCATCACAACATTACATCATACAAAAACTCATCAGAACTCGAAAGGGAGAGAAAATGTATGGTATATGAATGGCCTTCTGGTCGCTTTCTAGATTCTACTGAAATAAGTATGATTCAGTAGGAGAGAAGGGGAGTTTTTTTCTGAAATTCACCTTAAAAATTGAGCCTCAGGCAATTCCTATATATTTTGTCTGTTATTATTACAGAGATAGAAATCATCACATAGTCAGGTAAATAACCCATGTAATGTGGCTACCTTTTTTAGGGGGTCTTTAATACCAGGGTTCCTCTTTATGGTACACACAATTCTAGTAGGATTAGGTTTTCTGGAAGAGTTTTCTGCCCCCTCCCTTTTTTTTTCTTCTTGGGGCCGTACCTGCAGCTTAGGGAGATTCCCAGGCTAGGGGTCTAATCGGAGCTGCAGCTGCCAGCCTACACCACAGCCACAGCAATGCAGGACCCAAGGCACATCTGTGACATATACCACATCTCACAGCATCTCCAGATCCTTAACCCACTAAGCAAGGCCAGGGACTGAACCTGCATCCTCATGGTTACGACTCTGGTTTGGAACCTGCGGAGCCACAACAGGAACTCCTGTAAGACTTTTCTTATTGATTTATATCTTAAAAAACATGTCCTAAGGGCTTCATAAAAATGGACGTGGAAACCTAGAACAAACGCTGAACAGGATTAGGTTTTCGAGTTTGTTAAATAGAAGAAACCAAATTCAAATGCTCAAGAAGATAATGCAACAGAAAACTAAGACGTTTCAGATCCTGAATTACACCAAATTCTTTTCTGCAGATACTGAGGTGATCATTGGAGTGTTCTTCTTTAGTTTATTCATATGATATGTAATCATCATTGCTTTTTTTGAAGGTGAAAACAACCTTGCCCTTGTGAAAGAAACTTTCTTTAATGGCTTTTGCGTCCATTCCCATTTCCCCAGGAACTTTCATTTCCTCATTGCTAGCATGGCTAGAGGTCCCTCATCCTCTTGCATTCCTTTCCTCTTGCTAGAATTAAATGTGTGCAATCCAGACATCAGCATGGGTTTCACAGCAGAGGATGCTGAGACCAAAGAAAGGGGCAAACTGGAAGACTGTGGAGGAGGTCATGGCATATCTGTTAACAGGGCCAGGAACCTTTCATTGCAGGAAAAGTCACATTTCCCAAATAAACAGATACCTAACTCAGAAAAATATCATCAGCAAAATACAGCATAGTGAAAATGAGAAGATTTTGATACTAAAGGAAACACTTACGTTGTCTTCAGATCCAATGACAACCTATATCATTGGAAGAGCAAAGACATAACATGATTTTGGTGACTACTACAAATTACCTATGCAGTAAGTCATTCCATGATCAAAAATTTGCATAAATTGGAAGCAAATATTCCAGCATGGAGTACTAAGGGCAAAATACACAAGACCCCTTTTGGTAAAACCAAGACTATCTTTTTATCAATTAAAAGATTGTCTTTCCATAATCTATAAGTTTGTGTATATGAAATGATCCAATAACTACAAGTTGAATCCAAGCATTCCTATGTACCGAAGGTCACAGAATTAATCATTTGTACTCAGGAAATGATGCCCAAGACGCCCTTCTCCATTAATTTGCTAAAGGTGCACACAGAATTCAAGGAAATACTTCTATTTACCAGCTTATTAAAGGATATGACAAAAGATCCAAATGAACACCAGGATGAAGAGAGACACAGTGTGATGCCTGAGAGGGCTTCAAGCTCAGGAGTTTCTATCCCCATGGAGGTGGGGCTACGTCACCCTCCCAGAATGTGCATGTATTCATCCACCTGGAAGCTGAGTTTGGTACTTGGGATTTTTTTGAGGGGGCCTTCCTTATTTCAGCATGATCAACCATCATCTCTCTTTTCAGTCCTTCTCCCTTCTCAAGAGAATGGGGCGGGGGCTGAAACTTTCAAGCCTCCATCATGGCTTGGTCTTCTTCTGACCAGCCCTCATGCTGAAGCCATGCAGAAGCCCACCCACACTCACCTCATGAGAACAGTAAGACACACCTATCACCTAGGAAATTACACGGGTTTCAGGAGCTCTGTGCCAGGCACTGGTGGCAGAGACCAATATACAGTCTATTATCCCACAGAAGCATATTGGAAGTGGATTGCTTGCGTGCCTAAGCCTGATCTTCTCGGTCAAGAGGAGACCCACATCTTCATCACAAGTGCCCTTGCAAACGAAGCAGAAATCAGGAGCCACCATGATCTCCACTGATGCTACTCGTTCCAATGAAGGACCCTCCACACTGCTCAGGCACCCTAGTTGCCCACACTGGGGACTGTAATGCCCCACAGACAATGTCATAAAGGGGGAAGACATGAATCAAAGCAACAGGAGATGCCAAACATGTGTTCTTGAACATGAACATTCATGACAGTACAGCCCAAGGAATAGTTCACACATGAAGAAAAACTCACCAGGTGGTGATTAAAAAGTACAATCCCTAAATGAATACCCAATTCCACCTGCCAAAAGGGATGTCCAATGATATCACAAGGGAATTTCCTATAAGAATCAAAGTACCCTTTCTATACAGTACCAGCAAGATGTGAGGCTCCAGGAGTGTGAAGGGTAGAGGCGGGAAGGCAATGCATACTCTGAAGAAGAGACTGTGCGCAGAACACACTGGTGATGGCAGAAAAGGCTACTTAAGAGGACTCAAACCCAGGCCCTGGGCCTCCAGCCCCAGTGTCCACTCTAAGATTAGAATTTGAGTTCCATTAAACCATTCCTAGCTTCTGGGTGTGCCACACAGGTTTCTAGACTTTGAAGAATGGAGACTGTCCATTCTGGTCAGAATAAGAAGAAATGTGGTCAAGACCATACACACAACAAAATTTAAAGAACACGAGGACACGTTTAACTTTTAGATTTGAAATGACTGCACTGGTGTGTCAAATGTGTATGGGTGTGTGTTGTATGTGTCCAGCATGTCCCATATGCCTTTGTGAAGATTTTCTAACTTCAGAAGTGTAAATGTTACTAACACAAACCATATCATTTAGATGTTTAATTACTTATCTTTTCAGTATTGTAAATTTTAAGTAATAAATCATTTATTTGAATTTTTGTGTCAGTTATTCTGAGTGAAAATGGCAAAGGTGGATGGAAACAATCACAAATTAAATATTCAACATTAAGTCAGGATCCAATAAAATTCTATTTCTGGGTTGAGGAAAGTCAAAAACTTACCACATGGGAAAAACAGACAAGATTTGCAACCATGTGGATGAATCTAAAGGACATCCTGCTAAGGGAAATAAGCCAGACAAAGACAAAAACAGCCCATTAGCACTTCATGTGAAACCTACAAAGAAAAAAGTCAGACTCATAGAAACAGAGAGGTGGCTGCCACGGGCAGGGGTTGAAGGAAATAAGAGGCCAGGAACAGGGTACAGATGATACCCAACCCAAGTCTCCTCTGTGTGCCGCTCGACAAGCCAATAAATTTGGAGACAAGTTGTTGGGACAAGGAACAGCAACTTTAATCGGAAAGCTGGCAGACTGACAAGATGGCAGGCTCCTGTCTCAAAAACCCATCTTGCCTCGTCCCAATTCAGGCTCCGCTTATCCAGAGCGAAGGGGAGGGGGAGGGGCCCATGGTCACTCCCTGTCGCTTGCTTGGGGGAAGGGCCCACCGCAATGCCCACCAGTGGCTGAGCAGGGCCATAAGGACACTCCCTAACGGTTGCTCCCTGACACAGGCTTCATTATGAAATGAAGGTTTCGGGATCTAATGTACACGTGAGCTGATAACACTGTGTGGTATCATTGAAATCTGCTGAGGAAGTACAACTTCTATGTAAACAGGTGATGGTGAAAAAAAGGGTGAAGTTGTGGACAGAGGGGATGCTGACAGTTTATATATGTGTCCCTGGGAACAGCCAAATGCCTGGGAGAGGATCAGACTTTCAAAGGCTAAGAAATAGGTGGGTTAAGACAAGATCTCCAAGAGACCTGTGGAACCAGGAAATACCTGGCTTTCAGGTGTAATGATCAGAAAAATTGCTTGAGGTCTAGAAGGGCCCAAGAGGCTGGAGGAGAGAGCTGAGGGGCTGGGTGGCAGGGGGAGGGGCGCTGGCCCCAGCCTCCTCCTCTCCTGTCCCCTCCCCTGCCCTCAAGAGCCCTTTGTGATGTGGCTTGCAGTCTGTGATATGAGCCTGGGTGCTTTAACTGCCAGGTCATTCACAGGGCTCCGTTACCTGAGGGTAACGTGCTATCTCCTGTGAAAGTGTGTGAAGAGATGAAGAATCTCAGCTCTTTGTGAACAGTATGGGTTGCTCCTTGGTGGGCCCAGTCCTGCCTCCTGGGTGGATGAAACCATCCTCGCCTTGTGTGTGGACTGGGGCTCTGCCTTCCTACTTACTCCCCTACCTCAGGAGGTGATCCGTCCTCACTACCACCAGGACAAACGGGAGCATCAGGAAGGCTAAGGAACCCGGGGCCAGCGCCCAAGAGCACATGAGTCTCTCTTTCCCTATTAGGACTTTCCACTTTTCGGAAGCAAACTAGATGAGTCTCCTGAGATGGGAAAGAAGAGGACAGCTAGGATCAAGGAAACAACCCAAACCAGCCCTCGTAGGGACAAGCCAGGCCTGACAGGGGATAGAGTGGGCGCTGGGATTTTCTGGGCCAAAGATCTCAGACCAGGTGTCCCAGGAGGGGAGAGGCTACCAGGGCTAGTCCCAAATGCAGTGACCAGCAGCCAAGGAACTGGATACTAAGAGTTCCATCTCAGCCACAGGTCAAGCCCTGAGCACTGGTTCAACAGCCACGAACAAGGGTCTTGAACAAGGGCTCGTCTGAGGGCAGGGCTGAGGCCCTGGGAGCCTCTGAGCGGGTGGGGCCCCACCTCGGGGAGCAGAGACCCGACAAGGTGTGTTTCTTGAGCAGAGAACAGTGACGCAAGAAATCCAGAGTAGATCTCAAAGAAAAGCCTTCCTTGTGTTCCTCAATGAAGGAACACAGAACACTTGTATCTGCTGGAAAAAATGAGTGAAAGAAAAGAAAACCCACAGAGCTCCATGAGTTCCACGGAGAAAGTCCTAGTATGCCTGGTCGTGTGAGAGTCTTGAGTGTCTGAGGCTTTAGAGAAGGCAGCGTGAGAAGTGGGAACCAGCCCCTCTTTCTTTTCTTTTTTCTTTTTTTTTTTTCTGTTTCTCAGAAACAAATGGAGCCTCTGGGAGGAGGAGGAGGAGGCGCATGAGACAGAGCGCTTGAAAATGGTAAGATCCACGTTCAGCCCTGTGCCGCCCTGTAGAGTCTGCTTCCATCTCTCCCAGCCCTGAGGGACCAGCTCCGTGGTCTCTAAGGATTGCCAGTGGCAGGGACAGAACCCTCAGGAAAGGAAAGCAGGCAACCAGGTCCTTTTGTGGAATGAAGCTGGGAGGAAGCCTGGGAAAGGGCCTGACCCAGCAGGGGCGTGTGGGCTGTCTTGGACCACGAAGTACCCGGATTGGGAGGTGGGACCCTCCAGGTTGGACTGAGAACAAGTGGTTTCACATGGCCGGGATTCCTCTGTGAGGTCTCCCTGCCCCCCCAACCCCCTGCACCCCCAGGGTAGTTGTGAGGGCAGCCAGGGGTCATAGATATGGAAGCACTTGCCAATGAGAAAACTGTCTGGGAGCTTCTCCATCATTGTCAGGATCCATTTGGCTTTGGACGCTGGTGCTTGGGCGCCAGTCTCCCAAAAGTGTCCCCTAAAGGGACCAGCCTCCTGTAAAACCCTCATGCCCCTGCCTTCACCACCATGACCCAGTGTCCTGATTTCCAGCCTGCAGAGACTGCCTGCAACAGCTGGGACGTGTTCGGGGCCTGATGGCACGTCTGCAAAGGTAAAGAATCTTTCCTTTCTCTCCTGGGGTCTCCTTCCTTCCAGGGCCCAGGCTGGGACCCCAAGGCTGCAGGCAGCCTGGGGATGACCTGGGAGGGGGAGCCATGGCAGCGGGGTTCATCTCAAGCCCAAGGGGAGGGACAGCAGGTTGCACTGTCAAGTCCACGTGGGGGCTGTGGGGGGCCATGGCCGCAGGTGCCTACCCCTGCCGGGCCCCGTCGGCTCTTGCCTAGAGCTTGTGCCTCTTGTCTCCTGCAGCCACCTGCGCAGAGGCCCTGACAGGGGCCGCTTTCACCGCCACTCACGTCCGGACCCCCTTGGCGAGGTGTGCCAAGCAGTGCCCGCTGGAGCCCAGCAGCCGTGCAGGGAGCCTGCACAAGAGGCTGTTCCCACCATGGCCCTATCAGCTTCCCCGGCTCCTCTGACCCCTCTGGCCTCCATCCTGGCAGCAGACCCGCAAGACCAATGCAACATCAAGAGCATCCTGCAGGGTCCTGCCACAACTTCCTCACCTCCAGGTAACTCCTTTGGGGCATCTGCCATCCCAGCCATCTGGAGTCTTGGCCTCGCCAGCCGTCCCATGGCATTCCTCTCCTGCTGGTGGGAGACCACCAAGGCCTTGTTCTTCCCCACCTCACCCAAGTGGGAGGCCCAGCAAGAGCCCACCTCACCGGAGGAGGCCTCCAACTGGGAAAGCCCCACACAGCTGGGCAGAGACGAGCGGCCCCTCGCTTGTCAGCCCGCCTAGCCAGAGGCTGCTGGACATCCTCATCCCCAAGAGGCTGGACCTGAAGTTTCACAAAGAGCGAGAAAAAGAGGGGTCATTTTCAACACAAAGCAGCTCAGCCTACCCCCTGAGCTCTTTAGGGATGATATGGACACACTGAGTCGGCAGCAGGAGGCTACAACCCTTCCATCGTTCGGGAACATCAAAGACAAAGCAGAGCTGCTGCCTGGTCCTCAGCAGTTCTTATACCCCGAGGTCTTGAGGGACTACGTCGAGTGCACATACAGCCAGCTCTTCTGGGGTCTCCCCTCTCTGCACAGCAAGGCATTGGTGACTACTGCTTTTGTCCCTTGGAGCTCTTCTCAACTACAGGCTCCCCCCATTTTATTCTATGGCATTTCTAGTGGCTTTCCAGAACCCATTCCACTGAGAATATCTGGAGGTTTTTCCCAGGACTCTTTCTTGCCCTGCCCTGAGGCCCAACCCCAGCCTTCCACTCAAAACTTGCCTCAGTCCCAGGCCCTCTTCCTGCCTCAGACCCAGGCCCAGCCCTTCCTCCCACTGTCTCTCCTGTTCAGACCACCTTCTGCTCCACCCCAGCTGGGGACCCTTGGGCTATATTGCCCAACATTCCAGAAAAAGGCACTCTATTTCACCCCAGCTGAAATGCAACCTCTGGCATGCCCCTGGCTGCAGAAGCAACAGCTGCAAAAGAGGATCCACCCAAAATCAAAGAGACAGGGGCCTGCCTCTCGGGATCCCACTGTCTCTGGCAATAAATCCATCTCAGTGCCCTGGTAGACATGCAGCCTGCACAGGGCCAACAAGAACCCAGGCAGCCCTCTCCCCTCACAGCCAGTAGTGGCCTGGGCCCATACAAGACAAGGGCCAGGAGCCCTACCAGATCCCCGCGGAGATGCCAAATGACCAACGAACGAGGCAAGGACTTCCTCGAGGCTCTAGAGCCGTGTCTCAGGAGGGTCTCAAAATACCTCCTCAGGGCAGCCTCCCAGACACGTTTCTGGAAGGACCTCTGACATGGGGGCAGAAAGGTCCTTACAGAGGGACTCTGCAAAGTGTTTCCCCAGGGTCCCAGATAGAAGACATCTAGAAACACCCCTCAAAGTCCACCTGAGGAAAAAGGTGGAGGAGATTCATAAGGGTTTGATCCCTGTGACTGTCTACAGCAATCCTGGCTTGCTGTCAATCAGTCTCTTCCTAAGTGCCACAGTGTCAAGAAAAGCCAAACTCCAGCATCCTGGAAGTACTGGAAGCCAGATGTAAACACCTCCAGGGAGATGTCTGTTCTTAATCCTGGCATTCAACAGATGCTGGAAGTACATATTATGAGCTTTCGGGTAAGGCACATGTGGGACTTTCCTACCCAGGCCTTTGAACCTATACATCTCAAGCCAAGTAGGGCTCAGCCCTCACCCCTTCCAAGGTCTACCTTTTCCCCCTCAGCCACCCAGCAACCCAGGGAACACTCCAAAGCCCAAGGTTTCCAGCCCAGGGCTCGTGGCTGACCTCAAAGGGATCGAAGAGAGCAGCCAAGGGCAGCAGAAATCCATAAAACCAAACGTAGGGACCCATACAATAGCCAGGGTGTGAGGCTTGCCCCAACTGATGAGTGGAGGGGATTTAAGAGGCTCCAACCTGAAGAGCACAAAAACTCAAAGAGCAGCCAGAGACCACAGCAACCCCAAAACCCAAAAGTGAGGAACCCATGTAAGGGCCAGATGGCCTCAGATGATGAGGAGGTCTGCAAGTGGCTCCTACCAGAAGATGATGAAACAAACAGCCAGAGAGAGATGTTTGCCCCAGATAAGGAGTGGCAGGGCTTCAAGAGGCCCAAGCCAAAAGCACATAAACAAAGAAAGAGCTGGAGAGAGAGGTTTGCCCCAACTGATGAGCGGAGGGGATTTAAGAGGCTCCAACCTGAAGAGCACAAAAACTCAAAGAGCAGCCAGAGACCACAGCAACCCCAAACCCAAAAGTGAGGACCCATGTAAGGGCCAGATGGCCTCAGATGATGAGGAGGTCTGCAGTGGCTCCTACCAGAAGATGACGATGAAACAAACAGCCAGAGAGAGATGTTTGCCCCAGATAAGGAGTGGCAGGGCTTCAAGAGGCCCAAGCCAAAAGCACATAAACA
This sequence comes from Phacochoerus africanus, assembly GCF_016906955.1. Taxonomy (NCBI): domain Eukaryota; kingdom Metazoa; phylum Chordata; class Mammalia; order Artiodactyla; family Suidae; genus Phacochoerus; species Phacochoerus africanus. The sequence goes on along the minus strand of NC_062548.1, from coordinate 51,120,406 downwards.
AAGAAAGAGGTGGAGAGAGAGGTTTTCCCCAACTGATGAGCAGAGGGCATTTACGAGGCTCCAACCCGAAGAGCACAAAAACTCAAAGAGCAGCCAGGGGCAACAGCAACCCCAAAACCCAAAAGTGAGAGACCCATGTAAGGGCCAGATGGCCTCAGATGATGAGGAGGTCTGTGAGTGGCTCCTACCAGAAGATGACGATTGAAACAAACAGCCAGAGAGAGATGTTTGCCCCAGATAAGGAGTGGCAGGGCTTCAAGAGGCCCAAGCCAAAAGCACATAAACAAAGAGCGAGCTGGAGAGAGAGGGTTTGCCCCAACTGATGAGCGGAGGGGATTTACGAAGCTCCAATCAGAAGCGTATGAAGAAAAGTTTTCAGGACTAAGGGCTTCCCAAGCCAATGCTGTGAGCCATCCTCCCAAGGTCAAGGAAAGAGGAGAGTCCCTTGGGAGCAAAGACCTCCCGTTCTCACCAAGGGAGGAACACATTTTACCTGAAAGCTCCTTCAGAAGAAGGATGAAGCACTTTCTGCAGCATGTAAGTCCCCATCAAAAAGGTAAAGGAACAGAAACAGTCCTTCAGAAAGGCAAGCCTGTATCACTCACTGCTCCAAGCCAGGAACCAGTCAATGTAGATCCGGGCATCCAGAAGCTGAGGTGACTGGAACTGTTATTGGACAGATCCTTGGAAAGCAACCCGGGCTTCGTCAAGACCTCCAGCCCTCAGAGTTAAACCAGCACACACAACAGCTCCAGCCCCCAGCAGCGGGGGCAGTCCCACTACCAGAAGATTCGGATGTTCTTTGAACAGAAAAGACTGTTGAGAAACCGAGCTCACGGTCACCAAACCACCCCCAAGGACCCCAGCTCTCTCAACAGTGGGGGCACCAAAGACAAGGCTGGCAAGGGGACCTCCCCACCCAAGGACCTGGGGACCCCAGGCAGACCCTGCCAGCAGGGACCCAATGGTGGCAGGTACCTCAGGCCACCTTGCACCATCCCCTGACATGCTCGCCTCCAAAAGGTGCATCTGCTGGTCAACCAGGGATGTGCTCCTCAAGCTTTGCCTGGGAGGAGAATTCCGTCCATGCTAAGGAAACACGTTTCTCCCTCATGCTAGCACATATTCTATGTGCCAATGGCTTATTCCTACCATAATGTTCATTGTTTCCCCAAATACATGTTTTTTTCCCACAAGACGGTGGCGGTTTCTGTCTGTGCCTGCAGGGGGAAGGGACTGGGGTCAGGGTCCACTTTTCCCAGGTGTCTGCTTTGGCTTCCAGAAGGGAACAGGGCCATAGAGGGAGGCCGGGGTCCCAGGGTGGAATGCTCGCCCCCAGTTCCCTCGTGGCACCTGAAGCTCCCCTAATACCAGAATTACCGAAGCAAGCGACAGCATTCAGGACCATGGGCAGGGGAATGCAACCTGTGAGACTTCCCCCCCGGCCAGCATCTGGCTCAGCCATCCTCTCCCGCTTTCTGTCTACCTTGAACTTGTGTGGCTGTAGGGATGGGGTGGGTGGCAGAGCCTGAAATTCCCCTCAGGCTCCAACAAGTATCAGAGACCAGTTCCCATGTCAGAATAAGGAGGGCATTTGGGGGTAGCGCTGGGTGCAGGTAGCCTTGCCCCCCAGGCCTTGGTGGGGAGATGACCTCCTCCCCAGGAAGCCTCTCCTCTGGCTTGAGGGAGCTGGGGGGGAGATGGCCCAGGAGGTCACCCTCTCTCTGCCTTTCTCAGGCTCTGGAGCAGCGGCGAGGATCGAGGACCAGGCACTCCCAGCTGTGAGGGTGCAGGGGGAGGGTGGGGGACACTGAGGCTGCTGAGAGCCTGTCCACTCTCCTGCTTCACAGTGCCCACATCCCCTGGGGACAAGCAGGGCCAAGACCACGTGTTGCTGTCACCTCACCACCTGGTGGAGGAAACTGTACCCCAGGCTGGGGTGCCAGGAAGGAGGCAAGTGGAAGAGGTGCCCAGGCTGGGATGCAGGCAAGGTGCAGTGATCAAAGGAGCCTCTGGTGTCCCACCACATCTCTGGCCCAGAGAGGAGAAGTTGGCTCTTGGTGGCCCTACCCCAGAGCCTCCCTGCTCCTCCAGCTCCCAGAGCCCAGAGGAAGGATGCCTGTAGCTCCTTCATGGAGGTGGGGGGAGGCTCATGGAGGCAGCAGAGCCTCAACAGGGCAGGGTCACTTCCCCACCATGATCTCATCAGCTTTTACGGGATGGGCAGCTCTGGACAGACTGGCAGTCTGTGACCTTTACCTACATACATGGCCCTGGGCGGCTCCCAGGCACTTAAGAGGCCAGGGACTGTCCTAGGGTTCTAGCAAGTGTCACCTGGCAGCAGCCTTGCTCTCTCCAGAGCCCTGAGGGGGAAGGGCCAGCAGACAGGATTTGTCACACAGTAGGGAAGAAGTGACCTGCAGGGCAGGAGGGCGCAGGGGGTCCCCTCCCCCACCATCCACATGGGAAGCTGGGGGACCAGGGCAGTCTCTAGAGCCCTCGGTGCTTTGTGTCATGGTCACGCCCATGGTGGAGGGGCCTTCTCCAGGAGGGGACCTGATCAGGTGATAGCAGGAAGGGCCCTGCCCCATGCCTGTCAGGACCCAACATGTGGGCCCAGGACCCGAGGAGGAGGGGGGAGCAGGCACAGGTTTCTTCCCGGAGCCAGGTCCTGCCTCAGGGCCCCATCCTCCAGGGTGGGCACAGCACTGATGGCGCAGTCCGGACCAGGGGAGGGGCCGGGACCCAGAGCAGAGCACACCCTCGGGAGCTCAGGAGAGGGTGGCCCAGAGCGGGACCTGAGACTGGCCGCTGCTGTGTCCTCTCAGGGGCAGGGAGAGGTGGGGCTGGGGACGGGGGGAGCTGGCTCCTGTCAGGAGAAGGGACACAGACAGTGAAACTGACAGAACAGCAAGAAACAAGAAAGGGCAAGTCCCTCTGCCCTTCTGCCATAAGATAAGAAAGCCAGCAATGGGAAGCCCGCCACCAAGAGTCCCACACAGACACCCCTAAGAGACCCACACAGAGACCTCTCAGAGATCATATACAGAGACCTCCACAGAGACCCCTGACAGACCCCCACAGAGATCTCATGGAGAAGATACACAGACTGCACCGAGACCTCTGACAGGGATCTCTGAGATGATACACAGACCTCACACAGAGACCTCTGAGAGACCCCCACTGAGACCTGTCAGAGATGATACAGACTTCACACAGAGAAAACTCCCACAGGAACCTCATACAGAGGCCACTCTCAGGGAAGAGAAATCTCTGAGACCTGCACACAGATCCAGGAGGTCCACACAGAGGCACCCAGTGCTCCACCAAGAGCACAGAGGGACCTCAAACCAAAGCCTGAGCCAGCCACCCAGAGACAGACCCTGAGCAGATCCCAAGCCACACAGCAAACTGACAGTGAAGGAGGCTGGCCCCCACACACCAAGGAAATTCTTGTGTATTTATTCATTACTTCTTAAAAAAAAGAATTAGATTCCTCATGAAAACCTGCAAAATCCTTTCCTTCCCAGCATTTCACTAGCTTGAGCTCTGACTCACAGTTGAGAGAACGACAAATTTGGAAAAGGAGCCAAACTCTGTTGGCATCGAATGAGGCAAAGTATTTGTCCAGTTTCAGTTACCATTCAGTCCAATGGCCTCAGGGGTCTCATGCTTCATTTGGGGGCGGGGGGGGGAAGGGCAAGTTCCTATGCTCAAATTGACTTCTTTCCTTTGGAAACCTGAGGTAGGGAGGCCTATGGCAAGTGGGATCCAGGATGAAATGAAGCAGCAGAGAAGCATCTGACGCCTCTTTGCTAGCTTGCAGGCAGCCAAGTGATTCTGTACAGAAGAGCTTGTGTTAGGTCTGTGAGGTTGGCTTCATTTTGCAATGAAAGCAGCCATATTATCAAACACATGAAGTTTCTCACAAATGAGACACACTTTCGTAATACTTCGATTACATCCTCTAGTGTATTTGTACTTACTGCTTAGTATTAAATGATAGTGCTCATTTGGCTCCTTTTAAAATATAGTAGAATGTTTGGACGGTGGTACGCATGTCTCTAGAAAATGAAAAAAACCTAATGTTTAGCTGTGATAGTTTAAACTTCTGAACCATGCAGGATTCACATTTTCTCTCATTCTAAAACATGCACATTTTTCCAAGCCTCAGGAAATTTATATTTATTTATATTTATTTTCTATTTATTGTAGGGCTACAAAAAGGATATAGAGCTTCAAAGAATTTTGATCTCTTAGAAAATATGGCACTCAATATATGTTACCTCAAATTTCTTGAGAATTGGCATTTCAGCATCTGTTAAAGAAAGTATACACTCAATCAGCATTTCTATTATAAGACTAATGAAGTCTCACTGTCTGCCTCAGACTTTCCAAACCGTGCTCAGTTGAGACTCCATAGTTCTCATTGGTCATAAAAAGTCTGTTGCTCTCGACACAGGAAAATCTCGATAGTGAACATATGTCAAGCGTATGTCTGGTGAAGTCTCTCAGGTCACTCTTTGGGGTGACAGTATCATGGCCCTTTCTCTCAAAGCTGATGGGAGGGCTCTGTGAAGGGTATTTTTTCAATAAAGAAAAAAACATATTCAGGTGGTAAATTATTTTACAAAATCATAGCTTTTATTCTTTTTGAAATGTACTTCCTTTCTGATATTTTCTGATGTTACTGAATCACAGACCTATGGAAAGTGGCCACAATGTCCAATAATGTCTAATTGATAATATTCACTAACTAGAATAGTTCCTGTCGTGGCGACGTGGTTAACGAATCCGACTAGGAACCATGAGGTTGCGGGTTCGGTCCCTGCCCTTGCTCAGTGGGTTAACGATCCTGCGTTGCCGTGAGCTGTGGTGTAGGTTGCAGACACGGCTCGGATCCTGCGTTGCTGTGGCTCTGGCGTAGGCTAGTGGCTACAGCTCCGATTCGACCCCCAGCCTGGGAACCTCCATATGCTGCGGCAGCGGCCCAAGAAATAGCAAAAAAAAAAAAACTAACTAGAATAGCATAGTTATTGTACACCTACAACATCTCACAGTCAAAAACATGACACTCTCTTTTTGGAAGTTTAAGCTGGAAAACCTTCTTTTTCTTCTTTTTCTTTCATGGCCTATGGGAGTTTCCAGGCTAGGGGTCAAATTGGAGCTGCAGCTGAAACTTATGGCATAGCCACAGCAATGCTGGATCCAAGCCACACCTGTAATCTACGCTGCAGCTGACTGCAATGCCAGCCCCTTCACCCACTGGGCAAGGCCAGGGACTGAACTTGAATCCTCACAGAGACTAGAGTGGGTCCTTAACCCACTGAGCCACGATGAACTCCTAAACTGGGATTTCTAAACCACATCTTTGAGATAAAACTAAATTTGAGAAGAGGTACTGTAAAAGAAGGTAAAACTCAACAACAGTTGAGGATAGAGGAAATGCTAGCATCTTTCATAGGAAAACACAATTTCCTCTTCTCATCTTGACTACAAGAAATGCGGATGATACAGCTTTTTGGTGTAAGCATGTGTGTATGTGTGCGTGTGCTTTAGCTAGTCCTGTGCATTGGATGATTAAAATTCTTTTTTTTTTTTAAATTTGGGGACCAGAATATTTTTAGATAAGTGATGCAAAGAATATGTTATTAGTTAGGTTCTATGACCATTCCCCTTTTGGAATGGATCGCAAGGGCAAATAATTACTAACACATATTTTCTGGAAAAGCAATTACGTGTCCTTGAAATTGCCCAGAAGGAAAAAAGGTGGGGACTTTGGGAAGGCAGATGAGATATCCTTGCCCCACAAATAAGTACATAAGGTTTAGGGCTATTCAAACTGGAAGGGGACACAACACTGTAAATCAGCTATATTTCAATAAAAATTTTTGTAGGAGTTCCCACTGTGGTGCAGTGGAAATGAATCTAACTAGGAACCATGAGGTTTCAGGTTCAATCCCTGGCCTTGCTCAGTGGGTTAAGGATCCAGCATTGCTGTGGCTGTGGTGTAGGCCAGCACCTACAGCTCCAGTTTGACCCCTAGCCTGTCAACCTCCACAGGCCACGGGGGCAGCTCTAAAATGCAAAAAAAAAAAAAAAAAAAAACCCAAAATGGGAAGGGCTCACCCAAGGCTATTTGGTAAAAAACTGCAGAGAGCAGATCAAGAAGGGCAGACAGGCAGGTCTAGGGTCTGACACCCTGGCCAGGACACCATCTAAAATATTTGTCCATAATTTAAGTAGGAACCACAACTTGCCCAAAGTGATGCGTGCTGCTCCTTCTCTCCATTTAGGCAAAGAGGACACTGCCCTCATCACCCCCACACCCCAGAGCCCTCCTTCGCTGCCTAGGGAGTTACCAGGGACTTCGGGTGAAGTAGACGAGGAGACGAAGAAGAAGCAGGAGTGCAGGGGGAACACGAGGAGGAGGAGGAGGAAGAGCCATTACCAAACATAGGACTGGAGCCTCTTCTATAGTTCGGTCACCTAACTAACAAATGGAGACCCTGACGCAGAAAACGGTTCACCAAACTACACATGTGCTTGCTTTCCACAACGGACTCAGACCAAAGGCTGCTGCTGCCACAACGTATACAACCTGTGAGAAAGAATCCTTTTCCTGGGTCATCCAGGTGATCTCCCCAGAGCAAATCACTTCCACCACCACCAGGTTATGGCACCTATTACTCTCTGCGCCCTCCCCCCAAAACATCATTTCGCCACTTGGATACAACATGTCAGAGCATAGCACCGTTCTCAGCAGTTTGTTATTTTTATTCATGGCATGTTTAAAAGGAAAAGAATAACAAGAGAAGGAAATTCAATTCACTAACTTTTATGAAATGAAAAACAGTGCAATATAGCGTGATCCATTTCATTCTGGGTAGAACTCCATCATGAAAAACACACCTTTCCCTGAATCTGGAATTCACCTACACATCCAAGGTCATCCAGGCAGATTTTGAGGGTTGAAGGCAAAAGCACCTTCAACCATCCCTGTAGATAGCATCCATGCTTTGTCCCCACTCCCCCCACCCTCCCCCACACCTTCACCTGAGAGGCACCAAGGTTCTCTCAGACTGAGACCTCTCAGGCCCACCAATTGGAGTGGAAGACAGTACACTCAGATACAGGAAGAAAAGAGCAGAACTTCCATTTGGATGCTTTTTCATCTCATTCTTTTAAAATTGTTATACTTATATAAGCTTTGTCATGCATCTAAATTATAGAACCTTAGAACATGCATTTAATTCACATGTCAGAGAACTTTTTACTGAGCAAGAGGATTGAAATATTGGAAAACAATGATATGAACCAGACTCCTCGTCTTTTCTAAGGAATCAAACCAGAATCTAAAATAGCCCTGGGGGCTGGGCACTGTCAGCCAAAGCACACATGTGGCCTGTCCGGGGAGAAGAAGGGCCATGAATCAACTCTAGAAAATCTGTTTCATCAAACTCTGAAATTCAGAGGGGCCTCATCAGCCCTGAGTTTCAGCTTGTAGGCAGAAGGGAGATAACGTGGAGGTGAGTGAATGTCCCCCCATTCACCTGCAAACACCAGTGCAGTTAAAAGACAATTCAGAAACCTATGCCCCCTTCAGGGCCATCAGAACTGCAGGGTGTGTGTGTCCATGTGTGCAGAAGCAATGGGGACCACAGGCAGCATCTAGCAGGGACTGGTGCACCGAAGCACCCACAGCACCCAGAAGAATGCCTTTTCGTTAAGAAGGCAACAGTTTGTATTTACATTAGATTTTTGGAAGGATCCTGTTGCTTTAGAGGCAAAATTCTACAGGTAGCCGTTTACTTACTGATTTCTTAATACATATGAAAAATCTACTGGAAGGTGTTTTGGATCAGGGAAGAAAAAAGTAAATGGACTCATTCAGTCAAGTTTATGGATATAGTGACTTGCCTAGGAAGCAGGAGAGTAAAAATCCTGGGCAAAATGAAGCATCTCATCAAGACACCTAGGGTGCACAACCACTGATTATGCTCACCAACTGGTGGTTAAATTCTTGCTTATTAAAACACTTTGTATTCAATTTAGGAGCAGACTTGATGAACAGTTTTTGTAATGGATGACTTCTTGGTTTTCTCTCATTCCACTCCGATATCACTGCCTCAGTTTCCTAATCAATCCAGCTGGGAGGGGGAGTGATAGGGGTTTAAATCCTAAGCCAAGAGAATCCACAGCTCCAGTCTGAGACAATCCTTATGGGAGAATGGGTGAACTGAAATCTGACTGGTGTTTTTATCGCTTATGAATGGTACATCAAAATACAACAAATATAAAACTTCAGAGTATAGGCATTTAAACACATCTTAGAAAATACATGGAAGCCAGCAATGAGCTGAATGTGCTTCCTCTGTTCATGTTTCTTCTTCATACATGGAGTGGGTGTGCCTAGAAGACCTGTACTTTTTCACTGATTGCTAACATTCTAGAAGGATGTCTTCCAATTCAAGCTAAAAGCCTCCCTCATGCTTCATGGTCCTTGTGAGGGGAAAACAAAAATGAAAACAACAGCCTTGCTGCTATCCACAAGTGAGCCTGGACATAAATACCAAGAACCATCACAGAATACCAACACCAACTAAGATTACTTGGAGAGCATGATAAAGTGAGACAAAATGACGGAAATTCATAATTGTTTTCCAAGTATAGGAAAAAAAAATGTCACTGTGTCTTCCCCCCCCACCCCGCCCCGCCAAACACCAAACACTCCATTCTTTTGGTTAAAATGAATGACAGCTACTTTGTTTCCAGGAATGGCTCTTTCCTACCCATCATCTTCCCTCCTTTCGATAACATTCATTGACAGATGAATCACAGAATTGCCCCGACTTTCAGCATCTGATCTAAATGACCCACCACTTTCAGGCTCTCCCTCAAATCACCAACCTAAGCCCAAATCCTGCAGTGGCTTTCTTCTAACATCCTCCTCCTGAGACACTCAGGGCAATGAGGAAGAAACCCAACTTGTTCTAGATTCCACTTGTTCTCAGGTGTGTTCCTGCTGGCTTTTGGCTGGAGAACATGGATGCGGGAATGATCTCATCTTAATCAGCTGACTCTGGCACCCCAAGGAGAATACCCCCATGCTTGAGCCTTTTTCCTAAACACTTCTTACTCCCTATTTCCCCACGGAGGGCTGGCCCCCTGTGCTATGGTTGTCTAGTACCCCTTGCACTTCTCCCCTCTGACAGCCTCCGCATATCTTGAGGTGTTTCTCCAATGGCAATGAAAGGTCTTGCAGGTAAGGGTGAGGAGTGAAGTCAGACCACGTTCCCAGGATTCTATTCCCTGATGAAAAGTGTTTTATAAAAGTTTGCTAATTACACTGAGGAATATGGAATGATTGGCCAAAGGGGACCTGTTGTATAGCACAGGGAACTCGACCCAATATTCTGGGATCATCTCTGTGGGAAAAGAATCTGTAACTGAATCACTTTGCTGTAGAGCAGAAATTATCACCAACTTCTAAGTCAATTATACTTTAAAAAAACTTGAAAAAAAAGGGAAAAAAGTTGGCTAATTCATGGACATAGCAATTAAAGCTTTCTAACTTACCTTCTGTATAGATCACCACTTGGTAATGACATCTCTCAAGCCACCAACATATTTTGAGAAGAATCTGCAAAAATAAAATAGCATTAAACACTGAAGTTTAACAGTGCTAAGAAAATTCTTAATTATTGAATCTAAGTCACTTATTTTACATTTCAAATAGGAATATCCTTGTAGCTTTTTAAATTCTTCACTGCAAAATTTAGGTATTCACAGATGAAGGATTAAAAAGCAAATTTATTTCAAAGTATTATTTCCGTTTTGACACAAATTCATAAAACAAATTCTATTACCAAAGAACACATGCAATATAATTTAAATAGGTAATTTGCAACAGCTACATATATTGTAAAGCTACTGTTCTAAAACTAAGGAGCAATTACCTCTTGCTTGCTTTAGCACTCAGTATGCTGAAAAGTCTGGAGAACCACTGGTTTATGAACAAATATATTTAGGGAGTTCCTGTCGTGGCTCAGTGGAAATGAATCTGACTCATATGCATGAGGACCCAAGTTCAATCCCTGGCCTAGCTCAGTGGGTTAAGGATCCCGTGTTGCTGTGAGCTGTGGTGTAGGTCTCAGACTCAAGTCAGATCTGGGCTGCCCTAAAAAGACAAAAAAGAAAAAAAGAACAAAGAGACATAACATGAAGTAGTGCAAAAGAACCCCATGTGCACTTTTGCCTGTTTGAAAATTACTTTTAGAATTAGCGAAAAAACTGAAAATGTTTCAAAACATTATTTGAAAGATATGTAAGAGAGAGGGTAGGAAGATATGCCTGCATACTTATTGCCTAATAACTTAAATTACAAATATGGGGAGTATAGACTTTCAGTTATAAGACGGATAAGTTCTGGAAATTTCATGTACAGCATAGGGATTACAATTCATAGTATGGTACCATATACTTAATTTGCTAGAAGAATGGATCTGAAATAGTCTTACCCTCTGACACACACACACACACACACACACACACACACACACACACACACGGTTACTGTGTGAATTGATGGATATGTTAATTGGCTTGATGATGGGATGGTTTCCTTATTTCATTTCATGAAATGATTGTGGAATCATTTCACATTGTGTAAGTATATCAAAACATTATGGTGTCTAACCTAAATATGTACACTTTTGTCAACCACACCTCAATAAAGCTGGAAAAAATACACAGACACAGCACTCCCCTCTTACCTCACCCTTACACGTTCTCTGCCTTATCCAGTGTGCTGCTATGATGTACTTTGAACATGCCATGGTCTAGTCTCAGTTCATTTTCATCTGCTGTTTACTCTGTCGTCAGACTCTTCTTAAGATAGTTGTATGGCTCTTCCCTGACTCCTGCTCTGCTAAAAAGGCACCATGACAGGAAGAACTTCCCTGATTACCTTAAAAACAAACAACCAACCAACCCCTGGTCCTCACCTCCTCACTTTGCACTCCTAATCCACCTTCCTCCTTCATTTTAGTTTTTAAATGTTAGTTTTATTTTTAAATAAATTATTTCAAAATTTAGATGTACAGAAAAAATCCAGAGACAGCAGAGATAGCTTCTCTATGTCTGTTACACAACTTTCCTTAAAGTTAACCTCTTACATAATTATAATACGTTGAACAAAAGTAAACAATTAACATTGGTATGATACCATACACTACACAATACAGTTTTTAATTTTACCACTTTTCCACTCATTTGTCTTTTCTAGCCCAGAAGCCAGTACAGGGAGCTATAATGCATTTAGTCATCAAGACCCTTTCCTTTTCCCAAATCTGAGATGGATCCTCAGACTAGCCTTGTTTTTCATGACCTTGACCCTTGTGAAAAGTACCAATGAGGTATTTTGTACAGCGCCTCTAGTTTGGGTTTGTCTGACTAGACTGGGCTTCATGGGATCCTCATCCCTGCAATGTCCCCCAGCAGTTCTATCGGCCACTAGATGGGGCAAGAGAAATGGGTCTTTTTGAGAGTGTCCTACACAGCTGGGGAAACCAGGCACTCACTCACACACCCTCACTTTACCCCTTGGAAGAAATCATAGGCTGAGAAGATATGGCCTGACATGAAGCTGTGCCACCTGGAGGACAGAGGACATGTGTTAAGTCAAATTACTCCTCTTCCCCTCATCGGTGTGTCAAACTTGTATGTTTGTGTGTGTGTGTGTGTATATATATATATATATTTTTTACATATGACATGTTTCTACCTATACACATGATATGTATATACATCTTTGCGTGTATGTATATACACATATACACTGATACACACACACACACACACACACACATACATATTTTGTTCCAGTGCTGTGCCAGAATTTCCCTGGAAACCTAGACTTCCTCAAAGTCTCTCTTACCCATGAGTGATTGTCAGAGTCAGTGTTCTTTAGGGACTTCTGGAGCCCAGCTGAGCAGAGATAAAGCAGGTTCACGGGCTACTACAGTGTCCACAGGCAGGACCAATTCCCTCCACATGGAAGGGCAAGACTCCTCCAAGGACCCTTGGTACCTGGTGCTGAAATCTCTCATCTCCCAGAAAGTCACCCATGTCTGTGGATGAATGCCAAGTTGTTGTTGGGGGAAGTGGGTAGCAGGATCTGCATTTTGAAATCCTTTTTGTTAGGTGCATATGCATTTAAAATTGCTGTGTCTTTTTGGAGAATTGTTATCTTTTTTTTTTTTTATTCCCACTGTACAGCAAGGGGGTCAGGTTATCCTTACATGTATACATTACAATTACATTTTTCCCCCACCCTTTCTTCTCTTGCAACATGAGTATCTAGACAAAGATTTCAATGCTATTCAGCAGGATCTCCTTGTAAATCTATTCTAAGTTGCGTCTGATAAGCCCAAGCTCCCGATCCCTCCCACTCCCTCCCCCTCCCATCAGGCAGCCACAAGTCTCTTCTCCAAGTCCATGATTTCCTTTTCTGAGGAGATGTTCATTTGTGCTGGATATTAGATTCCAGTTATAAGTGATATGATATGGTATTTGTCTTTGTCTTTCTGGCTCATTTCACTCAGTATGAGAGTCTCTAGCTCCATCCATGTTGCTGCAAATGGCATGATGTCATTCTTTTTTATGGCTGAGTAGTATTCCATTGTGTATATATACCACCTCTTCCGAATCCAATCATCTGTCGATGGACATTTGGGTTGTTTCCATGTCTTGGCTATTGTGAATAGTGCTGCAATGAACACGCGGGTGCACGTTTCTCTTTTAAGTAGTTTTGTCCGGATAGATGCCCAAGAGTGGGATTGCGGAGTCATATGGAAGTTCTATGGATGGATTTCTAAGGTATCTCCAAACTGTTCTCCATAGTGGCTGTACCAGTTGACATTCCCACCAACAGTGTAGGAGGGTTCCCTTTTCTCCACAGCCCCTCCAGCACTTGTTATTTGTGGCTTTATTAATGATGGCCATTCTGACTGGTGTGAGGTGATATCTCACTGGTAGTTTTGATTTGCATTTCTCTTATAACCAGTGATGTTGAGCATTTTTTCATGGGTTTGCTGGCCATCTGTGTATCTTCTTTGGAGAAATGTCTATTCAGGTCTTTTGCCCATTTTTCCATTGATTGATTGGTTTTTTTGCTGTTGGGTTGTATAAGTTGTTTATATATTCCAGAGATTAAGCCCTTGTCAGTTGCATCATTGGAAACTACTTTCTCCCATTCTGTAAGTTGTCTTTTTGTTTTCTTTTGGATTTCCTTTGCTGTGCAAAAGCTTTTCAGTTTGATGAGGTCCCGTGGGTTTATTTTTGCTCTAATTTCTATTGCTTTGGGAGACTGACCTGAGAAAATATTCATGATGTGGATGTCAGAGAGTGTTTTGCCTATGTTTTCTTCTAGGAGTTTGATGGTGTCCTGTCATATATTTAAGTCTTTCAGCCATTTGGAGGTTATTTTGGTGCATGGTGTGAGGGTGTGTTCTAGTTTCATTGCTTTGCATGCAGCTGTCCAGGTTTCCTAGCAATGCTTGCTGAATAGACTTTCTTTTTCCCATTGTATGTTCTTGCCTCCCTTGTCAAAGATGAATTGACCATAGGTGTCAGGGTTTATTTCCGGGTTCTCTATTCTGTTCCATTGGTCGGTCTGTCTGTTTTGATACCAGTACCACACTGTTTTGATGACTGTGGCTTTGTAGTATTTCTTGAAGTCTGGGAGAGTTATGCCTCCTGCTTGGTTTTTGTTTCTCAGGATTGCTTTGGCGATTCTGGCTCTTTTGTGGTTCCATATAAATGTTTGGATTGTTTGTTCTACTTCTGTGAAAAATGTCGTGGGTAATTTGATAGGGATTGCATTGAATCTGTAGATTGCTTTGGGTAGTATGGCCATTTTTACAATATTGATTTTCCCAATCCAGGAACATGGAATCTCTTTCCATTTCTTTCCATCTTCTTTGATTTCTTTGATTAAAGTTTTATAGTTCTCGGCATATAGGTCCTTTACCTCCTTGGTCAGGTGTATGTCGAGGTATTTGATTTTGTGAGGTGCAATTTTAAAAGGTATTATATTTTTGTATTCCTTTTCTAATATTTCATTGCTGGTATACAGAAATGCAACTGACTTCTGAATGTTCATCTTATATCCTGCTACTTTGCTGAATTTATTAATCAGTTCAAGTAGTTTTGGGGTTGAGTCCTTAGGGTTTTCTATGTAGAGTATCATGTCATCTGCATACAGTGACAGTTTGATCTCTTCTCTTCCTATGTGGATGCCTTTTATTTCTTTGGTTTGTCTAATTGCTGTGGCTAGGACTTCCAAAACTATGTTGAAGAGCAGTGGTGAGAGTGGGCATCCCTGTCTTGTTCCAGATTTGAGTGAGAAGGCTTTCAGTTTTTCCCCATTGAGGATTATATTTGCTGTGGGTTTATCATAAATGGCTTTGATTATATTCAGGAATGTTCCCTCTATACCCACTTTGGCGAGGGTCTTGATCATGAATGGATGTTAGACTTTGTCAAATGCTTTTTCTGCGTCTATTGAGATGATCATATGATTTTTGACTTTTTTTTTTGTTAATGTGGTGTATGATGCTGATTGATTTGCATATGTTGAACCATCCTTGTGAACCTGGGATGAACCCTACCTGGCCCATGGTGTATAATTTTTTTGATATGTGTTGGATTCGGTTGGCTAAGATTTTGTTGAGAATTTTTGCATCAATATTCATCAATGATATTGGGCGATAGTTTTCTTTTTTGGTGGTATCTCTGTCTGGTTTTGGAATGAGGGTGATGGTGGCAATCATAGAATGTCTTTGGGAGTATTCCTTCTTCTTCAACCTTTTGAAAGAGTTTAAGGAGGATGGGCACCAATTCCTCTTTATATGTTTGATAAACTTCACCTGTGAAGCCATCTGGTCCTGGACTTTTATTTGTAGGGAGTGATTTTATAACCTCTTCAATTTCATTTCTAGTGATCGGTCTGTTCAGTTGGTCTGTTTCTACTTGATTCAGTTTTGGCAGGCTGTAAGATTCTAGAAGAATTGTTATCTTTATCATTATGAGAATCCTCATCAAAATAGGTGAGGCAGAAGCTGATCAATCTGAAAGGAGAAATACACAAATTCACAGTTATTGTAGGAAATGAGGACTCATCCTTCAATAAATGATAGAATAGGTAGGCAGAAAATCATGTGAATCATCATGACTTCAAAAAGTCAGGTGAACACTTACGATTTCAAAAACCAACTGGAGATTACAAATTAAAGTACCACTATGGTGTAATTTTTCACTTTTTTTATTACCATCTGAATGGCAAGTGCAGTTTAGCCAGATTCTAGAGCTACATGGCATATAGAAGGGTTTCTTTAGCATGTACCATCAGAATGAACAGAGGGCTAATATGGGAACAGTGGTATAGTACATTTGGGATAAGTTAATTTTATATTTTTGAATTTTTAAGGAATTTGACTAGGAACCCTGAGATTGCAGGTTAGATCCCTGGCCTTGCTCAGTGGGTTAAGGATCCAGCATTGCCATGAGCTGTGGTATAGGTTGCAGACATGGCTCAGATCCTGAGTTGCTGTGGCTCTGGTGCAGGCTGGCAGCTACAGCTCCTGATTCGACCCCTAGCCTGGGAACCTCCATATGCCCCGGGAGTGGCCCTAGAAATGGCAAAAAAAAAAAAAATACAATCAATCAATAAATAAATAAAATTAAAAAATAAAAGGGCTCAAGGCATACATAAAAACAGCAATGTATAGCTGATTCAAAGAAGCAAAATAGGAGTTCCCATTGTGGCTCAGTGGAAAAGAAGCCCAACTAGTATCCATGAGGATGTGGGTTTGATCTCTGGCCTCACTAATTAGCTTAAGAATCTGGTGTTGCTATGAGCTGTGGTGGGGGTTACAGATGTGGCTTGTACCTGGTACTGCTGTGGCTGTGGCATAGGCCAGTACTTATATCCCAATTTGACCCCTAGCCCAGGAATTTCAATATGCTACACCTGAAGCCCTTAAAAAGAAGAAGCAGCAAAATAAATCAACAGAACATGTACCTGAGGAAGCCCAGATGTAAAAATTACTAGACAAAGACTTAAAAACAAATATTTCAAAGATGCTCCAAGAGCTAAAGGAAGACATGGACAAAAATAGCAAAATAATATGTAGGAAATAATGTCAGTAGAGGTTAAATTATTTTCAAAAACACCAAAAAGTAATTTTGAAACGGGGATTGAGATGGTGCTCAACTTCTCTCCCCAAAACAACAAAATTCACAACTAAAGGCTGCACACTCTTCACTCAAATGGACCAGAAACCTTAAAAAAGATAGCCTACTCCAGAAGACAAAGAGGAGGCCACATCAAGAGTTATGAGGGGCGACTTCATGATATAAACAACCCCATACCTCCCTGGTGGGAAGCCCCACAGACTGGAAACTAACTGGTTCACAGAGACTCACCTACAGGAGGGAGAGTTCTGAGCCCCACATCAAACCCTCATGTGCTGGGATCTGGCGCTGGGAGAAAGAGCCCCTGCAGCATCTGGCATTGATGGCCAGGGGGCTTGTGTGCAGGAGCTCCACGGGACTGGGGGAAACAGAGACCCCATTCTTAAAAGGCACACATGGACTTTCACCCGCACTGGGTCCCAGGGCAAAGCAAAGTCTCCATAGGAATCCGGGCCACACCTGATTGCAGTTCTTGGAGGACATCCTGGGAAAACAGGGGTGAATGTGGCTTGTTGTGAGGGAAAGACATTGGAAGCAAAGCTCTCGGGAATACTCAGCAGTTGCCTTTCTCTGGAGGGGGCCATTTTGGGAAATCCTAGCCCCACCTGTCAGTCAGCCTGAGAAGCCCCAGGGCAAACAACAATCCAGGTGGGATCACAGCCCCTGCCCCTCGGTAAACAGGCTACTAAAACCCCTGGCACACAGCTGCCTCTAATCCCATCCAGAAGCCCCACCCACCAGAGGGGATAGAATCAGCTCCACCTACCAGTGGGCAGGCATCAGCCCCTCCCATCAGGAAGCCTACAGCGAGCCCCCCATACCAACTTCAGCCACAAGGGGGGCAGCCACCAGAAGTACGAGAGGCTACAACTCAATTATATGTAAAAAGGTCACCACACCAAAAACCTATAAAAATGAAAAGACAGAGGACAATAACGCAGACGAGGGAGAAAGGAAAAACCCCAGAAAATCAGCTAAGTGATGAGGAGAGTCTCTTTCTGGGACAACGTTAACCACACCAACATCCATATCATGGGGTGCCCAAAGGAGAAGAGAGAGAGAAGGGGACAGAAAAAATATTCCAAGAGATAATAGCCAAAAACTTCCCTCACATGGGAAAGGAACCACCCACTCAAATCCAGGAAGCACAACGAGTACCATATAAAATAAATCCAAGGAGGAACACCCTGAGACACATATTCATCAAACTGACCAAAATTAAAGACAAAGAGAAAATTTTGAAAGCAGCTAGGGAAAAGAAACACATAACATACAAGGGAATCCCAGTAAGGTTATCAGCAGATTTTTCACCTGAAACTCAGCAGGCCAGAAGGGAGTGGTGTGATATACTTCACGGGATGAAAGGAAAAAAATCCTCCAACCAAGATGACTCTACCCAGCAAGGCTCTCATTCAGATTTGAAGGAGAAATAAAAAACTTCACAGATAAGCAAAAGCTGAGAGAATTCAGCAACATTAAACCAGCCTTACAACAAATACTAAAGGAACTTCTCTAGGCAGAAAAGACAAGACAGCAACAGGAAACAAAAATTCCACAAATGACAAGGCTCACCAGTAAAGGTATATATATATATATATGCAGTAAAAATACGAAATCATCCATGCACAATTATACCACCAACATCAGAAATCATGAGAAGAGGTGGGTACAAATGCAGAACCCTGGAGATGAACTTGCAATTAATAGAACAACTTAAAACATTCTCATATTCTTATAGATTCTATAGCAACACTTCAGAATAACTGCAAACCAAAAATCTACAATTGATACACAAAGAAAAATCAACTCAAATACAACACGAAAGATAGTCTTCAAACCAGAAGAGGAGAGAACAAGAGAAGAAGGAAAGAAAAATGAGCAACAACAACAAATCCAAAGCAATTAATCAAATGGCAAGAAGAACATACATATCAATAATTACCTTAAGTGTTCATGGAATAAACGCCCCAACCAAAAGACAGAGACTGGCTGAATGGATACAAAAACGAGACCCATACATATGCTGTCTTCAAGAGACTGACTTCACTTCTAGGGACATGTACAAATTGAAAGTCAGAGGATGGAAGTAAATATTTCATGCAAACAGGGATCAAAAGAAAGCTGGAGTAGCAATTCTCATACCAGACAAAACAGACTTTAAAATGAAGAAAATTTTAAGGGACAAAGAAGGTCATTACATGATGATCAAAGGATCCATCCAAGAAGATGACACAACAATTTTAATTATCTACTCACCCAACATAGGTTCATCACAATATATAAGGCAACCACTAACAACTTTAAAAGGACAAATCAACAATAACACAATCATAGTTGGGGATTTTAACACCCCACTTACAGCAATGGGCAGATCAACCAGACAGAAAATCAATAAGGAAACACAGGCCCTGAAGGATGCATTAAACCAGATGGACTTAATAAATATTTATAGGACATTCCATCCAAAAGCAACAGAATGCACATTCTTCTCAAGTGCACATGGAACATTCTCTAAGATTGATCACATCCTGGGCTGCAAATCCAACCTCAGTAACTTTAAGAAAACTGAAATCATATCAAGCCTCTTGTCTGACCACACTGCTATGACTGGAAATCAACAACAAGAAAAAAATCTGCAAAAAACACAAACCCGTGGAGACTCAACAACGTGCTACTAAACAACCAATGGATCACTGAAGAAATCAAAGAGGAAATTAAAAAATACCTACAAGCAAATGACAACAAAGATATGACTCTCCAAAACCTATGGAATGCAGCAAAAGCTGTTCTAAGAGGAAAGTTTAGAGCAATACAAGCTCACCTCAGGAAACAAGAAAAATCTCAAATAAACGAGCTAACTTTACATCTAAAGCAGCATGAGACAGAAGAACAGACAAGACCTAAAGTTAGTAGAAGGAAAGAAATCATAAAGATCAGAGCAGAAATCCATGAACGAGAAACAACAAAAACCATAGAAAAGATCAATGAAACGAAAAGCTGGTTCTTTGAAAAGATCAACAACATTGATAAAACCTAAGCCAGACTTATCAAGAAAAAAAGAGAGAGGACTCAAATCAATACAATTAGAAATGAAAAAGGAGAAGTAACAATGGACATCACAGAAATACAAAAGATCATAAGAGACTACTACATGCAACTCTACGCCAATAAAACAGAAAACCTAGAAGAAATGGACAAATTCTTAGAAAAGTACAATCTTCCAAGACTAAACCAAGATGAAATAGAAAAGATGAATGGACACATCACAAGAACTGAAATGGAAACTGGGATTAAAACACTTCCAACAAACAAACGTCCAGGACCAGATGGCTTCACAGGCAAATTCTATCAAACATTTAGAGAAGTGCTAACACCTCTCCTTCTGAAACTATTTCAAAAAGTTGCAGAGGAAGGGATACTCCTAAACTCATTCAACGAAGCCACCATCACCCTGACACCAAAACCAGACAAAGATACCACAAAAAAAGAAAACTACAGTCTAATTTCACTGATAAACATCAATGCAAAAATCCTCAACAAAATACTAGCAAACCGCATCCAACAATACATTACAAGGATTGTACATCAAGATCAAGTGGGATCAAGGGATGCAAGAGTTCTTCAATATCCGCAAATCCCTAAGTGTGATACACCATATTAACAAACTGAAGAACAAAAACCATAAGATCCTCTCAATTGACATGGAAAAAGCCTTTGAAAAAATCCGACACTCATTTCTGACAAAAACACTTCAGAAAGGGGGCAGAGTGGGAACCTACCTCAACATAATAAAGGCCATATATGACAAACCCACAGCAAACATCATTCTCAATGGTGAAAAGCTCAAAGAATTCCCCCTGAGATCAGGAACAAGACAAGGATGTCCGCTCTCACCACGACTCTTCAACAGAATTTTGGAAGTCCTAGCCATGGAAATCAGAGAAGTAAAAGAAATCAAAGGAATCCAAATTGGAAAAGAAGAAGTAAAACTATCACTGTATGCAGATGACATGATACTACACCTAGAGAATCCTAAAGACTCTACCAGAAAACTCTTAGAGCTCATCCATGAATTTGGCAAAGTTGCCGGATACAAAATTAATATGCAGAAATCAACAGCGTTTCCATACACTAACAATGAAAGACCAGAAAGAGAAACTAGGGAAGCAGTCCCATTTTACCATCACATCCAAAAGAATAAAATACCTAGGAGTAAACCTACCTAAAGAGACAAAAGGACCTGTACTCTGAAAACTATAAGACACTGATGAAAGAAATCAAAGAGGACACAAACAGATGGAAAAATATACCACGCTTGTGGATTGGAAGAGTTAATATTATCAAAATGAGTATACTACCTAAGGCAATATACAGATTCAATGCAATCCCTATCAAATTACCAAGGACATTTTTCACAGAACTTGAACAAAATATTTTAAAGTATTTCTGGAAGCACAAAAGACACAAAATAGCCAAAGACACCCTGAAAAAGAAACATGGAGCTTGAGGAATCAGGCTCCCAGACTTCAAACTATACTACAAAGCAACAATCATCAAAACCGTATGGTACTGGCACAAAGACAGAAATATAGATCAGTGGAACAGGATAGAATGCCAAGAATTCAACCCACACACCTACAGCCAACTCATCTATGACAAAAGAGGCAAAGATATACAATGGAGAAAGGACAGCTTGTTCAATAAGTGGTGCTGGGAAAACTGGACAGCCATATGGAAAAGAATGAAATTAGAACACTCCCTAACACCATACACAAAAATAAACTCCAAATGGAATAAAGACCTAGATATAAGACCAGATATTATAAACCTCTTAGAGGAAAACATAGGCCAAACACTCTCTGACATAAACGACAGCAACATCTTCTCAGATCCACCTCTTAGAGCACTGACAATTAAAACAAAAATAAACAAATGGGACCTACTCAAACGTCAAAGTTTCTGCACAGCAAAGGAAACCCTCAACAAAACAAAAAGACAACCCACAATGACAAAAGAATGGGATAAAGTCTTTGCAAGTGAATCAACGGACAAGGGATTCATCTCCACAATTTATAAACACCTTCTGCAACTCCATACCAAAAAAACAAACCCCATCAAAACATGGGCAGATCTAAACAGACAGTTCTCCAAAGAAGACATACAGATGGCCAAAAAACACATGAAAAGATGTTCAACATCACTTATGATTAGAGAAATGCACATCAAATCCACTATGAGGTATCACCTTACACCAGCCAGAATGGCCATCATCCAAAAGTCTACAAACAGTAAGTGCTGGAGAGGGGGTGGAGAAAAAGGAACCCTAGTACACCACTGGTGGGATTATAAATTGGTGCCACCACTGTGGAAAACAGGATGGAGATTCCTCAGAAAACTAAACATAAAACTACCTTTTGGTCCAGCAATCCCACTCGTGGGCATCTATCCAGAGAAAACCATGCCTCGCAAGGACACATATACTCTGATGTTCACTGCAGCACTATTTGCAATAGCCAAGACATGGAAACAACCTAAATGTCCACTGATAGAGGAGTGGATCCAGAAGATGTGGGATATATACACAATGGAATGTTACTCAGCCATTAAAAGGAATGAAATACTGGAATTTTTAGCAACATGGATGGACCTAGAAACGATCATGCTAAGTGAATTCAGCCATACAATGAGACACCAACATCCAATGCTTTCACTGACATGTGGAATCTGAAAAAAGGACAGACGGAACTTTGCAGAACAGATGCTGACTCACAGACATTGAAAAACTTAGTCTCTGGAGGAGACAGTTGGGGGGGGTGGGGGGAGGTGCTTGGGTTATGGGATGGAAATCCTGTGAAATTAGATTGTGATGATCATTGTACAACTACAGATGGGATAAATTCATTTGAGTAAAAAAATAAACAAAATATTTAAAAAATTAAAAAAAGAAATGTTGAAGCTGAAAAGTCCAACAACTGAAATGAAAAGTATCTCAAAAGGGGTCAAAAGCAGATTTGTGCAAGCAGAATAATCAGTGCACATAAAGAAAGAACAAATGAAACGATCAAGTCTAAGAGAAAAAAGCAAGAATGAATAAAAATGAACAGAGCCTAAGACACTTGTGACATATCATCAAGTGGACCAACATAGGCATTGTGGGAATGTCAGCAGAGCAAGAGAGAGAGAAAGGAGCAAAATGAATAATTCCTGAACACTTCCCAAATTTAAAGAACTGAAATGGCTATAAATGAATCTATAAATCCAAGAAGCTCAAAAACACCAAGTTGAAGAAACTCAAAAAGCTCACACTGAGATGCATTCTCATCAAAATATTGAAAGGCAAAGATGGAGAGAATCTTAAAAGGAGCAAGAGGGAAGTGGCTGACTCATCCCATACAAGGGATTCCCAAAGAGATGACCTGTCAATTTCTCATCAGAAACACTGAAGGCCAGAAGTCAGTGGGTTGATACAACCAATACACTTAAGGGGGGAGGGATGTCAATGGACAACTTCTGTTTTGTCTTTTTGTCTTTTTGCCTTTTCTAAGGCCACTCTGGTGGCATATGGACGTTCCCAGGCTAGGGGTCTAAATCGGAGCTGTAGCCGCTGGCCTACACCAGAGCCACAGCAACTCGGGATCCAAATTGCATCTGCAACCTACACCACCACTCATGGCAATGCTTAACCCACTGAGCAAGGCCAGGGATTGAACCAGCAACCTCGTGGTTCCTAGTCGGATTCGTTAACCACTGAGCCATGATGGGAAATCCTCAATGGACAACTTCATATCCAATGAAACTATCCATCAAAAATGAGGGAGAAATGACACTCCAAGCTTTTAAAAAGGTGAGGGTGTTTATTAAGACTAGACCTTCCCCTTAGGAAATGTCAAAGCGAGCCCCTCAGGCTGAAATAAAAGGAAGATAGTAACCTGAAGCCACATAAAGAAATTTAGGGTAAAAGTAAATGCATAGGCAATTGTGAAATCTACTATTACTGTAATTTTGCTTGTAGCCTGATTTTCTATATTCTAGAGATTTAAAATACAAATGCATTAAAGGACTTCCTGTTGTGGCTCAGTAGTTAACGAATCTGACTAGGAACCGTGAGGTTGTGGGTTTGATTCTTGGCCTCGCTGAGTGGGTTAAGGATCCAGCATTGCCATGGACTGTGGTGTAGGTTGCAGAAGCAGATCAGATCTGGCGTGGCTGTGGCTGTGGCACAGGCCAGGGGCTACATCACAGATTTGACTCCTAGCCTGGGAACCTCCATATGCCATGGGTGCAGCCCTAGAAAAAGACAAAAAGCAAACAAACAAAAAACAACAATTAAAAAGCAAATGCATTAGAAATTATTCATCTATTATTACTGGGCACATAATATACAATGATGTAATCTATGGTATGAATAACAGAAAGTAAGGATGGAGCTGTATACTGGAGTTTTGTATGTTACTGAAGTTAAACGCTTATCAATTCAAATTCAATTTTTATAGCTTTGAGATATTAAATGAAACTCCCATGGTAACCACCAAGAAAATATCTATAGGCTATATATATATATATAAAGAATTGAGAAGAGAAGCAAAACAATTCACTACAGAATGTCAACTAAAAATAAGGTAGTAATGCAGAAAAAAAGAAGGACAAAATAACAATAGGCATAAACCTTGGTTTTCTGCAAAATGACAGAAGTAAATCTCCCCTTATCAGTAATTACTTTAAGTAGAAGTGGGTTAAACTTTTTAATAAAATACACAGACTGGCAGAATAAATAAAAGTTCATGATCCAACTATGTACTATCTATCAGAGACTCACAATACTTCTAAAGACAAATTTGAACATAAAAGGATAGAAAAAAATAGTTCACATAAATAGCTATTCAAATAGGGCTGAAGTGGCCATACTAATATTAAACAAAATAGATTTTTAAAATCTTATGAGGAGGAGCTCCTTGGTGGCCTAGTGGTTAAGAATCTGGCATTGCTGCCACTGTGGCTCCACTCATTTTCAACCATGTGTGTGGACCTAGAGAGTATTATGCTTAGTAAGACAAGTCAGAGAAAGAAAGATGCTCTATGTTGTCCCTTATATGTGGATCTAAAAAAAAATGTATATAACAAAACAGAAACAGATTCACAGATACAGAAAATAAGCCAGTGGTGACTGGTGGGGAGCGGAAAGAGAAGAAGGGCAAGATAGGGGGAAGGGATTAAGAGATATGAACTACGATGTGTATAAAATAGAGAAACAACAGGGATATACTGTACAACACAGGGACTATAGCCATTATTCTGTAATAACGGTTCTTTCAAAAGATAAACAAAATTGATAAACTAGACTGAGAAAATAAAAAAAGAGAAGACACAACTAACTAAAGTCAGAATAATGGTGGAAGTGTTACTATAAACCTTACAGGGGTGAAAAGGAATTATCAAAAGATACCATGAACAATGATAAGCTAAAAAATTAGATGACCATTAGAAAAATGGACAAACTTCTTGAAATACAAATGCTCTAAACCAACTCACAAAGAAATAGAAAACCTCAACAGACATATAAAAAGTATAAAGATCGAATCACTAGTCCAAAACCTTCCAACAAAGAAAAGTCCAGGAACAGGTGGCTTTACCAGAGAATTCTACTAAACACTTCAAGAAAAATTAATATGCATTCTTCTCAGAGCTCCCACTGTGGCTCAGCAGGCTGAGAACCCGACATAATGTCCATGAGGATGTAGGTTTGATCCCTGGCCTCACTCAGTTAAGGATCTAGCATTGCCACAAGCTGTGGCACATGTCACAGATGCGGCTTCAATCCAGCATTGCTGTGGTTGTGGTGTAGGCTGGCAGCTGCAGCTCCAATTGGACCCCAGCCTGAGAATTTCCATACATGCAGTTGTAACAAAAACAAACAAAAATCAATCTTTTGCAAACTCTTCCAAAACACTGAAGAGGAGAGAATACTTCCTAACTAATTTTATGAGTCCAACATTAATTTACATGAAAATGAGAAAAAGATACCAAAAAAATAAAATCACAGATACATAGCCTTCATGAAGATAGATGCAAAAATCCTCAACAAAATATCAGTAAATTGTATCCAATAGCATTTTTATATAGCTATTTACTATGACCAAATAGCAATGCAAGAGTGGTTCAACATAAGAGTATCAGTCAATGTAATATGTCACTTAATAGTACGAGGGGAAAAAAAACACATGATTACCTCAGTTGATGTCGAAAAGGCACTTGACAAAATCCAAACACTGTTTCTTGATTTAAAAAAAAATCACAGAAATCTGGGAATGTAGGGAACATTCCTCAACATCATAAACATATTTACAAAAACTTCACAGTTAACATTATCATCAATGATGGGGGACTGAAATCTGTCCCCCCAGAATAAAGAACAAAGGCAAGAATGCCCACTTCTTTTGCTGTTATTTAACATTCTACTGGAAGTTCTAACCAGAACTATTGGTCTGCATCCAAAATAGAAAGAGCCCAAACTATCTCTTTTGCCAATGAAATCATCTAATACAGAGAGTATCCCAAAGAATCCACAAGAAAGCTATTAGAACTAATAAATCCAATCAAGTTGCAGAACACACGGTTTGTCTCTTTGTTGTTAGGGCCACACCCACTGCATAGGGAAGTTTCTGGATCAGAAATTGAACACCAAATCCTTCAATCTACTCTGCTAGCTAGGGATCAAATCCACGCCTCTGCAGCAACCAGAAACACTGCAGATGGATTCATAACACATTGCACCACAGCAGGAACTCCAAACTGGCACATGCACACTGTGGTATATGAAATGACAGGCCAATGAGGACCTGCTGTATAGCACAGGGAAATCTATCCAATATTCTGTGATAAACCATATGGAAAAAGAATCTGAAAAAGATTGGATGTGTGTACAAATATAACTGAATTACTCGGTCGTACAGCAGAAATGATCACAACAGGAAATCAACTATGATTCAGTAACACTTTTAAAAATGAAAAAAGAAGGTGCAAAGTATACACAAAAATCAGATGTGTTTCGATACACATCTGCTACATTTGCACTGTTATTCCAGGAACTATGAAAAGATGTTCAATTGTGTCCTGGGCCATCTTCCGTAAACACTGAAGTAATTGTAATTATTGTGGCTCTTTTCATCTATAAACAGTGGCTTACACCAATAATTTCTAAATGTTTTATCCTTTTAACTTCTAGGACAATCCATGTATTTTTTTCTCTTTCATTAGGTATTGAGTCTTAAAACTATGTGGCACTCCAGGCCTTTCTCAGCATCTATTTCCAGAGAACCCCACTGTGACAATGTTGGATGACTGAATTGTATGATGTTTTCAAGGCACCCAGTTATGACATTCTTCAACATCCCTAATCCTACTGGCTTCCAAATGTCTTTCCTTGCATTCCCTCCAATTTATAACTGGTTGAGAGCTATCAAGCTACATCACAAAAAAGAACTTATTCAAGGGATCATATTAACAAAGGGTGAATGTCAAATCTACCAAAAAGCAAGTATGTGTTTCATTTTTTTTTGTCTTTTGTTGTTGTTGTTGTTGTTGTTGTTGTTGCTATTTCTTGGGCCGCTCCCGCGGCATATGGAGGTTCCCAGGCTAGGGGTTGAATCGGAGCTGTAGCCACCGGCCTACGCCAGAGCCACAGCAACGCAGGATCCGAGCCGTGTCTGCAATCTACACCACAGCTCACGGCAACGCTGGATCGTCAACCCACTGAGCAAGGGCAGGGACTGAACCCGCAACCTCATGGTTCCTAGTTGGATTCGTTAACCACTGTGCCACGACGGAAACTCCTGTTTCATTTTTTTTAAAGCAAGCTTTGGTCATAAATTTAAGGTAATGTAGACCTTAATGATATCTGGTTTTATTGATTTAGAAAATACTATCAAAATATTCCTGTGGGTGAAAACTTTATTGTACAAGGAGGGTTTTTTATTCTACTCTAAGGAGTGCATGTACAACTTTGATGGAACCCAATAGCTTCAAGCTTGTTTGGTGTGATTGACCTCTTGGGATATTTATTTATTTATTTATTTACTTTTTTGAGCCTAGGGGTCTATTTGGAGCTATAGCTGCCAGCCTACACCATAGCCATAGCCACGCCAGATCCGAGAAGTATCTGCAACCTACACCACAGCTCACGGCAACACTTAACCCACTGAGTGAGGCCAGGGATCGAACCCAAAACCTCATGGTTCCTAGTCGGATTCATTTCCGCTGTGCCACAACAGGAATTCCAACCTCTTGGGATATACAGACATGGCCCTTTGAGTCAATTAATGCCATAGTTCTTGGTCTGGCTGATTCTGTCTTCAAGAACAGAGAACCCACCTTTACTAAGAGAAGGAACATTTTTTAAAATTCCATTTTTGCTTGTCTATATTGTTTTTATCTATATTGTTTTGATAGAGTTGGTTTAGAGTGTTCCGTCAATTTTCTTTCTTTTACGTCTTTTAGAGTTGCACCTGTGGCATAGAGAGTTTCCCAGGCTAGGTGTCTAATCGGAGCTGCAGCTGCTGGCCTACACCACAGCCACAGCAACATGGGATCTGAGCCACGTCTGTGACCTACACAACAGCTCACAGCAACTCCAGATCCTTAACCCACCGAGTGAGGCCAGGGATCGACCCCACATCCTCAGGGATGCTAGTCAGGTTCCCCACTGAGCTTCCCTGGGAACTCCATAGTGTTCTGTCAATTTTCTATTGCACAGCTAGCAATCCCACTCTGGGGCATATATCCTGACCAAATGTTCCTTGAAAAAGATACATGCACCTGTATGGTCTCTATTGGTTTTAAATGTATCATTTGTATAGATGTTTTGGCTGTTCCTCTGGGGATGGCATCTTACATAGCTTATTGTAGTTCTGTGGTGTGGGCACTGGAACACAGGAAGTGGAGGTAGCTTACCCTTCCCACTTGATAATTTGCTTTAAATAGTACAACTATATACACTGAAAACCTTCTCAGACAAGGTAGTAATTTTTGCTTCAATCTGCAAATACAAGTTAGGAACTCAAGGCCAGAAGGATATTTGTATTTTATTTACTCACACTTTTACTCTTTGTTTTCCTTTCTTTTTCAGAATATGAGTTTCCTTTTCCTATCATTTCACGACTGATTGAAGGACTGCTTTAGCCACTCTTAACTAGGTTTCTGGTCTTCTTTTGAGCTCAGGCTCCTGAATCAGTCACAATGTGGCTCTGGGATGCACAGGGGGCACAGACTGTGGGAGGTTCTAGAACTCAAACAGAAGGGTCTGAACTTGACCCAAGAGACATACCCCAAGGTGTGAGAGCTCCTGAAACAGGACAGGGTTTTATGCAAGCTGCGTTTCATAGTGATCATCTTTTGTAAATTCATATTGTGGATAATTGCTCCTCTGGGAGACCAACTGGAAAGATTTTAATAATTTCAGTAAATATTGAAGCTGTAAGCCCAGATGGAGCTGGGGGAAAACACAGCAACATGTTGAGACAATCTAAAGGGAAGAATCCAAAATGTTATAGGTGTTTGATTTTGAAAAAGAAGCAGGAGGCATTTCTGGCCCCTAGTCTCATCTCTAGGAAAAGTTGTGTTAGACCCAATCCAGGCTAATTACTTGTTCTCTCCTCATTGTGAAAAGTGTATGGAAAGAAGGGCACACAAAGTCCTTTTCAGGAACTGAAGGCATCAGGTTATTAGCCAAATCCCCTTTGATTAAAAGATGTACATGCTCTTTGTCCTCAATGTGGGATGAACACTGAACATTTACAAACTAGCAGAAAGGAGGTCTTTATTGCTCTACTGGCCAATCAAGTCCTGAAAAAGACTGAGAGGGCAGGCAGGGTTTTGAACTAAGTGCTGGAAAAATGGCCTTGGCCTTTTCTTCCTGGAAGGGTACCACTCGACATTGACTGCCAGGTTGAACGACACAAGAAAGCACGGACACTGAAGTGAGAGGCTCCCTTGGAGCATAAAGTCCATGACTCTGACTTTCACTTGCGTGTCTGGAAACTGTGCCTCTGCAAGCACAGAGCCAGCTGCTGCTTGCAGCACTCAGGTCAGCCACCATATGTGAAGGATGCTGTGTGTGGACCCTGGGGGGGGGGGAGTCTCTGACATCACTTGAGGGACCCTATGCCCCACACCAAGGTCCACATAGCATTTTGCGAGCAGAAATGGGGAAAGAGGAGATACTTCAATGGGCTGCAGGTGTCAGCACAAACATGCAAAGCAGAAGCATATTTATTTGATTTTTTTTTCTAATCATCAAATCTCTCAAGTGTAAAGGTAACATTAAAATTCTTAAAAGGTTCTGGTCATAATAAACAGGGATATTTTTAAACGGAGATTTGCATTACCATGTATTTGCAGTTATAGTGTTGTTTTAAATTTGTATCATAATGGGAGTTCCCCTCGTGGCTCAGTGGTTAATGAATCCGACTAGGAACCATGAGGTTGCAGGTTCAACCCCTGGCCTTGCTCAGTGGGTTGAGGATCCTGCATTGGTTGCCATGAGCTGGGGTGTAGGCTCAGATCCTGCATTGCTGTGGCTCTGGTGGAGGCTGGCAGCCACAGCTCCAATTCGACCCCTAGCCTGGGAACCTCCATATGCCACAGGAGCAGCCCAAGAAATGGCAAAAAGACCAAAAAATAAAATAAAATAAAATTGTATCATAATATATTTAGATGGAACACAGGGTCTATGAGTAAATATACAGTGAGAACTTATTAATTTCTTTGAAATAAAGTTTAAAAGTATATTATGTAGGAGGATCTAGAAAGATAGCAGAGGAGGAAGCACTAGGAATTGGTCTCCCCACCTAGAAAACATTTACACTGGCAGAATCTGTCTAATGCAACTAACTAGGAACTCTGGAGTCTACTGAAGGCTTGCAGCCTCTAGGGGAAGACTCCCACAATACATTGTGGTTAATTTGGGTCAATTTCAGCTCCTAGCACAGTAGCAAGTACCAATCTCCTATTCCCCTGCTCAGGGCAGAGAGCAGTTTACATGTTTCCTGAGCAGTTGAACGCAGCTTGCAGGAGCCATGGTGGGCAAAAAGGACCCTGTTCTCCAAATATTGGAAATCTCTGCTTGAGTGCTGATTGCTGCTCTTATCACAGAGTGCAGACAAAGAGACAGGCAGTGACTGTGGTTGTTCCCCTCACCTCATGGTGGAAAGCCCCTCTCTCTCTGGCTGAAGTGACATCCATGAGATTTAGAGGGATGGTGCCTTTTCCTCCTCTTTGTTTACTCTTCCCCCTTTGGCGAGACAGACATTGAAGACTAGGAGAGTAAAAAGCAATTACATATATGAGGAAATACGAAAGTCACTACACAACCCCAAGATAAGGTATGGACTCAGAAAGACTTGAAGAGACCTTATATTTACCCTCAAGCTGCTGTCCCCAGCACAGAGACAGACTAAAAGGTTCTACACACACACACACACACACACACACACACACACACACACTCTGGGGAAGGGGGAGGATCTGATTCCCAAAGTTACCACATTACTTGATTTAAATATCCACTTTTCAACCAAAAAAAAAAAACACCATGCATGCAAACAAAACAAAACCAGATATATATGACTCATGCAAAGGAAAATAATAAACCCACAGACACTGTCCCTTGGAAAGATGTAATGACAGATCTTCTAGACAAATACTTGAAAACAGTTATCTTAAAGATGTTCAAAAACTAAAAGGTACAGAGAAAGTCAAGAAAGTAACATACGCATAAAATGTACATGTAAATAAGATAGAAAACCTGAAAAAGAAATCAGGAACTGAAAAGTACCAACATTAAAATTTAAAACTTACTGGAAGGATTCAAAGGTGATTTTGAGCAGGCAGATGAAAGCATGGTGAATTCAAAATAAGGGAATGGAAATTATCTGGTCTGAGGAAGAGACAGAAAAAAGAGAGATTATAGAAAAGCAAGAAAGCCTACGGACCTGTGAGATACCATAAAGCTGCCCAATATATTCCTCCTGGTGGGAGTCCCAGAAGAAGAAATAAAGGGACAAAGATTAGTTGAAGACATAATAGCTGAAAACTTGCAAAATTTGATGAAAGACATCATCATAACCATCCAAGAAACAAGTAATTGCATGTAGAATGAACTCAAGAGATCCCCACTGGAACACAGCATGCTCAACCTGTCAAAAGGCCAAGAGAGAAAGAGTATTTTGAAAGCATCGAGAGAGAAGGGACTGAGCACATCCAAGGAGTCCTTAGTAAGATTATCAGCAGACTTCGCATCAGAAACTTCAGAGGCCAGAAGGCAGTGAGCTAGTATAATCAAAGCATAAAAAAGAAGAGAAAAGAAAAAGGAAAAACCGTCAACCAAGAATCCTTCTTTCAGGCAAAACTGTTCTTCAAAAATGAGGGAGAGATTAAGACATTCTGAAATAAACAAAAGCTCAGGGAACTCAATACTTAACTGCAAGAAATGCTACAGGGAGTCATGCCGTTTGATGAAAGATACTAGCAGCAACCTAAAGCCATATGAGGAAATAAAGATCTTAGGAAAGGAAAATAAGTGAACAATTATAAACGCTAGCATCCTTGTAACGATGGTGTGGAATGATGATGTGGAACTTCACTTTTTTGTTTCCGACAGGATTTGAGACTAGGATGCTTTAAACAAAGTATTAGTCAAAAGGCAGTATGATTGTAACTTTGGTTGGTAACCCCACATCTTTTCTTCCTAATGAAGACACTAATGCAGTAAACATCATACCATTTTATACGTTTAGCATATTATCTATAAAGATACAATTTTGTAACTTCAACAACTAAAAGGGGTGGAGACAGAGTCATTAAAGGAGCAAAATTTTGTTTGTTCCTGAAGTTAAACTGGAATAAATTCATCTTATGTTGAACTTAAAAATGGCAAATGTAATTTGTGCAAAAGTCACAAGCAAAATATCTAAAGAATATATAGAAAAGGAAATGAGGGGGAAAAAGTAAGTATTTCCTCACCAAAAAAAAAAAAAAAATCCACTTAGGTGTCCCGTCATGGCACAGCGGAAACGAATCTGAACAGGAACCATGAGGTTGCAGGTTGGATCCCTGGCCTTGCTCAGTGGGTTAAGGATCCAGCATTGCCATGAGCTGTGGTGTAAGTCACAGATGCAGCTCGGATCTTGCATTGCTGTAGCTATGGCATAGGCCAGCAGCTACAGCTCCGATTAGAACCCTAGCCTGGGAACATCCATATGCCATGGGTGTAGCCCTCAAAAGACTAACAAAATCAAAAACCCAACTAAACACCAAAGAAAGCAGTAATGCAGAAAAAGAGGGACAAAAAACTATAAGGCATATAAAAAACCAATAGCAAAATGACAGAAGTAAATCCCTAATAGTAATCACCTTACATTAAGTGGATTAAACTTTCTAACCAAAAGTCAGAATTGGCAGAAGGATTTTTTTTTTAAAGTATATGATCCAACTACGGACTGTCTACAAGAAACTCACTTTAGATCTAAACACAAATAGGTTAAAAGCAAAAAGAAGGGAAAAGCTCTTTCATGCAATAGTAACCAATAGTAACCAAAGAGAAGAGAGATGGCAATACTAAAGGAGTCCGTGAATTTTCCAGGAGTCATCTGAATTCCAAAGATTTTTTTTCCCTCTTTAATCATGTTCTTTTAAGGCATTGTGTACTCTGCAATTTTCATGGGACATTGTTAACAATGGATGTGTCACTTCTTGCACATTATCTACTCTGCATGCTCACGATAAATCTCTTCTATCAAATGATTCAAGTATAAAGAGACTTTCAAGAAGAGTACATTAAGCTTTGAAGTTAGTCAATTCCATTGTTCATGGGTTATAGCAGTGGGAGAAAATGGATGTACCCATATATTTCCTACTGACTGACTTATCATCAGCCATAGTTAAAAAGTAATACCAGGAACCTCCCTCCAGTAGAGGGAAGGGAAGGGATGGGCTGAGTGACCATATCTATAAAATGGCCTTTCTGAAGAGCAGACTACAAAATCAAGTCTGAGGGCCTTTTCTTTTTATTGAAAGCATTGCCTCTTAGGGCATGACTCACTGAAGAGTCAAACAAGGACAGAACCATGCTGCATTTCCCTGAGAGTGCACAATAGGGGATCCTCACACTTGGGGAGAATATTGGCAAGACCCTGGAGTAAGACTCTAGAGATCATTAATATAACCCTTATATTATTTTTTTAGTGAAGAACTAAATCCTCAAGTACTTCAAGAGGCCTACATGATGGAAAAATTATGTTTGCTGTTCACACAGCTTAAACCATGAATTAGGTTGTAGAGAGGTTCATTACAACAATGGCTACATTTGGAAAAGGTTTGTGTAATGCCACTGAGTCAGACACCTCTGAATTTGTTTATTTGGACTCACTGGAACCTGTTTTCTTAGCTCATTAAGAGGGTAATTATTAGTTGACCCTTGTCTGTCCTCTAAAGCTCAGTAAAATAAATGTCCAATTTTGTAAATTCTGCTAATTTAATGGTATGATTTCATCGGGCTTAGCAGGATGAATATATAGAATTTACTGTTGACTGTTCTAAAAATTCCTCATTTTGTTTCATTTTGTGAAATGATATCTGCTTTGTAATTTTGCAACATTTACTTATACTTTATTTTTTATTTATTTTTTTATTTTCCCACTGTACAGCAAGGGGATCAAGTTATCCTTACATGTATACATTACAATTACATTTTTTCCCCACCCTTTGTTCTGCTGCACCATGAGTATCTAGACAAAATTCTCAATGCTATTCAGCAGGATCTCCTTGTAAATCTATTCTAAGTAAACTTATACTTTAAAACAATTGTTTCTTGAGTCCCCCAAAGAGTCTTCTTACAAACCATCTCCAACTTGAAAGAAAAAAATGTGTTTTAATGGACAAGAAAACTAGACTTTGATTTTTCACATAAGGTAAGAAAAAACAAAACAAAAATCAGAAGCACACTTGCCATGCTCATTCCCATGTGCCCAAGAGGAAAATGAAAATAAAGACCACATCAAGACAACGGATGCTACTATGGGATCTGTCATTCACGATTTGGAATTGTATCTTCAGCTAAGTGAGGGCAAAATCCTCTCTCTCTCAGCAGCCTATAAATAATTCACTTTTTTGTCAAAAGACTCTCCTTTAAGAAATGCCAAAAGTTGATTCCAATGAGAAAAGGAAATACAACTCATGATAAAATGGAGGAGAAAATACACATCGATGATTTATCTTGTCATATTTTATGTCTAGATAGCGAGTGTATCAAGGAGGTGCATGCTCAACAATGAATAAAGACAGGCGGATGAAAACAGAGACAGCTGGTTGTGGAAGCACAAAACTGTGACTCTTAGATGCTCCTAGAAAGCTGCCAAAGGGAGTTCCTGTTGGGGGTGAGTGGAAATGAGTCTGACCACTATCCATGAGGACATGGGTTTGATCCCATTGGCTTTGGCTTTGGGAGGCTGGCAGCTCTATCTCTGATTCAACCTCTAACCTGGGAACCTCCACCTTCTGCAGGTGTGGCCCTAAAAGAAAAAAGCTGCACAGAACCAACTTGTCCAATGAGTTCCACACACTTCCAAAGTGGAAGAGAAGAGAATGAATCTCTCCATATATTTAATTAGGATCTCAAAGGAGTCTCGGTTTTTCATTGCTATTCTATGATATATATCAAACATCATTTGTTATGAATATACATGAAACTAGATTTGATCTGAATGAAAGGAGAAAAAGAGGTTTTGGGGGTTGGGGGGGTCGGTTCTCTTTTGTTTTTATTTTTGTTTTTGTTTTGGCCACACCCACAACATGTGTAAACTCCTGGGCCAGGGATAAAACCACTGCCACAGCAGTGACCTAAGGCACTGCAGTGACAGTGCCAGCTTCTTAACCCACTGCACCATAAGAGAATTCCAAAAAAGTGTTTTGTATTAAGGTAAATTTATTTTATTACCAGAGTAATATAACATGCCTCCTTCAAAATGCAAGGTATATGTTCCTTATCAAAGGAAGAAGGAAAGACTGTTCAGTATTTAAATGTGAAGGAAGGCCTATGACAAGCATACTGTAAGCCACTGGCTAATGAGTGTCATTTACATTATCTTTATATTTTCTCCAGGTAACTTTTTCTTCTTTCTTTGAAATAAGGTAAAAGGATCCTAAAAGGTAGAGTAAATCTCAAGAAATATCACTGGGAAAACTTGTAGAGTTGAACCTTCCATGCTAGAGAAATGGAAGATTCTTCTCAAAGTCATGGTGTCTGGAATTCAGAACTAAATACTGTAATTAAGTGAGGAACTGGGGTTCTAGTACTGCTTCATGGTAATTGAATATCTGCAGTACATGAATTCAATCTTCCTAAATGGTGTGTTATTATCCAAATATGCATGTTATAACCAATTTTTAAATTTTGCAGTAACTATACCCTTTGCTTGCTTCAAACCATGTTACAAATACAATTCTTCTTTGAGAGAGAGGAATATGATTTTACAATCCAGCAGCTCCTCCTCATTAAAAAAAAATTGAGAGGCTCCAGGACCTGGGGAGGGGACAGTAGCCCACAGGCAGAGCCCCAGCCCCAATCCATGGTGCCCAAGCCGCCCTCCCCGCCCCTAAAACCCCTCTTTTTGTCTCAACTCAGTGATATGCAACCGAGCTGACTGCGGCTTGGGGAGGCTGAAGTACAGCAGAGGCCACCGAATGATCCCCGGAGCTTGGGCTCCCAGCCTCCTGCGCCCTCTGCCCCCCCTGCCCCACCCAAACCCAGACCCCTCCTTTCCTGTCCCCGGTTCTTCACACCTGAACTTTGGGGGAGCCCAGGCCGCCAAACGTTCTGCTGAACTCTGGCCCTGGCCATGCACCAGGCCCCGGGGGAGGAGAGGGAGGTAGGCAGGGAAGGGGAAGTAGGCAGGGAGGCGGAGTGAGCCAGCCTGGGTGGGGGTCGGGGAGAGTTGTGGCCGGACACCTACCGGCTCGCAGAGTCGCCCTAGCCGCTGTTGCGGCAGGGGGGCGGGAGAGCTGCGCTCCTCTCTGGCACAGCCTCCGCTGTGCGCTCCGCTCCAACCGCGCCACAGGCGGTGCCTGGGGACCAGGCCAGAGTCATGCTGCCACAGCCGGCCGGAGGCGGGGTGAGCCTGCAGCAGCTGCCCCTCCCCCTCTCCCATGGCTCAAATTAAAAAACAACAAAAGGCACCTAATCACCCGCGGGAAGCAGGGCGCCGCTGGCGGAGGGCGCAGCCTGAGGCGCCCGGACTCAGCAGGCCGCACACATGGCTGGGCGCAGGCTGGGCAGGGTTGGGATGCAGGGCCGGGCTTCGGGAACAAGGTCCTGCCACTGGTTCTCCCTCGGCTCCCACTCCGGCTCCTGCTCTCACCACCTCCACCACCGCCTCGGCAGCTGCCTCTACATCCCGGCTCAGGCGCCTCTGCAACACCCTTCTCTGCTGCCCCCACAGATCCCGCCTCTGCCACAGCAGCCGCCACCACGCACGCCTCTGAGGATCCCGCCTCTGCCACGGCAGCAGCCGCCCTAACCGCCTCTGCCGCCGCCGCCTCTGCGGTGCCTGCCTCTGCCACTGCCGCCACGCCCGCCTCTGCCGCCGCCTCCACCACCTCTGCCGTGCCCGCCTCTGCCGCGCCCGCCTCTGCCTCGCCCACCTCTGCTGCCTCAGCTGCGCCGCCTCTGCCAGCACCACCACCTCTGCTGCCTAGCCAGCAGGGGCAGGAGCTTTGAATGGCTGCCAGGGGTACTGCCGGCAAAACCTGGACTGGACTCGACACTCCCTCCCCCCCGTTCCCCTCTCTCCTCCCTTCTCCCTCCTCCCTCCGCCTCCCTCTCAATGCAGCCCTGGCCTCTTGGAAGCGCAGGCTCTGAGGCTGGAGCTGCAGCCACTGCACCTCCAGCTCTTGGCACTCTGAGGTGGTCGGCCCTGGCTCAGCTCCCCTGCGTGCTCTGTCTTCCTCTTTTTCCGCAACTTCACAAAAATAAATAAATGGGAAAAAAATTAAGTTGGTCTAAAAGCTGTTTTCCATAAGTGTTCTACAGATGAGCATTCAATTCATATAACTGAACTTCCAAAAAAAATAGACAACACACATTTTTATGAAAAGGCCAAGTGACCAGACCTACCCATCTCACTCTCTCCTACTGTGCACACAAACCAGGCTTAAGTACAGCTGGAGTACCAATCAGCAGAGGTTGAGAGAATCCTGGGGAATTAAAGCCCATAGCTTGGGGGGAAAAAAATGGAGTTCCTGCCGAGGCTCAGCAGAAACGAATCTGACTAGCATCTGTGAGGACACAGGTTCAATCCCTGGCCTCACTCAGTGTGTTCAGGAGCTGGAATTGCTGTGAGTTGGGGCGTAGGCTGGTGGCTACACCTCAGATTCAACCCCTAGGAATCTGGAAACCTCCATAGGTCGTGGGTACAAAGCCTTTCAAGGACTTTCAGGAAGCAGGGAAGGAGGAGAG
The DNA here is from genome assembly GCF_016906955.1 of Phacochoerus africanus. Lineage (NCBI taxonomy): Eukaryota > Metazoa > Chordata > Mammalia > Artiodactyla > Suidae > Phacochoerus > Phacochoerus africanus. The sequence goes on along the minus strand of NC_062548.1, from coordinate 51,082,647 downwards.
AGATGATATACACAAAAGGGGAAGCAGGGGCCATGAACAAAGGAGTATAAATTCGCTTACTGGGTCCCCACCTGTATTTAAATGAAAGGGCCAGGTAGGGTTTACTTGGTGGAGAGCTGGTGGGTAGTTTAGCGCTGGAAGCTGCCTGGAGAAGCACAGGCCAGGTAAGCAGCAGTGAGCTGACCCAGCCTGGATGTAGGGCGGAGTTACACCCGGGCATCCTGAAGGCCTGTGCATTCCAACCTGAAAAGGGATGGAAAAGTGATGGAGGAGTTCCCATAGTGGCTCAGCAGAATCAAACCTGACTAGCATCCATGAGGACAGAGGTTCAGTCCCTGGCCCCACTCAGTGGGTTAAGGATCCGGTGTTCTGGTGAGCTGTGGTGTAGGTCGCAGACACTGCTTGGATCTGGCGTTGCTCTGGCTGTGGTGTAGACCAGCAGCTGCAGCTCCAATTTGACCCCTAGCCTGGGAACTTCCATATACTGCCCTAAAAAGACCAAAAAAAAAAAAAAATTGAATCCCTCCATGAGTTGTTCCTAACTGAAGATGAATGAGACAACTGTTGTGTGGCCTTGGCTCTCAGGTAGAAATGACTAAGGATAGAAACAGAAGGAGCCAGGACAGTGAGAGCAGTTCTGGCTCTGGGGTGAGTTGAAAGGAAGTGTCAACTCTGGCACCTGCTAGTGGAGTGGCAAGTCACTTAACACATCTGAACCCAGAATTCTGTGTTGTAAAATAAAGGTAAAATCTTCCAAGATGAACTCTTTGAAAGAGGATAGATTATGTGAGCTATGTGTCCATATATCGCTGAGGAGCAGTGGTTCAAAATTCCTTAATTCACTGTCAAAAGAGACTTTGTAGAACATTCAAGGACTAAGGAGACTCAACTCTCCTTGACATGTTCCCACACAGTTGCTAATAAACAAATGCATGTCTCTTCATAGATGATAAAACAGGAATGTTGTGGGAGAGGGAGGAGGAAATGGAGTCTCAAATGGTCTCTCTGAGAGGCCAGGGTGGGAAAGGAGAGATTATGGGGAGGGGGAGGAGAGGGGCCAGGAGGTCCGAGGTGAGACCCCTTGGTGGCAGTGAAGGTCAATGCTTAGGAAGAAGCTGGCAAGATGGGGGCTGACAGGAGGTCTGAGGGGCTGCTTTTGCCCATCTGGGGCTCCTTTGAGGAGGAGCTGAGGGCCCCGCACATTCCCTGGCCTTCCCAGACCCCCAAGAGCTCACTGTCCTCAAGCCCTGAGTGAACCACAGCTAAAGGTCTTGGGTCCATATGTGACAGTGACACTGGCTCCGCTTGGTCCACACTCAGAGAAGCAGTCTCCTTGTCAAGAGGGTGTGCCCCATGCTCACCACACAAGAGATGCTTCTGCATTTGAGAAGGACTAGAATCAGAGATTGCGTGATTGTGCTATGACCTGAGTTCTTGGCCTTCCTCCAAGGATAGAAATTGCTAAGAGGCCAGAAGGAAAATTCAGGCAAGGCTTTCCTGGGGCCCCTGTGGCAGCAGAAGGGAGCAAATAAAAACATTAGGCTCCTTGGCTTGTTGGATCCCTGGCTGTGGGGGAGGCAAGCTGGTTCCTTATATGGGGTGAGGGTAGAACAGATCCAGGTATGGGGTCAGTGGGGTGGCTTGGATGGTCCACCACCCCTTCCGTGGTATTGGGTGCTGCACCCTGCTTTTTCTCCCAACACCTGCTTTTGCTCTCAGCTCTTCAGGAGTGGCAGCTGGGGTTTCAGGTTTTTTGTATCTTCTTGCCTCAACTGCATGTACACAGCTATTTTTAGACCCTTATAATTTCTTTGTATCTTTTGCTCCAGGAGATGTTTGTGCTGATGCAGGCATTGCAGCCATGGCAACAAAGGGTCGAAGCCTGTCTCATTCAGACAGCAATGGAGATTATGAACATTGTTGCAATCAACAAGAAGGGAAGTAGCAGGAACCCAAGATCATGACCCTTCAAATACCTGAAGGACCATAGTGTGGTCAAGCGGTCAAGTGTGCGTGTCAGGCTTCTGGGTGGAGGAACCATGGATACAAGCATAAGTCCCTAAGAGGCAGACCGGGTAGATGAGGTTCCTGCGGGAGGCTCCAGTCTCTCATTCCCTTGTTGGACAAAAGCAACTGTCACAATTCGGTTGACACAATTGAAATCTTTAAGATTATGCTCTATTCCACATATTTTTAAAAGATGTCAAGTTATGTGATAACATTTTTGTACATTTTTTTTGGTTACCTAACAAGGGTTTGGTAGAGTATTTGGAAGAACTTACAGAGAATTTATGATTAATGATTATCATGTACATATACTGTCAAATAGTTTTTTAGGGACGCACTTGCAGCATGTTGAGGTTCCCAGGCTAGAGGTCGAATTGGAGCTACACTTGCAAACCTACACTACAGGCACAGCAATGTAGGATCTGAGCCACATCTTCAACCCACACCACAGCTCACAGCAATGCCGGATCCTTAACCCACTGAGTGAGGCTGGGGGTTGAACCCACATCCTCATGGATCCTAGTCAGGTGCGTTAACCACTGAGCCATGATGGAACTCCCCAATTTTTTTTTAAATCCACCTTAAATATAGCACAAGATGTTGTCAAGGAAATTGGAGGTTGATGCCAGGAAAGGGACGAGGGGTGGGAAGAGGGGAACATGGCCTGCTCAGCATGGTCCAGGCATGGCTCACAACTTCTCCATCAGGGGTGCTCCAGATGGTGTTCTTGGGAGCCTGGGGGCCCTTGTAAACCTTGGCTATCTAATATCTGAAACCTAGAGTCTGAAACACAACTGGCCACTGCTGGAGAGGCCAATGGATGCTCCCAGCACAGTGGGGAGAAGGATGAGGGGGAGACCTCTGAAGACACTGGGACCCCCGCTTTGCCACCCAGCTGGCCTGCCCTTCCCAGCTCAGGCCAGGGTCAGAAGGAAGGTGTTTGTGGGACATCACCAGAGGAGGAAGCTGAAGAGGAGGAGGAGGAGTGTGAGCCTCAGGCTTTGCCAGCCTCTCCTGCCTCGGCTTGCAGTCCACCCCTGCAGCAGCCACAGGGTTCCTGGGTGCTGGCAACCCTTTGGGGCCAGGTGCTCCTGGGCAGGGCATGGGCACTTCTAGTGGACAGTGGTGGTGTCAGCAGGTGCAGCTGACCCAGGAGAAGCAGTTCACATTCGTGCTGGCTGTGGTCATCAGTGTCTTTGTGCTCTGCTGGTTCCCCTATTTCTTCAGCTATAGCCTGGGTGCCATCTGCCCTCAGCACTGCAAGGTGCCCCACCCATGGCCTCTTCCAGTTCTTCTTCTGGATCGGCTACTGCAACAGCTCACTGAGCCCTGTCATCTACACCATCTTTAACCAGGCCTTTCGTCATGCCTTCCAAAGGATCCTGTGCTGCCAGTGGACCCAGATGGCCTGGTGAGCCTGCCTGCCCACTGTCCATGTGGTGTTGGTGTCAGGTGGTGCCAGGGATGCCCAGCTTCTTGCCCTTTTCTACGTGGCCACCTCTCTGGGGCCTTCTGGTCCCTTCCCTGGTCCTACAGACCTCATCCTGGAGCCCCCTGGGAGGGGCAGGGATAGGGGTCTGCTCACAGGCATCTATTTGGAGCCCCCCCCTTGCTGGCTTGGCTGTGTAGGGCTAAATCCTCCACCCCCTGCCTAAACACAGGCAGATGGATGAGGTTTGGACCTTCCTGAATGTGGCCGAGGCCCGGCTCCCTCCCAGCATCCCAGACTCCTGCAAGCCCTCTGTTTTGCTGGTCAGTCATGCTTGTGGTGTTTTGTTCCTTTCTGAGCTTGCCATGGAAAGGAGCAGGAAGCCAGCCTTCCATTTTCCCAGAAGGGCCTGCTGCTAAGGAAGAGGCAGACATGACGGCTGGCATCTGTATTGGGTGCTCTGGTCCCCGTCAGGCACCTGCGGGGTGTTTGTGGGCTGGCACTGCCTCTGGGCCTTTCTTTGCCTTTCCCTTGCTTTTGGAATTATAACTCCTTTAAAGGTCAGAAACATGTATCCTTCTCAGTGCCCCTCTGGGAGGTGGGTGGGTTTGTGGATGCCTCTGTGTGCCAGTCTGGAGGCCTGGCCTCTGCCTCGACGGGAGAGCCTTGATCAGTAGTATATCCCACCCCACCCCACCCCCACAAAAACCGGGCCAACAATAGCTTGCCGCCTACTTGCCACAGGGAGATGAAAGCCTTGGCAGAAAGCTTTGAGTTCTATGGGGGGGAACACTCTAGAGAACAAGAAAATGTGATGATCCAATGATATAAAGATCCCGTTTTTCTGCGTTTACCACCGCCTATCTTCCTGTCCACTTTTGTTCTGTGCCTGGGGTGTGAATTCCTACCCCAAACTGGAAGCGGGGCATGGCAGACAGAACCGGATTTTCAGTTAAAGGATTTTTGGAGAATGTGTTCTTAGCCACGAAGGTTTGAGTTCTCATGCTACGTGACAAATTCTCGACATTGCACCTGCGACACCAAGAGGGTTCTCCTTGGCTTGGGCCCCCTCAATGGGGGAGAAGTCTTTTGTCATCAAGCAGGCAAATCATTTCCCCCAGGTAGCTAAAAATACCCAGCCCCTGGGTGTGGTCTGAGATGCGAGTCTATGGCAGGGTGCTGGGGCTGGAGCAGGTGAGCAGGGGGGCCCATGGACTCTTGGGGGAGCCTCCCATTGGAGTGCCCAGGGCAGGGCTCCAAGCTCTAAATGCGTCCCTGTGATGTGTCACCTATCCCACCACCACTGGGTGCTGTCTGACCACCTCAGAACCCACCTCCCTGCTCCAACCCACTGATGGGGCTCCAGGAGCCTCTCCCTCCAGGTCCTCTCCCCTCACCCAGAACTGGTACCCAGAACAACTGGGAGCACGTGGAGGATGTTTCCCCATCTTCCCCATGGCAGTGCCGGGCTTCAGCCTTAAGCCGGTGAGCATCTTCTTTGGGGGGCGGGACTGAGCAGCAAGGCACTGGTGGCACTCTGACGGGCCTGGCTAGATGTGGAGGGGGGGCTGGGGGAGTTTTCCAGTGATGGAGAGAATGGAGGGGACCTCTCGGGATGAGAGGCTGGCCAGCTCATTTCTTGGTCCCTGTGTGGAGCCAGGGCATTCATTGCCTTGGGGCAGCCCTGGGGAGGCTGGGCTGGGGGAGGGGCTGACTTGTGACATATGCTGACTGGTCTTGTGTGTACCCCATGGGACCCCTGCTCCTGTTGCCTGTGGCCCCCTTGCTGTGATATGCAGGTGTTTTATTTTTTTAAAAAGTCTGAGCTATTTTATCAATAAAGGATATTTTGTGATAAGCAAGCTGTGTCCTTGTTGCCCCAGGCTTGCCAGGAGTCATTATTCCTCAGCGACTGGTATAGTAGGCTCTGGGCTTTGGTGCCTTCCCAGGACCAGCTGTCCTTTCCAGGCTGGCATCCACAAGGATGTGGGTTCGATCCCTGGCCTCACTCAGTGGGTTAAGGATCTGGCATTGCCATGAGCTGTGGCGTAGGTTGCAGACACAGCCAGGATCTGGTGTGGCTGTGGCTGTGGTGTAGGCCTGCAGCTGCAGCTCTGATTCAACCCCTAGCCTTGGAACTTGCCTGAGAACTGGAAATATGCCTCCAGTGTGGCGGTAAAAAGAAAAAAAAAGTCTGTGGGGCCGAGAGTTGCCTGGGGGGAGCCTGAAACTGGCTGCCTGGGAAGGGGATGAAGGGAGGGCTTCCCAGAGGATGTGGCCTTTGGGCAGGGTTTTGGGGGAAGAGCAGGAGTTCGCCCACATGGACAATAGGAAGGTGTTTGGGGCCAAAGAACAGCACAGGTGAAGGATGGTGTGTGTGGTGAGCGCATGATGGTTTAAGAGCCAGCCTGAAGCTCACCCTGCTGGGCAGTCAGGCACAGCAGGTGGGGTGCAGCAGAGGGGGTCGACACCACCCCCAGGGAATGGGGGAACATGGGAGGGAGGGAGGGGTGGTCACTCTGAAGGAGGTTTTAAGCCGCTGCCTTCAGGGGGAGGCAGGAGAGCAGAAGGGAGCTACTTTGCGTCAGGCCTTCCTGCACTGAGATTCAGAGCTGGAAGGCCTGAGGATGATTTCTGTCCATTTCCTCATTTCCCAGGTGAAGCATCTGAGCCCCCAGAGGTGCCCTTTGCCCACCAGGCTTCCTGCCATGTCAGAGGAGTTCATCTCTGGGGCCCAAACCAGGTTGGCTGGGAGGCCAGGCTGCAGGCTGGTGGCAGGGGGTGTGGGTAGGGCCAGAGCCAGTGACAGGCCCTGGGCAAGGATAAGGCCTGGGAGAGGAGGGCCCAGATCTGGTCCCCACTGTGGCCAAGCATTCACACTTAAGTGCGGCCACCGCTTCTACAGGGGACAATGACCCAGAGAATCCAATACATCCACTGTCACTGGTGGACTTGGGGACGTGAGGCTTCACTGAGGATTTAGCAAGGAAGCCATGTTCTGCATTGAGGAGCTCCAGCACCAGTTGCCAGCCAGTGCACCCACCGCTAAGGCCCCCATTTACTGAGGCCAGTGCTCTTCCAGTGCTTTGTCTGATCACCTTGTTTAATGCTTATGCTCATCCTATAAGGTGAGTGTCAGCCCATTTTATTCCAGGGAAACTGAGGCTTAGAAAAGTGAAACAGGAGTTCCTGTCATGGCTCAGTGGAAACAAATCTGATTAGTATCCTTGAGGTTGTGGATTTGATGCCTGGCCTTGCTCAGTGGGTTAAGGCTCTGGCCTTGCCATGAGCTGTGGTGTAGGTCAAAGACTCGGCTTGGATCTGGCATTGGCACAGCTGTGGGGTAGGCTGGTAGCTACAGCTCTTATTTGACCCCTAGCCTAGGAACTTCCATATGCTGCGGGTGCGGCCCTAAAAAGACAAAAAAAAAAAAAAAAAAAGGTAAAACAGCTTGCTTGTGGTCATCCAGGCCCAAGCTCCTTCCACTGGCGCACACTGGCCCCGTTGGCTCCCCTGCACAGTCTCTGGAAATGAGAGCAGGAAATTACCCCCGCTAGAGCTGGACTATTGGCAGTCCATTTTGAATATTATGTTGTTTAATCTTTGTAAGTTTGCTGGATGTGGCCATTTTATAGATGAGGAAACTGAGGCTCAATGTCACCTAGCTGGCACTGGGGGTTGGGGATTCTGAAACTGCATCTGGCTGGATTCAGTTGGCAGCAGTGCTGTGATTGACTGCTCATGTCTGTCACTGCTAGGGCATGAGTAAGACATGGTGTGTGGGTCACAGGTTTTTCCATTTCTGACAGTTCAGTCCAATCCCTGAATTTTCTTTTTTTTTTTTTTTTCTTTCTTTTTTTTTTTTGTCTTTTTGCCTTTTCCAGGGCCGCTCCCGTGGCATATGGAGGTTCCCAGGTTAGGGGTCTAATGGGAGCTGTAGCCGCTGGCCTACACCACAACCACAGCAATGTGGGATCTGAGCCATGTCTGCAACCTACACCACAGCTCATGGCAACGCTGGATCCTTTAACCCACTGAGCAAGGCCGGGGACCGAACCCACAACCTCATGGTTCCCAGTCAGATTCGTTAACCACTGCGCCATGACAGGAACTCCGATCCCTGAATTTTCTTAAAGAGGAGACTGAGGCCCAGAGAGAGATGGCTCCCCATAGCCACATGGTGGGAGAGCCAGGTCTAGAACCCAGGTTGTCCTACCTGGTGCCCACCGTCCCACAGCTTCATAGTGAAGGGCTTGCCTCCAGGCTCAAGGAATAACAGGTTCCCATCAGGACACATCTGCTGACAGCCCACTGCAGCCTGTGCTAGGCTCCTCCCCATTTTGCCACCTTATTCAGTTCTTAGAAGAAGAAGCAGAGGTAT